>NC_133412.1:114137857-115367500 GCF_049350105.2 Macaca mulatta
AAAGTGTAACAATGTGATAGATTGAAAGATCTCTAAATAATTTATATTTTATATAATTTTATACTAAATTGACAACGGTTAAACGAATTTGCATTGTTTTAATGTTGGAAACAATGGTCCAAGATGCCATAAAAATAATAAAAGGACAGCAGTTTCTTTCTCATTCAAAAATCATTTATTAAGCATTTACAATATGCAGCTGTTGTAAACACTGTGGAATTAATAATGGATTTTGGTCTCTGCATTGAATGAGTTCACATTAGAGGGACAATTGTAAACACAGGGTATAATTCAGTTTGACAATTACTATGATGGACACTGCTTTCGATACTAGAAAGGAAAAACCCATTGGCAGATTACCAAAAGTTTCATGAAGATATGACTGATGTATACATCTTATAAAATTAAAATTTTAAATATATATTAATTCAACAGTATTGTTGCTCTTAGGGAAATGGTCTTTCAAGAAAATCTAATTGAGCATGTGTTTCTGGCAAAAGACCAACTTTGACTTTAACTCATTTTTTAAAATTTTTTATTTAAAAACAACATGCTGTTTTTTAAAAATTCAATCGCCATCAGTACTTAACATACTTACTGTGTCCTGATTGGGAGCTTGAACAAACTAGAATCTGAAATTTTATTCTTTAATTGTCAAAGAAGCCAATTGAGGTTACATGTCATTTGTCGTATAAAAACCAAAAAAAAAAAATTCTTTTTATATTTTGCAATGGAAGCCAATTTTGTTTCAAAGGAAAAAAATGACCTTTAGTTCTTTTTATGGAAACAGTAGCACTGTTTGATGAATTCTTCATATTGACCATTATTTTCTTAAAAACAAATCTATCCACCTTTTCTATTTTTCAAATTTTTATAAATTAAATTTTTGGAGAGCGTTTTCCTATGTTAGAGACATTAATTTCTTTGAGCTAAACACTCCAGTTTTTTTTAATGGCCCCCAAGGCACAAGGTTAAAACCCCTGGGTCCTCTTAACTAATCCCGTTATAAGTTCCTGGAATTTAAGAAGGTTTCCTTTTTTGTTTGTTTACCTGAATTTACATAACACTTGAAATGATATCAACATATCATAGAATTTTGAAGATCTACTTAGAGCATATTATCTCATCGGTATACTATTAATTATTTGTAATTAGACTACTAATTAACCCACAATCCCCATTAATAATTCTAGTAAACATATTAATTTATTGTTCTATCAATATTTAGCACATCATAAATACAATTAGAGAATAAATTAATGAAGTGTTGAATATATGATTTTCAGAGCTGATCTTTTTCAGACATCTTTGACAATTTTGAATTTACAATTGTAAATAAATATTCAGATTTTTTACATGCATTGGTATTAAATAAAATTTTGTAGAATTTATTCCATAGTGTAAATCTAAATTTCATCCTAATTTTGTCATAAATTTTTATCATTAGCACCTTTTAAAAGTACATTGATATGTCTTTATTCAAGTCATTAATCTAAAATTGTAGAATAGGTCAGAGAAAAGAGAAACCCGTTACACATAACTAAAATCCTTCCTAGAAGATGGCATTCATTCTTTAATTATCACTTTCTACTGAAGGTCATTTGATGTGTTACTAATTTGCCTAATTGAATTGCTATCAAACTCATATTTCTTCATCTTAGCACTGAAAATCTGAAATGATTAAAATTACATTTTTTGGACGATTTTTCACTGCTCTATGATTTAGATGTTTAAATAGTAGCTTTGAATAAACTAAAAATACTGGCAAATAATTAGAGTTAACAATTTGCAGATAACATTTTGTTCACTGCAGCATTTTGCTTGACCTATGCCTATTCTCCTCTACATTAAAACTGAAGTTTTAATGTCATTGTTATAGATCTTAGGCAGATAATTAATTCACATATATCCATTAATAATATTTCAGTATGTAAAATATACTTGCTTCTCTCAAGTAACTTGATATCATTTAATTTTCAATGAAACTTGTCTAAAAATAATGTTTTAAATGAGTTCAAAAATGTGAACAAAACCTTTGAATACGTTACTTCCTAGGAATGAAATAACTGAAAGAGTTGAACAGTCCATTATATAAAAATTATTTCTGTGAATTTCTAAACTTTCTTAGCATTAAGTCCTCAGAGTGGAATTCTATGATTTCCAAAGCCAGATTATTTCAGATGCTTGAAAAACAACTTAAATGTCCATAAACAATAGGACAGTTAACTACATTTTGTAAAATTAATGAAAAGGAACATTATATAGCTAATTTTTTAAATGACATATTTATACCTATTTTGGTTCAGTGATTCCACTGATAGATATATGGTTCAATCATCTGATAGAAGACTAGGCAGATAGAGACAGGTGGATAAACAGGAAAATGTATAATAGACAAACAGAGACAGATTAGATGATAGAAAGGCAGACTTAGACACATACACATACAACTGACAAATGACAAATATATATTTATATATATAGCACTCTGTCTTTACACAGATGTGAAGGCGTAGATAAACAGGCAGAGATAGACAGAAAAAGTAAACAAATAGAAAGATAGACAGACATATGGACAGACAGAGATATACAGATAACATAGCTGCAGAGAATCAGTTAGAGAGACACACACACACAGAAATAGAAGGACAAAAGGCAAATAGAATGGTATATATATGTTTAGACTCATAAACACAGGAATAAAGATAGATGATAGATAGATAGATAGATAGATAGATAGATAGATAGATAGATAGACAGATAGAATGAATTAATGTGTATTATCTTAGCACCTTGGGGCAGAAATTTTATTAGGAAGGCACTATTATTTTTCACTATTATTTTAATTGATTAATATTGAGGGTAGAAGGTGAAAAATCTCAAAATATGTTTCTCTTGGAGGCATGACAAAAGAATGCAAGTGGTACCTTTGTTGTTCACATTGAGAAAGTGAAAAAATTTTTACTTGAAAAATCATGAGTAAGATGAGAACTCTAAGCGTGGCATGAGATGGGCAGGTATGTTAATTTATATCACTGAATACAGGTTATGCTGATTAAGGTAGATAGAAAAAGGGGAGTCTAGTGTTTATTTTGAAGTTATTTTGCATTTCAGTGGTTAAAATTCCTCCAGCACCAGTCAAATCTACAGTAAAACAAATCAAACTGATGCATCCTCTGTTATTTTTAGCTAATTTTGTTAATTAATATTATATTTAGTCAGGTCTTGGTGTTCCTTTTTATTATTTTTCATAGCAGGATTCTACTTTCAAATCTGGATTAATATAGGATGAACAAAAATGGTTTTTCATTAAAAGTGTGATAATCCATAAACTGAATTTATTATTTTATATGAAAGTTCCCTATTTAGAGGTAACTATGAAAATCTTAGGGAAGAATTTGGATTTTACCTGGGTGAAAATGCACAGGTAATCTTCTGTAAAATCTGTTGAAATATCAGCAGCTCTTCTAGGATTAATTCACTTTCAATAGATTGCTGATTCAGTGAAATTTTTTCTACTAAGGACCAAATGTTGCCAAGCACTGAATGGACTCTGGAGGCATTAAAGACAAGTAAATAAATAAATAAAGTCTTTGGACAATTGAACTTATATTCTTGCCCCATTGTTTTTGATGAGGTATAAGTAATGTGCCATTTCTATTTGGCTGCTTTCAAGGTATTTTTATTTATATTTTTGTTTTTGTTTTTTAGGGGGCTTATTTCTCAGAGTTTTAATTATGGTGTGTACTGGAATAATTTTTTTTTTTTTTAGTTTGTTATATATGAGGTGTGTTCTGCTTCTTAATTCTGAAGGCTTTTCACTTTTGCCAAATTTGCCAAATTTTCTTTAAGGACTATTTTGGTCTTGCTTTACTCTGCGTTGGGATTCCAATGATATTAATGTTAATTCATTTGTTATTGTCCCATTGGTCCAAGGGCCTTGGTTTATTTTTTGTTTATTTTATCTTTGCTGTTCAAAATAGGTAAGTTTTATTGTTCAGGACTTGAGTTCACTGAATTTATCTCCTATCACTCTCACTCCACTATTGAGTTTATCAAGCGAGTTTTGTCATTATTATCACATATTTCAGCTTTATAATTTTCAGTTGAATTTTTTTAAACTT
The DNA here is from genome assembly GCF_049350105.2 of Macaca mulatta. Lineage (NCBI taxonomy): Eukaryota > Metazoa > Chordata > Mammalia > Primates > Cercopithecidae > Macaca > Macaca mulatta. The sequence continues at coordinate 114,141,982 of NC_133412.1, forward strand.
CTAATTCACTGTTAAGATTTTTCATTTCTTAATTTGTTTCAAAACCATTTGTAATTGCTTGTTAGATCATTTTCATAATAGCAGCTTTATTTTTGTATTTTTAAATTTTTCTTCTTTTTTTCCAACTTTTATTTTTTATTCGAGGGATACATGTGTAGGTTTGTTATATGGGTAAATTGCATGTCATGGGGCTTTGGTACACAGATAATATTGACACCTAGATAATCATTATAATACCCGATATGTAGTTTTTCAATCCTCAATCTCGACTCATTCTCCACTCTCAGTTAGGTCCCAGTGTCTGTTATTCCCTTCTTTGTGTCCATGTTTCCTCAATATTTAGCTCTCTCCTGTGAGAACGTGTAGTATTTGATTTTCTGTTCCTGCTCCAATTTGTTTAGGATTATGGCCTCTAGCTCCATTCATGTTGCTGCAAAGGCCATGATCTCTTTTATTTTTAAATAGCTGCATAGTATTCCGTGGTGTATGTACCACATTTTCTTTATCCAGCCCACCGTTCATAGACATTTAGGTTGATTCCACGTCATTGCTATTGTGAATAGGGCTGCAATAAACATATGCATTTGTCTTTATGGTAGTAAGATTTATATTCCCTTGGGTATATACACAGTAATGGGATTGCTGGGTCAAATGGTAATTCTATTTTAAGTTCTTCGAGAAATCTCCAGACTGCTTTCCACAATGGCTGAACTAACTTGCAATCCCACCAGCAGTGTATACACATCCCCTTTTCTCTGTAACCTCACCAGCAAACCACCAAAAAATAACCTTTGTCATTTTTTGACTTTTTAATAATAGCCATTCTGACTGGCATGAGATTGTTTCTCATTGTGATTTTGATTTGCATTCCCTAATGATTAGTGATAGAGTATTTTATTTTTTCAAATGCTTGTTGGCAGCCTGTATGTCTTCTTCCAAGAAGGGTCTGTTCAGTTCCTTTGCCCATTAGCCATTTCAATGGGGTTGCTTGTGTTTTGTTTGCTGACTTACTTGAGTTCCTTACAGATTCTGGATATTAAGACTTTGTCAGATGGTTAAGTCAACAAAGAAATATTTGCAAATGTTTTCTTCCATTCTTTAGATTGTTCATTTGCTCTGTTGATAGTTTATTTTGCTGTGCAGAAGCTCTTTATTTTAATTAGGTCCTAATAGTCAATTTTTAGTTTCGTTGCAATTGCTTTTGGAGTCTTTTTTATGAAGTCTTTGTCTAGGCTGTTGTCCATAAAGGTATCTTCTAGATTTCCTTCTAAGATCATTACAGTTTTAGGTTTTACATTTAAGTCTTTAATCCATCTAGAGTAGATTTTTATATATGATTAAATGTAGGGGTTCAATTTTAATCTTCTATATATGGCTAGCCTGTTATTACAGCCACCTTTAGTGAATAAGGACTCCTTTCATCATTACTTGTTTTTGTCAGCTGTGTCAAAGACCAGATGGTTGTAGGTATGCAGCTTTATTTCTGGGTTCTTTAACCTGTTTCGTTGGTCTATGTGCCTGTTTTTGCACACATATTGTACCTTTGTAGTATAGTTTGAAGTCAGGTAGTGTGATGCCTCCAACTTTGTTGCTTTTATCTAGGATTGCTTTGGCTGTTCAGTCTCTTTTTTTGGTTCCAAATACATTTTAGATTTTTTTTTCTATTTCTGGGAAAAGTGTTATTGGTTGTTGTTGTTGTTGAGACAGGGTCTCACTCTGCCACCCAGGCTGGAGTGCAGTGTCATGAACATGGTTCACTGCAGCTTTACCTGCTGGGCTCAAGTCATCCTCCTGAGTCAGGCTCCCAAGGATGCCTGGCTAATTTCTGTACATTTTGTAGTGATGGGGTTTTGCCATATTGCCCAGATTGGTCTCTAATCCCTGTGCTTTATACTTTGATAGGAACAACACTGAATCTGTATGTTGCTTTGGGCAGTGTGGCCACTTTAACAATATTGATTCTTTCTATCCATGAGCATGGAATGTTTTCCAATTTGTTTGCATCATTTGATTTCTTTCAGCAGTGTTTTGTAATTTTCATTACAGCAATCTTTTACCTCCCTGGTTAGCTGTATTTTTAATTTTCTTTTTCTTTTTGTGACAATTGCTAACGGATTTGCATTCTTGATTTGACTCTCAGCTTAGATGTTTTTGGGATATAGAAATGCTACTGACTTTTATATATTGATTTTATATCCCGAGACTTTGCTAAATTTGTTTTTCATCTAGTAGTCTTTTAGCAGAGACTATGGGGTTTTTAGGTTCTTCCTTGAATTTTTGGAATAGTATTAGTAGGATTGTGACTGGCTTTTCTTTTTGCCTCTAGTAGAATTCAGCTGTGACTCTATCTGGTCCAGGGTTGTTTTCTCATTGGTAGGTTTTTAAAATACTGATTCATAGAGTTTTTATTTGTCCTACATAGTGCCACCTTCGTAAGTCTTGTTCCTTCTGTATAAGGAAGGAGGCTCAGTTTGCTCCTGGACTCCACTAGCTGGAGAATCGGAGAATTGACTACCTCTGTCTAGCAGATAACTGAAGATCAGCTCTATACCAAAAACACCCAATGGGAAATTTGTAGTGTCATTGCCTTCTGTGTGTGTGGGAGAGGAACTGGCTGAAATATAGGTCTTTTCATGGCCTTATCAACACTCACTAGTAGAGGAATCAGAGTATTTCTGCCTGAAATTACTGCGGTTGAAGGTGAGAGTGAGAAGATGAGGTGTATAAATGTGTATCTATTTTCCTTTTCCATTAGTGTTTGGCTGGAGTTAGAGTAAACATTGCTAAGAAAGATTTTTCAGTTGTTAGGACATACTTTTGTGGACTTTTAGCTAGGGAGAACAGTGTTCTCTTGGATCTACTTTAGCTGCACCTGATGTCAGTTCCCAGTCGGAGGTATCTGCAACACTCTGACTGAGTTATACTGCATGTAATAAAGATATACAGGAGACTCCCTACCACATTGTTCCTCAAGTTCTAAATTTACCAGCCTATCCATTTACTTCATTTCACTATACACAGTGTTCATAAGCTTGTTTGTTTTGCTATGTCTGGAGTACTCGTTTGTAAGAGGAAGGACCTGGAAGGCATGGGATACCCCATCTTGTCCAGAATTGGAAGTCTGAGTTTTATTCTTTTAATAATTACCTGCAGAGTTCTTCATATAGGTTGCTTGGGAAATATCTTAAGATTGTTAAAGTAGAAAGAAAGACCCTTAGCAAAAATGTGACAGTATATAAATCTGAAACATAAAGGACAGTTAAGATGTTCCTCTTCTTAAAAGGTTAAAAATAATATTCTTTGAAGGAGATAAGAAATAACAGAAGACATTAGTATAAATGGAAGAGTATGCGGTACAGATATTCTAGAGGAATTCCCAAGCAGATGAATATTCCATGGACTTTAAAGAACACAGATGGACAATGTTAAATTTGAATTTAATGTCATGGATGTGAGGACAAAACAAGCTGATAACTTTTAAATTCGTAGGTGTCTTATTCAGTGTATTAGTTCATTTTCACACTGCTGATAAAGACATACCCAAAACTAGGTAATTTGTCAAGAAAAAAAGGATTTGATGAACTCACAGTTCCACGTGGCTGGGGAGGCCTCACAATCATGGAGGAAGGCAAGGAGGAGCAAAGTCACATCTTACACTGTAGCAGACAAAGAGAATGAGGGCCAGGCAATAAGGGAAACTACTTAGAAAACCATCTGATCTTGGGAGGCTTATTCACTCCCATGAGAACAGTATGGGGGAAACCATCCCCATGATTCAATTATCTTCCACCAGTTTCCTCCCACAACATGTGGGAATTACGGGAGTACAATTCGAGATGAGATTTGGGTTGATACACACTCAAAACTTATTATTCCACCCTGGCCACTCCAAAATCTCATGTCCTCACATTTCAAAACCAGTCATGCCTTCCCAAAAGTCTCACAAAGTCTTAACTCATTTCAGCATTAACTCAAAAGTCCATAGTTCAAAGTCTCATCAGAGACAAGGCAAGTTCCTTCTGCCAATGAGCCGATAAAATCAAAAGCAAGTTTGTTATTTCCTAGATACAATGGGGCTACAGGCATTGATTAAACACACTCATTCCAAATGGGGGAAATTGGACAAAACAAAGGGGCTACAGAACCCATGTAATTCCAAAATCCAGGAAGGCAGTCAAATCTTAAAGCTCCAAAATGATCTCCTTTGAGTCCATGTCTCACATCCAGGTCACATTGATGCAAGAGGTGGGTTCCCATGGTCTTGGGCAGCTCTGGCCCTGTGGCTTTGCTGCAGGCTGCAGGTACAGCTTCCCACCTGGCTGCTCTCATGGACTGATGTTGAGTGCGGCTTTTCTAGGCACAGGGTGAAAGCTGACGGTGGATCTATCATTCTAGGGTCTGGAGAATGGTGGCCCTCTTCTCAGAGCTACACTAGTCAGTGCCCCAGAGAGGACACTGTGTAAGGGCTTCAACTCCACATTTCCATTCCACACTTCCCTAGCAGAGGCTTTCCATGAGGGCCCTGCACCTACAGCAAACATCTGCCTAGGCATCCAGGCTTTTTTATACATCCTCTGAAATCCAGGCAGTGATTCTGAAACCTTAATTCTTGACTTCCGTGCACTTGCAGGCTCAACACCACGTAGAACTTGACAAGACTTGGGGCTTGCACCCTCTGGAGCCATGATCTGAGCTGCACACTGGCCCCTTTAGCCACATTGAAGCAGCTGGGACACAAGGCATCAAGTCCCTAGGCTGCATACAGCAGGAGGTCCTGGGCCCAGCCCACAAAAATATTTTTTCCTCTTTGACTCCTGGGCTTGTGATGGGAGGGGCTGCCCTGAAAGTCTCTGACATGCCCTGGAAACATTTTCCCCATTGTCTTGGCAATTAACATTTGTCTCCTCATTACTTAAGCAAATTACTGCAGCCAACTTGAATTTCTCCTCATAAAATGTTTTTTATCTATCGCATCATCAAGCTGCAAATCTTCTGAACTTTTATGCTGTTTCCCTTTTAAAACTGAATGATTTTTAACAGCACCCAAGTCACATCTTGAAAGCTTTGCTGCTTAGAAGCTTCTTCTGCCAGATACCCTAATCATCTACATCAAGTTCAAAGTTCCACAAGTCTCTAGAACAGGAGCAAAATGCTGCCAGTCTCTTTGCTAAAACATAGCAAGAATCACCTTCACTCCAGTTCCAACGAGATTCCTCATCTCCATCTGAGACCACCTCAGTTTGGATTTCCTTGTCCATATCATTATCAGCACCTAGGTGAAAGCCATTGAACAAGTCTCTAGGAAGTTCCAAACTTTCCCACATTTTTGCATCTTCTTCCGAGCCCTCCAAACTGTTCCAGAGTCTGCCTTTTACCCAGTTCCAAAGTCGCTTCCACATTTTCAGGTATCTTTACAGCAGCACCCTACTCCTGGTTCCAATTTATGGTATTAGTCTGTTTTCATGCTGCTGATAAAGACATACCCAAAAATGGGTACTTTGTAAAGAAAAATAGGTTTAATGGACTCACAGTTCCATGTGGCTCAATCATGGCAGAAGGTGAAAGGCACAGCTTACATGGTGGCAGGAAAGAGCAAATGAGAACCAAGTGAAAGGAGAAACCCCTTATTAAACCATCAGATTTTGTGAAACTTATTCACTGTCATGAAAACAGGATGGAGAATACTGCCCACGTGATTCAGTGATTCCCCACCAGGTCCCTCCCACAACACATGGGAATTATGGAAGCTACAAATCAAAATGAGATATGGGTGGGGACACAGCCAAGCCATATTATTTATGGTTTAAGCTATTTGTCTTGTGGAAATTACAAAAGGCATGAAATTATTTTCTGGATTGATACCACAGAAAATATAAATAGTATATGTGGAATAGCACAAGAGTCATAAGTTGGATTTATTAGAAACAAGATCTCTGAGATGGTCCTGACCATAGGGCTCTTACTTCTTGCCCCTCTGCCACCATCACTTCTGTATTTAATAAAATCTTAAGGAAGTTTAGAAACCATGACAAGACATGGAAAGCTAGATTTTAATGTAAAACTCAAATACACATAAGGAAAATAAAGATAGATGTATCTAACTAGATCACAGGTTTTATCCTTGTACATATATACAGAGGAAAAAGTGTGACAAAATAGACATTGAACTCTTTCTTGAAAAGCAAAATACTTATTTCAGAGAGGTATAAACATGCATATATTAAAATTGCCTTCAGAAACAATAAAGAATAAGCTAAAATAGAATAATATTTTTGCAAATCATGTATCTACTGGAGAATTTTCATCCAGAATACATAAATAAATCTTACAACTCAAAAATAATAAGGAAACAATCCAATTCAAAAAATAGACAAAAGACTTAAATAAGCTTTTCATCAAGAAAGACATACAAATTGTTATTAAGCATTATAAAATGTTTGCGACATCATTAGTCAATAAGGAAATTAAAATTAAAATCACAATAATATCTTATTATATGATAACCAGAAGGACCATGGTATAAAAGATAGTCAATGCCAAGTATTATAAGGATTTCAAGAAACTTGAGCCCTCTTAAATTGCTGGTGCAAATAAAAATAGTACAACCTCTTTGCAAAAGTCCATCTGTTTCTTAACAAGCTAAACATAAGCTTATCATATGACCAGCAATTTTTGTCCTAAAAATCTATCCAAGAGAATTAAAATGCTAGATACACTCTCCACTCAAAACTTAATATGCCAATGTTTATAGAAGCATTGTTCATAATAGCTAAAAAGTAGAAACCCAACTGGTGAATGGATAAAGAAATGTGATATGTCCACATAATGGAATACTCTAAATAAATCATAAGGAATACATTATATATCTGGAAGATGAATTGACTTCAAAGTCTTTATGAAGGAAGCAAGATACAAAATACTATGTATTATATGTCTTCATTTACATAAAATGTTCAGAACAAATTTACATAAATAGAAATCATATCTATAGTTACCTGGGGATGGGGATGGATGTGAGGATTGGCTTTCAGCAGGTTCAATGGAAATATTTAAATTTCCATTGTGGTTGTGCAACTCTATAAACTTATTTAAGTTGTAAATAACTAAAATTTATTGAATTGTAAATAACTGTGTGTGAATGTTATGTTTAAATCATACCTCAATAAAGCTGTTAAAATACCTGAAAATAAACGTTAAAGAAAATTGGGCAAGAAAGAGACTCAAAGTTATTTCTAAAACTTTATGATATAATGCAATTACAATATGGCTCACTCTCTATGCAAATAAATTATAATATTATAACAAATATTGTAATCTGATAAAATTATTATCAGATAGAGAAATAAGTGTTGCAACATTTAGCTTTATATGGCAAGTACTGACCATTTCTGTGAATAGAAACACTATAAAGACTCAGCCATGAATTTTTCAGTCATTATATTTTGAATATGATATGCTTAAAAGAAGAAAAATGTTGTATTTGGCAATACATTTGCTGAAATAATTACTTTACAGAGTGATCACTTGCCAGAACTCTTAAAAATGTATAGAATGAATGATGCCTACTAGCACATTCTCTGTTAACATTTTTACAGAATTATAATATATAATGTTATTTTCAGGAACCAAGCTTCAGAAACAGTTATTACTGTTTTAAGTTACAATCAGCTATAAGAAACACCATACTGTTAAAATAATTTAATGATTCATCATTTGCATCAACATATTCATGATCACTTTTTAGTGATCCAGGTTGTGTATTGTTTTTATAGAGCTGCCCTCACATGCTTCAGCAGCATTAGATGGTAAGCATGACTTGTAGAAAAATTATATGAAGTTTGTAATACCATTGTAATATTTATAATAGTGTGAAATATGATGAACACATAGCATTTATTTCATTTTCCTCCTGAGTACATAGAAAGAACATGTTTCCTAAGTCCAGCTGCATCTAGTTCTGGCCAACAAATTGCAAGAAAAAATTAAAGTAAACTAGCTCTAGGTCTCATTTATAAATATATTCCATAAAGAATCCTGCCCTAGGCCTTTCCTTTCTGGTATAGTCTTGGAGGGGAATGTAAAAGATGGTGGTAATTCCAGATTGAAAGAAACTGTACCCCTTAGTGATTTCATAAAGACCCTCTACCATAACTTCCAGTCTCATTAACTATGTAATGATTAGTATTAAAATTTATTATGTTAAGCCATTGAGATTGACAAGGCAGATTTTCTATTACCTTGTCTGCAGAATTCTAACATATTATTAACTTCAACTCATAATAAAATATTATATTGGAAATGCCTGCATATGGCCGTATTTCTGGTTAATAAGTTTACAATTCTTCTTTAGAACTTTTAAAATGATATTAAAATGTTGTCAAATATTGCATAAATACACATATACATTCAAAATTTATTTTGGAGTGTTGAGCACTAGCTGTGTGCTAGATGTTGTCCTAGATACTTTATATGCATTAATTTGGGTAATTATGCAAATCAGCAATCCAGTGAGGTTGGTGCTATCCTTAACATCATTTTACAAATGAGAAACTTCCATTCTAACATTAGACTATGTTTCTAGTCAGTGGAATGGCTAAGACTCAAGCACAGGTAGTCTGATTTGGAAGCATGAGCTCTTAATTACTAGGAAAACCAGAAGGGCCATAAATGCATACATGAAACTAGCTTTAAACATTTCATTATTTTATAATTCAAGTATGTATATGATCATCTTACAGTCCTCTAAATAGATACAGCCATACACATAATTTTTCTAGTATCAATAAAATTAGTAATAGCCCATGGTAGTAAAAAATCACATAATTAACATAAGAAAATACTTGAACATCATATGCACAGCTTTTAAGTGTTTTCGAGGTTAACATTTGCACAGTACCACTATAAATAATTACACATTTACAGATCAGTAAATGGAGGCAGGATGAGATGTGGTCACTTGTTGGCACAATAAGTGCAGATCCAGGTGGTGTGACTCCTTAGTCACTATGGAATCCAGCTGGTGTGACTCCATAGTCTACAATATTCTCTCTACCCTGTGTAATTCAGTGCTCCTTGTCATCAAGTAGGAAACACAATTGTGACTAAAATGACAATTATGCAAACAAAACTTTTTGTAAGAGAATTCTGTTTTGTGCAGTAGATAAAAATCTATGCCTACGTTTTACACATCTGTTGTTTATCTTTAAGTCAAAAAGGGAAACAACAGGCTTCCCAAAATGGCATTCACAGTTCCTTTATTAATCAAAATAGCTATCGTAGGTAAAAATGTCATCTAAAATCCTTAACCAAAAAACAAAGTAACTTTAGTATTTAATTGCTATACATCTTTAAAGTAGTTTTAAATTAGAAACTAAAGTTTCCTTTACTAGCTAACTTGCTGACTATGTAGGAAATTCCTGATGCATGTATCGGACAGCTTGCTACATGTTGCCATTTGAGGACTGACAGGACTTCTGAGTCCCCAAATACATTCTCACTGACTTAACTCAATGTCTAAATGCCAGATCTAATGCTTTAATGTTGACAGTTAAAATTCATGTATGCTTTCTGGAAATGATACCACTATAAGCAATTTTCAGCCACTTATCAATTAAATTATTAATACAGGTACTATATTATTTATAAAAGGAAATAGGATCTTTCCAATATAATGGATAGAACTGACTCTTCCTTTTTTCATGATGTATCTTTTATCTTTCACATATACCAAAATAGATGCCCACAAAACAATAATAGTTGCTTTTGCAGAACTTACATAGAGTAAGTCACTTATAATGAAGCCAGAATATAGCCGAAGCATGTAAGAAAACCATGTAAAGATAGCTGAAGCACTTGTAAGAAAGGCAGACTCGGATTAAATACCACAGTAGGCAGCTCTATGGCAGATGAAGAAACAGCAGGAAGAAACTGATTGGAGCCACATATTTCAGAGTAGGGAGTAATACCAAAGGTGAAGATTAAGCTAACTTGAGAAAAGAAATGGGCATAATAATAAACTGTATTTACATTCCAATTTTGTTTAGGAATGATCTTCATGGGGTCATTCTAATGAATTTCAGAAGTGTAAACACTACTTGCATCATCAATAATAATACAGAAATTTTAATATAACCTTTAGCAAGTATTCAAAGAACAGGTATATTCAATCAAGCAAAACGTTTTCACTTTCTCCATTAGAATTAACAAAGAAAAGCAACTTCACAGTTCATTTTGTCCGGGTAGTGAAACCTTGAACAGAAAATGGCAGAGTTGATTAAAAAAAAAAAAAAGAAAAGAAAAGAAAGAAAAGAAAATCATAGGTAAATCTCAGCATTGAGCATAGATTTAGAATTCTGATACAAAGTATTTGCACAAAAAATAAAGCACCTAGCACACTGGAAATTAGATGCAACTTATTTTAAAAATTTATTAATGAAATAAGCAGCATTTCAGACCAGTGAGGAGAACTGAAGAGTACAAAGATATGGTGCTGGGAAAATTGATTACTTATACATTTACAAAAGAAATTTGGTCCCTTCCTGACATCTTATATGAATTCAATTCCACATTGATTAAAGACTTAAACCACCTAATTGTGGTTGGAAGGTAATTTCTAAACAAGACATAAAATAAGCCCAAAAGCCATAAAGTAGAAGATTTATTTGTTCAACTACCTTAATATTGAAAATAATAAATATGAACATTACAAAGATATATTTACAATTTCCAACTCTCCTAAAATGAGTATTTTTAAAGTAATTATTTTAAAGTAATAAAAATAACAGATTCAATAAGATAATGGACAAAAACATGATCTGTTATTTCATACAAGAAGCACAATGTTATAAAAATATATGATAAAAATAATTTAACTAAAAATTGAGATAAACAAAGTAACACGAGATAAACTTTCATCCCCACTCAATTGTTAAAAATGAAAAAAGATAATTCAAAGTATTAGTGAAATATGATTTTCTTTCACATGTAGCCACGCTTTAAATCAGTAAGCATATGTAGGAATAATGATTTTTTCTTATGAAATATATTTGAAAATGTAAGCATCCAGTAATCTAGGAATTCCAGTCATAGAATATTCATATATAAAATCTCTCTTATCTGATGCAGCAGGTATATACGATTGTTCCTAGCAACACTGTAACAATAATAAATGTTAACACAACCCAAATCTTCATCAACAATACAATAGGTAAGTAAATTGTTCAAAAACTAAAGGTAATCTCACATAGTAGTGGAAATTAGGGAACTACATAAATCTCAAAATATCAATGTGGAGTAACTAAGTGAATCACAAAAAGTCTCTTTACAATATGATTTCATTTACATATGTATGAAAACCAATGAAAATTATTTTTTATTTTGTATAAATTTATAGGGTAAAAGTGGGAGTTTCTTACATGCAAAGATCATATGTAGTGGTTGAGTCAGGTCTTTTAGGGTATCCATCTCCCAAATAATGTACATTGTGCCCATAAAGTAATTTTTTTTATTATTCGTGCCCTCTCACTTTCTTACCCTTTTGAAATCTCTGTTTTCTGTCATTCCATTCTCTGTGTGTATGTGTGGATAAAGGTAATGAAGAACATCAGCTAGGATTTGTGTTAAACTAATAGAAATTTTATATTAACTCAAATAATTTAGAATCTTACTTTTCAATTATAGCCCAGAGATTGTTAATCCAGGAATAGTAGAGAGATTTCACTAAAATTATTTTTTATGCTGGTTCATACTTAACATCGTCATTTATATGCAAGTTCAAAAAATGAATGTTGAAGATCAGCCATCAAAAACACATTCCAGATAGGAATAAGGAGAAGAAGAAGTTAAAAAAATAGAAAAGGGGTTCTCCTAAGAATCCTACCCAATGGTTTTCTCTTAAATCTTTCATCTCAGAAACCACCATTGCCAGCCGGGCCTGGTGGCTCACGTCTGTAATCCCAGCACTTTGGGAGGGCAAGGCTGGTGGATCACCTGAGGTCGGAAGCTGGAGATCAGCCTGGCTAACATGGTGAAACACTGTCTCTACTAAAAATACAAAATTAACTGGGCATGGTGGCACGTGCCTGTAATTCCAGCTACTCGGGAGGCTGAGGCAGGAGAATCACTTGAACCTGGGAGGCAGAGGTTGCAGTGAGCCTGAATCGCACCACTACACTCTAGCCTGGGTTACAGAGTGAGACTCTGTCTCCAAGAAAACAAACAAACAAACAAACAAAAACACAAAGAAACCAACCACCATTGTCTTCAGATGAAGCTAGATGAGTAATTTAGCTGATATGAGTATCTAGTTCATATAAAATCCGGGCTCTGTACTAGGAGTAAAGAGTGGAGGGAAGTGTATAAGGTAAGCAGCCGCCTTCTGCTCATATAGCAAAATGACAAGGGCATGCAAGAGGAAAGCTAATAAAAAAGGATGAGTTCATGTCCTTTGTAGGGACATGGATGCAGTTGGAAACCATCATTCTCAGCAAACTATCGCAAGAACAGAAAACCAAACATCGCATGTTCTCACTCATAGGTGGGAATTGAACAATGAGAACACTTGGACACAGGAAGGGGAACATCACACACTGGGGCCTGTTGTGGGGTTGGGAAGAAGGGGGAGGGATAGCATTAGGAGATATACCTAATGTAAATGACAAGTTAATGGGTGCGGCACACCAACATGGCACATGTATACGTATGCAACAAACCTGCACGTTGTGCACATGTACCCTAGAACTTAAAAAGTATAATTAAAAAAAAAAAAAAAGAGGATCTTTGGAGACTGGGAAAAGGGACACTTGGTATTTGGAATGCATATGGTTTTACAAATCCATCGGTATTATTGCATATCTTAAGCTTGGTGGTAGGTACATGGATGCTCATTTTTAGCATGAGTTTTAGCACAAGTTTACCCATGTGCCCCTGGACCTAAAATGAAAGTTTAGCTGAAAAGAACTAAAAACAAAATGAAACACATGAAAAATTTTTCCCAATTAATGTTTCAATTTCAATGTGAGAAATGCAAAACTTTTTTTTTTTTCCAATGGCTACCAAAAATAGTGCTATACTTCCACTAAGACTTTGACTATGTTCTAGCAACAGAGCCCAAGTATGTAGACCTGACCATGGCAGAGTTATATGGAACAGTTACACTGTCAGGTTCTTAATGTACACTTTGTGTTCCTTATGCAAAAATAATAATAACCTATTTGTCTTTTATTAGCCACAGATAATCTCTTTCTATGTTTAGAAGATAGTAAAGCAGCTTGCTCATCTCAAATTAGCAGAAAATTGTTTTACATATTTTCTTCAAAGAAACAAGAACGAAAACAAACCTAGCTTTAAATTATCTCCCATAAGCTGTCTTCATTTATTCAAAGTGTAGAGAAGGAAATGGCAGTGAGAAAACTAGCATGTATGAAGCACTTAGTATGTGCCAGCCACTGTGTTAGGTACTTAGCATTCAAAGTGGTTCCTTTCAGGGTCGCCACATCTCATACAACAGTGCTCCAGACAAATTATACAATATCACATAGTGTGGATTAAAAGAGTGAGCTTCATAAACCTTATTTTTTTGTGCTAAGAACTCTTAAAATCTACTCTCAGTATTTTTCAAGAATATAATATATTGTTATTAACTATAATCCCTGTTGTACAATAGATCTCTTGAACTTATTCCTCTTAAAAGAAACAATAGGCTTCACAAGATCAAGAGAAGAAGGCTTTCAAATTCCCAGTCTGGGTTTTGTCCCCAGGTAGAGGCAGGCTGGAGCTCAGACCCCCTAATTGATATGTGGTGTCTTTATTCATTCCCTAGAGGTATGCTGTCTCTCCCTATTGTTCCATCTTCCTGTAGGATAAGCATGATAAAGCATACTGCCTGAGGGGGGATAAGTAGGCTTCTGGGATCCAGATAATCTGGATTCAATGCTGTTGGTTTAGAGGAGTTGTGCGAGAAAATCAACTGCCTAGTACTAATGGATCAAGGTCACTGTATTATTATATTTAAAACCTTGCATTATACTTGAGGAATCTGAGTTCAGAGATGTTAACATGTCCGAGGTCACACATGTAGCACAGTCACAGTCATACTTATGATTCCAAAGCCCATAGTGTTATACCAGGCTATACTATTTTTCAATCTGAATATGATTGAGGCAACTACGGTGCTCCATCAAATTCTGTTTACTCTAAATTGTTTTCATTTTTTTCCAGAATTCGAGTACTTTTTAACAGTGCTTTATTCACACATACACATGCCTACATCTCTCTCTCTATAGATGTATGACTCTAATACATATTTTAAATATTATATATAACCTGTTGTGATAGATAATATTGTGTTATAATATCTGTTTTAACACTCATTATTACTTAGGCAAAGTTTTTTCTTTTTTTTTTTTTTTTTTAATTTATTTATTATTATTATACTTTAAGTTGTAGGGTACATGTGCACAACGTGCAGGTTTGTTACATATGTATACTTGTGCCATGTTGCTGTGCTGCACCCATCAACTCGTCATCTACATCAGGTATAACTCCCAATGCAATCCCTCCCCCCTCCCCCCTCCCCATGATAGGCCCCGGTGTGTGATGTTCCCCTTCCTGAGTCCGAGTGATCTCATTGTTCAGTTCCCACCTATGAGTGAGAACATGCGGTGTTTGGTTTTCTGTTCTTGTGATAGTTTGCTAAGAATGATGGATTCCAGCTGCATCCAAGTCCCTACAAAGGACTCAAACTCATCCTTTTTTATGGCTGCATAGTATTCCATGGTGTATATGTGCCACATTTTCTTAATCCAATCTGTCACTGATGGACATTTGGGTTGATTCCAAGTCTTTGCTATTGTGAATAGTGCTGCAATAAACATACGTGTGCATGTGTCTTTATAGCAGCATAATTTGTAATCCTTTGGGTATATACCCAGTAATGGGATGGCTGGGTCATATGGTACATCTAGTTCTAGATCCTTGAGGAATCGCCATACTGTTTTCCATAATGGTTGAACTAGTTTACAATCCCACCAACAGTGTAAAAGTGTTCCTATTTCTCCACATCCTCTCCAGCACCTGTTGTTTCCTGACTTTTTAATGATTGCCATTCTAACTGGTGTGAGATGGTATCTCATGGTGGTTTTGATTTGCATTTCTCTGATGGCCAGTGATGATGAGCATTTTTTCATGTGTCTGTTGGCTGTATGAATGTCTTCTTTTGAGAAATGTCTGTTCATGTCCTTTGCCCACTTTTTGATGGGGTTGTTTGTTTTTTTCTTGTAAATTTGTTTGAGTTCTTTGTAGGTTCTGGATATTAGCCCTTTGTCAGATGAGTAGATTGCAAAAATTTTCTCCCATTCTGTAGGTTGCCTGTTCACTCTGATGGTAGTGTCTTTTGCTGTGCAGAAGCTCTTTAGTTTAATGAGATCCCATTTGTCAATTTTGGCTTTTGCTGCTGTTGCTTTTGGTGTTTTAGACATGAAATCTTTGCCCATGCCTATGTCCTGAATGGTACTACCTAGGTTTTCCTCTAGGATTTTTATGGTATTAGGTCTAACATTTAAGTCTCTAATCCATCTTGAATTAATTTTCGTATAAGGAGTAAGGAAAGGATCCAGTTTCAGCTTTCTACTTATGGCTAGCCAATTTTCCCAGCACCATTTATTAAATAGGGAATCCTTTCCCCATTTCTTGTTTCTCTCAGGTTTGTCAAAGATCAAATGGCTGTAGATGTGTGGTATTATTTCTGAGGACTCTGTTCTGTTCCATTGGTCTATATCTCTGTTTTGGTACCAGTACCATGCTGTTTTGGTTACTGTAGCCTTGTAGTATAGTTTGAAGTCAGGTAGCGTGATGCCTCCAGCTTTGTTCTTTTGACTTAGGATTGTCTTGGAGATGCGGGCTCTTTTTTGGTTCCATATGAACTTTAAAGCAGTTTTTTCCAATTCTGTGAAGAAACTCATTGGTAGCTTGATGGGGATGGCATTGAATCTATAAATTACCTTGGGCAGTATGGCCATTTTCACAATATTGATTCTTCCTATCCATGAGCATGGTATGTTCTTCCATTTGTTTGTGTCCTCTTTGATTTCACTGAGCAGTGGTTTGTAGTTCTCCTTGAAGAGGTCCTTTACATCCCTTGTAAGTTGGATTCCTAGGTATTTGATTCTCTTTGAAGCAATTGTGAATGGAAGTTCATTCCTGATTTGGCTCTCTGTTTGTCTGTTACTGGTGTATAAGAATGCTTGTGATTTTTGCACATTAATTTTGTATCCTGAGACTTTGCTGAAGTTGCTTATCAGCTTAAGGAGATTTTGGGCTGAGACAATGGGGTTTTCTAAATATACAATCATGTCATCTGCAAACAGGGACAATTTGACTTCTTCTTTTCCTAACTGAATACCCTTGATTTCTTTCTCTTGCCTGATTGCCCTAGCCAGAACTTCCAACACTATGTTGAATAGGAGTGGTGAGAGAGGGCATCCCTGTCTTGTGCCAGTTTTCAAAGGGAATTTTTCCAGTTTTTGCCCGTTCAGTATGATATTGGCTGTGGGTTTGTCATAAATAGCTCTTATTATTTTTAGGTACGTTCCATCAATACCGAATTTATTGAGCGTTTTTAGCATGAAGGGCTGTTGAATTTTGTCAAAAGCCTTTTCTGCATCAATTGAGATAATCATGTGGTTCTTGTCTTTGGTTCTGTTTATATGCTGGATTATGTTTATTGATTTGCGAATGTTGAACCAGCCTTGCATCCCAGGGATGAAGCCCACTTGATCATGGTGGATAAGCTTTTTGATGTGTTGCTGAATCTGGTTTGCCAGTATTTTATTGAGGATTTTTGCATCGATGTTCATCAGGGATATTGGTCTAAAATTCTCTTTTTTTGTTGTGTCTCTGCCAGGCTTTGGTATCAGGATGATGTTGGCCTCATAAAATGAGTTAGGGAGGATTCCCTCTTTTTCTATTGATTGGAATAGTTTCAGAAGGAATGGTACCAACTCCTCCTTGTACCTCTGGTAGAATTCAGCTGTGAATCCATCTGGTCCTGGACTTTTTTTGGTTGGTAGGCTATTAATTGTTGCCTCAATTTCAGAGCCTGCTATTGGTCTATTCAGGGATTCAACTTCTTCCTGGTTTAGTCTTGGAAGAGTGTAAGTGTCCAGGAAATTATCCATTTCTTCTAGATTTTCCAGTTTATTTGCGTAGAGGTGTTTATAGTATTCTCTGATGGTAGTTTGTATTTCTGTGGGGTCGGTGGTGATATCCCCTTGATCATTTTTAATTGCGTCGATTTGATTCTTCTCTCTTTTCTTCTTTATTAGTCTGGCTAGTGGTCTGTCAATTTTGTTGATCTTTTCAAAAAACCAACTCCTGGATTCATTGATTTTTTGGAGGGTTTTTTGTGTTTCTATCTCCTTCAGTTCTGCTCTGATCTTAGTTATTTCTTGCCTTCTGCTAGCTTTCGAATGTGTTTGCTCTTGCTTCTCTAGTTCTTTTAATTGCGATGTTAGAGTGTCAATTTTACATCTTTCCTGCTTTCTCTTGTGGGCATTTAGTGCTATAAATTTCCCTCTACACACTGCTTTAAATGTGTCCCAGAGATTCTGGTATGTTGTATCTTTGTTCTCATTGGTTTCAAAGAACATCTTTATTTCTGCCTTCATTTCGTTATGTACCCAGTAGTCATTCAGGAGCAGGTTGTTCAGTTTCCATGTAGTTGAGCGGTTTTGATTGAGTTTCTTAGTCCTGAGTTCTAGTTTGATTGCACTGTGGTCTGAGAGACAGTTTGTTATAATTTCTGTTCTTGTACATTTGCTGAGGAGTGCTTTACTTCCAATTACGTGGTCAATTTTGGAGTAAGTATGATGTGGTGCTGAGAAGAATGTATATTCTGTTGATTTGGGGTGGAGAGTTCTATAGATGTCTATTAGGTCTGCTTGCTGCAGAGATGAGTTCAATTCCTGGATATCCTTGTTAACTTTCTGTCTCGTTGATCTGTCTAATGTTGACAGTGGAGTGTTGAAGTCTCCCATTATTATTGTATGGGAGTCTAAGTCTCTTTGTAAGTCTCTAAGGACTTGCTTGATGAATCTGGGTGCTCCTGTATTGGGTGCATATATATTTAGGATAGTTAGCTCTTCCTGTTGAATTGATCCCTTTACCATTATGTAATGGCCTTCTTTGTCTCTTTTGATCTTTGATGGTTTAAAGTCTGTTTTATCAGAGACTAGTATTGCAACCCCTGCTTTTTTTTGTTCTCCATTTGCTTGGTAAATCTTCCTCCATCCCTTTATTTTGAGCCTATGTATGTCTCTGCATGTGAGATGGGTCTCCTGAATACAGCAGACTGATGGGTCTTGACTCTTTATCCAGTTTGCCAGTCTGTGTCTTTTAATTGGAGCATTTAGTCCATTTACATTTAAGGTTAATATTGTTATGTGTGAACTTGATCCTGCCATTATGATATTAACTGGTTATTTTGCTCATTAGTTGATGCAGTTTCTTCCTAGCCTCAATGGTCTTTACATTTTGGCATGTTTTTGCAATGGCTGGTACCGGTTGTTCCTTTCCATGTTTAGTGCTTCCTTCAGGATCTCTTGTAAGGCAGGCCTAGTGGTGACAAAATCTCTAAGCATTTGCTTATCTGTAAAGGATTTTATTTCTCCTTCACTTATGAAACTTAGTTTGGCTGGATATGAAATTCTGGGTTTAAAATTCTTTTCTTTAAGAATGTTGAATATTGGCCCCCACTCTCTTCTGGCTTGTAGAGTTTCTGCTGAGAGATCTGCTGTTAGTCTGATGGGCTTCCCTTTGTGGGTAACCCGACCTTTCTCTCTGCCTGCCCTTAAGATTTTTTCCTTCATTTCAACTTTGGTGAATCTGGCAATTATGTGTCTTGGAGTTGCTCTTCTCGAGGAGTATCTTTGTGGCGTTCTCTGTATTTCCTGGATTTGAATGTTGGCCTGCCCTACTAGGTTGGGGAAGTTCTCCTGGATGATATCCTGAAGAGTGTTTTCCAACTTGGTTCCATTTTCCCCCTCACTTTCAGGCACCCCAATCAGACGTAGATTTGGTCTTTTTACATAATCCCATACTTCTTGCAGGCTTTGTTCGTTTCTTTTTCTTCTTTTTTCTTTTGGTTTCTCTTCTCGCTTCATTTCATTCATTTGATCCTCAATCGCTGATACTCTTTCTTCCAGTTGATCGAGTCGGTTACTGAAGCTTGTGCATTTGTCACGTATTTCTCGTGTCATGGTTTTCATCTCTTTCATTTCGTTTAGGACCTTCTCTGCATGAATTACTCTAGCCATCAATTCTTCCACTTTTTTTTCAAGATTTTTAGTTTCTTTGCGCTGGGTACGTAACTCCTCCTTTAGCTCTGAGAAATTTGATGGACTGAAGCCTTCTTCTCTCATCTCGTCAAAGTCATTCTCCGTCCAGCTTTGATCCGTTGCTGGCGATGAGCTGCGCTCCTTTGCCGGGGGAGATGCGCTCTTATTTTTTGAATTTCCAGCTTTTCTGCCCTGCTTTTTCCCCATCTTTGTGGTTTTATCTGCCTCTGGTCTTTGATGATGGTGATGTACTGATGGGGTTTTGGTGTAGGTGTCCTTCCTGTTTGATAGTTTTCCTTCTAACAGTCAGGACCCTCAGCTGTAGGTCTGTTGGAGATTGCTTGAGGTCCACTCCAGACCCTGTTTGCCTGGGTATCAGCAGCAGAGGCTGCAGAAGATAGAATATTTCTGAACAGCGAGTGTACCTGTCTGATTCTTGCTTTGGAAGCTTCCTCTCAGGGGTGTACTCCTCCCTGTGAGGTGTGGGGTGTCAGACTGCCCCTAGTGGGGGATGTCTCCCAGTTAGGCTACTCAGGGGTCAGGGACCCGCTTGAGCAGGGAGTCTGTCCCTTCTCAGATCTCAACCTCCGTGTTGGGAGATCCACTGCTCTCTTCAAAGCTGTCAGACAGAGTCGTTTGCGTCTGTGCAGAGGTGTCTGTGTGTCTTGATTTACTGTGCCCTGTCCCCAGAGGTGGAGTCTACAGAGACAGGCAGGTTTCCTTGAGCTGCTGTGAGCTCCACCCAGTTCGAGCTTCCCAGCAGCTTTGTTTACCTACTTAAGCCTCAGCAATGGCGGGCGCCCCTCCCCCAGCCTCGCTGCTGCCTTGCCCGTAGATCACAGACTGCTGCGCTAGCAACGAGGGAGGCTCCGTGGGTGTGGGACCCTCCCGGCCAGGTGTGGGATATGATCTCCTGGTGTGCCTGTTTCCTAAAGCGCAGTATTGGGGTGGGAGTTACCCGATTTTCCAGGTGTTGTGTGTCTCAGTTCCCCTGGCTAGGAAAAGGGACTCCCTTCCCCCTTGCGCTTCCCAGGTGAGGCAATGCCTCGCCCTGCTTCAGCTCTCGCTGGTCGGGCTGCAGCAGCTGACCAGCTCCGATCGTCCGGCACTCCCCAGTGAGATGAACCCAGTACCTCAGTTGAAAATGCAGAAATCACCGGTCTTCTGTGTCGCTGGCGCTGGGAGTTGGAGACTGGAGCTGCTCCTATTCGGCCATCTTGCTCCGCCCCCGGCAAAGTTTTTTCTAATGACAGTTATACTATAAAGTATATAAAATGAATAAATAAAACAAATAATTTCAAACAAGCCAGAAATAATGCAGAAAGTTAGCATTATATAATTTTTACAATCTGAATATTATAGATAAGTTAATTAAAGCTATATTATATTGTTTCCATTTCTATATTTCAATTTGTTGTCCTATATAATAAAATGATAATATGAATAAAAAAACTCCAAAGATTAGCTATGCCACAATCAAGAGTAGAAAATTCAGGAAATTACAATCGAGAGTTTACAGTTGAAAGAAACATCAGTAAAGTTGATTTTGAAGTATGCTGATTTGATACATTTAGCGATACTTAGAGAATGAGCTACTCTGAAACTATCTGACCAAGTTGGGTAATAATCTGTTAACAGGTCAACATAAAAGATGAAAGTACCTTTCAAAACAGTTAGCTTTTCTTTATCTTATCATAATATATTTAACTGATAAACTTCATCAGTCACCTTGCAAATACATGACTTTCAATGGAAAGTAACTGCAATGATGTAACGCACATAAAGCATAACAAAATTTTTGAAACTAATTAATACAAATTTCAATAATCTGTCCTACATATTATTGTAGTTATGTTCATTAGTCCAAAGAGTATGTTTAAGCACAGAAATGAATTTAAATAGGAAAAAATATATTTATCTTACTACCAGGCAATATCACAGAAATGTAAAATTAAATATTAGGTTGAGACCACCTGATTACTGTTACATATACTTTGGAAAAATTTAGATTCCAGACAAAAGAAATTATTTATCATCTCATTCCACCTATTAAAATATCTTGATATTCAATGATAGATGACAGAGAAAATTAAAATCTGATAGCCTTAAAACATCATACGATTACTAATTTTACATTCCTTACTAAGATTTCTGTTGCAATATTTTAATACATAAACACTGATTTATCAGTATGAATTTCACTGCAAGTTTGCACTTCAGTGAAACTACTCACCCAGTGTAAATCGATTTCACTTTATACAGTAGATACGTAAAGTTGAAACAAAATCATATATTTGCAACAATAATTTTGCATATCATTGTGTTAACTACCAAGGGACTTTCATTCCTTTAAAGGATGTGAGGCTTCAGGAAGTCAATGAAACATGGTCTTTAGAAGGGCCAAATTTAAGCAAGAAAATATTGACTTCTGTCTTTTGGCCATACGACAAAATTTCCTATGAAATAGACTAAATTATAGTTAAAGGAACTGTAGCCAAATTCTTTTCATAAAAATTGTTGACTTATAAAATATATAACATACATTATACTACCAAAAGGTTCTGTAGGCTACTGGAAAATTTTGAACAACACCTTTATTTATCCTTATTTCCAAAAATAATATGCATTTAGTTCTTTGAGTTTCAAAACCGTCCTTTTCTCTTAGAAGAGGCTTTTTGTTTCTATGTCCTAGATTTTATCTATCAAGGTCCCAAAACTTACAAGGGTCCTAGTGATCCTTTGGAAGAAGACATTGATTTATCATAGTCTGTGTGGAATATATATATATATATGTATGTATACACACACATATAAAATATATGTATGTGTGCATACATATATATGTATATATGTCATGTTATATGTCATATTATATGTCACATTATATGACAATTGTCCTTGAAACTACATAATGTATTCACTCATCAAAATTGCATTGGGATACTTCACCTGATATGTTGTATGTTTTTACTGTACTAGGAGAGTAAAAATAGAGAAGCATTATTTTCCTCTCCTAATTTAAGAATCCTGTACCATTAACTTCAAGTGACCTCTAAGTGCTTCTTTAAAAGCCTAATATATTTCTCATTTTTTTTCTCTTGAATTCATCAACTCTTTTTCTCTATCTTCAAACCTAGAATAATTCTTTCACCATCATTACCCATGAATGAAGACCTTGCTTCTTGTACCACTGCAAATATTAGATGCAATCAAAGGGAACCTGCATAAATTCCTCCCCCACCCCCTACCATATATATCCTGTCACTTGCTTCTGGCTTTTGTGCCCATATGTTCTGCTTTTATTTGTCCGGTTATTAAGGATCTAACATCTGTTTAGATCTTAAACCAACTTTTGCTCTTGCTCACTAGATCCCATCTCTTCTTTCCCACTCAAAGGCATAACCTCAGTAATTTTTTTTCCATCTACATTATGAATTCTTACATCTTTATCGGATAGTGCCCTCAAGCTTACTAACATGTTGTAGTTTTTTTCATCTTAACAATTTTTATCTCTTCCTAGAAACCCTCTCCAAAGTTCAAAATGTATGTACTTAATTGCTTACTCTTCTACATGAGTGTGCATTTTAAACTTGACATGTTCAAAACCTAAATCCTATTGCCTTTTTTTTTTTTTTTTTTTCCTGAGCCTGAGTCTCGCTCTATCGCCCAGGCTGGAATGCAGTGGCAGGATCTGGGCTCACTGCAAGCTCCGCCTCCCGGGTTCACGTCATTCTCCTGACTCAGCCTCCCGAGTAGCTGGGACTACAGGCACCCGTCACCTTGCCCAGCTAATTTTTTGTATCTTTAGTAGAGAGGGGGTTTCACCATGTTAACTAGGATGGTCTCAGTCTCCTGACCTGGTGATCTGCCCGCCTCGGCCTTCCAAAGTGCTGGGATTACAGGCGTGAACCTTCGCGCCCGGCCCCTATTGCCTTTTTAGAAAAGTAAATTCTTGCAGCCCTCTCCATCTTTTTCCTTCTAGATGTTCAGAAAATATAATTGGATATTTTAAGATGTTCAGAATGCAACCATTTTTACTACTTTCTCTGATAACATGTACAGAGGCACCACAATCTTTTCTTAGCTGATTTATTGTATTTGGCTTCTAACAGGTTTCTCTGCTTCTAGTTTTGCTCCCTAAAATCTATTATCAAAGCAATAGGAATCATTTGATACAATGTCAAGGATGCCATTCCTCTTCTCTCGAAGCCTCCCATTTCTTTCTCTCCAGCTCATAATACAAGACTAAGGCTTGTTGTGACTTAGTCTGGCTCCTCCATTCCTCCCTGACTGTGTCTGCCACCCTACTCTTTTTGCTCGTTCTGCTCCAGATGCTCTGACAGTCTTACAGTTTCTAGAAAAACCAAGCATGCTCCCGTTTTATGATTTTTACAGTTATTATCCTCTCTACTTCAACCATTTTCCTTCATGTAATATACATTCCGCTCTATTATTTCTTTCAAGTCTCTATTCAAATGTCACTTTATTTGGGTCTCCCCTGACCACCATACAGAACATGTACTCTTTCCGAACTGTTCATCCTGTTTATATTATCCATATTTATCCAAACAATTTGTTCATTTCCTATTGTCCCTTACAATATGTAGCTCCATTAATGCAGGTGGTTTCCCTATGTTGGCTCCTGATGTTTTTCAAGGGGCTAGACCGGTGTTTGGCATGTAATAAGATTCTCATGCATTGCTGAATGGATTGATAAAATACTGTTGGGCTATTTTAAATTTTCTGTTTCTTACTTACATAATTCCAAGGATTTAAATAGTCATAACTTTCTGGGCTTATAGGCTTATTTCTAGGTTGAATCAAGAAAACCATTAAGCCCAGTGAAACTAGCAAATGCGCTTATGAGCTCTTTCAGACACAAAGTATACTTTGCTTTTAGTGCTCATCTTGTTCTAATTGGTGACATTTATAGACTGTAGGAACTAACAGCAGAAATTTTAACCACATTAAAAAAGAAGAAAAATGAGAGCAATGAAAGTAGGCTCATTACAGGATAAATGGTGATGGAGAAGAGAGGTAACCTCCCAGTAATGGAAAAAGCAAATAAATTCCCATCAGTCTGAGTTTCACAGGATAGAGAATGGAAAACTTGACAGTTATTAGGCCTCAACATCAAACGAGATGACTATATAACTAATGAATATATGACTATATATTCATTAAAATATGTATTTTATATATTTGCATTTTTAATGAGATATATATTCATTAAATGAATAAATGAATTCACTAAATAAATGATATATATAATATATGATATATATATGTGTATGTAAAACTTGAGAAACAAGTATGCTCTTGAGAAACAAGAGCATACTTGTTTCTCAAGTTACAATCAACCAGAGAGAATATGTTTCGTCTCCCACAGAGATTAAATTCTGGTGAGGAATTGTATTAGTTGAAGTATTAAGGTTAAGATAGTGACATTGTTTATTACTATCAGGTAGAATTTATAGAAAATAGAGTAGTTATTCAATTATTGGTGGGGAGTGTGAAATGTGTGAAAATTTGAAATAAAATGATAAATATTTATGTCCAAAAAATTTATTATGAAAAAATCAAATAATTCAAAGTTACATTACCCTGACAATTGTCTCAGTTTTTCCACCCTGCAGATATAATCAAGGAAGCAACAGTAATTGCATTTTTTACTAGAGTCTTCTCATGCTTTTTAAGTTCTGTGAAGAAATGCAATCTCAGTAACGCCTATAATCAAAGCGTGGACCATTTATTGTTGCATTATTGGTCTGTTCAAGTGCTAGAACAAAATATAAACTAGGTGACTTAAAAACAATGCAGGTTTATTTCTCACAGTCCTGGAGACTAGAAAGTCCGAGATCATGGTGCCTGAAGATTCAGTGTCTGGTGAGGGCTCATTTCTTGGTATGTGGTAGGTTGTCTTTTTGACTGTGTCTTCACATGGTGAAAAGGAAAAACTCTGGTCTCCTCAGTCCCTTATTAGGGCACTAATCCCATTTACAAGAACTCCATTCTCATGACCTAATTAACTCTCAAAAGCCCTACTTCACCGTACCATCACACTGGGGATAAGGTTTCAATGTATGAATTTTTGTAGGACATAAATGTTCAGATCATAGCAGCTGTGAAACAAATTAATCACAAACTTAATACCATAAAGAAACAATAGGCTTTCATTATTTTACAGTTTCTTTTTCTTTTTTCTTTTTTCTTTTTTTTGAGACAGAGTCTCACCCTGTTGCCCAGGTTGACGTGCAGTGGCACAATCTTGGCTCACTGCAAGCTCCACCTCCAGGGTTCACACCATTCTCCTGCCTCAGCCTCCTGAGTATCTGGGACTACAGGCACCTGCCACCATGCCCAGCTAATTTTTTTGTATATGTAGTAGAGACGGGGTCTCACCGTGTTACCCAAGATGATCTCAATCTCCTGACCTCGTGATCCACCTGTCTCAGCCTCCCAAAGTGCTGGGATTACAGGCTTGAGCCACCGTGCCTGGCCTATTTTATAGTTTCTATAGGTATAAATTCAGAAACAGTTTGACTGGGCAGTTCTGTCCCAAGATGTCTCATGAAATTAAAGTAGAGATGGTTACTAAGGTTTCAGTCATCTGAAGGCTTGACTGGGGCTGGAAGATCTGCTACCCAGGAGTTCTTACTGAAAGGGCAGAGTTCCTTTCCTCATAGACTTCTCCAGAGGGCTGCCTGACTGTCCTCATGATTTGGCTGCTGTCTTCCTTCAGGATGAGTGATTCAGG
The DNA here is from genome assembly GCF_049350105.2 of Macaca mulatta. NCBI lineage: Eukaryota > Metazoa > Chordata > Mammalia > Primates > Cercopithecidae > Macaca > Macaca mulatta. The sequence continues at coordinate 114,168,070 of NC_133412.1, forward strand.
AGAGGGCAAGGAAGGACTGCCAAGTCTTTTATAACCAAGCCTCAAAGTCACACATCATTACTTCTGCAATATATTATTGACTATACAGGTGGACCCTATTTAATGTGGGAGAGGAATACATAAAAGGGTGAATATCATGAGGTGAAAATCATTGGAGACCATCTTGGAAGCTGTCTAACACATCAAGAATTATTTTATTTATGATTTATTTGAAGTCTTTTTTTATTTATAATCTGTTTTACTTGGAATGATTGGTTATCAGACTCAGCATGTTTCAAATCTGTGTAACAGTTGCTATCTTGTTTGTCATTAGGTAAGTTCACATGAAACCCTCAGGCAAGGCCTTCAGAACTAACACCTGTTGTAATTCCCTTATTTCTTATGTGATTTAAATTGTGAAAAGCCCATATTTCTTTTGAAAAATCATTGCTTGTCTTTTCTCTCTGATGTTAGCATGTTTTCAGGCAATGTTTTTGAATTTAAATATATTTGTTGTTTAGAGATGACTTTTCTTTGCCCTTTTCTTTTACATACAAGGGTACTAGTATCCAGAGAGGTCAAGTGGCTAAGGATGCAAAATTTGAAATAAAATTTAGGTTTTCTGACTGTTAATCTTTAGTATTTCCTCCACAACTTGCTGGTAGGTGGATAGTTTTTAATTGCATGCCTCTATAAGAACACATTCATAAATTTAGGGAAAGATTTGTAGGCTTCTTATAATGGAACACTTCACAATGCCAGTGGCTATAAACTTTTCCCTGTATGATTTCCTTCTTTTCATTATGCTGAAGTTTCAGCTCAGCATTTTGAACACCTAAGGCAATGAAATGGACCTTACCCCAAAGAGAAAACAAAAACAGTGAAAATGTCTGGGAAAATAGCAGTCTTACAAATGTGTTGATATCAAAGTCCTGAAAACAAAATAAAATTTTAGAAAAATTCAAAGGTATAATTCCCGTGTTATTTGATATTCTTTACTGAATAAATAACAAGTAAAGACTACAGAATCATTCAACTTAAAAATATACACATATAGGTTTCCTTCAACCGTTAATGTCAACTTCACACATATAGGTTTAGAAATATATTTCATTCCCTTTCAAATAAAGAATGGTTTTTCTCTTCTCCAACCAGATTATTTGTGTTATTAATACAAGCAGAATGCCTAAGGGTTGAATCACTTCAGGAGTTGTGAATCAAGTGTAAAATGAATGTTCATTTAGGATGGAAGAAATAATGCCAAGAGAACAGCAGATCACCAACTACTGAACTTAGTGTATTGACATATGACACAACATTTTGTGATTCTTTAGCGGTTCATCTGTTCTTGACTTTTTGTCCTTTATAATAATATTACAAAACAAGAAAATACCAAAAGCTAAAACAAAATAAAATGTATGTAATAGGATGTCTTAAGCTTTGTTTTTTAATTTATCGCTTCATCAGAATAGCTAATATGTGGTAGCATATCTGTAAAATGACCATGATGGATGCAAAAAGAACTACTTCATACTACTTCATATTTCCAAAGCAAGTGCTTTGTAAAAACAAAGAGCAAGTTGTGTTTATAGTCAGAATTTAGCTTTTTTTATTGCTTTTTTGAGACAGTATGTCTTGCTGTGTTATCTAGGCTGGAGTGCAATGCCACGATCATGGCTCACTGCAGTCTCTACCTTTTGGGCTCAAGCCATCTTTCAACCTCAGCCTCCCACGTAGCTGGGACCTCAGGTGCACACCAACACACCCGGTTAATTTATTTTTATATTTTGTAGAGAAGGGGTCTCCCTACGTTGACTAAGCTGGTCCTGAACTTCTAAGTTCAAGTAATCCTCTAGTCTCAGCCTCCCAATATGCTGGGATTATACGTGTAAGCCCACATGCCCAGTCAGAATTTAGCCTGTAACATTTAGTATTTCACACCAAATATAACATCTCAGAACGCAGCACCATTTAAAAATGAACTTTCATTTTAGAACACTTTTATGTTTACAGGAAAATGGAACAAATGGCCTAAAGAGTTTCCATACACTTCACACTATGTTTTCACTCTTATTAACATCTTACACAAATATGTTACAATTAATAAATCAGTGCAGATATATTATTATAAACAAAAGTACATACTTTTTTTCAAAAATTTGTACTTTAATAACTTCTTCCATTTCCAGGATTCCGTGTTACATTTAATAAGGTATTCAAATAGGAAAATAAGTCAAACTATTTCTCTTCACTGATGATAAGATTCTATAACTAGATTTTCTAAAGTGTCTACCAGAAGGCTTCTAGAACTGATAAATTTATTTAGTAAAGTTTCAGGATATAGAATCAGTGTACAAAAATCAGTAGCATTTCTATATGTCAGCATCCAGGCTGAGAGCAAAATTAAGAACACAATCCCAGTTACAATAGCTACACACGAAATGAAATATTTAGAATATTTAGGCACATAGCTAACCAAAGACATGAAAGATCTCTACAAGAAAAACTACAAAACAAAATCAGAGATAATGCAAATAAATGGAAAAACATTCCATGCTCATGGATTGGAAGAATCAATATTGTAAAAATGGCCAAACTGCCCAAAACAATTCACAAATTTGACATTATTCCTATCAAATTACTGACACCCTTCTTCACAGAATCATGTCTTCATGTGCTACTTTTAGCTATGACAGTTACTTTGATTTTTCTTGTTTATGATGACCTTGGGAGTTTTGATAAATACAGGTTAGGTATTTTGTAGAGGGTATTTCTATTAAAATTTGTTTGGTGTTTTTCTTGTAGTTAGTCTTGTTTGTGTTCTTGAAAGCAAGACCAAAGATGTAAAGAATAACGTGTTTTTTTTTTTTTTTTTGTAAGTCACCCATATAATTGGCTAATTAATGTTATTATAATTCTCTAGTCTATCTATTATGTGTTCAACTCCATAATGTTTCTATGCACCTTTGGATTTAAATCCAGGTAGTATTATTGCTCAAGTGTGTGAGATTCGCTTGATCTTCTTGAAGTATAGATAAATGCCTGCAGACTAGTTTGATACAATCTTTAGGCTTTTGTGATATATTTATCAAACTATGTGATTTAACTATCCAAGTTCCTTTATAAATTTTAAGACCGAAAGCCCTGAAAATTATATTCAACTTGATGACTGTAATATAAACATTATCATCTCCATCAGTACTGTACATGTATAAAGACTTCATGTTATATTTTAATCAGAATAAATTTCCTAAGCTAGATTCTCATCTAATTAGTTTAATAAATGCTTATTAACACTACTCATTTGAATTTTATAATTCTATCTATATTTTTCTCTCATAACTAGTAAAATTCAATTTTGATTCAGTAGGTTCTGAATATATTATCTATATTGCCTGCTCTGTAAAACTATTTCCTGAGAGTGGAATTTCATAGGGCTTTTCTATCAAATATATTATGTGCATATAAGCCAGCTCCCCTGGATGTGTTAACTAGATATGCGAAACATAAGAGCCTTTACAATATGTAATAAAACTTAGTTGAAATACACTTAGCATTATATTCCATTTGCCACAAGAATTAATAATATGTAAGGTAGGCAATCAAGTTTAAAAAATTCAGTTGAAGTTGCTATTTTTAAAGATTTTTGTGTGTTTGTTTTTGTTTTTTTGCTTTGTTTTGTGGCTTTTTTTTTTGTGAGACAGAGTCTTGCTCTGTCTCCCAGGCTGGAGTGCAGTGGCGTGATCTCGGCTCACTGCAACCTCCACCTCCCGAGTTCAAACATTTTTCCTGCCTCAACCTCCTGAGTAGTTGGGGCTACAGGCGCAAATAAACTGTAACACACTCTATCAAGGCCCTGTATATATATTTTATGTGACAGTGATCACAATAGCTGGATTATCACTTTTGAGACATCCAAAGCATATAGTCTTTCTATGAGAAATAGAGGTTTTAAGAGTGAGTGCATAAACTGCCTACTGTACACATTAATGCTACACTGAAACACTTGACCATGGTTCAAATGTAGCTAAGAACAGTACTTCTCAAAGTCACCTGAAAATGTTGCTAAAACTCAGATTTCTTAATTTTCTAGGGCCCACACCTGGAAATTCTGATTCAGTTGTTTGGCAGGGGCCTGAAAATTTGCATTTCTAACAAAGCCCAAATAATATTGATGCTTCTGTTCTCCCCTTCATGCTTTAAAAAGCAAACAGATAGTAATAAACTCTTACAAGAGTAGATCTCTTCTTTTAGGGATAATATTCTGGGAATGAAGTTAGATAAGTAAATTAAAGGACAAATTCCAAGGGAAAAAATGGAGAGAGCTCCAGTGAAATTTAACTAATCTGTCATATAAAAATTATTTGTATTTTCTCATATATCATGTATTCTAAAACAATATGTCCCAAAAGGCATAATAGTTTTGTATCATGGTGTTTCTATAAGGATTTTGCAAACAGTTTTCAAGAATAATTCACCTTATGAAGCTCAATCTATATTATTTATATTTTATTTCCTGATAATAATAAAGAATTTTTTAAGTAGATAAAAATTTAAATACAAATAATATAGAAAATAACACTACTAATTTAGCTTTTTTGAAGTTCCATTTTCCCACTTTTTTGTTGTTGAAGTAGTATAAATTCATTTTTAACCTTTGTTTAAAGGAAGATTTTAATTTTTTTTGAGTGAGTTTGATGACTTCTTTTCATATTGTGATATCTAAATTTGTTTTTACATAATTTATACAATCAAAATATATTATTCCTAGAGAATTAAATAACAGACAGGTGTTTATATGGCATTTCAAAAGTAAAACATTGTAAGCAATTATTAAGCTATTGTTTTGGTTTAAGATGTTATATAGAATAATAGAAAAATATTATTCAGCAATACATGCATATCATGTTTATATTTCATGCCTTATGAAACTAACTTCTGAATATTTAAATCACAATAATCAAATAATGCTCACTGTTTGAGATAATACTACTATTATTATTCTAACCTACATTTCCAGTAATAGATATCCAATTTAAAATAATCACTAGTTCAGAAATAATCTAATTAATTCTAAACCTATATACCTATAAGAAGTCCTAGTTATCTCTACAATAAATTCATAGCTTCTTACACTAAATACATATGGCTTTCACAAAGATAAATATATTTGTAAACCTATTCACTGTAAATTTTTCTTTATATCTTCTTTATAATTTTGCCTCAAAGTATCTTTCATCAAAAAAGAGAGAGTTCACTGGAAAAAATTGAGTTGCTTTGAAATGTGGTTCAGATGCTTTCACACTATAATATATTTTTAAAGCATGTCTTTGAGAATTTAGCAATTTTCAGATAGTCTCATCACATATTCATTTCAACTAAGGCATAATTACAAGGAGAATCAAGCTATAGTGGGACAATAAACAAGATGAATGTCAAAATGCAATTTCCTGAGTTTATGTCAGTTCTCACTAGAGCTATACAACACTTTGGATTTAAAATTCTATGCAAAAAAATTTAATGTTTCCAATAAAATCTGTATTTTAGAATAAATAATATTTTATGTTGATATTACTATAAATCAGCCTTAGCATAAGATATGAACAATGTTTTTATGAGTTACATGTATTTGAAAAGGTTGACCTTTATCCAAACCATTTTTCTTCAACACCAATGAATATTTATTAAAACATAATTATCCTTTTTTTAAATTAAGTCCAATTAATTCAGAATAATAGGTGATAAAATGACCAATATTTACAAGAAGTTCGAACCCAATTTATATTGTATTTTTAACACTATTCTAAAATAGAATTAAACATTTTGATACTCTTTACACCCTGACCATTCTGAGGAAATATAAAACCTTTGATTCCATTTTCACAATTTAAGTAATTTCCTGCACCTTTTTAAAATCTCATTTTGCCTGAATATCAAATGAAACTAAAAATTATGAAAAAAGAACACAATGATTCTTTCATAATATAGAAGAAATAAAAAATAGACTTGAAAATGGCATAGTTCCAAATATATGCATCACAACCTGAAAATTTACAGACCTCTTTCTTCTTGTTATTTTATTCTATTGCAGAGGAATGAAGGGGGAAATATGGAAGAAGTAGAGAGTGTGAGAACAGGGGATTTCTTCTCGTGATGCGAGAACAGGGATTTAGGGAGCCAGCTGGCAGTGGAGAAAGAGGTAGCATTACCAGTTTTGCTGAAACTGTACTGCAGTGATTATGCACCATACAGCCCATGAATTCCACTTCTACAGCAACACGGATGATGGGTCCTCTGAGTCATGTTATGGTTTGCTACCTTAGCAATTCTGATGAAGTTCAGGCTCTTCTGAATCTGTCCTTCAGGCGTTGTTTGAACTGATTTATTCTGCATAACGATGTTGAAAGATTGGGGTCCAAAGAGAGAAATTCCATTTTTCTTATCATTGGATTTAGGCTTTTCCCACTGGAGCTAATCCTGCCTGCATGTGGAATTTGAAGAAGTTAATAAAAATTACGTCTGTCATTTTAAAATAAAATTTCTTCCTAGCTTCTAATTTCTCAATACATAGTCTCAGTTACTGAGATCTTGTTGCATTTGCATCTTCTGATTTTAGAACACCAGAAAAAACTACTGTATATTTTATTTTAGTAAACGTAAAATAGTAGGACTATTTGAGCTTGAGTAGCAGTTAGCTAATTTTTTCATGGATTTTTGGGTTGAAGCATTTACATTTTATATCAGTGATAGTAGCCACTCTGAAATAATGTGCACAACCTGAAATCACTACAAATTCAGGAATTACAACCAACTAGGGCTTCAATCTGATCGTTTAATATTCAAGTTTATTAATATTAGTAATAAATTTTACTAGTTATTCAAAATAACGCATGAATCCAGGTCCTAGAAAGAACCATAATTGAACACCGTTATTTCAAGTGAGGAGACTCTAATAAAGATACTACTCAGGTGCAAGGTCAACATTAAATAAAAACAAGAGACGGTAATGCACACAGACACCAGCAACAGCAGGATGCGATTACTCCTATGGTAGAGGATCAAGGGAAGAAAGTGTGTAACCAATACCAAGTGTCAGCTATAATCAGTGGTAGGGTCTGTCTGAAGCTGAGGTCCTGAGAGAATCAACTAGGATACGAGGCACCAACACAATGACTCGGAAAGAAATGATCCTTTTGGTCTTTCCCATCCTCTGGTCTCTTTTCGGATCAGATTAAATGATGCCTCATCCAAACAAAGGCCAATAAAAAAGAGAGTTGAGAAGATATCTCAGTAAGGCTCTGAATTGGAGAAACACAGCAGAAAAGAGGAAAACAGGTATGAGAAGAACTAACAAAAGAAATTTAAAAGTGCGTATATAAGGTTAGGGAAATACACACTAAACTTCCATGGTACAGTTTCATCAAATGTTGACTTTTTTTTCCCCCTATTTCTTTCAGACTTTACCATGAGTATTTCTGTGTTTCTAAGGAACTTAGGCTCCATCGGTGTCCTTCCTTTTACTACTCAGCCCAAGTGCCCTATTTTAGAAGTCTACCCCAATCACTCTCAACAAGGAAATTTTGCAACCTAAGGACAAAAGGAAGAGGAGGAGGAAGAGAAGGCTAGGGAAAAGAGAAGAGGAAGGAAAGCAGAAAGAACACTTTTTCGGCATATTACATATAAAGCTTTTCTTAATATGGTTCATGCTCACCTGAACTCTCGTTTGTAATACTCCATCGAATACTCCAATGCTTCTCCATTTCTGAGTGTGATGAGACTAATTATACAAATAGATTTTTGTTTTTTTCTTTTTCTTTTTTTTAATTATTATTATACTTTAAGTTCTAGGGTACGTGTGCATAACGTGCAGGTTTGTTACATATGTATACTTGTGCCATGTTGCTGTGCTGCACCCATCAACTCGTCAGCACCCAACAACTCGTCATTTACATCAGGTGTAACTCCCAATGCAATCCGTCCCCCTTTCCCCCTCCCCATGATAGGCCCCGGTGGGTGATGTCCCCCTTCCCGAGTCCAAGTGTTTCTTATTTTTGAAGTTTACCTTCACTGCTGAACACCATCTTGACTTGGCGAAGATTAAAACTCTCATAAGTGTTTTTTGTTTGTTTGCTTGTTTTTTAAAACTTATTTTTAATTTTTGTGGGTACTTAGTAGATGTATATGTTTATGAACTCCCTAAGATGTTTTTATATAGGTATGCAATGTGTAATAATCACATCATAGAGAATAAGGTATCCATCCCCTAAAGCATTTATCCATTGTGTTACAAACAATCCAATAATCCTCTTTTAGTTATTTTGAAATTTACAGTTATATAATTATTGACTATAGCCCCTCTGTTGTGCTAGCAAACACTAGGTCTTATTCATTCTTTCTAGCTATTTTTTATACCCATTAACCATTCCCACCTCCCTCCCACCCTCAACTCCCCACTATCCTTCCAGGCCTCTGGTAACCATCTGTCTATTCTCCATCTCCATGACTTCAACTGTTTTGATGTTTAGACTCCACAAATAAGTGAGAATATACAATGCTTGCCTTTCTAGGCCTGGCTTATTTCACTTAAACATGATTAACACCAGTTTTATCCTTGTTGTTGAAAATGACAGTCTCTCATGCTTTTTATGGTTGAATATTCTCCACCGTGTATAAATACCACATTTTCTTTATCCATTTATCTATTGATGGACACTTAGGTTGCTACCTAATCTTGGCTACTGTGAACTGTGCTGCTACAAACATGGGAGTGCAAATATCTCTTCAGTATACTTATTTCCTTTCTTTTGGGTATATGCTTAGCAGTGGAATTGCTGAATCATATGGTAGTTCTATTTTCAGTTTCCCGAGGAAACTCCAAATTGTTCTCTCCAGTGACTGTAGTAATTTACATTCCCACCAATAGTGTATGATGGTTCTCTTTTTTCCACACGCTCACAAGCATTTGTTATTGCCTGACTTTTGGATAAAAGTCATTGTAACTGGGGTGAGATAACAACTCATTGTAGTTTTGATTTGAATTTCCCTGACGTTCAATGATATTGTGCAACTTTTCACATGTCTGTCATTTGTACGTCTTCATTTGAGAAATTTCTATTTAAATCTTTTGCTCCTTTTAATCAAATTATTAGATTGTTTAATGGAGTTATTCGAGTTTCTTATATACTCTTGTTATTAATCCCTTGTCAAATGAATGTTTGCAATTATTTTCTCCCATTCTGCAGGGATGGCGTCTCTTCACTTTATTAATTGTCTCTTTTGCTATGCAAAAGCTTTTTAACTTGCTATGATCCCATTTGTCCATTCTCCCTTTGGTTTCCTGTTCTTGTGAGGTATTATTTATAAATTTTTTGCCCAGACCAATATCCTGGAGAGTTTCCCCAATCTTTTAGTAGTTTCATAGTTTGAGGTTTTAGATTTAAGTCTTTCGTATATTTTGATTTTAATTTTTGTATATGGTGAGAGATAGGGTCAAGTTTCATTTTTCTGCATGTAAATATCCAGTTTTTCCAGCACCATTTATTGAAGAGACTCTTTTCCCCCAATGTATGTCCTTGGCACCTTGGCTGAAAGTAAGTTCACTGTAGTCGTGTGGATTTGTTTCTCGGTTCTCTATTCTGTTCCATTGGTCTATGAGACTGTTTTTATGCCAGTACCATGATGTTTAGCTTACTATAACTCTGTTGTATAATTTGTAGTCATATAATGGGATTCCTCCATTTTGTTCTTTTTGCTCAGGGTGGCTTTGGCTATTCTGGATCTTTCATGACTTCATACACATTTAGGACTGTTTGTTCTCTTTCAGTGAGGAGTGTCATTGGTATTTTGATAGGGATTGAATTTAACCTGTAGATTCCATTGGGTAGTATACACATTTTAACAATATCGATTTTTCCAAACCATACACATGGAATATCTTTGAGGTTTTTGTGTCCTCTTCAGTTTCTTTCACCAGTGTTTTATAGTTTTCATTGTAGAGATCTTTCATTCTCTGGTTAATTGTTATGTGTTTAATTTTATTTATGGCTATTTTAAATGGGATTACTTTTTAAATCTCTTTTTCAGATTATTCATCGTTGGCATGTGAAAATGCAACTTATTTTTGCATGTTGATTTTGTATCCTGCAACTTTACTGAATTTGTTTGTCATTTCTAGTAGTTTTTTGGTGGAGATTTTAGTTCTTTCCAAATATGATATCATAGTATCTGCAAACAATGATAATTGACTTCTTCATTTCTAATTTGGACTCCCTTTATTTCTTTCCCTTGTTTGATTATTCTAGTTAGGACTTCCAGCACTATGTTGAATAACAGTGGTGACAGTGGGGATCCTTGTCATGTTTCAGATCTTTGAAAAAAGGTTGTCAGTTTTTCCTCATTTGTTATGATACTAGCTGTGGGTCTGTCATGTATGGCTTATGTTGAAGTATGTTCCTTCTATACCCAGTTTCTCTAAGGTTTTTATTTTAGAGGGATGTTGAATTTCAGCAAATGATTTTTCATCATTAACTGAAATGATCATATGGTTTTAGTTCTTCATTTTGTTGATGTGATGTGTAAATTTATCACAATAATAAATTTACATGTGTTGAAACATCCTTGCATCACAGAGATCAATCCCATTTGGTCATGATAAATGATCTTTCTAATGCAGCAGTCCCCAACTTTTTTGGCACCAGGAACCCTGATTCTGTGTGTGTGTGTATGTGTGTGTGTGTATGTGTGTGTGTGTATGTGTGTGTATCTGTGTGTGTGTGTGTGTGTGTGTTGGCAGGGAGGAGGCTAAGAATAATTCAAGCACACTACATGCACACTACTTTTATTGTCTACTTCATTTCTATTATTATTACATTCTAATATATAACGAAACAATTATACAATACACCAAAATGTAGAATTAGTGGGGGCTCTGAGCTTGTTTTCCTGCAACAGGAGGGTCTACTCTAGGGGTGATGGGAGATAGTGACACCCGAAGTGTTTGCTTATGTCCAGTGTACTCCACAATCTTGTTTTGGTTGCTGTCACTGCATAAAACCCTGCTTCACAAAAATGGGATGTTGGAAATGGAAGTGGCTTTTCAGTGCTTTTGTGAAAATCTCAGGATAATTGACCTTGACGCTAACGTAGAACGAATGGAGATTTGAAGTTGTCTCATACATACTTTCAAGGTCATCATTATTTGCAATTTCGAGCAGTTGATCCTCTTCTAGCACGGATAAAGCTGATTTACCTGGCTTATTCACAAATGGGTTGTGGATCCATTGCTTCCCAGTTCTGGGGGCATTTGTGTTGGAAAGTAATGCTCAAGCTCTTTTGAAAGCTGAGATAGGTGATCATGCACCAGCTACAAGAAAGAAGGCCATGTCTCAGTCTCTTTCAAAATCTCTGCTAATATATAAACATGTCAAAAATACCAATGTTCACTAGTTGTCCCCGTAATTCCAGTCACAGTTACTCTCTCCCTCAAAGTGACAGATTGAGTTCTTTGAGCAGGTTGAATATGTCACATAAGTAAGCAAGCATTGCAACCCATTCTGTGTCACTGAAATGTACTACCAGTGGTGACTGCTTTTGTAAAATAAATCTCTAGAGTGGCTTTTACAACTCAAAAATTCTGTCCAGTGATCAACCTTTAGAAATCCATCTCACTTCTGTATATAAGAGAAGACATGTACACTCTGCATTCATCTCCTTACAGAGATGCATGAACAGATGAGTTAAGGGCATGTACCTTAATTGGTTGATAATTTTAATCACATCCTGCAAAATGTTGTTAATTCAGGTGACATTTTTTGGTTAGCCAGCATTTCTCTATGGATGACACGGTGTGTAAACTCACATTAAGAAGCGACCTTTTTGACCCAAGTAGAGAAACCAGAAAGCTGTCCAGTCTTGGCAGCTGCTAGGTCTGTGCATATATGGGCATAAAATGATCAATGCAGTTTTCCTGATATGTAATCACTCAAAAACTTGAATAGTTCTGCAGCTGTGGCATTGGTTGGTAACTGAAGTGTACATAACATATCTGCATGCTCATCATCCTGAAAAATGTACCTCACAAAAACAAGAATTGTTGCCTTGTTGTCAATGTCAGTAGACTTTTCAACCTGGATTGCATACCACAATGACTCATTAATCCTCTCTAACAATTGTGCTTCAATATCCTCTGCTATTTCATCAATTCATCTATTTATGGTGCCAGCCAAAAGAGAAACATTAGCCACCTTTGAACTACAGCCTCCCTCAACAGTTCACCGCAAATGTCCTGAGGACAGGCAGGATTAACACTTCACCAATAGTAATGTGCTTCTTAGCTTTAGCAATTAGGTTAGCCACTAAGAATGATGTTCTCAGTGCAGACAAATTTGATAAAGTGATAACCTTCAATAATTCCTTCTGTTTTTTGTTCTCACGTTTTCTTTTTCTTTTGAAAAACTTCAAAGCCTTGTCTTTTAATGCAAGATGCTTTGTCTCCAGGTGATAAAGCAGTTTTGAAGGTTTCAAGCTCTCATTAGATAGCAGCTCACCACATATTAAACAAAGTGGGTTTATAGAATGTGAATCACCTGTTACAATGAACCCATAATTTAAGTAGGACTTGGTATTTTCTTTTAAACACAGCTTTCTTTTTGTTGGTGGTTTTAAAGTATTCTGCTATCTCATTGTTATGTCTTTTGCCCTGTCCAAAGAAGCTCTCCAGTGGCATTTATTTTTCACTCATTTTGACTAGGGTTACCTTGTGAACTTACCAAAACTGTGACTGAAACAAGTGCACAATGCAGGAAAGAGGCACATCTGGAAGTACTAAATAAAATAATGGTTGCATTATAGGTAAATCAAATAAGGGTCAGATTCTGACTTAAAGTCTTCCACCAGGTGCAACTGTGTAATTGAAGTACGTCAACTCACTTGCCAATATAAAGCCTGCTACTAAATGCAGCTTAATTGTCACTTGCTACCCACTGACAGAGTTTTGATTTGAGTCTGCAAGAAATTAATTTATTATGGTCTCTGTGCAGTCAAACCTCTCTGCTAAAGTCAATTTGTATTTGCAGCTGGTCCTTAGCACTAGCATCACTGCCTCAGCTCCACCTGAGAACATCAGGCATTAGAGTCTTCTAGGGAGCTCGCAACTTAGATCCCTTGCCATTCACAATAGGGTGCATGATCCTACGAGAATCTAATGATGCCATTGATCTGACAGGAGGTGGTACTCAGGTGGGAATGCAAGTGATGGGGCACAGCTGTAAATACAAACAGCTTCGCTTGCTTGCCTGCTGCTCACCTCCTTCTGTACAGCCTGGTTCCTGTACAACTGCTACCAGTTCATGGCCTAAGGGTTGAGGATCCCTGCTCTAATGCTGTGTTGAATTCAGTTTGCTAGTATTCTGTTGAGGATTTTTGCATCAATATTCATCAGAGATAATGAAGTAGAATTTTCTTGTGTGTGTGTGTCTTTGGTATTGGTATAAAGGTAATACTGGCATCATAGAATAAGTTTGAAAGTATTTGCTCTTCTTCCAATTTTCAGAATAGTTTGAGTAAAATTGGTATTGGTTCTTCTTTGAAAGTTTGATAGAATCCAGAGTGAAGCCATCAGCTTCTGGGTTTTATTTACTGGGAGACGATTATTATTATTATTATTATTATTATTATTATTATGGCTTGATCTCACTACTTGTTATTGGTCTGTTTAGGTTTTGGATTTGTTTATGGTTCAATTTTGTTAGGTTTTATGTGCCTAGTAATTTATTCACTTCTTATAGATTTTCGAATTTATTGGCATATAGTTGATTATAGTAGCCTCTAATGATACTTTGAGTTTCTGCAGTGTCAAATGTAATGTCTCCTTTTCCATCTCTGATTATTTTTATAGGGGTCTGCTCTCATTTTTTTCTTAGTCTGTCAAAAGATTGGTCAATTCTGCTTATCTTTCCAAAACTTCAGCTTTCCATTTCATTGATCTTTTCTACTGTTCTCTTCATTTCAAATTCATTTATTTCTGTGATGATCTTTATTATTTCTTTTCTTCTACTAAATTCATGTTTAATTTGCTCTTGCTTTTTCAATCATTTAATATGCATAATTAGATTATTTATTGGAAGTTCTTTTCTTGATGTAGGCACTTATGACTGTAAGTTTACCTCTTATTTCTTCTTTTGTTGTATCCCATAGATTTTGGTAAGTTATGTTTTCATTACCATTTATTTTAATAAATTTTTCAATTTCCTCTTTATTTTCTTCATTAACTAATTGGTTGCTCAGAAGCATACCATTTAATTTTCATGCATTTGTATAGTTTCCAATATTCCTCTTGCTGTTGATTTGTAATTTTACTTTATTTCGGTCAAAGAAGATGTTTTATATTATTTTAAGACTTGTTTTGTGACCAAATATATAGCCTATTCTTGAGAATGATCCATGTGCTGAGGAGAAAAATGTATATTCTGCAGCCATTGGCTAAAATATTCTGTAAATATGTATTTGATCCATTTGGCCTACAGTGCAGATTAAGTGTGAGGTTTCTTTGTTGGCTCTCTCTCTGGAAGATCTGTCCAGTGCTGAAAGTGGGGTATTGAAGCCTCCAGATATTATTGTCTTGGAGTCAATCTCTCTCTTTAGCTCTAATATTTGCTTTATATATCTGAGTGCTCTAGTGATGTGTGTGTATGTAATTGTAATTGTTATATTCTACTGCTGAATTGATTCTTTTATCATTATATAATAGGTGTCTTTGTTTCTTCTTACTTTTCTTAAAATATATTTTATCTGATATAAATATAGTCATTCCTTCTCTTTTTTTGGTTTCCACTGGCAGAAAATATCTTTGTCTCTCCCTTTATTTGCAGTCTATGTGTATCTTTATAGGTCAACTGTCTTTCTTGTAGGCAACAGATCATTAAGTCTTGTTTTTTTCATTCATTCAGCTACTCTGTGTGTTTTGATTAGAGAGTTTAGTCACTTTGTATTCACTGTTATTATTTATAAGTAGGGATTTGCTTCTCTCTTTTTGTTATTTGTTTTCTAGTTGTTTTGCCATCTTCTCCTTCTTTCCTTCTTTCCTGTCTTCCCTTTAGTGAAGGAGATTTTATATGCTGATATGCTTTAATTTTACAGCATTTCTGTATATTCATTGTATGTTTTTTTATTTGAGGTTACTATGAAGTTTATAAATACTATCTTATAACCCATTATTTTAAAGTGATGAAAACAATACTGATTTCATAAATAACCAGGAAAATAAAAACCCAATAAAATCACTAGAATTAAACTTTATTCCCCCTCTTTAACTTTTTGTTATTTCTCCTTATATCTTATTGTATTGTCCATGTCTTGAAAAATTGTTAAAGTTAATATTTGGATTGATCTATCATTTAGTCTTTCTACTTAAGCCAAGACAAGTTTACACATCACAAATACAGTGTTACATAAATATGTTTGCTATGTGCTTACTATTATATTACCAGTGAGTTTTGTATCTTCAGGTGATTTCTACTTGCTCATTAATATCCTACTCTTTCTGATTGAAAAGCTCACTTTAGCAATTCTTGCATGAAGGGCCTGGAGTTGATTAAATCCCTCAGCTTTTGTATTTCTGAGAAGGTTTTTATTTCTCTTCCAAGCTTAAAGGATATTTTCACTGAATATATTAGTCTATAGTAAAAGTTTTTCTCTCCTGGCCTATAAGGTTTTCACTGAAAAGTCTACTCTGAGTATTGGAGTTTCTTTCTTGTTTTCTCTCCCTCCCTCCCTCTTCCTCTTTCTCTTTCTTTCTTTCTTTCATTTTCTTTCTTTCTTTTTCTTTCTTTCTTTCTTTCTTTCTTTCTTTCTTTCTTTCTTTCTTTCTTTCTTTCTTTCTTTCTTTCTTTCTCTTTCTTTCTTTCTTTCTTTCTTTCTTTCTTTCTTTCTTTCTTTCTTTCTTTCTTTCTTTCTTTCTTTCTTTCTCTTTCCTTCCTTCATTTTTCTCTTTCTTTTCTTCTTTCTTTTCCATGTATTTTTGAATCTTTCTTAAAAACCTGAAGGCTTTTAAGTATAGACTTAATTTCAAATTCATAATATCCTTTGATTTTTCACATAATATGTATTAACCTGATTTTGTATTACAATATTCTTTTCAGTTTTGCTAACTTATTTTAACATAGACATGAGCTAAAGAGATCCTAATTATATCCTAATTATATTTTTACTCAAACCTTACAAAATTATTTAAATTTTGACCCAACTAGCAGAATGGTTATTATATTGATTCTTTTAAAAATATTATTATTATAGTTTAAGCTCTGGGATGCATGTACAGAAGGTGCAGGTTTGTTACATAGGTGTACACATGCCATGGTGGTTCGCTGCATCCATCAACCTGTCACCTGCATTAGGTATTTCTCCTAATGCTATACCTCCCCTAGGCCTCACCCCCTGATAGGCCTCTGTGTGTGATGATCCCCTCCCTCTGTCCATTTGTTCTCACTGTTCAATATCCACTTATGAGTGAGAATATGCAGTGTTTGTTTTTCTCTTCCTGTGTTAGTTTGCTGAGAATAATGGTTTCCAGCTTCATTCATATCCCTGCAAAGGACATGAACTCATCCTTTTTTATGGCTGCATAGTATTCCATGGTGTATATGTGCCAAATTTTCTTTATCCAGTCTATTATTGGTGGGCATTTTGGTTTGTTCCAAGTCTTTGCTATTGTGAACAGTGCTGCAATAAACATATGTGTGCATGTGTCTTTATAGCAGAATAATTTATAAACCTTTGGGTATATATCCAGTAATGGGATTGGTAGGTCAAATGATATTTTTGGTTCTAGATCCTTGAAGAATTGCCACACTGTCTTCCACAATGGTTGAACTAATTTACACTCCCACCAACAGTGTAAAAATGTTGCTATTTCTCCACATCCTCTTTGGCATCTGTTATTTCCTGACTTTTTAATGATTGCCATTCTAACTGGCATGAGATAGTATCTCACTGTGGGTTTGATTTGCATTTCCCTAATGGCCAGTGATGATGAGCTTTTTTTCATGTTTGTTGGCCACATAAATGTCTTCTTTTGAGAGGCATCTGTTCACAGCATTCGCCCACTTTTTGATGGGGTGGGTTGTTTGTTTCCTGTAAATTTGTTTAAGTTTTCTGTAGATTCTCAATATTATCCCTTTGTCAGATGGATAGATTGCGAAAAATTTCTCCCATTCTTTAGGTTGCCTGTTCACTTTGATGATAATTTCTTTTGCTTTGCAGAAGCACTTTGGTTTAATTAGATCCCATTTGTAAATTTTGGCTTTTGTTGTCATTGTTTTGGGTGTTTTAGTTATAAAGTTTTTTCGCATGCCTATGTCCTGAATGGTATTGCCTAACAAGTATATTCAGGACTTGAACTCAGCTCTGGACCAAGCGAACCTATTAGACATTTATAGAACTCTCCATCCCAAATCAACAGAATATACATTCTTCTCAGTGCTACATCAAACTTAGTCTAAAATTTAACACAGGATTGGAAGTGAAACACACCTCAGCACATGCAAAAGAATGGAAATCATAACTAAAAGTCTCTCAGACCACAGAGCAATTAAATTAGAGCTCAGGATTGAGAAATTCACTCAAAACCACACAACTACATGGAAACTGAACAACCTGCTCCTGAATAACTACTGGGTAAATAATGAAATTAGGGCGTAAATAAATACATTCTTTGAAACCAATAAGAAAAATGACAAAATGTACCAGAATCTCTGGGACACAACTAAAGCAATGTTAAGAGGGAAATTTATAGCACTAAATGCCCACAGGATTAAGCAGGAAAGATTTAAAATTGACACCCAAACATCACAATTAAAATAACTAGAGAAGAAAGAGCAAACAAATTCCAAAGCTAGCAGAGGACAAGAAATAACTAAGATCAGAGAAGAAATGAAGCAGATAGAGACATGAAAAACCCTTCAAAAAATCAATGAATCCAGGAGCTGGTTCTTTGAAAAGATAAACAAAAATAGACTGCTAGCCAGGCTAATAAAGAAGAAAAAGGAGAAGAATCAAATAGACATGCACACACACACAAAAAAATGATAAAGGGGATATCACCAATGATCCCACAGAAATACAATCTACCATCAGAGTATACTATAAACACCTATACGCAAATAAACTAGAAAAGCTAGAAGAAATCCTAAGCAAAAAGAACAAAGTTGGAAGCATCACGCTACCTGACTTCAAACTATACTACAAGGCTACAGTAACGAAAACAGCATGGCACTGGTACCAAAACAGATATACAGACCAATGGAACAGAACAGTAGCCTCAGAAATAACACCACACATCCACAACCATCTGATCTTTGACAAACCTGATAAAAACAAGCAATGGGCAAAGGATTCCCTGTTTAATAAATGGTGTTGGGAAAACTGGCAACCCATATGCAGAAAACTGAAACTGGAAGCCCTTTCTTACACCTTATACAAAAATTAACTCAAGATGAATTAAAGACTTAAACATAAGACCTAAAATAAATCTTTCTTTCTTTTCTTTCTCTCTTTCTCTTTCTTTCTTTCTTTCTCTCTCTCTTTCTTTCTTTCTTTCTTTCTTTCTTTCTTTCTTTCTTTCTTTCTTTCTTTCTTTCTTTCTTTCTTTCTTTCTCCTTCCTTCCTTCCTTCTTTCTTTCTCTTTCTTCTTTCTTTCTTTCTTTCTTTCTTTCTTTCTCTCTCTCTTTCTTTCTTTTTTTCTTTCTTTCTTTCCTTCTCCTTCCTTCCTTCCTTCCTTCCTTCTTTCTCTCTCTCTTCCTTCCTTCCTTCCTTCCTTTTCTTTCTTTCTTTCTTTCTTTCTTTCTTTCTTTCTTTCTTTCTTTCTTTCTTTCTTTCTTTCTTTCTTTCCTTTTCTTTGTTTTTCTCTCCTTCCTTCCTTCCCTCCCTCCTTCCCTCCCTTTCCTTCCTTCCCTCCTTCCCTCCCTTTCCTTCCTTTCTTCCTTCCTTCTTTTCTTTTCTTTCCACAGAAAAATCTAATCTGAACTCAGAATTAAGAAATTCACTCACGGCTGGGTGCAGTGGCTCAAGCCTGTAATCCCAGCACTTTGGGAGGCCGAGACGGGCAGATCACAAGGTCAGGAGATCGAGACCATCCTGGCTACCACGGTGAACCCCCGTCTCTACTAAAAAATACAAAAAACTAGTCCAGTGAGGTGGCGGGCACCTGTAGTCCCAGCTACTCGGGAGGCTGAGGCAGGAGAATGGCGTAAACCCGGGAGGCAGAGCTTGCAGTAAGCTGAGATCTGGCCACTGCACTCCAGCCCAGGAGACAGAGCAAAACTCTGTCTCAAAAAAAAAAAGAAATTCACTCAAAACCACACAACTATATAGAAACAGAACAACCTGCTCCCAAATAACTACTGGGTAAATAATGAAATTAAGGCATAAATAAATACATTCTTTGAAAACAATAAGAAAAAAAGACAAAATGTACCAGAAACACTTTGGGTGTTTGATAATTAAATGCATGAGGTAATCTTACTTAACTTAAATATGCTTAGTGTTCTATAATTTTGTCATACTTGATTGTTAAAATGTGCTTGGGGTTCTATAATTTTGTCATATTTGAATGTCAATATCTTTCTCTGGGTTTGGGAAGTTCTTTCATATTCTCCCTTTGGATAATCTTTCTACCCTCATCTCATTCTCCACCTCCTCTTTAAGGCCAATCACTGTTAGATTTACTCTTTTTATGCTGGGCACGGTGACTCCTGCCTGTAATCCCAGCACTTTGGGAGGCCTGAGGTCAGAAGTTCAAGACCAGTCTGGCCAACATTGTGAAACCCTGTCTCTACTAAAATTACAAAAAATTTAGCCAGTTGTGGTTGTGCTCACCTGTAATCCCAGCTACTAGGGAGGCTGAGACAGGAGAATTGCTTGAACCTAGGAGGCGGAGGTGGCAGTGAGCCGAAATTGCGCCACTGTACTCCAGCCTGGGTGACAGAGAGAGACTCCCTCTCAAAAAACAAAAACAAAAACAAATTGAGAGATTTACTCTTTTCAAGATATTTATTTTATCTTATAGGCATGCTTCATTATTTTTATTTTTTTGTCTCCTCTGACTGTATTTTCAAATAGCCTGTCTTGTAGCTCACTAGTTAATTCTTCTGCTTGATCAATTCTGCTATAAAGAAACTGTAATGCATTTGTCAACATGTCAGTTACATGTCAGTTACATTTTTTAACTACAGAATTTTTACTTAATTCTTTCAAATTCTTTTTATTTTTGTTACATTTATCTGATAGAATTCTTAATTCCTTTGTATTATCTTGAATTTCTTTGAGTTTTCTCAAAAGAGCTATTTTGAATTCTCTGTCTGAAAGGTCATATATCTGTTTTTCCAAGATTGGTCCCTGGTGCCTTACTTAGTTCATTTGGTGAGGTCATGTTTTCCTTGATTTTGGTGATACTTGTAGATGTTCTTTCTTGTCTGGGCATTGACGAGTTAGGTATTTATTGTAGTCTCCACAGTATGAGCTTATTTATGTCTGTTCTTTATAGGAAGGCTTCCAAAGATTTAAAGGGACTTAGTTCCCAGCATCAATAATGTCATCTGGCAGACTCCTAGAGGTATTGCCTTGGTGGTCTGAAATAAGAGCTGGAAGAATTCTCTGGATTACGATGCAGAGATGCTTGTTCTTTTCCCTCACTTTCTCCCAAACATGTGGTCTCTCTTTCTTTCTCTCTCTCCCCCTCAGTGGTGAGCCATCTGAAACGTGGGTTGTGGTGATGCAAGCTCCCCTGCAGCCACTACAATTGGAACTGAACTAGGTCAGACCTGAAGCCAGTATAGCAGTTAGCCATGCCCAAGGCCTTTACCTTCAGGGTGGTGAGATCCCCCAGGTCCTGCACATGTCCAGATATGCTGTTTGAGAGCCATGGATTGAATTCACAAACCTTACCAATTTACCTGATGTTCTATTCTACTGTGGCTAAACTGGCACTGAAATCACAATAAAAAGTCCTTCCCACTCTTCCTTCTCCTTACCACAGGGAGCAGGTCAGTCATTTCCCTGTGGCCATTTCTACCACTGGTCCATGGGTGTTCTGCCAGTCCGACACAATATTCACGTAAAGCCCAAAAGTCATTCTGTCAGCTTGTGGTGAATGCTGCCAGGCCTGGATCTCATCCTTTAGAGAAATGGGATCCTTTCTGTCCCAGTGAAGGTCCACTAATGCCTATTCCTAAACTCAGGGACCCCAAGATTCTACTTATTGCTCTACTTTACTGTGGCTGAGCCAATACTTAGGGTTCAAGACCAAGTCCCCTTTACTTTTCTCTCTGCTTTTCTCAAACAGAATAAATACTTCGCCATAGCCACCACAGCTTGGAATGTGCTTAGTCTCCCCTGAAACCAGCATGTCACAGAGCCCAAGGCCTATGCCATACTCCCTGGGTATCGCTGGTGGTTAATCAGGAACCAAGGGCTCTAAACTCAGCTCATGATAAATCTGGACAGAATGGGGTCCTTCCCTTCAGGGTAGCAGGTATTTTTTTTTTTTTTTTTTTTTTGGCTTAGGGACTGTCTAGAAATGTCTCCTGGGAGAAATGTCACTTCATCCTGAACTGGGGGTCTCCCCACTCTGCCCGATACCCTCTCCTACTATGAGCTTATATTCAAGATGAAAGAAAAAGTACTCTACTCTTCAATCACTCCTTCTTAAACAGAAAGAAGGAGTCACTTTTCTTGCTACAACCTGCACTGCCCGTGGCTAGGGGAGGGATAACACAAGCCCTCTTTTATCCATGCCAGTTGGTGTATCCCTAGGTCACATGCCACCCTTGTTCACTGGCTCTAGGCCCAGTCTAGCACCAGGAGTTGTCTAGGGATTATGCTTTATAGAGTCAAGGTTTTTATATTATTTGAGAGTATCAAATAATTTTAGTCAGCTTTTTATTAACTGGAGATTTTATTTTATATAATATATTTGATTTTCCTTGTATATGTTATATATATATACATACATATTACATATATATGTTGTAAAAGGAAAATGGAATATGTGTATATATATATAAAATGTTAATTCCTTTTAAAACAGTTGCATAGCTTTCCTACAGCTCTTTCAGCGTGCAAAGTTCCCTGCTTCTGCAAACTGTAATGAATTCTTTTAGTTTCCTAGGCATGCCATGAATCTAAAACTCTGTTACTTTGTACATTTTCATAGTCTTCCTTAGTCTCTATAGTTGTCTTCTCCCTTATTTACTGTTAATCTCTGAAAAGGCAGTCACAAATAATTCAATTATACACAGGATCTCATAAAAACCTTTTCATCTCATGCAACTTAGGTTTTCTGCTGTCTCAGGAAATAGAACTCTATCAAACCACCATCATACTTCATCTCATTTTTATGTGAATTTACTGATTGTCCCTGTAAAATGTAAATTGAGGACATAGCATTCTTTCTTAGGACACTGCTGAAAGCTAACAGTGCCTCAATACATGATATACTTATTTAGAGATGTTTGAAAGAAAATTATTATTCTATGCATGACACTTTGAGAAAATCAATCTATTAATGTATATTTTATCTACAATACAATAAAATGTTTTAAAAACATTGTTTTCTGAGTTTTGGCAAATAAGAATACATGTATAGCTGCCACACAAATCAAGATAAAAACCTTTTCTTCCATTCCCTCATGCCTCAATATACTCATTCCAATATTACGCCCTTACCAGGGCCCAGTATAGATTTCATTTATGCTATTATAGATTAGCTTAACTGTCCTGGAAATTCATATTAATGAAATCATAAAGCATGCTTTCTTTTATTCCTATTTTCTTTTGGTTAGCATAATGCTTTTGAGATTCTTTCATGTTTTTGCATGCATACCTTTTTTCCTTTATATTCCTGAATAATATAGTACATCTTTTTATTTGTATAAATGTTGATAAACATAGTTTATTTTCCATTTTAGTAATTATGAATATAGATACTATGAACATATATGTAAAATTATTGATAGCCATATAATTTTATTTATATTGCGTAAAACTGAGGGGTTTTTGTAACTGTATTTTTAATTTTTTAAGCAACTGCAGAAATTGTTTTCACAGTAAAAGTTCCATTAAAATTTGTACAAAACAGACAAATTCTTATTGTTCCCATTTGTTTTTAAGAGATGGGGTCTCAAAATATTGCCCAGGGTTGTCTCAAACTCCTGGCCTCAAGGGATCCTTCTGACTCAGCCTCGCAAATACCTAGGACTATAGGTGTGAGCCACTGCACCAGATCAAACCTTTCTTAATTGTAGCCATTCTAATGCATGTACATTGGCACCTCATTGTGCTTTTAAACTGTATTTCTTTAATGACCAATGGTGTTAAGCATCTTTTCATATGATTATTAGCTGTCATTTTTGAAGTGTCTCTCAAAGAATTTTGCCCATTTAAAAAATAAGATATTTGTTCTCACATTACTGAGTCATAAAAGATTTTCATATATTCTATATTTAAGTCCGTAGATATAATTTCATATATTCTATATTCAAGTCCTTAGTCAGATATGAGTACTGTAAATATTTTCTGCCAGTGTGTAGGTCACATTTTCTTTTCTCTTTTGCACTTTTTAATCATTGTCTTTTTGAAGAGTATTTAAAAATTCTTTTGTAAAACAGTGTAGCGTGCCTTTTTTGTTTAGGTTTTGTTTTTTGGTAATTAGCGCTCCTGATCTCGCTAAATAATTTTTGCCTTACTTAAGTTTGTGAAGATTCATTGTTATCATTGAAGACTTATAAGATTAGTTTTACGCTGTGACTTGTGACTAATTTTGAATTCTTTGGGGGGGTTGGGATAACGTAGGGGTTGAAGTACATTTTTCTCATACAGATATCCAGCGGTACCTTACTATTTATTTAAAATATTTAGTTTTTGAAAAAACTTTAACTTTCCTTTTTCTCCCTTAAATTAGCTTTATGCCCTTGCTAAGAATCACTTGGCCAAATATGTGAGACTTTATTTCCAGAATCTATACTCCATTTCATTGATTTCTATCTCTATTTTTTCCCAATTTTACTCTCGCCTGTGTGCTATTACTCTATAACGTGCCTTTAAATCAGATGGTATATGTTTTCCAAATTTGTTCATCTACTTCATAGTTGCTTTTATCACTTTAGATTATTTGCATTTTCATGTAAATTGTAGAATTAACTTGTTAACCTCTACTAAAGTGGCATATGGAGTTTTAATTAAGATTATTTTGACTCTAGACAAATTTTGAGAAGTTGACATCTTTAAAATGTTACGTTTTCCAATACATGAGTATAACATTTCTTTTCATTAATTTAAAGCTTGTTTAATTTCAATCAGTTATGCCTTGTTTACACTATAGGAATCTGTCAGGTTTTTGTGCCATTTGCTTAAAAATATTTACAAATTTTGATGTTAATATTACATAGTAATGTAACATTACTTCAATGTGATTATTTCAAATTATTATTACTATTAGTAAGCAATAATTATTATTAGTAGTAGTAAATATATAATTGGTTTTAGTAAATTGATCTTGTATCTTATCGTTGTCTGAAACTCACTCATCAATTTATGAAAGTTTTATAGGTTTCTCAGTATTCTTTAATATTGACAATAATGTAGATTTTGGGAGATCAACCAAAGAGATTATTAAGACTCTCTTGTAGTTTGTACGTGCATTTGAAAGGCAGCTAAGAAGGTCAGAAGATGCCTGGAATGGACTATGGCAATAGAGTATCGGGCTTGAATTCGTCAAAAGCTGCATGCTGGAGTCTGTCAGGGAAAAGGATGCATCAAAGTTTCCATCCAAAAGAGGACAAACAAAAACAAAAGCAAACAAATAAAAACTAAAAGCCCTGTGCATGTGAAATCCTCAAAGGCAATCTTAAAATGGTGAGGGGATGGCTCAGAAAATCCCACG
Source organism: Macaca mulatta (assembly GCF_049350105.2). NCBI lineage: Eukaryota > Metazoa > Chordata > Mammalia > Primates > Cercopithecidae > Macaca > Macaca mulatta. The sequence goes on from NC_133412.1 coordinate 114,192,980, forward strand.
AAAATACTTAGTGGGAAAAGATCAGGCTTTAAGATGTTCTGAAGTTAAGAAAGAGCAAAGCCAAATTTAACAAGAAATTTTGGGGTATGTTACCTTTTTGCTTTGAATTAAGTTGCATATTATTTGGCTTCAAATCTGTAGGTAATTAGACAATTTTATTTAACTTATACCATCCCCAAAACTTAATAAGCATCTGGACTATTTTACTTTCAGGTAATATTAAATTGTCTAGTTAGTAATTAAAATAATCTGCCTCGTGAAATCATCAACACTTCAATTTAAAATTAAGCCCTCTTGTTAATGTAATTAAGTGTATGTTCTAAATTTTATCTAAGTTTTACATCAAAATTACTAGTCAGCATTTACTTTACTTGGCATATTGGTCCCCTATTTTACATTTGTCAGAACAGCTAGCCTACAGCACTGCTAATAAGGCTAATTATTGTGTGTATCTTATGTTCTAAATGGTTCTTGGTCTCAAATGCACAATATTTTTTACATTCATTAGTTCTTTTTATGAACAAAATCAATCTATTTTGTTTTCTATCTTCACTCAATAATAGACCTGAATGTTTTATGATTATATGTTATATTTACATGATATGTGCCATATCCCAGGGAATCTTGTACATTCTTTACATTTATTCTTTGCAACAGTCCTGTGAGGTAGGCTGTATGAGCACGTGCATTTTATACGTGAGGATCTGAGGCAAAAATTTTTACCATTTGCTCTTGACCACATAGCTCACAGTAGTAGCCACAGGATTTAGTCCCAGGTAGTCTGACTCAAAAATTGTCCTTGCAACCAGTATGTTGTTTCTTTCCCAAAAATATGAACAGTGGAACATCAGGTTTATGAAAAATTGACATCAAAGTTACCAATAGTCTTTGATAAAATATTTATTCCTGGGCTCACCTGCTTTTGTATCCATTTAATAATCATTTAAACAAGATGTCCATGTGATTTTAAAAGACCCTAACATTTAAAAACCAGTGAAATAATGGTTACTCTTATAAAAATAAATAAAATCTTTTTTATTTTTAAACTACTTGATAATATTTACTTTAATTTTGTTTGCTCAGGGATTTTTTACAATTTAGGTGATATCTGTTTTCTAAAATACTTTTGAATATTCTCATATTGTATCTATAAATAACACAAATAAGTAACATTTCACTCTAGAAGACAATGTTAGTTATTGTAGAAATGGCTTTGTCTGTTCGGTGGCTTAAATTGATAAGGATTTGTCTGCAAAATTGCAAGTAAAATCCTGTGTTTCCCCTCTGCCTTATTTCATGCTCGTATTTTCCATTTCATGTGTTTAAGATGGCAGCCGAATCTTTGAAATATAACCGTGTTTTGTGCAGGAAAAAGGTAGAAATGAAAAGGAGAAATGCTTTGTCCATTCAAAATATACTGTTTTCTCAAAGATTCCTAATTGCTTCCTACCTAAACTACATGACATGTACTGATGCTTTTTTAGAATGAAGCTAGCAGAATACATACTTAAGTGTTTTGTCAGCAGCCCATGGTGCAGGCCAAAGACAACTTCTATTAGTATCCATTATCTACATTCACTGCCCCCTTAAATAGAACATTTCACTTCCTTTTCTGCATAAGATTGACCCTAAGTATCATCCAGTTACTCTATGTGGCCCGAAATTTGATGTAGTCTTGTTACAAATTTGGATGTTGTTTCTAAGGATCTGGTAGCCTATAATCTAAAAATACAATTTATCTTCAGATAACTCACACAATGTACAGTGGAAGCAAAGGAAGAGTAAACACGGCTTTCATTCATAAGGGCTTAAGGGGAGACCCTGAGGTAATCACTTATCTCTAACACAAGTCAATTTTAGTGAATGTGTATGTGAGGAAAACCTGCTATTTTAGCCAATATAAAAACCTTAGTTTTGCCTTTAGAAGAATCCGACTTAGGTATTACAATGATTGTGCCTTCTGAATGGATCATTGGGAAGGATGCTATTCTGTCAGGCTGAACAGACTTAGAGCTCATTTTAAGTTTGTGGAAATTGGGGTCTTAGAAACAGCTTTAGGGATTGAACAATTACAGGCTGAGCAGACCATACCTGAGATTTCGCTTTGACAAAATAACTGTCTCAAGACTTTTAAAAGTTTATAACCTATTATCTTCGTATCATTTGTACTTTTTTCTAAACACAGTCAACAGATTACATCAACATAGCCTTTTAGTCTGAAGACTAACATTTTGTGTTCTGAGTTATGCCTATTTGTTAGTTCACAAGTTAATGGCCGCTGCCTTGACCACACCATTCTACTTTTTCACTACAATACACTAGCCTCTCTCCTCCATTTTATTTGGCAGAACAAGCTTAATGGATGGTGCTTAGAAAATTCTGATCTTCTAGTTGTAGATACGTAAAAGCTGCCACTTGACATTCTGTACATCTAATAGCATCAGCATATACAGAGCATGTGGCTTTTCAAGTCTTGAAAGGCTCTGAGCAAGGGAACTTTCAGACAATTTAGATTTCAGGCTGCAGGTAGAGAGGTCCTCCCTCAGTAAAGCTGCTTTTATTCTCTGTCATCTCCTCTGCAAGTCAGGTTAATTCTAGTTTCAGTTAACTCATTTCTTCAAACTTTTCCAACAGTTGCACAAAGTCAGCAAAATCACATTAACATTTTCATTTCTTTGCCTTTTTTTGTTTTAGTTTTTTTATAACACTTCCTGTAAATTCTGGTGTCCTTGACTATGTGATCTGCATTCCAATGTAGAAAGAGACTTTGACTGGTTTTGTTTTGCTTTTTATCACAGAACAGTGGGTTGAGCAACTTTTCAACCTGCAGGGGGTAAGTACTCATTCTCCCACTACCTAACAGAGTAAATCAGTATCATTATTTTGTTTCACTGCCCCATCATTTTTGAACATATTCCTATAGTTCTGGAAAATCTGCACATTATCTCCCCAATGTAGAAGCTAAACATTTGCACCTGTAGGCTTGTTTGCTGCATACACACTAGCAGTTGATTCACTAGGCCTTTTGTGAAAGACAGTCATATCGCCTTAAACAATGTGAAAAAGCAGAAACAGTGCAAGAGGAAGATAGAAACATAAACACCCCAATTCTAGAGACATCAGTGTTTGCAAGGTTGCATCCATGGTGCAGAAATTGCTTGGTGGTTTGTGACAGTAGGAGGTGATGAAGATCATATTCATGGGGGCAGTATGCACACTACTGTAGCTTCCTGGCCACTGCTTTCACATGGAAGTGACAAAGGCATTAAGAGATCTCCTGCCAATTATTCAAAGCAGATTTAGGCATGATTCCTAGAAACCTAGCTTCAAGACCATTTCTTGAGTCCTGCCAATGTTCCAGTAAGATGAATGCCCTTTCTTTTATTGCTCTCCTTTTCCACATTTCGTTTTCCTCTGTCAGCCTCAGGGTTGCTTGAAATTAAGGACATGGATAGAGGAGTGTTGAATTCTAATGAGATACATTCTTGAAAATACCAAACATAACCAAGTAAGAATATACATGTGAATATAAATTTATTAGATTATTTTAAAATGTACTTGCATGTATTATGTATATGTGTGTATGTGTGTGTGTGTGTGTGTGTGTGTATATATATGTAATATTCATCACATGTTGTAAATGCCGTTGACTTTCTGTTTTATAATATTCACACACAGATAGCCATGGGTGTACACACACACCACAAAAAGAAGTACATAAAGAAATAATTATAAGCTTGAAGTTAAATAATCCTAGGCAAATTGATTGCAACGATGGAGATACCTTTTCGTTTATTACAGCACATTGTTCAAAGTAATCTTAGGCTTTAGGCAAAATGTTGTCATGCTCTTTAATGCAAAATATTTTTGAATATGTAATATTTCTCTATGTTTTATGTCAATGTCCAGGTAATATATAACTAACCATAATGATTGATTGATTAAAGAAATTTTAAAATAATCAATATAAAATGTTTTATTAAAATAGTAATGGAGAATTTTGTTTTAAATAGTTGTGACTCATTAGTGTTTCTTTTTTTCATAAAACAAACAAAGTACATCTACATCTATATACAAATATTTTTACACATATGTGTATATACATCTGCATATACATATGCAGATATGTATATACATATGTATATGCATATACATATATACACATGAATATATGTATATATACTTGTGTATATATACATGTGTATATATATGCATGTGTAAATATACATATACATGTAACTATATACACATGCATATATATAATTTTCATAAAATGAGCAAAGTATATACATACACACACACACACACACACATACACACATAGGAATATACTGGATATCTCCACTTGAATATGCCTCATGCATGTCACTGTCAACATATACCAAAATAACCTCAGCATCTCTTCTATATTGGCCTCCACTGGTTTTCAATTTTTGCTTAATAATTTTGCTACTCGCATAGTCACCCAAGCCAGATGTCTGGAAATTATTCCTTATTTCTTCTTTTTCACATATTTCATGTTCAAGTTTTCTGGTGAAGAGTTAAGATTGTAGTCAAGGATTTTTATTAAGACGCCATTTGTTTCTGAATATTCTGAGAACTGTGAGAGCAGGTACTCTGCCTTATTCCTCTTGCACTCACTGCTGGGATGTATAAAACTAAGCAATAAATATTAATGATAACATTTTCTTCAGGGAAAAGTTATTTTTCAATGTACAGGCATAGCTCATTTTATTGTGTGTTGCTTTATTGCACTTTTCATATATTGTGTTTTTTTACAAATTGAACTTTGCATTGAGCAGGTCTGTCAGCGCTGTTCGTGGAACAGCATGTGCTTACTTTGATTCTCTGTGTCACATTTTTGTAATTCTCACAATATTTCAGTTTTAATTATTAATATATCTGTTATGAGTAATCTTTGATGTTACTATTGTAATTGTTTGGGGGTGCCACTATCTGAGCCCATAGAAGTTAGAGAACTTAAATGATAAATGTTATGTGTGTTCTGAGTGCTCCATTGAACAGCCTTTCTTCCATCTGTTTCCCTGCTTAGGCATCCCTATTTCTTATTACACAACAATACTAAAATTAGGTCAATATATAACCTTACAATGGCCTCTAAGTGTTCAACTGATAGAAGTTGCATGTCTCTTACTTTAATCAAAATCTATAAATGATTAAGCTTACTGAAGAAGGCGTGTTGAAAGCCAAGATAGGATAAAAGCTAGGCTTCTTGTGAAAGACAGTCAAGTTGCAAATGCAAAGGAAAATTTCTTGAAGGAAATTAAAATTGCTATTCCAGTGAACACATGAATGACAAGGAAGTTAACAGTCATATTGCTAATAAGGAGAAAGTTTGAGGGGTCTGAATAAAAGATTAAACCAGTGACAACAATCCCTTAAACCAAAGGCTAATCCAGAACAAGTCTCTCTCTTCAGCTCTATGAAGGCTGAGAGAGCTAAGGAAGCTGCAACAGAAAAGTATGAAGGTAGCAGTGGGTTAATGTTCTTTAAGGAAAGAAGTCATCTCCATAACATAAAAGTTCAAGGTGAAGTAGCAAATTCTAATGTAGAAGCTGCAGCAAGTTACCCAGAAGATACACTTATGATTATTGATGAGGGTGGCTACAGCTTTAAATTGAAGTAAGATGTCATCTAGGACTTTCATAGCTAGAGGGAAGCAAATGTTTGGCTTCAAAGCGTCAAAGGATGGTTGACTTTCTTGTCACAGGATAATGCAGCTGGTGACTTTGAACTGAAGCCAATGCACATTTACCATTCCCCAAATCCTAGGGCCATTAAGAATTAAGGTAAATCTACTCTGTATGCTCTACGAGTGAAACAACAAAGCCTAGATGACAGCATGTCTATTTACAGCATGATTCACTGAATATATTAAGCTCATTGTTGGGAAATACTGTTTAGGTCTCAACAAAAGATTTCTTTCAAAATATTACTTCTCATGAAAAAGCACTTGATTATCAAAGAGCTCTGATGGATATACTCAAGGGGATTCTTGTTGTGTTTACACCTACTAACACAACATCCATTCTTCAGTCCATGGGTCAGGTAATTTCAACTTTTATGTCTTACTATTTAAGAAATACATTTTAGAAGGCCATGGTTGCCATAGATACTGATTCCTCTTATGGATCTGGGTAAAGTCAGTTGAAAAGCTTCTGGAAAAGGTTCACCATTCTAGATCCCATTAAGAACATTTGGCTGGGCATGGTGGCTCACATCTGTAATCCCAGCACTTTGGGAGGCTGAGGCTGGCAGATCACGAGGTCAAGAGATTGAGACCATCCTGGCCAACATGTTGAAACCCTGTCTGTACTAAAAATACAAAAATTAGCTGGGCATGGTGGTGCGTGCCTGTAGTCCCAGCTATTTGGAAGGCTGAGGCAGAAGAATAGATTGAACCCAGGGGGTGGAAGTTTCAGTGAGCCGAGATCATGCCATTGAACTCCAGCCTGGTGATAGAGCGAGACTCCGTCAAAAAAAAAAAAAAAAGGAAGGCAGGCAGGCAGGCAGGCAGGCAGGAAGGAAGGAAGGAAGGCAGGCAGGCAGGCAGGCAGGAAGGAAGGAAGGAAGGAAGGAAGGAAGGAAGGAAGGAAGGAAGGAAGGAAGGGAAAGAAAGAAAAGAAAGAAACATTTATGATTCACAGAAGGAGGCCAAAATTATCAACATTAACAGAAGGTTAAGAGAAACTGAAATCAACTCTCACAAAATATTTTGAAATGTTCAAGACTTTAGTGGAAGAGGTGACTGCAGATATGCTGGAAATAGCAAGAGAACCAGAATTAGAAACCAAGCCTGAAGATGCAGGCGAATTGCTGCAACCTCGTGCTAAGACTTTATCAGATGAGGAATTGCTTATTGTGGATAAACAAAGAAAGTGGTTTCTTGAAAGGGAATCCACTCTAGGTGAAAATCTTATGAACATTGTTGAAATGACAACAAAGTATGTAGAATGTTACATAAACATATTTGATAAAACAATGTTAGAGTTTCAGAGGACTGACTCCAGTTGTTTTTTTTTTTTTAAACTTTTACAATTATGGGCACATCTGCAGATTTGTTATATAGGTAAACTGCATGTCATGGGTGCTTGGGGCAGAAATTACTGCGTTACCCAGGTATTAAGCCTAGTAGGCATTAGCTATTGATCCTCTCCCTCCTCCCACCCTTCACCCTCAGTTAGGCCCCAGCGATTTGAAAGAAGTTCTATTGTGGATAAAATGATACCCAACAGCATCATGTGCTACAGATAGATCTTTTTGTTCATAGAAGAATCAACCAATGCAGCAAACTTAATTTTTGTCTTAATATAATAAACACAGCCACCCTCACCTTCAGTAACCACCACCCTGATCAGTTAGCAGGCAACGATATTGAGGCAAAATCTTCCATCAGCCAAAAGACTATGACTTACTGAAGAATCAGATGATTAACATTTTTTATCAATGAAGTATTTTTAAATTAAGTTATGCACTTTTTTTAGACACAATGCTATTGAACACTAAACTACAGTATAGTCTAAACCTACCTTTTAGTGCACCAAGAAACCAAAAATTAGTGTAATTCATTTTCATTTTATTCCAGTATTAGCTGTATTGCATTGGTCTGGAAACGAACTTGCAGTATCTCCAAGCTACAGATGTACTTGCTTTCTCTTCTCTTGTATTCATTACTTTTTTGTTTTTTATTAGAGAAAAGGAAGTAAAAGGAGCTGGAAAATAATAACTTAATTTTTATAACCAAATAACCATTCTCTCCTTCTCAAAATTTGATATAGCTAGACATACACAAAGACAACTTACCATAAAAAATTTAAAAAACATTTTATTATAATTCCAAATATTTATTTGGCTCCTTGTTTAATAGTAAGCAGTTACAAATCAATCTCTGTATTTAAATTGTTTTCTTCCCCCTGAAGTTTAGGGTTGATTCTTTCGTGCATGGTAACATTTCAATAATTACTTACCAAATGGAATTATATAATCAACTTTATATTAAGATATGTTTAGAATTTAAACATGGACATTTACAAGATTTCAAATCAGTTGTCTTAGAAGTGAATTAAAAAATACATAAATAAATCAATTAAAATATATAGTAAATCAATTAAAAATACATAAATAAAGTAACAAAACTCGCTGCCAAGTAAGTTTAACATTTAAGTTTCCACAATATACTTTCATTTTTATTTGTTCATCCGAAGGACCTATCAATAAATATGTATGTGGAGGGCATATGTGTGAGATACATATACACATGTGCTAAACATAAGTATGATTGTGTAGGAATCTGTTTTCTTCTGTCTATGTTCATTCTTCCCTTGGATATCTGACTGGTTAGTCTCCCCTGACTGATTCCCGTGGTTCTGGTCAGGCAAATCTAGCACTATAATGTCCTGGCCAGCAGATTAACACCATAACCTAAGCTATGATTGTCAAATCCTCTCACTAAGAAATTTGAGTTTTCCGTAAACATATAAAAAAGCAGAAGAAAAGCTTAATTATCTGAAAGACTTGTCAAAATAGAAAAATCTATCGATTTCCCATATTCCTGTCCTGTTAGTTGATTTTCAATCAGAATAATTTGGCTACCCAACATTCTTCCAGTATGTTAATTATCCTGGTCTTAGGGTGAGTCAGTTTCCATCCCTTGCATTTTAAGAAAGTAACTGCTATTGTGTGTATAACAATCTGGAAACAACTATCATTATGCATTTCGAGTGGCAAACTAAGAGGAATGGAATAATGACTGATACTCATTTTTTTTTTTTTTTTTGGTCAAACGGGGGTGTGTGTGTGTGGGTGTGTGGGTGTGTGGTAGTTTTTGCAACAAACGTGTAATTGAATTTTTATTATGTTTCAAAATTATATATGATAGGGCCTTCTAAATATGATACTTAAGAATAATATATTTTCCTATTCAAGTATTCCATGCTCCTCAATGTTAAAAGAAACAAAATATAATGTTTAAACATATCTGAGGATATCAAATTGTTAACATTCTAGAAAGACTACTTTTACAATTAATATTCAGAAACAGATAACAAAGGTAAACATGTGGTAACCATCTTCTTAAATTAAATAAGCAAATTCAGAACAGGATTGCCATAAAAATACAAACAAAACAGCTTTTCTTGGTAACTTTCAAATGCAGTTGTTTTAGTAAAAGTTAGATTACATCCTAGTTGAAGCTATTTCCCTTAGACTAAGATAAAATTTAATGCAGTAGTTACAAATGTGGGTTGGGAGTTAGAAAGTATGGATTTCCATTCTAATTGTCATACACATTAGCCATTTTATTCTAGAAAACTTTCAGCACCCCTGTCTATATTCCTCACCTATGAAGTGTCCACTTACTAAACAGTCAGTATCTCAAAATAATAGGCTCTCTATAAATACTTGTTAAGGCATAACTAATTGGCAATAATTAGGCATGCAGGAGAAACAAACCATATAGTCTCCATTGATTATTAGTAATAGCTTTCATGTTTGTTATTTTTTAAATGTTTCTATTCAATTTAGGCAGAAAATTAAAAACCATAAAATCAGATATTAAGGTTTCTGAAATGCACGTATTTACTATAATCTGTAGCACATTCAAAATGAAGTGACTATGCTCAGTTACTAAAAACATATCATCCTCAGCTTGCTTTAAATCTTTCAGTGACTTCTTAATGCATAGAGTCAAATGCAAATGATATTGGCCTCATTACCTTTCTCTTTCTTCCTTTTCAACATTTTCTTGCTACAGCCTCTTCTTCTCTATACATTTCAACTGTACTTGTTTTATACTGGTCTTATAACCTTATTTGTACCAAACTCGTTTCTATACCTATACTCTGTCTGATGTTTTTCACCTACCATGTTGATAGGGCTTTGCATATTCTAAATTTTACCTCAAAAATTGCCTTGTCAAAAGGTCTTCCCCGAACACTTTTCCTTACCCTCACGATTCGTTCTCCATAAAAGCATGTTGCCTGTTTCTTGGAATACTTATTACAATGATCATTTAATTTATTTTATCTTATTTGTTTAATTTCGAAATTATTTTAGGCTTAAAAAAATGTTAGAAAAATAATAAAATAGTTGTCATATATCATTCATACCATGTTTATTACTAATATAACCATCTTGTAATGGTTGCAACTAAAATTAACATTATTCCAACGCCACAAACTAAAGTACAGAATACATCTGTATTTCACTAGCTTTTCCATAAATGTTTCATTTCTTTCTAGTATATAATACATGCTCCCACATTGTATTTAGTTGTCATGCCTCCTTAGTTGCCTCTGATATGTAGCATTTCCTCTGTTTTTTGTTTGTTTTCTTTTGTCTTTTGTTTTTTCTTTTTCATGACTTTGACACTTTTAAAGAGAACTGGTTAGATAGTTTGAATTTGACAAATGTTTGCCCATAGTTTGACTGAGGTTAGAGATTTGAGGGAAGAATACCATGGAGGTCACGTGCCCATCTCTGCATGGAGAGATGTGCCTGTCTCTGTATCTTCTAGCCACATGCCTCATTTTTGGTGATATAAAACTTGATGATTTGGTTAAGGTGGTGCCTGCCAGATTTTCTCACTACAAAGTTACTAACATTATCTTGGTTATTATTATTTAATTACTGAATACATTTTCACTAGATGTAGCATTTAAAAAAGATAGGGTTTTGTTTCTTCTTTTCAGGACATTAGAAGTGTCACTGTGTATTGAGTCTTGCAAAGTACATGACTAAAAGCCTGTTTTAATTCTTAATTTTGGTTCTCTGTATATTGTACATGTTTTCTTTTTTCACTGTCTTCCCTACAGATTTTCTCTGTCTTTTGCTTTTGTTTTTGAATGTGACATGGCTAGGCGGTTTTATTGTTTGGTTGTGTTGATTCATCCTGCTTGGTGTACTCTGAGTTTGTTCTGAGTGGATGTCTGTTACTAATTCTAGAACATTCTTGGTTATTTTTTCAAATATTTTTCTACCTTATTCCAATCCTTCTCATTCTAAGATTTTATTACATGTATGTTAGACATTTTGATGTTGTTCAGAGTCCTCTGTTCTTATGACTGCTTATTCTTGTAAGCAAAATAAGTTTGATACTGCTTCAGAGATGTGGACAGGGACCATGACCCATTTCTCAAAGTGACAATCCTGCATTAAAAAAGCAAGGTGTTAGACAGGGATAGTAGCCTCTGTTCTTCTCTGCTGTCCCCTTGCTGCATGGAAATCTGGCTCTACTTGCATGCTAAAATGAATGTATTAGGAGCCCCAGTATTCCAGACCTGCTGTTCCTATGGTAGACAGCCTGTAAGTTAATGCTGGATGGAAAAAGAGAATTCCTGCCATCTCAGCCACAATTACGTGGATTTTAATTTCAGCAACACTGTCATGGGACTGTGGAAATGGGGAATGCTGGAGGTCTGCCTTTCCTTTGCTTTTAACTGGTGGCTGAAGGGAGAGGGACACTCGTCTTCTTAGACACATCCATTTGATGGAGCAGCCATCATGTTAAGCTGGGGGATGAATGGAGGTATTGGGTTGTGGCTCAAGTGCCACAGACCCTTGACAATCTCATGAAGACTCACTGGATTTTCTTGAATAAATATTTATTTATTTTCTTGACTGTGTTGAACCACCAGAAGTGTCTATTGGAAGCCCTCTTCATCTCTAAAATTTGCTTTCTACTTATTATATTCCTAATACATTATTCTTTGTAGTGTTAATTTATCGGCTGAAATCTTCTTTCCCATCTTGCATATGGTACACCTTCTCCATTAAAAGCAACTTAATTGTATGTATCACAAATTTCCTCCAATCCTACTTCTAACTTCTTTCTCAAATTTGAGTCTGATTATTGCTTTGCATATTGCAGATTTGTTATTTTTGTTATCTATTTATATGCTTCATATTTTTTAAATATCAAACATCTAGTGTAAGACAGTAAAGATTGAGGTAAATGTTTATAACGCCTGATTATAGCAAAAATTTTCTTCTATTCTAAATTTAGGCAGGAGACTGAATTAATGTATTTCAGAGTCAGAGTTAAGTTCTGTTGTTATGATTACTCTTAGTGGACCATATATTATAGATTTTCTAATGATACCTTCTTTTAAGGGTTGATTTATACAATATTTTTCCCCTCAATATTTATTCTGCCTTCAGTTTATGTCTCTGGTACTGAGAAAAGGACCTAACATATAGTGGATTTGATGTTTTATTAGTAATTTGTAAAAAAAAAAAAAAAAAAAAAAAACAAGAAAGAAAGAGAAGAAAGAAAGAAAAGAGAGAAAGGAAAGAAGGAAGGAGGGAAGGAAGGAAGGAAGGAAGGAAGGAAGGAAGGAAGGAAGGAAAAATGAAAGACAGGAAAAGAAAAGAAAATGAATGAAAAAAATGATTCTTCTGTTCAATGGCTTTGAGTGAATTGCTCAGTTTTAAAACTAGAGAAATTTTAAGAAATTGCTTTCTCCAACCTCTTCTCCTCCTCTTTAGTTTCTTTTTACTCTGAGTATATAACAAGACAGACATCTCAGATTATAAATTGACAAGTTCTTTCCCTATTTATATTTCTAAATGTAGCAGTTTTCTTGGTTTCCAATGGAATTGTTTTGTTTTCAGATTTTAATTGAAAATATTTTTAAAGCTTTAAAAAGTTATAGAAAGAGTAGTAAGATATCACATGTGCTCTCATCAGGTTTTTCTGTTAATATTTAAACACGTTCATCTAATCATACTCTGTCAACATAGAAATATATACATGCATATCTCTATATACACACAAATAGATACAAAAATATATAAATACAAAACATTTTCCTGACACATTTATGTTGCGGGTATGAGGCCAATTTACTGCTTGCTCTTTCGGTTTTTATTTCCTGAGAGCAATCACAGTCTAACATCACAATAGTACAACCATAAAAATCAGGACATTTTCATTGGTAAATTTCTACCATCTATTTAGAGATGTTAATATTTTACCAATGATCCGACTCTTTCATTTTATAAGCTCAGGATCCATCCAGAATTACGCATTTCATTTACTGGACACATCGCATCAGTCTTCCTCAGTCTGGAATAGTTCCTTAGCTTTTTCTTATTGTGTTCATGACCTTGGCATTTGTGTGTGTGTGTGTGTGTGTGTGTGTGTGTGTGTGTGTGTGTGATCGTGATGGAGTCTCACTCTGTTGCCCAGGCTGGAGTGCAGTGACACAATCTCCGCTCACTGCAAGCTCCGCCTCCCGGGTTCACGCCATTCTCCTGCCTCAGCCTCCAGATTAGCTGGGACTACAGGAGCCCGCCACCACGACCGGCTAATTTTTTTTTTTTTTTTAATTTTTTGTATTTTTAGTAGAAACGGGATTTCCCATGTTTGCCAGGATGGTCTCAATCTCCTGACCTCGTGATCCGCCCACCTCGGCCTCCCAAAGTGTTAGGATTACAGGCGTGAGCCACCGCGCCCAGTTGACCTTGGCATTTTTTACCCAGACAGGCCACTGGCTTTATGGACTCCATCTCTGCTTAGAATCCCCTGACTTTTGGCCGGGCACAGTGAAACCCTGTCTCTAATTAAAAAAAAAAAAAAAAAAAAAAAATCAAAAAAATTAACCGGGCGTGGTGGCAGGAGCCTGTAGTCCCAGCTACTAGGGAGGCTGAGGCAGGAGAATGGCTTGAACCCGGGAGGCGGAGCTTGCCGTGAGGGGAGATCGCGCCACTGCACTGCAGCCTGGGCGACAGAGCTAGACTCCATCTTAAATAAAGGTACAGCTGGAAACCATCATTCTCAGCAAACTATCGCAATAACAAAAAACCAAATACCGCATGTTCTCACTCATAGGTGGGAATTGAACAATGAGATCACCTGGACACAGGAAGGGGAGCATCACACACGGGGTCCTATTGTGGGGACAGGGTAGGGGGGAGGGATAGCATTAGAAGATATACCTAATGTAAATGATGAGTTAATGGGTGCAGCACACCAACATGGCACGTGTATATATATGCAACAAACGTGCACGTTGTGCACATGTACCCTAGAACTTAAAGTATAATTAATTAAATAAATAAATAAATAAATAAATAAATAAAATAAACCAGAATTCCCTGACTTTTTTGTTTCTGTTTTTATTAAGTATATATGCATTATATGTTTTTAATACCAGGCCTTATATATTCATATTCTCTACAAAATTGTCGTATGTTTTAAAGATATACAAAGTGAAGGAAACGGATAAAAGATATATATATGGTGAAGTGACATATGTTTCATATAATCACAAATTATTTGTATTATTTGTGGAATGTTATAAATCTGTTGCAGTAAAACAACTAACCGTAGTAATAATAGCTTGACAGGTTCATTTCATCACTTAGAGATGATGCTTTTTTCTTCTTGCAAATTTCCATATATATTTGGAGAACTGGATCAGTTTATTCTTTGAAACTGAAATAGCAAAGTACCAAGTCCCATCATGTGATTTTGTGAAGGTTTCATCCTTGCCTGGATGCTATCTGTCCTCCTGATACCATCTTTCCTTAATTACTGTAGATGAATGCTGGCTTTTTATATTTGGTAATTTTTCAAAAGAAGCTCTTCAACCAAACTGCTCATTTTTTAATGTAAGGGTTTTGAAAGTTTGTCATTTGCTCTGTCGAAAACTTGGAGATCTTTGGGTTTCTTATAATCACCATACCAATTTATATGATATAATGAAAGAAAATAGAACTTTAATAATGACTTTGCCACCAATGATACCCAAGATGATAGGCTGGTAGAAAAATATCCATAGTTTCATGGCAGTGTTTTGAATGGTAATCAATATAACAGTGGCATGCTGATAGCAGTGTAAAGCTATCTTCTTCTTCAAGTGTGTATGAAACCCAACCCAGGCCAGCTTGCTGAATAGAGATACTTATCATTAGTTCTACTCAAATATAAAGTTCCTTTAAAAACGATTGGAGCCATATGTGACCTAATTGCATTTTGGTTTTGTTGTTAATATTTATGGATAAATTAAATTTTCGAACTATGTTGCCTATATTCTAAAACATTAATTACTTTTCAGAAGATATTTTTTGGCTTCTAATTAAAATAAAAAGCTATAATCTCCACAATATCATTGCATTAAACCTGAAAAATCTGCAAGATGTGTGTGGTTAAGGATGACAAAAGAAGCTAGTTACATCTTAAGAAAGACATCAGTATTTGGTGTGGAACAATTTACAATCAGAAATAAATAATTTCAGAGATAATATATTATCTTCTATATGTCAATGTGCATATTCTATCGCATGTAAACTACGTTTTGACATATGTCATATCTGTGCTCTTCTTTCCTTAAGATGCATATATTCTCAGCAAAGAAAGACATTATTTTTGTATTGTCCTTTATTCTCTAATCAAAAAGGAATTTCTTTTTATAATTCTTTGAAAGTATATCAATGAATTTGCTTGTTCTTTATATATTGTCCCCATGGATTACTGTTATTTTCAGGATCATATTCTCAAATATCTTTTATAATCATTTCTTTCAATAACCTTATAAAATATGGAAGGGCTTATAAACATTCATTTGTTTTCTAATATTTGTAGGACACTCTCTCTTGATTTTGCGTATTTCTCTTCTAGTGCACTTCATATCTATTCTTCACTCCTCAGATTCCCAGCTTTTCTCATCTATACTTTATGGTATCAACTTTGAATATATTAACATTGTATTCTACGATCACAAATAAATACACTAACCTTTCTTTTAAAACAAGTTCTAGGCCGGGCACAGTGGCTCAGGCCTATAATCCCAGCACTTTGGGAGGCCGACCGTGGGTGGATTGTTTGAGCTGAGGTCTTGAGCTGAGGAGTTCAAGATCAGCCTGGGCAACATGGCGAAAACCCATCTGTACTAAAATACAAAAATAATTAGCCGGGAGTGGTGGTGCGCACCTGTAATCCCAGCTACTCTGGAGGCTGAGGCAGGAGAATCTCTTGAACCCAGGAAGCAGAGGTTGCAGTGAGCTGCGATCGCACCACTGCACTCCAGCCTGGGCAACAGAAGGAGACTCCTCCTCAAAAGAAAAGAAGAAACAAACAAAAATGAGTTCTAAAAGCACAAAGGAATATAAAGCACTGATCGTATGTTTATATGAATATAATGCTTACTGTTAGTTATATCAGATAGTTATTTTATATGACAAGCAACCACAAAATTTCAACACAACGCAAAAGTGAGTATGTATTCCTTACTCATTAATCAGCATATTAGCTGATGTTAAATGAACACCTAGGATGAACCCATTAATGAAGATCTCTAATGAACACATTAATGCAGTGATATTGTGGGGTATAGCCTGCAAGAGTAGGCTCAGCTAGGCTCTCTTCAGGTGTCAAGTTCAGATGTGATCTGTTCCACATATATCTCCCTCTAAAACACAGTTATCCAAGAAAGGTTTGCTTTATATAGTTGGAAGAAATGTGAGACGAGAAGCCCAACCATGCATGCATATTTTAAAGTTTTGCCTTTAATATATCTGCTAACTTTGTATTGGTCAAAGCAAATCACTTGGCAAACTCTAAAGTCAAGAGGTTACGAAATACACTAGGACCTTACTAAAGGTATAGCAATTATGTTAATGTATGCTACTATATGACTGGAGTAAATAATAAATATTAGACAAATAATTCAATATAACACAACTACATATTCAAGTTAAATGTGACAGCTATATCTCCTGACTTGTGTAAGTTTCTTTTTAAAATTTTTTTCGTTATCAAATTTTATCCTTTAAGTTATTTAAATATATCAGATGTAATATTTATTCTGTGAAATTCTCTTCTTTCTTGAATAAAACTAAACTGAGATTTCTCTACTCTCATCCTTCTCTGTCATTTTTCATGATTATTTTCTAGCTCTGCACTAAAGCTACCATCTCAGGTAAACTGCTTTTTATATTTGTAAATTAGATGTAATACTCTTTGGTCGAGTGTTCATATGTATTAAGTTACTGTCTTGATTTTCTGAAGTTTATTCTCAAGTAACTTCTTTAGAAGGAGTGTCTCGAGGTGAATTAAACTTTGTGAGATCTGCTAATCTGAAATTTTATTTAACTTCCATTTAGGTTAGATTGAAAGTTTGGCTAAACATCAAAGTCTAGATTTTAAAAATTGAAATCTTTATAAAAATTTATGAGAACTATGATACTAGGTGTGATTTATTCCTTTAAATTTTGTTTTATAAAAATGTGATATCTGTTTTATCCTTGAATTTGTGAGATTTTGCAATAGTAATGTTTTGAAATTTCATAATGAGTTAATGTCAAAGTTATATCTTCAATCTTTTTTTGGTAAGTAGGCTTGCTTCCCGCCAATTTTTACTAAAAATCAAAAACAACAACAGCAACCCTTGTGCTATATGTATATTACTCTGGGGAAATGTCTAGTGCCAGATTACTGTGTTTCAATCATATCAGCAGTTTCTTTTTTGTCTCATAGTAATTAAATGGTTTTATATTTTTATGGATTTTGGTGGAAAAACACAGAAGTTGCAGAAAAACATAGATGTTTTATGCATTTTATTTAGTCCTATTTATGTTTCTAAAGTGCAGCATTTTAGCAACTTAAGTTTCTTAATAATTTACTCCTATTAATTGGACTGCACATACAAATTCTGGGCAACTTTTGCACTTACTAGTCTTTGTTTAAATATATGCAATCTTACTAAAACGAGTTTATTTGTAATATAAGAGTTGGATGTATGTGTACATTAGAACATTCATTTGTCACAGTGGAAATTCTCGAGTTCTGTTTCTCTTCTAGTTATTGTCTGAACTGTGGCTGTAGTAAGCTTCTGAAAAGCAGTTTTTATAATGTCACCGTATGCCACTAAACCTTTAATATGGCTCTCCACTACCGTCTTAGTCAATATGAGCAGCTATGCCAAATACTATAGACTAGGTGCCTTAAACAACAAACATTTGTTTCTCACAGTTCTGGATGCTGGGGAGTCCAAGTCTCCAGCAGATGTAATGTCTGGTGAGAGCCCGCTTCCTGTCTTCTAGAGGGACTATCTGCTGTATCTTCACATGGTGGGAAAAAAGAAGTAAGATCTCTAGTGTCTCTTCTTAGAAGGACACTAATCCCATTCTGACACCTCCACTTTCATCTTCATTACCAAGTTAACTCTCAAAGGCCCCAATAACAAATACCATCACACTGGGGAATAGGGCTTCCACATATGAATTAAGGAAAACAACGTTCAGTCCATGGCATCCGTCTTAAAAATAATATTGAAATCCCTATCTGGATGTGCAGGTCCAGCATGACCCAGCCCCAACCAACCAATCCACCTCGTCTTTACTTAATCTCCTAATAGAAACCTGATCTTCTATAGCCTCAAAACTCCACCTACCCAACCCTTGCTGTTCCTACCCTGCTGTATCTAATATCCAAATCATTCCATACCTTCTCCCCTACTTTTGGAAAAAAATTCTACAGTGACATCACTTTGTTAATGGCAGCACCTTTCTTTCTCTATGTCTAACACCATCTCAGATAAATCCCTGCCTATTGGTTCTACCTTGGGCTTTTGTATCTAAAGCACCTCTTCACCGACTGTTAGGCTATGCTGCTTTCCCTTCTTTTATGTTACAAGCGTGA
Source organism: Macaca mulatta (assembly GCF_049350105.2). Lineage (NCBI taxonomy): Eukaryota > Metazoa > Chordata > Mammalia > Primates > Cercopithecidae > Macaca > Macaca mulatta. The sequence continues at coordinate 114,211,641 of NC_133412.1, forward strand.
ACTCATTTCTTTAACATAAAACTAACATAATTTTAAATTGTGAAATTTTTCATTTTCAAATAAAATGTGTGACTACTTTATAGAAGCATTGATGCTATGCTTCTTGAATGCATCCATTGGCAAATGTTAGTATTTTATTTGGGTAACTATCTAGAAGGCAGTTTGAAAACTAGAAAAAAAATTATTCAAATGTATCTTAATTAGATAGATAATGGCTAAGGGAGTATATTGTCATTCTTTTCCTTTCTTTCATTTTCTCTTTATCTAGATTGGGACCTACTCTAACTTAATTATTCCTTTAATTTCATTCTGAGAATATAGCTATCCTAGGTAATGTATTTTGGAATTATTACTAATGAGAGGAAAATAGAGTTTCTAAAACTAAAGTCATGAATCATTTGTCAAACATAGATTTGTGAGAGTAATTTTAATTATTTTTTACTTGTGTAAAATTTAAGGTTTATAAGTGCAGTTTTATTACATGGATCGAGTGAGTCATAGTAAAGTGTGGGATTTTAGTGTGACCATCACTAGATAGTGTGCATTGTACCCATTAAGAAATGTATCATTCTTAATCACCCCTCCCACTGTTAAGATTCATTTTTATGTGATCAATTATATCATGACAAACAGAAAATCACTGATGTGTGCTAATACCACATGTAAGTCTAAAAACACTAGGCCATAGATCATCTGCTATATATCATGAAGATCTCTCCTAAAACGAAAGAGCATATGTAGTAAAGGCTATTCCATATGGCATTATCAAAAGGATTTAATGCCCAGTTTTTACATATATCATACACACATCTAAGAGTAAACACTTCACTCTCTTAGATTTAGACTATTTCAAACTCAGAAAAGTATGCAGATCCTAAATGTATAGATGCCCACAAATGCAAAATCACAAAATAAATCTTCCTTTTAGTTTGTTACTCATTTGCTGCTGAATAATAAGGACTGGTACTGCATTTCTTACTGTCTTGAACACTTCACTCAACAATGCTTGCAGTAGTAGACAGGTAAAAATCATTAAATCATATGTAGAAATAATTTTACAGATGTCATATTACAAAGTTAAAATGTGATTTACAAGAATGTGACAAATAAGAATATGATTTGCATATAAACTTTTACTCAAAAAGAGATTATCACACAAAACATGTGGAAATGGGCATGAATATCATTACATAGATAGGTAAACAAATTTGACATTTTTATAATTAGTAGAGGTAGTTGGAAAAGATTCCAATTTTATTTAAAAAATAACACAATGGAAATGACTTTAGAAAGAAAAAAACATAAGCTAAAAAAATTTATAATTTTTTTGCATAAAAACAATCAGTTAATTATAACTCTGATTCTTTGAAGATTCAAATTCTGTACAATGAAAAATCATAATGCCAAAGAAACTTGAAACTAATTTCTACATTTAGTTCATTGGAAAAAGCATGGCAATTACTAATATTCTGACGAAAAAATAAGCAAAACTAAAGCTGTAAGACATAGAAAATCAAAACTGGAAGACAGAAAATTAAAGCTATTGAAACATAATATGAATAAAGTAAGTGACTCAAGTTTGTTTTGTCTCTATTTCATAAAGTAGAATTTATGTAGAGTAACTACACAAGGCAAAAAATGTATATTTTCAAAAATTATTTGAGAGGAATCTGATTATTTTATTAAGTGGGCAAATGAGTACGGGGAGAATATGATCTACTATTACCTGAACAGTGTTATTACATACTTGTGTTATTTTAATTGGTTTTATCACAGCTAATGAGTTCTAGCTTCATTCAAGTATTGGGGAGGGCAGAGGCAAGTAGAAGGTAAAATACTTAAAGATATAAAATAACATAAGTTGTAAAGTTGTAACCTAAGAGAAGGTGAAAATAACTTCACTTTGAACAAGCAAAATAATTAAAACAGCCCAAAATTATCCAAGACAAATAGAGAGCAATTAATAGAAAGGCATTCACTAATACAAATAGAAGCTGGGTCTGGAAACTTTTCCCAGGAAACCTATTAAGAGTTATTTATTAAAAATTCTATCTATTTTTAAATATTTCTACTATTAACTCTATGAATATTAAAAATGATGCATTGTATAAAATTTATGCATAGTTTTAATTAAAAACAAATTCATCTGTTATTCTGAAAACATACAAACACCCATATATAGTAATTGATGTTTAGAAAATTATAGACCATAACTTGAGGTTAGTTCTTTAGTTTAAACTAATGTTAAATTTAAATGGAGATTGATTTTTTTCTGTGTTTTATTTCTTTTAAAAATCTCATGAAATTTTTGATTTGGTCAACTGGTTAGCTCATCTGAACTTACATTACATTTTTCCAAGAAATATACTAAATGCAAAATTCTATTTGAAACTTTTCAAAAATGTCAAGCCATAAAATCTGAAAGATGAACTAATATGAAATTTAACTCAGAGAAATGTGGATATGTCTTTTCTATGCATATATCCAGAGACAGATGTCAGAATAAACTTTAAGTTAAATTATACATAAAAGGTTTAAACTAGGGTTTTTCAAACAAAATAAACATAAGTGAAAGGAAAACAAGAAAACAGAGTTTTCATAACCTCAAAATATCTGTCCCAAGATATTTATTTGCAGAGGAAAGACAATAACTTTAAAGTAGACAATCTTGGAAGAAATCTTCTTAATTAATTTAAATCAATGTCGTTAGTAGTGAGGCATATTAACACAATGAAAATAACAATGATGTACTAAAAAGGACACCTCATTTTTCTGGGACCCTTTATAAAAACGCATAACCTTAGTCTAATAGTGTGGAAACATTCGAAAAATCTAACTGGAGGGACATTCAACACAGTAACCAGTGTGCTTCAAAAGTGTCAGAGAATGAAAGACAAGGACATGCTCAAAAACTATCACAGATTGCAAAAGGCTTAGGAAAAGGAAAGCAAGCATACATTGTGGAATTCTGAATAGGATCCTGAAAGATTAAAAAAAGACAGTAGTTGAAATCTGGTGAAATTCCAATAGAGACTTTAAAGTAGATAATGTTTCTGATAATTGTAAAACATTATGTAAGATGTTATGTTTGGTGAAAGCTGGGTAAGAGATATATGGAAGCGCTCTGTACTATTTCCATATATTTTCTTTAGTCTGGATATAATTAAAAAGTAACAAAAAAAGTTATTGGAGGGAGCACTATAGTAAAGAAAAATAGATTAGATTTTGCCAGGCATTGGTATAAGATGTGGGACTGATGACAAGTAAAATAGGAAGAAATTCCTTTAGGTGATGGAACTAGTCTGTATCTTGATTGTCTGGTGGTTAAATTGCTCTCTACATTTCACAAAACGCATAGAAAGGTAATCAAAAGAGTACAACTGATCATATGTAAAACTTAAATGAAAAAATAAAAATAGCAAGTTGACTGGGAAACTATTTACAACAAATACAATATATATGTATTGTTTAATATATAGTTATATAGTTTCATTATATAATATATGATAAAAATAAAAGAACTATTAATAAAAAAGCACAGTATCCAACAATGGTGTTGGGAAAAGTGACTAACCACTAAAACTGGACCTCTTCCGTACACCTCATGCAAAAATCAATTCGAGATGGGCTAAAGACTTAAACATAAGACAAACCATACAAATCCTAGAAGAATACCTGGGCAATACCATTCAGGACACAGGCATGAGCAAAGACTTCATGTCTAAAACACCAAAAGCAATGGCAACAAAAGCCAAAATTGACAAATGGGATCTAATTAAACTAAAGAGTTTTTGCACAGCAAAAGAAACTATTATCACAGTGAACAGGTAATCTACAGAACAGGAGAGAATTTTTGCAATCTATCCATCTGACAAAGGGCTAGTATCCAGAATCTACAAAGTACATAAACACATTTACAAGAAAAAAAACAACCCCATCAAAAGGTGGGCAAAGGATATGAACAGACATTTCTCAAAAGAAGACATTTATGCAGCCAACAAACATGAAAAAATTATCATCCTCACTGGTCATTAGGGAAAGGAAAATCAAAATCACAATGCGATACAATCTCATGCCAGTTAGAATGGCGATCATTACAAAGTCAGGAAACAACAGATGCTGGAGAGGATGTGGAGAGATAGGAATGCTTTTACACTGTTGTTGGGAGTGTAAATTAGTTCAAGCATTGTGGAAGACAGTGTGGAGATTCCTCAAGGATCTAGAACTAGAAATACCATTTGATCCAGCAATCCCATTATTAGCTATATACCCAAAGGATTATAAACCATTATACTATAAAGACACATGGACACGTATGTTTATTGCGGCACTATTCACAGTAGCGAAGACTTGGAACCAACCCAAATGTCCATCAATGATAGACTGGATAAAGAAAATGGGGCACACATACACCGTGGAATACTATGCAGCCATAAAAAGTTGAGTTCATGTCCTTGGCAGGGACATGGATGAAGCTGAAAAACCATTACTCTCAGCAAACTATCACAAGAACAGAAAACCAAACAGCACATTTTCTCACTCATAATTGAGAACTGAACAAGGAGAACACATGGACACAGGGAGGGGAACATCACACACCAGTGACTGTTAGGGGATGGGGGGCTAGGGGAGTGATAGCATTAGGGGAGATACGTAATATAGGTGACAGGTTAATGAGTGCAGCAAATCACCATGTCACGTATGTATCTATGTACCAAAATTGCACACTCTGCACACGTACCCCAGAACTTAAAGTATAATAATAAAGAAAAGAAAAAGACAACCAACCATATGTTGTCTACTAGTAAAAAAAAATAATAAAGTTTAAATCTCCCCAAAATCTCTGTATTTCTTGTAAGTCTTGTGAAGTACTTTCTCAGGATAAATGTCACTGTATTCAAATAAAATTGTCCCATTCATAATCCATAAAGATTTATTATTAACTCCAATCGTATTCAAATGTCAACCATCTGAAATGGTTGTTATGTCTGTTTTGCTGGACGCTTCATTAGGTCAGAAATTTAAACCTTCAGAGAATTTTCTTGAGTTAAAATATCACACATCCCTCTCCCCAGAATAGAAACTATGTAATGAAAAGCAATTATGTTTTATTTGGTAAATGGAAAAGGAAAGAAATTACCTTATCATGTAGGTCAGTGTTTCTCAAAGTGGGGTTTGAGGAGCAGCAGCAGCACCTCAGAATTTTTTAAAAATGGAAATTCCCATTCCCACTCCAGACCTATAGAATCAAAGGCTCTGAAAATGAGGTCTTGTAATCTGTGTTTTAACAAGATCCTCCACGTGATTCTAATGCATGCTCAAGTTTGAGAACTCCTCATGTAGGATAATACTGAGGGGATGTGGATGTTTTGAAGCAATTGACAAGTCTTCAGAAGCTCTAAATATCTTGTGAGTTCATCTGTTAAGTTCTGGGACATCTCCCCTAAATAACTATACATTTCATAATGTACTGCTTTTTATATCTACATTGAAGTTGTTTTATTTCACAGGGAAAAAAAGCATAGTATGTGAAGAGCAATTTATTTTGGAATCACAGATAGTAGCTAGAAAACTAAATGTGATGATAAATCAACATATCAGTACTTAATTATGTATAACTGAATTAAATAGAATATGATAAAATATTTTGAGATAGAGATAATATTTAATTATTTGAAGATTTAGGTGGCAAGTCATTGTTACTAAATCATTATGTTTAACAAAATCATTAAGTATATAAATTATATCAGTGAGGCTGTAAACCTAATATGCTTTTAATTCTGTTTTCAAATCTCTCTTAGTTTTTATTAAACCATTTCTTCAGTAAGTAGAAAGTGAATTTTTGCTGTGTGCCTAGTACCATGATGTGATCTGAATCTAGTGTGGTGTTAGAGACTGACATGGTGAAGAATTTAAACAATAACACACACTAAGTTGATGCAAAGACTCTACCTGCTGCAAACAAGGATCTATGTAAATAGATGTGAAACATGTATACGCATACACACACCTGTGTTCATGTCAGTTGCCAGAAATGAGGAGGTAGCTTAAAGTCTGAATTGAAAGTTTAGGCTGATATATTAGTCTATTTGCACACTGCTATAAAGAACTACCTGAGACTGGATAATTTATGAAGAAAAGAGGTTTAATTGACTCTCAGTTCTGCAGGTTGTACAGATCATGGATGGGAAGCCTCGGGAAACGTACAGTCAGGGCGGAAAGTGAAGGGGAAAGCAAGCACGTCATACTATCACGGAGCAGGAGAGAGAAACGGGAAGTGCTACACCATCAGATCTCATGAGAACTCACTATGACAAGAACAGCATGGGGAAATTTGTCCCCATAAATCCATCACCTCCCACCAGGCCCCTCCTTCAACAGGTGGGGATTACAATTCGACATGAGATTTGGGTGGGGACACAGAGCCAGACCATATCACCTGGTATCCAGTTAGACAATAATTTTTGAACCTGGATATTATCCTGTGTAGCTGGGAGCTGGTATTGTAATGCACAAAAAGAAACATACCCTTGATGATTACAGAAGACCTAGCCCTGAGATCCCTGATTAAATATGTAATTCTAAATGGTCCTTCTGCCAACGGGTCCTACCTGTTCCAGGGTGGCAAGGCCTGGGTCGGGGGCACCACTGATGCTTACATGCTAAGGCCCAATTTACGTGGGCCTGGTCATAACCTTCAAGGAGAAATCTCTGAATTAGTGACAGGAGGCTTAGTAATAAGTGGTGAATGTCCTCTAGGCCAGGGCTGAGAGAACAGCTGCTGTACTTTAGCCTTCTGTCACCACTTGCCATCAAAGGAATAAGCCCTCCTCTCAAAGTAGTACCAGTATCCTGTGTCCCAACTAACTATATTTTCTTCCCTCCAATACCAATTATTGAATGGTTGAGACAACAATTCAACGGCTCTAAGACCTGTGCCTATGCACCACAGATTGTAGTTGAGGGGCCCCAAGGAAGGGGAAAGTTTATCTGGGGAGCAATGGAGGAAATACCCTAAGGCTTCTACTATTCACATGAAAATTACAGACCTGTCTTTAAATTGTCCTGATGTGGGGGATCATACACTATGGTGGGGACTGGCCCTTCAAAAGAGCCATCAAGTGGTTACACCTGCCTAAACCCTAGAGGGCACCATGAACAGGGATCTTCTGGGTGCCACCCCAAGAATTTAAGACTTCTAAATAGGAAATCTTGATCCTGCCTAGTGGAAATAACCTTGCTTGCAAGATAAGCAAAGAAGTCTAGCTGGCGGACATTAGGACCCAGGAGGCAGGAGTCAGAAGATGTGGCTGTCTCATGCTCAGTAACCCGTGCAGGGGGAGCCTCTGGTGGGTCCATGGTCTCAACCAGGATATCTGGGAGACTAAGACGTCCACTGAGCACTCCCAGGTGCAATTCGGGACCACCACGGAAAGTGAAAGAGTTGAAAGTAGTTCCAGGCCAACCGACACTCCCAACGCGGAAGGGTCAGGGGTTTCTTAGACAGCCCTTTTCCAGACAGCCTGACACCCATGTCTTTAGTCCCGCAGCTGTGCTAATTGCCTGTAAGGGGCTGACAGGAGCCCAGTTTAGCCTCCGAATTCTAAGGAAGGACAGAACAGAACAGCAAGCGAAAGAAGTCCAATCATACTCACCGTGTGACAATCTAGATGCCTTTCCTGGAGACTCTTGGCTGGCTCACCAAAATGTAACACCTAAGGTTCTTGCCTAGCCACACCAAAGAATTGGTGTGGCAGGTGACCTTGGCGAGTGATAGAGACGTGGACCAATAGAAAGAAAAAGTTGTAGGCTTTATTGAGTAGAGTGAAACTACAAAGCTTCCACAGTGTGGAAGGGGTCCTGAATGGGTAGCTACTGTTGGTTTTCAGTGATTGCCTTTTATACTCTTTAAGGCGGGAAATACTTGCCGCGGGAAGGTGTTACCAGAGTGAGGAAGGTAGTAAATTATTTTGTGACATGTCTTAGATTTTGAGGAAAATCGGAATTGCATCTTAGGTTTTATCTACTTTATGACCTTAAAGCGGTATGGCAAAGGAGGCAGGATCTCACAGGACGTTACAAAGTATGTTTACAAGGAATTGGAATTGCGAGTATCCATAAGGTCCGCTGGTCACAGAAAAACGGGCAGTTAACATTCCTTTTAGTTTTGGGGGAGGGGGAAGAGAGAGAGGGCGAGAGGCCAAAGGGAAATTTACAGCAAAATTTTTGCTGTTTGTAGATTTCTTGGGGAAGAAAACACATGCACAAATCCTGGTGTTAGGAATATTTTAAGCGTATATCTTCAATATTACTCATCCAGGACCAAAGTCAGTCCTGATGTAGGAAATGAGTTAGCTTCACAGCCTTCTGAGCCCCTACTCGATCCAGGAAGCTCAGCTGGCCCCTCCTTTCCATGAGATCCTAAACTTAAGAACCCTTAGAAGTAAATATACTTCAAGCTAAAGACAGTAAACCAAGACCTTCAAATCAGTAAAATGTTGGCACAAAATCGAAAGATTCGATCTATAATGACAGAAATAGAATGTTGTTTTGAGATCTTACTATCCTTCTTTCTTCTTACTTTGTTATACATATAACTTGTAACTTTATTTAAATGAACCTTACCAATTGTCCTAAAAGGATTTTTCAAAATATTACTCCATTTATATCATTACCACATTCTTGACCCTCCTATCCTTTCTCACGTTTAAATATATCATTCACCTGTGCGTTTCTCTGAATCTTTTTGATGATTAGATCTATCTGCTACAACTTAAGCTCCTAATAAATACCTAATTGAAATTTCGTTAAATATTACAGAGGAAATATTCACTTCAACTGGTTCATTTTATAATATAATTATTCTTGTATATTAACTCCAACCTTCAATCTTCTAAAAATCAGGTTCTCACCACAAATTACTAGAATGCCTCTGTTGAAACCATTTCACCCTGTGGGCATAACTGAGTTCACCAGGGTGAACAATGGATATAGGAGCTATTCTCACCACAGTAGTCAGTCTGTTTGTTCTTTTCAAACGTTCTCCAGACTGCTTCTCAGGAATTATTCATTTCTATTAAGAGAATTCCATGAATCTCAAAGGATGGATAATTGGCTTATTCCTGATGTGATAAATTGGACAATATGTTCCACACCAGGGTTTAATTCTTAAGTGGAAAGCAGACTTTCAATCAACTACTTTATGTACTCTGTCTTGTATTTATGATGCACTTACTAGAAATTTCAACAGATAAAAAATCCCTATTTCTCCAGAGGACCATGTTTCCTTGGGAATTATACCTGGAAACCTGAAAAATAAGGAAAGCACCGACAACCCAGGATTGCTTCCTAAAAGAGAATAGATTTTCTTCATGTGCACTTTTGGGTTGCTATTCCAACAACAAGTATATAAGCAACAATAAAAATTGATCCAGATTTTATCAATGCATTTCAAAGAAGTAAAAAACAACTATTGATTTTGCTGTAGGGGCCAAGCTTATATTCATTAACCAGGATCCAATCACAGCCCTGGATTTATTTTTGCGGAGGCAAGAAAGGTAATAGTTCATATTTTACATTGTATCAATATAAATGTCACTGGTCGGGTGAAACAACGTACATGTAAGCTTAAAGAAAAATCATCTGTCTTCCTATAATTAAGTTTAATTGATCATAGACATATTATGTTCTAAGCTTAGCAATTTAGATATATATACTCATTATTTTAGAGGAATTAATAATGACTGTGCTTCTGATCATTCCTTTTATTTCATTTGCAAATGTATTCTTTCCAGAATCTTAAATGCCTGTATCTATCCATTTTACATTGGATAATTCCTGAGTTCATGCTATAATAATAAAAAACAACAAAAATATTCAGTACTTATTTTAGTCTAGCTAAAACCAATAATATCTATACAAATTTTGACAGACTGTGATTTTCTGTTGATGTGTAATTTACATACAATAATATTTAACCTTTCAAGTGCAAATCAATGTTTTTAGTGTATTCGCAAAGATGTGCAACTATTACCACTAAACTATTCTAGAATATTTTCTATTTGTATATTATTTACTATATCTTCTTTGGAGGAATATCTATTCAGATTCTTTGCCAATTATTAAATTTGGTTGTCTCTTTAATATGGAATCATGGATATTCTTTCTAACTTCTGGATAAAGATACCTTTTATAGATATGTGATTTCAAATATTTTTCCCTATTCTGTCAATGTCTTTTTAAATTTTCATTATAGTGTCCATTGAGATACAGTTTTAATTTTAATATTGATTTTGTAATTTGTCTTTTTTCTTTTCCTTGATAATGAAGTCCAATTTATGTTTTTTTCCACTGATGTTTTTGTTGTTATATCTAAGAAATTTTAGCCTAATCCAAGATCATAAATATTTTCTTGTAGGAGATTTTTTAGTTTTAATTTTTATATTTAATTTTATGATCCATTTTTAGTTACTTTTTGTGTATAATGGGAAACAAAGATCTATCTTCATGGTTTTGCATGTAGGTATCCAGTTTTATTCCAGAACCATTTGTTAAAAAACTACTTTATCCCCATTGAATTAACTTGGCAGCCTTGTTGAAATTCAATTGACCATAAAATGATGGGTTAATTTATGGGCAATAAAATTCTATTTTACTGATTTATATGTCTATCTTTATGCCAGTACCACAGAGTCTTTCTTATATTAGCTTTATAATGGTAAACCCTCAAAGTTAGCCAGAGATGGAGCTTAGGGCCTTTTCAGGCCTTTCATCTAGGTTATATAATTTGTTGGAATCCAGTTGTTTATGATATTTCCTTGTATAGCTATTTTTGCAGTCAGTAATAATGATCATCCCTTTATTTTTGATTTTTTGCAATTTGTCTTTTCTCTTTTTCTTGATAATTCTAGCTAAAGGTTTATCAATTAAATTGATCTTTTAAAAGAACTAACTGCTAGTATTACCAATTTTCTTATTGGTTTTCTATTTAGAATTTCTTTAAATTCTGCTTAAATTATTAATATTTCCTTTTTTCTGCTTGCTTTGGATTTAATTTGTCATCTTATTCTGGTTTTCTAAGGTGGAAAGTTCTATTATGGATTTGATTTTTTCTTTCTAATGTATGTATTTTCAGCTATAAATTTTTCCTCTTAGTGTTGTTTTAGTTTCTTCCCATAATTTTTAGTGTGTTATGCTTTCGTTTTCCTTCATCTCAAAGTACTTTTTAATTTGTCTTCTGATTTCTTATTTGACTCGTTTTACTTAAAGTGTCTGGTTTATTTTCACATGTATTTAAATTTTCCATATTTCCTTCTGCTATTGATTTCTAATGCCATTAAACCCAGGTCAGTGAAATGTATTTTACAATTTCAACCATTTCAAAAAATATTTCCTTATTTATTTTTAACTGGCAATAATTATACTTATGGGATAGAATCTTAGGATTTGATCTTTGTATACATTATAGAAAAATTTTAATAAAGTTAATTAACATATCCAATTTCTCACCAACTTATTATAGTTTTGTGATAAGAACATTAAAAATCCATTATTTTAGCTATTTTAAAACACTAAATACATTATTATGAACTGTGGTCATGATGAAGTGCAATTGATCATGAAAATTTATTCCTGCCATCTAACTGAAACCTTGTACACTTTGATCAATATCTTCTCTTCCCATTCCCCTGCCAAACCACCACAACCTCTGGTAATAACTTTCTACTCTCTGCCTTTGTGAAATCGATATCTTTAGATTCCACATGGAAGTGAGATCATACATTATTTTATCTCTCCGTGTCTCGCTTATTTCACTTAACATAAAGTTTACCAGTTCTATCTATGTCACAAATGAAAAAATGCCATTTAAAAAAAAAACTGTGTAGTTTTCCATTGTGTATATATACTACATGTAAAAAGTTTATTCACTCATTGATAGACACTTAGATTGCTCCATTCTTGGCCATTGTAAATAATGCTGCAAATAACATCAGTGTACAGATGTATCTTTAACATAAAATTTTCAATTCTTTTGTATATATTCCAGAGATGGAATTGCTAGATCATATAGTAATTCTCTTTTTAGGTTTTTGAGGGAATTCCATACTATTTTCCAAAATGCTTGTACTAGTTAACATCCCCAACAGTGTATAAGGATTTCATTTGCTTCAGGTACTCCAACACTTGTTATGTTTTGTCTTTTTTGTAAGTACCATTCAAAAGCGCTTGATAAAATATCTTAGTGATTTTTAATTGCATTTACTTGATGATTAGAGATGTTGAACATTTTTTAACGTATCTGTTGAGCATTCATATGTCTTATCTTGAGAAATGTCTGGCCAGGTTCTTTGCCAATTTTATAATCAGGATATTTGTTTTCTTGCTTTTAAATTATTTAGTTCCTTACATATTTTAGAATTTTGTCCCTTATCAGAGATATATGGTTTGCTATTATGTTTCCTTAATCTCCGGATTATCTGTTTGCTTTGTTCATTGTTTACTTTGAAGAAACTTTTTAGTTTGATGCAATCAATTCTTAACATTTATGGAGGATTTTGTTCTGTCCTGTAGAATGTTTCATATTTATTAGAGAAGGATGTATATTCTGCTGTGTTTGTTTGACATGTTCTATAAATATATCTTAGGTCTAAGTAGTTTATCATGTTTTTTAAATCTTCTATTTGAGTATTGATATTCTGTCCTATTCTAGCTATTATTTCAAGGTGAGCTTTCAAATATCCAATTATTATTATTGAAATATATGCTAATCCCTTCAATAATGTCAATTTTGCTTTCTGTGTTTTGGATCTCTGTCAGATGCACATAGGTTTATAATTTATACACCTCTTGATGTATTTACCCTTTTATCATTACAATTTTCAGTCTATATTAACAATTTTTGTCTTAAAATACTGAAAACTGTTATAGCCACTGTAGCTCTATGTTGGTCATATTTACATGGTATATCTTTTTCCATTCTTTTGTTTTTAAACTATTTGTGATTTTTTAAAATTTTATTTTAGATTGAAGGGGTACATGTGCAGGTTTCTTACCTGGGTATATTTCATGATTATGAAGTCTGTGGTACAAATTATCCCATCACCCAAGTACTGTGCATAACACCCAATAGTTTTTCAATGACTGCCCTCATCCCTACCTCTGCCTACTAGTTGTCCCAAGTTTCTATCGTTGCCACCTTTATGTCCATAAATATGTAGTGTTTAATTCCCACTTACAAGTGGGAACATATTGCATTTGATTTTCTGTTCCTGCATTAATTCTCTAAGGATAATGGCCTCTAGCTGCATCCATGTTGCTGCAAAGGGCATCATTGATTTCATTCTTTTTTTCTGGCTGTGTATTCCAGTGGCTGAGCCAGCAGAGAACTTATGCCTGTAAATAAGGATCAAATTTATACCTGGCTATATTGCCTGCTCCCAGTTATTACCTATAAGCATCATCTTCTGCCTTGTAGGTCACACTGCACAGCCCAGTATAAAACCTGCCAGAAGAATTGCCAAAACGCTGTACCCAGCAATCCCTATAGTCACACTCCCTGGGGAAGGGGAAACGGGAAAGAAAGAAAGCAATAATATTATAGAGAAAGAAAGAACAAAAAAACTACCTGCATGAAAATAATTACAAAAAATACAAGTATCAGTGTTTCTACAATGAGAAGGAACCAGCACAAAAATTCTGGCACCATGAAAAATCTAACTGTACTGACACTACCAAAGGATCACATTAGATCTCCAACAATGACCTCTAGCTAAAATGGAAACTCAGAAATGACAAATAATTTAAAGCATGGACAGCAAGGAAGCTCAACAAGATTCAAGACAGTGTTGAAAATCAACACAAGGAAACCTGTAAAGTAACCCAGAAAATGAAAGAAAAGATAAGCATCTTAAAACAAAATTAACGGAGCTTCTAAAATTGAAAAACTCATATAAGGAATCTCAAAGTACAATTAAGAGCTTTATCAATAGAGAGGACCAAGCGGAAGAAATAATTTCAAAGCTTGAATACCAAATTTTTTTTTAACTTTTATTTTAAGTCCAGAGGCATAGGTACACATTTGTTACATAGGTAAACTTGTGTCATGAGGGTTTGCTGTAGAGATTATTTTATCACTCTAGTTTTAAGCCTAGTACTCATTAGTTGTTTTACTTGATCCTCTCCCTCCTTTCATGCTCCACCCTCCAAAAAGTCCCTGGTGTGTGTTTTTCCCTCTATGTGAACATCAGTGTTTTGAACCAATCCAGTCAGACAGAATAAATTAAGAAGAATTTTTAAAAATAAACAGTCTCCAAGAAATATGGAATTATGCAAAATGACCAGACCTATGAATTACTGGAATTCCTGAGAGAAAAGGAGTAAAAGCAAACAACCTGGAAAACATACTTGAGGTAATAATTGAAGAAAATTTTTTCTAATCTTGCTAGAGAGGTAGACATGCAGATATAAGAAATCCAGAGAACACTTGAGAGATACTATATGAAACAGACACAACCAAGGCACATAGCCACCAGACTGTCCAAAGTCAATGCTTAAGAGAAAATCTTAAAGGCAACTATTTGCGATTATGAATCTAATGTACGCCTCTTATGGATAGAATATAGCCATAAGTAGAAAGCTGAAACTGGATCCTTTCCTTACTCCTTATACGAAAATTAATTCAAGATGGATTAGAGACTCAAATGTTAGACCTAATACCATAAAAATCCTAGAGGAAAACCTAGGTAGTACCATTCAGGACATAGGCATGGGCAAAGACTTCATGTCTAAAACACCAAAAGCAACGGCAGGAAAAGCCAAAATTGACAAATGGGATCTCATTAAATTAAAGAGCTTCTGCACAGCAAAAGAAACTACCATCAGAGTGAACAGGCAACCTACAGAATGGGAGAAAATTTTTGCAATCTACTCATCTGACAAAGGGCTAATATCCAGAACCTACAAAGAACTCAAACAAATTTACAAGAAAAAAACAAACAACCCCATCAAAAAGTGAGCAAAGGATATGAACAGACATTTCTCAAAAGAAGACATTCATACAGCCAACAGACACATGAAAAAATGCTCATCATCACTGGCCATCAGAGAAATGCAAATCAAAACCACAATGGGATACCATCTCACACCAGTTAGAATGGCGATCATTAAAAAGTCAGGAAACAACAGGTGCTGGAGAGGATGTGGAGAAATAGGAACACTTTTACACTGTTGGTGGGATTGTAAACTAGTTCAACCATTATGGAAAACAGTATGGCGATTCCTCAAGGATCTAGAACTAGATGTACCATATGACCCAGCCATCCCATTACTGGGTATATACCCAAAGGATTATAAATTATGCTGCTATAAAGACACATGCACACGTATGTTTATTGCAGCACTATTCACAAAAGCAAAGACTTGGAATCAACCCAAATGTCCATCAGTGACAGATTGGATTAAGAAAATGTGGCACATATACACCATGGAATACTATGCAGCCATCAAAAAGGATGAGTTTGTGTCCTTTGTAGGGACATGGATGCAACTGGAAACCATCATTCTTAGCAAACTATCACAAGAACAGAAAACCAAACACTGCATATTCTCACTCATAGGTGGGAACTGAACAATAAGATCACTTGGACTCAGGAAGGGGAACATCACACACCGGGGCCTATCATGGGGAGGGTGGAGGGGGGAGGGATTGCATTGGGAGTTATACCTGATGTAAATGACGAGTTGATGGGTGCAGCACACCAACATGGCACAAGCATACATATGTAACAAACCTGCACGTTATGCACATGTACCCTACAACTTAAAGTATAATAATAATAAATAAATTAAAAAAAAAGAAGTTTAAAAAAAAAAAGTATATACAAAATCACAAAATCACTGATCCATTATTTTCTTCTGCTCTTTAAAATTAATGCTGAAATAAATGTAAGTACATTCTGGTTACAGTCATTTAAATTGAAAATTATTCTGTTATTATCTTGTCAGCAAAGCTTCTCTAAAGGCATATATTTCAAGTTAAAGAGGTAGGAAAAATAAGAAATGTTTACATTCAATTTTGAAAGAAGGCTATGAAGAAATTGAGTTTAAGTGCTATTCACCTAAAATGATTATGGGTGATTGGCTATGCTTGGGTGATTCATATTGTATGGTTCATTTGCTTTCTAAAATGAGGTAATTGTTCAAAGTCACCTATTCAGTTTAATAAAACTTTATTTCCTATTTACTCTGTATTGGTCACTGACATAGAAGCTACAAGTGCAGAGTGCAATAGAACCCACTCGCTGTCTTCCAAAGTCTTATATTCTTCACTGCTGGGAGGCTGTGAACTTTCACAAGTGCATGGTCTTTAATGACCAAGATGCTGCTCTGTTCCTATAGACTAATTGTTCCTTCTGTCCTCTGGCCCTTTAGCCTGTGGTTAAATTGTCTACTATCTCCTTCTGCTTACATAATTCTACACTATAAAATTTGTAATGATCAGTGGAGGTAAAATGTATTAAACTTTCAAAAAATTATATATGCACATTTTTATATTGTGATTGCATATTATATGGCCTTATTTAGATGGTGAAAATTTTTAATTTTTAGTAATACTGGAAATTTTGGTAAATATTTGATAGTGGCATTAATTAATATATTCGTTTATGTAATAATTATTTATTGGATAGGTAGTTTATGACAGACAATGGTTCTACCTGAAGTCAAATCAATTCACTGTTGATTATTTTCTTTAAAATCTAATCAAATAGGAAAAATACTTACTTTAGGAAATAAAATAGTGCAGAGGTAATGACTTGCCCTAGGAGAGTCAGATTGCATTATACGAATATTTCACACAAGGCTAGAATGTCTTATCTTAGTAAAACCACATGCATTGTACATTTTCTCTCTGATTTAAATATATCTTTGATACTTTTTGAATAAGTATCAAAATGTTCTTTGAAATGATGCATTTTAGAAAAGTTACATTTTTTTTCCTTCATGGTTGTTCAATATTTTTAAACATACTTTATTTTTAGAGTAGTTTAGTTTCACAGTAAAGTTGAGCAGAATGTACAGATATTTTCCATATACCCCTTATGCCTAATTTGTATATTCTTTTTTATTATCAATATTCCCCACCTGAGTGATATATTTGTTAGAATCAATGAACTTGCATTGACACGTAATTATTGCCCAAAGTCTATAGTTTACATTATGCTTCACTCTTGATTCTGTACATTCCATGGATTTGGACAAATGTTTAATTATTTGTATCAACCATTATAGCGTCATTCAGAGTAGTTTCATTGCCTTGCTCTAAAAATCCTCTGCTCCATCAATTCATACCTCCCTACCCAAACCCTGGCAAACACTACTATTTTTACTATCTTCATAGTTTTGCCTTTTGCATATAGATATCATATAGTTGGATTCAAACCATAAGCACCTTGTTCAGATTGAGATTTTTGGGAGGCTTGGTAATATGCATTAAGTTTTCTATATTTCTTTTCATTGCTTGAAATTGAATTTCTTTGTAATGCTAAATTGTATTCTACTTTCTTGATGTGCTACTGTTTATTTATCTTTTCATTTGTGGAAGAAATCTTAGTTGATTACAAGTTTTGGCAATTATGAATACACCTGCTACAATCATCTATGTGAACGTTTTTGTATGGACATAAATTCTCAATTATTTTAGGTGAATACCAAGGAGCACCACTGATGAATCATATGACAAGAGCATATTTAGTTTTACAAAAAAGTACTATGAAACTGGGTTTCAAAATGGCTGTACGCTTTTGCTTTCCAACCAGCAATAAGTTACAGTTCTTGTTGCTCCACATCTTGGTTAGCATTTGGTATTGTCTGTGTTCTAGATTGTTTTTTATACATTAAGTAATATTTTTGAATATGCATTAATAAAATGCTGTTTATTATTCTACTTTGTATAATAGTATCAGCATGATTACATTTTATGACAATAATTTCTTGTATATAATTATTTACATTCAATTCACATATATTTATATTATTAATGAAAATACTTTTACCTAACAGTTTTAGTTATAAATTGTGATTATGATCTGGCCTCTGAAAGTCAATATGTACTTCTGACTGATTTCAAATGAGAATCCACTAAAATAGTAAACATTTTTAAAACTTTTGCATCACATTAATTTCTAGGAAACATGTTTACCACATAAATATATAAAATGCAAATTTTCATGGTCCCACCAACTTAAAACTAATAATTAAAATTTTCATGGACCTTTTAAAATTTGTTTTAGAAAATAAAATATATAATACATAGTGCTATTATTTATTTTTATTTATTATACTTTGATGGTTTAAAATGTATTCTTTAGTACTCCAAGGCAGAATTTTTATGGTTGCAGAATATCATTTTATAAGGACACATGATAATTTTGATATTGCTTCTATATTTTGGATTATTACAGTTATTTCAAATTTATTCTTAAAAGTAAACCACACTTTTGTGAACAACTTGTATGTAAATCCTTAGAGGAGAGTGTCATTCTGCCTTACTTAAAAATTATTAAGGTCAGACATGGTAACTCATACCTGTAATCCCAACGCTTTGGGAGGCCAACGCAGGAGGATCACTTCTGGCCAGGAGTTCAAGACCAGCCTGGGCAACATAGTGAGATCCTGTCTCCATACAAAATAGTAAACTAAAAAAAAAATAAAAATAAAAATTGAAAATGAACACATCTTTGTAAGGATCCTGAAACATATTGCCAAGCTACCCACCAGGAAGTTATATCAATTTGCATACAGCCCTAGATAAATATATTACTTAGGATAGGCTAAAATGAAAAAATGTAACCTAAAAGTGTTCATGGTGCAAAAGAGTAAACATTTATTTTGTTGATATTCCTTTAAGTGGTTTTATGACCTCTGACTGATTATTAACCACCCGGTATCTTTCCCTTTGGCACCTACCTCCAGGACACATAAAGGAAAAAGGGATAAAATAAACAATACTGCTTTGAAAGCTTTATTCCTTTGGCGTTAACTAAACAAATGTTTACAAGGAGACTTGGATATTTTGTCCTGAGTCGCTTCCAGCCTATATCTGTAAACAATGGAAAATGACAACAGATGTTTAGGAACATCTAAAAGCTTTGCTCCCATCCACTTCTGGACACCATTTTATTCACAGAGGACGTATCAACATCCTCTTCACGCCTGTCCAAAAAAATGACAATTCAAATTTGCATCCTCTTACCTCATGCAGCTCAGCACCCAGTTTTACAGTCCTTTGCACAGAGATAGATGTGGCTCTTTGAGATAGGCATTTGTTTAGGTCAGAGGATACATCTTCTTCAAGTGCTCATTCAGCTTTTCACTCTATTGTCCAAATAATTGTGAGTTCTCTGCCACAAAAAAAAAAAAAAAAAAAAAAAAAAAAAAAAAAAAAAGCTTTTTAAAACAATGAAAATGCCAACACTGGGTAATATTATTAAGCTTTTACTCAGTGTTGAATGGATAAACAGCTCATTAATTAATCAGTGTTAGTTTATTTAATCATCAAAAATAATTCTTGCATATTTCTGATTATTTGCTTTTAAGTATGTATATTAGATACATTTGTCATTTGTGCTTCTTTTTTTAATTGATAACCTTTTATCTTTAATTACTGTTAAGCCTGGTCTCCAATATTGAATTATTTTCATTAATTCTAAAATGAGAACATTCATAATCCTTTTCTTCTGTCTAATCTCTATTGTATTTTATTTTATTCTGTGTTTTTATTATAGATTCAGGAGGCACATGTGCAGGTTTGTTATATAGGTATACTGCAATGGTGGAGTTTAAGCTTTTAGTATACTATCACCCAGATTGAGGGCATGGTACCAAATATGTAGCTTCCAACGCTCCCCTACTTCTCACCCTCCATTCTTTTGGAGTCCCAGGTATTTATTGCTTTCGTCTTTATATCCATGTGTACCCATTGTTTAGCTCCCACTTTTAAATGGGAACATGTGGTACTTGATTTTCTCTTTCTGAGAAAATTACTTAGGATAATGACCTCCAGCTGCATCCATGCTGCTGTGGAGGACATGACTTCATTATTTTTTATGTCTGTGTAGTATTGCAAGGTGTATGTATAATATGATATCTTTATTCAATCCACCATTGATAGGCACCTAGGTTGATTCTATGTCTTTGCTATTGTGAATAGTGCTGCAACAAAAAGAAAATTAGTGTAGGTATTCTTTTGGTAAAATGATTTCTTCTCTTTTGGGTAGATACCCAGTAGTGGGATTTCTAGGTTGAATGGTAGTTCTATTTTCAGTACTTTGAAAAATCTCCATACTGTTTTCCATAGAAGTTGAACTATTCCCATCAACAGTGTATAAGCATTCTCTTTTCTCCTCATCTTCAACATCTGTTATTTTTTGACTTTTTAACAGTAGACATTCTGACTAGTGTGAGATAGCATCTCATTGCATTTTGATTTGTATTTCTCTGATGACTAGTTTTGTAGGGCATTTTTTCATGTTATTGGCAACTTGTAAATTTTCTTTTGAAAAGTATCTTTTCATGTCTCATGTCCACTTTTTAATGGGGTTATTTGGTGTTTCTTGTTAATTTAAGTTCCTTATAGATTCCAGATGTTAGTCCATTATCAGAGACATATATTTTCTCCCATTCTGCAGGTTGTGTGTTTACTCTGTTGATGGTTTATTTTGCTCTGCAGAATTACTTTGGTTTATTTAAGTACCATTTGTCTATTTTTTATTGTTGTTCCATTTACTTTTGAGGTCATAGTCATAAATTCTTAGGTTAGCCCAATATCTAGAACAGCTTTTCCTAAAATTTCTTCTATTTATTTTATTTGTTTTTAAGTTTGAGGTCTTACATTTAAGTTTTTAATCTACCTTGAGTTAATTTTTGTATGTAGTGAGAGATTGGGGTCAAGTTTAATTCCTCTGCATGTGGTTCGTCAATTTCCCAAGCACCATTTATTTAAAAAGTGTTGTTTCCCCTTTGTTTACTTTTATTGACTACTTTGAAGATGTTGGTTGAAAGTGTATGGATTTATTTCTGAGTCTTCTATTCTATTCCATTGATATATGTGTCCATTTTTGTACCAGTTCCATGCTGTTTTGATAACTGTAGTTTTATAGTACAGTTTGAAATCAAATAATGTAATGCCTCTGGCTTTGTTCTTTTTGTTTAGGATTGCTTTGATTATTTGGCCTCTTTTTTGGTTCTATATAAATTTTAGAATTTTTCTCTAATTCCACAAAAATAATGACATTGGTAATTTGATAAGAATTGCATTGAATCTCTAGATGCTTAGGAAAGTATATTTATTTTAATGATATTGATTCTACCTATCCATGAGCATGGAATGTTTTTAGATTCGTTTGTGTCACTTGTCCTTTTTGTCATCAGCAGTTGGTAGTTCTCTTGATAAAAGTATTTTATCCCCTTAGTCAAATATATTCCTAGTTTTTTGTATGTGTTTGGCAGTTGTAAATGGAATTGAGTTCTTGATTTAATTCTTAGCTTGAGCATTGGTGGTACACAAAAATGCAACTGATTTGTGCCTTAATTTTGTATCCTGATACTTTTGTGAATTCATCTATCATTGTTTTCCTTTCATTCTGTCTGGGAATTCCAGTATTATGTTTAATAGCAGTGGTGAGAGTGGATATCCTTACCTTGCTCCAGTTCTTAAGGAATATACTTTCAGATTTTGATTATTCAGTATAATGTTGGCTGTGGCTTTTACTATTTTGAGTATATTCTCCCTACGACTAGTTTGTTGGGGGGTGGGGGTTAATCATGAAGGATTTTTGATTTTTTTTTCTTTTCTTTTTTTTGAGACGGAGCCTCACTCTGTCACTAAGGTGCAATCTCGGCTCACTACAACCTCCACCTGCAGGGTTCAAGCAATTCCCATGCCTCAGCCTCCCAAGTAGCTGGGACTACAGGCACTCGCCACTGCACCGGCTATTTTTTTTTTTTTTTCTGTATTTTAGTAGAGACAGGGTTTCACCGTGCTGGCCAGACTGGTCTCAAACTTCTGACCTTGTGATTCGCCTGCCTAGGCCTCCCAATTTTTACTTTTATTTCATATCTCTTTGCTACTATGGGCAACCCAAATGAATATTAAAATACTTTACCTTGCTCCTGCCAGTTATTTTTAGATAACTACGGCAGTTTCACTGAATCCACTGTCTTTAAAAAAAGCATACTTTTTAAAACTGAATAATGTCAGAATAGTTTCCCAGGATTCTAACATATCTCCTCATTTATGTCCTATATTTTACATTGTATTTGGTGAAAGCAACACTCATTGTAAAATTTCAGTACACTAGGATTATTGAAAATGTTTTTTTCCCTAAAAAATAAATTTATTTATATCACGTGTAGCATTTTATATATTGAAACAAAAAGAAAAAATCCTAGATGCATTGTTATTAGGGAGCTTACTACTTTGGCATGCATATATATGCCTTCCCACGTATACCTATTTATACACTAAATCTGACTCACATAGTCAGAAAAACTGCCAGTTAGAATGGAAGAAGATCCATTCCTCAAAACTTTGGTGTTCCTTGGCCTGTAAAGGAATCACTCCACTCTTTACCTCTATTGTCATATATCCATCTTTTGGTGTATGTCTTTGTCTCCTCTTACATGGGCACAAGCCATAAGGATTAGAGCCCACTCAAATTCAGTATTACTTTGTCTTATCTTGGTAACATCTTTAATGTCCCTACTTTCAAATAGTGTCACACTTACAGGTACTGAATGAGAACTTCAACATATCTTTTGTGAGGGACAACATTTAGAACTTCAACATATCTTTTGTGTAGGACACAATTTAACCCACTTCAGTGTATAATTAAAACTTTCAGGAGTGACAATTATTCTAACACCCAATTCCTTCAATAGGAGGAATACTTATTCTGTTCTCTTTCCATCTCCTCTGCCTAGCACAAGGTCTGACACATAATAAATCCTCAATACACCTTGTTGTAAACATTACAAGAGTCAGAACCTATGACTAGGCTTTATTTTTATTTCTTACCAGCCTTGGAAAATCTCTCTGGAATTTTATCCTAAGGCCCATGCTTCAACTTCTAGCCATATTTTAACCCCTTTAACTTTCTCAAGAATTCTCTTCTTAAAAAAATTTTTTTTTTGTATATCAATTTCTTCTCAATTAAGTTCCTCCCATTTGCATATACACATATTCTAAAATGTATTATTTCAAAATATAATTATCTTGAATCAGGTACATTCTGATGTGTGAAAGATAGTATTTTGGTTGTGGCTTTAAAATATAAATAAACTATCCACTCATAGATATCTTCCTTTCTTAGATGATATGAAGCACTTGGTTGCTGTTTTGCAAGAAAATAGATAATTTCTATCATTCCTCCAATGATGACTATTGGCTTGGTATAATCACATTTATACCTCCATGGTTTGATACTACGCATATGTATATACACAATGAATTTCCGTTGCAATGCTGAATCTAAAGTAATGTTTAAACATGACAATTAAACCCAAAATTTAGTATCAGCTTTACACGAAGATTAATTGAAGTGACAAAATTATGACAAATATGATCACTTTTTGCATACTCACAAATAATGGTAACTATGTCATGATAGCTATTCAAGCAGAAGTAATTGTAAGATGACATCACTGTAAGACAAAATCAATTTCAGAGGCATTCAAATATGGAAATCATGCCTCTTAGGATTTATGAAATGCAGTCAAATATAAATAGGCATAGTGTAACAAATTTCCAGAAAGAAAGATATAGCCGGGCGTGGTGGCTCAAGCCTGTAATCCCAGCACTTTGGGAGGCCGAGACGGGCGGATCACGAGGTCAGGAGATCAAGACCATCCTGGCTAACACGGTGAAACCCCGTCTCTACTAAAAAAAAAAAAAAATACAAAAAACTAGCCGGGCGCAGTGGCGGGCGCCTGTAGTTCCAGCTACTCGGGAGGCTGAGGCAGGAGAATGGCGTAAACCCGGGAGGTGGAGATTGCAGTGAGCTGAGATCCGGCCACTGCACTCTAGCCTGGGCGGCAGAGCGAGACTCCGTCTCACAAAAAAAAAAAAAAAAAAAAAAAAAAAAAAAAAAAAAAAAGATATAAATAATAAGGAAGAAGTACTTTCAAAATTCATAATACGAAAACATGGTTTATTTTAGGAGAGATAAGTCTTTTTATGCCCTCTAGCTAATTATTTGGCTGTGTGAAAATTTAGAAGGCAGTGATAAAAAAGAGATAAAACACGTATGAAAAAATACATACATTTGGAAGTACACTGAAATTGAGACAAAATAAATAAACAGAGAGCTTCTATATTACAACTTGAAAGCTTAAATAGTAAAAATAAAAACAATACAAAATTACAAGTAAAACGAGGAAGATTTCATTGAAGAAAAACTATAGTGTGCACTAGCTTAAATTCTAGCAGCTTTCAGGTTGTAAATGTCAAGATTTCAGAGCAACTGAACACAAAACTAACTGCCATTGTGACCTAAATATTACGAATATGATTCGTTTTGGTCAGCAGGAATTCATAAAAGGAGGATTGCAGTAAGATTGAATTTCTTTTAGGAACAGTGATACAAAATTCACATAGGATGGCCCTTGATATAATTTTCTGACCTTTAAAAAGGCTTTCACTACTCTTTTTAAATAAAGGACTATAATATAACGGGAAAAAAAAGTATGGCATTGAAGACAAGCCATTGAAACTATGAAAAGATGCTTTCACTATCAAAGAAAAATGTTACTAATAGAAATGGCTTGGAATTGAATACACTATTTGGGGACTTAAAAATTCCACTTTTTAATTGAATAGTAATCTATATGACATATCACACACAAAAAACGGAAGGACATGTATTCTATACTAGCCTTGTACATTGGGGCAAATAAAATTCAGTCATTCATAAAATGCTATAATGCATTAAAAATTAAATGATACTGTGATTACATATATGAACTTTTCATATTGAAATTCACATTTTGTTTTTGTAGACATATACTCTTTCCATAGATGATCCATCATTGTAAGAATGAGCCATAAGCTGTTTGTCATTTTATGTTAAATAATCAAATTGTAGAAAAAGATCAGCTAAAGAAATGTCCTAGATGTATGGCAAAAAGGTGGCTTTTACATGACTTTTTATTTCAACCACCATCTTATCTTAACCATATTCTTTCTATAGCAATCTGTATTTACAATGTGTTCATATGATTTTAACTCTCTTTTAATAGCATTATTCTTCTTTTTCACAAATATAATAGCTCTCTCATTCTTTTAATGTTTGAGTCATTCTAAAATCACATTGCAAGCTGCTTATTTGAGCAAAATGATGGACTAGATATCTTGAAAATCCATCTGCTAGAAACCTTAGAAAATGCTTAAGAAAACAATTTTAAATGCATAACTGTGCTTACAAGAACAACAAAATAAAATATAAAAATTCCTGGAGCAGAAGAAAGGGTGAATGGGAAAGCAAATCAACCTACCTGAGCTAATGCAGTAACAGTTCCAGGAGAAGTTGTTGGGCTTGCGGTTCTCCAAGATTGTATATTGATTTTTAAAATTAACTGATTTTATTCTTGCATAATTTACATAAAGGAAAAACATAGATCTGGAGTATACAGTTTTATGAGCTTAGTAGATTGAAAAAAAAAAAAAAAAGGCTGCAACTTGTACCTCTCCTTCTAAACAAGCCCTTTGCAAATATAGTTCTATGCTGACTCTCTGCTGGCCTTGAGACTTGATCTGCCCAATGGGATATTGGAACATGAGACTAAAGCAGAACCTTTGAAAATACTTTCACATGGGACTTGCTTGCTTACATTTCTTGGAAACCTTTAAACCACAACTGTTTGAAAAAAGCAAAACTAGCCTATTGAATGATGATCAACATGTGATCAACCCATCTCTTTTGCTCCAGCCGAAATCTAAGCAAACACCACAAATGTGAGTGTGACCATCTTGGAAATTTAGTTCAAAGTAGGACTCTGACACCAGAGATTGTCTGAGTTAGCCGATAGCCGAAGAACCTCCAAGGGTCAACAGACAGATGTGGCTTCATGAGTTTGTAACTACATAGAACTCTGAGATCAATAGTGTAAAAGCTCCTGGGGTTAAATATACTGTGATCTCTGTCTTGAAATTTCTAATAATTTTATTTTTTAAATTATATTTTCCAAATGAAGTCTCATGGGGCAATGGGGCATACAGGAAGTGCTTGGAATTTTTATTTACATGGAATCCTGCAACCCATATCCTCCCTGTCTCCCTGAAACATATTCTCAGCAGTTATTCCACTTTCCCCAGGTGCCCAGGGTTCTACTTGGCCTTCCCTCCCTACACTACTGCCCTCAAGCGTCTGAGTGCGAGCTTTGTCAATGTCATATTTAGTATCCATTCCTTAGCATCTCAACCTGGGGTATGGTGGCAGCTGTCCCTGTCCTAGGGTGAATTGGCAAAACATTTTCTATAGTCACTTCAGCTGGAACAAGCCCCTGACCCTCCCTTGATCCAGGATAAACACATCCCTGAATATAGATTGGGATCCTTTGGGGGTCACCTGTCTGTCACGGGTTGGGGTATCGAGACCACAGAATGGGCTGAGTGACTTCCTTTCACTTTGTAGAAGCACAGCGCATTTTTCTGGCAGCTGGCGGGAGAAGGAATTTAATAGCAACCGAGCCACAGTCATGTGCAAGGCCATGGATGGGACTCCCAATGCCTGTCAGGTTCATACTTGCCAGTGAGTATTCACTGTCCATGAAATAACAAATTTAAAAAGCACTGTCATAGCTCATGAGAGAGAGAAACAGATCCCATAGGAAGACTGAAAAAAAAAATTTTAGATTTAGGGACTTCAATGTTAATTTTCCTCAAAGGCATTTCGTTTTGCACAAGGCCCTGCAAATAATGTAGCTGCTGCTGCTCACAGAATCATGAGAAAAGCTAAATAGTTTCTGCATTAAGCCACTTTAAGGCTCAGATGGGCTCCAGTTGAAGCCTCGTATTTTATAAAATGGATGTTTAGTAAAGGAACTGATCCTCAGTTATGTTTACAGCACTTGGGATTGTGTTTTCTTGTACATTTTGTATTTTAAAACATTTCATGCTAGTGCAGTGATCCTTACACAAATACAAAGGGAATAAGAGCCAGCAGTTCAGTCTCCTCAGTTTTAGTGCTGAAATAATGAACAGTGACAGGTCAAAAAAATTAGGTATAGTGTGTTACGCAGTAGAAGCTATAGATGAACTTTGACAAATATATGAACTCCATGTAATTAACACCCAAATCATGATATATGACATTCTCATTGTCACATTCTCATTTCCACTGTCTTGTTCTACCATGTCTTGTCTTTTTTTTCAATTGCCTTCTTCAGCAGAACATATCATATATGTGATCTATCACTGATGAAAACATTGCATGTGAACCGTAACTATATACATATATATAGTCTTAGATATTTTAGATATTTTATGTCCTTATTATCTTACAAATAGTTTTTACTCTGTTTTCAGTTGCTTGTTTCTGGTATATAGGAAGACAATTTATGTTTGTATGTAGTTATATTTTGTATCCTGTGACCCTACTCCATTAATTTACTAATTTTTATGTATTAATTCTTCAGAAAATTCTATGTACAAAATAATATAATCTGAAGATGCATACGCTTAACTCTTTTTCACTTTGAACTGTAAGCTCTTTATATTCTAGGCTTGAGCACTGAGAGTTTTAAGATATTAAGACTAATAGATACGTTTGATAAAAATTTTACTACCTCACATTGAAAAATAAGAAAAGATGAAATAATAGAACAATTCCTCTGTCCTTCAATTGCTGAAAAAGTAACTTGAAAATAACATATTTCGTAATTCAGCATTCATCTCCTGAAGTTATTTACCATTAATTTAAAAATTAAAAGTAATTGCAATAATATTTAAAATCCATTCCATATTTAAATTTCTTCAGAGCTTACCCTAAAGAAACACCCTCGGTTGCTACTTTTCATTAAAAGACCATACCAACTTTCAAGGATTTTCCTGTTATTTCATGGCTCTTTAGCTTCTGTTAATCCAGAACAATTCTGTCATCTTCATCTCTCCTACCAAGTTAACTTGATTTTGAGGAGAGTGTACCGATGGAGCTTTAGAGCAAGCATGTCTCACATTATACATTTTTCTGATTATATCTTTACAAGTTGTTTAACTTATTCTACTAATGACTATTTCATGTAAACTGGCAGCTTTTAAGGCATGAGTAGATACAGCTTAAGCAGTTTGAGCAAAAAATAATAATAATAGGTAAATTCTCTATATTTTGTAATGAATATCATCGTGGCCATGCAATGCCAGTTTTCTTGCTACTTATAAGGCTAAACATGACTCTCTGGTGAGGTGATAACTGCTCAACCTCATTAATAACAAGGGAAATGTAAATTAAAATCATAATAACATACCAAAACATACCTACAGGAATAACCAAAATAAAAAATCCTGGGAAAACCAAGTATTGGCTAGAATGTGAAGCAATAAGTTTTATATTGTACAAGTATGTATATAAATTACTATAAACATTTAAGACAATTGCTTAGTGGAATTAGATAGTGAAACACATTTCTAAATGCTGCTACTTGACAATTCCACTCCTAAATGACACATGTGCACATGAGCACTACCACAGGACTTTTGGTCTGTCAACTTTATTGCTGCTAATTTGAGTACCAAGGTACTAAGTAATATATTCATATAATGATATAATAGAGTATATTATAATATGTTAATATTTTTGAATGCTATGTGGCAATGATCATTTTCCTACCTAACCAAATGTAATATGAGAACTGCTATATGAGAAACAATACAGATACATTTCACAAACATATGTTGAATAAAGGAAGTCAGTCACAAAACATGCACTCTATGATTCTGTTATTCACATTAAAAAGTAAATTCCACTTAATTTATGGAATTAGAAGTCAGATCAGGTTTGGAGAAGGAGGAGGAATGGTGGGTAGTAGGGAACAGAACATAGTAAGTTTCCAATAATGTTATATTCCTTGACTTGGTTGGTAGATACATAGATGTTTTCACTTTGAGATAATTAATTACTCTGAACAACTGTCATAAAACAACATTAAATATGTTAAATAAAACTCTAAACTGAGTACTTTGAAAACATCGATAGGATATCCAATTTCCTAAAAAAAATAGTTCTTACCAAAATGTACTGTGCAATAAACTTGAATATTTAATAGCATAATGGAAATTCAAGTAATGGATTTAACTGTTAAAACTCTATTCACTATTAACAAGACATCCAGATCATTTTACATAATGCTCCTATCACTCAAGAATATAAGAATGTAGTAATACTAATTACAATTAAACTAATTCTGAGGAAAACAGGTAGAGAGCAGAGGGTTTCACTGAAAACTTTAATGCACCCATAATGTTTTACTTCATGGACAAAAAAAATCTAATGTGTCAACATGTTAAGATGATGTAGCTTAGTTTGGATACACATGAGTAAGTACAAGTACTTTTTTTTTTTTTTTTTTTGAGACAAAGTCTTGCTGTGTCACTCAAGCTGGACTGCAGTGGTGTGATCTCAGCCCACCACAACCTCCGCCTCCTGGGTTCCAGTGACTCTCCCACCTCAGCTGGGACTGCAAGTGCATACCTGTGTAGCTGACACTGCAAGTGCATACCACCACACCTGGTTAATTTTTGTATTTTTGGAGATATGGGGTTTCACTATGTTGGCCAGATTAGTCTTGAGCTCCTACCATCAAATGGTCCGTCAGCCTTGGCCTCCCAAAGTGCTGAGATTACAGTCGTGAGCCACTAGCCCTGGCCATTTCTATACTCTATATTTGAAATATGTCATACAACAAATGATAGCATATTTTAAAGACCAATAGATTTTGCAAATTTGATATGATGATAGCACATTTTAAAGATAAATAGATTTTACAGATTTAAATAGATTTGTGAATTTGTTATCTAGATTACATTATTTATATTATGTATCACCATTAGAAACTTTGGAAGTACATGCAACCATTTTAGATTTATTCAAAGTAGAAAATAAGTTTATTCATAAATTCCATTTCCACAAAGATGTGATAGGCAACAAAAATTTTCCAATTACCATCTGTTACTTTTGGGTTAGCACATCACCTATGGCTTAAAAGAGACCACTTGGATCCAGATTTTAAAAGCCAAAAATATTCTGAGTTTTCAGATTTTCATGACTTTCTGCAAAATAATATAGTAGGGCTACGTGCATACAATGAGTTTTTTATAGTTAAACTACCTCTGAATCTATTGTTGACTAAACTAGCTTATTTTGTTTGCTTTTAAGTTACCCAATTATGAGTATTGTAGAAAAGTTGGAAGGGTAGGTGTTTCTCCTCAAATGGTTAGACAGTGTGTCACAGAGTTTAAAAATCCATCTTGAAAACAAACTTTACCATTCCATTATTTACTACCTACCTGACCTTAAAGCACACTCTTTGCCTCAGTTTTCACATCTGTAATTTGAGGTGATAATACAATTAAACTTATATAATTGTTCAGAGGATTAAATGTACCCAAAAGACACTTACCTAGTGGGCTGGGCACAGTGGCTCACGCCTGTAATCTCAGCACTTTGGGAGGCAGAAGCAGGAGAATCATTTGAGCCCAGTAGTTTGACACCAGCCTGGACAACATAGCAAGACACCCATATCTACAGATAATAGTAACAATGGATTAGCCAGGCACCGTGACTTGTGCCTGTGGTCCCAGTTACTCACGAGGCGGAGGCAGAAGGACTGTCTGTGCCCAGGAGGTCAGAGCTACAGGGAAAGGAGCCATAATTGTGCCACCACACTCCAGCTTGGGATACAGAGTGAAATCTTGGAAAAACAAAAAAAAAAAAGAAGGAAGAAATAAGGAGGGAGGGAAGGAAGGAAGGAAGGAAGGAAGGAAGGAAGGAAAGAAGGAAGGAGAATGATCACATAGTAGTAACTGATCAATAAATGAAATGTGAATAGTCATTATGTCTACATAAAATTATCTATCATCTATCTATCTATCATCTATCTGTCTGTCTGTCTGTCTGTCTGTCTGTCTGTCTGTCTGTCTAAGTAAAATCTTAGCCCAACTACTCTATCAAAAATATCTCAATAAAGCAAGTCACAGGACATTTGGCTTCCCAGTGCATATAAAAGTTACACTAAATTGTGTACACTAAACATCCAGGGCTTGTAGTTCCATTTAGAGAGCACAAGCAGAGTAAATGAAGCATAATTCTTAAGGGCATTAGGACTTTTGAAATGGTCAATGAGCATTGACTTCAACATAAAGTCACCAGCTACATTAGCTCCTAAGAAGTCAGCCTGTCCTTTGAAGTTTTGAAGCCAGGTATTGACTTGTCTCAAGCTATGAAAGTATTAGATGGTGTTGTATTACAGTTTAAGTCTCCTACATTAAAAATCTATTTTTTTTTTTTTTTAGTGTAGCCCTCTTTATCTATTACCTTAGCTAAAACATCTAGAGAACCTGCACAGCTTCTACATCGGCATGTGCTGCTTCACCTTGCATTTTTAGACAGTTTCTTTTTTGTAAACTTCATAAACAACCTCTTCATAAACCAAACTTTTCTTCTGCAGCTTTCTCACCATCTCAGTCCGCATAGAAATAAAGGGAGAGTTAGGGTCTTGTTCTCAATTAGGTCTTATTTTAATATAATTAGTGACTTGTTTATCTATCTAAAAAACTGAAACTTTCTTCATAAAAGTAATAAGATTGTTTTGCTTTCTTATCATTCCTGTGTTCACTGTAGTAGCATTTTTAATTTCCTCCAATAACTTTTTCTTTGCATTCACAAGTTGACTAGTTGACACGAGAGGTCTAACTTGCAGCCTGTTTCAGTTTTTGATGTGCCTTTCTCACTAAGATTAGCTTTTGATTTAAAATGAGAGATGTGGAACTCTTTCTTTCACTAGAACACCTGCAGGCCATTTTAAGGTAACTAATTGACCTAATTTCACTATTGTTGTGTCTACGGGAATAGGAAGGCCAGTGGAGAGGGAGAGAGACAGGGAATGGCTGGTTTGTGGAGCAGTGAGAACACGCCTTTATTGATTAACTTTGCCATCTTATATGGGAGTGGCTTGTGGCACCTCAAAACAATTACAATAGTCACATTTAAAGCTCTCCAACCACAGATCACCATAACAGCTTTAATATTAAAAAAGTTTGAACTATTGTAAAAATTACCAAATGTGGCACAGAGACACGAAGTGAGCACATGGTGCCAAGAAACTTGATGGATGCAGGGTTGCCCAGAGCTGTCCATTTGTTTAAACAAAAAATGCAATATCTGCAGAGTGCAATAAAGTGGAGCACGATAAATTTAATATCTGTACAGTGTATGGGATTGTATTGCCAAACTGTCCAGTGCTTCACAAAAAAATCATGGTCAATACTTTGTCTCGTGTAATGTGTTCAGAGAGCCTCTGTGAAATCTAAAGTTTCTCAGAACAGTCTGAGGGGGATGGGATATAGACAAAGGCAGCAATTTACCCACGGTGTTCATCCTTTTTCCCATCTTCCAGTAACCAGAGTTACTTCTTCAGAAATCCTGGTTGGGCTACGTGGACTGAATAGCTAGTATGACATCCAGTCATTCCAGTTTCTTTTCAACCAGTGCAGTTATCTGGCCTCTGTGATCAAAGCAATAATGTGATTTATCTGCAGGGCAACTCCAGCTGGAAAACAAGCTGAGTTCTGGAGTTTCAGGGCTGGGGAAAGAAACACTGGCCAGGCTGGGCGCGGTGGCTCACATCTGTAATCCCAGAACTTTGAGGTCAGGAGTTTGAGACCAGTCCGGGCAAAATGGAGAAGCCCCGTCTCTACTAAAAATACAAAAATTTGCCAGGCGTGGTGGCATGTGCTTGTAATCCAGATGCTTGGGACGCTGAGGCAGGAGAATCTCTTGAATCCAGGAGCCAGACGTTACAGTGAGCCGAGCCACTGCACGCCAGCCTGGGCGGCAGAACGAGACTCTGTCTCAGAAAAAAAATAAATAAATAAATAAATAAGAAATATTGGCCAAAATAAGTGAAAGTGAATCAATACATAAACTGACCCAAGTATATAGTCACTGTCTAGATATTTATCTGAAAACTTTTCTTTGTCATGCAAATATACCCTATAGAAAATTTTTTAACACAGGAAAAAAATTTCATTGTAACAATGTGTTCTGTAATTTTTACCATTGGATTATTAGTGGGTATATGTTTTAACATGTTCCTGCAATTATAAATATTTATAAGTAAATATTCTTGCCTCAAATATTATAGACAGTTTCTGGGTGTATATTAGCTGTGTCAAGTGCTGTATATACATTTTAAATGCTGAGTATTTAATTTGGTCTCCTTCCAGAACGGTTGTGCCCATTTGTACTCCCTAAGTCGCTTACAAGTTTGCCTGCCCATCTGCAGACTCATCAATATGAGTTTTAAAATAATTTTTAACTCTGTGAAATTAATTAGGGAGAAATGTGGGACATGTTGTTATTTTATTGTTATTTTTTGAAGATTTTTTTTTAATTTTCAAATTTCTATCCTCTACAATGGACATAGTTTTTTCAGTTGCACGTACCTTTACTCTCAGTGCTTATTTCTCATTATAATTAAAAAAAATATTTTATCTTTAAGAATATAATTCCTTTGCAACATATATTTTTCAAATTATTCATTTACCTTTATATAATTAATGTTGATTATGGACATAAAAATCTATTCTCATCAGTATTACTGTTAACAGAAGTAGATATAATAATTTGTTTTACAGTTGCTCTTAAGTGTTATGGTTTTAAAGATTTTTATACCTTTATTATATTGTATTTTTCAACACAATATTATTAAAATATTATAATTCACTTTTACCCTAAAATATTTAAAACTTATAATTTATGTCAGCATATGTAGCATATTGATAAAATATTTTAGAAAGTAGTATTTGTTAAATAACATTTTTATTTGTAGATTTCAATGTCATTTTTATTCTTTTGATGTTGTTTTGCGACAAGGTCTCACTCTGTCCCCCAGGCTGAGGTACAGTGGCACAATCATGGTTCACTGCTGCTTCCATCTCTCTGGCTAAAGCAATTTTCCTACCTCTGACTCCTGAGTAGTTGGGACTACAAGTGCATGTCAGCAAATCTGACTAATCTTTTAAATTTATTTTTTGCAGAGATGAGTCCTCACTCTGTTGCCCAAGGTGGTCTTGAACTCTTGGGCTCCAGCGTTCCTCCTGTTTCTGCCTCCCAAACTGTTGGGGATTACAAGTGTGAGCTGTCGCAGCCAGTCTTTTTTTTTTATTTTCTAATATACATTTGCATCTCTTTGTGCATTATTTCTTATGTTTGATTTATCTATCTAACCACGTACCTATCAAAATGCAGTTTATTTTATACTATGTGGATTTTAATGCATGATAAACTGTCTTTATTAGTATTTCTTTAAAAAAAAACAAGTATTTTTTATTCTAAATGATATTTAGAGCTTCTTGACCAAGTCTATTAAAATCTTACTGACTTTGATTATAATTAATATTACCAATTAAATGAGGATAATTTAAAAGAAGGAACTTCTTATAGTTTTTCTGTTATGAATTCTTTTAGTTAACATTTTCTGATGAGAGAGTGTTTACCCCTGGCCTTTCCTTATTTTATCTTATCTTCAGCATGTTCATATATTTAATGTTTTATCTTCATAATATATTTTATTAAAATGTTTACCTGATTATAAGTAATTTACAAAGAAATTAAATTTACATACAGATATGAAACATTTATTTTCATGAACTTTGTTGACTCGTTTGATTATATTTGATTATCTACATGTCTTTTTTCCAACAGTATGCTTTTGTTTGTTGGTTTCAATTATTGTCTATGAAATCTTTGTTAAGCAATATATTGTCCAAAGACCAATAGCAGTGACCTGACCTACTAGATTGTAAGAATTAAAAAAACCAGGTCATATCACAGATTTGTTATGATAGGTATTTTAACAAGACCCCAAGGTGATTCATATACCTATGAAAGTCTGAGAATATAGAACATCCACAATAAAACTTTGATTAGACTTTATGCATATATTCATCTTACCAGTGTCTGCCAATCATGGAAGCCATCACTAAATTGACTTTCCCCTGTTCTCTTGTAAGTGCTCATGCTATCTTTCTGATCTTTATGTTTTGACATGCCAGTTGTGTTGTTTTGTTTTTTTAACTGTAGATAAGGTATAGCAGTAGATTCTTTATTTGCTTCTCTCTGTGTGTGTGTGTGTGTGTGTGTGTGTGTGTTTATGGCCTCCCTTCTTACCTAGGGATACTATCTTTCAAAGAAGACAGGATAGCAACCTGGCCTTTTGCCTTGTTCATTTCATTCATTTCTACATTAAATGTAACAAGAATGACTAAATTGCTAGTATGGTGATGGCATTCTTAATAGTATTCTGCTCCAATATAGATTTTATTCACTTTGTGTAATGTGTTGCTCCACTCCATGGGATTCAGAGGGTACAGACATCATATTACTTATTTATTATCAAATACATACATAGATTTTTCTGCTATTCATTACCCGGCATTTACCAAAATTCTGTATTACAGATTAACTAGGAAATCATCTAGATTTATGTTCTAGTCTCTGTTATAAATAAGACATATGTCATTTAGAGGTTGGCTAGGTCAATTCAACAGTTAGGAGTGATGTGAAATGGGACTTATCATGAGAACTAAACCTTACAATTGTGAGAGAACATGAGAAATGAAGGTCTGAAAGATGATCGTTGAAGTATCAGTATCATTTACCATGGAACATAAAAGTATGCTGCTGAAGAAGTCTATGGAAGACTTTTACTCTTTTGTCTGGTGGTGGGCCCAGAGCTGCTACAGTTCAGCCTTGCAGGCATTCTGGAAAAAATCTGGATGTAGGGGATAAGGGAAATGTGAAGGAATGAAGGGAAGTAAGGGGAAACTGAAACCTATCAGCACACAGTAGACCCTGTGAGGACAAACTGACAATTATCCCCGTTTCTCGTGCTTTCTGCTCTGGGACTTCGTGATGCCATGGTGTGGAACATATACTGTGAAAATCTGCTCTGTACGCACATATACATAGTCCTGAAATGCAAGAAAGTTATTACCCATGGATCAAAACTTGGCAAGTGAAGATAGAAGCCAGTAAATAAGTGATTCTTGTAAATATCTCCTTTATTAAAACAATCAAACAAACAAAAATAATTTGGGTTTCCTAAAGTCAGGGCTTCTTGGTTAATTGTGGCCTTCTATCTGAATGCTTTAACTACCCACAAAATATGACAATGTTTTCATTTTAACTTATCCTTATATAACCAGCTCAGGAATACTGAACTTGTCAAGTATTGGAAGAGAAGTAGAATCACTATTGTTAATTTTGGTGTTGTCATCACTGTATTTGTAAACATATCCTGGTAGCTTTCATGCCTTTGTTATTTATAGTCACTCAGACTTCAGGCTAGAGGCTTGCTCTAATACTTTCTTTCCTTGGCTTTCTTTCTGCCTATACTGTCATTCATCTTGCAATCATCACTTTGCTAGATAAATATCCTGTTTCACTGATATTTGTGCTTTTTGTATGAGGCCTTGTCAGTGTTGGGGAAATATGTTCTATCACGTGTTCATTTGATCTGATTCACAGCCATGACATTATTATACACATATATATTCCATTATCCCAGATTTCTCATCATCTTGCAGATTTCTTACATATTTATACTTTTCCTTACTATAGTTCATCTTCTCAGAAATGTATTTATTTCACTATGCTTTTAGTATAATATATGTCACATATGTGATCAATCTATATTAGAGCAAATTTTATATACAGAAACAATACAGGGAATGATGGATTGTAAATGAATAATGAAGATTGCTTTAGTTTATTCTCAGAATTTTCTTATCTAAAGAATATGTTCTAGTATTCTGTATTTTGTCAATATACTAACACTACATTAGTATTTCACCTCTCAGGAGATGATACTAGCAAGTTCAAACAAAGCCTTGGGCTCAGTTGTGTCTAGACATATTGCTGAGAGACAGTAAATGGCATTCCAACATCAAGATATACTTGAAATGATAAAAGTCCTTGTTTGCCTATGTGAGTGAATTCTAAATTCAAGTGTTGGGAAAGATATGGACTAACGTTCAAAGATCAATGTGTCAATATAGGGCCAGGCATGGTGGTTCACTCCCGTAATCCCAGCAATTTGGGAGGCTAAGGCGGGCAGATCACCTGAGGTCAAGAGTTCAAAACCAGCCTGGCCAACATTGTGAAACCTTGTCTCTACTAAGAATACAAAAATTAGCTGGGCTTGGTGGCAAGCATTTGTATTCCCAGCTGGGAGGCTGAGACAGGAGAATCACTTGAACCCGGTAGGCAGAGGTGGCAGTGAGCCAAGATAGTACCATTGAACTCCAGCCTTGGCGATGAGTGAAACTTGACAAGAGTCTCAATAAATAAATAAATAAATAAATAAAATGACAGTGTATTTTGCAAGTCATAATAAATGTTTATTTTTTTAAAAAAGTACTGAAAATAAATTTGTTTAATAATTACTGTATAAATTGAAAAACTAAGTATTTATTATATTCATATTATTAGGTAATGAATCACATTCAAACTTAGTCATCACTTTATTTTGCATTGGTCTATGGGAACATTTTATATACACACAAAAATTACAAACAAGAATTATTTTATAAACTCTAAAAATCCTTATTGAAGCTCTTTTGTGCATAAGAGCTGTCCAAGGAT
This sequence comes from Macaca mulatta, assembly GCF_049350105.2. Classification (NCBI taxonomy): domain Eukaryota; kingdom Metazoa; phylum Chordata; class Mammalia; order Primates; family Cercopithecidae; genus Macaca; species Macaca mulatta. The sequence goes on from NC_133412.1 coordinate 114,249,551, forward strand.
GTAACTTGGTTAATATTACTCTGTGGCACACTGAGCTTACTACACTTTACAATATCTGAGGAAAACATTTAAAGTCTACATGAAATGTATTATTTGTAAATCATGAATGTATTTTTCTTGCATACATTATTAGCATAGTACAAAAAGCAAGATTTTAATGTCATGTAGATATTTCTAGATCTTACTTTATTTATTTATATTTATTTATTTATTTATTTATTTATTTATTTTATACGGAGTCTCGCTCTGTCGCCCAGGCTGGAGTGCAGTGGCGCCATCTCGGCTCACTGCAAGCTCCGCCTCCCGGGTTCACGCCATTCTCCCGCCTCAGCCTCCTGAGTAGCTGGGACTACAGGCGCCCGCCACCATGGCCTGGATTTTTTTGTATTTTTAGTAGAGACGGGGTTTTGCCATGTTAGCCAGGATGGTCTTGAACTCCTGACCTCGTGAGCCACCCGCCTCAGCCTCCCAAAGTGCTGGGATTACAGGCGTGAGCCACGGCGCCCAGCCCTTATAATTATATTTTAAAAATTACAGTGTCTGTTCTTCTTTTCTCCTTCTTCTTCTTCAAATGGGGATTATTTCTCTTCTTACCAGGTAGGAATGATGTTAGGTTTACTGTGTTTTAAATGCACTTATTACTTTCCAATTAAGTTCAAACCTTTGTAAAAAGTATTATATCTTCTATATTTAAAGGTTTGAGCATAGTTCATAAAACCGTGTTGGTGAATATGCAATTATTTACTAGAGTAATTGTCTTCCTGGAAACAATATACCAATATTGTTTTATGAACAGTATCTAAGACTTTAAATATTCCAGCTTATGTAAAATAAATGTCGCCTGTTCTAATATAGTCATTTCACCTGTATTTAAAGTTATCACCTATTAAGTCAAAATGGTTGTTGAACTTGAAAAATTCTATTTAATGGGAAATCATGAATGAACATAGATGTTTCTCATTCAAATATCATTTCCCCCCTAGTTGATGGCTTCTTGCTTAGTAGGTCATGAAATTTAAGACTAGAAGCTATCTTCCTGAGAAAAAATGATAAAGAATAGGGTTATTATTTCTTTTGGGAAATAGTTGCTTGAAGTGTGACTAAAATGTGCCAAAAGGAAAAAGGAAAAGAAAGCTTAAACTCTAAACCACTACTAAACCGTCTTATGTGAAAATCAATGAAGTTATCATACTACCACCATAGCCTTACTCCCAAAATCTCTGTTATATTTTGCATGTTTAAAACAAAAAGCAAATTCTGATTTGAAAAATAAAATGCTTATTTGCATGGCTACAAATTTTACTTCTTTTTATTTGAGAGTTAGGACTTTGAAGGAGAAAAGTCTATATGAAGAAGGAATAGTGACTTACGGATAAAAATATTTCATTTTCTAGACTATAGCTAATGTCACAAGCAAATTAACTTTCTTCACACATGACTTATCAAGCCTAGGGATAATAGGTTTAACTATAGAATTTCAATTCAACTAATCTGAAACTTAATCTCAGGTAAAGTATGAGAAATACCTAGATGAAAATATAAAGAACAACAGAGTATAAATGACTTAAAGAAAGAGTGACAATTGGTCTGATATAGATTATAGAAAGAAAGAAAATAGGTGCTTTCTTTAATGGAAAGTAAAACAAAAAATTGGTGACAAAATTGCAGTATAGATGATGGGCAAAAGTAGAACTCGAAATTTTAACAAACCAAAATATAATTGCAGAAATGTTGACATAATTGAGAGAGTTTATAAGCAAAAAAGCAAAGAAATTATAGGTCAAACTAGTATATATGTGTGTGTATATGTGTGTGTGTGTATGTATATATATCACTATAATTTTTTTTTTTTTTTTTTTTTTTTTTTTTGAGACGGAGTCTCGCTCTGTCGCCCAGGCTGGAGTGCAGTGGCCGGATCTCAGCTCACTGCAAGCTCCGCCTCCCGGGTTCACGCCATTCTCCGGCCTCAGCCTCCCGAGTAGCTGGGACTACAGGTGCCTGCCACCTCGCCCGGCTAGTTTTTTGTATTTCTTAATAGAGACGGGGTTTCACCGTGTTAGCCAGGATGGTTTCGATCTCCTGACCTCGTGATCCGCCCGTCTCGGCCTCCCAAAGTGCTGGGATTACAGGCTTGAGCCACTGCGCCCGGCCAATATAATTTTTTAAAAGGATAAACAAATTGTTGGATTTAAATGATGATAAAAGAAGTGTACTTAAATAGTTCACTTCGGAAGAGAATGCTATAGAAGAACAAAATTAACATTTAAAAAGTATATTGGAAACAAGTAAACCTTGACTTTGTTTGGTACACAGTTACACTAAAATCAGGTCATTTAATAAAGTGTTTCTTTTACGTGGCTTACATTATTATTACTCAGAGTTTCAAGTTTGAAACACTAAAGATATTATTTGGTTGTAATTATCACACACAAGGGACACATTATCCAAAATAGAAATGGTGGAAATCTTGAAGTGAATTGATCAGATACTATATATGTTGCCAATTTCAAATGAAAGAAATGTTGAACAGTACAGATGACTACCAGTGACTGGTTGCTTTGTTTGGTGGCAGTTAATTACAAACACATTACTATATTAGCAGCCCCGAATTTGGCATGAGTGCAGTGATATTTTCTTTGCTTATTTGAAATGAAAATGAAAAATACACATTTTTTTCAATGTGTATTTTGAAATGAAAATGAAGAAACAGGGAGATATTTAATAAGAAAGACTAAAAAATTAAATTCACAATAATGTCAATGATATGATGCAGGTTTTATAGAAATTTTATTAGCTTTGCATACAATCTATGTAGATTTTCCATGAATTAAAAATTCATGACTTATCAACAAAGAGTTTAAAAGTTGTTCCTTCTCTCCCTCCCCCTCCTCCCTTCTGTCTCTCTTTCTTTCTGTCACTCTTTGTCAAAATACATCAGCAATATCCAATAGTATTGTAATAATGTCTGAATCTTGCTTTTTCTTCACAAGATATTAGATTAATATCTAATAATAATTATCTAATAATAATTACACATTATTATTATTGTTATTATTATTATTATTTTGAGGCAGAGTCTCACTCTGTTGCCCAGGCTGGAGGGCAGTGGCACAACGTCAGCTCACTGCAATCCCCGCCTCCAGGGTTGAAGTGATTCTCCTGCCTCAGCCTGCCAAGTAGGTGTGATTACAGGCACCCGCCACCAAGCCTGGCTAAGTTTTTTTGTATTTGTAGTAGAGATGGGGTTTCCCCATGTTGGCCAGGCAGGTCTCAAACTCCTGACCTCAGGTGACATGCACCCCTTGGCCTCTCAAAGTGCTGGAATTACAGGCCTAAACCATTGTGTGCGACCCAGACATTAATTTTGAGAAAGGAAATAGCATTGCTTGTATATTGATTATTCAGATAATTAATGAGATGTAAAACTTGCCACATAAGAATTTAAATAACATATCCATGCCACTGAGGCAAGTATTAAGGGTAAATTGTTTAACAAGATTGAAATCCATCCATCAGAAGAATGTTCAAACAGTTTCACTGGTAAATAAATTTCTTCCAAATGATTTTTCCATTTATATTATTAAATTAGTTTGTTATAGTGGTAACAGCGTTTGGCTCATATAAGATGTGGAATTTTTGTTTGTATTGATGGGTTCGGCAGCAATAAATGAAAACACAATTAAAACAGGCTTCAATATACATGGTATGTGTTATATCACCTAGCAACTCTAGAGCTGCATGGCTACAAAATTTGCTAAGTCATTGACTCAAATGTGTAATTAAGGCTCAAATTTTTCTCCCACTTTCACCTGGCGCCTTCAACATGCTTGCCATGACTTTCATGTTGATACAATGTCGGATACATAGGGATTACCACTACACAAATCAATGAAGGGAGGGGAAGATTGAAGATGATGTGCTGTGTCTGATTTTTAAAATCATTTTATTTTGATCTAATTTCAAACTCGAAAAAGTTCCAAAAGTAGCAACAGTACACAAGTGCACATACAGAGGCATGTTTCTTTTTCCTGACATTTAAGCATGTTAATGCTTAATTGTTTATTTAGTGCTTAGTTAATGTGGTTTCTGTCAGATTTCTCTCCTGTACATTTCCTAGTTTTCCTTTGTATTAACTAAATAGATATTGGCGGATATTTTAAAACTGTCTGGATAACTTTCGTATGCAATTTTCACCCACTAGTTTTAGTAAACATTAATCATTTTCTAAATATATTACCCATCTACATTAATTAGTTGATATTCTGTCCAAAAGAAGAGTTTTAATGTTGTGTTATTTATTTACTTACTTACGGACACTCTGGTTATAGTTTTTAATTCATTACAATATTTGGTAATCTTGATTGTAAAGTTGTCTCTGAATTGGCTAATGAAAGCACTGTAGATGTAATTGTACCCTTTGAACATGTTTCAGTCATTTTTTTAGCACTTCTTTTATTTCTGGCTTAACAAAGTTTTCCTTGCTTATCTCTTAAGATCCCTGCCATAGAGCTGAAATCTACCGTTTCTCTAAGGAGTTCTGTTTTGTGTGTTTGTAAAGACTGATATTTAGAAGCCAAAGGCCGAGATCCGAGTGCTGGGTGTGCTCATTGCTACTGAGGAACTATTTTCAGGAGACAATATAAGAACATTACATACATATAAATAGGTAGATATGCACATATATAGTTGTTTATATGTTATATATGTTCATATGAATGTATTTGTGCATATATACACAGATGTGTATGTTTATGTTTATATACATATATATGTATATGCACACAAATAGAGTTTTGTGTATGTGTATATATGTAATTTGAAGCTAAAAATCAAGGAAACAGATTATTCTCAAGATCCTCCAGAATGAACCATGCCTGAACACTTTATGACTTTAGCCAGTGGAACTAATTTGATACTTTTGACCTCTAGAATTGTAAGAAAATAACTTTTTGTTTTAAAACACTAAGCTTGTAGTGATTTGTTACAGTAGCAATAAGAAACTAATACACATACCATTTAGAATTTCGTATTTTTTTTTTTGGTAAAATGTACAAAGATGTGCAGACCTTAAATGTACAATTAGACAATTTTTGTAAATGTATATATGCAAATCAGGATACAGTTGGGATATCAGGATAACCATTACCCTGATGATTTTCAACACCTTTTAAATTATCCTAACAGCTCTTTCACTGGCACATCCCTTTTGTCTCAGTAAATCACTGAACTGATGTATGTCACCATAGATTATTTTGATTAATGTGGAAGTTTATACAAAGGAGATAATACAACACGCATTCTTTTCTATCTCACTTTTTTTGTGCAACACGGTATCAGGGTAATTCTTCCATGTGGTTGCATGTATCCACAGTTCATTTATATTGCTAAGCAATATTCTATTGTATCAATGTATGACTTTTTATCCATTCACTGACTGATAGACATCTTGCTTATTTCTATTGTTAGACCATTACAGGGGGGAAAAATGGGCCTATCATTCTGAGGCATAAGTTTTAATTTATCCTAGGAAAATACCTGGTAGCAAAAAATGCTTAACCTGGGATAACTAATTATTGAACTTTATAAGGAAGTATCAAACTATTTTCCAAGGTGATTTAATACTTAACACTCTTACAAACAGTATCTAAAAATTCCCATTGTTCCATATTCTAGATAGCACTAGGTATTCCAAACTTATTAATTCCAGCTATCTAGTACATTGAAAAAGTTGTTTTTATAACTATTATGAGTTTGTGGAGCTTCTTGAAATTATAAATTTTAGACGTATCATCAATGCTCAGCAATTTTACACCATTCATATTTCATTGCCTTGGTCTCGTTCTCTCTCCCCTTTTCTACTGAAGCTCCATTTGGTATAGCACGTGGTATTTTTCCACAGGTCATAAAAGACCTGATCGTTTCATTGCAGTTTTTTTCTATTTGTCATAGCTGATAATTTCTATCAATTTATCTTCTAGATTATCAATACTTTATATTTTTCAATTTGCAGTTAAGCTCATCTAGTGATATTTCTTCTTTATATGTAGTTTTATGATAAATATTTTTATAGTTTTTTAAAAATTTGTGATGCTTCTCCATTTGTTACTCATTAGGACTGTATTTTACTTTAGGTCATTGAGCCTATTTATAATATTGCTTAAAAGTCGCTTTCTGCTAATTTCAACGTTGTTATATTGCAATCAATTTCTGCTGACTTATTTTTCTCTCTGTGGGTTCATGAATTTCTGTTTCTTCATATATATATATATATATCATTTTAAATTGCATAATATAAATTGTGAGTGATACATTGTAGGGTACCTAATTCTTTTATCTTTCTCAGAAGAATTTTGATTATCTTCTTAGAAGGTTGTTTCTTTAATGACACTCGAGTTACAAACTCAGTCTGTCTGGAGGGGTGGGGTAAAACCTCCTGCTCAGCCTTCTTAATGCTGTAAACTATTGTTTTCTGATGGAACTTTAGGAAAACCTCCTGCATATATGCAGTCCACTTGTTATTCAAGGATTTCAGTACAGTTTATATGAGCATTTAAAAAATGCCCTGCTTCTTCCTTCCTAGGTTCCTTTCTCTAAATTTCCACAAGCTATGATACCCCCAAAATGAATCCTCCAACTCATGAATCCGACAAAAGTTTGTTTGAATTTTATCCACACCAGTTTTTTTCTTTGAATTATTACTACACCAGGCTTCATAGATTAGAGAGTGCCCTCAGGTTAAAAGATATATAAATATGAATATTACATGTTGTAATTTCTGTTTTTGATAGGTTATATCTCTTCAATTTCTGCCTGCTTTAGTCACTCTCCAGTGCTGCAAACTAATGTTTTTCAGCTGGAACATATAACATAACTTTCCTAGTGGAACTTGAAATTTTGTTTGCGTGGTATTTCTTGAAGACTTCCTGGGGTTTCATTCGGAGGAAGGTATTGTGTGCCCATCTACAAATCAATCAACCTGAAGAATGTCTGCCAAGATAGGCCGTACCAAGTCAAGCTTTTGCTCTTCATTCTGAATTGGGGATCAGCCTTAGCTGATGTATCTGAAAGCAAGGAAGGGTCAGAAACAAAAGTGGAATGTCTAGGCCTTACAAAGCAAGATTTAAAAAATTTATTCTGATATTCCACTTTCCACAAAATTAACACTGAGAAATGAGTGTAGAATACTAATCTTTCTGTAAGTTTTTTTTTCTCAAAGTAGATTTTAGAACATTCCAGGATAAGTGGATGGTTGAGTTAGGAGATTCAAAATGCCACAGGATTAACATTGCATACATTCCAGAAAGATCAATTATACTTGGTATTTTGCAAAACTAAAGTATTTGATATTCAATTTTGGAGTAGAGTGAATATTGAATTGTAGTACCTGCTTTAAATTAATATTTAGAAAATAATTATTAAACAATTATACTGAAGCATATTTATCCTTGCCAGTTATGCATAATAATCAAACTATAATTAATTATGCAATCAATATTTATAAACTGTAGGTATAAACATTAGCATTTTACCAAAAGTAAACAAAAATGATTGATTTTAGCATAAAACAGATGTTTTTCTAGTAGCATGGCATCCATGAAATGTTTTACATTATTTTATAACACATTAAAATATTTTTCTTTAAGCTTTTTTTCTCTTTTCATGTAGACTGCTTTCATTGATTTAAAGACAGTACTCTATATTTATTCTATTTCACCTTTCCATTTCATCAGGTCAGATCCTAATGTTCTTTAATGATGCACATTATTAATGCTGACAAAAACTGAGACAAATATAAATTTTATGCTCATGTGGAAGACAAATTTGTAAAGTCAAATTATCATTATTTCATAATTTATTACCTGGGTAAAAAGTGGCCACATAACATCTGGCTGATTCTTTGCAACACAGCTTTAATAATCAGATATTAATTATGTTATTGACTTTTTTGAAATATCAAGAAGATATGTTATTGATTTGTAAAATTTAGAATGCAAAAACAGTTTTAATGTAGCAAATTCCTGGGCTATAGAAAAGTAAGACAATTATTGATAACCTTTGCTGATTCATTGTCTTATTTGGTCAAAGACCTAAGTGTTTTGATTTATTGCAGGAAAGTACCAGAGGGAAAATACTTCCATTTTTCCTCTTGACAAACATCAATTGTTGATAGGCTTGCTGAAGTTACATTTATCAACTTCTGCTTTGCTGCAGGAGAATTCTACTGAATTATAAAGTATCCCAGGTTCACTAAAACCGCTAGAGTCACAGACATAGGCTTTCTGTAAAACACAGTGTTCATTTGTCAGTCTTTCCTTGTTTACTTTCCTTTAGTCCCATTTTCACCACAGCTGGGTTACTTGGTGCCAACCAGAACTCTGCCTTCCTCCACCTTAAACTATAAATCTTTATGCAAGGCAAGAAGAATTCAATGCTGTTTAGTCCAATTACCTGATACTGTGTTTCAGATTTGTTAGTATCCTGTGATCAATTCTCACAGGTGAGCTTTTGCTTTGTCCTGGAGATTCCACCACCATCTTCCTACTTAACATCAAAAAACATCTAGACAAGCTCCCACCTGTTTCATCAATTTTACTAAAAGAAATTTCATCGTATGCTCTCAAGTTCTTTCTTATTCAAGATTTTGTCTTATCCCCTGTTTCTTTATTATGTCTCTATTTAGTTAATCCTGATAGATTTAAATTAGCCACTTTGTATTCTTCAATAGAGTATCTTTTTTATTTCTATTTTTTAGTCAGTGGCAAAATAAATGTAAAATTTACCATTTGAACCATCTTTAAGTGTACAATTCAGTGGCATTAAGTAAAGTCATATTGTTGTGAAATCGTCATCACCATCCATCTCCAGAATTTTTCATCACCCCAAACAAAAATCTATGCTTACTAAAAAATAATTCCTTATTTCCCTCTCTTTTTAGGCCCTGAGAAGCCCTGTTTCTCATTTTGTCTCTACAGTTGACTTTTCTAGGTAATTTATATAAATAGAATGAAGTAGTAGTTGTACTTTTGTGACTGGCTTGTTTTACTTAGCATGTTTATAAGGTTCATCCATGTTGTAGCATATGTCAGAATTTCATTTCTTTTTAAGACTGAATCATATTACATTACATACCACATTATTCCACATATTTATTCTATCTGTTAATGGACACTTTGTTTGTTTTTATCTTTTTCTATTGTGAATAATGCTGCTATGAACATTGGCTTACAAACATCTCTTCAAGTTCTTCCTTTCAATTACCTGTGTATATACCTAAAGGTGGAATTGTTAGATCACATGATAATTCTGTGCTTCATTTTTTGAAGAAATACCATACTGTCTTCCTCAGAAGCTGTGCCATTTTACATTCTCACCAGCAATGCACAAGCACTTGAATTTCTCCACATTCTTGCCAACACTTATTTTCTTTACTTTTTTTTATAATAGACATCCTAATGAATGTGAATTGGTATCCATTATGGTTTTGATTTGCTTTCCCAATGTTTAGTGTCATGACTAATTGTAACTGAATAATTATTATGCATTGGTATTCAGTGTTTAATATAGCATTAAATTACGGTAACATCTTCATTATTTAGTACTTTCAGACTTAAATATTCAGTCTAAATAATTTTCCACATAAATGAATGTTATTTATTTAAAGATAATACTTTTTGCATTACAGGAAATATGTTGTGAAAATTCCAAAGGTTAGATAAATGTATATGGGAAAGATCAGACAATTTGGGATCAAATAGAAACATCTTGACGTATGCCTCTGCTTCCTAAATTTAATGAATGAGGGCAATTATATAAACATCTCAATCTCAATTTCTTCATCTAAAAATAAAAAAAAAAAAATTCTGACATCATATGGTCTAGACCAAGGATTACTGGGGTAGCTTGGATTATTTTTCAGTAAACAAAAATGCTTTCTTCTTCTTTGGGTGGAGTATACCTACCTGGGGTTGGGTATACTACACCCCTGGTGTTGGGCTTAGACATGTAAGATGATTTGGCCAGTGAAATGTTAGTGGACTTATTTCAAGCAGGCCTCAATGTGATTGCCCAGTTTGACTTGGTTCTTGTGATTAATTTATTGTGAAAACAATATGCCAAAAGTATCTGCTGATCCACAGGTATTGAGGTTCATTTGTCACTGACCTGATTCTAATCCACTGCATTAAGTGAAGCCTATCTTGCTGCAGAGCCAAGCTTAGCCTGAATCAGTCAAACTGCAGTCAATCTGGAAACCAGTGTGAGAAACATTCTTTTGTTTTGTAAGTCACTGAACTTGTGACTATGGCTGCGTTAGGTACGCTATTGCGTGAGCGGATAATAGATACAGTTATTATTTTTTTCCATAGTATTTACAGCCTAGTGAATCAGAATAGATGCATTTTCAGAATAATGGCTTCATTTTAAAAAATTAAGTATAATTACCAAAGAAAACAACAACATTGAAATACCAAATATTTTATAACATTTAATTTGGAAGACAGTATTATGGGTAATTCTTTGTTTACATGTTAAATAGCAAGATCTATCATTAAGCCTATTAACTAACAAAATTTTCAAGATGATAACGATAATAATATGTTTAAATCTATACAACTTCTGTAACATGGTATAAAATATATGCAATTTCTATTGGGGAGAAAATCACTACAAGTGTTAAATTGCTAAGATATATGGTTTCTATTTATAATTGAAGGATATGTTAAATTGAAGTGAAAATAAAGAGCAATTTTTTTTAACTTCCTTGCATGCCACTTTCTTCATCTCTGAGTTGATGTCTTTTAATTGTTAACTAGGGCATTGTATCAGAAGTGCTTAGCATAAGGCCTAGTATTATAAGATATTCAGTTATTGTTCATGTATGTAGCTTACTCATGGGCACTATCGAAAAGTTTACACATCTAATTTGAATATGTGACCAAGTGTGAGAACAACTATAGTATTTCAACCTTACCACCACAACAGAACAGATCACATTGTACCTTAAGTGTCTAGGGACGATAAAGAATACTAGAGTTCAATTGTTACAGTATTAACAAATTCTTCTTTATCAAAATGTTTATGAAGAATGAACATTCAGCTTGAACATAAACAGGAAAGTCAGTTGAGGGTGTGCAAAGGAAAAGACAAATAGAAGTCTGTGGTTACAATACGGACATATCAGGGTATTGAGAATATGACACTCAGAAGGTAAGTTATTCCCATCGTGTCAAATTGTGGTGAATATTGATCTAGGATATTTTGGTTTATTTATGTAAGTGATCAAGAATCATGGGTTACACAGATTTTTGTTTGCAGACAAAAATTATTGTTAGAGGATTCAGTATTTTCAGAGAAAGTACCCATAATTCTGCAATAAACAAATAGTAGGAAATAAGAACTTGAAATATGGCAATAAAAATTTCAAGGAATTCACCAATGCAAGACATGTTTAAATCCAATTCTCAACTTATAATAGAAAGATTCAATCTAATCCTCAGAAATTATTCATATGATTTTTTTGCCTTTGTATGAGACTATGAGATTATCATATGTAAGTGCATGTACACACATACACACACCTAAATTTGCATAAGAAGTGTAGTGAAAACTACCTACATGCATACCTCATTATAGAAGATAGTATTATGACAATTTTTCTTTTTCAGGATTCCATTATTTATAAGTGTAAATAAGAATGTCACTTTGGTTTAAACTCATAGTCACTTGGAGACTGAGATTAAATAGCATTTGCCCAAGATTATTCAAATAACAAATAGAATTTTAAGTGCATTTTGAAATCCCAAATAAGCATAACAATGGTTGAAATAAATTTTTCAATTTGCACATTAAGTGCCCAAAGTCTCTATTCTTAGCAGAATACGATAAAACACTGAATTTTATCTGAGATGAAGGCAAGTGAGAAGGTTAAAAATTTAAGCAAGTCATCATGTAATCTGATATCTGGAAGGGAGTACAGAACAAAGAAATAAGTAATGGTTAGAAATTTTGAAGACCGACTGGGTGCGGTGTCTCACGCCTGTAATTCCAGCACTTTGGGAGGCCAAGGCGGGTGGATCACCTGAAGTTGGGAGTTCGAGACCAGCCTGACCAACATGGAGAAACCCTGTCTCTACTAAAATACAGAATTAGCCGGACGTGGTGGTACATGCCTGTAATCTCAGCTACTTGGGAGGCTGAGGTAGGAGAATCTCTTGAACTCAGGGAGGCGGAGATCACGGTGAGCCAAGATCGTGCCATTGCACTCCAGCCTGGGCAACAAGAGCGAAACTCCATCTCAAAAAAAAAGAAAAAAAGAAAAAAATTTTGAAGACCAAGCGTATTTTTATTTCTCAACAAAGGTGTGAAATTATCTAACTTTTAAAAGCAAAATGAATATAATAATTCTGACCTCATGAACCTGTTTTAAGAATTGTAAGATTAATGTTTGCAGAGCTATTAAGATATACAGCTTATAGGATGTTTTCAAGGATTAAACTGGAAAACTGAATCTTGTCAAACACTTTCATTCACAGCATCATCACATCCATGTTAACTGTCTGCACGTCTTCTAAGAAATAAGTAAAAATCCAGAGAAAAACTACAAAGAAAAGAGAAGCAGAAAAAGATTGGTCAAAAAAATCCCCAGAAAATCTACCTCATGTAGTAAAATAATGAGAAATTTCATTGGCACATCAGAGCACTTACTCCTGAGAAGAGACTTAAAAGTGTACAGGGTACATGAGAATGCAGTCTTGGAATTATAATGCCCTAAGGGTAGAAATAAAGCAAATGTGAGTTATCCTTGTGCGGTTTGGAACTGTGTCCCTGAAAAATCTCATGTTGAATTTTAATCCCCATCATTGGAGGGTGGCCTGGTGGGAGGTGACTGGCTCATGGGGATGTATTTCTAATGGATGGTTTAGCACCATCCACTTGTTGCTGTTCTCATGATAGTGAGTGAGTTCTTGTGGCGTCTAATTGTTTAAAAGTGTGTAGCATCTCCCCAGTTACACTTTCTCTGTTGCTCCTGCTCTGGCCGTCTGATGTGTCTGTTCCCCGTTTGCCTCTGCCATGACAGGAAGCTTTCCGAGGCCTCCCCAGAAGCAGATGCTGACATGCTTCCTGTAGAGCCTACAGAACTCTTAGCCAATTAAAACTTTGGTTTTTATTTTTAAAAAATTACCCAATCTCAGTTATTTCTTTATAGCAATGTGAGAATGAATTGATACATACCCTAAGGGAAATCAGCACTGAAGAGGAAGGCGACAACAAGGAGAAAAAGAAGCTTAGAATGGGAAAGGACATAAGAAAAATAAACATGGAAAGAAACAAAACATGTCCCCAAATTTTCCTCCAAACGAACAAATATTCATCACTAAAGAAACCATATTTTGCTTTACTAAAAGAAAAGATTGCTCCTGAACTAGAAATCGGGTAACAACAAAAAAAGTTAGGCCTACCCTATAGACTGTTTTCACGTATATATAACATTTTTAAAAAAACAGGAAATGAGAATCCCAATAATTCAGCAGATACCACCCAACCAGTGGCAAAGTAGAAGTGATATATAATGTAACACTTTGTGATGGATTAAATGTTTTCTCTATCTTCTGTTTATCTGGCCAGCGGACATGGGGTTAGAGCATGAGTAGAAGACTACAACAAAACTTTTAAGAGTCATGTCTGAAAAGGGTATGCGTCACCTTCTTGCATATCCCAGGGGCTCCTTCTAATTTCATGGCATCAACTAGATCCAGTAGAGCTGACAGCTATACCCTAGCCATATCAAGGAAAGAAATACATCATATATATTGATGTGAACTAGTAGTCACTCTGATGACATATGTAATGGGCTTTGATTTTGCCAACATGGCTTAATTAAGGTGGTGAGAGTGAGTATAATAGATAAGGTAAAGGAAAAAATAAAAAACAAGGTTTAGACCAAAATCAAAGAGGGATCTGATTTGGATTTTTTTATTATTGCTTGTAAAATAACGAGATCCCCTATGGAGAGAACTCAGATGAATGAATCAAAGGATAAATAAAGTCCTGGGATGCTCCAAAACCTGGAATGAAAGTGAAGAGCAGAAGCCAAAAACAACAACAACAAATAGTAAAAGAGATACATGAAAGTTGATGAAAAAACAAAACAGAGGTACAGTTTAAAAAATTCTAGAAGACTCCTCCCAAATAAGGATAATAAATTACGGTAAATGCTACTGAGAGACTAACTTAGATGTGAACATAGAAACAATTAAATTATGACATGATAATATTATTCAGTGACCTATTTAGTGAAGTCATTAGGGATAAAAGACAACTAGAATGAGTAAGAGAATGGGTGACTAAGAAGGGAGACAGTGATTCAGACTAGTCCTTGAGGCTTTCCTTAATAGACCATTACTGTAAAATCAACAACCATGTTAACTCAACTTCCATTACTTACTGTGTTGCAGGCATTTAAGGAAGCACTAGAAAAAATAAATGAAACATAAATTCAATTCTCAAGAAACTGACAATTTAGTGGGTAACCCATTCAGTCAGATAAAATAATAAATCCCATTTAATGTTTTAGGATTTTTACTATTTGCAGAGAACTATAGGGACACCAAGAAGGACATTATCTGCTCAATTTAATTAAGTATTTTATTACCTCTGAAGGTAAGTGGTGAATAATGTCTATCCTATCTGCTGTCAAACCTAAAGTATGTTAACAGCCTCACTGTTATTTTTAGCTGTCATATATTCATGTATTTAAATGAAATTTAAATACATTTTTACCATTTGCCTCTTTAATTTTTGATATTAAGAAATTATTAGACTATATTTACTATATGATATGTTTTGGATCTGTGTCCCCACCATATCTTGTGTCAAACTGTAATCCCCAGTGTTGGAGGTGGGGCCTGGTGGGAGGTGATTGGATTATGGGGGCGTATTTCTCATAAATGATTTAACACCATCCCCCTTGGTACCATGGTTTTGTTAGTGAGAGAGTTCTCCTGAGATCTGGTTGTTTCAAAGTGCTTAGCACCTCTTTCCTCATCTTTTGCTCCTACGGGGCCATGTAAGATGTGTGTGCTTCCCCTTCACCTTTGCCATGATGTTAGGTTTCCTAAGGCCTCCCCAGAAGCAAGAGCTACTATGTTTTCTGTACAGCCTGAAGAACCATGAGTCAATTGAACCTCCTTTTTTAAAGAAAAATATTACCCAGTCTCAGGTATTTCTTTATAGCAATGCAAGAATGGACTAATACCATGTATAATATTGCATGTATTTTTGTAACCTCCATATTCCGTTCCATTTCTTTTGCTTTGTCACCAGATTATACTTATCAGTCTTATTACATCTCTTGCCAAAGGTCATGATAGAGTTCATGATCAATTATCACGCTTCAATGTAGTTTTAATAATAATAATGTATAAGATTTTAAAAATATATGATTTTGAAATGAATTAAACAAATGTAATTTTTGTGAAATTATTGTGCTTGGTATTACCAGGCAATTAATTTTCCATCTTTTTCCTTTGATCTGAGATAAATGAAGTGGAACATGTTACTAAATAGGATTTCGTTCTTTTTAAGCCATATGATGATTATATATTGAATTATTTCCCAATTAATTAAGCTCCAAATACAATATACTTGACAAACATGTCTAAGATTAGTAGTCTTTATTCAAAGAATAACCTCAATAATATATGCTGAAAATAATCGATGAGAATAAATATTTCATAATCTTTAAAAATTCCATTAGAGTTCATTTACTTCATATGGAAAATCCATAAAACTCATAAATAATTAAAACTAAATTATGTTTATCAAAGTAAATTAAAATATAATGTTTTATACATTTTGTGTTTATTTACCTAATTGTTTTTCACCAAAATCAGTAATTTGCAGCATTTCTTCTCAACATGAATATATATAAAAGGCATCAACCATTCTTAAATTTTGCTTATAGAATCTTTATTGTTAATCCTGTCATTTTTCCCCCCAAAAATATTTTTACAACTGCCTAATTTTATTTTTAAATGCTCTTCTTAAAAGCAAAACAGACTGGGTACGGTGGCTCATGCCTGTAATCCCAGCAATTTGGGAGGCTGAGGCGGATCACCTGAGGTCAGGAGTTTGAGACCAGCCTGGCCAACACGGCAAAAGCTTGTCTCTACTAAAAATACAAAAATTAGACGGATAAGGTAGCCTGTGTCTGTGATCCTAGCTACTCAGGAGGCTGAGGCATTAGAATCACTTGAACTTGGGAGGTGGAGATTGCAGTGAGCCAAGATCATGCCACTGCTCTCCAGACTGGGTGACAGAGTAAGACTCTAACTAAAATAAAGTAACATAACATAACATAACATAACATAACATAACATAACATAACATAAACATACCCTAAAATTTAATTGACTGCTCTCAGTTTCTACTTCTTTCACACTTGTGTAAAGATAATTGTTGCTTCATTATTTCCTGAAAAAGCAGACTTTAAAAAATTGAATGACATCAGTTGTTAGCAAAGAAAGGAGAAGGCTTCAAAACAGCCTACATACGCCTCATTCTATTTTTTTCCATTTTATTTATTTATTTTATTGATACATAATAGTTGTACATATTAATGGGGTGAATGGGATATTTTGATACATGCATATGACATGATTCTGATGAAAGTGTTTTCCCGCAAGCAAGTTTTAGATACATGTCACATTTAGAACTTACATTGTATGTAAATATATTATAAACTATATTGAGCTCACCACAGAACCACAGTAAAAGCCCTAGAGATTACAGTCCAACCCTTTTTATTTGTAACCTAGTGAGTTTGTAACTCTTCTACATCGTTAGAACTCTAAAGAGAATCCCCCCAATTTGATATGAATCAAGCATTTCCTCCTTAGTTATACTGTATATATGATTATCTCTGGTAGCAGAGTATCTAGTAGTAGAACATAAAGTGTGAAACTGCTCATTTCATGCCTCTGTCAAGTCCCTCAACGGTTTTTCCCTCTCCCAGTGAGGGTCAACGCCCTGATCATAATCTAGAATCTAGAAGGCTCTTAAGATCTGGCCTTTGGTTTCTTCTGTCCTCATCTGTGATTCTTCCTTCCTTTCTCATCTGTCTTGTAGTCGTACCCTTCTCCCTCCTGTTCCTTCACAGCATTAGGTACATCATCTGTTCTGGTCTTTGTTCTGTCTCTTACCTCTCTTCTGTGCTCTTCCCCTAGATGTCCATAAAGTTATTTCCCTCACTTCCTTCTGGAACTTAAATAAAAATTTTGTCTATAAACCTTACACAAGATGTCAACAATCTCCCACTGACATTTCTTATCCTGTTTCCCATGTTCATATGTGTCCCCTCAGCTATTTGAATCACATAACATAACTGTTTAGTACTAATGACATCCCCCTTCATCTGCTGTGCTGCCTGAAACAGTACCCTTTCAACAACTGTAATGCTGAAGAAATCAAAATCTCATTCAATTTCACATTTGGAATCTGTGTCTCTCCATAAACATATACCAAAAATCTTGTGAAGATTCAGTGAATGCAATGCAAGATGACTCCTTAATACTTCATTCATCTTTTATTTTTCACTTAAATTTACATCACATACTACCACTCATAAATACTCTCATTTGTATGTGTTAACGATATCTACATGCATTTGATATATAGTGCTAAAAAACTAAATATGATTCTATCAGTTTTTACTGATGCTGTGGTTATCATTGTTCAACAGCATTTTCTATGTCTTACATAACTTTTCTTTAAGGATTTCAAGCTTTTGTGAAGCTTATTGGCAACTTAGGCAAACGTCTTTCCCTAATCCATTTAGAGATCAGCCCTGTTAATATAATTAATGTGATTAGTTAAAAATTTTAAATATAAAGACAAAAATCTGAATAGTACAAAGATCAGTTTCAATCTTTCTACTTTGACCTTTCTCTTCTTACCCATAGTACACATTTCGTCTGAGAAAATTAGTATTAGAAAAATATAGCATCTCATAGCACTTCGGCAATCAAAGAGAGTACATATAAATGAAAATGACATTTTTAGCACCTTTATACAAGTACTCTGGTACTTTATGAACCTTGTCAGTAGGCATGATGTTTCTGATATTTCAGAAATCCCCTGTTCTTAGGAGTGAAATGTTCTGTTTGAAACATTTTGACTTCAATCTGTTATAATGAGGAGTATTTTACTATAAATATATTCTATTAAAAAGAGATTTAGGCTATTTATCAGAGTAAGTCAAATTATTTACTTTTTACCTAGAAATCATATATTCCATGATAATTAGTATAAATTTAGTAAAAAGGAAGGAACTACAGGTTAAGTAGGAACCATTTGGAAAGAATCGTTGGAACTCAGACAAATAGATTTTTATAAAAGCATCTGCAATTATTTTATGTCACTCTGTAAATGACAGACAATCAAATGGATGTGGGAAATATTAAACTGAGAATCTAAAAATTATCCAAGTTTCCTATTCAAAAGCAACTAACCTAACGCCTTCAGTTTTAAAACTTTTTAAGTTTTAACTTTTAAAGCTCTTCTAACTCAAGGAAATAATTTTCGTTTTCAATGAGCGGTAGTAACACTGTTAATAGAGTTTTCAGAATAAATTTTCCTTTAATAAATCATGCCAATTTCATTTTTAAAAATTACAAAGCTTGGTAGCAAGTTTTGTTAGTAAATGTCTGGAAAAAGCTTGTCCACCTAAACATTGCTGGTATTGTATAAATTACTACATTCTCAATAAAGAGTAAGATGGATATAACTAATAAAAAAGTGCACATACAGCAAAACAGACATATAGTTAGTTGTTTAATGTTAGTAGATTGTTACAGAGAATTAGTTACGTGTAATAGTGTTTTTCATTTGGTTTCAAATTTTAGAGGTTTAATAACTGAAATTTGTCAGGGACTCTAAAAGTGATGAGATTATTGTAATTGAAACATATTTGGAAATGTGTTAAAAAGTCAATGCATAAACTAGAATGTCTCCTTAATATTATTTAATAAAATAAGTAAACACATTTACAGGTAGTAGAATATTTATATCTCCCCTACTTCCAGAAAAGCTTATCCCAGAATCAAGAAATAATATAGACACAACTATGTACCAGAATATTGCTAGATGAACTTAGAAATTTTAGACATAACACGGCATAATTTTAAAAGTTAATTCTTTTAGCTCAAACAAAATGTGATTAATTGATTTTGTCTACAATAATAGGTAGTGCTTCAGGGAAAGCTAGGTAAGAAAATTCCTTAAAGAGAAGAGACAGTATTTTACATTCTCTTTATTTGGGCTGAAGTAAGTCAGTATATATCTTTTCTCTTGATGTTAGCTCTGAATTTTATAAATTAGGGTAGAGCTCCATTAGAATCATTCATTCATTCATTCATTTATTCAAGAAATATTTAAAGAATATCTACTCTGTTCCAAGTATAGTTAGAGAAACTGGGGACTCTAAAGTAAACACAATGGTCACATGCAGCTGGTGAGGACGTCATGTTACATTGTGATAAGTGCTAAAGGAAGATAGATAAGAAATGTTATAAAGTTGGCAAATGTAATTCTAAATATGATTTCAGAAACACCTCACTGAGAAGGCAACTGAGAGGCAAGTAAAGACTTGAAAGACAAAAGGAAAAAGGCAAGTGTATCGCTGGACCAACAAAGTATCAGAGTGAAGCCATATCAAGCACAAGGCTACCACATCCATTGTTCATTAATTATTACAGTCATGCCTTGTAGACCCTTTCTGCTATAAAACTACTAGTTGAAAGATTAAAGGCAAGGTCTTAGAGAGACTATGTTTGAGGAAGCCACAGTTAGGTTTATATTGCAATGGGGAGGGCTGATTCTTGAAAATAATTATGTCTGTAACTTTTGAATATGGAGTTGACTGAAATCAAATATGTGGAAAGCCTCACCGAAGCTTTTGAGAATGCCATTTGAGCAAAGGTTTTGCCAGATTTTTGCTCAGCTACCAAGCAGGCATATTTTTAGTGTCTGGTTCAGTTATAGCCATGGAGGATATTAGAAAAATATTATAGCATGAATGTCCCTCAAAATTCATGTGTTGAAAGTTAATCACCAATGTGATAGTGAAAATATTATAGCCTGAATGTCCCTCAAAATCCATGTGTTGAAAGTTAATCACCAATGTGATAGTGATGCAGGACAGCAAGCTCCACATTTGGAGCTTTGCTGGGGGACTTCTTGGCTTCATCCAGAAAAGAATTCAAGGGCAAGCCAGTGGTGTTAAACAGCAATGTGTATTGAAGTGGGGGCGTACAGCAGCAGCAGAGGTACTTCTCCTTGCAGAGCCGGGCTACCCTGTAGGCAATGATATGCACTTGCAATTACATGCAAATTAAGAAACTAGTTATTCAGAGATTTCTAGTAAAAGGGGTGGTAACTTCGAGATGTTTCCATGGAAAGATGCCGTAATTTCCCAGTGTTGCCTGCAGTGGTAAACTGCCATGGCACTGGTGGATGTGTCTTAAGGAGAGGTGCTTTCAGTGCTTCTTCCCTGTTTCAGCTAGTCTTCAGTCTGGTCTGGAATCTACTCCTACCTCCTACATCAATAATATTAAGAGATTAGAGCTTTTGAAGGTGATGAAGTCTTAAGGACAGATCCCTCATAGATGAGATTAGCAGCTTTATAAAAGACTGGAGGAAACTAGCAAGGCCCTTCTAGCTCCTGTCAGGGTTCCTCCCCTTCAGAGGATACAGTATTCAAGGAGTGCTCTTGAAAGCAGAGACTGAACCCTCATCAGACACCAAACCTGCTGGCACTTTGATCTTGGACTTTCCATTCACCAGAACTGTGAGAAATCAGTTTTAATTTTTAATAAATTAACCAGTCTCCGGCATTTTGTTACAGCATCACAAAGTGACCTAAGACAAAAAGAAAATACCTCCTAAAGGTAAGAATAAAGAGTGCTGGACAACAATGGAGTGGAAATCACTTCTAAGGAGTGCAAGTGGGGCCTGATCAAATAATATTTGTTTTCTTCAGTGTAGGGGAATTGGATGACAGTTTCTTTAAACATTTTTTCCTTTTTTTAAAAGGACATTTTTTCTTTTTTTTAAAGGAAATTTTTATTATGTTTATATTGTCCCTGTTGCATTATTTCATGTTGACTGAGGATGATTAGATTATACAATTTTTGAGTCCATGGGTGTTCAGGTTGAGTCTGATTTATATCACAAGATTCTAAACAACAGTATGTGAACAAACAAACATAATTGGAATATCAAATATGCTAATAGGGAAGGTTTGCAGTCTTGTGCACCAGTGACCACTATGACAAAAAGATGTTAGAGACAGACATTATAACTTCTGTAGCTCGGGCCCTATCATGATAAATGCGGAACAGACCACTGTGAAAATAAATGAAGATCAGTCAAATGGGAACAAGGAAAATCTACTTATTTAGAGTTTACTATATCATTTGCATTTAGCAGAGACCCAAAAGCAGGAAGAGGAGTGAGAAAACTTCATAGCAGAAAAAACAGAAAGCTTCAGATATGCCCCGATTGTAGGTTGTTGACATGGTGTAAGCTGTAGGTGGGCTAGCTATAGGTGGGACATCCTATGTAATTGGATAATGGCACGTATTTGCCTTTGTCTGGTTGGTTCTACCTTGGAAGCAGGACCAAAGGTTAGGAAAAATGTCATTAATTATTTAAGTTTTATACTTGGGGTTGATTGTTATCCGGGTTATTGTTTGGTTTATTAGACTTGTGCTACAGATAGTGGCCTGACGTTCTATAAGTCTGATTTATAGATAGCAGGTTGAGCTCCTGGGCTGGTTATGAGATAATGAGTTAGCTTCCTGGAATAGTTGCTGCAGATTGTGGTCAGAGCTCCTTTTCTATATATAGTCTGGCCATTTTCTATCTGTATATTCATTTTCTTATCTCATAACAAAGGACATGAAAAGCAGATCTAAACCCGGGCGGAGACCAAAGCACAGAGCCTAAGTCCAGTCTAGAAAGGTTAATTTCAGCTGATCTGCAGATATGTGAACACAGGAATATTTTATTGATGTTTTAAGTCCTGAGTTTTGGGATGGTTTACTATGTAGTAATATTGTGACAAGAATGAACTGATTAAATGGTGCCGGTCCAAAGGTAGCTATCTAGAGGTATCACCAAATACATAGGACGATCAAATATATAATCATTTGAGAGAAGAAAGGACATTCCAAAAGAATGTCAATTACATTTCCTTTGACTGTCACAGTGTACTGGTTAATATAAAATCACAGGCTTTATAGATAGACTTGCTGGGCTTATTTATTATTCATTGAGTGTGTATTGTGTACATAGTTTTAGTCTAATTACTAAAGAAATACTCATGGTCAGAACAAATGAGGTCATTGTTTTCCTGTTTATGTTGTTACAGGAGATAGGAAAAAGTGAACAAGTAAATTAAACCAAACAATGTAAATGCAAATGATGACTAAGTACAGAAACATAAACGGAACAATCGCATGGAGACTAATTTCTAATCCAAGCTCCATTATTTATTAGCAAGTCTTTTAATCTCCCTAAAACCTAGTTTTCTGCAAAATGTGGACAATGACTCATATAATCAGACAAATCAAGTAAAATATCTGTAAGTGACTGCCACACTGTAAGCCTTCACTTAATAAGATGATGATAATGGTGAAGAAAACTCCAATTATTAAAAGTGTGGTTCTCTTAATTTGTTTTGTGCTCCAATAACAGAATACCAGAGACTGGGTAACTTATAATAAACAGAAATTTATTGACTCAGAATTCTGGAGACTGGAAAGTTTACAGTGAAAGTGCTAGCAGATTTGGTGCCTAGTGAGGTTATTCTCTTTTCCCAAGATGGCACTGTGCACATTTCCTGCTGCACAGGGGAGGGAGACTGATGGTCACATGGCAGAAGGAAGAAGGGACAAGAGAGTCAACCCACTTCTGGAAGCACTTTTATAGCCGCATTAATACATTCATGAAGGTGGACTCCTTATGACTTAAACACCTCCCATTAGTTCCCACCCTCTATACTGTTGCACTGAAAATTAAGTTTCAACATGAGTTTTGGATCAGATGAACATTAAAATCATAGCCGTGGTCAGATGCAAGCCATGGAATTGAATCAGTGCAGATCAGCTTTTATTTCTTCTTCTTCTTTAGTGAGAATCTGGTAGGACAAATAGAAGTTTGAACCTCTTATTGACTGCTTAGAATCAGTTGGGATGCTATTGTAACAGTACATGTGATAGAAAGTAGAGAATAATGTCAAAAGGAATTGAGAGGAATAGATAAATTGGAGCAATGTTTAGAAGTTAAATTGACACAACTAAATATTATATTAGTTGCAGGTGAAGCAGATGGGGTAAAAATAAATAGTTAAACTCTCAAAATCTTGCTTATACAGCGTCTTGGTATGTTGATGACATACAGTGAGATCCAGAATACAAATGAGCATTTCGGGTACAAAGTTAATGAGTTTTGAACATTCCATTTGTGGTTTCTATGTATATTCAGGACGAAGTGTCCAATCAATTGAAGACTGATCTGGAATTGAGGAAAGATATTTTGTGTAGGGGCAATATTTCTGGAATCAACTACATATAAAATTATAGTAAATGACATAGACAGAATAAACATTTGGGAAGCTCATTAAGTAAGAGAAAATGATTTAGGAAATATGTGAATGTTATCAAGGAAGGATGATTTCGATGATGATGGGGTGGGAAAAGGTCATGTGAAGGTAAAAAGCCAACCAGAGAAAGGCTGAGGCATGCCCGTTGAATCTGAGAATTAAAGAATCATTAACAGCATTTGAAAAAATAATTACATAATTGTATATGTAAGAAACAAGCTAAAATGGATTGAGATGTGATTCAGAAATTAATAGAGAAAACTAAAATTAGTATTTAGGGGAGTTTGGCAATCCAAAGGTAAAAATAACAAATAAGACAAGGGCATTAAGAATTGAGAAATTTCTGCTTTTGTTAAGAGGGATCAGTACACTTGGGTAATAAGGGGACATAAGCAACACAGTGATTAAAGCTGCCTAAGTAATAATGCATAGTTTCCAGGGAAGTTGGGGAAAATGAGAAGGCTCTGAGTCAAGACACAAATCTCATAGTTTAACTTCTCTGAGGGAAAGTATCATGTGTACAAGATTAAGATAAGCCACTAGAATCTATCTCTCATTATCTGGGATCCATGTCCTCTTTTCCTCAGAACAAACTGCAGTAGAGCTTCTCTGTTCTGGCTTTGCAGAAGTCGACGAAAACAAAAAATGCACTCCAGGTCTCCTTTCAGTATGACTAACAACTTCTTTATTTAGGGTCCCCACATTTTCAAGCTCTCACTGACTCCCAAATTATTTAGAAAAGACCCACACTGCCACCTCTAAATGAATGACTAAAAGTTACTTTGTTTCCAATTCTTTCTTTTTACCTCTATCTTCCTTACTATGGAATGACTCCCTGTCATCTTATTCATATATGACGAAAAGTAGTATCTCTTCTTTTATTTTGAATCTAATGTATGTATATTTACTTTCCTGATTCTGATAGCTCTTTGTACTCTTTTTTCTTTCTTTCTTTTTTTTTTTGCTAATATGCACTTAAATTACCACTTATTTTTCCTAAAATTTTAATATAATTGTTAAGTTCAAACATTAACTAATGGTTATTTCAATATAAGCAGGTTCTTAATCTCCCAATATATTTTGCTAACTTTTTGATAGCATTTTCATTTTTCAACCCTCTCTGATCTGCTTTATTTACACTCTACTCTTCAGAAAATGCTAGCGTCATCTGTCAGTATCATCCAGAGCATTGCTTTCACACAGCAGTCTCTGAGATGTACTGTAGAAGCATAAAAGGGTTATACAGTCTTTGTATTAGAGCAGTAACAGTCATTTTTAGATGAGGCCTTAACTGAAAAAAAAAATACTCCTAAATTGGGGAGAAACAATTAGATTTATAAAATAACAACTTAAAAAAAATCCTCTTTGATATAATAACTCCTACTTTTAGTATTTATCCAGTTTTAACCCTCTATCCCATAAGTTATCACAAATCAAGGGTGTGTTTGCTTTGAGGAGGTTTACCTGATATGTACCCTAAAATAGGATTTTTGACAAAATGTTTGTCTACATTTCATATCATGTTATGGTTTACTTTTTCATATGATATTATTAATACATTTGACTTTTTAAAAGTAATATGGAAATTTGAAAGAATTATCAGACTTTCTTTCAGAATTAGTTTGCCATTCTTTTCAGAATACAGAACAAATGATGCTTAGCAACCTCTTTATATAATATAGCTAAAAAGGCCAATTTAAGGAAAATCTGAACAAAAGCAAAATAATGTGTTTCCTGGTCATAGCCTAGTACTAAAAAAAAAATAAATCCATGAAGATATCAGTTATCTAAATAGGTACTGAAATGATGTTCATTTGATCTTTAACACTAACCTGGATTTTCTATGAATACAGCAGTCCCTCCTTATCCAGTTCCCCCTTCTGTGGTCAACCAGGGTCTAAACATATGAAATGGAAAATTCTAGAAATAAACTATATGTTTTATGTTGCATGCTCTTCTGAATAGAGTGGTGAAATCTCACACTGCTCCATTCAGTCGCAACAGGGATGTGAATCCTCACTTTGTCCAGTGCATTCAGTCTGTCTGTGCTCTCCACCCGTTCATCACTTAGCACCCATCATGGTGATCAGACTGATTGTCTTGGTGTCACAGTGCTGTATTCAAGTAACTCTTGTGTCACTTATTTCAATTAATTTTACTATTTTGTTATTAGTAATTGTTAATTTCCTCCTGTCCCTAATTTATAAATTGTATTTTATCATAGATATGTATGTATAGGCAAAAACAAAATATATAGGGTTCAATATTATCTGTGATTGCAGACATTCAGTGGAGGTCTTGGAATGTATCTCTGCAGATAAAGGTGGTTTACTGTTTAGTGAACTGGCAACTTTTTTTTCTAATTTAATTAAACAGAAAATAAGAAACCCAGGGCTTAACCTATGTACTACATGTAGATCGAATAAAGATAAGACAAAAAAAAAAAAAAAACAAATTTTCATCATTGTGAATAAAAAAAAAGAACAGCTACTGAAGTTCAACATCTATTGATTCATTTATTCCAAATAACAATCATTAGAATAGTTTTATTGTTCACATTTCACAGCTGTGGAAAGTAAGTCTCATTGAAATCCCTCTATTGTGTAATTACTTTTGCACCTAATACTAACCTAATACTTTCAAAATACATTACTTAAATTCTTTATTCAAGTAATCACTTAAGGAATTGTAGTTCAAGGACATGGATGGAGCATGGCATTTTGTGCCCTTTGAAGGGAGACACAAGGCCTCAAATTGTGTGAGCTCAGCACATCAAGTGCTGAGTAGAAAAAAGAAAAATCCAAACTGACACTTTATTGTGATATTTTGAAAAACTAAAAAGAAAGAGAAAATGCAAAAGCCTCTAGAGAGAAAACTATGTGCATTTTACAAATAAAAAAATAAAGCTGACTTCATAACTCTGATAAGAAATGTTGGATACAGAAAGACATTGGGGCAAAACCTTTGAGAGTTAGGGATGAAAAGTATTTTGCATCAAAAACTATATACCCAAACTATTAGGTAAGTATGAAGCTCAATTCCTCCAGCAACAACAATAACAAATGGCATTTTAAAGTATACAACAAATTTGAAAATTTACCAATCAATATATCTTGTATGAAAAATAACTAGTAAAACAAAAATGAAAGTCAAGTAAATGAATGACACAGGATGAAATAAGGTATATTTATATAGTTTCATATATAAAGATATAAGCAAAAAAAACCCAAAATTAAATTGATGTATCATAACTAAAAATTAGTTGGTAAAATTAGAAAAGAGGTTACTGGACACCAACAGAAATGTCTTCAAAAAGAAAAAGTGAAATATATTCAGTACAAAAAGTGAGATAATTAAATAACTGTGGATGGATTGTAATCTGTAGTATAAGCATTTGTTTCTCTTCTTTCTATGGAAAAGAAAATAAAAACAGAAAGTTAACTTAGATGAGAGGCAAAAGTTATAGTCGATATATTTAGCAAATTAAAAGTTTTAATATTTCATGACTTGAATAATTTATGGCTCCAAAAATTAAAATTTAATTTGACCTGGATGATAATATTTGTATGATTGGAACAGGGGTTAGGACATTTTACCAATAGAGAAGGAAAAGTATCTAACTTAATTTTTAGAGTGTAAGTTTATTACAAAATTATAATGCAAGTATCATTTGTTTATGTTCCAACTTTTAAAATAAACCTATAGAGCATTTAACGAAGAATTTAATACTATTATAGAATGTAGTGTTATTATAACTTTCACAGAAACCACTTGGAATAAGAGGGAGGTAGATCAAATGAGTGAGAAGAGGATAAAGATACCAGGTGACAAACACTATACTCTAACACATGTGTCTTATTCTAACATACCTGAAAGACATAAAGTGGTTGGTGCAAACATTATTTAAATATTCCAATTAAAAGATGTTTTTGCCATATGAGTGATATTGATATTTTGCTCTTTGCTGTGGGGACCTTTCCTGGACCTTTCCTTTATTGTGGAGCCTTTTCTTTTCTTGTGTGTTTAATAGTATCCTTAGCCTCTACCCCCTGCATGCCAGTAGCTTCTCTTTCCCTAAGTCCCAATATCAAAAAATGTCTTCAAATATTGCCAAAAGTCCCCTTGGCAACAAAACTCAATTATTTGAGACCAATAATTTTAAGACATATTGCTTGTCTACAAGGTAGTTATAGTGACTATCAAAATTAGAAGCCAGGGGAAGAATAAAATGATGTAAATAAGCTATGTTCTCATTTTTCAAACTACAATATTAATATCTAATACTCTAATTTAACAAATTAAAAATAAAGATACAAGAAAACATTAAATTAAAAGTCAAAAAATCATATGTTAATGTTAATTTGCTAAATGTGTTATACATATGTGTGTTAAAAAAATGTTAGAAACTTTATGAATATAGCTTCAATGTCTCTAAATCTCTTTAAACAATTATATAAATTATATTATGTTCACTTTATGGAAACTTTTTGAATTTAAGAACGATACTGCATTTAAAGTCAAATATCTAAATTATGATTATAGAGCATTCCAAGTTTTTTAAAATGGTACAATATGAAGTGTGCCTAATATGAAAATTCCTGTTGGCTATATATTTAAACCTCAACTTTATTACTTGAATTACAGCATTATTGAGAGAAAAGCATACTTTTATATATAATGCATCACTCCACAAATCCGTGTTAAATTAGATTCACTATGGTAGATACTAATGAACAAAGTCTAAAAAGTATCAAAACTGATTTATACATAAGAGCAGGTTTCTTGTTTTAATTCTAAAGGTTTAAAAATATAATCTATTGGCTAGTAATACAATTTGTATTAACATTTCGCCACATTCAAGGTAGAGGATAAAATTTATAGAAAATTCATAAAACTAAAATATATTTTATTTATTTATTTTTAAAAATAAAAAGATGGACACATGATCTGTGTATTCAGTGGAGGAAAACAAACACTGAAAAATAAGTACATCACTTTGTTCAACTGAGAAATTACATTCTGTATAAAGGAAAGTTTGAGGGTGAAGAAATACATTCTGAAAACATTTTCCAAAATATTTGTATCTTATAAATTATGAATTATACACTTTCTAAGTTACTCTCTAAATTTTCAAATATTTAGTCACTTAAGACAAGTAATATTTAGTGTTTTACAGAAAGTTTGATTTCTGTTACAAAAACTATTTTAAAGATTTGTTTGTTATTTTACTATATGCAGATTTCTCACATATTCAAAGATTCATTCTAATTGCAAATAGATATAAATGTTGGAAGAAATTTTACCAGTTTTATACTTTGGTCATTTTTTCTGTATAACCAAAGAGATATTAATAAGAATAAAAGTAAGAAATGTAAAGAAAAACCAGAAATGTAAAACTTGCTACCTAGTTCTGATGCTAAAATATTTCACCAAATTTTTATATTAATATTCAACTTCCTTCAGTCCTAGTTAGAATATTGTGATATTTCAGTTAATTCTATAAATCCTAATCTTATTGTTTTCATAATTGGCATATATTTCTCAAGAAAACATCAAATATCATTCTTAGGAAAGATTATTGTAAACAATATTTATAAATGGTGACATAGATGAGGAAATTGAACAAAAATTTCATCTGAATCTAATGAGCAATCATTACAACTAGATATTTTCTCAAGAATTTAAATTTATTTATTACTGCAAAATTATCCCTTATTTATGTCTCACAAATTTCTTCTTCACACTCACTGTTTTTATTTAAGCAACTTGACATTTTTCCATTCTAATGGAAAAAATTTCCCATTGAATTGAACTGTGAAAACATATATATTCAAATACGATTTTCTTGGTAGCTGGTTTAATATCTGAAGACAGGGTGCTTACAAGTTACAACAAATCACTTGTATATCCTTGTGAAAATGTATCATTATTTGGATTTTAGTAACAAGAAAACATCAACGTTTTAGAAGAGATGTTCATTAGGACAGTATATGTAAGTGTATTAATATTTTTGTATAAAAAGTTCGTAACTTTAAATGTATGCACTCACTCACTGCAATGTACTCCACTGAAGCTAAATTGGAATATTTACTTAAAGATGAAAGCACAAGAAGCAATGTGTAGTCAGCATTTCACTTGTACTGTATTCTGATTAAAGCACAATACCGTTACTGATATGTCTTCAATATTTATGTTATTTTTATTATTAGAGAAAATGTGGCAAACTAAGCATAGGTTAAAAAACAATAACAAGAAAACTTTCCCCAAACTGACCAAATAGACTAAAAACGTAAAAATCAAGGAGAACACAATAAAGCTTTTATAAATAGGTAAAAATAGGTACTTTCCCCAAATTAACAGTCTACATGATTCTATTTTCAATAAACTTTACAGCACTTAGAAACAGTAAGTAAAGCTCTTGCTTGAAATATTGTTTAGATAATGAGATGCAACTGTATTTTGGAAAATATTTTTATGAAAAACCATTATCCTTAATACAGAACACAGTAAGTATGGTTGAGAAGAAAATGACTAATGGAGATTTAAAAAAAAAAAAAAATCACATCAAGACCAGTGGCAGTAGTCATGCCTGTAATCCCAGCACTTGGGGAGCCTGAGAAGGGAGGATCACTGGAAACCAGGAGTTTGAGGTCAGCGTGGGCAATGTAGTGAGACACTATCTCTACAAAAAGTACAAAAAAAAAAAAAATTAGCCAGGCATGGTGGTGCATGCCTATATTCCTAGCTACTTGGGAAGCTAAGGTAGAAGGAGTAACTGAGCCTGAGCGATTGTGGCTACAGTGAACTAAGATTGCACCACTACACTCCAGCCTGGGTGACAGAGCGAGATTCTTTCTCAACAAACAACAATAACAACAAGCACAAACAAACAGAAATCACAGCAAATAAATATACAAACAATATCAAGAAAACTTTCCCCAAACTGACCAAATAAATTAAAAATGTAAAAATCAAGGAGAACACAAAATTGATTTCATAAATAGGTAAAAATATTAAACCAAACCCTGCGAAAATACTTCATACGTTGAGAAGACAAACATGATTCAATAAAATTTTTGTCAACCCCTCTGGAGAACTAAAAAGTTAGACCTGAAAAGTCTTCAGAAATTTGCTGTCAAAATGTCTTACTTGAATAAAAATACCTATAAATTCCCCAAAAAATAAAAATAAAATAAAAAGAAAGGAATAAATATTTCCATTGAAAAAGCAAACTGAATGTTAAGGAAATAAAGAAAGAATAACTAAAGCGCTTTTTACATTGTGGAAAATCAGGTATAAATTTTAAAATTATAATCAACATTTTGACAGAAAAACGGCAAATCTTACCAAGAATGAAAATCAGATTCACATTAGTGTTTCTCTGTAATAGTAACCAATGCCAGAAATTTCTGTAACCATGTTTATACAGTTCTGAAATATATATATTTCTTTCAGAACTCTATGTGTGTATATATATGTATATACATATATATACAGTCCTGTATGTGTGTATATATATACTCAATAAAAGTTTTTATTGTGTGTATATGTATACACAAACACATACACACACAGTTCTGATTTTGTATATGCATATATATACACATACACTCACACACATATACAGTTCTGAAAGACTACATATATATGTATATATTTGTGTATATGTGTATATATATGTGTACATGTGTATTTATGTATATACTCCTCTTAAGAATGACATAACCATTTAGCAATTAAGTTGAGCCAGATAATGAAAGAGTAATAGAAAATTTAAAGAAAGAATCTAGGAGAGAAAATGACTGATTGTGAGCAGGAATTTATATGATCTCCATGTATATATAAATTTAATATTTTTGTCACTTATGGTTATATAAGTATGACATGCCGTAAACAATGTCAGTACAAAATAACGACTTAACTAACAAACTAAGATGTGGGTGGGGAGATAAAGGAAATGTGAGAGTCCCCACGCTCTACAGGTCCACATCAGGCTATCAATAGATATCTTAGAAATGGAAGCGTGTGTCAACAAAAATAGACTACACTGTCTTACTGTTACTGTTTTTCTCTCTTTTTTCTAACACTATAGTGAGTTTTTAGAGATATTTCTTATGATAAAGAAATACTTGTTTGAAAGTAAGAAATTCTTTTGACGTTATTTCTGCTAAAAAATAAAACAAGTCATTTAGATCCTGGCAAGAAGAAATATTTCTCCTGAACTTTGGCCAAGAATCCACTAAAACTTTTTGTAATGAGTGTAGTTGAATGTCCCAGTCTGCTAAATGAATGTGTATAAATGTGTGTTTGTGTGTTTTCATGTATGTATCACCAAACAGCAATCATGCTTAATGGGGAAAATCTAGTTGTGCCCTGATTAAAGTGAGGAGTGTAAACTTAATTATCAATAGAATTTTTAAAACTTTTTTTCTGGAATTCTGAGTACTGTCATTGGACAAGAAAGGTGAAAAGAAACTGGATAGATTTTGAAATAAGAAGCAAAAATATCAGTATTTTTTAATGATTTGTCTGTATAAAAGTTCTAATACAATTAATTATGGAAAAAGAGTAAATCAATTAAAATATTCATAGTCTGGTTAATGACAAAATACCTCTACCAAAATCAGTTATTTTCTTGTATTTTTTAATGTTAGTAGATGATTTCACATGGGTCTTTTGAATTTCTGCACATCTTGCATCCAGGACACTGGCTATGTTTTTTGTTGTTGTTGTTCTTGTTGTTGTTGTTGTTGTTTTTCTGATTCTGTTATATAGCAAACAGCTTTAGAAGATTGACATAATGTTTCCCTCCGGAGGACAGATCATATTTGTTCGCCACCCAGTATAATACAGAAAATGTCTTCATCCAGTCAATTATAAAAGGTTCAGGGTTAAGCATGGAGTTTTTCAGCTGTAAAGCAAACCCACTGCACGCACAACAACTGCCTGGGCATCTTCACTTCAACTGCTTGGGACCTTTATCAAGGAGATCTGGCAGGCATTGAGCTCCTTTTGCTCTGTCCCAGGATTCTTGCAAGTTCCACCAACATTTGTGAAATTGTGGCAAGTTAACGTGCTGCCTAGCAAGTAATGTTAAGTTCCCCCAATTTCTACACTCTTTGACGTAAAATAACTACTAAAAAGTTATAGTGAATGTAATACATTTTTGAATGAAGATAAACATTATATACAGAAATGTTAATATGTTATATAGGAAGAATTTAGAGATTATAAGAAAACTAAATTCTTCAATAAATTATTTTAGAACAACTGGCTGCAGTGTGCTTCTGGGGAATAGGAAACAAACTCATTTACCAAAATAAATTTAATAAATATACATGATCCATACAATTATAGAAAACTATAAACTGAATAACAAAACAAACACAAAAAAGACAAAACAAAAAAGCCCAAGTATAAACAAGTTTGTAATACAAATAACAACTTGAGAAAAGAAAAAACAATAAATATATCAATAAAGGTAATTTGTCAGGTTTTAAAAACTCGTGGGCCAAGAATATTATAAACATTATAGAAATCAATACATATAAATAGTCAATTAATACATATACAGAAGAATGGGTACACAAATACATATCAAATAAAATTACCTAAAGGACTATATTCATAGTCATGTAATGTTTAAGGAAACAACCAAGAAATATCAAGTCACTCAGAGACTAGCAATGGTAGGAGACTGTCACCAATCCTGGGCCTAAACCAGTAAAGGGATGAAATGATGCTATTAGAGCCATGTAAGGACTTGATCCATAGAGTATCAGTAGCAGGTCAAAATCTGTGGCAAAAGTTCTAAGAGCCAGCTTGTTGGGGCCAGGAGAAGAATAGAGAAGGATAGTGAAAGGATTTAATAATTCTATTCAAAGGCATTCATGCAAAACAAAACAAGATGTCACTTGCTATCCACCAGTAATTCTAAATTTCCAAATCTACATGGAATTAGACACATACATCTATGGAATCAAAAGACATTCTGACCATTTGAATACAAATATATAGTATATTTTTAATTTATTTAGCTGGCTACAGTCATTATATGAATATAAATTATACACAATTTATATTTATATCCAAAATGGTGATTTCTGGCAATTTAACATATATGTGTATAATGCTAAGTACATATGTAATTAGATTCAGTGTAATTTTGTCGTAAGTTTTTTCTTTTTTTCACCAGTAAGCTCTTTTACTTTTTTTTGGTACAGATGTAATCTCATTAGATTCCCCCGGCTGATCTTGAACTCCTGGGTTCAAGTGATTCTCCTATCTCAGCCTCCCAAAATTTTGGGATTACAGGCATTAGCCACTGCACCTGGCCTGTTTTACTTTTCAAATACAAAACATGTAAACATGTAAACATATAAAGCCATTTGCTTCTATAGAAAAAGTTAAATAAAGCAATATTCTAAAATGCTTTAAATCTAGATTAAATAATAGAACATCTAACATTAACACTTGTTATAACACTAAAACACTCTCCGAACCACCTTTAT
The DNA here is from genome assembly GCF_049350105.2 of Macaca mulatta. Lineage (NCBI taxonomy): Eukaryota > Metazoa > Chordata > Mammalia > Primates > Cercopithecidae > Macaca > Macaca mulatta. The sequence goes on from NC_133412.1 coordinate 114,283,721, forward strand.
TTTATAGTTTAAGCATCTATTTTCATATATATGGAATTTAATTTTAATATATGCCTATAAAATTTAAAGTGCTTTAGTTTTATTTCCAGAAATTTTTCCTCCTCTCTGCCACTCTCCTGCCATGCTGAGCAGGGCACTTATTATTATAGCACATTTACCATTTACTATATTTACTATGGTAAACTTTTCTTAAGTTCAAAATTTTCTTTGAATTTCTCTGTTATAAATTTTTTGTTTAACTTTATGTTTAACATTTTTGATTTTTTTCTATTGCCAGCCAAAGTAATCTGTGGATAAGGGATGAGATGCCAAATAGGATATTTTAGACACAACTTTCTCCTTAAAAGCAAGAAGTCTAGTTACTTGTGAAAGTACTCAACTTTCTACTTTAGGGTTTTTCTCTATCAATATTAATAAGTCAGAAGAATAATTTCTACTTAGAAATTTCAAGTGTGATAGGAGACATAATATCTCCACAGTGCAGAGTGAAGGAGGGCTCCAGGCAACTTGGCTAATCTTGAGCATGTCATAATTCATTTTGTATGGAAGGTAGAAGAGTTTTGAAATATGTAATCCTTGTTTCCAAAAATATATCATTTATTATTTAATCTGTCTTGCGTGTTTTGCATTTTACTTTTTGGCTTATATTCATGAGGTTTTCTTATTATTCCAACACTTCAAGTGTATGAAATGCCCTAATTTAGGTGTAGTCCACTGGCTAGTACTATCCAAGGGCTGGTGCTGCATTTTTTCTTTCCACAAAACTTCTGCCTCTCTGAGTTTCAAGGACCCTCAGTCATCCTACATTAGGATTTACTAAGATTCCTGTTGGTATTTGGTTCTGTGAATTAGAATCCTAAAAAACTCAAGGCCCAGTGGAATTTCTTGGCTTCTTGCCTCTTGAGCAAAAAAAAAAAAAAAAAAAAAAAAAAAAATGAAAGAAGGAATGGGCTCTGCATCCAAGAATGGTGTTATTCGGCCTTCTCTATATTTTACTCAACTCCCACTGGCTTCCTAGCCTCCTAGTTCTGGCCATGCTAGGAGATCACCAGCCCTCTTTGCATATTCCTGCTTTATCCAGTATTTATGAAGCGAGGTCATGATAGCATCTCTCTTTCAGCTAATCTACATTTAAATCACATACCCAGTTGTTTCTTCCCTTCATATCCTTGTAAGTGCTATTGTGGTAATATAAAATCTATGTCTTGCCTCCCACAGGCCTTCATTTTTTATGTTCTAAACATCATTTTTAATAAAAATCAGTTAGATAGCTAACAAACAAATATACCTTACCAGGTATATTTCTTTCTTCTTATGTACTTCATGTCAATTGCCAATTCTGCTTGTTCTCTTGGTTTTTGCTTGTTTGTAAGCATTAAGGAGTTTGTTGCTTATCTGCTATTTTACAAAAACAAGGATATTCAAAATCACATTGAAGATCTCTGTCAGTGCTATAATTTAAATAGGACTTATTTTGCTTTGATGATATACCAAATGACAACCATGCTATTTGGTAGTATAAGATGATTTTTTTTTTTTTTGGGTAAACTTTTCCCTTTTTACTCTGGTTAACCTAAAGTTTTAAATTTAAAACTTTGATCCTTAAGTTTCAGCCAGTGGACACACCTAACTGTGTAAACATGGATTTTAGAGCGCTGAAAATCCAGTACATACTGTCTCTAGTAACTGGAATTGGCTTAATGCACATATGATCTGACTCTGCAGTGAGCAGTTCTTGAAGATGAGTTCAGCTAGCTTTGCAGATACATTTCTTGGATAAGAATTTAAGTGAGAATCCAGGAGTTATGCTTCAAAAACCTTTCCAATTCACTGTCTTCAGGGAAGAAAGGGCTGCTTTTACAATGGTGACACATGTTTTAAATCTACAATTTTGGTCTTTGTTTATCAGTCAATGGATTTTTTTTTCTAATATTTGTTCTGCTAGATTACTTTTCACCTTCTTTAATAGGGGCATTTGAGTCCTCTGACAGATTTAGTTTCCAGAAAATAATAGATAGAATAATTTTTGTGACATGAGAGAATTTAAAACTAATATTTTAGGTTGAGCAAAAGAGTAAAATACATAAAGCTGAGCAAATCTTTTGGGTGCAGAATGCATATGAAGTTTTATTAAAGCAATAGTGAGTAATTATTATGGTTCAAAATTATATTTGAGTTCCCATGAGTGCTTATTCAATATTGTCTTATTGAAAGGGCTCCATAATTGTTAATCCTGAGCATTACCTAGTTATTTAAACTGATGTCTCCTGAAAAAAGGTGCATGCCTCATAAATAATTGAGGGCTGAATTAAAACATTCTTCACTGGACAGAATTGTACTTAATTTACAAATTCAATTTCCATATAAGAGCAGCTCTTTATGAGCTACCTGAACTTTGCAATATCATGCATCACAGCTCATGAACTTGTAACATTGTAGAAGTAGTCAATCTACCATGAAAAATACCTAATTGAGATTCTAATTAATTTCACTAATTTAAATTAATAGTTCAGAAAAACGTTACATGGTTATCATGTGAGTTTTCCTGTACACTGACATATGGTTGCCCATCCCAGAGTTACTCGTAATTACCTGTTTGAAAGGGTCGCTCACTCAATAACCTTACACATATATATATAAAATATATAATATATAATATATATATTTGTGTATCATTGTATATATCATTATATGATAATGATAATAATAACTTAGAGAAGTTGAATGTATATCATTTGTTGTATTTCCCCTATGACTTTTATTTTGAAGGCAGATGTGGAGGTAAACAACCAAGAATTTAGATCCCCTTTTCATGATTGGGTAACCACAAGTAGGATAAAAATATTCTTCCATATTTGGATTAAAGGCTAACAAAATTTTGAATATACTTCCTATTTTTAGAATCATGTGCCAACTAACCATCTTTTTATTTTGTCCTATTCTCATTGTGGTCGTATTAGATTGTAAGTCGAAAAATTCCATAACAATTAAAAATGAGTTGTACTTTTAAAATTCACTAAAGTTTCTGTGAGAACTAGTCTCACGCATTGGAATAAAATGTATTGAGTTTCAGGGAGCATTTCTGACATGCCTGGAGTTTACTTTGTGTTTATTACCTTGCTCTTTGTCATTTTCCTTTTTATTGACTCTAAGCAAATAAAAAGAATAACCACATCCCATATGACACCACCAAGAAGATATCACTGTATATATTTGAGTATATAACATTAAAATGTTTTGTCCATTTAACATTCAAACATTTGTTAAATAAATTAATACTGACCAAAGTACATGTACCAATCTCTGTCACAAACTCTTTCTGACAAACTGAGTGACACTTCTGAAGATTATTTCCTCTCTTTTCCCCTGAAATTCTTCAAACTTTTAGTTGTTATTATTAGTGTTGTTGTTTTTCATTAAGACAATTCTTACTATGGGATAAATAGAGCAAGCTCTAAAAATACACCTCTCTCTTGACATAAGTGAAGAGAGAGAATGTAGTTCACAGTGCAGTTCTTTCCAAAATAATTCTTAAAATTTTTCCATACATTTTATTTTATTCCCTTGTTTGGCTGTAAAGGTTTAGGAGGTTTCATGAACTCTCAGATACCTACTCAGACCCTTCTATATGGTGAACTACGCCTCCATTATCTATGACATTCTAAAAGCCTCAGTTGAAATATTTAATTTAGCATCAATCTTGTTACAGAGGAAGTGGGAAAGTCAGTCTTACAAACTAAACGTTTTATTTTAAGATAATGGTAGATTCACATGCGAGTATAATAAATATGTAACACAGAAATTCTATGCACCCTTTATCCACTGTACTCTAAAATAAACATTTTACAAAACTATAGTAAAATATCATAATCAGGATATTGAAATTGATGCAGTGACTATACAGAATTATAACATCCCCACCAGGATCCTTCTTATACCATTTATAACCACACAAAATTCTCTCCTGTTCTCTTAGTCTTTATTCTTCTGAGAATATCTTTATTTTGTCATTCAGTTCTGAAGGGTAATTTTGCTAAATATGGAATTCATGATTAATTTTTTTTTTAGAATTTGAAAAATAATGGATCAATTCCTCTGGTCTTCATTGTATCACATGAGAAATCAACTGTCGTTTAAATTTCTGTCTTCCTACAAGTATGTGCTTTTTATCTGTGATTTCTTTCAGCAGTTTTTTTTTTCTTTAGTATTCGGAAGTTCAATACAATATGTCTCAGCATGAATTATTTTGAATTTATGTATTTAGTGTTTATCCAGCTTCTTGAACCTGTACCTTATGTCTTTAAACAAATTTGAAAATTTTTTAGTTACTTTTTTTGGATACTTTTTTTAATCGCATTCTTTCTTTTCCTTCTAAGACTTTGATTATATAAATGTTAGCTCTTTAGTTATTGTCCTACAGGTCCCTAAGACTCTGATTTTTTCAGTTTACTTTCTCTGTTTTCCAGATTGTTTAAATTCTATTGTTCTGTCCTCAAGAACAAAAATTCCATTCTCTGTCATCTCTACTATTGAGCACATCTAGTGAATTTTTCATTTCAGATATTGCACTTTTTGGCTCTGTGGTTTCCAGAATCTATTTCACAATGGCAGTTTGAAAGTCCTTGTAAGATAATTCCCAAATCTGCTTCATCTTGGTGTTGGCATCTATTGATTGTCTTTTCTTATTCATGTTATGATTTATCTGGTTCTTAGTATGATGAGTGTTTTTTCATTATAGTCTTGATGTTTAGGCTATTATTTTATGATACTCTGAATCTTAATCTTTCTTTGTTTTTATTAGCCCGTCGTCTTGTTGAGTTGTAGTGTGAAGGCAGTTTGAGTATGTATGTATATTTAGTGTACCATTGGGTCTCAACAAAAGTGGAATAAAACTTTACACTGCCTGTATTGCAGACAAGCAGAGTGGAAGTTCAGCCCTGCTGATAGCTTCTCAGCAAAAGTATGGCACCAACTTGTCTCTGAAAGGAATTATATGATGTGTTTTTCTTCGAACTCAAGTGCTACTAAGGTTGGGAAAAGTGGAGGGCTGACTTAGATCACTCTGTTGTTGCATAAATGAGGGCTCCCTGCTGGGGCCTAGTGACACGGAGGAAGCAGAATAACAACTACCCCACCTCCAACCACCTATTTCTTTCTTCTTAATGTGTGGAGGCAGGAAGTTCAGCTCTTCATTAGCTTCCACTAACATCATAAGTGAAGGAAAACAGAGTGTCTATTACCCCAACTTGTATCACACATTGACTATTTTGTTGATGCCACATGGAGGTAGACACTGAGATCACCACTTAACCCCACTGATACCCACTTAGGAATGTGAAGCACAGTGGGCCTGGCCTCCCTTCACAGGGGGTAGATACTGTGTTTGTCCATATTACTCACCTTGTGTGAAAGCACTTCTTTCTCTGAATCTGTGACATACCCATTTTAAACATACTTGAGTTTGTGTTGAAATTAGACACAGTATTGTGGCATAGATTCTGTGCTAAGACAAACCAAAGGAAGGTTTTAGCATGTATTAACAAGGATATAAAAATTGGCTGGGCACCATGGCTCACTCCTGTAATCCCAGCATTTTGGAAGGCCAAGTGGGGTGGATCACATGAGGTCAGGAGTTCTAGACCAGCCTGGCCAACATGATGAAATCTCATCTCTGCTAAAAATACAAAAATTAGCCAGGTGTGGTGGCTACATGTGCAGGATGTGCAGGTTTGTTACATAGGTAAACGTGTGCTATGGTAGTTTGCTGCACCTAACAACCCATCATCTAGGTATTAAGCTCAACATGCATTAGCTCTTTTCCCTGTCCCTGCCCTCAGGCCTCTCCTGACAGGTCCCAGTGTGTGTTGTTCCCCTCCCTGTGTCCATGTGTTGTTATTGTTCAGCTCCACTTATAAGTGAGAACATGTGGTGTTTGGTTTTCTGTTCCTGTGTTAGTTTGCTGAGGATAAAGCTTCCAGCTTCATCATGTCCTTTGTGAGGACATGATCTCACTCCTTTTTATGGCTGCATAGTATTCCATGGTGTATATGTACCACATTTTCTTTATCCAGTCTATCACTGATGGGCATTTGGGTTGATTCCATGTCTTTGCTATTGTGAATAGTGCTGCAATTAACATACATGTGCATGTATCTTTATAATAGAATGATTTATATTCCTTTGGGTATATACTCAGTCATGGGATTGCTGGATCAAATGGTATTTCTGGTTCTAAGTCTTTCAGGAATTGCTACACTGTCTTCCATAATCATTAAACTGATTTACATTCCCACCAAGAGTGTAAAAGCATTGTTTTTATTTGCAACCCTGCCAGCATCTGTTATTTCTTGACTTTTTAGTAATCACCATTTTGGTTGCTGTAAGATGGTATCTCATTGTAGTTTCGATTTGCATTTCTCTAATGGTCAGTGAAGTTGAGCTTTTTTTCATATGTTTGTTGGCTGCATGTATGTCTTTTTTGAGAAATATCTGTTCATATCCTTGGCCCAATTTTTTACGAGGTTTTTTTTTTTTTTTCTTGTAAATTTCCTTAAGTTTCTTGTAGATTCTGGATATTGGACCTTTGTCAGATGGATAGATTGCAAAAATTTTCTCTCATTCTGTAGGTCGTCTTTTAACACTGATGATAGTTTTGTTTGCTGTGAAGAAGCTCTTTAGTTTAATCATATCTCATTTGTTAATTTTTGCTTTTGTTGCAATTGCTTTTGGCAATGTCATCATAAAATCTTTGCTCTTGCCTATCTCCTGAATGATATTGCCTAGATTTTCTTCTAGGGTTTTTATAGTTTGGGGTTTTACATTTAAGTCATTAATCCATCTTGAGTTAATTTGTGATTAAGATGTAAGGAAGGGGTCCAGTTTTAGTTTTCTGCATGTGGCTAGCCATTTGTCTCAGTACCATTTGTTAAATAGGAAGGCTTTTCCCCATTGCTTGTTTTTGTCATGTTTGTCAAAGATCAGATGGTGGTAGACATGCGGTTTTATTTCTGAGTTCTCTATTCTGTTCCATGTTTCTATGTGTCTGCTTTTGTACCAGTACCATGCTGTTTTGATTATTGTAGTCTTCTAGTATAGTATGAAGTCAAATAGCATAATGCCTTCAGATTTGTTCTTTTTCTTAGGATTGTCTTGGCTATGAGAGTTCTTTTTGGTTTCACATGAATTTTAAAATAGTTTTTTTTTTTTTAATTTTTTGAAGAATGTGCATGGTAGTTTAATGGGAATAGCATTTAATCCATAAGTTGCTTTGGGTTGTAAGGCTATTTTTCCGATATTGATTGTTCCTATCCATAAGCATGAAATGTTTTTTCATCTGCTTGTGTCCTCTATGATTTCCTTAAGCAGTGCAGATGACAGTATCCTATATCTAGAAAACACCATCAACACAGCCAAAAGCTTCTTAAGCTGATAAGCTGCTTCAGTAATGTCTCAAGATACAAAATCAATGTGCAAAAATCATAAGCATTCCTACACATCAACGCAGACAAGCAGAGAGCCAAATCATGAATTAACTCCCATTCACAATTGCCACAAAGATTATAAAATATCTAGGGATAAATCTAACAAGGGAAATGAAGTTTCTTTTCAAGGAGATTTATTTATAATTTCTAATGATAAATGTTCCAAGCCATCAGAAAAAGCCTTTGTATTAAAAAGAGACATTAGTCATCACCTAGTCTCCTGTACTACCAGAGGCTAAAAGAGGTCTAATAACTCACCAAAGGTCATATAAGGATGTGCACAATAAAAACCCACGATGGCAGAAGTCCAGTCCCTTTTACTTGTGCATACTCCTAGTTTGAATCTTCTTACATTTTGCAAATTGTAAGCATAGTTTGCCATATTGATAAATCATAATGACTATAATAAATTAAACCAGCCTGATTTCAAGTGAATATATTGTCAGATACTAGATACATTAATTAACACACTTTTAAAATTTCAACTGATTGAATAACAAGTACTCTCTTAGGTAATAGAATTATAAAGATAGATACGGTTTAGTCTTTTCTCTAATTGAGCTCATAAAGCAATTTGGAAACCTAACATATTATTTTTATATATATTATTTATTTTATTTTTGAAATAATTTGATGAAACACTGAATAGACTTCTACCATTTTGCACATGGCTCTTTCATATATAGTTTATCATGTACCTTTAAATCATTTTCTAAGAAGTTTCCTAGGGATTAAGAAGAGAGGGTCTCTTTGACCAGAGAGAGAGAAGCTGAATAGGAGCAATGATGGAACCCCCCCACTCCGCCAAAATTCAGCACACTGCCTTTTTATGATATGGCCCATATGTTAACAATTATTTTTAAATAACTACAAATTAATAACTTGATCATTGTCAATTATATTTCATGACAAATGAAATTTCTATGATATTTACATTTTGATTTTATTAGAACACAGTCACACTCATGTATTTGCTTATTGTTTATGACTGGTTTCACTGCAATGGCAAACTTGAGTAGCTACAACAGAGACTATATGACCTGCAAAGCATAAAATATTTGCTATCTGACCCTTTCTAGAAGACCTTTGCTGAACCCAAACTGAATAATCTTTATAAAATATCAACTGGTGTTCTAAGATTTTTATATAATAGTTTAAAGGCTATGTTCTTTGGCTAGTTGTTTTTTTTAAATTCATTTTATTTATTGTGAAACCATATTATTGTAGTATGATTGGCACACAGAAAGCAATACTTAATGTATAAAACTTGATGAATTTGGAGACAAATCTATTCTCATGAAAATATCACCACAATCTATGCCATACACCTATCCATCACCTCCAATAGTTTCCTCCCACCTTATTATTATTTATATTATTGTGTGTGTGGTAAGAACACTTAAGATCTACCTTTTGAAGAAATATGTAAGCACATATACAGGATTGTTCACTATGGACACTATGCTGCAAAGTAGTTACCTAGGACTTACTCGTTGTTATGTAACTGAAACTTTGTACCCTTTGATTAAGGCTTCCCCTTTCCCCCCCTTCCTCTAGCCTCTGGCAATCCCATTTCACCTTCTGCTTCTATGAGTCTGACTAGTTTATGTTCATCACGTAAGTGGTCTTATGTAATATTTTTCTATGTCTGACTTGCAGCTAATTATTTTTAAGAAATCCTGGAAAGTACCATGGTATACCATTTAGTCTTCACAAGATCCCTATGATATCAAAATAATTTCCACTTTATCTATAAGGAAACATATGTTGAGTGACACACCAAATGTCTGTGACTAGTCAGTGGCATGACAGAAACAGAAACTAGTTTGCTGTTGCTGGTCAGAACCATCCCATATATGTGAAAAAATTATATAAATCATACTATGGAGATATTTATTTTTGCAACCATTCCTTTCTGAATGTCCTTGAATCATTGACATTCCCATATATTCACATCTCAGAGTCAGTGGATTTAATCAGACATTTTTTCATCTAACAACTGAAACAAACCACAAGAAAAGAGGTAAGACGAATGACAGGAAACACAAATTTGAAAATCTCAACAATGCATACAGCATTTTCTGCCCAAGGAAAGCTAACTAACTATCATTGCTTTCTAATGATTCGAAAAGAGAAGTTAAAGGCCAGTCTCTTTACATGGTAAGTTATAACCTTCAGTTTTTTTGGTTTTTTTTTTAGATAGATGAGACTGTTATTTCTGTTAACACTTGATAGAGTTTCTCTGCCAGATGCCGTTATAAAACAATACATTTAGAAAAAATAGTAATTCACTATGCTAAAACTCAGCTGGCATTATAATTCAATTTAGCACTTAATATAACTACATTAATCTGAAACAATAAAATATACATCTATTAATATAGTGTCTTTAGACTTAAACATGTAAATTATATTTTCATTCTAATGATCAAATGCATAACAATAATTTTTGAAAGTGCTCTTAGAAGTCAAGCATCTGGGTTACATGTTGAGCAAATTTGTATAAATCCCAAGTTATAAAATAGTAATTTGTTATCTTGATGAAAATTATCCTAATGAAAAAAACACTATCACCTTTAAACTAGTATATAATTAGTATGTCATTTTTGTATTTTATCTGATTTTCCATTTTGACTTTTTCTGGTGTTTTAAAGGCACACAAAAATGAAGAAATCTTTTATGTTTAATTATTTTATAAACTTAGAATACTCATTAAGCTGTTCAGTTTTGATAGCTTTGGTTGCTGTAAAAATATGGCTCTTGATGTGGTTCCTACAGAAATATTTGCTTACAGGGTTTTAGAAAGTTAAAGTATATTAGACAATTTAGTTCAGCTTACATGTAATATGGAAGGCTCATAATGAAAAAATATATATTTAATTTAAATGCATTTAAACATACTGAAATAGAGGTGAATCTGTCAAGTTGTTCTCATTTATTTGTTGGATGTAAACTTGTGCTTTTGAAAAATTACACTTCAAGAAATGCTAACAGAAAGATGTATTTCTACGGAATAAGAACTATAATCACCAAAAGATAGAGAAATAGGAAAATATAGCATTGTAATATCACCATATGTTTTACAAGGAATTCACTTGTAGAAAAAAATGCTTGTTTTAGTGTAAAACTGTAAGTTGTCTATAGTGTGTCTAACTCCATGTTATATAACTAATTTTATTGGAGCTATTTTAGAACTCCATAAATTATGGATATCTGACAGTGAAGCAAAACATTTGTTACTTATAAACAAATTATTTTCTTTTCTTCTTTATTATTATTATTATTATTATTATTATTATTGAGACAGAGTCTCACTCTGTCACTCAAGCTGGAATGCAGAGGGGTGATCTCGGCTCACTGCAAGCTCCGCCTCCCGGATTCACACCATTCTCCTGCCTCAGCCTCCTGACCAGCTGGGACTACAGGCGCCCACCACCACGTCCGGCTAACTTTTTGTATTTTTAGTAGAGACAAGGTTTCACCGTTATTTTCTATGTAAATTCTGCCTTGTCTGGTAGAGAGTCAAAAGACTGATTTCCCCCACTGTGGAAGAATCTGTCTTTATTTTTACATTTATTTTAATATTCCAGTTACAAAAGTGTGTCTTTTTAAATTCTAATTTGAATCTGTTAAAATATTTGCCTGGTTCCCTCATTTTGGTTAAAGAAAATATATAACATATATTCATTTGTATATCCTTATGAGAATCATGATTTTGCATTTTTATTAACATTATCTTTGAGCAGTTTTGGAGGCTTCCTGCTGCAATACTCAATGGATTCACCTAACAGAACCAGGTCAAATGTATTATTAAAAATGTGCACCTTATAAATAGTTTAAGTCCAGATGAGTCTTTCCTTGGGTCCCAGAGGAGAATCCAAAGAATCAAGAGAAGTTTGCTGACTCTGTTTTCCTAATTCTGTTTTTTCCCTACTAATTTTGCATTTTTGTTTTTAGAACTGGCATGTTTATAGCCAAGTACTGCAGACAGAAGTAACTGGTAATTTCATTTTACATGTTACTATTTGATCATCTCTGAAAATTGATTAATAGCTTATAGGTATGTATTCTCTGTTGTATGAGAGAAAAGAGATAATCTGGTTTGTAAGTGTTTCCCTGTTTGTTTCTCTGTCCATTTTGGGCTCTAATCAGTTAAGAAGTTTGTACTCACCAAACAAACAACTGTTTTTGATATCTGGGCCAGTAGGTTTGTTCATTTGTTTGTTTACATGTTTAGTCTTGATCCAAGGCTGAAATTTTAGTATTGAAGCTATAAGCCCTCTCTGTATGTATGTGTTTGTCTATCTGCAATTTAGCAGACTCCTGATTGCATGAATGTGTAACACTTTCTTAGCACTGAATGCTATTAACAAATTATATTATACAGTCTCGTGAATTAAAGAAACAGGCACATGGCAGAACAAACTTAGGAGACAGCAGTAATAGCAGTAGCATACTATTCCCAGGGGAAGTTTTACCAACTGGCCCACCTATGTCAGTGACAGGGTGTGCATGGTACTAGCTCTAGCAGCAGTAAACAGGATAGTATTTTATTTAGCCTACATCTTCTGTGATAAGATTTTGATTGAAATTTGATTTCTGATCCTTTATTAATTGAAACCCTTTCAAAAATTGAAACCCATTTTTTTTTTTTTTTACCTTGCTTGAGACATTTTCAGCTTCATTTTTTTCCTAAATAAATTATCTTTCTGCTTTATTTGGCAGATTCACCTTCTGTTTGTTAAAACTAAAATCTGTAATTAATATAAATATTACCACCAGGAGTAACTGCATAAAAGTATTTCAATGAGACTGTGATTAAAATTTGGAAGATTTTGCTAGCTTGAATTGAAAATAGTGGAAATACAGATAACACTAAGGGAAGGACTTCTAGCAACACATGGTATTGCTTTGAAAAAAAAGATAATTCTATTATCACCAGTTACCTCTTAATGTTGTCAAGATTTTCTCAGAAGTACTACAAGAAAAAAATACATGATCAACAAAAAGGCAGATGAAGAGCACACAGCAGAATAATGTTGCAGTGGAACAAAGGGCAATCGTACCATGCATTCCTCCACAGATGCAAATAAATGGGTGGTATACATAGCTTCTATGAATCAGGAACCTATGACAGAAACAAAAGGATCAAGGAAGAAATAAGAAAACCACAAAAGATGATTAAAAATGGGTTGGCCGTGAGCAAGAGAGAAGAGGAGAAAACAAATGAAAATATTACAAAAATAGAGGTCATATTAACAACAAAATAAAGCCGAAAAGATACAGATTAAAGCAGAGCAGCAACCTGGGGGACACACACACACACACACACACACACAGAGGCACACACAGATGTACACACACACATTTTTTTAGAGCAGTTTTAGAGTCACAGAAAAATTGAGAAGAAAGTACGTAGAGTTCTCAAATACCCACCACTCACACTCACAGCTTCCCTCACTATCAAAATCCCACAACAGAGTGGTACGCTTGCTACAGTTGGTGAACCAGCATTGACACCCACGATGCATAGTTTGCACTAGGGTTCACTCTTGGTGTTATACATTCTATGGGTTTGGACAATGTATAATGACATGTATCCATCATTACAGGATCATACAGAATAGGTTTATTTTGCCCAAACTCCTTGTGCTCAACCAATTAATCCCTGCCTCTCTTCCAAACCCTGGCAACCACTGATCATTTTACTGTCTGCATAGTTTTGTTTTCTCTAGAATGTCATGTAGCTGGAATTATACAGTATGAGGCCTTTTCAGTTTTGCATATTTTACTTAGCAATCTTTATTTAACTTTTATCCGTGTGTTTACATAGCTTGATAGCTCACTTCTTTTGAGTGCTGAATAAATTCCATAGTCTGGATGTACCAAAGTTTATCCATTCACCTACTGAAGGACATGTTGGTTGTTTTCAAGTTTTGTCAATTCTGAACAAAACTGCTTAACATTTAAAAAAATATATTTTATTTTTAACTTTGGCTTTCAGCATTTTCTCTATGATATGTATAGTTACAGTTCACTTTGTGTTTATTCTACTTGAGATTCGTTGACCTAAACCTGGTTAAAATAGCTGGTAGAACTATTAGTTATTTTCCTTCAGAAGGAGGTTCTTAAATTCTAAGGTAATACTTTATTAGGAGAGCCCAAATAACTTACTGCAAAAGTGTAAATTTGGAAATAAGGGCAATGTGGGATGCTGGGCACCAAAGTGGTAAAAGTGACATCTTTTGTTTAGCTGTCCAGTGTTTAAAGACTCTTTTTATCTGTGGAGATGTTTCCATGTTAAGAATATAGTGGGAAACAGTACAACGCTCAGATTTGAGGTTAACAGTGCCAGATAATCACTTCCTTCATACATCATAAACGTCCAATGTTCTTTCCGCCTCCCCACTCCTCACATGCTACCTAGACTTTGCATGTCCTATAAAAAGTTAAGAGTTGAGGCATCCGTGAGGAGTTATTGATGTAAAGGAGATGAGAGCAAGTAATTTATTTTTGAGATCATAGTAGTAGCAACGACATCTAGTTTCTAAAGATAGTCCTGGTGTCTATTGTGCAGTGCTTTGTAGGGGCATTATCCTTACAAAACTGTTGTGATGAAAATCTGATGCGTTTTTTGTTTGTTTTTGTGATATTAGGGTCTCAACTTTTTCAGCACTTGCATACTTAGTTTAGCCTAATTCTCCAGACATCTGGAAATTCTATGAGCTTCTTATACCCTTTAATAAATTGCCCCTTGCTTAAGTCAACCAGAATCAGTTTCTGTTGTTTGTAACTAACAAGCCCTGCTTACGTGACGGAAGACAAAAAATGTCATCCAAAAAGGTAAAATTATCATAAAAATGCATAAACATATAAAATGAAAATAAATGCTGAAAAAGTACCTAAGCAGTAATGTGCTCAAATCATAGACACTTGTCCTAAATCACAACGGAGGCCTTATATTGTCCCTATGGATGAATAGGAAAGTGAAAAGGGGCTAATCTAAAAGAAACGAAATGGAGTGAGGTTATTTATACATTGAAAGTAATACTTAGACTCCTTTATTTTTTCAATTACAATTCTTTACTATTTTTGTGGAAAAATCTAAAATATTTTATTTTTTTTTACATCATTTGGAAAGAAATCATTCCTAGAAGTCCATGTAACATACTCTAATAAATGAACTATGTACATGTTAATCAGCTCACACTAAGTTGCATAATGCATTATATAAGAAAAGGAAAAAGGTAAAATATAGTGATTATGACAATTATGAGAAAAATATTTGAACTAACCAAAGTGAGTAAGTAGAATATATTAATTACTTTTATAATTGTTAACTTTGAATGTCAAATTTATTTGTTTGATGAAATTCAAATAATTTCTTAAACAATTACATGGTAACTAGATGTGCACAATAACTTAGCAATATGTCATAAATTTATCTGTGATAGTTGTATCATCTTACACATTTTTACATTATTTTCATAGTCCTCATTGTTGTTCTTTGAAAGAAAAGGCAGTACAAAAAATTTACAATTTAAATAAAAATCCCTAAAATATAAAACTGTATATACAACCAAAATCTAATAAAAAAGAGCATGTAAAATTAATTCCTAATAATTTTCTTGAATTGTTCAATCTTAACTTTTACTGCTAGGTGCAAGCCAATCTATGGACAAGCACCTGATTTATCTAAAATGGGAAAAGAGAGAGAGAGAGAAAGAAAAAAAAGAAAAAGAAAAGAAAGAAAGAAAGAAAGAAAGAAAGAAAGAAAGAAAGAAAGAAAGAAAGAAAGAAAGAAAGAAAGAAAGAAAGAGAGAGAGAGAGAGAGAGGGAGGGAGGCAGGGAGGGAGGGAGGGAAAGGATATCATTTTGGAACTTTAAAGTTTGACTGCACTGCTGGATTTAGGATTTGCATGGGCCCTGTAACCTCTTTGTTTTGGCCAATTTCTCCCATTTGAAATGGCTGTATTTACCCAATACCTGTACCCCCATTGTATCTAGGCAATCACTAGCTTGCTTTCGATTTTACAGGCTCATAGGCAGAAGGAACTTGCCTTGTCTCAGATGAGACTTTGGACTGTGGACTTTTGGGTTAATGTTGAAGTGAGTTAAGATTTTGGGGACTATTGGGAAGGCATGGCTGGTTTTGAAATGTAAGCATGTGAGATTTGGAGGGGCCGGGGGTGGAATGATATGGTTTGGCTGTGTCCCCACCAAATCTCAACTTGAATCGTATTTCCCAGAATTCCCACGTTATGGGAGGGTCCCTGGGGAAGGTAATTGAATCATGGGGGCTGGTCTTTCCTATGCTATCCTCATGATAGTGAATAAGTCTCGTGAGATCTGATGGGTTTATCAGGGGTTTCTGCTTTGCTTCTTCCTAATTTTCTCTTGGCACCACCATATAATAAGTGCCTTTCACCTCCCATCATGATTCTGAGACCTCCCCAGCCATGTGTAACTGTAAATCCAATCAAACTTCTTTTTCTTCCCAGTCTCGTACATGTTTTTATAACCCCCATTCTTACTAGCATTTGGAATTTTCATTATTGTAACCTAAAAAGTGTGTAGTGTTATCTCACTGTGGTTTTAATTTGCAATTCACTAATGACTAACGGCATTGACACCTTGTCATATACTGTTTTACAGCTTTATATCTCCTTTAGAACAGTGTTTGTTGAGAATAGAGACAAATCTACTTTCCATCTGTATAGATTTGCTTTTTTCTGATATTTTATATTAATGCAATCATACAATATGTGGTCTTCTTGTGACTGGCTTAATTCACCCAGCATAATGTATCTAAAGTTTATATTGTATCATGTACCAGTACTTTATTCATTTTTATTTTTGTTTTATTCAATATGTAAATAATATTCTATTGTAAGGGTATATTATTCATTGTTCTCAAGAAAAGCAGAACCAATATGATAAATGAATATATAAACAGATTTTTTAAATTGCTTTGAATTAAAAACTATGTTTTATTTTATTTTATTTTATTTTAAGTTCCGAGGTACATGTGCAGGATGTGCAAGTTTTATTATGTAGGTAAACATGTGCCATGGTGGTTTGCTGCACCTATCAACCCATCATCTAAGTAGTAAGCCTGGCATGCATTAGCTCTTTTTCCTGATGCTCTCCCCCGTCTGCCCTCCCCTGACTGGCCCTAGCATGTGTTGTTTCCCTCCCTGTGTCTATGTGTTCTCATTGTTCAGCTCCCACTTACAAGTGAGAACATGCGGTGTTTGGTTTTCTGTTCCTGTATTGGTTTGCTGAGGATCATGGCTTCCTGTTTCATCCATGTCCCTTAAAAAGACATAATATCCTTCCTTTTTATGGCTGCATAGTATTCCATGCTGTATATGTACCACATTTTCTTTATGATGGTCATTTGGATTGATTCCGTGTTTGGCTATTGTGAATAGTGCTACAATGAACATACACATGTATGTATCTTTATAATAGAATGATTTATATTCCTTTGGGTATACACTCAGTTATGGGATTGCTAGTTCAAATGGTATTTCCAGTTCTAATCTTTGAGGAATCACTACAATGTCTTCCACAATTGTTGAACTAATTTACATTCCCACAAACAGTGTTAAAGCATTCCTGTCTCTCCACAGCCTCATCAGCATCTTTGTTTCTTGATTTTTTAGTAATCACCATTCTGATTGGTTTGAGATGGTATCTCATTGCGGTTTTTATTTGCATTGCTGTAATGATCAGTGATGTTGAACTTTTTTCATGTGTATAAACAGATTTATTATAAGGTATTGGCTCACATGATTGTGGGGACTGAGAAGTCCCATGATGTGCCTTCTACAAATTGGAGATCCAGAAAAGCCAGTAGTGTAGATTGAAGGCTTAAAAGCTGGAGAGCCAAAACTGTAGATACCAGTCTAGGTCTGAACTCCTGAGAACCATGAGCACTTAAGGTAGGAGAAGACTGATGTTTCAGCTCAAGTAGCAGGCAGAGTTAATCCAACCTTCTTTTTTTACCTTTTTATTGTAATCATGGCTTCAATTGATTAAATAATGCTCATCCACACTGGGGAGGACTACATGATTTACTCAATTGATCAATTCAAATGTTTACTTTTTCCAGAAATGCACTCACAGATATATGCAGAAATAATGTTCAACCAGTTATGTAAGCACCCCATGGCCCAGTCAAGTTGACAGAAAATTAACCATCACAATTATTATACAACATTGTACTTATCCATTCATATGTTGGTGGATATTTATTTCCATTTTCTGGCTAGTATGAATAATGCTATTATAAATATTTGTATATAAGTTTCTGTGTGGACATTTTTTGGGTGGGTGGGATATACATCTGGGACTGAAATTGCTGGATCTTATGGTAAGTACTTTAACTTTGAGGTACTTCCAAACTATTTTACAAAGTGACTGCAATGTTTTCATTTCAACTGGTGATATATGAAGATTTCACTGTTTTACATCCTTACCAACACTTGTTAAGATACGTCTTTTTGCTTATAGTCATTCTAGAAGGTGTAACACACTATCTCATTGTGGCTTGAATTGCATTCTCATGGTGATTAATTATGTTGAGCATCTTAGCAGGTGCTTTGGTTATTTGTTTAACTTCTTTGGATAAATCTGCCTTCAAGTTCTTTGCCTATTTGTAATTGACTGTCTTTTATTTTTGAGTTATAAATGTACTTATCTCTTCTACATACACATTCCTCATCAGATTTATGATTTGAAAATATTTTCTTCCATTTGGATAGAAGATTTATAATTTATAACATTTTACTTTCAGCACATTTATTATGTCAACTCACACTAATATGAGTCCCATTATTTCTGAAGATAAACCAAATATTAATCTTACTGGGGTTCCCTTAAATGTGATGATTATTTTTTCTTGTTGCTTTTTAGAATTTCCCTGTATCTTTTTTTTTTTTTTTCAAATTTGTTTCAAATTTTACTGTAGTGTGTCTGGTTGGGGAACCCCTTGCCTTTATCCTACTTGGAATTTGTTGACCTTTTTGGCGTATGTAGAATAATATTTTTCACAACTTTTGTAAGTTTTCATCATTATTTCTTTGAATATCTTTTGTTACTTTTTTCCCCTTCTCTCCTTCTGGTTCTCCCATCAAGTATATGTTAATTTCCAACATTTTTCACTTATTAAGCCTAGTTTTCTTTTATTCTTCAATATATTTAGAGTAATTGCTTTTGAGTCTTTACTTAGTTTAACATCTGAGCCCTCTCACAGACAGATTTGGTTGCTTACAGTCTTTCCTCTGAATGGTCACTTTTTTTTATGTCATAATTTTTTTTTTGAAAGTCAGTAACAAGATATTTTATTATAGCAATACAGGATACTGAGTTCTTTAGTCTGGTCATGTTATTTGGTTCTATATTTGATTAGTAACTGGAACACGCTATTTTAGTTAATTCTGTTCCTTCTATTGTGAAGTCTGTGATTTTCTTCATAGAATGGTGCCTTAGGCATGCACAAAGTGACCCTTGAATAACAGTAGTGTTAGCATGGTTTCCTTTTACACTCTCTTAACCTTGATCTCTTTGTTAAGCTGTATACCTCTGTTGGTGTCACATCAGCTGTAAGACTCCACTAAATGTCAGCAGATTTCTTTATTGTTTTGAGAGTGTCCTGGTGTATAAAGGATTCCACATTCTCACTCAATTAATTTTGTGCTGCTCCTTGTAGTTAGTTTTGAGGCAAGTCGTTGAAGTTTTTCTTACCCCAAGATTGCTCATCTTTCTTGTTTATTTTTTTCATATGCTTTCCTGTTACCCTCTATTGCCTTTCAGTTTGGCCCAAGGGAATCCCATTACCATTTGTTGTAGGGTAGGTCTCACAGAAATAAATCTCTTCAGCTTATGTCTATTAGAATGTTTCTTAAATTTCCCTTTATATATAAAGAATAATGTTTCTTGACATAGAATTTTTGGTTAAGAGATCTTCAAATTTTAAAATTTTAATTCTTTTTTTTCTTCATACTTTCAAAGTTTTCTTCATACTTTCCATCTTACTGCCTTCTGACTTTCATAGTTTCTTATAAGAAACTGGATGATCTTATAAAAAATCCCTAGTATCTGATGATACACTTTTTCCTTGCTTTTAAGATTCATTGTTTGCCCTTGGTTTTTGACATTTTGATTTATTTATAAGTAAATAGAGTGTCTGATTATGAATTCCATGAAATTTATCCTTCATGGAATTTGTTGAGATTCTTAAATACATACATATATTTGTGAATTTTTTAAAAATCAAATTTGGGAAGTTTGCAGCCATTTTAAGAAATATTTCCTCGCTTATTTCTATCTCCTTTTCTGGAATTAGCCTTATGTGTATGTCAGGATTATTGATAGTGTTCCATAGGTTTCCTAGGCTTGGTTCATTATTCTTCAAAGTATTATTTTTCATACTGATTCTTGGACTGGATAGTTTTAATTCACTTAACTTTAACTTTACTAATTCTCTCTTCAATCTTCTCAAAACTGCTATTGAACCACTCTACTGAGGTATTTGTTTCAGTTACTATAATTGGCAGCTCCAGAATTCTCTGTTTGTTCATGCCTCATTCTCCTGGTTTTCCGTAGCTATTTGAACATGCTTAAGATTTTGAATACATTTAAGTCAGTTGATTTAAACTCTTTATATATTAAGACCAAAGTTTATACTTCCTTGGAGAAAAGATTTTGTTAATTTCTTCTGTTAATAGGCCATCCTTTTTCATTTTTTTAAATGCATCATGTTTTGGACCTTTTTAATATTATACTTTGATAAATCTTAAAACTTTTATATATCCACAGGTTTGTCTTCTTCTTTAACTTTTTATAGGTTGTCTGGTGACTTTTAAAATCTATTTTTAAAGTGTGTATTGATTTTTTTTATGTGTGATCTCTGAAATGTCTGTGTTAAACTACTGCTTCTTTTTTTCCTTGCTGTTGTTTTTGAGATAGAGTCTCACTCTGCAACACAGGCTGGAGTGCATTGGTGTGATCTCTGACTCCTGGGTTAAAACAATTCAGTTTCCTGAGTAGTTGGGATTATAGGCATGTGCCACCACACCTGGTTAATTTCTATAATTTTAGTAGAGATAGGGTTTTGCAATGTTGGCCAGGTTGGTCTTGAACTCCTGGCCTCAAGTGATCTGCCCACCTCAGCCTCCCAAAATGCTGTGATTACAGTCATAAGCCACCACACTTGGCCTTCAACTAGTATTTTGACTAAAATTTTTCTTGAATGTCTGTAGGGAAGTGGGGAGAAAGAAATGAACAAACAAACAAACAACAACAAATAACACCTCTCCCAGTCTTTGCAAATTAGCCCTGCACTGAGGCACATCTTCAACACTTAGCCATGCAGTTTACAACTCAGCCTTAGCCTCCATTTCCTGCTTGTACTGTGACTAGACATCAGCCAGAGAAAAGAAGTTTAGATTTCTCAGGACTTTTTAAACTACATGTCCTGCCCAAGTATTCATGTGGATCTTTAGATACCTTGGTATATATAGGCACTTTTGTTATTTCTTCAGTTTCCTCTTAGTGTTTTGGAATGCTATTGTATATTCCAACTGTATTTTTCCCAGGTGGCTGCAGACTTTTGATTCACCCTATAATATTTTCAGATATGTTACGTACTTACCTACTTTGAGTGCGTTCTGAGTAGGTGAAAAAAAAAAGTGCATTGTGTCAGTTCTTCAGGTAACCTCTAAGCTGTTTATAACAGAAAAACATAATCCTTTAAAAATTAGGTCTATTCTAGTTTACTAGAAAAAAGAGTTAGGATCCCACATGGGGAATTCCATGCTACCATCTTTGAAACTATGGCTAAATGAGGTATAGGTGGGATAAGAACAATTAAAAATGACTCAATGTTTTCCTATTGATGTTAAGTTGCTCTTTCCATGATTTAACACTTGTTTGAGTGATGTAAACATATGACTATTTCTCAGAGTTCTTAAAAAGTTATTGTTGACAGTCTCTGCTTGAATTTTCCTAGATATATCAAGGAACAGGCGCTTTGAGATGCCCACTCCACAATTTTTGCTGTTGTGGCTTCCTGACTTGGTTCTTCACTGAACTTTTATTATTGTTGCTGCTGTTTGTATTTGGCAAATACAAAGAAAGAAAAGTGGCCAAGCCTTAGAATAGAATTTTAAATTGACACAAAAGCTCCAAAGGAGTTAAGTTTTAGGTATTAGACAGCAGTTTAAGACCAATTAGGGTCAAGGAAAAGCCTTTTCAACAGTATTTGGGAAAGTTCATACACTAGAGGAAGATTTTCAGTTCTGGAAATGGTATGTATCATGACTGTTCTTTACTCTGACATATTTTAATTCCTGTCCTCTCCTGATTCCTATGCCTAGTTAATCTCTATTCATTCCTATCCACATGCTTTAAGTAAAATAAACTAAAAAACACACTAATATCAGAATATGATAAAAGATACAGCATAAGTCAAATACCCAATGAGACCTTGACCTCTACCAGAGATAATAGTGGGGATGGAGGATTGGTTTACACAGTAAAATATACAATGTTATAGAACTATGACATGTGTAATACGTGTATTACAGTTTTCAAGAGAAACAGAACTAGTTGGACACAGTGGCTCACACCTGTAATTCCAGCGCTTTGGGAAGCTGAGGCAGGAAGATATTTGAAACCATGAGTTTGAGAACAGCTTGGGAAACATAGTGAGACCTCATCTCTACAAAATATATAAAAAAATAGCCAGGAGTGGTGGTTTGTTTCTGTGGTCCTAGTTAGACAGGAGGATTGCTTGAGTCTGGGAGGTTGAGACTGCAGTGAGCATTGACTGCACCACTGCACTCTAGATTGGGTGACAGAGTAAGACCTTGTCTCAAAAAAGGAGCAAGAGAAACAGAATCAATAGATTATGTACACTAACAGAGAGAAATTTATTTTAAATAATTGGCTCATGTCATTACAGAGCTGGCAAGTCCAAATTCAGCAGAGGTGGATGGCAGGCCAGAGAATCAAGGTAGCATTGGTATTGCAGTTGAAGACCGAAGGCTCTCTGCTGTCAGAATTCCATCTTGTTCAAAGGAGGTCAGTGTTTTTTTCTTTTCAGGCCTTCAACTGATTAGGTGATCTCCATCTACCTTATGAAAGACAGTCTGATTTACTAAAAAACCACCAATTTAAATGGTAAGTTCATCCAAAATCACTCACAGATACATCCAGAATAATGTCTGACCAAATACATAAGCATGGTCGCTCCATCAAATTGACCCATGAAATTAACCATTGCAATACATTTTGAGCTCAAACTATTGTCAGTGGCTTCAATGGCATTTGCAGACAGCTCTTACACACTGAATACATTTAGAGATGGCTAATTTAAGTTACAGATAGTCAGATAGATGGTGATAATTTCTTATTTTCTTCACCGATAGTTCTGTGAATTATGCTTATTGCAGATATTAAAAGTCATTGATATTTTCTAACTTCTTCATTTTCAGTTTTCTGCTATAATCTAAATTTATTTAAGGTAGAACAATCGAAATTGCTTCTCATTATTATTCCTCTATTGTAAGACACTTACCATCGTATTTTGTAAAAGAAAATGAATTTAATGCCTTTATTATGTCTTATATAGAAATTTTTACCTGTTCTTTGAATACTTAGGAAATTATTTTTTAAATAATGCACAAACTTCTTAGTTTACACTTACAGATGGGACAGACATTAGATCACATCCCCTATATCACATAGCAAGGAACACTGTTTCTCAGTTGCATCTTCTTTCTCCTACCAACGTTCGAAGATGACTCACGTTTTTCCTTGTAGTTGATATAAGCAGTTAAGTTCTCCAGAAGACACTAGTGCCAAACTGCATGCCGTATTGCTTCATTTATTTCCATTTCTGCAATGGACCCTAGTTGTCTAATAATTGAGGAAAAACTCCCTTTTTCTTATTGACCATGCTTAACTCAATTCTTTTTAGCTGCTCATTCTATCTTATGTCATCATGAAGATGAAAGGTAAGTGACATCTCTCCAAGTAACCATCAACAGTATTTCATTTAAGCCCTAAACAAAGAAGAGAGAACTCCTCCCAGTGTATTTCAAAAATTCTAGTGTATCGATTATTTTAGTTTACTTTCTCTTTTAGATTTTTAATATGCCTCTTCATGGAAACTTGGCCAGAGTGTTTTCAGAGGCAACCTCAGGGTGGTGAATAATAGTACAATGCTGACTTCAAAATCACTTTACTCAGACACACTTAGTGCTTGAACTTAGGTGATGCTCCCTGAATATTCTCACTATAAACAGATAACATTTTAGTGAGTCTAGATTACATAGATCATATCAAACTGTATTTCTTTTTTATTTTATTTTTATTTCTGAGACAGAGTTTTGCACCATTGTCTAGGCTGGAGTGCAGTGATGTGATCATGGTTCACTGTAGCCTCGACCTCCTAGGCCCAAGCAATCCTCCTACCTCAGACTCCAAAGTAACTGGAGCCACAGGCATGCAGCACCATGTTCAGTTAATTTTTTATTTATTTTTATTTTTTTGTAGAGATGAGAGTCTCCATATTTTGCCCACGCAGGCCTTGAACTCCTGGGCTCAAGTGATCTTCCTAGTTTGGCCTTCCAATATGCTGGGATTATAGGCATGAGTCATTGCACCTAAGCCTATATTTCTTTTCTATCTCTATCATATCAATATCAGAAATTCTAAACCAGAAAGACAAGTACTAAGTGTTTTTGATCAATTTGCATGCAGTAGGTTAAACCAGTTTCTAGGCATCTAGAAATTCCAAAAGCCAACATGAAGTCCCACTCATGTCTAAAATCTTGTGAAGGCTATTCATAACATATCATCTCTTTGGACTTTCATTCTACCTGAAGAGCTAGATGCAATCAGAATATGTAATTAAAATACGCCTTGTATGTGTTCTTTAAGTTTATATGCTTGCAGATATTGTAATTGATAAAATTTTGAGTCCAGATATTGTTCTATAAAATCAATACAAATATGATGACTAACCCCACAGAACTGTCTTCATTGTGACTTTACCATATTATCTACTGTCATAGAAAAAAATTAGATTTGTTTTGCATGAAAAATTGAAGAAGTTTTTAAAATTGTATTACATCTTTATATAGCTTAGAGTCTCATCGTTCATACTTGTATCATCCCTTAATAAATAGCTCTGCCAAGACTGAGAACACAAATCGCTCCTTAGAGTCTAGTTGATCTAGATACACCACCAGCTTTTTCCTTTGTTTGTTTTTTTTCCCCCAACTTTTATTTTCAGTTCATATGCAGGTTTGTTACATGGATAAATTACATTTCATAGGGATTTTGTGTACAGATTATTTCATCACACAGGTAATGAGCACAATATTCAGGAGGCAGCTTTTCAAAGTTCATCCTGCTCCCATCCTCCACCTTCAAGTAGATCCCAATGTCTATTGTTCTCTTCTTTGTGTCCAGGTATACTTAATGTTCAGCCTCTACATATAAGTGAGAACATGCAATATTCAGTTTTCTGTTCCTGCATTAATTTGTTTAGCACAATGAGCTCTAGCTCCATCCATGTTGCCATAAAAGGACATCATTTTGTTTATTTTTATGACTGTGTAGTATTCCATGGTGTATATGTACCACATTTGCTTTATCCAGTCCACTGTTGATGGGAATTTAGGTTTATTCCATGTCTTTGCTATTGTGAAAAGTGCTGCAGTGAACATCCACATGCATCTGTTCTTATGGTAGAATGGTTCATATTCCTTTGGATATACAACCAGTAATGTGATTGCTGGGTCAAATGATAGTTGCATCTTAAATTATTTGAGAAATCTCCAAATCACTTTCCACAGTGGCGAAACTAAGTTAGATTCTTACCAGCAATGTATAATCACTCATTACATTGCCAACATCTGTTATTTTCTGACTTTTTAATAATAGCCATTCTGACTGGTGTGAAATGATATATTATTGTGGTTTTGATTTGCATTTCTCTAATAATTAGTGGTATTAAGCATTTTTTCAAATGATCATTGGCCATATATTTGCTTTCTTTAGAGAAGTGTTTGTTCATGTCCTTTGCCCAATTTTGATAGGTTTGTTTTTTTTCTTAATTTATTTATGTTTCTTATGGATTATGGATATTATACTTTCATTGGATGTATGGACTGCATTGTTTGCAAACATTTTCTCCCATTCTGTAGATTAACTGTTTCCTCTGTAGATAGTTTCTTTTGCTGTGAAGATGCTGTTTAATTAGGTCCCACTTGACTATTTTTGTTTTCGTTGCTATTGTTTTTGTATTCTTCATAATAAAATCTTGGTCAGGGCCTCTGTGCAGAATGGTATTTCCTAGGTATTCTTTTATGGTTTTTATAGTGTTAGGTTTTATATTTAAGTCTTTATCTTCAGTTGATTTTTATATAATGAAAGGAAGGGGTCCAGTTTTATTCTTCCATATATGTAGCTAGCCAGTTATCTCAGCCACTTTTATTGAAAAGGGAGTTCTTCCCGATTTCTTTTTTGTTGTTGTTGATTTCACAGAAGGTCTGATGGATGTAGGTGTGAGGTTTTATTTCTGGGTTCTTTAACATGTTCCTTTGGTCTATGTGTCTGTTTTTGTACCAGTACCATGCTGTCTTGGTTACCATAACCTTGTAGTATAGTTTGAATTTATGTAGTGTGATGCCCCCAGTCTTGTTCTTCTAGATTAGGACTGCCTTTGCTGTACAGGCTCTTAGTTGATTCCATATAAATTTTAGAATAGTTTTTTTTTTTCTTCTTTTTCTGTGGAAAATGTTGTTGGTATTTTGATAGTAACTGCATTGAATCTGTAAATTGCTTTGAGCAGTATGGCCACATTAACAATATTGATTCTTCTTATCCATGAGCAGAGAGTATTTTTCCACTTGTGTGTGTAATTTCTGATTTTCAACAGTATTGTTTTGGAGGTCTTATTGTAGAGATCTTCAACCTGCCAGGTTAGCAGTATTCTTAGCTATTTTTGTTTTGGGATGTGGCTGTTATGAATGGGATTGCATTCTTGATTTGACTCTCAACTTGGATATTATTGGTTTACAGAAATGCTACTGACATTTGTACATTGATTTTTAATCCTGAAATTTTGCTGAAGTTATTTATCATATGTAGAAATCTTTGGGGGGAAAATCTAAAGATAAAGCATACTGGGAACTCTGGGACACAGCTACAACAATGTTAAGAGGAAAGTTTATAGTGCTAAACACCCACATCAAAAGGTTAAAAAGATATCAAATAAACCACCAACCTCACATCACACATAGAGGAATTAGAGAAAAAAAAAAGAGCAAATCAAACCCAAAGATAGAACAACAACAAAATAGCCAAAATCAGAGTTAAAGTGATGGACAGACTGCTAGCTAGACTAGTAAAAGAAAGAGAGAAGATCCAAGGAAACACAGTCAGAAATGACAAAGGAGACGTTACCAACCACTTGACAGAAACCTTCAGAGACTGTTATGAACACCTCCATGCACGTAAACTGGAAAACCTAGAATAAATGAATAAATTCCTATGAACAAGCAATTTTACATGAATGAACCAGGAAGAAATTGAAACACTGAACAGACTAACAGCTAGTTTCAGAATTGATTATGTAATAAAAAGCCTACCTACCAGAAAAAGAAGAGCCCTGGACTAGATGGAGTCACAGATAAATTCTACCAGTCATATAAAGAAAGACCGTTACCAATCCTGCTAAAATCATTTCAAAAAATTGAGGAGGATGGACTCCTCCCTAACTCATTCTATGAGTCCAGCATCGTTTTGATACCAAAACCTGGCAGAGACACAGTGAAAACTTTAGGCCAATAGTGGTGATGAACATGGATACAAAAATCCTTAATAAAATACTAGCAAACCAAATTCAGCAGCACATCAAAAACCTAATCTACTATAATAAAGTAGCTTTATCCCTGGGTTGCAAGGTTGGTTCTATATATAAATATTAATAACTGTTATTCATCACATAAACAGAACTAAAAACAAAAACCACATGTTCATCTCAATAGACACAGAAAAGCCTTTCAAGAAATTCATCATCCTTTCATGTTAAAAACCATCAACAAAGTAGCTATTGAAGAAACATACTTCAAAATAATAAGAGTCATCTATGTCAAACCAATAGTCAAAATCATACTAAATAGGCAAAAGCTGGAGGCATTCCCCTGGAGAACCAGAATGAGACAAGGATGCACAATCTCACCACTCCTATTTAATATAGTACTGGAAGTCCTAGACAGGACAATCAGTGAGCAAGAGAAACACATAAAAGGCATCCAAATAGGGAGAGAGGAAGTAAATAGATAATATGGTTTCATACTAAGCTCCTTCCTTTCTGAGATCTTGCTTCCAGTCTTGCAGTGTTTGTAGGGAATGGGGACTAAATTCTGACTACTTGAGGAATCACAGTTATCCATTTCCATTTTATTCTAGAGGAAATATCCATTTTCCTTATGTTCCTACCTTCCCTCTTCCCATTGATTTCCCCTAAAATGTACTTCATATCTCTGCAAAATAAATTAAGGAGAGAAAGTGGTTCTTTGTATTTTTGACCTTTTTTTTTTTTTTTTTTTTTTTTTTTTTTTTTTTTTTGAAATAGATATATTGCTGCCTGAAACCAGACAAAAAGCCCTGATGCCTTTCTGGATAGATGATGAGAAAATAGCGTGAGAAAAAAGTAAATTTAAATTTGAAATATATTTTCACAATGTAACTCTGCCTAGTAAATCTTTGTATTTACTCAAATAAACTTACTGTACTTCTCAATGGCTACTACAGGAGAAAAGCATTCTCATCATTATCACGTATATCCAAGTCTGTTCTGAATTCCCTCCACCCCTAGTACCATTAGTGTAGTAAACAAAGAAACATTTGGGTATATATCATCTACAACGACAAATAATTTTCTTGTACATTCAACTTTCTTTGTAGGTCTTTATCTTCCCAGAATTAAACTGAACCCATCCAGTGAAGCCAGACAGTTTAGAATCTTCTCCTAGTTTGAATGAGATTCACTCTTGATGTACATGATCCACTAACAGCATTTAGTCTCCATGGATTAATAGCCATCATTGCAACTCATGAGGGAGCAATCTCAGAACGGTAGCCGACTTATGAGAGGTTAGCCACTCTCACAGCCTAGCTTGTTTATCAGAGAGGTATTGAGATCTCACTCTGTGTGTGTGTGTGTGTGTGTTTAAATCTCATGCTCAAGGATTGAAAGAATCAATATCGTTGAAATGACTGCAGTGCCCAATGCAATCTACAGATTCAGTGCAATCCCTATCAATATACCAATGCCATTTTTTACACAATTAGAAAACAAAAACCTAAAATTCATATAGAATCAAAAAAGAGTCCAAATAAGAAATGCAATTTTAAACAAAAAGTACAAATCTGCATGCATCACATTACCTGACTTTAAATTATACTACAAGGCTATGGTCACTAAAACAGTATGGTACTTGCACAAAAATAGACACATAAATCAATGGTACAGAATAAAGAACCCAGATGTAAAGCCACATACCTACAACCATACTTCTGATCATCAACAATGTACAAACATTAAATAATGGGGAAAAAGACCCCTTGTTCAATAAGTAATTCTGGGAAAATTGGGTAACCATATGCAGAAGAATGAAACTAGACCCCTATCTCTTACTATACACAAAAATTAATTCAACATGGAATAAAAATTAAATATAACACTTGAAACTATAAAAATAGTTGAAGAAAATCTAGAAAAACTCTTCTGACCATTAACCTGGGCAAAGAATTTATGATGAAGAGCCCCAAAACAAATGCAACACAAACAATAATAAGCAAATGGGACTTGAGGAAATTAAAAAGCTTCTGCACAGCAAAATAAACTATCACAGAGTAAATGATAACCTATGGAATGGGAGAAATATTTGCAACTTCAGCCTCTGACAAAGCACTAATATCCAGAAGCTAAGAGAACTCAATAGGAAAACAAAACAACATAAACTGGTCAAAAGACCTGAACAGAAATTCCTTAAAGAAGAAACACAACTGTCCCAAGACAGGGATGCCCTCTCTCACCACTCCTATTCAACATAGTGTTGGAAGTTCTGACAAGGGCAATCAGGCAGGAGAAAGAAATAAAGGGTATTCAATTAGGAAAAGAGGAATTCAACTTGTCCCTGTTTGGAGATGGCATGATTGTATATTTAGAAAACCCCATTGTCTCAGCCCAAAATCTCATTAAGCTGATAAACAACTTCAGCAAAGTCTCAGTATACAAAATCAATGTGCAAAAATCACTAGCATTGTTAGACACCAATAACAGACAAGCAGAGAGTCAAATCAGGAGTGAACTCCCATTCACAATTTCTTCGAAAATAATAAAATACCTAGGAATCCAACTTACAAGGGATGTGAAGGACCTCTTCAAGGAGAACTACAAACCACTGCTCAGTGAAATAAAAGAGGACATAAACAACTGGAAGAACATTCCATGCTCATGGATAGGAAGAATCAATATCGTGAAAATGGCCATACTGCCCAAGGTAATTTATAGATTCAATGCCATCCCCATCAAGCGACCAATGACTTTCTTCACAGAATTGGAAAAAACTATTTTAAAGTTCATATGGAACCAAAAAAGAGCCCACATCGCCAAGACAATCCTAAGCCAAAAGAACAAAGCTGGAGGCATACTTCAAACTATACTACAAGGCTATACTACAAGGCTACAGTAACCAAAACAGCATGGTACTGGTACCAAAACAGAGATATAGACCAATGGAACAGAACAGAGCCCTCAGAAATAATACCACACATCTACAACCATCTGATCTTTGACAAACTTGACAAAAACAAGAAATGGGGAAAGGATTCCCCATTTAATAAATGGTGCTGGGAAAACTGGCTAGCCATATGTAGAAAGCTGAAATTGGATCCCTTCCTTACAACTTATACAAAAATTAATTCAAGATGGATTAGAGACTTAAATGTTAGACCTAAAACCATAAAAACCCTAGAAGGAAACCTAGGCAATACCATTCAGGACATGAGCATGGGCAATGACTCCATGTCTAAAACACCAAAAGCAATGGCAACAAAAGCCAAAATTGACAAATGGTATCTAATTAAACTAAAGAGCTTCTGCACAGCAAAAGAAACTACCATCAGAGTGAACAGGCAACCTACAGAATGGGAGAATATTTTTGCAATCTACTCACCTGACAAAGGGCTAATATCCAGAACCTACAAATAACTCAAACAAATTTACAATAAAAAAGCAAACAATCCCATCAAAAAGTGGGCTAAGGATATGAGCAGACACTTCTCAAAAGAAGACATTTATGCAGCCAACAGACACATGAAAAAAAGCTCATCATCACTGGCCATCAGAGAAATGTCAATCAAAACCACAATGAGATACCATCTCACACCAGTTAGAATGGTGATCATTAAAAAGTCAGGAAAAAGGTGCTGGAGAGGATGTGGAGAAATAGGAACACTTTTACACTGTTGGTGGGACTCCACTAGTTCAACCTTTTGGAAGACAGTGTGGCAATTCCTCAAGGATCTAAAACTAGAAATACCATTTGACCCAGCCATCCCATTACTGGGTATATACCCAAAGGATTATAAATCATGCTGCTATAAAGACACATGCACACGTATGTTTATTGTGGCACTATTCAAATAGCAAAGACTTGGAACCAACCCAAATGTCCATCAATGATAGAATGGATTAAGAAAATGTGACACATATGCACCATGGAATACAATGCAGCCACAAAAAAGGATGAGCTCATGCCCTTTGTAGGGACATGGATGAAGCTAGAAACCATCATTCTCAGCAAACTATCGCAAGAACAGAAAACCAAACACTGCATGTTCTCACTCATGGGTGGGAACTGAACAATGAGAACACTTGGACACTGGAAGGGGAACATCACACACCAGAGCCTGTCGTGGGGTTGGGAGTGGGGGTAGGGATAGCATTAGGAGATATACCTAATGTAAATGACTAGTTAATGGGTGCAGCACACCAAAACGGCACATGTATACGTATGTAACAAGCCTGTACTTTGTGCACATGTACCCTAGAACTTAAAGTATAATTTAAAAAAAAAGAAGAAATACAAGTGCCCAATAAACCTATGGAAAAATGCTTTATATAACTAATCATTAGAGAAATGCAAATTAAATCCACAATGACATATCATCTTACGTTGGTCAGAATGGCTATTATTAAAAGTCAAAAAACAACAGATGATGGTATGCAGGCAGAGAACAGGGAATGATCATACACTTTTGATGGGAATATAGATAAGTTCAACATCCAGGGTAAACAGTATGGAGATTTCTCAATGAACCAAAATAGAACTACCATTCAACCCAGCAATCCCTCTAGTGGTTATCTACCCAAAGGAAAATAAATAATTGTATAAAAATGATGCACTTATACTGTAACACTATTCACAATAGCAAAGTCACAAAACCAACCTGAGGGTCTATCAATGGTTGATTCAATAAAGAAAATGTGGTACACATATACCATGGGATATTACACAGCCATTATAAAGAATGAAATCATGTCCTTTGTAGCAACATAGGTGCAGCTGGAGTCCATTATCCTCAATGAACTAATTCAGAAATGTAAAACGAAATACTACATGATTTCAATTATAAGTGAGAGCTAAATAATCGATACACATTCACTGGGGATGTGATGGGGATGGGAAGCGTCAGAGTTGAAAAATTACCTATTGAGTACAACGTTTACCACTTTGGTAAAATGTGGACTAGAAGCCCAATTCCCATCAGTACACATTATAAAAAATATGCACATTTGCCCCCTGAATCTAAAATGATATATAATTTAGAGGTGAGGAAACTAAGCTTAGAGAAATGCTATGACATAGACAAAACAGTACATTCAGTAAATGGCAGAACACGGATTTGAGTATTTCTATATTTATTACATAATCCACAGGTCTTACTACATATAATACTATGTATATTGCTCTCTACCTACTAGCATAGGGATGTAGGCTATGTAGGATGTACCACATATTTCTACTCTCGTTTGATGTCTTCCTCCTACTGCTTTTACCTCATATGTCATCTTGCATTTGGAAAACTACAGGAAAATGAGTTCAAATGACTGTTATATAATGATATACCTGAAAATGAAAAAACAGTTGAATAAACACGAATTTCTATTTTCTATGTCTTTTGTTTTTCATTGCAGAAACTCTATAATTTATAAAAATAATTTTTTGCTGATACTATTAAACCTATTTTGTGGCCTGGCATGGTGGGTCACACCTGTAATCCCAGCACTTTGGGAGGCCGAGGCAGGTGGATCACGAGGTCAGGAGATCAAGACCATTCTGGCTAACATGGTGAAACCCTACCTCTACTAAAAATACAAAAAGTTAGCCGGGTGTGGTGGTGGGTGCCTGTAGTCCCAGCTACTCGGGAGGTTGAGGCAGGAGAATGGCGTGAACCTGGAAGGTGGAGCTTGCAGTGAGCCGAAATCGCACCCCTGCACTCTAGCCTGGATGACAGAGCGAGATTCCGTCTCAAAAACAAAAACAAAAAAAC
Organism: Macaca mulatta; assembly: GCF_049350105.2. Taxonomy (NCBI): domain Eukaryota; kingdom Metazoa; phylum Chordata; class Mammalia; order Primates; family Cercopithecidae; genus Macaca; species Macaca mulatta. The sequence goes on from NC_133412.1 coordinate 114,316,849, forward strand.
AAACAAAAATAAACTATTTTGTATAAAATACAGTTTAAATAAAGAAAAAAATATATAAATAAAATGAAAAATATCAGACTAAAATAATATTACCATAAGCATCTTTGGTGAATCATAGCACATTCACTATGATTTTCATATAGTTTTTGCTTCTCCAAAATGAACTATTAACTTTTGTTTTATTTAAGTTGTTTTGACTTTATAACTAAAACTAAATTTATTTTGTTTTAGATCCTCTGTATACAAAATATGAATCAATCATTAGTTGTGCTTGAGAGTAATTAAAAGAATAGGTGTTTTCCTTAACCATTTGCCTCAGGACAGTTAGTAGTAGACTAATATAAATACACTTTAAAATCTGGTGTTTTAGGTAAAATAAAAGAGCAACACTTCATCATTGTCTCAAAAGCAGGAGAAAAAAACAAAATGTATAACCTTTTCACGATCATTACCTTTGCAAAATACTAATTTTCCTTCAAATGCCATAAATCATGTAAACAGAATGCATTATGTTGTTGCTCATACCATCCATCTACTGAATTTTACAGCCTTCTTTTCATGTGTGAATTATTTTGGTTTATTCATGATTTATCTCCCGCACATACTCAATGGGATTTTTTTCTATCACCTAGAACATATTAATTACTTTAATTAAGCAACACATTTAGAGCATACTGGCAGACAAAGCAAAAAAAGGAAAGCATTCAATTATATGGTACTGGCAGCATTCAGAAATAAGATAGTTTATACAGATGTTATTTTATACTGACATTAAAACTTGAGGTATATTTATAATGCAAACATTTTAGATGAAATCTACATAATTTTAATTGGAGAGTTAACAGAAATTTTCCTCAAGAAATTATTCCATATTATAACACTTTATTGAAAGTTGAACTAGGACTTCAAAAATAATGTGCTTAAGTGGAAATGTATGTATCACATTACAAACATAGAAACAATTTAAGGCATACAATACAAGAAATAGTTAATGACCTATGACATGCTTTCCTAAGAGACTTTCGTATGTCTTAAAATACACCTAATCCAATATTAAAGATCCAAGAAAAGTCGGAATTGCAAGTCTCTCTCTGCAAACAAGATATGCTTTTGCTACTAGACCTATGGAAAGATGAAATGCATTTTATGCTCAACTATCCTACATATTCAGAGGTTGTAGCTATCCTAAATATTCACAGGAGATGCAAAATTATCAACAGATAACATCAATATTTTGTCTCAGACAAGAACGTGGCATTGTCTATAATGCAATAAAGAGTACAGAACAACCAGAAAGTAATTTTGATTTGAGAGACTTTAAGAATATATGCAAAAATTCATCACAGAATGTAGGTGTTGGTTAAAAACTGCCGATCTAAACTAAACTGTGGGTGCTATTATGTACTAATGAAAATGATTAAAGAAAGCACCATTCATTTGTCCCTGGCATCCCTGAGGTGTGTATGGAGCTAGATAATCTAACTTGTGGACATTGGTCCAATGCCTTATCAGGAATTTTCATTTTTATTTAAAAGCCACCCTGAGCCAGGCCCGGTGGCTCACGCCTTTGGGATGCCGAGGCGGGTGGCTCAAGAGGTCAGGAGATTGAGACCATCCTGGCTAACACGGTGAAACTCCGTTCCTATGAAAAATACAAAAAGTTAGCTGGGAGTGGTGGCGGGCGCCTGTAGTCCCAGCTACTAGGGAGGCTGAGGCAGGAGAATGGCGTGAACTCAGGAGGTGGAGCTTGCAGTGAGCGGAGATCTGGCCACTGCACTCCAGCCTAAGCGACAGAGCGAGAATCCATCTCAAAAAAAAAAAAAAAAAAGAAAAGAAAAAGAAAAAAAACAGCTACCCTGAAAAGAAGAAAAGAAAAACCAAAAACTTAACTTGTTTAATTGAATTCTTAGAGTCGGTTTGGGTGCCCTCCTTTGGTAGTCTCATAATAATTTTAGTCTAGGTTGGGAAACAACCACTACCCAGGGGGATACAAGAAAAATGATGGTAACTGTTCGGTGAGCTATGGAAATTAGTAGAAAAAAAAAATTTTAAAAATCAACTCCAAATTGATTTACCCTATTAAGTTTTATTTTGTTACTAATTATTAGTCATTTTGTTATGTCCTATTGCATTTAATTTGTCACTTCATTACATGAGTGTCCCAAGTGCTGGGAATTAACTTTCTGAAAAGCTATTACCTTATTTTTGTAAAGATTTTGCCAAAATAAAAATTAAAGTTATTTTTCAAAGAAGAAGAAAATAATCTTTGATGATAATTAAAACATTAATTTCAAAATTCATAAAATGATGGCTTAACAAGAACTAGAGTGAATAATTAATTTCAGGTTTATCTCTGTATTGCTTAAAAATACTAAGATATTGTACATAGATGGCTTAGAATTGAATAAAGCATTTATTGACCATCTGCCTATAATTTAAACAGTTGTCCATTCTAATTGACGCTCTAATTTTAGATGACTTTAACCATTATTAAAACATAAATACAATTTTAAATATTGGTAAGCAAACTTACAACCATATAGGCTGTTCAGTGACGTTATTTAAATAAAAGAAATCAAACATTTTTACTATATTTCATCAAAAACTATATTAATCAGGGAAAATACAAACATTTTAACTTTTGAAATTAAGCATTTACTTCTTAAACAAAATATTGTTGAAGCTTCTTCTTAAGTCGATATAACCAGAGTTAGTAACATATTATTTATTGTATATTTTATCATATATCGTCTTTTAATTTTTATCTGTGTGTGTCTCGCTTCCCCATACATTCACCATACTTGTACTAATAATGCATTTGCCTCAGTGCCAAATATATAAGAGCCCCTTGTAAGGCTTAACCTATTCTACTTCCAGATGTAAATAAAATGTAGAAACACTGAATCAGGATGAGTGGGGGCTCAATAACCTTAGGAAGTAGTTGAGATCGCTATCTCTTTGTTGGGCAAAAAAGAATTTTCATAAATGCAGTGTACATCATATGTTTCTAATTCTTAATTCACAAATGCATAATACCTGAAAACATGGGTCACGAGACATCAGCCAGGGCAACTAAAGGAGGGCAAAGGAGTGCTAAGAGGGAATTTTATAGGTATAAGTGTCTACATAAAAAATAAAAATAAAAAAACCTTCAAATAAACAACCTAACAATGCATGTTAAATAACACGAAAAGCAATAGCAAACTAAACCCAAAATTAGTAGAATAAAATAAATAATAAAGATCAGGGCAGAAATAAATGAAATTGAAATAAAATAATACAAAAGATTAATACAACAAAAAGTTTCTGTTGCTTCAAAAAGTTAAACAAAATTGATAAACCTTTGGCAGAAAAGTTCCAAATAAATGAAATCAGAGATGAAAAGAGAGACATTACGACTGATATTACAGAAATTCAAAGAATCATTAGTGACTACCATGAGCAACTACATGCCAGTAAATTGGAAAACCTAGAAGAAATAGATAAATTTCTAGACACAAACAACCAACCAGAATTGAACCATGAAAATTCCCAAATCAGAACACATCAATAACAAGTAACAAGATTGAAGTTGTATTAAGAAGTCTCCCAGGAAAGAAGAGCCCAGGACCCAATGACTTCACTGCATAATTTTATCAAGCATTGAAAGAAGAACTAAAATGTATCCTACTCAAACTGTTCTGAAAAACAGAGGAGGGAATATTTTCAAAATCATTCTATGAGGCCAGTATTAGCCTAATACCAAAACCAGACAGGCACATTAAGAAAAGGCCAATATCTCTGAAAATATTGATGTAAAAGTCCTCAATAAAATACTACAAACCAAATTCAGCAATATGTTATAAAATTCAGTCATCATGACCAAGTAAGGTTTTGAAAAAGGATGCAAAGATGGTTTAACATATGCAAATCAATCTGGTACATCATATCAACAGAATGAAAACCAAAAACCATAAAATCACTTCAACTGGTGCTGAAAAATCATTTGATAAAATTCAACATTCCTTCATGATAAAATCCCTCAAAAACTGGAGATAGAATGAACATGCCTCAATATAATAAAAGCCATGTGCTACAGACCCACAGCTAGTAGCATACCAACCAGGGAAAAACTGAAAGCCTTTCCTGTAAGTTGTGGAACACCACAAGAATCTAACTTTTATGTCTGTTATTCAACATGATGCTGGGAGTCCTAGCTAGAGCAATTAGAAAAGAGAAGGGAATAAAGGGCATCCAGACTGGAAAGAAAGAAGTCAAAGTATTCTTGTTTGCATATGACATGATCTTATATTTGAAAAAACCTGAAGACTCCATCAAAAAGTATTAGAACTGATAAACAAATTTAGTAAAGTTTCAGGATACAAAATCAGCATACAAAAATTATTAGCATTTCTTTATGCTAATATAAACAATCTGAAAAAGAATTTAAAAAGTGATCCCATTTACAAATGCCACAAATAAAATTAAACACCTACAAATTAACCAATGAAGTAGAAGTTCTTTATGATGAGAACGATAAAACACTGATGAAAGAAATTGAAGAGGATACCGAAATATATAAAGTTATTTCATCTTCATAGAGAGGAAGAATCAGTGTTGTTAAAATATCCAGACTACTCTAAATGATCTATAGATTCAATACAATTGCTATCAAAATGTCAATGACATTCTTCACAGATACAGAAAAAAAATCCTAACACTTATATGAAATCCCAAAAAGACCCAGAATAGCCAAAGCTATCTTATGCCAAAAAAATCAAAACAAAACAAAACAAAGTAAAACAAACAAACAAAACCCCTGATCACATTACTGACTTCAAACTATGCTGCAGAGGTATAGCAACCAAAACAGTGTGGTACTTGCATAAAAACAGGCACATAGACCATTGGAAGAAAATAGAGAATCCAGAGGCAAATACATACACCTAGAGTGAACTCATTTTTGACAAGGTTTCCAAGAACATACCCTGGAGAAAAGACAGTCTTTTTAATAATAGTATCGGGAGAATTGGATAACTATATGCAGAAAAATGGAGCTAGACCCCAATCTCTCACAAATACAAAATTAAATCAAATGAATTAAACACTTAAAGCAAATACCTCAAACTATGAAACCACTACAAAAAAACATTGGGGAAACACTCCATGACACTGGTCTGGGCAAAATTTTCTTGAGCAGTATGCCACAAGCTCTGGCAACCAAAGCAAAAATGGACAAGTGGTATCGTATCAAGTTAAAAGCCATCTGCCCAGCAAAGGAAGCAACCAATAAAGTGAAGACACAACCCATAAAATGGGAGAAAGTATTTGCAAACCACCCGTATGACAAGGGATTCTCACCAGAATATATGAATAGCTCAAACAAAAAAAAATCTAATAATCCCATCAAAAAAATGGGCCAAAGATTTGAATAGACATTTCTCAAAAGAAGACATACAAATGGTAAGCAGCTTTAGAAAAGGGTGTTCAATATCGTTGATTATCCGAAAAAAGCAAATCAAAACTACAGCGAGATATCATCTCATCCCAGTAAAAATGGCTTATATCCAAATGACAGGCAATAACAAATGCTGGTGAGGACATGGAGAAAAGGAACCCTTGTACACTGTTGCTAGGATTGTAAATTAGTACAACCAGTATCAAAACAGTTTGGAGGATCCTTAAAAGTCTGGAAACAGAATTACTTATCATCCACTAATCCCACTGTTAGTTATGTACCCAAAAGAAGGGAAGTCAGTATGTTGAAGAGATACCCACACTTCCATGTTTGTGGCAGTCCTCTTCACAATAGCCAAAATTTGGAAGCGACCTAAGTGTCCATCAAGAGATGAATAGATAATGAAAATGTGGCACTGGTACACAACGGAATAACATTTGGCCATAAAAAAGAATGAGAACCTGTCGTTTGAAGTGACATGATAGAACTGGAGGTCATTATGCTACAGGAAATAAGCCAGGCGCAGAAAGACAGACATTGCATGTTCTCACTTATTTATGAGATCTAAAAATCAAAACAATTGAACTCATGGACAGAGAGAGTAGAAAGATGGTTACCAGAAGCTGGGAAGGGTAGTAGGGGAGGTAGGGTTGGTTAATAGATAGGAAAACCATATTTAGAAAGAGTAATAAGACCTATCATTTGATAGTGCAATAGGATGTCTATAGCCAATAAAATTTAATTGTACATTTAAAAATAACTGAAGGAGTATAATTGCATAATTATGGATGAATGTTTTGGGGACTGGAAACCCCATTTTAAATGGTGTGATTACCCTGCATTGTGTGCCTGTATCAAATTATCGCATGTATTTTTCTTCTTTTATTTAAAGCAAAAAAAAAAAAATTTCTTATTGCCAATGAACAGTGCCTTTTTTTCTTATGCATATCCCAACAGATATATTTTATAGGAAACTTGTGTTTTGGTAGTTCTGTTTTTATTAATAAACACTACCTGGAAAGAGCAAATTTTAAAAAAAAGTCTTAACATTATCAAGGATTTGACATTACAGGTTCCCAATCAAATGAAAGAGCCAGAAAATCAGAAAATGTGAAAGAAGAAAATCTTATTTTGTATTGTGAAACAAGAAGTTGATTGCAAGTCTGCATTATTCAAAGATAATTCTTCATGGTACACACATTTCTGTCCATCTTGTCAGCAGAGGCACTGACATCCCTTTGCTATAGTCTATATTTCCAAGGCTGCTTGTAAAACAGTCTTGGAAGAAAGGGTTTTTCTTTGCTTTACAGAGGGTGGGTTTGCTTACTATCCAGTACAATAAAGGTAATGTTTTCTTTTAGAGCAAATGTTGGTCAGGTTTGTTTGCATCCCATTATTAAGAAATATAATTTCCTAAGTTGGTGGTTCCCCTGCTATGTCACAAACCATGTGCCTACAACCTGTCCAGGCTCACCAGGGACTTGGGGCACATAGGAAACTTGCACAAAGAACAAGCTCCTGCTGTCGCCTGTATATAATAAAATATTTTGTCTGTGACCCAGGAATCTTCTGTCTCCTGTCAGCATGCATGAAACATAACGAGCTTGCTAACCTGCAATTAAGGTAAACTTCAGACCACTCTCAGTTATTGATATGCTTAACATGGGGACATATGTTAGATCATCTTTAATATTGATGTAGATATAAAAAGGATTTAATCTACAGATTTTTGAAAAAAGCAAAACTAAGGTAAAAAAAGTGACCACAAACTAGTGTTTATAGTTATTAATTCTAAGAAAAAAAAAACAGAAAAAACATACACATGCATATATAATATGTAGAGGTTATAAAATTATTCAAAACAAAGTAAAGGAACTATCTTAAAGAATTAGAAGAACATTTCTGAAAAAGACAATGGTAGAAGATTTTGGATAATTATATTCATTTTATTTCTTAATAAGAAGGTTTTTTATTTATGCAAACATTTGGAAAAAATTAAATATATTCATTAAATGCATTTATTAAAAATAAATACTATAATCTTATAGAACAAAAATTAATAAGTAAAGCATAAAGCCTTCATTGTATAGTAGTAGAGATACGGACATAGTTGTTCCTGACGTTTCAGCCAATTTGCTAGCCATGATCATCAAGAGAGAATAAGAGTTCAATGAAGATCCAGGATTAGACATATCAGAGACGGCACAAGCCAGAACTCTGCCAAATAACATGCAGGAAAGCACAGCCTATGAAGAATATAATAAAGACTGCCTACATAAGCAGAAGGACAATCAGAAACTTCAAGTTTTCAAATAAACTGTGAACCCTCAATAGCTCTCTTTTCAAAGTAATGCTGAAATGAAGGATAAATTAGGGCATACATCTATATTGCGATATTCTCTTTAATACATCATTGATTAAAATTGTCTTCGTACAGGAAAAATGTGAAGAATTCAGGGAAGAAAAGGAGAGTAGCAGCCACTAAATAACTATAAACTAAACTCTAAACAAACATTTTTAAAGAGTGTTTTGGGGGATTTGAGTATTCTTTTGTGGGGTATCAACTCCAAGGCAGTAACCAATAGCAAGTAGAGTGGCAGGTGATGCAGGGTTCTCTAAGTGTGTTTGACAAGAATTGCAGTGAAAAGGCAAGGACAAAATTTCAGGGAATGGTGCAGGGTGTGATTTATTAGCTAATGGATGAAATCAGAGTGATTTGAGTAATAAAAAGGAATTGATGGACTGAATGAATTATGAAATTTTGATTAATCTTTCAAAATTAGAAACTATGAAAGTCAAGGAATGTGAAGGGAAGAGGGCACTGTGAATATTTCCTTGGAAGTGAAACTGTTCCCTATGATGGCAAGGTTTAAGGCTGTCACATGCAAACGGCTCATTGAAATTCATTGGCAATGAAAGCCAGTTAGATCAAGGAATCAATTACTATGCTATAAACAAATAGCTATGGCTATTTAACTGCTCTTCAGTTAAAACAAATTTAACATTTATAGTTACTTACTGAATTTTACAAAATAGTCATTGTATAAGCATTTTTATAAGTAATTAACAAAAGCATGCTTATACTTCATGAATTGGATATGGAATCAAGGCTTCATGGATCATAATTAGTATTGCTACCTTGTATGAAGCAGCTTAACTTTTCTTCTGTACAATAAGAACAGATTTCTCAGTAAATATCCAGTTCTCAATCTTAACATTAAATTTATTTTTTATTTCTAATAACTCGTTAAGATATATAAAATACCACCAAATAAAAATCTTGAGAGAACAGTTATGAGTGTTGTAAAATATTTTTAGTGAACTTTTAGCAAGAACTCCTTTTTAAATGTTTAGATGTATGTATACAGCAGAACTATTCTGCTGTGTTTATAAGTGGGAACACCATTTTGTAGCTTATGATATTATTCAGAATTGAACAATTTTATTAGGATAACAGAATTGTTATGGTACTTTAGCAGTTTTCTTTAATAATTCAGATCTAGGCCTCAGACTGGGTATTTCTACCTACTCTATGATTTGGAGCACACAAACACACAAACTTCATTTTGTTTTCATGAAGATAATGTATAATCTTTTCCTATGCTGAATGATTTATTTGGTTAGAGGATTCAAATTTATTTTTAGTGTTTTACTAAGTCCAATCTGTAATTATTACACAGTTGAAATATAACCAATATTTTCTTTTCCTCAGCTTAAAGTTACTTTCTCTAAAAATCTTCTCATGATCTTAACTAGGTCAGTTTCATCCTACACACATTTCTATCATCCTGGAGGTGCTCTTGTGGTTGTCATACCGCGTTAGAGTTTTATGTTCCTTTTCGAGTATAAAATGATACGCTATGAAGTCCTTAAGTTCAAAGAGCAAGTTTTATAAGGGGGTGTTCATATAAGCCTGTTTTGCAAGAGCCAGTTTTACTTTTGAACTGTCGCCAAAATATTCTATGTTTGTCTCCTCTTTACACTGAAACTTGTCTTAGTTTGGATTATAAATTACATGGTCATTCCATTTATAAACACTGATAAATGGTGGCTGCTCGATAAAGATTTGTGGAATTAATAAATGAATGAACACTTGAGTGAGGGAAGGAACTGACCATAGTTATCTTTAATTTAACATTTTAAGAGGAATTTTGAAATATCCTCTTTTAATAACTTTACCATTCACATTGCATTCACAAGAAAAAAGGGAAGAAGTGAGTAATTGACTCAAATATCTTGCTACAAACTTTGCTAACATTTTGTTACTTGAGAGAAAACTACTTCTATGTTTTATATGGACAGCTATCCATTGTTCTGTTTAACTCTTTTCTATTTCTCTCTCTGTCTGATTCATACTTAGTGGCTTGTTATTTTTGTAATTTTTCGGCATCAGTGCAGATAAACCTTAAAAGATCTTTATGCAGTGTATCTGTTAAGTATAGAAATATTTCATTTATAGCTTTCAGTACTTCTTATCTATTTCTTTTTGAAGAAGTTGATTATGAATTATACATACCTGCACAGCACGAAATATTCAATTCATGCTCTTTCATTCCATTTCAGCCTACCAAACAAAGAAAGAGTTGTTTGAACATAGAAAATACAGGGTCTGTGCATAGCAATATGCCAGTGGTATTTAATAGCATTTTTCCCATAACAGGGCTCAGATTAGAAGTCTAGCGTAACGATATTTCTATTTTACACACTCACTGCAAGTCCATATAAGCTGTTCAATTAACTGAAACAGAAACTTTGTTTTAAGCATACAAATTATGCTTCTCAAAATCCAGAGTTTGTTTTTCAAACTCAGAAATAATATCGATGCTAAATGGAATGATTATCAAACAAAGTTAGTCATATATTAGAAAACTGAGAAAATTAATATGGATTTATTAAGACAAAAACTACTTTTTGAATAGTAATGAAGATGTTCACCACTGATTTGAATTGGTAATTATTTGTTTATTCTGTTTCATTCAATTCCTTACACCTGAATATTTCCTGTAATAAATCTTTCTAAATCTAGAAAGAATAATGTCTTCACCATTTACTGAAGAATTATGTTGTATCTGAGGTGAGCGCATGGGCTGAGACTTCAGATAGCTTCAGGTTACAGCTAGCAAACTCTTCCTTAGGGAAAACTTCATGTAATAATATATTTTGTTTGAGCTAACTTACCACTTAGTTGTTTTCCTTTTATAAACCAATTAATCCAGGATTTGTCCATTTTTTAGCCAACAATTAGTGGCAAATGAATTCTGTTCACCAGTAAAACATATTTTTTTCTACCTACCTGATGTAGAGAAGTAAATGGAAGACAAAAAAAACAAACAAACAAAATAAATAACCAAATTTGAGCTTCACTTATCTATTTGCTTCATAATGCACAGCACATCAAGCTACTCCAGAAAATGTTCAATGGGTGTGTAAAATGTATACATTGTGGTCATAGCTGTACTATTTAAGCCTTTACAGTTTAGAAATTATTCAACATGAAATTGACTGGTACAATATAAACTCAGTCATCACATTCAGTGGAAGGTTTTTTTGATTTCCATTTTAAATATATGTTTTAAGTTTTATTAAAATCTTTTCTTCAAGCTAAATAGTTCATTTAGGATTGAGACTCTGTAACAGTACAATCATGGTCATATGTTAGAAATGTCAAAGCAATCAGTTTTAATTTTATTTTAAATATGATATAGTATGCACCAAATTTTCAAAGTTCTTAACTATATTTGTTTTATTTTAGTTCATTTAAAAGAACTTGATTGAATATTAATTTGCATTGTGTATATTGTAGTGTTTCTCAAAATAAGCATTTAATTAATTATTCTTCTGGCCCTCAGCCACTTAGAAAGTCTGAGTAGAAAAACTGAAATTAGTAGATTTTGAATATTTTTGTAATAATGAATAATATTTTTAAGCACAAACTCTGTGCCAGGGATTGTTGTTAGTGTATTGATATGGATGTCTTATTTAATATTCACTAAAATCTATTCCATAATCATTATTATTATCACTGTGTGACAATAGATGATGAAATGATGATATAGCAGGTTAAGAATGTTTTAAGATCATGTAGATACTAAGTGGTGGAACTGGGATTCTAATCAAGAAATTGGATTCTGCAATTTGTTCTTTTGTGCTTCTTTCAGTAGCTGTCCACCAACTTCATGCCCAGAGACACTGGATAGCATTAACATCTTGTTCTAATCAAACATGAAGAAAAATCAAAATAGCAACTAATCAAATATTGCTACGTAAATATCTCCTCTGTTAGCTTGTTAGTTATGCAATATTTGACAACTTAGTGTTTTCTTTAGAGACTATAATATGCATCCTTAACAAGCTACATTCTTATCTAGATTACATATTCTAGCAATTTCTAAATAATGAAAGACCTTAAGACATTTCATTTACCATGCTTTTAAATATTTTACTATTGCTGTCATATATCTTAATTTTTCATATATTTAAATTTAATCAGGTTGGGCACAGTGGCTCACACCTGTAATCACAGAACTTTGGGAGGCTAAGGCTGGCAGATCACAAGGTCAAGAGTTGCACTCCAGCCTAAGCAACAAGAGCAAGACTCCATCTCAAAAAATAATAATAATAATCATTGTGATCACGGTAGTAACTAGGTCTAATGTGATTCTGCTCCACTGATTTTTTTTTTTTTTTTTTTTTTTGGCCTTATAGCTCTGTCTCCTGGTGTGACTGGTAAATTTTTATTAAATACTACACATTGTGTGAAAAAAATATTGCCAACTCTGTAAGATGTTATCCTTCCACAAAAAAAGTTATCTTTATGTCTAGTATGCAATTAAAGCCGGAGAAAATCACTTTATCACAGCATGGAGCTAAGCCAAGATGGATTTTGTTCATTATAGAACCCTTGTGTTCCCAGTGCTACTTACTTTTAGAGGCAGGTTTCCAAGGATCTCAGCTGAATTCTCTTCTTGGAAACCCCTGAAATCTGCTTATTTTTTCCATCATTCTATGAGGCTGCTGGAATCTCCTCACTTTCTCATTCCTGCCCTGCTTACCAATTAAGAAATGGCTCAAGAATGAAAATGAGGCCGGGCGCGGTGGCTCACGCCTGTAATCCCAGCACTTTGGGAGGCCGAGGCGGGCGGATCACAAGGTCAGGAGATCGAGACCACGGTGAAACCCCGTCTCTACTAAAAATACAAAAAATTAGCCGGGCGCGGTTGTGGGCGCCTGTAGTCCCAGCTACTCAGGAGGCTGAGGCAGGAGAATGGCGTAAACCCAGGAGGCGGAGCTTGCAGTGAGCCGAGATCGCGCCACTGCACTCCAGCCTGGGCGACAGAGCGAGACTCCGTCTCAAAAAACAAAACAAACAAACAAAAAAAAAAGAGAATGAAAATGATGTTCACTCTTTATTCTCTTTGTCTCTCATTCTGTCTGGGTTCTTAACTTTTATACTCTGGCTGCTTTGGAAATTGTGAATATTTTTTCGGCCTTCTCAGTCTCGTAAGACTACCTAAACTACCAAACTTTTCAGCCGTTTGTAGCACCTTCTGCTTGCCTTTCAACCATACACAGGCTGGATACAAATTGGCAAAAACTCTTGAGGGCAAAGTTGGTGACATGTTAGGTTCACCAAAATGTACTTCCCCTCTCTCTGGTGCCTTGAAGAAGACTGTGATTCAGCTGCCTTTGTTTCTCTGTAGTAACTCCAAACAGGTGGATTTTGAATTTTATCTAACTATCCTAATTAGGACTTGGTAGGAGGGTTGTTCTTATAACATCTACTCTGTCTTAGCAGAAAGAACTCCCCTCTACTCTTCACCTGGTTACAATCTGTTCATCTTCAATCACATCATTTCCATGTATCTTCAAAGCATTTATCTCATTTTGTAAATTTTGAGCTTACTGAGAACAAGGAATGGGCTTCTTTTGTACAACACAAAGTCCAAAGCATCTACTTCAGGAATATTTGAAGGAATTATATCCATCAAAGACAAAAAAAAAAAAAGGAATGAAAAAGTGAAAAACACTGCTGCTGCTGCTGCTAACTTATAATGTACAAAATATAAACTTCCCTTTCTTGTGGAAAGATTATACATGCTTGTTCATTGATAATATGCTTGACTGTGGGACTTGCTTTGGTTAAAGAAATATAAATGGAGGAGATTCATTTTTACTAGAAGAGTCATCATTGGGTTCCTCTGTATTCTCCCCTTTACCTCTGGTAAGAGGTATGTATCTTAAGCTATTTCTTATAGCCAGCAATGTATCTTAAGCTATTTCTTCAGCCTATGCCCCTTCATGAAGAAGTAGAAGAGTTAACTGAACTCAATCAGTAATGCATATATAACATGAATGACGAATAAATATTTGTTCTTGTAAGATGCTGAAATTTTAGAATCCTTTTACAGCTGCACAGCTTGGGTAAATTGACAGATAAAATATTTAATACCAGGAATGAGTACTTTTATAACAAAAATTATGGTGATAGTTTTGGGGCTACATAGAAAGGGTGATGGAACTCTTAATGAATGTTAGAAAAATACCAAGCCATGTTATGTAACATGAAAATTTTGTTAAGACTGTAGCATGGTCAGGGTGAACATGGCGGATGAGGCAAAACTTTTTAGCCCAATTTATTCAACTTTCAAAGCATTGGTTGTGCGACATGTAGTTGAGCATTGTTGTGGGAAAGAATTGGGCCTTTTCTGTTGACCAATGTCAGCTGCAGGCCAGTTTTTGGTACATCTCATCCATTTGCTGAACATACTTTTCAGATGTAATGGTTTCCCCTGGATTCAGGAAGCTGTAGTAGATCAGACCAGCAGCAGACCACCAAACGGTGATGACGACCTTTATATATATACACACACACACACACACACACACACACACACACACACATATATATGTGTGTGTACACATATTTTTTTCTGACATGGAGTATTGCTCTGTTGTCCAGGCTGTCAGTGGAGCGATCTTGGTTCACTGCAACCTCTGACTCCAGGGTTCAAATGATTATCCAGCCTCAGACAGCTGGGATTACAGGTGCACACCACCATGCCCAGTTAATGTTTGTATTTTTAGTAGAGACAGGGTTTCGTCATGTTGCTCAGGCTGTTCTCAAACTCCTAAGCTCAAAGTTATCCACCTGCCTCGGTCTCCCAAAGTGCTGGGATTACAGGTATGAGCCACCACGCCAGGCAATGATTGCTTTGAATTGGTTGTTGTCAACTTCCAATAGATGGCCGTTATGCACCTCATCTTCAAGGCTCTCATCTCCTTTGCAAAACTTCTTGAACGACCATTGCAATGTACCTTTGTTAGCAGGTCCTGGGCCAAATGTGTTTTTGATGTTGTGAGTTGTCTCTGCTGCTTTACGACCCATTTTGAACTCGAATAAGAAAAATGCTCAAATTTGCTTTTTGTCCAACATCATTTCCATAGTCTAAAATAAACATAAAATAGACAGCAAATAAGTCATTAGCAAAAAAAAAGAAAAGAAAAAAGAAAAAAACCATAAAACAAGAAATGCCCACTAAAATGATGTATAACATAACTACATTTATTTTAGAATGTATTCTAATATCAAACAGCAAATTCCAACAATGCAAAAACCACAATTCCTTTTGCACCAAACTAATACCAACTTCTCTGAGTCCAGTGAGACATAACACACTCATATGCAACCGGTTACATGAAGTGGATGTATTACCTAATAGGTAGGCAGCAAGGGACAAAAGAGGTCCAGGATTCATTGCAAGCCAATTCTCAAGGCTCAAGATGGCTTCCCAGGGTGGAAGAAGTCTCAACTGCAGGTACCCCACTTCCACCACAGCTGAGAGACCCGGAAAAAAGCAGCCCACCCTAGGTTATACATTCAGGGGTCACATGACTCATTGGGCAAAGATTTGAAGGACATCTTGCTCCCAGGGGAGAGAAGAACAATACCGGGACTGTTCCTGGAAGTCTCCTAGGAGGGAGACTAGGAACAAGGCTCAGACTTTTTCAGAAAGTTCCCCCTGTTTCAAGATACTGCATTGCCAGCACATTTACAGTTATTCTTGAGTACTACAAGCAAGAAAGCAGGAAAAACTTAGTCTGTCCGAGGTCTCCTAGAGAATTGTCCTGATACAGGCTCCTGCACATTCTCTGCTAAGGTCTTAGGGGGCTGGAACCAAAGTATTGGCATAACCAGACTCATCAATAGGACCTAGGGAAAATTCTGCTTCCAAGCTCATTCCATTTTTTTGGTAGAATTCAGTCTTTTTGAGACTGAGGACCTCAATTAATGAGGACTGTCAGTTGGGGACGGCTCTCAGCCTTGAAAGGCAGCTCACATTTCTCCTTATGTAGCTCCCTGTATTTTCTAACCAGTAATGGAGTGTCAAATCTTTTTCACACTTGCAATATCCCTCACACAGACAATCTCACGCAGACATCCTCTCTTTTTAAAACTCACAATACATTAATGAGTAACTTTAATTAGATTTGAAAAATCTCTTTTGTCATATGATGTAACAAAATTAGAGCATGATATCACATTAAATTCACATTCATGGGGATTAGAATAAACTACCTAACAGAGCTCTTCTAGTGAGTATTTATTTGTGGGTTTATAAGGTTTGAAAAGATGTTTCAATAATATGGATTATGCTTTTGCATTTTCACTGAGTTTCACTAGTCTTAAGGTAGTATTTTAATATTAATTTCTAGACTAGGACTGCCCTTACATCAAAATCCATGAAAATTTGGTGTCTGCATGTATGCATATGCAGACGTATTTATTTATTTATTTATTTATTTTATTTTTTTTTTTTGAGGTGGGGTTTCACTCTTGTCACCCAGGTTGAAGTGCAATGAATAGCATGATCTCGGTTCACTGCAACCTATGCCTCCTGGGTTCAAGTGATTCTCCTGCCTCAGCCTCCTGAGTTACTGGGATTATAAGTGCCCACAACCATGCATGGCTAATTTTTGTATTTTTAGTAAAGACAGGGTTTCACCATGTTGGCCAGGCTGGTCTTGAACTCCTGACCTCAAGTGATCCTCCCACCTCAACCTCCCAAAGTTCTGGAATTACAGTCGTGAGACACCGCACCCAGCCTATTTATTGATTCTTTAAGGGAAAGTGAGCTTTTCTTTCCATCAAAAACGCTGGGGAGAATGCTTCTTTGTTGCTTCCCTGGTCCAATGTACAGGATTCTTAAAGTCTCTTTTCTATAAAGGGCAGAATTTCCAGAGGCTGTACAAAAGGATCTAAATTTACCTTGAGCAGGTTGAAGGTTGCCTTTTCCATCTCTGCTTGTACATGAAAGCTCCAGCATAACTCCTTATATATGTTAATCCAAAGTATATATACACAAAGCATTTATAAAGGCAGGCTCCTTGATTTTTTTCCCAAGGATTCTGTGAGTAAATGAAGACGAGAAAATCCCTCTCTGAGAGTAATGTCCTATAAATCACACAAAGTGAACTTCTTCATAGTTGGGCATATTCCACCAATAATCATTTGTCTGTTTGTCCTATGAAAGCTACAACTTTCTCCAAAGTTTGTTTTTTCCTTTTGCTTCTTTGTGCACAAATTACAGTGCTCCATGGAGCAAAATATATAGGCATACAGGTGTTATGATCTGACATTTTACTCTGTCAGTGCTATTGCTGGAGTAGCACTGCCATACGTTTTACTAGAGAAGCTTGTGATTAAGTATAACTGATAATAAATTGTTCTGTGATGAGAACTTGACGACTAACACAGCTTTCTCTGTCTTAGTAAAGATTATGTTCAAGAATAGGCAAAACTAATTGATGGTGCTAGAAAGTGAAAGAAAGCTTTCCAAAGAGGGGCAGATGTGGATGTTGACTAAAACCGAACATAAAGGAACATTCTTGGGTGAAATACTCTATATCATTTTCTAGTTTGCGATTAAATATGTAAATATTAATCAAGCTGTCGACTTGTGCTTTTTACTTCTTGAATGTATGTTACTCTCGAAAAGCATAAAAGATAAAATATTAAATGAGTAAACTGACAAAACATCCTTTATTTAGAACTACTAGTCATACATTTGCAATATATTTGTATCTCTCATTATTTGTACTAGTATTAGTTATAAACATCCTAGTATGATTTTGATTAACTTAACATTTTATTTCAATTAACATATTTCTTAAATTTACATGATCTATATCTTTATTAATTTATTATATAAAAGACACCTATGAAAGACATGATTTTATAGATTCTTTATTTAGTTTCTTGCTCGTTATTTAAAATTAGAATCCTGTGAAACAGGTTTTAGCAATAAATGTTACTTTAGAAAAGAGTGAGAATACTTACACCATTTATTCTTTAGTGTAAGAGTAAAATTCATTCTTTTAGATAGAGAAAAAGAAAATGGTTAAGTATAGAAAAACTAAAACGTGGACAATAAAGAGAGTATCTTGAGAAAGAGGACTTTGGTTCTGATCTGAACTAAATCACATTTTTTTGTCTCCTATATTGATGCACTTAGCTAACTGAAAATTCAAGATTTAAGAGAATGTAATGGTAGCAAATTATTTTTAAAATTGCAAACATCCTTATGCAAATACTTAAAATTATTATGTAGACAAACTATTTCACTTTAAAGTACAATCAATACTATTACTATTACTCTAGTAGGGTTGAAACTTGAAAGAAAATATTTTTAAAAATATTATTGAATAAGACCTCATCTCCAAAAGAAAAAAAAGTAAATAAAAATAACTATTTTAAGTTTTATCACTTTTAGAAATATATATTAACCATGATAAAACAAGTTAGGTATATTTTTAAACTATTTTACCTTTTTATTTGGAAGACAATTTTTCACATATCCTGTAAAATTGTACTAATTTTTGACTTTGAGTTTTAATTATTTAAAAAAAAAATTAGTAGTATTATCACTCCCAAAACAGAATATATATATTTTTTCTCAAATATATACATATATATGTTACAGATTTTTAAATATGCATACTTTAGAATGACATTTGGTGGATACACTATACCTTAGGTACAAATATAAGTTTAGCACAGATTTGCAAATAATAGGAAAACTCTATGCTTGACAGAAAATTAAAAGGCTTAGAAGAAAGATCTTCTTAATGAACAAAGAAGCATTGATATCAGAGAGTGAATAAACAAAATTAACTTACCCACTCTGCGGTTATTATTAACATCTTTGCAAGAGAAAATAGTATATAAGAAAATATTGTTTACAAAAAGCAAACAAATAGAAGAAAACCACTATCCCTTATTTAGGAAATACTGTGGTGCCATTTTATCTTTTATCACTGCTCTCCTAACTCTCCTTATTATATTTCTTTGTATGTCTGAATTTTAATTTACAAAAGACAAAGGCATACAGACATTTAAATGATGGCATAGCTATGTTAGTCAAAACAAGTGGCCAAAACCTACATTGTAATTATAGAGAATATTGTACGCAGAATGGAAATCAAGTTTTTTTATTTCAATTTGTCTTGTTTATCTTGAAATACCTTAACTTTATATAAATGTATCTACTGTATAAAAATAAAGTCTTAGTGCGTTTTAAAATAGAATATTTTGGAAAACTCCATAAATATCATGCCAAATAATGTGGACAGCAAAAGATTAATTATTTTTTCTTAGAAAATTGAATTGTCAAAAATTATTACTGAGTAAATAGGAGCATCTTACACTAAGAAATCTGAGTCACTCATCAATTCTTTATCTTTTATTAAATTATAGAAGCACCAGGGGTCCCCAACAGGCACCCTCCTCATCCCTCACCATTCTTACAGTTCAGTGAAATTGTTCCCTGTGGTGATATTCCACATAACACAGAATAATTCATCTTCATCTGTGCTTACTGTGAACTGCTCATTTTTAATAAATATATTGATTTTTCTTAAGTTTCTTTGAAGCTGATTGACTCATCTCTTCCTGATCAGCATTTTTCTTATCACCATTAACAAAATTGCTACCCATCTACATGAAAGAAACTTCATTCTTAATTATCTGGGAAGAAAGTCATATCAAGAGACACATTTATTATGTGCTGAGTCACAGCAAATAAAATGATGCAAAGCTTAAAATCTAATATTTTTTCAGGAAGTTAGGTAATGTTCTTAAGACTTCTTTTTTGAAACACAGGCATACCCTGGAGAGGTTATAGGTTCAGTTCCGTGACCAGGGCAACAAAGTGAATATAGTAATAAAGCGAGTCACACAAGTTTTTGGTTTCTCAGTACACATAAAAGTTATGTTTACACAATACTGTAGTCTATTAAGTGTGAAATTGCATTGTATCTAAAAATGCATATACCTTAATGAAAAGTATTTTGCTGTTATGAAATGCCAATGATCATCTCATCTGAGCCTTCAGCGAGTTGTAATTTTTTGGCTAGAGGTGAGTCTAGCCTCAATATGAATGGTTGCTGACTGATCAGAATAATGGTTGCTGAAGTTTGGGGTGGCTGTAGAAATTTCTGAAAATAAGACAACGATGAATTTGCTGAATCAATTGACTATTCCTTTCATGTAAGAATTCTTGGTAGCACACACTTTTGTTTAATAGCATTTAGCTTACAGTAGAACTTATTTCAAAATTGGAATCAGTCCTCTCAAATCCTGACGCAGCTTTATCAACTAAGTTTATATAATATTTTAGGTCCTTTTCTGTCATTTCAACAGTGTTCACAGCACCTTCACCAGAAGTAGACTTCATCTCAAGAAAGCACTTTCTTTGCCAATGCGTAAGAATTGACACCTTATTTGCTCAAGTTTGATCATGGGATTTCAGGAATTCAGTCACGTCTTCAGGCTCCACTTTCAATTTTATTTATTTGGCTATTTCTACCACATCTGCAATTACTTCCTTCACTGCAGTTTTGAATACCTCAAAATTATCTATGAGAGTTGGAATCAACTTCTTCCAAAATCCTATTAACCTTCATATGTTGACTTCCTCTCATGAATCACAAATATTTTAATGCCATCTAAATTGGTGAATTCTTTCCAGATTTTCAGTTGACTTTGCCTAGATCCATCAGAGGAATTACTATGAATAGCAGTTAGAGCCTTATAAAATGTCTTTTTAAATAAAAAGACTTGAAAGTCAAAATTACTCCATGACCTATGTGTAGCAGAATGGATGTTGTATTATGAGGCATGAAAACAACATGAACCTCCTGGTACACCTTCATCAGAGCTCTCAGGTAATCAGGTGCATTGTTATGTAAGTAATATTTTCAAAGAATTTTTTTTCCGAGCAGTAGGTCTCCACAGTGGGCTTAAAATATTTAGTAAACTATGCTGTAAACAGTTGTGCTATGATCCAGCTCTCTCTTCTGTTTCCAGCAAAATGGAAATTGTTCCATTTATAGAGCACAGGCAGGGAAGACTTAGCATAATTCTTAAGAGTTCTAGGATTTTCAGAACAGTAAGTGAGCATCAGCTTCAACTTAAAGTCACCAGCTGCATTAGTCCCTGACAAGAGATCTGCCTCTCTGCACTAATCCTTTGCAGTTTTGAAGCTAGGCATTGACTTCTTTCCAGCCATGAAAGTTATAGATGGCATCTTTTTCCAACAGAAAGCTGTTTCGTCTATACTGAAAATCTGTTGTTAGCATAGCCACCTTCCTCCATTATCTCAGCTAGATCTTCTGGAAAATTTGCCGCTGCCTCTACATCTGCACTTGCTGCTTTACCTTGCACTCAGGTTATGAGGATGACTTCTTTCCTTAAACTTCATAAGCCAACAATTGCTAATTTCAACCTTTTCCTCTGAAGCTTTCCCATCACCCTGATGCTTCACAGAATTAAAGAGAGTAGCAATTTTAATTTCCTTCAATAATTTTTCCTTTGTTTTCACAACTTGGCTAACTATTTAGCACAAGTGGCCTAGATTGCATCCTATCTGAGCTTTCTATGTATCTTCCTCACTGAACATCATTTATAGCTTTTGATTTAAAGTGGGAGATGTGCTACTATTCCTTTCAGTTGAACACTTAGAGGCCATTGTAGGGTTATTAATTGGCCTCATTTTCAGATTGTTATGTCTCAGGAAATAGAAAGGCCTGAGAAGAGGGAGAGAGATAGGGGAACAACTGATTGGTGAAGCAGTCAGTCCACATACAGCATTGATTAATTAAGCTTACCATCATATATGGGTGCAGTTTGTAGCACTCCAAAACAATTACAATAGTAACATCAATGATCACTGATCACGGGTTACCATAGCAGATACAATAATAATGAAAATAAATGATTGAAATATTGTGAAGATTGTCAAAATATAACACAGAGACACAAGATGAGCACATGTTATTTAAAAAAATGATGCTGATAAACTTGCTTAATACAGGGTTGCTGTAAACCTTCCATGAAAAAAAAAATGCAGTATCTGGCCGGGCGCGGTGGCTCAAGCCTGTAATCCCAACACTTTGGGAGGCCAAGATGGGCGGATCACGAGGTCAGGAAATCGAGACCATCCTGGCTAACACGGTGAAACCCCCTCTCTACTAAAAAATACAAAAAACTAGCCGGGCGACCAGGCGGGCGCCTGTAGTCTCAGCTACTTGGGAGGCTGAGGCAGGAGAATGGCGTAAACCCGGGAGGCGGAGCTTGCAGTGAGCTGAGATCAGGCCACTGCACTCCAGCCTGGGCGGCAGAGCGAGACTCCGTCTCAAAAAAAAAAAAAAAAAAAAAAAAAAAAATGCAGTATCTGTGAAGTGCAATAAAGTGAAGTCTAATAAAATGAGGTATGCCTGAATATAGTTGTGTGGGACTCATAAAGTAATTATCTGAATGTAATTACATATAGCATCCTATCTGCCCAAATGTAACCAGACAGTATTTTGAAAGTGATTATAAACTGGACCTGCCTTGAATTAAATACCCATAGCAAACTTGCTTTACCAATCTTGACATCTACTTTATTTAATACTTATAAAGTTGAATTTGTAACTGACACTTCATTCTGTTGGTAACTGTAGTAGTTTTCTGGGTCTACAGTTACAACATGCCATAAACTGAGTGGCTTCAGCAACATAAATTTATTGTCAAACATTTCAAGAGGTTAGAAGTTTGAGAATTAGGTGTCCAACAGGGCCATACTCTATTTAAGGCTCTGCAGAAGAATTTGTTCCATGCCTCTCTTCTAGCGTCAAGTAGTTTTCCAGCAATCTCTAGTGCTTCCTGGCTTATGGCAGCATAATTTCCATCTTCACATGGCCTCCTCCCTCATGCACATCCAAACTTTCTCTCTCCATAAGGACACCGGTTATACAGGACTAGGAACCCACCATATAACAGTACGACCTCATCTTAGTAATTACATCTGAAATGACTCTATGATCCTATTTCTAATTAAGATAAGATTCTGAGGTACTTTGACTTAAGACATTGGCTTATGAATTTAAGGGGCCTTATTCACCCATAATAGTAACATAAACGCTTACTTCCTTAAGCATCTTACAAAAATATTAACCTCATTTTAAAGATAATTTTTATTTGTAACAAAAATAAAACAAAACAAAAAATACCGCTGTCCAATTTGAAAACATGTTGTTTGTAAATTTTGAATCCTGTGTGGCTTAAGATACTATCATATCAAGCATATAGGATTAGATTTAAAGTGGATATTACTATGCAGTGTTTAAATTATATAGGAGGGAGAATGCAATCAGAAGTTTTAAACCTACCATTACCTAAGATTTATAAACTCTATTATAAAATGAATACAAAGTTAATATTACATGTTCAAGTATATTTTTGCAAAACTATCATCTACTTCAAATAAAAACTTTTTCTAATAATATAAATGATGAATAGATCTTCGGTTGTGCATTCCTCACTGATGCCTTCCGCTCTCAAGATGTATGTTTTATTGTATTTTTTTCTGCTAAAACTCACCTCACCAAGGGATTCCTTCTTCTAAATAAAGAGCAAACTTTCACATAAAAGGAAAAAATGGTTTTTACCCACAACAAAAAGTTAGATCCTGCTGAGTGTGTCCCCAGGCTTCTATAAAAATTCACAGGTGATGTTCTACCACCTCAATAAGAAAACCAAAACAGCTTTGATCAGCTAAACAAAAACAGTTTTTATTCCAAACACATTAAAATATACAAAGAAATCATAGTACAAGCATCACTTTTGGCTTTTATTTTCTTGGGAATTATGCTTTATGAAAAAACTTTGAAATGCACTTAAAAATACTTTCTAACTTTAAAAGCATCATTTGAAACAATTCCATGCTGTGTGTAGTAATTAGTTTAATTTCCTGCTATGTTATGGACCTGACCACTTTTTTTTTTTTTTTTTTTAGTTCCAAAAATTTAAAGGCCAGGTGCTGTGTCTCATGCCTGTAATCCTAGCACTGTGGGAGGCCGAGGCGGGCAGATTGTCTGAGTTTAGGAGCTCAAAACCAGCCTGGGCAATATGGTGAATCCCTGTCCCTACTAAAAGTCAAAAAAAATTATCCAGGCGTGGTGGCGTGCGCCTGTAATCCCAGCTACTTGGGAGGCTAAGGCAGGAGAATTGCTTGAACTCAGGAGACGGAGGTTGTAGTGAGCCAAGATCATGCCACTGCACTCCACACTCCAGCCTGGGTTGATGGAGTGGGACTCCGTCTCCAGAAAAAAAAAAAAAAAATAGAAATACTAGTATGCCTAATTTTTAAAATGTCAGTAATTTAAAAATACCTATGTAGTTCTTTCATAAGATAAATTTAGCTCTTAAATCTCACAAATTGGTTTAATAATCATACAAATATCTCTGATCTAAACATTTCTATGGTTATTAGATATTTTTCTTTTTCTAAAATTTTAGGTTTTCAGAAAATTAAACATCTTTTTTTCTCATTTAAAAGTGTAATACTTGTTAAGTTTCTATAATTTGGAATATGGAGAAAGTTGGATGGAATTTAAAAATACCTATTTAAGATAACAAATATAGAGTCCCTAACTAACGTAGCTGATGTAAAGTTTTTCCTATACACACACATATATAATATACATATATAGTATATATATAGTGTGTATATATAGTATATGTATATATATTGTGTGTGTCTATATATAGTGTGTGTGTATATATATATACACACAACAAAATTAAGATCTTATATTGCTTTACTCTTATTTTTATTATGCTATTTATATATATTTTTTTCTGATTAAAATAAGGCCGGGCACTGTGGCTCATGCCTGTGATCCCAGCACTTTTGGAGGCTGAAGCAGGCAGATTACTGGAGGCTAGGACTTTGAGACCAGCCTGGCCAACATGGTAAAACCCTGACTCTAACAAAAACACAAAAATTAGGTGTTCGTGGTGCATGCATGGAATCCCAGCTACTCAGGAAGCTGAGGTAGGAGAATGGCTTGGACCCAGGAAATGGAGGTTACAGTGAGCAGAGATCATGCCAGTGCACTCCAGCTTGGGTGATAGAGTGAGACCAGGTCTCAAAAAAATAAAAATAATAAAATTACCAGATTTCAGTGGTTATATTATTCTCTTGTATAGGTGCATAACAATTGGTTTAAACATTTTTTGTATTTGGCCATTTCAATTTTTAAATTTTTGAGAAAGTAGATTACAAATAAATCTGTTTTATCTTGATTATATCTCAATTTTCACTAAAAATTGACTTAAAAATTACAAAAAAGATGTATTTTTGAAATCTTATTGATTTTAATTTGTATTACAAAATTTTTATGGTACTAAATTAATGTATTCTTCCAAAATAATGTGCAAGACTAGTTCACAAGCAAAAAATGAAAAAAAAAAAACATTTTAGTTTGGCTTAATTGTGGGAATTTTCTATTACTTTTGATGTTACTAATTAAAACATTTATTAATTATATCCTTCTTATGTAAGTAATCTGCATTTGTCCTTTTCTTTATTTTTCTGTTGGAATACTTATTTCTATTGCTCTAAGAACATCAATGGCAAGCTGTAATTTTTACAAATATTTTCCATAATTTTTTGGGGGTAAATGGGGGAGCTGGAAGACAATGTTAAACAATATATAATAAAATTGGTTAATACTATTTCTCATTAATTTTTTCATAATTTTTGTTAAAATGGTGCCTCCTTGAGAAAACTAGTTAAATATTCCCATATTTTAACATATCATTTATTAACATTATAAGTGGCATTCTGTAGAAATTATTTTTGGAAATATTTTGTGTTTCATTACTCATCATAATGCTTTCTTTCTTTTTGAGGAATGGTGACATTTCATACTTTAGGAAGTGTGTGACTAAGCTTGTGTCACAGGATCTTTGGGGTGTCGCTTCACCAGTCAGAAACCTCTGTGGCTGGCAGCTCCTTTGACCCAAGTAATACAAATGCCCACTGGGTTCATTCCATCCACCTGACCTGGCAGGCTACAATCAGTTTGTGCAACCAGGCTAGATTCCACACCTGCCAAGGGTGAGCCAGGTGTGGAGCAGGGAGGGGTGTGTGGGTGAGCAAGCATGAGGTCCAGCCACTGCGCACAGCAAGGAACCCCAGCTGCTGTGGCTGGGCGGGCAGCTCCAGGCACCAGCACAGGAAGACAGCTTCATGGGAAGTTGCACCTGGACCAGATGTACTGCAAACAGCTTCCGCCGCAGGCACTCTCATCTGGATAAGGGGAATATAGTGGCATCTGGAAGCTTGGAGACACCAGGAACCACAGCACCCCAAAGATGGTGTCAGAGCCCTGGCTTGGAGAACCCCTAGGTCTGGACTCCCTGAAGAGCCGCAGCTCTTCTCTCCTTCTCTTGACCTGCAACATGGTGGGGGCAGGGGTATATTTCAGCCCTGTTTGTATTACAGCTCTTTTAGTCCCGCCATTTGGTAGGTCTCATGTTATTGTCCCATGTCCAGGAAGAATGAGGTATGCAGACAACTGGAGGGTGAGCAAGGCAGAAAGGAGCTTCATTGAGTGGCAGAACAGTTCTCAGGAGATCCAAAGAGGTAGCTCCTTTCAACAGGCAGGTCGTCCTGATGAGTGTCCAGCTGTCAGTAAAGAGGAGACCAAGAGCAAACAGCTTCTTTCCATAGACAAGTAGTCCTGACATACCTAAGTCTGACTGAGTCCAGGGTTTTTATGGGAATCATGGGCAACCATGGGCAGACCTGGAAATAGCACTATAATTTCTCACTTCAGGCTGAAGACTTCACCCAGAACTTACAGCTTGGCTCCCATGCTTCAGGCAGTCCCTAGCTTGAAGGTGAGACCTCACCAAGGAACCACCCAT
The DNA here is from genome assembly GCF_049350105.2 of Macaca mulatta. NCBI lineage: Eukaryota > Metazoa > Chordata > Mammalia > Primates > Cercopithecidae > Macaca > Macaca mulatta. Next base: position 114,343,542 of record NC_133412.1, read on the forward strand.
TTCTGCTCAGGAGACTGTTTGCCTCTTGCCACTATCAATCATATTATAAATGTTGCCCAGGCTATTTGTGCTGAAAGGTGCCTGCAGGCCAACTCCAAGTTGACTTCAGTGCTCCCTCGACCTCCCTTCCAAGCTTGTTATTGACCAAAGTGCAGAGGGGGCCTAGACAGCTGGGGGCCGGCAAGTGAGTGCAGCTCCGAGGGCTTGCCCACTTGGCCGGGTCATGACAGCACCTGGGCTCAGCCTCAACTTTACTCTGAAGTCAGAGAGGGTGCCGGGAGCAGGAATGGGGATAGGCCAGGCAGCAGGGAAGCAAAGGGACTTCCCAAGCCCCTGAAAAATCAGGGATCCCCAGGTTGGCAGCCAGGGCTGAATGGCTGTAACTGTGCGAAGGAGGGTGCGGCTCCTGCCCTGCCAACTGGGAAGGTGTGGGGCTCCCACTTATTCCCTACTCCTGCTGGCTGCATGGAGCACAGAGCCCTGGCCATGCCTCTCCTTCTGCATCCAGCATATTTTCAGTTGCCTCTCCACCATGCCCATCACTTGTTCAGATATTTTGGTCTTCACTTTTAATATGTTTGTTTATATTTTTAAGAAATGATTGATGCGTTTTACTAAATGTGTTTCAGAGTCTATTATAAAGATTATACTCAGGTTAATCAAATATCTTAATAGAAGTATTTTTATCAAAGCATATGCATTGTATATCTGTTTTATTTATGAACTGTTGTATAGCAAATTTTCCACAAAATGTAATGCTGTATAGTAATACTCCCTTATCCCTGGGGAAATCCCAGTAGATGGCTGAATCTGCAGTTAGTACTAAACTTTATATATTCTGTTGTTTCTTTCAACATGATAATCAAAGCAAATAAGTAACTAATGGGCAGGTAGTGTATACAGCATGGATAGGTGAGAAAAAGTTGATGGTTCATGTCCCAGGTGCTACAGAGCAGGACAGTGCAAAATTTCCTTATGCTACTCAGAATGGTGCAAATTTTAAAACTCGTCAATTGTTTATTTCTGGAATTTTTAATTTAATACTTTCAGATCATGGTTAATCAGGGGTAAAAAAATAACAAGGAAAGCAAAATCAGGGATAAGGAGAAGACCACTGTTTAACAACCCACATGAAATACGTGGTTTAGGAATTTGGATGAAGCATGCCAGGGATAGTTTGTCCCTGTTTCCCAATGTCTGGAACCTCTACTGGAAAACTCAAAGACTGACAGTGACTCAGTGAGATGAGAATGTGACCTCTTCATGTGGCCTGGGCTTTCTTTACAACATGGTGAACGAGTTGAAAGGCACCTAAAGAAAGACAAAGCTTACCTAAAGTCCCATTGGATTATCGTATAGCCTAATAAATTAGTGACTTAAGCCACATTCTGTTCATAGGACCAATTCATTAGGGCCAACCTATATTGAGGAGAGGGGAGAAAGACTCCATCTTTAAACTAAAAGAATTTCAAATAATTTAGACACATCTATAAAACAGTCACATTTATAAATGCACAATTTACATCCGTTTGACCATGCATACCATCATTCTAATTGTTACAGGAAGTTCTTGACCAGGATGTCTGAAAATCCAATAAATAACTCGTCTTTTGTTTCAGAAAATACTTATAAACTGATTTGTATGGGCAAATTCCTTGCTTATCTGAACAGTTAGATGACATATTAGGAAAATTGTCTTCATATATGGACAGATAGTTAATCAGGATTCTAGTTTTATTTTCCTTATTGCACTGAGTTCACCAGTCTTAAACACCATGTCATAAACCTTAACAAACTGCAGTCAATATTCTCACTTCAAAGACCCTCTATAAACAACTTGTTTTCAGACCCTAAACTTATAAATATCTACCCTAAATTTACCCTTGTTAGACACTAATAAGTCTCTGTTTTTGTGAAATTGTCCCTTGGTGGGTCAGGTTTAGTAACTTTAGTTTTGTTTGATCAACAGGTTATTTTTATAGTCTTTGTGGAGCGGTCAATAGTTATCATTCCTGAATGTTGAACAGAGGTTTAATTGAGAAATTCTCATCACACAGCCAAAAACCCTTAACTCAGAAACACTGTGCTAACTTGAGGACCATTAAGCTTCCAGCTTGTAAGTCTTTCCAGAATAACGTGAGAAAGCCTCACAGGAGGTCTAAATTCTGACTTATTTTCAGTGAGTTTCCAAATGTTGAGTTTATTTTGTCTCTTAGAAGAGATGATTATATTTGAAAAACTGTTGTCCTTGGTGAGAACCTGCCTGGATTTAACAATACTACTTTTCGTCTCCTTAATAGTTCTTGACTGTGAGTCTATAACTAGAAACTTATAGGAAGAGAACAGTTCTAGATTTAATCTTTCTTTCTCTTGATCTGGTACCCAAGGCTGAAAAATTCAGGGTCATCTATAATAACTTAGGGAGACTTCCAACAATTTTGTTGTTGTGTTCCTGAGACTTGCATTATGTAATTTCACCTGGAAGATCCATGGGTTTTGTTGGTTCTTTTGTTGATGATGACAATATTTGACTAGGTTCCAAAAGCACAAATTTAGGCAAGCATAGTCAGTACTGTTTTCTTTTCTTGTGGAATCTTCTGGATCTGTTTCTTTCTGAACCAAGCATCTGTTCTCTTGTTATTATAATATATGTACAAATCTCTCTAATTGGAATAATTTCATCAGGGACAATTTGAAATCACTTTGGCCACTTTGGTGAACTTTTGACATGAAAACAATTGTTCACTGAGAGGCCTATTTGTACAAGGATGGGAGCAACATTGAAGAGGGTACCCAAGGCTGAAAAATTTGACTTATTTGTCCAGATGAACGATCACTTACTTCAATTTAAGTAGATTTCCATTTGTTTCTGCACCTCTTTGGTGATTTGTTACTAGTTTTGTTTTTTGTATGGCTTAAAGGAATTCTCAAGGTCTCAAGTTGTTTTTAAATGGCTTACTAATTCTTATTTTTTGTGTGTATTTGATTTCAAAATGTGTTATCCTGCATTTATAGCATCTTCTCTCCTTGCAGAAGGAATGTAATTATTAGTCTTTTGTAATTTCTTACTTGCAGACTTCCCCTACTTTTCCTTTATGCTTATCTTTTCCCATTTCTTTCTTCTTCTGAAACACTTTGAAGATTAACTGGTCATTTAAAAATGTTTTGTTACTAGGTGTTCAATATCAAAAATTTAGTCTGAATATACAGTAAATAATTCCAGAAGAAAATAAAAAATAAATTTAATGGTTATTTTCTCTTAAAAATGTTTGTTTGGTCTGGATGTAGTGGCTCATGCCTGTAATCCCAACATTTTGGGAGGACAAGGCAGGCGGATCACTTTGAACTCAGGAGTCTGAGACCAGCCTGGGCAACATGGTGAAACCTCATCTCTACAAAAACAAATTAAAAAATAGCCAGGGGTTGGCGGCTTGTGCCTGTAGTCCGAGTTACTTGGGAGGCTGAGGCTAAAGAATCTCTTGAGCCTAGAAGGCAGAGGTTGCAGTGAGCCCAGATTGTGCCACTGCACTCCAGCCTGGGCAACACAGCAAGACTGTCTCAAAAAAAAAAAAAAAAAAAGTTTACTTGTTTGTTATTATTCACTTGCCAAAAGTATTAACTCATGAAAAGAAAAGAAAATAGATTTAACTATAAACTTAAGTAATGGTCTTGATTTCTAGGACGCAGGAGAAGAAAAGATCAACAGATGTAAAATTTCAGAATGATTTACAGTCTTTAAAACTGTATATATGAATACTAATGTTTCTGAATTTTGGTAAGAAATATTCTGTGTAAATGGATCACTGGAAAAATATATATTTTTTTTAATTTTAACTCTATTTTTCTCCCTGATTTACAATTATAAAAATATAATGTTAGAACATTATTGTGTTAATAAAAAACTCGAATTAACATTTTCACAATTTGAAAATTAGTTTTTAACTTTTGAGTTCAGAGGTATGAGTGCAGGTTTGTTACACAGGTAAACTTTTGTCATGAGAGTTTGTAGTTCTGATTATTTCATCACCCAATTATTAAGCCAATTCTAATAGCAAAGACATGAAAAATTTAATTTGCTATAATTGTTCTGTGCCCTAGGATTTAATTGTTTCCATAAATTACTAAATACTCTAAAAAATTGAATATGTGGTTAGATAAATGAAATTATAATCATGTGTTGTTTCCTTTGAATCAATTAATTCCTGTGCATTTGTATAATGCTACAAAAAAAAATCTGGATCTGGCATAAACTTTACAACCTTAACTAATACTAAAATAAGAAAATTAAAAAAAATCTCTGGAACAGATAAATGACTAAAGATTTCTATGCTCTGAAAGCCAATTATTTTAACACAGAATTCTCTTTGGAGTCAGAAAGTCAAGAGCCAGGATGGAAGAAAGTAAAGATCTACTTAGACTTCCAAACCCTAAATTAAATAAAGAAAATTAAAACTACAAAGGTTATTTCTGACCTTTGTTAAGGGCATTAAAAGCTGGAATGGCAGTATCATTCCCAATTATAAAGAGCAACAATAGTTTTAAAAAAGGAACAAAATTAAACAAAACACTAGATAAATTTACACGTTCACTTGAAACCATAAAGGAACCAAGACAGAGAACAATCAACTTGCGAGAGGTCTAAAATATAAAATAAGAATAAGAATAAAGAAGCAGAGGCTGAATGGTGTTGTTGAAATATTTCAAAAATAGTATCTCTAAAAATGTGTTTTTAGCAAGAAAGATAACTATCAAATATCAAAAAGATATTATACTTCTACAAAATAAAACTAACCCAAAAAATGACACAAGTAAAATAAAGCAACATTTTATTTTATTTTTATTTTTATTTTATTTTATTTATTGAGAGGCAGTCTCACTCTGTTACCCAGGCTGGAGTGCAGTGGCACAGTCTTGGCTCACTGAAACCTCTGCCTCCAGGGTTCAAGCGATTCTCTTGCCTCAACCTTGTGAGTAGCTGGGATTACAGGTGCCACGTGTAATCTTAGGGGATCACAAGGTCAAGGGATCAAGGCCATCCTGGCCAACATGTTGAAACCCCATCTCTACTAAAAATACAAAAATTAGCTGGACATGGTGGTGCATGCCTTTAGTCCTAGCTGCTCAGGAATCTGAGGCAGGATAATCACTTGAACCAGGGAGACGGAGGTTGCAATGAGCCGGGATTGTGCCACCGCACTCCAGGCGACAGAGCAAGACTCTGTCAAAAAAACAAACAAACAAAGAAAAACACAAAAAATAAATCTGGAGGACTAACACTCTGACTTCAAAATATACTACAGAGCTATGGTCATCAAAATCCTGTGATAGCTGCATAAATACAGACTTATATATATATACCAATGGAGTAAAGCAGAGAGTTCAGAAACCAAACCTTATATATATGACCAAATTATTTTACACGGGGATTTGAAGACCATGCAGTAGGCAAAAGGGTAGTCTTTTCAACAAATGTTGGAAAACTGGATATCCACATGGAAAAGAATAAAGCTGGACCCTTACCTAGCACCATATACAGATGTTAACTCAAAACAGATTAAAAACTTAAGCATAAGAACTAAATCTATACAACTTTTCAGAAAAGAAAAAAAAAGTGGCAAAAGTTTCATAACATTGGAAACTGGACCTCATGGCAATTTAAAAATTGGATTTGTCAAAATACACTATTAACAGAGTAAAAAGACAATCTACAAATTGGAAGAAATATTTGGAAATCATATATCTCATAAGGAATTAATATCCATAATACATAAAGAACTCCTAATATTCAACAACCAAAAACAAACAAGCCATTTCAAAAATGGACAAAGGGCGTGAATAGACATTTCTCCAAAGAAGATTTAGGAATGACCTATAAGTAGATAAACAGATGCTCAAAATCACTAATCATTAGAGAAATGCAAATCAAAACTATACTGAACTATCACCCACACCCTTTAGGATGGCTGCTATTAAAAAAAAAAAAAAAAAAAAAAAAAACCAGAAAATTGCAACTGTTGGCAAGGATGTGGAGAAATGAGAATGTAAAATAGTACAGCGATGGGAGAAAAGAGTATGACAGTTCCTTAATAAATTAAAACTAGAATTACCATATGGTACAGCAATTCCACTTATTGGAAGCAGTAAGATCCAGTAGTCTCAAAAGTGAGATCTCAAAGAGGTATTTGTACATCCATGTTCCTACCACCATTATTCATGATAGCTAAAGCATGGGAGCCAATCACACGTCCAGCAACAGATGAATGAATAAGCCAAGTGTGGTATAAACATACAATGGAATACTGTTTAGCCTTTAAAAGGAAGAACATTTTAACATATGCTAAAACATAGATGGAGCTTGAGAACATTAAACTAAGTGAAGCAAGCCAGTCACAAAGAAACAAATACTGTATGTTTACACTTACATGAGGTACTCAGGGTTGTCAAAATCAGAAACAGATCGAAGATAAGTGATTGACAAGGACTGGGGGAAGGAGAAAAGAGGGAGTTATTGTTCAATATGTACCATTTCAGTTTTATAAGATAAAAGAATTACAGAAATAAATGGTGGTGATGGTTGTACATTATGAATATATTTAATACTACTTAACTATGAACTAAAATTGAATAAGATGGCCAATTTTATGATATGTGCATTTTATTTCAATTTAAAAATGAAAAGAAATGAGAACTGATTCAGAACTTAGAACCATGACAGTTGACTCCTGTTACACTGCTCTCTTTAATTTATTGTGATGCCATCTCATTTATAACCATTCAAAAAAATTAAACTAGAAAAAGAAGAAAAAATGTTTGATGAGTAGATTAAAAGGATAGAAAATGATATACTGTAATACTACCAATAAGAAAGCTTATGTGGCTCCGTTCACCGAAAAAAATTTAGCATTTCTTCATATATAACAAAATGTAAAATAATAAGAAACATTTATACGTTTATTATTACACACATATTTATCTGCCTGCAGTTCCCCAGATACAATTCACAACTCCTAAGGCCTTTGTAGATAAGATTGCCAGGATAATGTTTTGTTCTAATGTTTGGTCTTTTACCCTCATTCCTGACACTGAGTAGCTAAAACCTTTGAAATTTCCTGAGGCCTAGGAGTGTCTGACAAAGAGCTCATAAATGCCTTGAAATTTCCTGGGTGATAGTAGCATCTTTTATTCTAATGAGACAACTCTTGATGGGCTCCAGAATGGGAACTGGTTGCCAGAGGAACCAACCACATGATTAGAGAGCTGGAACTTTCAGCCCCACCTCTCCAACCTCCGGTGAGAGAAGAGGAGATAAATATAGATCAAGCTGATCACCAGTGCCAATGATGTAATCAATTATGTCTATATATTATATAGTCTCCATCAAAGCACAGAAAGACAGACTTCAGAGAGCTTATAGATTACTGAACACATGAAAGTCCCTGGACGATGCAAAGACCAGAGAAGACATGAAAGTCCCTCTCCCCTTCCCTGCACTTTGTCCTGTAGATAATTTCATCTGGATGTTTATTTGTGTTATTTATCATATACTTTATTAATATAATAAACCAGTAAATGAAAGTGTTTCCTGGAATTCTGTGAGGTATCCTAGCAATTTAATCTAATTTGAGAGGGTCATGGGAACCTCAACTTAATAGCCATAAGCCAGAAGGTGAAAACCTACTACTTGGAGCTGACATCTGAAGTGATGGCTGTCTTGCGAGACTGTCCTTTACCCTGTGGAAACTGACGCTATCTCCAGGTAGACAGTGTCTGAATTGAATTGAATTGAATTGAATTGAATTGAATTGAATTGAACTGAATTGAATTGAATTGAACTGAACTGAACTGAATTAATTGGTATATGGTGGAAACCCCCTCCACAGCTTGTATCAGAAATGAGTGGTCAGTGATATAAGAGTAGGAGAAACCAATTGTTTTTTAATCTCCTACACAAAGCTTCAAAAACATAAAATAAAATATCATAAAAGTAAAGAGTGATATAGATAGATTCCAAAACTCTTCTTAGATGCTTCAATCCTCCTTTCTCATTAATAGAACAGGCGTAAGAAAATCAGCAAGGATATAGGAGACCTAAACAACATTATCAACTAACTTGACCTTATAGGCAAGTTTAGATGTTTGACACATCACGAGCATAATACACATTATTTTTATGTGTACATGATATGTTCACAAAGATAGACCATGTTCTTGTTAAAAAATAAAAAAGACACCAGGTAATATTTTGACAGAACTAAAAATCTTACAAATTATATCATTGGACAATAATGGAATAAAGCTATAAATCAATAACAGAAAGATAACCAGTAAATTTCCAAGTGTTTTGGAAGTAAACATTTTTTAAAAGCCCACATATTACTGAAGAGATCACGAGGAAGTTCAGTATCAGGTTGAAAATGAAAACATAATACCAAAATATGTGCAGTACAAATAAAGTTATATTTAGAGAAAATACTTTACAATAAATGAGTATAATCCAAATAAAAGAAAGATCTTAAATAAATTATTTAAATATCTACCTTAAACATATTCAAATGAATTAAACTCGAAGAAAAAAATAAGAAAGACAATAATAAAGATAAAAATAGAAATCAATAAAATTAAGAACAAAAAAATACATCAAAAACAAAATTCAAATATATGGCTTTGAAAAAATAAATACAACTGAAAAAGTATAGCCAGTCTGACCAAGAAAGAGGGAATACACAAATTACAAATACCAGAATAAAAACTACACATAATTACAGACCTTATGGACATTAAAAAGAACAAAGGATATTACAAAAAAACCCTATGTCCATTTTTTGGACACATTTCTGGAAAGATACATGTTATAGAAGTTTTCTCAAATAAAAATGACATGAATAACACTATATTTATTAAAAACATTTAATTTTCAGTTAAAAACTTCACAAAAGTAAATTGATAAATTGAACTTTACTAAATTTAATACTGCTTTTATGGATTTAAAAATGTGAGGTATATACATAAATGGAATACTATTCATTTAAAATAAGAAAATCTTGCCATTTGTGACAACATGGATTAACTTAGAAAACATTTTGTTAAAAGAAATAAACCAGTCACAGAAAGATACATTCTCCATGATTCCGCTTCAAAGATATATTCTCCATGATTCCGCTTCTATGAGGCATATAAAATAGTTGAATTCAAAGAAACAGAGTAGAGTGATGGTTGCCAAGGGCTAGTGGTAGGGAAAGTGAGGAGTTGTTCAATGAGTATAACATTTCAGTTATGCGAGATAATTATGTTATGGAGATATGCTATACAACATAGTGACTATAGTTAGCAATACTGTATTGTGCACTTCAAAAGTTATAAAAAGAGTTGTCCTCTTGTGAAGTGTTTTTGCACACTAAAAGATTAATAAAATAATAGCTGATTTTAAAAATAAACTTTTTGTTACAGAATATTGACTTACTGGTTCTATTTCATTATAGTTATCATCATTCATCTCTTGCTGCACCTAATTTATAAATTAAGCTTTTTCATATGTATGCATAGAAAAAACCTGTATGTGTGTGTGTATATATATGTGTGTATGTATATGTATATATTTATGTATTGCCATATATATGTACACACATATATGTGTGTGTGTGTGTGTGTGTGTGTGTGTGTATGGATTGTTACTATCCGAGGTAAGAAGCTCTTTAGAAAATTTAAATAATATCATCCACAGGTTATGTCACAGTTGTTTGCAAATCTAGTACCTGATTAATGATTTCTATCCAGAATATATAAAGGACTCTCAGTACTCAATAATAAAAGATATACAACTCTATCTAAAAAGGGGAGATATTTGAACAGACACTGAGGAAGATACAAGAGTAACAAAGAAACACAAGAAAAGATGTCCACCATCTTTAGTTATCATGAAAATGCAAAGTGAATCTTCAAAGACACATCTACACTCCAATTAAAACAGCAGAAAGAGAGAGAGGAAGTCAGCCTGACAAATTCAAGTGATCATTAAGTTATAAAGAAACTGATTCTCTATCACATTAAGAGTGAGAATGCCAAATGATACAGTTACTTTGGAAAAGAATTTGACAATCTCTGATCAAGGTAAATATACTATTACCATAATATCCAGCGATTCTACCCCAAGGTATTTTCCTAAGTGGAATAAAAACATATTTAAGAACCTTTCTCAGAATGTAATAGAGGCTTTATTCACATTGTCAATAACTAGAACAATACAAGTATCCCTCAGGGTGTGTATGGATAAGCCAGTGGTGGCACATTCATACAACAGAACACTACTAGGCAATGAAAGTGAGCAAATAACTGATAGATGCAACAATATAAATACTTCTCAAATGCATTTTTCTAAGTGAAAATAGCCAGACCTCCAAAGCTAAATATTGTATAATTTAATTTATATTATGTTCTGAAAAAGCCAAAGCTATTGGGACACAAAATCAATTTGTGCTTGCCAGGAGTTAAAATTGGGTAGAATGTTGGCCACAAAGGGAGATGCAGGACTTTTTGACGCTGTGAAATTGTTTTATAACTTCACTTTGGTTTTATAACTTCACTATTGTTACATGAACATACATGTTCCTCACAACTGGCAGACTATAGATTTAAAAGACTGCACTTTATAGTATGTAATATATATTTTAATGTTAAAAATGTTTTAACGATAATGTGATTATGAAATGATGGATCTAATTGGTCTCTATTGGGGAAAAAATGTGTCAAAAGGACAGCTAGCCCCAAAAGTAAGCAGTTTACGTTAAAACAAAAAGCAAAACTTTGAGACTAAGATCTTTAAGAAGAAAGAGCAATCTGTATGGCAATTTGTATGTTTTAAAAGTCTGCATGATCTGATTAGAAAAATCAATTAGAAATTTCAAGAAAAACCAAATTATTTAGAAACAAGGTGTTGCCTATTTAAAAGCAGACTAAACTTTGCGAGGACGAGGCGGGTGGATCACCTGAGGTTAGGAGTTCCAGACCAGCCTGGCAAACATGGTGAAACCCCGTCTCTACTAAAAAATACAAAAATTAGCCTGGTGTTGTGGTGCACGCCTGTCATCCCAGCTACACAGGAGGCTGAGGCAGGAGAATTGATTGAACCCGGAAGTTAGAGGTTGCAGTGAGCCAAGATGGCACCATTGCACTGCAGCCTGGATGACAACAGCAAAACTTCGTCTCAAAAAAAAAAAAAAGCAGACTGAAATATTTCATTATTTTAGCAACTTATGAATAGGCACTTACCCATTTTTCATAGTACTCAAAAAACATTTTTGAGTTGCCTAGATGGGTGCCACAATATTACAGAAGTCTTAATAATATGAGTTAATGAATGTTCACAAAATCACAACTAAGTGATTTTGTCATATACAGCTAGTCATTCACCCAATAATCTTATGCTTTAAAAAAAAAAAAAAACTTATTTTACTTGCATTTGTAAGATGGATAGATAGAAATTATTTGTCTGTTCATACTACCTGGCATCCCTGTTAAGCCATATGACTGAATTTAATCTGTATCATGGAAAACCAATGGTATTGATAATAGACCAGTCATCTTATGGATGTAATTTGAATTTTTGTGATAGGAGATATTTCAAAGGGAGGTATGTTCCACATTTTTAAAACTTAGATATTAATGCGAAATAAATTTCTTATATGAAAGGGTATGATTTTTAGCTTATCATTCATAATTATGCTTATATACAATAGAGAACTAAAGACATTAATTTTTCAAAATAAAAATTTGGCCTACTGAGGAGGAAAGACAGAATTTTGTAATACACATAGTCTGTATTGAATACAATTCTAAATTTATTTTACTGTGTAAATGTATTCACTTTTATTAAAATGAAATATAAAACATAACCTATTAGTTTGCTTTGGCTGCCATAACAAACTATCACAGATTGAATGTCTTAACAACAGAAATTTATTTTCTCATCATCTGGAGCCTTGAACTCTGAGACCAAGTTATCCACATAGTTGTTTTCATTCTGAGGGCTCTGCCTTTAGCTTATAGATGTCTTCTCCTTTTGTCTTCACATGGCCTTTCCTCTGCATTTCTTTGTGTCCTGATCTGTTCTTATGAAAACATCAGCCATATTGAATTATGGCCTTCTCATATGACTTCATTTTACCATAATCACCTCTTTAATATTTTTATCTCTAAATACAGGTACATTCTGAGGTACTGGGAGAAGGGGTGGTTAGAATTTCAACATATAAATTTGAGAGAGACAAAGTTGAACCCCCTAACACACAGGCAAACAGTCATACACCACAGAACAATTCTGAATTCAACAAAAGATCACATGTAAAATGGTGGTTTTGTTTGTCTCTAATACTGTATTTTTATCATACCTATTCTGTGTTTAGATATGTTTAGATACATAAATACTTACCATAGTGTTACAATTGCGTACAATTGTACGGTATTCAGTACAGTAACATGCTGTGTAGGCCCAGAGCCTAGGAGCAATAGTGTATACCATATAGTCTAGGACTGTCATAGACTATACCATCTAGTTTTGTGTGAATGTACTCTATGACGCTAGCACATAGTGATTAAATTGCTTAATGATGCGTTTCTCAGAACATATCCCCATTGTTAAATGATGCATAACTTCAATACATATTCTAAACAATATAATTCTAGTACTTTTTAACAAGATTGTATTCTATTTTAACAGGACACAACATATTTTCTGAAACTTTGTGATTGCATTGTCATTAACTATTGATCAATTAAGATGTATCTCCACATCAAATTTTATTTTATATATGCCTGTAATTTCCAAATAATATTTAAAAACATTTAAAACATATAATTTCAAATACATAGTAAATGAAAAGATCATATTATTTTAGCCAGGATTAACACCTAACTAAAAATTTTAGTTAACTCCTATGAGAACATTCAATCTCCACGTGGAATGTGTGCTTCTCAGTAAGAATTCTAAAAATGAGAAAATTGACCTAGGTGTACAAAATATCTTTCTTTTAATTGTAGGACTTCTAAAAAAACATTAGAACACACATCTCTTCTGAATCAAACAGTCGAGGTACAGTCTCATAAAACATGGGAAAGGAATGCAAACAGCAAAATATAACGAAAATAACATGGCTTCATGCACCTACACACAAGCATAGAAAATGAAAAAAAAAATGTTTCTTGTGTTTGGGGTGTCAAAGCAAAACATTGCACCAGGCTAAGTTAAACAGATAAGGAAGACTAAGCGGAGAGCAGCCAGTGCTCAGTCTGAGTTGAATTCCCATGAAATGTGCGGAGTGTGGGGAAGGTGTTAGGGTTTTTAAGACCTGGGACAAGGAAGATATCTTGGGCCATCCCTATTTGCTAATCAACTTTATCCAAAGGAAACACTAAATTTTCTCCTATCTGCAGAACAAGAGATAGCTCTATTATTTGGAATAAGGTTCCAGCTGAAGTTAGGCTTTACCCTCCCACAGAAACTGGGATACAGGGTGTTATCTCTCCTGATGATTACGTTTCAAAGACATGGTCCCCTGTTCTTGAAAAAGGCAGTTTTGGGTAGTAAAGCTGACAAAAAGCTTTTGAAAAGATTTACATCCAAAAAGTCATAAAAGGAATTTTTAATTACAAAAAAAAATTAAACTAAATACACTAAGGAGGTCAGAGGCCTAAAACAAGGAAGAAGCCTGTCTAAAATTTAGTGAAGCAGAGGGCAACTTTAAGGCTCTCTTGGTCAGTTCTCTAATAAAATTGTTTAACAACTGCCTTTAATAGGGTACTTTCATAAATTGGATACTGTCAGTCATTTGCAGAGTGCTTCTGAGAGATAGGGAATTTAACCCCGACACTTCCTGCATGCTTTGCCTGTGGGCAAAGCAGCCTCTCAGCCATAGAAGGCTAAAAGGCAAAGGAACACTGATGGTGGGAGTTTGAAGTCAAAGAAACATAGCCCCAAATAGGGTATGGGTGAGGCACCAGTAGAATCTGCCAGGGGTGCCATCAAACCAAGCCTTATTCATGGCTTTAAAAGTACTAAGTCATTTATAGAAGCTTACATAGATATTTAAGAATATTAAAGAATATGTGTTCAGATATGCTTAAGAAATTAGTTTTGTCATATCCCCCAAGTCATCAGGAAAATTGTTCTATGGCAACAACAAATCATAATTTCATGGTTCATTAAAATGCATTTTAAGGTCACTAATACCGATGTTTATTTAAAAATATTAAAATGTATCTTAATGTCAATAAATAGCTGATTTTAGTGTGTCATGTTAAACCAATAGTATACATACGCCTTATATCAGTGATTTACATATTGAATACATTTACATAACAAGTCCTGGTTAGACATTTCTGTATCTTGAAATGTCATAGGTTCTCAAGTACAGTTAAGTGCTCTCTTTAAAAAATTTCTAAACTTGATTTTCTCACTATAACATTGTCATGAGGGAATAAACTACAGAGTAAATGAATCAATAGACCTTGATGTTCTGGTCACATAGACACTAAAAAAATTAAATCTTATTCATATTCATTTGAATAAAACAGTCATTAATCTTCACCTCATGGTGTTTTAGGAAACTTTTCAAACCTTTAGTGTCCTACTGAGTATTAACTAATAGACTTTGATTTGATAGCTGTTTAGAAGGCAAGTTATTGGATTAAACGATGCCCTAAAGCTACCCCTTGGCAAAATTAAAATTCAGCATTTCTGCTGGTAAATTATGCTAGCTCTCTTTAATTTGAGATTTCAATGTGTCTTTCAATAAAGAAAAACGAAAAAGAACTTTGACATCTATTAGGCTTTACTTTAGTAGATTATTAATTGTATTACTGAAACTGATTTTTTTCATATTATTGATAGTGAATTCTAGTGATTAGAAGAGGAGAAAACAGATTCATAGTTAATGTTTAATTTAAAAAAGCATTGGAAATTTTAAAAGTACATCATTCTGACAATAGCATAGGAAGAAGGGCAGGTTTTCCATAATATAATACCCTTTCCATGTCAAGGGATGGCTAAAGCTTTATTCTATTTTTTCTAAAGGATTTGTTTAAGATGGACTAATAATGAAAATATTTCAGATACTAAAAGCACACAAGCACATTTTCTCCAGTTTGAACAAATTTTGTGAATAACCTGGTAAGTTCAGAAGTTTTATGGTACTCTAAAGACATATAAATTCACTTTCTTAGCAATACAATTATGAATGAAGAGTATTTTAAATACATTATATTTCTTGTCTCTTAAGTACAAAGGAAATTTTGGAAATAAACACTGCTGAACTAGTTTAGATTAAAAAAATTTAAAAAGAACAAAATTATATCTATGTATATATTTGTTTATATTAATAAAAACAAGTAGACACAAGATATGGGAAGAAATGGTAAATTTACGGTCATTAGAGATGTAACAAAAGAGTTTTGAATTATAGTAACATTTAAATATATAATATTTACATTTCTCAAAGACACATGCTAAAGGCAGTACTTCTTTTCCTATCACAAGAAGTAGGGGAATTGTATTTATTATCATAAAAATAAATATTTTGCTCTATTTTTGTATTAAAAATTTAGTACCATTTTAACACATGATATATCAACTTATATTTAATGGAATATTTCACAAAGAGAAACAATTTACTACAATGCTAACATTTTATTCAGGTTAACAAAATAATTCACCTATAGAGAAATAAATATTAATTAATAGAAAAAAATTGCTGAACCCTCATTACATTTAATTTCCTCTTGCTTCTAGGCCTATTGTTAAATTATAAATACAATTATAATAATTGTTAACGTATATTAAACTATATTAAATTATACTTTAATTTGCATTTTATACATCTAAATAAATGCCTGTGCTATTTTGGCAACTGGGCAAATCAATGAAGCTCTTTCTTTGTTAGTTTCCTCACCTACAGAATAGATACAATTATTCTCTTCACACTCAAGAAGCACTTAGAATAGCACCTGGCAACCTAGTAAATGCTATATAAATGCTTGTGGAATAAAATAAATAAATAAAACATAAGTACCTAGGAAAATAGCTAAATTTTCAGTAATTCCCTATTATAAAAGAGCTGAGTAGGGAGAGACAATAGTAGTAATGAAAATATTCTGTGCCAGGCAGAAAAATTTCTTTGGCATTCCAGAAATTTTCAGGTGTAGTTTTAAAATGTTTGCCTATATTTCCAAATAATGACTTAAAATAGATAAAAAATTTTATATCATCACACTTCATTCTTCCTTAATGCAATACTTGTCAGCAAGATGAAAAACATATGGCATAAGATAAAGAATACAAAATATCCTTCAAGGAAAGCACATAAACTCTAGGTAATAAATATTCTGTCAATAATTTACGTAATGTCTTTGACTTTATCCAGATGGCCAATATGGGATGTAGGATGTTGGTCTAGATGATAAACAAGATAGAATTTACGTGATATAGAAAGAAAATACTGTCATCTCGTTGTATACTTTCTTGACTAATAACATGCCTAGTTCTTTTTTTTTATGGAGTACCCTAAGGTATATTTCTTACCACATCATAGAAAGTATGATTTTGGGCAATAAAATATAACAAATCTGTAGTTGCTGGTCATATTTCTTTGGTTTCTTATGTGTATTGTCTTTGATAATGACTTTTTCATAACTTATAGTACCATTCTTAGTGTAATATAGAAGCCACAATAAATATTTAAGAGGAAAAGGAAATGTAGAAAATACACCTCTCTAAAGACTGAAATAGACAATCAAACTTTGTTCCATCAATGCAAGAATTTTACTCTGCCTTTACAAATTTATAACAATGCATCTTTTGTATCATAAGTTGAATTTATTTTCAAACTAGCACTGTTTGCTCATATCAATGAATATTTCAGAATGAAGTTTTAAAAGCTATATATGTCTGAAGTAATAACTGGATTGTACCTCTCAAAGGTATTTTTTTCAATACAGGTTGTACTAGTCACTTCTTGAAGTGTGTACTTGACTTGTAGTGAAATGATCCTTATCTGGATGTGGCACCCCAGTACATATGATGGACATGCAGTGGGTAAGTCTGCACAAATGATTTTGTTTCCAGTGACCTATGGGTCAAGGCTCAAATGCATGATTCAGGGTTGGTTAATTATATGCTGTGTCCTAGAAATTTAAAACTTGCAAAAGAGAAACAAAATATAAGAGTACTTGAATCTAAATCTTGTTATTGAAAGTTACCATGAGAGGAGCTGTATAAACATTACTGTAGCTGAGATCCCATAATCTTCTCTTATGTATGCCTTATGGAGATGTGGCTTTTAATTATTACTTTCTTTCTGCAATGTACTTCATTTTTACTTGGCAAGTTAGGTTTTTATACTTAGATTGGCTGTTGACAACTTAAATAACATTAATTCACAAATTTCAGGGAAATATAGATATTGTGCATGAGAAAAGAATATCAATTAATGAGAATGTTACATGAATATAAATTTAGAGTTACAAACAATAAGAGACACTAAGTTTATATAAATAATAGAGAAAACTACTCCCTATGAAAGATTCAAAACAGAAATATAAGTAAATCCTTAGAGAAGATGAAGTTGGAAAAGCATGGTCTGTTGTGTCACTCAGAGATGGCCTCCCACTTGGAGCCTGGTTCTTCCTATTTCTTCCTATGCTGGCAAATTCCTTAAGTTCTCTGTATCCTCAACATTAAAGTATAGATAATAAATAAATCTCATGTCATTTTTAGAATTAAATATTCTAATGCATATAGAATACCTATTTGAATGCCTCATCATATAAAATATACTAAAAATATATGTTCTTTTTCTCCTCCAAAATGATTATTTATATATTTGGAGGTTTGTAGGGACCTAATAAGTAGTACCATTTTCCCTCTCCAAGTTCTTAAGTAAATTTAAAAAAAAAAAAAATTGGAGGACAAATATCAACTAAGAGATAATAGAGAAGGAATTTTTTTCTATGAGACGAATGGCTTTCCAGTTGCTGAACTTCAATTAAACTGACATTCCCACAGATTCACAAGCCCAGGTGCCAATCCTCAGGCCTGGCCCGCAGACACAGGGACATGCTTCTGATAGGCTAATAATGAAAGGGATCACAAGCTCTCTTCAAGTAAACCAGTTTCAGAATCAAGAAAATATTTAGCAGCCAAGCTATTCATGCCTGTTTTTTTATCCTCTTTCCAAACTCATAAATCAGGAATGCTTGGGTCATGAGTATAAGGCAACATGAAGACATATGGGAAAATACCATGAATTTCCATGAATGGGGAAAATCATTTTATCTGTCAAAATATGTATCTGAGTGATTTGGATAACATTTGTAATACTATATTTAAAATGCAACATTTAGTTAATGTTTCTGAATAAGATAGTGGAGTCATGCATTGCTTCAACAGTACTGAGAGCAATAAAAGAAACAGGGAACATTTATAAATGAAGGCAATTATACGTTCCAGGAAAATATAAATAAGGATTAGAAAGAAACAGTTAGAGGAAGGCAAAGTATTGTGATGATCAGAAGCCTGAAAAATAATATTGTTATATGATAAGGGGTAAATGAAACAGGAGAACAGGCTTGAAATGATATTAACAGGATTTTTAAAAAACATATGGAACAGAACAGAGTCCTCAGAAATAATACCACACATCTACAGCCATCTGATCTTTGACAAACCTGAGAGAAACAAGAAATGGGGAAAAGATTCCCTATTTAATAAATGGTGTTGGGAAAATTGGCTAGCCATAAGTAGAAAGCTGAAACGGGATCCTTTCCTTACTCCTTATACGAAAATTAATTCAAGATGGATTAGAGACTTAAATGTTAGACCTAATACCATAAAAATCCTAGAGGAAAACCTAGGTAGTACCATTCAGGACATAGGCATGGGCAAAGACTTCATGTCTAAAACACCAAAAGCAACGGCACCAAAAGCCAAAATTGACAAATGGGATCTCATTAAACTAAAGAGCTTCTGCACAGCAAAAGAAACTACCATCAGAGTGAACAGGAAACCTACAGAATGGGGGAAAATTTTTACAATCTACTCATCTGACAAAGGGCTAATATCCAGAACCTACAAAGAACTCAAACAAATTTACAAGAAAAAAACAAACAACCCCATCAAAAAGTGGGCAAAGGATATGAACAGACATTTCTCAAAAGAAGACATTCATACAGCCAACAGGCACATGAAAAATGCTCATCATCACTGGCCATCAGAGAAATGCAAATCAAAACCACAATGAAATACCATCTCACACCAGTTAGAATGGCGATCATTAAAAATTCAGGAAACAGCAGGTGCTGGAGAGGATGTGGAGAAATAGGAACACTTTTACACTGTTGGTGGGATTTTAAACTAGTTCAACCATTATGGAAAACAGTATGGCGATTCCTCAAGGATCTAGAACTAGATGTACCATATGACCCAGCCATCCCATTACTGGGTATATACCAAGGATTATAAATCATGCTGCTATAAAGACACATGCACACGTATGTTTATTGCGGCACTATTCACAATAGCAAAGACTTGGAATCAACCCAAATGTCCATCAGTGACAGACTGGATTAAGAAAATGTGGCACATATACACCATGGAATACTATGCAGCCATCAAAAAGGATGAGTTTGTGTCCTTTGTAGGGACATGGATGCAGCTGGAAACCATCATTCTTAGCAAACTATCACAAGAACACAAAACCAAACACCGCATGTTCTCACTCATAGGTGGGAACTGAACAATGAGATCACTTGGACTCGGGAAGGGGAACATCACACACCGGGGCCTATCATGGGGAGGGGGGAGGGGGGAGGGATTGCATTGGGAGTTATACCTGATGTAAATGACGAGTTGATGGGTGCTGACGAGTTGATGGGTGCAGCACACCAACATGGCACAAGTATACATATGTAAAAAACCTGCACGTTATGCACATGTACCCTAGAACTCAAAGTATAATAATAATAATTAAAAAAAAACATATGATATTTTCAACCAGGATTCTTTAAAAAGTTATTTAAAGCTGATTCTTAAAATTGACTTACACTAATAGCAGATATTTTTGTATCTTATACACACATTATCCTCTCTGAGGGAGTAGTACAAAGAAAAAAAGAAGAAAAGAAAAGGTAAGATGACTAAAATATTTTTAATATAATTGAAATTGTCCTTATCTGTTATCACCATGAGATGGTGAAGGTGGTACTATCTCCTGCACCAATTATCATTTAATATATTTCATGTGGGCTCAGTATAGAGCACTGCTGCCTTCTTAGAGAGTCCTGATGATGAGTTTAATGCCAGGTAAGATCAAGAGCAGCTCAGTTATTACGTCAAAGGGGAAAACTTTGGGTTAAATCACTTAGACCCAAGTTACTGTTCATTATTAACTGATGCCTAAACACTTTTGATCATGACTATTGATTTCATACTCCATCCCACCAATCAATATGTATGTGAATTTTAGAGTAAAGAGGTGGATAGTACAAATGCTCAGTGTCAATTATGCCCTCCTAATGGACTGTGTGGGTAAGCCTCATATATATCAGTATTTGATTTTACCACTTTCCGCAAGATATTTATCAGACAAGGAACTCGCAACAGATTGTCACTCACAACCAGTTTCACAATGATTTGAAACCAATTTCATAATGATTTGAAACCAATTTACTATCTATTATCACAAAGCCAGATAATATAACATAAATGTTAGTAAATCACCTGCTTTCAGAAGCTCTGCAACAGAAACTTTTCCCACTGTCTCCTAACTATAGAGAAATTGGTACATTGTTACTCTAGAGGGTTAGTAAACCTTGGGCAGAGTATTGGGATCTTGATAAGACCATGTAAAACTCAGCCCTTGAAATGTCTTCCCTACTTTGCCTCACTTAAAGTGTTAAAATTGCTGCCTGATCAAGGTTTGGATCAAAGTGTTAAAAGTGTTGCCTGATCAAGGTTTAGATCTGTGTCCCCACCCAAATCTCAGGTTGAATTGTAATCCCCAGTGATGGAGGTGGGGCCTGGTGGGAGGTGATTGGATCATGGGCATGTTTTCTAATGGTTTAACACCATCCCCCGGGTGCTGTTCTCACCATAATGAGTGAGTTCTCAAGAGATCTGGTTGTTTAAAAGTGTCTAGCACCTCCCCTCCATCTTCCCCCTGCTCCAACCATGCTAAGTGCCAGCTTCTCCTTCACCCTCTGCCATGATTTAATGTTTCCGGAGGCCTCCCCAGAAGTGGAAAAGATCGTAGCATCATGGGTCCTGTACAGTCTGTGGAAATGTGAGCCAATTAAAACTCTTTTTTTTTTTTTTAATAAACTACCCAGTCTCAGGTATTTCTTTATAGCAGGGTGAGAACAGACTAATGCACTGCCTAAATATAGCCTTCCTTTTTATTTTGTTGTTTTGTTCATTTCAGTTGTTACAGACAACTAAAAACCAAAGCTATAATGTGGGTGCACAGAAAGATTCACCAATTCCCAGCCGTATTTATCTCTGCTCTTTTACCTTTGATTACTTATTATAGAGAAAATGTCCTCCTTACACAAAGGGTAGAAAAGTATCAAAAAATCTGAATCCTGTATTTCAGCTAATAACTTATTTCAACTAGGTGTTCTATGTAGATTCTAGCAGTCTAAAAGTGTGGAATCAAGAGTGAAGGTGGCCATAAATCATCAGTGGCTCCTATCAAAATTTCTTTCTAGGTCAATTGAATGAACCAAGTTGAGCGAAAGAAGTTTTCAATTATGGTTTCCAACATATCTTCCAGATGGTTGTTCCATTTCAAGAATCCCAGTGAAATTGTAAATTAATTTAAATATGAACACTGTACAGGTATGTAAATACTGTTAAACTGAATTCCCATCATTTTAAAAATCTTAAATATACTTCACTCATTCTAAAGAAGCCCCCCAAATTAAATGTATCTGTGATACTCTGAAAATCATGTTACTTTGGACCTTCAGGTTAAGGAACCCAAAGGTAACTTTATACCTGCATAATGCCAGCATAACTGTCCTGAGAGAGGATACCTAGTATTCTGAAGATAATAGTGTTTTAAAATAATTTATGAAAAAACAATCTTTTAAGACCACATCAATAAGATGTAAAAAAAAAAAAAATGAAATCTTGTTCTTTGCAGCAACATGGATGCAGCTGCAGGCCATTATCTTAAGCAAATTAGCACAGGAACAGAAAATCAAATACCCCATACTCTCACTTATAAATGGGAGGTAAACATGAGGTACACATGGACATAAAGATGGGAACAATAGACATCGAGGACTACTGGGGGCAAAAAAGAGAAAGAGAAAGGGCTGAAAAACTACCTA
Source organism: Macaca mulatta (assembly GCF_049350105.2). Lineage (NCBI taxonomy): Eukaryota > Metazoa > Chordata > Mammalia > Primates > Cercopithecidae > Macaca > Macaca mulatta. Next base: position 114,365,916 of record NC_133412.1, read on the forward strand.
TTGGATACTGTACTCACCACCAGGATGACAGGTTAAATAATATCCCAAACTTCAGCATTATGCAACATATCTTTGTAACCTGTGTATCTACCTCCTTATTCTAAAATGAAAGCGAAAGTAAAACAAACAAACAAAATTTAAACATATATGCAAGGTAAAAAAAATCACATCGTAATATGAGTGTTTTTTCAGCACTCACAAATATAAATTTGTGAAATTTCAAAAACATAAAACTTTTTAAAACGTTTATAAGTATGTCACATGAATGCTGGTATCCTAGTCTTCCCATTTATTTTAAGCCAGTATATCCCATTTATTTTAAGCCAGTCTTTATTTTAAGCCTCCAAACCAAAATCCTATGTGTGGTCTCTCAGCCCCAACCGCTGATAATTTCAAGACGTTGGGTGGCAAGACTAATTAAGGAAATCTGTCCTCCATACACAAACTTGATGCACAGCCAGTCCATTGCAGTTTACTGGAGAAAGTTGCAGCCAAGGACTCAGCTTCCCCTCTCCAAGGACAGTCATGCACTTACGTATATAAGCATTACTAACCCAGGTGCCTCTATGAAGTCTTCTTTATTAGAAACCTTGGCAAAGGTACTTTTCTCCACTCTAACCCAGTATTTTTTTCAATCCTATCCCTTTCCGTTCTCTTCACCCTGACCTCCAATATCTGTAAGAAGGCAAGAGCCACCTTTAGTTAGTTCATGGCGCTGCAGCAGTGAGACAATTTTCCCATCTGTGTTGTGTTGGTTGTCCTCTAATCCTCACCTGGAAGATCCCAAGGGAAAAAAGAAAAATAAGAGAACCAGCAGCACCTGTCTTTTTGGGTCTCTTGTTTGCACTGTCTCAGTTTGTAAATAAACCTTGGCTTTTATTTTCAGTTTGTCTTGTTTTCTTAATTGACCACCTGGATAATTGGCAACTCAACAATATGTCATTGAGGAAATCACATTAACTAATGAAACTACTGAAAATATATGAGTGCTGAAAAAGCACTCACATTATGATGTACTTTTTTTTTCACCTTGCATATATGTTTAAATGTTTTTTGGTTTGTTTGTTTTTACTTTTGCTTTCATTTTAGAATAAGGAGGTAGATACACAGGTTTGTTACAAAGGTATGTTGCATAATGCTGTGGTTTGGGATATTATTTAATCTGTCACCCAGGTAGTGAGTACAGTATCCAATAGGTAGATTTTCAGCCCTTTCTCTTTCCCTCTCTTGCCCCCAGTAGTCCTCAATGTCAATTGTTCTCATCTTTACGTCCATGTGTACCTCATGTTTACCTCCCACTTATAAGTGAGAGTATGGGATATTTGGTTTTCTGTTCCTGTGATAATTTGCTTAAGATAATGGCCTCCAGCTGCATCCATGTTGCTGCAAAGAACATGATTTTATTTTTTATGGCTGCATAGTATTCAATGGGGTATATGTATCACATTTTCTTTATTCAATCCACCTTTTATGGGCACCTAATTTGAATCCATGTCTTTGCTGTGAATAGCATGCTGATGAACATACAGGCTGTGTATCCTTATGGTAGTACTATTTATTTTCCTTTGGGTATATGCTCAGTAATGGGATTCCTGGGTCAAATGGTAGTTCAACTCAGTTCTTTGAGGAATCTCCAACTGCTCTCTACAGTGGCTGAACTAATTTACATTTACATAATGTAAGTTACATTTACATTTCGCAACAGTGTGATTTTCTACTATGATAATGGGAAATGAGTTTTCTTAAGTTATATTAAAAATATGTTATTTTTAGCTATTGGAAATAACTTTTAGTACTTAAATTTTCCTCTAGGTAAATTATTTGTTTACAAATCTGCTTAAACTACTTTAGGTAATGCAAATGAAATAAAAGCCTTCCATCAAATTCCATAGGCAACAATTTTCCCCAGAGATAACCATGGTTAACCATTTATTTGATATGTTTCCAGATATACTTTAAGGGTATGCAAACATATTTTTTTCTTTCCACTGTCAGCATGTTTTGTGTACTTTTGTTTGTTTTGTTCTATGTTCTTTTATTTGGGAGTATATTTCAGAGATATTTTCATAGCACTCCAAGGACTCATCATTCTTTTTATAACTGCAAAATACCTCATGTGATTGCTGAAATACACCTACTTACCTGGAGATACACACACACATACACTTTTTACTATTAAAAATATTGAATAGCTTTATATATATTTCTTTGTATATGTAAGTGGGTACAATTATAGAATAAATTACCACAAATGGAATTATCACATCAAAGAGCGCATACATTTTGAAATTTTGATAAGCATTACCATATTGCCCCCAGTAACAATGTTTCTGTACACAAAACTTTAGTAAAAGTATCATTAATATATTTATCTTTGCCAATCCTATTCATAGAAAAACAGTTCTCTAATTCCTTTTTCTTTAGCATTTACATTACTTTGAATGGATTTATACTTCTTTTCAAATGTTTAAGGACCACCTGTACTTATTTTATTGTGTCTTTACTGTTTCTATTCTTTGGCTATTCCTCTTGACCCATTTTTCCTAATGATTCATAAGACCTGTTACAAGAATGTATACCTTTGTTATATACATTGCAAAATTTTTCCAATTTCCTTGGTATTTTTGAATATCATTCATGGTATAATTTATCACATAATAATTTTTTTGAGACAAAGTTTCACTCTCCTTCCCAGGCTAGAGTGCAGTGGCATAATCTCCATTCACTGCAAGCTCCACCTCTAGGGTTCAAGTGATTTTCCTGCCTCAGCCTCCTGAGTAGCTGGGATTACAGGCGTACACCACCACATACGGCTAATTTTTGTATTTTTAGTAGAGATGGGGTTTCACCATGTTGCCCAGGCTGGTCTCAAACTCCTGACCTCAGGTCATCCACCCACCTCAGCCTCCCAAAGTTCAGGGATTACAGGCATGAGCCACTGTGCCTGGCCTGTCATATAATAACTTCTTAATAATATAAGGTAAATTTACAGATTTTTCATTCATGGCTCCTAAATTTGCATTCTTTTCAGAAAGGCCAATTCTATAAACAGCATTTATTAAACAATTCTTCTTTCCCCCACCGATTCGCAGCAATACCACTAACATATATCAACCTGAGTATATTTGTAGACTCTTCTGTTTTACATTGAACTCTATTTATTTAACAATACTGCATTTTTAAACTAAATTGTATATAAAACATTTTCAAGGATGCTGATATATGGTCTCCCAACTGTTAGTACATTCTTTGCTAATATTGCAAATTTTTTTTTTCTTTTTACACAGGAAAATTAAAATCTTATTTCAAAGTCCAAGAAATCCTGGGGTGTTTTTATTCTTAATAAGCTAAATCCATAGATTAGTAGCCACTGTATTATGCTAACAAACTTGTAAGATAGAGGGTTTCTGTTTGGTTGATTATTGTTTTCATCTCTTTGGAGAATGTTATTATTTTTTTCTTAGCGCTGTTGCAAAATGATCTATCTTAACAAATTGTAGTTTTCAGAATCTTTGATGTGTCCTATTTCCTAAAGAATTGATCAACTGTTGTACCATTCAGTAGGTCCTGTACACATAGATAATTTGAGAAAACTTGAATCTTTATAATAGTGAGAATTCCTAAGGACACAGTGAACCTTTTCTTTAGGTTTACCTGGTATCATTTAAGAAAAGTTTTAAAATATTATTTGTTTGTTTGTTTCTATCTGTGTTTAGATTCTCTGCTAATGTTTTTCTCATTATTACTTAGCGTCAAATACAATGAGTTCTTCGTGGGCCTTGCTGTAGATACACTTTTGAGAAGAAAGATAACAGTATTCCAGGCTGGTAGATATTCTCCCTCCATCCCCAAAAGAAACACGATTAAGTGCTCTAAGGATTGACTTAAGATTCCCTGCTCACTGATTTATAAATGTTAGAAACTTTGAAGTCAAATGCTCTACCACTGAGCTCTACTCTCTGCCAGATAACGAGGACGCAATTCAGTAACACTCACTTTCTGTTACCACAATTCAGTAACACTCACTTTCTTAACCTTTGCAAGAGTGTGTTACCCATTTTCTTATTCAATCTCATGTCTGTTTCTAGTGTTAGGTGTTAACGGGGTCCATGAGGAATCCCATGGTCAGTGTACATATCCTGCTCTGTTGCTCCCAATAAGACTTCTGTTTACACCTTGGGAAGTATACCTCATTGGTAGAACATTATTATGCTCTGCAGGGTTCATCTGAAATATGCAGCTAGATTTCTGTTGGATATCTTACATACACTCATTTTCTCATAACATCCCTGAACATACATGTTACTATCTGCATTTTGCAAATGAGCCATTAAGAGTCAAAAACTTTAAACCATTTGCCTAAATCTACACAAACAGTAAGTGAAGAAACAATAACTTGAACATAAATATGTTTCATTAGAGAAATATTATTTCTTTTATTCCCTGTTTGTTTGTTTTTCTTTTTTGTATCTCAGTAACTATAACAATTAATTTCCTGTGGTGGCACCTAATCAAATCTATTTAATTAAAAAGATAGTTACCACCTTTGGTTACATAATTAAATTTTAATTATTGTAACATTTCTAAGCATCTTTCTATATTGAAAGAAAATTTGTGCTAATGTATTTGAAAAAGACTTTTGCTCAATCTTCTATGAATAGCAGCTCCCTGGAGTCCAGGACCCAAATCACTGAGAAGGGAATCTATTTCATGAAAAATGTCATTTGCAGAGTATGAAGGTAGTAAGGGAATCTAGTTCCAGCCTGTCAAGGTAGTGACTTCAATTATGCTGAGTAGCCAAAGCAAGATAGTATATGTATGAAAAAGCAGGAGTTACCTGGGAGACCCCTGAGTGAAGTAGGACAAAGTCCTATAGAATCAGCCCCTTGACTTCAGTCTCTGATACAGCCTCAGAAGTTTCAATTATTTCCCAGCTGCTTGGTTTCAGACTAAAAGACAATCACTCACCCGTTTGACTTAGTCCTTTAGAAAAGAGAACAAACATTTAAGTTGTGAAAAGGTCATGTGGCACCACTGACCAGCTACACTAACTGATAATATAAATAAATCAAGAAGGCATTCATGTGATTCATCACTGCCTACATTTTATGCACAATGACAGCAAGAAACAAATCTTGATTTTATTGAGAATAATATTAATCATAAAAGAATTAATTGCTTTATATCAGCTGCAAATCCCCAACCACCTTGCTATCAACACTCCCATTTTGAGTCACAAATATATAATTACATTCTAAAATATAATTTTTATGGATACTCTTGAATTTTATATTTACATTTCAGGATTGCTATGATCTGAATGTCTCATTAAAATTCATATTTTTGAATTTAACATTCAATGAGATAATATTAAGACATAGAGTCTTTTGGAATTTATTATGAAAATGTATCATGGGAGTGATTATCAAAGAAGTTGTTTCTTTCACCATGTAAGAACACAGCCACAAGGAGACATCTATGAAGCAGAGAGTGAGCCCTTGTTAGACATCAAACCTTCTGACACCCTTGAACTTGAGTTTTCCATCTAATAGGACTGTAAGCAATTATTTTTTGTTGTTTATAAGTTACCCAATCTAAGATATTTTGTTATTGCAGTGTGATGATTAAAAATGATATAAATGCATATTTTTAAAAGGAAAGAAAAATGAAATATGCTGTGTCCTGTCATCTCCCATCAGCCATATAATTTAGACCTTGATAGTGTACCACTCTCTACTCTGAAAAAGAAGGGGAAGTATTGTTACCTTTGTTCTATTGTTTTTTAAAATATATTTAGATTGCAAAAATTCAAAGGAATGGCATTAATTGTGTGGACTTATTCCTAACACTATAAATTTAGAATGACCCTGCCATGGGAATATTCAGAATCAACCTTTTATATTGAATTTGAAGTTCAATATATGTATTTATATAATGTATTATTTAAGATGAATATGCAAAAATTATTTTTAGAAAGTAAAATAGAAATGTTAAATTTACTCATCTTTATGTGCACATATAAGTGGTTTGTCACATTCTGGTAGAATTTCACAATATATAATCTTAAAAATAACTCATGGAGCCATCAATTACCTAGAATCTGATGCTTCCTGGTTCATTTTGAATAAAATCTGCATACCTGCCTTATATTTTCATGAAATATTATTCAGGCTAAGACAGTGTTAACAGAGTTATCAGTATTAATATTGGTAAGTCATAGGTATAATGAAGAGTACACAATCATTTCATTGAGATACCAAAAATCAGAAATATAATCAATAAAAGAAGGTTCATTTTTATTTCACAGAAGCTAATTTAGAAAATTTTCAATAATAGCTCCGGGAAATATAAAATTATAATTTTTAATCCAAATTACACATAACATTAGTGAAGTATGATTCAGAAAATATATATTATTTACTTCCACGGGAAAGTAAAATGTAGGTGAATATATTTGAGGAGTCTATATATTTTCTCATTTTGCATTTATGAGAGTCACAGATTTTTTTTCAACTTGAGCAACTATCAGGATCTACTTGCATTGTGTTGTTTTGATATAATTTTTGACTGTCAAATTAACAGATTTTCATGGTGAAAGGCTAAATATTTTTATAGATATTTCAAACTTTTCCTTCAAAACTTCTGTGTCTAGTTGTACTTTGTTCAACAGAGACTACAGATGTTCAGTAAGACACATTTTCTAATATTGAATAGTATCCTGTAATGGAATTTCATTAACCTCATTATTGCTTGAGTTCTCCAGTTTATTTACACTCTCCCTAACATATTTCTTTCTTCTTTTAGATAATAGAAAAAATAAATGTGTCAATGAAAGAGGATAGACTTGGTAAAGGGACAAGTAATGGTCTGTAGACAAGCACATATGGAAAGGAATTTGTTCTTCTATGAGCCAACATTTGGGGTAGTAAAAGAGGTAGGAAGCCTAAACTGAACATTAGTACGCTAATGCTAGGAAAGCGTGGGTCTTCAGAAAGCAGTTCACATTGTAGGAGCAGGGCAACACCTTGCCATTTGGGGTCTTTAGCTAAGGAAATCTGTAAGAATTTCCTGATCCTGGAGAAAAGATCATGTATCTACAAGGTGAACAAGGATAACAAATCTCTTATGTTTGAACCAGTAGAGATCTCAGAGCTCAGAAACATTCTTTAAGGAACGCAGCAAGTAAAGTAAAAAACAAAATAACAGATATCTATTTTTCCTTGACTGAAGGATTGAATTGCTATTTGAAAGTACTCCCTTGAACTAAAAGAGTGAAGTTGCAAGAAAAACAAAATTTGGTAATAGCCTGTAAATAAAATTATCAAACTATATCGGCAAAATCTAGGACCTGAGTGTTAGACTGAGGAGAAAAAAAATAAACAAAAGCATTATAAAGGTTTTCTACCATCAGGGATTGATTGACTAAAAATCTATATCATGGCACATTCTGGGAAGGGGACGCATGAAAACATGGAGTGTATTGGTTGTAGGATAGATTTGAAAAAATTATATGTGGTAGAAACACATCAGTTGATTAGTGGAATGGGGAATATAAAAAATTGACAATCAGGGTTAAACAAACTTCCAAATTAACTGGGGTAAGGTGAATAAGAATAAAACTAAAACCAGCAAAAAATAAGCAAAAGGCAAAAGAGAACGCAACCACTTAAAAGTAGTATTAAAAATAAAAATTACAATGGAATTTCTTACATAATTTATTTAATCTAAAATTTATATGGAAGAAAAGTCCCGGAATAGACAAAGTAATCTTGAGAAAGAAGAGCAAAGTGAAGGCATCAGACTTTCTGATTTGAAGGTGTATTTCAAGGCTATAATAATTAAGAGTATGATACTGACATGAAGACAGACACATTGGCCAAAGGAACAGAAGAGAGGGCCCAGCAATAGACCCATGGATATATGGTCAACCAATCTTCAACAAAGGTGCCAAAAATATGCAACAGGGAAAGAATAGTCTCTTCAACAAAGGGTATTGGGAAAACTAGATATTCATATGGAAATATATGAAATTGGACCCTCTTCTTGCACCTTAAACAGCACCAACAAAATCAACTCAAAATTGTTTAAAATTTTAAATGCAAGACCTGAAACTGTCAAGCTCCAAAATGAAAACAACAACAACAGCAAAAAACACAAGAAGGCGGCTTCAGAACAGGGATCTCCAAAATCATTTCCTGAATATAACATTAAAAAAAACACACGCAACAAAAACAAAAATATAAATACATACAATAGAATATTACTCAGCCTGAAAAAGATGGAAATTCTATCATTAGAAACAATACAGTGGACTTGGAGAACATTATACTAAGTGAAAAAAGCCAGTCACAGAAGGACAAATACTGTAAGATTTCACTTATCTGAGGTATACAAAATAGTCAAATTTATAGAAGCAGAAAATAGAGCAGTGGTTGTGAGAGACTGAGAGGAGAAAAAGCATCAGAGTTGTTTAATGGGAATGAAGTTATCATGGTAGATCTCATATTAATTATTCTTCACATACACACTCAGAAAGCAAAGGGATACAAGAAAACTTTTGAGGGCGACAGATATTCTTATTACCTTGATTATAGTGACGATATCATGAGTATAAGCACATATCCAAACTAACATCAAACAGTATATGTTCCCTAGGTGCAGTCTTTTTGTGTATCCGTCATACTTTAATAAAGCTGTCAAAACACAGAAAAATAACTAAGGTGAAATAATTTAAATCATAAATACTAAATGCAAATAAATATTTGTTTTAAAAGATATATTTGGAAGTTGGTTTAAAATAAACTTTTCTATGCATTATACAAAAATATATATTTTAAAACAAATTGCTAAATATTGAAAACTCATTTAAGATAATAGATGTAAGGCAAATGCATGAAAAGAGGAAGCAAGAATGGCATTATGATTTTATCTTTAGAATTTAAAGGATCTAATGGAGAAAAATAATTAAGTCAAGAGAGGATTTGAGTAATGTAATCAACATCCAGCACTAAACAACATATAAGCAAAGTTACATTGTACAAATGAAAAATACAGATTTTTATGAAAAAGATCAATTAAAAATTTCTGGGCTGAGCGCTATGGCTCATGCCTGTAATCTCAACACTTTGGGAGGCCAAGGCGGGCAGATCACCTGGGGTCAGGAATTCAAGACTGGCCTTACCAACATGGAGAAACCCCGTCTCTGCTAAAAAATACAAAAATTAGCCAGGCGTGCGAGCAGACGCCTGTAATCTCAGCTACTCGGGATGCTGAGGCAGGAGAATCACTTGAACCCAAGAGGAGGAGTTTGCAGTAAGCGAAGATCACACCACTGAACCCCAGCCTGGGCAACCGAGTGACACTCTGTCTCAAAAAGTAAAATAAAATAAAATAAAAAGTAAAATAAAACTTCTGGAAGGTCCTAAATAAGTGATACATCATGCAGAATAAGAAAAAGCACAGATATGTAATATCAGCCCAATATTATTAGCAAGTTCAAGACGTGCTATATTTTATGTATTTTAAAATGATATTGATTACAAGATAATCATTATTTTATGTATTACTAAGAAGGAAAAGAATGCTGGCAAAAAAAAAGACAATGCTCTGTTATGAAAATATTTTATCCTATATTTATTAAAAATACATCAAATTGTATAGTTATATTTCATAAATACTACCATGATGCATGCCTACAGGCAAAAATATAACTTATTAAGTTTTTTTCAGACTAATCCCATTTTTAGACTCTGATATTTCTGTCTTTTGAAATTTTGCACACTAGTGTTTGTAGTCTGTCACATATCTTCTCATATTAAGTTTTAGCTCATCTGAAGTGAATAAATTACAGAAAAAACAATGCCATATGAAAATTTATTAAATCAATGAAGATATATTTACTCAACTGAATATATGACAATTAAATGCTTCTCAACTATGAAGTAAGAGTCTAACACATATATGGCAGCAACATTCTTTGGTTAATACGGTGTCTGGATTTTTAATTTTTAAAACATTTTATTGTAAGAACACAACATAAGATCTGTTGCTGACAAATTTTTAAGTACACAGTACATTATTTCTAACAATGTTGTAAAGTAAACCATTAGAGGCTATTCACTGTACTGAAAAAAAATGTAAGTTCAATTGCTACAAAACTGTACACCTTCAACTTTTTTGCCTGACACTTTGTATTATTATTGTCCCAATTTACATCTATTCAGATTGTATACAGTTTAACATTTTGTAGCTATAGTCACTTTAATGCTTCTGATTTTTGACTTGTACAATAAAAGTAAAAGTGACTTAGTGACTTACTAACCATTTTGGTAATATGGTGTACTATATTTCTTCATATAATTAATTTTATTGAGTTTCATACTTTCTTATACTTTTGTGTTACTATTAGCATCCTTTCATTTCAACTTGAAGAATTCCTTTAAACATTCTTTATAAAGCAGTTCTAGTGGTGACCAACTCCCTTAGCTTTTCTTTGTCTGAGAGAGTCTTTATCTTCTTCATTTTTGAAGAACAGCTTTGAAGAATATAATTATCTTAACTGGAAGATCTTTTCTTGCAGCACTTTGAGTATAATGTCCTATTCCCTTCTTGCCTGAAAAGTTCCTGCTTAAAGAATACACCAAAAGCAATGGCAACAAAAGCCAAAATTGACAAATGGGATCTAATTAAACTAAAGAGCTTATTCAAAGCAAAAGAAACTACCATCAGAGTGAATAAGCAACCTACAGAATGGGAGAAAATTTTTGCAATCTACTCATCTGACAAAGGGCTAATATCCAGAATCTACAAATAACTCAAACAAATTTACAAGAAAAAAGCAACCCCATCAAAAAGTGGGCAAAGAATATGAACAGACATTTCTCAAAAGAAGACATTTATGCAGCCAACAGACACATGAAAAAATGCTCATCATTACTTGCCATCAGAGAAATGCAAATCAAAACCACAATGAGATACCATCTCACACCCGTTAGAATGGCAATCATTAAAAAATCAGGAAACAGGCCGGGCGCGGTGGCTCAAGCCTGTAATCCCAGCACTTTGGGAGGCCGAGACGGGCGGATCACGAGGTCAGGAGATCGAGACCATCCTGGGTAACACAGTGAAACCCCGTCTCTACTAAAAATACAAAAACTTAGCCGGGCGAGGTGGCGGGCGCCTGTAGTCCCAGCTACTGGGGAGGCTGAGGCAGGAGAATGGCGGGAACCCGGGAGGCGGAGCTTGCAGTGAGCTGAGATCCGGCCACTGCACTCCAGCCTGGGTGACAGAGCGAGACTCCGTCTCAAAAAAAAAAAAAAAAAAAAAAAAAAAAAAAAAAAAAAAAATCAGGAAACAACAGGTGCTGGATAGGATGTGGAGAAACAGGAACACTTTTACACTGTTGGTGGGACTGTAAACTAGTTCAACCATTGTGGAAGACAGTGTGGCGATTCTTCAAGGATCTAGAACTAGAAATACCATTTGACCCAGCCATCCCATTACTGGGGATATACTCAAAGGATTATAAAGCATGCTGCTATAAAGACACATGCACATGTATGTTTATTGCAGCACTATTCACAATAGCAATGACTTGGAACCACCCCAAATGTCCATCAATGATAGATTGGATTAAGAAAATGTGGCACATATACACCATGGAGTACCATGCAGCCATAAAAAATGATGAGTTCATGTCCTTTGTATGGACATGGATGAAGCTAGAGAACATCATTCTCAGCAAACTATTACAAGGGCAGAAAACCAAATACCGCACTTTCTCACTCATAGGTGGGAAATGAACAATGAGATCACTTGGACATAGGAAGGGGAACATCATTCACCAGGGCCTGTTGAGGGGTGGGGGGAAGGGGGAGGGATAGCATTAGGAGATATACCTAATGTAAATGACGAGTTAATGGGTGTAGCACACCTACATGGCACATGTACACATATGTAACAAACCTGCATGTTGTGCATATGTACCCTAGAACTTAAAGTATAATAATAAAAAATAATAATAAAATTCCCAATACAAAAAAAAAGAGAATACACTAACAGTCTTATTGGGAGCTGAGGGAGGACAGTGTTCTCTTGTAGATAGTCAATTTTCTCATGCTGCTTTTAAATTGTTTGTCTTTGAGTTTTAACAATTTGATTATAATGTTTCTTCATGTAGATTTCTTTGGGCTTATCGTATTTAGTATCCTTAGAGCTTCTTGGATTTGGATGTCCATTTTCTTTTTTAGAGTTGGAAAGTGGAAGCCATCATTTCTTCGAATAATCTATCTGGTCTTTTTCCTTTTTCTTATCCTTCTATAAATTCCAGAATGTATATATCGGGTCACTTGATGATGTTCCATAATTCCCTCAAGCTTACTTTGTTCTTTTAAACCTTCTTTTCCTTTCACTTCTCGGACTAAATTATTTCTTGTAACCTGTCTCCAAGTATACTGATCTTTTCTTCTGTCTGATCTAGTCTGCTGTTGAACCCCACTAGTAATTTTTTTAGTTCAGTTGCTTTATTTATATTTTCCGTCTTTTTGTTGAAATTATTACCTTTTTCACGCATTGTTCTCTTAACCTTGGTAGCATCATTATAAGGATTATTTTAATTATTTTTCAGGTTAGTCATATAACTCTATTTCATTAAGGTAAAGTTTTGAATATGTATCTTAGTGTCAGCAAGAGAACAGTATAGAAAGCTATAGACCCACCTTCTCCCCACAAACATGCCAATTCAGCAAAAATTTATGGACAAATTCCATCTTGAGAAATGAGAAACATTGAAATACTCTTGCACCCCAGTTGAATGTTAAACCAGACTCACTAAAGCCCTTTTGAAAATTCAGGACACTATTATCAGAGACCTTGTCCCGGCAGAGCACTATATTATCAACAAGAGACTCCCTAGCTCCCAGCATTATCAAGAGGAGGGAAGGGATTGGTTAATGCATCCAGTGCCCCAAATTTTTTATGCGAGTTCCCCAAATTACTGACTTCTGTCTTTTTAATCTTGAAGCTCTGCTGTGTCTAGCACAGTCTAGTTAGTTGATGGGAGAATAGAGGAGACAGCTTTGGCTGGTAGACAACATTGATCCTCACCCTTGCTCAACAATGAATGAGTGAACAAAAATTACAGCTTCCTTATTCTCTCTGGGAAGGAAAAGAGGCTCTTGCAGAGGTACACAGAACCTGTGTCTGGGCTGACTGGAGAAAGTTTTCTGTATAAGGTCATCCTTCTTTTAAAATCTTATTCATTAACTTACTTAATATGGTAAACAAGAATATACTGAAAGAAAAAAGAGAAGCTTGGGACTACTAAAAATGATGAAGGGAAAGCTAATAATTATTTTTAAAGAAATGATACCTATTCAGGTATAGTAGTAGCTTTTAAATACTTCAAAGTATAGATTGTTTTGTAAATAAGTTTTGTACTCCCAAATTATCTGTTTAAAATATGCTTCAAGTTTTATTTCTGCTTATTTCCTTAATTTGTCTACTATTGAAAACTTAATTCTAGAATGATTTCAACTATTTATATAGAATTTTCCCTGTCTCTTCTTTTTTTTTTTTTTTTTTTGAATAAAACTCAGTTGTCTTATTATTTTCTGTCTGATGACTTCACTTGTACCCAAAACAAAATTAGAAAGCTCTGAATTAAATCATTCCAATACTTTCAAGGATGGGACTTTAAAACATGTATGAAGAATATCTCATCAAAAATGCTTTTTTGTTTCATGAAATTGTACTATTTTTCTTAAGTCCATAACCAGCAGCATATATTTATTTCCATTTTTCTTATTTTTCATATCTATAATCTATTGCATGATCATATTGTCATATTAGCCAAATTATGGAAATAGTGAAATAAAAATGTTTGAAAATATTTTCCATTTCCTCCTCACTCCTCCACTACCCTAGTCTCTGGTAGCCATCCTTCTGCATTAATAAATTCTCTAAAAAGTTTTGAAAATTGCAGGTAAAAATAAATTTTTTTCTTTACCCTTCATAAAACTGGGTAAATGTATTGGCTATTGTTCTTTAACTTATCCATCTTAATCAAAATCCTACTATAAATTCATTGGGAAAATTAAGTAAATAACTCATTTTATGCAACTTTTTAATTATTATTTTATTAAATATGAATTAATTGAAATTAAATAAGGTGAATATTGAAGGGAAAAATTTCCTTTTGGCTTTTTGTTCTTTTTTTCTTATCTGCATGGTCAGAATGGCTTGCACTGGATCCATTTTCCAGTCAACAAGAAGGGGATCAAAGTAGGGAGAAGACACACTTATTTTATTTAAAAATATGTACTATAATTGCACATATCACCTCTGGCCATTATTCTTTTTTTGGCATCACTTAGTCACAGGAAATGCTGTGAAATGCACTATTATCAGATGAACACATGAACAATGCAGAATGAACACAGTGGGGTAGCTTGTTGTCTCAGTTACACCAGCTTACTTAATGCCTGCGTTGTTGTACATTATTTGTTTTAATAATGTACAGAAGTAATAAAGTCTTTCACCTCTGAATTTCTTCAAAATGTTTACACACCGATTGCCTCCAAATTTCAGCAAAAAAATATAATTTTTTAAATATCCTGTAATTTGTGTAAGATGGGACATATGAACATGATTAATTATTCTATAAATTAGAATGAAAGTGTTAATTATTATTTAAGTACTCCATTAATTTCATTTTCCATTATTCTGCTTTATTTGAGCTTCTTAATTAGATGGGGAAAACTCTTTACAGTTCAAAATGCAAAATTGTTTCCAACTGTTTTTCTGAAATATACTCAGAACGTTGTAATGTACCACTTGCTTACTTTTACTTATAGGAAGTTTATCATATTCCTCTCTTGTTTTTGTGTGGTAAAAGTTACTTAAAGACTAATAGCTTTAGTCTCTTGGTGAATAATTTAATACCTTTTCATTCCATAGATACTTCAGCACTGTGCTACTATTCATTGAATATCAAACAAATAAAATAAGACAATTTAATCATAGGTAAACATCAATATTATTTAAAAATTGCACCAATCTATACACACCACACACACACACACACACACACAAACCGTGTGCAGTCAACTCTCTGTACTCACAGGTTTCACATCTATGTATTCAACCAGCTGTGGATTGAAACCTGTGGATATGGATGGCCAACTGTACCACGCCATTTCACATATGGGTTTGGGCATCTACATAGTTTGGTATCCACAGGGGTTCTAGAACCAATCCTCTACCAATATGAAGGGCCAACTGAATACACACATACCCACTCAAACATATACACTCACACACACACACACATATACATACAGGTTCATATAAAATATGCACATGTATATAAAATATAAAATACACACACAAACACAAAATTCATTAAGAGACATGAGCACATAACCAGTTTAGTATACACTAGCAAACAACACCAAGAGTTTCTGAGAGAAAACAACTGAGGTGGGCTATTTTAAAAACAGGGTTTATTACAGTCAAAATAATGAATAAACCTATACCTATTTTTCTCAAAGAAAGGAATGAATATATTCATACTAAGATATGGATTAAAGCTTATTATTGTTTTCCTATAAAGTAAATATATACCTCTAAAACTGAACCACAAGAAGAAATTTGTGAAAACCCCCAGAGTGATGAGGAGGATATATTCTCTATTGTCCACTTTATAGGGAAGGTGACAAAGATAATGCTTTCAGAGAACAGAGCCAGAGTCCAGAGAGAACAGCGTGACAGTTCCTTCCAGAGTATTTATAGGTCTCAAAACTCCAAAAAGTTGCTGATGTAGGGGCCTATACATCACACAGAAATATAGAACTGGATGTAGAAACTAGATGATATTTTTGGCTTGCATTATTTGAGGACTGGCTGAGTACATTATTTTAATAACAATAAGAAGGATGTGTACAGATGTTTGAGTAATTGAAGAAGCAGACTATAGCAGAGAATATAGTTGTATATTCAAACACATATTGTCAATGTACTCCTTAATAAAATAACATTAGTTTTATTTAAGGAAGAAATACATCCAGGAAAAATGAAATCATTCCCCACTTAAAAGTAATCTTCCATAACTTTATATTGGTAAATTAAGTTAGGGTTACACTGATAACAATAAATAAATTTGACTTTTAACATAGTGCCAGGAAATAATCATATAAAGTAAATGTATTTATTTCTATAATTTAAAAAGAATTTCATAGGAAAGATTATTTTGAAGAATGGATAAAAGTAGAAACAAATGAGAATGAAAAGTCAGAAAAAAAATTCAAGAAATTCAACTAGAGGAAAACAGAATGGTTTCATGTTTATTACATAAATAAAGCTTATAAATATAATATATATTTTATAAGGTTAGGATTTATAATATATATATTATTTATACATAATATAATATTTTATAAGCATTTATCTTGCTACAGGATGAAAATAGTGATGTCTTTCATCATCAAACAGCAACAAAATTCCTTCCTCACTTGCCCAACAAGAAGTGATTGAATTGTGGCTTAACCTATTTTAGATGGAACATATTTTACCTGCCAATTTTGCTACAATTTGTTTATTAAGGCCACGAAGGATGTCTCACACTTGTAATCCCAGCATTTTTGGAAGCAGAGGGCGGAGGATCGCTTCAGGCCAGGAATTTGAGACCAGCATAGGTAACATAATGAGGCTCCATCTCTACATAATTTTTTTTTTTTTTTTAATTAGCCAGGCATGATGGTGTGCACCTGTAGTCCTAGTTTCTCGGGAGGGTAAGGCGCAAAAGATAGTTTGAACCCAGGAGTATCAGGTTCCTTTGAGCTATGATTACACCACTGCACTGCAGCCTGGGCAACAGAATGACACCGTGTCTCTAAAATAAAATACAGTAAATTTAAAAAATTTGTCCCTACATTTATGTCAAATTCCAAAGTCTTTACTTCTGGTATATTTTTAAACCAATATGCCAGTGTATTGGACATGGCAACTTTGAGACAGCTAAACCGATCTTTATATTTTGAAACTGAATCCAAAATAAAATCTAAAATCTCTTGTTTGTTCAAATAAATTTCCAACCAAAAGTCTTAGTTTTCTAAAAAGACACTTATTATTGCAAATTCTGAACATCTTAATTGTTTTTTTCTCCACTATGTATTTTAAATAAATCTCATCTAGGAAAATGTCTAGTGTATTAGAATGTTCATTGAGAAAAATCTTAGTATCTTAAAATTACAGGTTTTTCTAGTAATTTCTACTAACTGAAAATAATTTAACATTTCAAATCACTATCAGTAAATGATTCGGTATTAAAATATCTCACTCTTATGCATGAACACATGTTCTATCAATATTGTCTGGTGGTGAAACTTGTCTTAACTGTTGCATAATATAATGGATTATTTAAGACTCCAAGGATATTCCTTCAGTGTTTAGCATAATACATTTCAATGATGATCCAAGAGTTCATTCATAAGTTTTGGGGTATCTGGAAAAATATTACTGGATTAAAAACTTGCTGATAATAATTTTTTTATATCATATGGTAGATAAGTTCATATATATATATATATATATATATAAATACATAATGCAAATGTCAAATGTTTAGTTAACTAGTATTCCAAGTATCATTTAACAATAAAATATGAATCTCTGTTTCTGCTCAATTTTGCTATGAACCTTAAATGGCTCAAAAATGAAGTATATCTATATTTAGAGTATATACAGAGTACAAATATATATATTTGATGAAAAAAACCCTTTTTAATATAAGAAATCACTTTATCTCAAATGTGATTGTAATTTTCAGAAGTAATTTCGATGTTTTACTAATTTTCCTTTTTTTCTTTTTTCCTTTTTAAATCTGGCCTCAGTTAACTTGACATTAATTTGAAATTAATTACTCAGACTCAGGTATTTCTTTATAACAATACAAAATGGACTAATAGAGAAAAATTGGCACCAAACCATGTATAGTTACTATGAATTCACATTTCTTCTTATGTTAAGGGAAGGGGCAAGAGGAATGAAATGAGATAAAGAGGTGGCTGATGACCACAGATATTTGAGCACCAGCAAATGTCTGGGGAGGTTGTGAAATTTCTTCAGTCACTTCAGATAATGTTCTTATAAATCTTTATAAATCACTGTTCTTATAAATCTTTACCATAACACTGTTACTTGTGGGTACACTCCCTTACCTCCTCAGGGGTTAGTTTTGATAAACGGGGTGTTATCATCTTTTTTTTAAGTGAACTGTAAGCGAAATTCGTTGTGTAATTAGCTGGTCTAGGTGCAGAGCTAACCAGAAACTTTTAACCTAAAGGAAATTACTGCAGGGGATCAGATGCAAGAATGGAATCAGTCACGCTAAGCCTCCCTCCACTGGTACATATGTATGTACTAATACATATTGCTAAATAACATATACCTGTGTTGCATATTACATAGGTAATAGGCAAATTGTGTATTATCAGACTGAAGATTTTAATCTGCCATCAACACATGAGCAATACCTCATGATGCATAGAGTGTAGATTGAGAAAGAGTTGAAAGTTTGACACCAATAGGCTTTCTAGGGATTTGAACTATCTATTCATAAACTTACACCATCAACTTCTGCCTTGGTCTCCGTTCAACTATGATACTTCCACTTGATGATGGAATAATAAAGAACTTTTAGGCATGCCTGGCTTTATGGTTAGGTAGATGCATTAATGCCTCTTAAGATGTGCAGCTTTGGTATCATGATCACCTGATACCCTTTCTTCATTCCTCTAATGTGAAACTCAGTCCAGTAAAAAGCAGGAACTATTTTTCCAGAATAGAATAGTTACTTGTGAAAAGGTGGTTGGCTCATTTACAAACTCCTAAGAGATTCCATTGTGACTCTACTATAGAGCCTGCTACAGGTTCAGTAACAGTTTCCTGATCAAGTTTAAATACTCTGGGCACCATTAGACATGGAATATGAGAGCCAAATGGTATAAATGTTTGCAATATTGGCAAGAGATATTGAACAACTTAATGTATTCTGCCTCTACTTAAATATAGAAGCAGAAATACAGTATGTGCTCCGAAATTCAAGTTACCAACTTAAGTATCCTGCCTCATTTTTAGAGATAAAAAAAGAAACTTATTCCATGTCCTTTAGTAAGTAAAGACCCTTTGATGCGTCACACATCAAGACCTTTCCTGAGCAGGCAGGGTTCTGTATAATGGTGGCATTAATCTTCTCTTCTCTGTGACATGATTATTTTCAGAATAGCAAGCCCAGGGTACCTGCTGTCTAGTTCCTGTCAGCATGATGTAAAAATATGGTAATCAGCTGGTTAGAATCGGAGATGCTTGAAACTAAGATTGTGGAGAGGTTGTAGTTATCAATGATGATAAAGCATAGTTTTTGACCATAGAGGCTGTTAATTTAGCTTAGAGAAATGGCATTACTGAATGGAGGATCCCAAAGAACTGCGAGCACAGAATGTTGAATATTTTAAAGAAATCTATTTGGATATTGAAATCATTATGAAAAATAAATAATAGCGTGGAATGGGGTACCATAAATAAGTTAATATATCAAAAATTAAGGAGAGTGGCCAAGAAATTGACAATTAAAAAGAGCAATGGTGTTCAAGTCTAATAACATTTGCTTTTCAAATGAGAAGAAAGTGTCAGAGAGATAAGAAATATTTTCAAAATGGTCTTGGGATGTAAGAAGAATACATATGGTAATTCATATAATTTTGTGGAAATCACTGTCCTTTGAGGACAAGAATGTTTGAGTTTGTGCAAAAAGGTGAAATAAAAGCAACTACAAAGGAAGTCAAGGATTTAAAAAATTATAATGATGGTATATCATGAATACCAGCAGAAGCAATACAATGATTCAGCAAACACTGAGGATTGTGAGGTAGAGATAATACAGAAAAACATCTATACAATGACTCTTGGCCTCGGGGAAGTTAATGTATAAGGTTGAATGTAGTAAACGGTATTTAAAGTATGACGATATTTGCTCTCAAAGTTCAGGAAAACCAGTAATCAAAGTATGTCTCATAGATATAGCAAGATTTTGAACTTACTGCCAACCAAATTGGTGTGTGAGCCTCTGGGATGCAGAAGGACCACCCGGACATCATGATCTGTGATACCAAACTACTTTTTAGGAGGGGCTGTTTCCCTGAGATTAGGAGACACAGAGACCTCAATGTGGTGAGGAGAATAAACTTCCAATAAAATTCTATTCATGAATTCCAGTGGCTGGATGTGTTGCAGCAGTTTGAGAAAGTATCAAAAAATATAGACATTGAATAAAAACATCAGAGGGTTTCACATTGAATTACTGGCATTAATAATTGCAGCTCTTGGCATTCATTGAACTGGGTAAATATCACTAACTATGGTGAACATCAGAAGTAGTCAATCCAATCAAATGTTTGATTCCAAGACAGGTTTTAAATTTGGTCAAATAGGTTTGCGTAAATCATCTATTAATTTAAAAATTTTCTATAATGCTTATACTATGCAGCCATAAAAAAGAATGAGTTTGTGTCCTTTGTAGGGACATGGATGCAGCTGGAAACCATCATTCTCAGCAAACTATCACAAGAACAGAAAACCAAACACCGCATGTTCTCACTCATAGGTAAGAATTGAACAGTGAGATCACTTGGACACAGGAAAGAGAACATCACACACTGGGACCCGTTGTGGGTTGGGGGGAGGGGAGAGGGATAGCATTAGGAGATATACCTAATGTAAATGACGAGTTAATGGGTGCAGCACACCAACATGGCACATGTACGCATATGTAACAAACCTGCACGTTGTGCACATGTAACCTAGAACATAAAGTATAATTAAATAAATAAATAAAAATAAAAACAGTATGAATCTCTTTATATACAAAAATTGACTTTACTCAAAATAATTTACTAATAGATATTGGTATTGATTTTAATTAAAATAGAGATTAAATATTTATGATTAATATACAAATATTCATTTAAGATTTTAAAATTATTTCATTTACTTTTGATTGAAATTGATTTCCTCACATTATATCAAATAGTACAGGATTCAATCAACTCCTCTTATCCTGGCATTTGCAACTTTCTCAGGTGAATGCCCTTCACCATCTCTTATCCTTGCAAGTCACCTAATCCAGTACTCACACTATAGTTAGTATTGATTTCATAGGTACCTTAAGTCTTATTCTTATATTCGATACAAAACGAAAACCACTTCTTGAAAAATCTACCAAATATCTCCTTATTGTCTTTATTTCTTTTATGCAGTCCATAAAATACACTATGGTCAGCCTTGATTGAAAGATTGTTAATAACTTAGATTCTTCTTGAATGTATTTCCCTTTTTTTCACTTTCTTAAGTTCTTCTCACAGTTTAGGATGCAAGTCATTTTTGTGTTTTCACAAATCCTTTTTCAACTTCGAATATGTGTGTTTAAATTTATAAAATCTTGTGATTTGTATTTTTCATTTTGTCCACTGTTTTAGAATTTTATTTAACTGTCTTATTGTGTACGTCCATATATCAAATGGAAATGTGACTTCGCTTAAGGACTTTAAATTCAATTCTTCATGTATACAGTAATACGTTAAATAGACAAATGCTTAATTAGAAAAACATGAGTGATAACAGTCATTTGTCTTTATCTATATTTTTATTTTTATCTTTTTCTGTATATATCTTCTCCATTATTTCTTGTAAAAGAGGACATAAGCCAAAACTTTTGACAAAATTATATCAAGACTCTTATTCATGTTTCTAATATCTTCCTTCGTATGACATAACTCATATTCAGAAGTTTCAGCTACAGAAAATTTTTATAGGTAAAATATCATATATAAAGAAAATGTTTAGCACTTCATTAGCTAAAACTATTGTTAAAGAAAACATCACACAGAAAAGATGAGTAAACAGAAGTTGATTTTATTCTAATACTATAGCCAGCAATAGGGGAAAAGGACAGACCAAGCCTGGAAACAGCCCTGCCAAAATAACAAGAGGGAGAATTTTTAAGAGTTGGGATGGGGAAATCATACGCTATCTGTGTTTGCTACTTTTCTTTACCCAGAAGAAAAATAAACTTTTTCCTATCTTCACAGTAGGAGATAGTTTCACAATTTGGATCAAGGTGCCCACCTAAGTTAGGCTCCTACCCTCCCACAGAAATTGCAGGATGGTGTGACATTTTCCTTGATGATTACATTTCAAAATGATACCTCACAGATCCTGGAGAAATACAGTCCTGGGTTGTAAAACTGGCAATAAGCCTTTTAAAAAGATTTATATCTCAAAAGGGCAAGGAAAGAACTTACAACTTTTCTATAGCAAATGATATAAGAAAAGGAGGTCAGGAAAAAGCTGTCTAAAATTTAATCAAATTGAGGCAAATGTTAAGGGAGTTTTAATCAGTATTCATTCAAGGACAATGGATTTTCTTCAGGCTTAATTATTTTCTTAGAAAACGCATTTTATTTTAAGTTCTTAAAAATGTCCTTAACTTTGGAAAATGATAGCAATTCCTTAGTCTGTTCCTGCTGATATAACAAAATACCACACACCAGGTAATTTAGAAATTTTCTATTCATGGTTCTAGAAACTGGGAAGTCCAAAATCAACACAATGTCAGATTCAGTGTCTGGTAAGGGCTTGCTGTCTATTCCATAGTTGGAGGCTTGTTGCTCGGTCCTCACATGGCAGAAGAGGTGGAAAGATAAAAGTGATTTCCTGGAGCCCTTTGATAAGGAACTTAATACCATCCATGAAGGCAGAGCCCTCATGACCTAAATCAGCTTTCAAGAGCCCCACCCCTTAATACCATCACTTTGGGAGTTAAGTTCCAACATATGAATTTAGGAGGAACACCAAGATTCAGATCATAGTGCTTGTTTTCCAACCAGGCTTAATTATTTACCTAACCCAAACGTTTCTGTAATGTTTCATCTATTCCACCGATATCCAGCTATGGTATTCTACAGATGTCTGTCTTTCCCACTACATACTGAATTATTGAAGGTTAATAACTGTACACATATATGGGTATATTAATACATAAACACTCAGCTCCCTATGAATTATAGGGTCCTAATATTAGCTGTTTCCTGAAAGCTGAGTCAGAGCAAGAATCTAGTGGATGCTAATAAGTTTTATGATAGTCTTTCTTGAAAGACTAGAAATTCCAAATATGAGTGGTTGTATATTTTTAAATAAAGTATTTTCTTAGAAAAACTTTTCTGGAAGATTTTCTTTATATTTCTAAATTTATTTTTGGTATAGCTATTTCAAAAATAAAGTGCACTAAAAGTCATATTTACTTCATTTCAAATAATATTTCAAATTAAAAAAGGAAAAGGAAAGATGAACTTCATCAGTAGCTGTTGTAGTCGCAAAAAGCTACATGAAGAAATGAAATACCAATTAATAGTACGGTATGGATCAGAATTAAAAATAGTGATTGTTATATTTTCCTGCAGTCCCTAAGGATAATTAGTCATCATTAACTATTTTAGTTCATAAAGAATTTGATGGTTTATTTTTTAAATGCTCAGTAATATTAGAGGTATAAAACTTTATCTGTGGCACATTGATGATTTCAATGTCACAATTAAGTGATACTGAATTACGCTAATGCCTGAAATTTCTGGCCCAATTTATTACATGCATTTAGCTTCATAAACACAAGTTCACAGTATCTTTGTGATTTCTGCTTAGAATTTCATCAAAAGTATGTGAATTATTCTTCTATGTTTATGTGAATAATTTATTGAATTTTGGTTATCTTATATTTGAGTGTCACTTATTATTTAGGGAAAACAATCTGTTGCCAGTTTCCCTCTGTATGAAAAACATAAATTCCATGTATATTTTCATATTCTTCAATAGGCAGAAGTAGAATGTAAATTCAGAGAGAGAGGGAAAAAATATGTTGTTCAGTAGAATAGAGCTCCAAAATATGAAATGACTTTATTTTAAATTTCAAATTCACACAGTATTTATTAAAAAACAGTGGATTACACATTCCGATATCAACATTAGAACCTATTAAATTATATGAACCCCTATCTTTTTTTCCTCAGAGACTAAGTTCAGTGTTCCATCCATAGTCCATTAAGGATAAATGTTTCACACATCTTCTTCAGAAACTGTGTTAGTAGCTGAAGCATGTAAAAATTTTACCATTGGGAGTTTTAAAAGAAATGAGAAAAAGACATCCACAAAGAAATATTTGCACGGAAACTTCCTTCAAACTGGACTTTTCTACTACCATAACGTTTGATACAAAATATGTGTATATGTTTAACAAAGATATAATTTAGAAGATACTCAAAATGTAACTTAAGAAGTGACCAAAATTGATATATTCAATATAATTAGTAACATTACTAAACACCTTACCTGAAATTCAACCTTGAAAATGCCAATATTTTACATGAAATGTATACTTCAGAGTATTTTACACTGTATTCTATCTTTCATATAGATCATTTATATCAGAGCCTCTGTGCCCTCGTGTGTGATTGCCTCGGGTTTTAAGGTGTGCTAGTCATCACAATATTTTTTTCTCATCTGTTGAATTAAATCATATCAAATATCAGCAGGTAAATTTTATGGATAATAATATTGTATCCAAAGTTTATTCCTTCCAGTGGGTTCTTGGTCTCGTTGACTTCAAGAATGAAGCAGCGCCATCCTAGCTAACACGATGAAACTCTGTCTCTACTAAAAATACAAAAAAATCTGCTGGGCGTGGTGGTGAGTGCCTGTAGTCCCAGCTACTTGGGAGGCTGAGGCAGGAGAATGGCATGAACCCGGGAGGTGGAGCTTACAGTGAGTCGAAATGACGCCACTGCACTCCAGCCTGGGGAAAAGTGCAAGACCCCATCTTAAAAAAAAAAAAAAAAAAAAAAAAAAAAAAAGCCACGAACCTTCAAGGTATTACAGCTCTTAAAGATGGTGTGTCGGGAGTTTGTTCCTTCAGAGGTGTCTGGAGTTTCTTCCTTCTGGTAGGTTAGTGGTCTCGCTGACTTCAGGAATGAAGTCCAGGAATGAAGTCACAGACCCTGGCGGTGAGTGTTATAGCTAATAAAGGTAGTGTGGACCCAAAGAGTGAGGAGCAGCAAGATTTAATGTGAAGAGCAAAAGAACAAAGCTTCCACAGCCTGGAAGAAGAGCCCAGCAGGTTGGCGCTGCTGGCTGGGGTGGCCAACTTTTATTCCCTTATTTGGCCCCACCCAACAGAGTGCTGATTGGTTCGTTTTTACAGAGTGCTCATTGGTGCATTTACAATCCTTCAGCTAGACATAGAGTGCTGATTGGTGCATTTTTACAGAGTGCTGATTGGTATGTTTACAATCCTTTAACCAGACACAGAGTGCCGATTGGTGCATTTTTGCAGAGTGCTGATTGGTGAATTTGCAATCCTTCAGCTAGACACAGAGCACTGATTGGTGTGTTTTTACAGAGTGCTGATTAGTGCATTTACAGTCCTTTAGCCAGACAGAAATGCTCTCCAAGTCCCCACTTGACCCAGGAAGTCCAACTGGCTTCACCTCTCAATATATCTTTTATAAAAACATTAAAATCATAGTATATGTTAGCTGACAGTCTACAAATACAGCGTTTTACTTCAAATGTTATTGTTTATAAAGTATATTTTTCCTAAAATGCATTAAGTTTCTTATGGATTATATTCATTCATAAATTGGGAAACCAAAATCAAAATCAAAAGATGTCATAATGTTTTAGAATGTAGAATATAAATACCTATTTCTACCAAGTCATTGTGATAAAATTGAAATTTATGCTACAAAAATTTATTATAAAATGATATTTTTTATTGTATTCCACAATAATATTTTCAACTGTATAGGTGAGAGGAGAGATTTTTTAGAACTAGATATGTAGAATTGAGAGAATATTCTCTGGAAAAACTTACATGGTTGTTAAAGATTGTCTAGTTGAGGTCAGTGCATACAGAAGAAGAAGATCTAGAAAAGACAGCAGAATGGAAGTGATAGAGACAGTAAGCATGAGAGACTTCTGAAAGCAGTGTAATAGAGATAGTCACTTATAAGGGCTATATTCAGAAAAACCAAAATTAAAATGTGCAAAAAAAAGTAATATGGCTTCAGCATCTTGGTTTAACATAATATTTGAAAACATCAGAATTTTCTACCTCCCTTATTTTTCAAATAAAATTTAAATAAAATTCTTGAAACATTTATAGTGATTCTATGCATAAAATTATTGTATAGTATAAGCACAATACTTTAAAAACTGAGCAGTATCTTTAATATAGGGAGAAATATCTGGGCTTTAATATGTGAACAGGATATATTGTGAATTTCTGAAGAGAGTTATTGTAGGCATTACCTCAATATTATTTGACCCTAAACCATCTGTGGGGCAGGAGCTCCACAGTAGATAATCTGGGAAAAATGCTCTATCCTAAACTTAACCCATTTTTGTGTGTTTTCTACTGGAGATGATAAAGAAAGTTATTGAGAATAAAATAAGTGATGTATGGTATTTTTTAAAGTACTTGTCATATTTCACTATTATATAAAATCAAAAATATTTTTTATTCTGTACTTCGATAAGACCTAGTTATAGCATATTAAATTCACAATATAATAACGAAATAATGCAAGCAAAGTAAATTCTTAATTTATGACTAACATTATTTAAATGTTTTCTTGTTCTTTATGTTGTTTTTTATATATTTCTCTTTGTCTTTCTATTCATTATAGATCATAATAACTATTTTTATTCAGAATACTATTAAGATTGTTTCTAATTGTATACCTCATTAATTAGAGAATCTTGCAAAGAACAGATATTATTTGGCTCTTTTAAAATATAAGGAAATTGACAGATATAGGGGAATTACATACTAATGAAAACAAAAAATTGTTTTTGTTTTCAAAACAAACCTATTCAACAATGTGCACTGGAACAGATGTAGAAGAAAAATTTATCCCTCCATGTGGAGATTCTGCCTCAGTACAATGAATATAAATAGTATACTATTTATTTTCTTAAGTTATGCTTTTGGGACAACTACTTTATTAGGTATTTATGTAAAAATCATTAAAAATATTGTTTTTAGCATGGTTTGGTGGCTCACACTTGTAATCCCAGCACTTTGGGAGGCCGAGGTGGGTGGATTACCTAAGGTCAGGAGTTAGAGACCAGCCTGGCTAACATGGTGAAACCCTGTCTCCATGAAAAACACAAAACTTAGCTGGGTATGGTGGCAGTCACCTGTAATCTCAGCTACTCAAAAGGCTGAGGCAGGAGACATTGCTTAAACCCAGAAGGTAGAGGTTGCAGTGAGCTGAGATCGTGCCATTCCACTCCAGCCTGGGCGACAAGAGCAAAACTCTGACTCAACTAAAATTACAATAATAAAAAAAAAGAAAAAAATCCCTGATTAATTGATTAATCCACTGTAATAGATTATTCTCCCACACTTGCCAAACATACTTCTAGTCAATATGTGGACTATTTCCCATTTTGTTGTTGAAAGGACATCCTGTTGAAACACTTCCATATTACATGTTGGAGCGACATGCAGATACACTGTTTTGGATTCTCAGATGTACTGTTGTTTCGAATAAAAGTCAATTTCTTTTCAGATTTCCAACTGGAGGACAAATCATGTGTATATATAATATATTGTATGTATTTATATTTATTATTATATATTATATATATATAAATGTTATGTATTTGATGTGTGCAGTATTTACTCATGCTTTTTGTTACTGACGAACGGTTTACTTCTAATCCAGAGACGTTTGACTATTGTAAATTAAAATCTATTCAACAATGTGCATTGGAGCATATATAGAAGAAAAATTTATTCCTCCATGTGAAGATTCTGCCTCAGTACAATGAATATAAACATGCCAACGACCTGAAGACATCCTGCCAAAGAGACTGTTTTGTTCAGTTTTCTTACTGGAAATCAGCACGAACTCTTGTGGCTATTCAGGATTATTTTTTCCACTTTATTTTTCTACATTCTAATTTAAACATTGCCAACATTCGATTTTTTTCTTTAAGAATCGATATTGTATATTTTTCATTTAATAATTTCATGTGTCACTGAAAAAATATCTGAATTAGAAAATGGACACTTAAGTAAAGCATATTAAATAATTATGAAATATATAATTATTTAAAATTTTTAATGCCACTCATCTTGTAAATGAATGGAAGTTTTATGATCTGCATTTTCCTTGCTTCATGGTCGCACTACGAATTTTTAAAGATATCATTTATTGAAGAAACCACATCATTAAGCAAGTGCACAAAAATCATAGGGGAAAAGACTGATTCTTAAGTTTCCAGAGTACATTCATATCAATTATTAAATGGTATTAGACTAAGCCACAAGTCGAATTAAAGATAATGCATTGAAAACTTAAGTCATTTTTAGCCTGATATTCTATAAGGGCAAAATAATCACAGAACTTTATGTAATGTTTTACATATTGAACCAAAGAAAGTCCAGGAACAGACATACTCACAGCAGAGTTCTATGAGATATATAAAGAAGAACTGGTACCATTTCTACTGAAACTGTTTCAAGTGAATAGAGGAGGAAGAACTCTTCCCTAACTCATTCTATGAGGCTGGCATCATTAATACCAAAACCTGGCAGAGATACAGCATCAAAAAAGAGAAAACTTCAGGTCAGGCCGGGTGCGGTGGCTCACGCCTGTAATCCCAGCACTTTGGAAGGCCGGGGCGGGCGGATCATGAGGTCAGGAAATCAAGACTGTCCTGGCTAACACGGTGAAAACCCGTCTCTACTAAAAATACAGAAAATTAGCCGGCGCGGTGGCCGTCGCGCCTAGTCTCAACTACTTGGGAGGCTGAGGCAGGAGAACAGCGTGAACCTGGGAGGCGGAGTTTGCAGTGAGTCAAGATCACTTGCCACTGCACTCCAGCCTGTGCCATAGAGCCAGACTCCGTCTCAAAAAAAAAAAAAAAAAAAAAAAAGAAGACTTCAGGCCAATACCCTGGATGAATACAGACATAAAACTCTTCAATAAAATACTAGTATACAAAATCCAACAGCATATCAAAAAGCTACTCCACCATGATCAAGTAGGCTTTATACCTGGGATGCAAGGGTGGTTCAACATATGCAAGTCAATAAATGTGATTTGTCACATAAAGCAAAATCCACATGATTATCCCAATAGATGCAGAAAAGGCTTTCAATAGATCCAACATCCCTCCCTATTAAAAATCCTCAAAAAACTATGCATTGAAAGAACATACGATACTTCAATGTCATAGAGTCATCTATGACAGACCCACAGCCAACATCATATTGACTAGACAAAAACTAGAAGTATTCCCCTTGAAAACTGTAACAAAAAAGGGAGACTTTCTCTCTTAACACTCATATTCAACACAGTACTGAAAGTCCTAGCCCGAGTAATCAGACAAGACAAAGAAATAAAAGGCATTCAAATAGAAAGAGAGGGAGTCAAATCATCCCTGTTTGCAGGCAATATGATTCTATATATAGAAAACCCCACAGTCTGTGCCCAAGAGCTGCTTGATCTGAAAAACAACTTCAACAACATTTCAGGATACAAAATTAACGTACAAAATAAGTAGCATTCTTATATACCAATGACACCCAAGCTGAGAGCCAAATCAGGAACTCAATCCCATTTACCACAACCACAA
This sequence comes from Macaca mulatta, assembly GCF_049350105.2. Taxonomy (NCBI): domain Eukaryota; kingdom Metazoa; phylum Chordata; class Mammalia; order Primates; family Cercopithecidae; genus Macaca; species Macaca mulatta. The sequence continues at coordinate 114,395,667 of NC_133412.1, forward strand.
AAATATTAATAAGATACCTAGGAACACGACAAACCAGAGACGTGAAAGATCTCTACAATAATAATTATAAAATACCATTTAAAGAAATCAGAGGTGAAACAAACAAATGGGAAAATATTTCATGCTCATGGATAGGAAGAATCAGTATCATTAAAATGGCCATACTGCCCAAAGCAATTTACAGATTCAATACTGTTGAAAGCTGACAGCAAGTTACCCTACTTCAAACTGTACAACAAGGCCACAGTAACCAAAACAACATGGTGTTGGTCCAAAAATGGGTGCATCAACCAATGGACCAAAATGGAGATCCCAGAAATAATGCCACACACATAAAACCATCTGATCTTTGACAAAGTTGACAAAAACAAGCAATGGGGAAAGACTCTCTATTTTAAAAATAGGATAACTGGATAGCTATATGCAGAAGATTGAAACCAGACCCCTTCCTTATACCATATACAGAAATCAAATAGGATGGATTAACGACTTAAAGGTAAAACCTAAAAAGATAAAAACCATAAAAACCCAGGAAGATAACCTAAGAAATGCCATTCTAGACATAGGATCTGACAAAGATATCATGATGAAAATGCCCAACACAATTGCAACACACAAAAAAGTTGACAAATGGGACCTAATTAAACTAAAAACATCTGGGCAGCAAAAGTAACTACCAACAAAGTAAGCAGACAAACTACAGAATGAGGGAAATTTTTTGTATACTATGTATCTGACAAAGATAGAATATCTGGAATCTATAAGGGACTTAAATAAATTTAAAAGCAAAACCCAAACAATCCCATTGAAAAGTGGGCAAAGAAGACGAATAGACACATAAAAAGAAGACATACATGCAGTCAACAAGCATACAAAAAAAAAAAAATGGTCAACAGCACAAATCATTAGAGAAATGCAAATCAAAACCACAATGAGATACCATCTCACATCAGTCAGAATGGCTGTTATTAAAATTCAAAAAATAACAGATGCTGGTCAAGTTGCAGAGAAAAGAAAATGTTTATACACTGCTGGTGGGAATGTAAATTATTTCAGCTATTGTGGAAGGCAGTGTGATGATTCCTCAGAGAATTTAAAACAAAATTACCATTTGACCCAGCAATTCCATTATTGAGTATATTCCTTTGAGTAAACAGTATGTTTTCTAAGTTTTTCTGACAAATTAATAGAAATACTCTGGATATCAAGTGAACCCTTGATTTCCACAGGCTACAGATTATTTAAAAATTAATTTATTGTCCATCACATTTAAATAAAACTAAACAAAATATCACATCTAAATCCAATTACACTTTGGTGCAACACATGCTTCTTTACTTCTCCTTATTTAGAATTTGTTATGGTCCTTTTTGGTTGGTTTTGTTGTTTATTTTCTTCTCACTCATGTTGGTGTCTCTGTCTATTCCATACTCTAAACTACTTTCATTGGCATTCTCTCTAATCTCTTGCATTGATCTCTCCTTCTTATGTAAATAAACAAATTTGTACGTCTCCATCTCTGACCTTTCCTCTGGTCCTATTTTTCATTTTCAGAAACCACTAGACAATATGACAGATGTATCACAAATCAGATTCAAAACTGAATATTAGAACACTTGCAAAGATGGCCAAATAGGCATGGCCAAGAAGACCTTCTCCCACAAAGAGAGAACAAAATATGAAGTAGACCAGCATTTCCAAACAGATCCTCTGAGAGAATGAACTGAGAGTGGATAGAAAGATGATGCAGACACCAGGACTGAAGGACTGAAGGGGAGGAGGATGGACACCAACCACAGGGTCACCAAATGCTAAATACATTCCTGGTCATGAATGGCTTCTAGGGTAGGGGTGAGTGAAATAACTGTAGAGTGGTCCACTCTCTTTCTATGTACCTCCAGAATCCAAGCTATTGTAAAACCCACAACCCCATGGACGTTTGAGATGGCAGTATCATCACACATCAGGCTAGTTTCATGTGATTTGGACTGATAATTTGCATAAGTGCCGCAAGAACATTGACTAATCTTATACAGCTCTTTAGGCTGTTTTTCAGATTTAGTCTTAGAGTATTAAACAATTAATACGACCACAAAACTAACTTCTGTCTAGAAGTTTTCATAAATAATCTCATTTGGGTTTATTAAAATTCTTTATAAGCCAACCAGAACAATAATTTCTTTATGATTGTATTTATGAATAGCCTTTGACCACAGGACAACATTCTACAATCGCATAATTAGAAGCCATCTGAATTACAGACACATACACAGACAGACAATTTCAATTCTACAATTTTAGTCACAGATCAAAAGACGCAAGGTATAAAAACTCATTTGTCCTGATACCGTAGAGCAGTTTCACTTCCTAATGTGTACTCAAAATAGACAAATACACAAATAATCAATTACAACCAACACTAATATTGCATATTCCTAGTTATAAATTGATAAAGTGAAAAATCCCCTCCCTCTCTCTCTCTCTTTTACCTACAAACATTCAAACACAATAATCTAGAAGCGTACAATCTAGTATATTAACTGAAGTCATGTATTAGAGTTACATTGTGTGATGTACCTTTTTCTCCTTTACACTCATGTTTTCAAAAACGTTTACAATAAAAGTAGTACCTTTTGTTTTTTAAAAAAGATTAAAACATTAAGTTTTACTAAACAAAAAAAGAAATGCTAAAAAATAAGACCTGCTTAAATTTTTATAAATAATCATTGCTAATTTGTAGAAAATTATGTCTACTATCTATTACTGTTATATATAAATATTTCATTTTCTGTAAAAGGTTAAGATGCAAAGCATGTGAGGCATTTGCTTTCTCAACGCTTTTATATTTCTATGTGAGAAGACGGTTTCACTAGAATCCCGAATGTCATTGTTATATATTCTAATAATTCTTCTTTATTAAATTTAATTTTCCAAATATATAGACTTTTAAAAATCTCCCTCTCCTGGCTTAAGGTTAGCCCCATATCTGGCATTAAAAACACTTGCTCAATAAATGAATGCTAATTTATTTAATGAAAAATGGAATTCATATAATAATGATAAGAATAATAACAATTGCAGCCAGGTGCTGTTCACACCTTTAATCTCAACACTTTGGAAGAACGAGGCGGGCAGATCACCAGGTCAGGAGATTGAGACCATCCTGGCTAACACGGTGAAACCCTGTCTCTACCGGAAAAAAAAAAAAAAAAAAAAAAAAATCAAAAATATTAGCCGGGCGTGGTGGCGGGAGCCTGTAGTCCCAACTACTCCGGAGGTTGAGGCAGGAGAATGGCGTGAACCCAGGAGGCGGGGCTTCCAGTGAGCCGAGATCGCGCCATTGCACTCCCGTCTGGGCGACAGAGGGAGACTCCGTTTCAAAACAAAAACAAAAACAAAAAAGAATAATAACAATTGCAATAATACATGCCTTAAAAGATATTCTTCATATTATAGGGTTTTTCACTCAGTGACATGTTCTCCAAATGTGCCCAGGGTGAAAGTAAATCTTTTTCTTGTATCACTTAACAAATCCTATGAAGAAAATGAAATGGGTTTTTTTCTGCATTTCTTTAAAATAAAGTGTGCTGGAATTTATATTACGACACATAGTTTTCAGTTGTATTTCTGACTCTACCTGATGTCCTGTTATTAACCTGTAGGGAAAATGTATATCCTCTAATATTAGTCAGCTGAATGAAGAATATTTTAAGTAGTATTTGATAATGTTTTATAAGATAAAGGTTTACCTTTTTTTTTGTTTACTTATTTTAAAATGCCTCCAATGTTAGCTTCTTCTCTAAGATTAACAGATATTTTTAAAATAAAAAATCATGCTGAAAAGAGGTAATTTTGGTAGTAAGATAATACAGAAAGCAAGTAGGAAACCATCAGTTATCCTGTTTCCTTCTAGTCTTCAGTAGAAAGAGGAAAGAAAATTATTTGGTAAAAATGTTTTAGAGTAATTTTATATCAAAATAAAGCATTCAAATGAATATATTTTACTTTGCAGCCAATAGACATATAAAAAATACTCGACAACAGTAATTATCAGAGAAATTAAGATGAAAACCCCAATGAGACACAATATTAAACCAGTCAGAATGGCTATTGTTAAAAAGTCAAAAAACAACAGATGTTGTTGAGGATGAGGAGAAAAGGGAAAGCTTATACACTGGTAAGGGAACTGCAAATGTAAACCTCTATGGAGAACAATATGAAGATTTCTCAAAGAACTAAATATAAAACTACCATCGTATCTAACAATCTCACAACTGGTATCTATCCAGAGAAAATAAATAATTATATAAAATAGAAATCTGTACTCATATGTTTATGGGAGCACTATTCATAATAGCAAAATCATGAACTCAACCTGTGTTTCCTGCAATGGATGATTAAAGAAACATTGGTATACATATACACATATGATGCAGTACTACTCAGCCACAAAGAAGAAAATTATGTCTTTTGCAGTGACATAAATGGAACTGGGTACCATTATATTAAGTGAAATAGCTCAGAAACACAATGTCAAATACTGCATGTTTTTACTTATAAGTATTAGCTAAAAAATTGATACCTATGGGCAGAGTAGAGTAGTAGACATTGGAGATTCCAAAAGCTGTGAGGGTTGGAGGAGGGTTAGGGTTGAAAAAAAATACCCTATTGGGTACAATGTTCACTATTCGAGTGATGGGTACACTAAATGTCCAGACTTCACCACTATGCAATATATCCAAGTAACAAAACTACATTTGTATTCCCTAAATCTGTTTAAAAATTGAGAAAAAATAATTTTAATGTTATACTGCAATTTCTTGAAATGTATTCCACAAATTCATAAAACCTTCATGCTTTAGTTATTTGGTAACACTAACAGTAAAATTCCATTAAAATCAGACACTTCTGCTTTAAGGTAACATAAAATCACTTTAAACACTGTTCAATTATAATATTTTTGCTTTCAACCATACAAATTTTAAAAAGAACATGTTAAAAATATACAAAGAATATTTAATAAATATCAAAATACAGATTAATCAATATTAAAATAAAAAGTATAAAGTGTTATTGCAAGGCAATCTAAAAATACAAAATAAATCAATAATTGGGTAATTACCTAATTTAGGATATCTCATGCTATTGAATATACTCTGATATTAATTGTGACTTTTTCCCATTTCATTGTCAAATCTGGTAGAGCAGGGTAACTAAATGCATGAACTTTTCAATAACATTCTGTCTCTGACTTGTATTTTTACTGATGGCAGGGAGAGAAAAAAATAGATAAATAAATAATCAATTAATAAAACTGAGAAATAAGAAAGTAAGAGATAGGCTATAGAGCCACCAGCTTGTGTGGATTCAGATTTGGTTTAGCTACTGATTAATCATGTCTAACAAAATTATATAACTTTTAAGTGCCTCATTTTTCTTATTTTATGATGAGAACAATTAAAGTATCCAATTCACAGATTCTTTAGTTTCCAAAGAATGAAAAGAACTTTCCTTTTCCAAAAAGAATATTTCACGGAAATGTCTTTCTAATCATACAAATGATTAAAAAAAAGAAACTGTTACTCATAGTGTTAGGATTAGTATATGAACTAATCTAATTATGATGGGGAGAGAGTGAATATAGATTTCAGCCAAAAAAATTTATACCTTGTTAAATATATACTGACATTATATTAAGAGGATTAAATGTGAATACGACTTACCAATGAAATTTATGATTTGATTAGACATTCTTGATCAAACTACCTATGAACAGTCCTGTGACCTGAAACTATAGGACAAATTTCCAATGGAGAAAACAAATTCTATGTCACCACGCATAAGATATCATGCTGTTTATCAGAGATCTCATTCTTTTGAAAAAAAGGTTTATCGTTTCAAGTGCAGTTTTTCTTGTGTACAAACCTAGATTACATTCAATTTAAAGCTCTGCTGTAAATAAGTTTATCATTATCAATGGAAGTAAATGCTTTATTAAAATCCAGAAAACAAAAACAAAAATAGGACAAGGGGTGTAATACTAAGGTCTTTGTCTTCACTTTGGCCATCGTTTATGCAAAACTATTCAACAATAAACGACCTGGAGTGTTAAACAGACAGTATATAAACAGTGCAGAACCTGTGCACCAGAGCTCTTTGATATGCAAACTTAAGCAACGTTTCTTTTTTCTAGAAAGTCAGCCCTAACCAAATATGGAGATTGGCGCATTAAAATGTTCCTTTACTTACAGCATTTTAATTAAAGCAAGTTCAGGGGAGAAATCTCATTTTCACAGGCATCAGTCATCTGTAAAATCCCTAGCTTTTGCTGAATGCAAATTCATTTTAAAATATACATGCCAAAAGATAGGTAAAGTATAAAATCTTCCCAGTAGTTATAGAAGAATACTCTGACGGTTCATGGATGAGCAATTTTAATTTTTTGAACATATTTTTTAAATTACTAATTTCTCATTTATTTTAATCTAATTTCAGAATTATTAGTGCACAAGGTTATTCCGTGAATCTCTCCTTCAGTTGCTCAGAAAAAAATACGACACTGTAGTAAAGGCCACACAGTATTGCAAAAAACTGTAGTGAGAAAAATGAGGAACAGTTTGAGAGAAGCAAAAGAAATAAGAAAAGAAAATATGACTCAGGCAATTCAACTTTTTATGGAATGCAAAGTGAGTATCTTTAATTTAGCTCAAATGATCTCAATTCATTAAGAAAAATTAAAAAGGCCTTTGCAGAGGCTTAAAAGCACCGCACTACAGAGTGAAATATAAATATACATACAACCACTATTCTTTGCATTAGAAATTGTAATAAGGCTTCCTAAGGCTGAAGATGTTAAATGATAAGGTTCAAGCCTTGCAGCCTTCAGCATCAGCAAGATTGATCAGTTAGATAATACAAATATAGGCATTTTGGTGCCTTTGTGCCCCTATTTCAACTGTAACCTTTACCTAACATATTTGTATCCCTTTTCTTTGTGTCAAATTTGATAAAATTATTCTCACCCTTCAAGGTGCTTGGTAGCCTGTATCAGGCTCCCCACAGATTAAGTAATATCTTATGAAACCATGTAGACCTATCAACACAGTGCCTATAATATTTTAGGTGCTTGCTGTGTAATGGTGGATGAAGGTCCAACTCCAATTTCTTCTTCATTTCTGCACTCCTGAGGTCACTCACACCTGCAGATTAGTCCAACCTTTCTTTTTGTTTTGTTTTGTTTTGAGACCAGAGTCTCACTCTTGTCACTCAGGTTGGAGTGCAATGGCGCAATCTCAGTTCAATGCAACCTCCGCCTCCCAGGTTCAAGTGATTCTCCTGTGCCTGCCACCATGCCTGGCTAATTTTTATTTTATTTTTTTTTTTTATTTTTTCATAGAGACACAGTTTCATGATTTTAGCCAGGTTGGTCTTGAACTCCTGACCTCAGGTCATCTGCCCACCTCGGCCTCCCAAAGTGTTGGGATTACAGGCATGAGCCACCGTGCCTGGCCTAGTCCAACCTTTCTTAAAAAGACATAACCAATTGTGTCTGTTCTTAAACCCATTGTAGTACTCATCAGATTATACTGTTCTTAGTGGATAAAGGATGCGCTAGCTATCCTCCTGCTGCAAACATATATGCACTAGATCCCATACCACTTGAGAGGAAGGATGTGCCTTAATTAATTTTTAATTCCTGGCATCTATCACACTACCAGTGCCATGATAAATACCTAGTAAATTTCAAAATAAAATTCCAAGGTAGCAGGAAGATCTTTCCTACAATAAATAAATTAAAGAAATAAAATTTAAAAAACAACATATACATATGTACTTGCATAGGAAGTATATTATTTCCAAGCATCTCAGAGAAATGTAATGAATAAGTTAAAACAAAATCACTACTTAAAACAAATATCAATGTTTTGTACATTTGTGTCATCCTCAATTCATTAAAAACAGATAACACTGTCTATATAATCATTAAATAATTACTTGTGGGCCAACGAAATATGCTTAAAATATTGTTACCAAAAATCTGTATTCAAATATGTATATTTTAAAAGTTTATCTTTTATGATTATAATTTCCCATATAATACAACTTCCTTAAGATAACTATTGTGTCAATTTAATGGCGTTACTTGATTTTAAATGCATATTCAATCTGAAATCAAATGATCGTTAAAATGAGAAATTGTATGAATATTTTGCAAGAAATATCACATTTACTTATATGGTTATGATTAAATACAATTAACATCAAGTAATGTTATTAACCTTTTAAATATTTCTAAATTTATATTAATACTTTAAGTGAAAATGAACATGCTACCTTCTCTTAATGAATTCCATTTTCCACTTAAAATTTTATTTTTCAAATAAAGCCCTATTCAAATATACTGTTGTGAACTTTGGATACATAAAATCTCAATTTTTAATAGCCTATGTCTTGTTTCAATGATGTAAACTAATTAAAACACAACATATATACAATTCTTTCTTTATGAAAATGAAATGTAAATTTACAAAGAATTTAAGAGATAACATGACAAATTAAATAAACCACACTTCTAAGACATTTTTTGAGAAGTTTTTCAATCACAGCATTAATAGAAAACACACAGTGTAGTGCTATTAGTGGAAATAATATTGAATCACAAATATGTAAAAACTGACATTTTATTAGTGTCATTTATATGACATGACAAAATGCTTCACAAAAGATTTGGCATGTCATCAGCCTATAATCAATTTCTCCCATTATCCATTGAAACTCCAGTTAAGCAAAACATTATTTACAAATTTTCCTTGAAACACTTGGGTCCTTAAACCTCCTCCAACTCAAATATGTCATAAAATCTTTTCCTCTCTATGATCCTACAGCACCTTCTACACTTGACACATTATGTTGCAACCCACTGTTGATTCCATTAGAAAGTAATTCCCTAAAGATCGCGACTATATCATTATAATAATAAGCCTTACTCCCACGTAGTCCTGGGCTCATAGTGGACGTTCAGTAACTGTTCTATGAACTGAAGTCATCTGCCTCATAAATACAAAAGTGAAAAACCTGTGTTGGAATGAAATATACGCACATATTTTTGCTTCCTTTTTTTCTTTCTTTCTTTTTTTTTCAATAAGCAAATAATATTTTTCTTTTTAATTTGTTGACTGGAGTCTACTATAATCTTTGTAAAATTATGCTATGCAAATATATTTTTACTTTTTTATTATTATTATACTTTAAGTTCTAGGATACATGTGCATAACGTGCAGGTTTGTTACATATGTATACTTCCGCCATGTTGGTGTGCTGCACCCATTAACTCGTCAGCACCCATCAACTCATCATTTACATCAGGTATAACTCCCAATGCAATCCCGCCCCCCTCACCCCTCCCCGTGATAGGCCCCGGTGTGTGATGTTCCCCTTCCCGAGTCCAAGTGATCTCATTGTTCAGTTCCCACCTATGAGTGAGAACATGCGGTGTTTGGTTTTCTGTTCTTGCAATAGTTTGCTGAGAATGATGGTTTCCAGCTGCATCCATGTCCCTACAAAGGACACAAACTCATCCTTTCTTATGGCTGCATAGTATTCCATGGTGTATATGTGCTATATTTTCTTAATCCAGTCTGTCACTGATGGACATTTGGGTTGATTCCAAGTCTTTGCTATTGTGAATAGTGCCGCAATAAACATACATGTGCATGTGTCTTTATAGCAGCATGATTTATAATCCTTTGGGTATATACCCAGTAATGGGATGGCTGGGTCATATGGTACATCTAGTTCTAGATCCTTGAGGAATCGCCATACTGTTTTCCATAATGGTTGAACTAGTTTACAATCCCACCAACAGTGTAAAAGTGTTCCTATTTCTCCACATCCTCTCCAGCACCTGTTGTTTCCTGTCTTTTTAATGATTGCCATTCTGACTGGTGTGAGATGGTATCTCATTGTGGTTTTGATTTGCATTTCTCTGATGGCCAGTGATGATGAGCATATTTTCATGTGTCTATTGGCTGTATGAATGTCCACTTTTGAGAACTGTCTGTTCATATCCTTTGCCCACTTTTTGATGGGGTTGTTTGTTTTTCTCTTGTAAATTTATTTGAGTTCTTTGTAGGTTCTGGATATGAGCCCTTTGTCTGATGAGTAGATTGCAAAAATTTTCTCCCATTCTGTAGGTTGCCTGTTCATTCTGATGGTAGTTTCTTTTGCTGTGCAGAAGCTCTTTAGTTCAATTAGATCCCATTTGTCAATTTTGGCTTTTGTTGCCATTGCTTTTGGTGTTTTAGACATGAAGTCCTTGCCCATGCCTATGTCCTGAATGGTATTCCCTAGGTTTTCTTCTAGGGTTTTTATGGTATTAGGTCTAACATTTAAGTCTCTAATCCATCTTGAATGAATTTTCATATAAGGAGTAAGGAAAGGATCCAGTTTCAGCTTTCTGCTTGGGCTAGCCAATTTTCCCAGCACCATTTATTAAATAGGGAATCCTTTCCCCATTTCTTGTTTCTCTGAGTTTGTGAAAGATCAGATGGCTGTAGATGTGTGGTATTATTTCTGAGGGCTCTGTTCTGTTGCATTGGTCTATATCTCTGTTTTGGTACCAGTACCATGCTGTTTTGGTTACTGTAGCCTTGTAGTATAGTTTGAAGTCAGGTAGCGTGATGCCTCCAGCTTTGTTCTTTTGACTTAGGATTGTCTTGGCAATGCGGGCTCTTTTTTGGTTCCATATGAACTTTAAAGCAGTTTTTTCCAATTCTGTGAAGAAACTCATTGGTAGCTTGATGGGGATGGCACTGAATCTATAAATTACCTTGGGCAGTATGGCCATTTTCACGATATTGATTCTTCCTATCCATGAGCATGCTATGTTCTTCCATTTGTTTGTGTCCTCTTTTATTTCACTGAGCAGTGGTTTGTAGTTCTCCTTGAAGAGGTCTTTTACATCCTTTGTAAGTTGGATTCCTAGGTATTTTATTGTCTTTGAAGCAATTGTGAATGGAAGTTCATTCACGATTTGTTTCTCTGTTTGTCTGTTACTGATGTATAAGAATGCTTGTGATTTTTGCACATTAATTTTGTATCCTGAGACTTTGCTGAAGTTGCTTATCAGCTTAAGGAGATTTTGGGCTGAGACAATGGGGTTTTCTAAATATACAATCATGTCATCTGCAAACAGGGACAATTTGACTTCTTCTTTTCCTAACTGAATACCCTTGATTTCTTTCTCTTGCCTGATTGCCCTAGCCAGAACTTCCAACACTATGTTGAATAGGAGTGGTGAGAGAGGGCAACCCTGTCTTGTGTCAGTTTTCAAAGGGAATTTTTCCAGTTTTTGCCCATTCAGTATGATATTGGCTGTGGGTTTGTCATAAATAGCTGTTATTATTTTGAGATACGTTCCATCAATACCAAATTTATTGAGAGTTTTTAGCATGAAGGCTGTTGAATTTTGTCAAAGGCCTTTCCTGCATCTATTGAGATAATCATGTGGTTTTTGTCTTTGGTTCTGTTTATATGCTGGATTATGTTTATTGATTTGCGTATGTTGAACCAGCCCTGCATCCCAGGAATGAAGCCCATTTGATCATGGTGGATAAGCTTTTTGATGTGTTGCTGGATCTGGTTTGCCAGTATTTTATTGAGGATTTTTGCATCCTTGTTCATCAGGGATATTGGTCTAAAATTCCCTTTTTTTGTTGTTGTGTCTCTGCCAGGCTTTGGTATCAGAATGATGTTGGCCTCATAAAATGATTTAGGGAGGATTCCCTCTTTTTCTATTGATTGGAATAGTTTCAGAAGGAATGGTACCAGCTCCTCCTTGTACCTCTGGTAGAATTCAGCTGTGAATCCATCTGATCCTGGAATTTTTTTCGTTGGTAGGTTATTAATTATTGCCTCAATTTCAGAGCCTGCTATTGGTCTCTTCAGGGATTCAGCTTCTTTCTGGTTTAGTCTTGGGAGAGTGTAAGTGTCCCGGAAATATTCCATTTCTTCTAGATTTTCTAGTTTATTTGCATAGAGGTGTTTATAGTATTCTCTGATGGTAGTTTGTATTTCTGTGGGGTCGGTGGTGATATCACCTTTATCATTTTTTATTGCCTCTATTTGATTCTTCTGTCTTTTCTTCTTTGTTAGTCTTGCTAGCGGTCTATCAACTTTGTTGATCTTTTCAAAAAACCAACTCCTGGATTCATTGATTTTTTGGAGGGATTTTTGTGTCTCTATCTCCTTCAGTTCTGCTCTGATCTTAGTTATTTCTTGCCTTCTGCTAGCTTTTGAATGTGTTTGCTCTTGCTTCTCTAGTTCTTTTAATTGTGATGTTAGAGTGTCAATTTTAGATCTTTCCAGCTTTCTGTTGTGGGCATTTAGTGCTATAAATTTCCCTCTACACACTGCTTTAAATGTGTCCCAGAGATTCTGGTATGTTGTATCTTTGTTCTTATTGATTTCAAAGAACATCTTTATTTCTGCCTTCATTTCGTTATGTACCCAGTAGTCATTCAGGAGCAGGTTATTCAGTTCTCAGATCTCAACCTCCGTGTTGGGAGATCCACTGCTCTCTTCAAAGCTGTCAGAGTCGTTTGCATCTGCAGAGGTTCCTGCTGCTTTTGTTGTTGTTGTTGTTGTTTAGCTGTGCCCTGTCCCCAGAGGTGGAGTCTACAGAGAGAGGCAGGCCTCCTTCAACTGCTGTGAGCTCCATCCAGTTCGGTGTTGTGTGCCTCAATTCTCCTGACTGGGAAAAGGGATTCCCTTCCCCCTTGCGCTTCCCAGGTGAGGCGATGCCTCGCCCTGCTTCAGCTCTCGCTGGTCGGGCTGCAACAGCGGACCAGCACCGATTGTCCGGCACTCCCTAGTGAGATGAACCCAGTACCTCAGTTGATAAAGCAGAAATCACCTGTCTTCTGTGTCGCTCCTGCTGGGAGCTGGCGACTGGAGCTGTTCCTATTCGACCATCTTCCTCCGCCCCCCTTTGCTTCTTAACTAAGATGTCTTAAACAGGAGAATCAAAAAACTATTTGAAGACGTTGTGGATGTGATTTCATGTAGAATTTCCAAGATGTGCTATTGTAATTCAGATAAATATTTTGTTTCTGACAATGGCCAGTCTTCAGATTCTGTTTGAACCAAGACATTCCATAATAGATCTAATCTGTCACATGGTTACTAGTAGGAGAGAATATAAATAGTAGTTTCAAAGACACTAAAAATGAAATGCAGATAAATACTAGTTATTATTTATTGGATCATCTTTGTTAACATTTTCCTGCTGGTTTTGCAAGACTCCGTTTATTCCTTAGTCCCAGGACACCAGTATAGAGTGTAGGGTTGGTTATAGCCAGGTGTCAAGAACAACATTCTCCCTTGTATGGCTGCTATCTATTCTTTAAGCTGGAAGTGTAACACGCATACATGTTGCGATGACAAATTTTTACCCAAGTTTCTATTTGATTTGCATTCTGGACTACACTCCTGTCAGCTGCTGTTCACTGTTGCAAGAAGAATTTTATCAGAGCTGTTTACCGTTAGAGCACCTTGCATTGGGACTCTTATTTTTTATATAGAGCAGAAAACACTGTAGAGCATTTGTAGTTTATATTAAACTTAGGCTAATGGTTTTTAAGGCTAAATATTAACAGTTCATCACATCTATGCAAGAGCAGATGTTCAAAGTCTCTTTCACCTAGTTCAGAAGCATATGAATGTGTACCCACACTGTCATAAATATCGTGACAGAAGAGATCACCTCCTATATACTTGGTGTATTAGTCTGTTTTTACGCTGCTGGTAAAGACATATCAGAGACTGGGAAGAAAAGGAAGTTTAATTTGACTTACATTTCCACATGGCTGGGGAGGTCTCATAATCATGACGGAGAGCAAAAGGTCCTTATTTATTTATTTATTTATTTATTTATTTATTTATTTTGAGACGGAGTCTCGCACTGCTGCCCGGGCTGGAGTACAATGGTGCTATCTTGGCTCACCTCAACCTCCGCCTACGCGGTTCAAGCAATTCTCCTGCCTCAGTCTCCCGAGTAGCTGGGACTACAGGCTCGCACCACCATTCCCAGCTAATTTTTGTATTTTTAGTAGAGACGGGTTTTCACCATGTTGGCCAGAATGGTCTCATCTCTTGACCTCGTAATCCTCCTGCCTTGTCCTCCCAAAGTGCTGGGATTTCAGGCGTGAGCCACTCACTTAAATATTAATCTCTTTTGGGGACACCCTCACACACACACACAGGGTCAATACTTTGTATCCTTCAATCCAATCAAGTTGACACTCACTTTTAACCATCACAGTAGTTTTACTTGGAGGTCTAGATTTTAAATAAAAAGTGTTTCATAATTTTAATTATTTGTAATAGACTGATACATCACTCATATTCATGTTGATCTTCATTATGTTTGTGACAAATACCATAAAGAGTAAAAAAAGTTATTGCAAATTTATTTCATAAGTTTGTGGAAATATTATTGATAATATTACCTAGTTATATTGCTTCATATCCTTCACAGGTTATTGAACAAAGTTCTGAAATAAATAGTTACTAAACAAAGACTGGTCCTTTTGGCTATCATTCTGTATTTGTTGCTGTGACAGAAGGTTTCTGAGCTAGCTGGATAATTTTAGACAGCATGTTTCATTTTATCTTAGTCCATCTGCACATTTGATTTAACTTAGAGTTTTGTTCATCAAATATTAAAAAATAAAACAACGCTGATTAATATCTGTTGCACATCAAAAAGGAATTTGAATCAGTCAACCAATACTCAATGTGCCTATCTATACCTTTGAGTAAGACTCCTGCATTACAGCTCCCTATTTGGCCTTCATATCAGACAGAGGGTTTTAGAATTCAAGGGATGCCCACAGACTTTCTCTTGTTTCTGGAACATCCCATGCCTCTTCATCCAGCTTCACCAGCATACTACTACCAGAAATATCCTATGAGTAGCCTAAGGGACCAGTACAAAGAAAGAAATGATAAGAATTGTTTACACACTTCTCCTAACAAAGCCATCAAAAGTAATCTCATTGTGCCTTATGTAACCATGAACCCCTCTGAACACTAGCAATCTAAACCACGAAGACATTCACTGTTTAATCAAAAAGAACATTTAAGTAATTGAATTGTACTAAGTGAGTTGTTCAACATTAAAACTTATTGTATTATAGCACTCTGTATTAGTTCCATAGGAAGAACAGATAAAATATAAAGAAATAAAATAATTTTTTCTTTGAATAAGTAAGTGAAGACTTCCCACCTTTGTAAATCCTCTAACAAGACAAATTAAAACTTACCACAAAAGATTATCTATGCTTGTAGTAAATGTTAATAGCATTAATCTATAAGGAGCTATTGCAATTTATCATTAACAAAGAAGGCATATAGGCAATTAATAAAAGATTGAACAAGAGTTGACGATAAATGTATGTGAAGACATCCTCTCTCTGTTGGCAAACGAAATACACAGTAAGATGAAATGTCAATCTTCACCAAAATGACACAAACAAATTGAAAAATATTCCAAGCTCATGGATTGGAAGAATCAATATCATTAATATAATGATGCTACTCAAAACACTGTATAAATTCAATACGACTCCCATAGAATCATCAGCATCATTTTTCACAGAATTAGAAAAAAAATTCTAAAATATATATGGAAATGTAAAGGAGGCCAAAGCAATTCCAAGCAAAAAAAACAAGCCAGAGGAATCACATTACCTGTTTTCAAACTATAATATGAGGCTATAGTTATCAAAACTGAATAATACTGCTGCAAAAATAAACACACAGGTCAATGGAACAGAATACAGGTCCCAGAAATAAAGTTGCACAGCTACAAGCATATGATCTTGACAATAACAAGCAATGGGAAAACGAGTCACTACTAAATAAATGATGCTAGGAAAATTGGCTAGACATATGCAGAATATTGTAACTAGACCCATCCTTCTACTATATACAAAATGTAACTCAAGGTACACTAAAATTTTAAATGTAAGAGCTAAAAACAGAACCAAGCAAAGGGGCAGAGCAAGATGGCTGAATAGGAACAGCTCCAGTCTCCAGCTCCCAGCGCGAGCGACACAGAAGACCGGTGATTTCTGCATTTTCAACGGTGGTACTGGGTTCATCTCACTAGGGAGTGCCGGACAATGGGTGCTGGTCAGCTGCTGCAGCCCGACCAGCGACAGCTGAAGCAGGGCAAGGCATCACCTCACCTGGGAAGCGCAAGGGGGAAGGGAATCTGTTTTCCTAGCCAGGGGAACTGAGATACACAACACCTGGAAACTCGGGTAACTTCCACCCCAATACTGCGCTTTACCAAGGGTCTTAGCAAACGGGCACACCAGGAGATTATATCCTACACCTGGCCAGGAGGGTCCCACGCCCACAGAGCCTCCCTCATTGCTAGCACAGCAGTCTGTGATCTAAGACAAGGCAGCAGCGAGGCTGGGGGAGGGGCGCCCACCATTGCTGAGGCTTAAGTAGGTAAACAGAGCCACTGGAAAGATTGAACTGGGTGGAGCTCACAGCAGCTCAAGGAGGCCTGCCTCTCTCTGTAGACTCCACCTCTGGGGACAGGGCACAGCTAAGCAACAACAACAACAACAACAACAAAGCAGCAGGAACCTCTGCAGATGCAAAGGACTCTGACAGCTTTGAAGAGAGCAGTGGATCTCCCAACACGGAGGATGAGATCTGAGAACTGAATAACCTACTCCTGAATGACTACTGGGTACAGAAGGCAGAAATAAAGATGTTCTTTGAAACCAATAAGAACAAAGATACAACATACCAGAATCTCTGGGACACATTTAAAGCAGTGTGTAGAGGGAAATTTATAGCACTAAATGCCCACAACAGAAAGCTGGAAAGATCTAAAATTGACACTCTAACATCACAATTAAATGAACTAGAGAAGCAAGAGCAAACACATTCAAAAGCTAGCAGAAGGCAAGAAATAACTAAGATCAGAGCAGAACTGAAGGAGATAGAGACACAAAAATCCCTCCAAAAAATCAATGAATCCAGGAGTTGGTTTTTTGAAAAGATCAACAAAATTGATAGACCGCTAGCAAGACTAACAAAGAAGAAAAGACAGAAGAATCAAATAGACACAATAAAAAATGATAAAGGAGATATCACCACCAATCCCACAGAAATACAAACTACCATCAGTGAATACTGTAGACACCTCTACGCAAATAAACTAGAAAATCTAGAAGAAATGGAAAATTTCCTGGACACTTACACTCTCCCAAGACTAAACCAGGAAAAAGCTGAAACCCTGAATAGACCAATAGCAGGCTTTGAAATTGAGGCAATAATTAATAGCCTACCAATGAAAAAAAGTTCAGGACCAGATGGATTCACAGCTGAATTCTACCAGAGGTACAAGGAGGAGCTGATACCATTCCTTCTGAAACTATTCCAATCAATAGAAAAAGAGGGAATCCTCCCTAACTCATTTTATGAGGCCAACATCATTCTGATACCAAAGCCTGGCAGAGACACAACAAAAAAAAGAGAATTTTAGACCAATATCCCTGATGAACAAGGATGCAAAAATCCTCAATAAAATACTGGCAAACCGGATCCAGCAGCACATCAAAAAGCTTATCCACCATGATCAAGTGGGCTTCATCCCTGGGATGCAAGGCTGGTTCAACATACACAAATCAATAAACGTAAGCCAGCATATAAACAGAACCAAAGATAAAAACCACATGATTATCTCAATAGATGCAGGAAAGGCCTTTGACAAAATTCAACAGCCTTCATGCTAAAAACTCTCAATAAATTTGGTATTGATGGAACGTATCTCAAAATCATAAGAGCTATTTATGACAAACCCACAGCCAATATCATACTGAATGGGCAAAAACTGGAAAAATTCCCTTTGAAAACTGGCACAAGACAGGGTTGCCCTCTCTCACCACTCCTATTCAACATAGTGTTGGAAGTTCTGGCTAGGGCAATCAGGCAAGAGAAAGAAATCAAGGGTATTCAGTTAGGAAAAGAAGAAGTCAAATTGTCCCTGTTTGCAGATGACATGATTGTATATTTAGAAAACCCCATTGTCTCAGCCCAAAATCTCCTTAAGCTGATAAGCAACTTCAGCAAAGTCTCAGGATACAAAATTAATGTGCAAAAATCACAAGCATTCTTATACACCAGTAACAGACAAACAGAGAAACAAATCATGAATGAACTTCCATTCACAATTGCTTCAAAGACAATAAAATACCTAGGAATTCAACTTACAAGGAATGTAAAGGACTTCTTCAAGGAGAACTACAAACCACTGTCAGTGAAATAAAAGAGGACACAAACAAATGGAAGAACATAGCATGCTCATGGATAGGAAGAATCAATAGCGTGAAAATGGCCATACTGCCCAAGGTAACTTATAGATTCAATGCCATCCCCATCAAGCTACCAATGAGTTTCTTCACAGAATTGGAAAAAACTGCTTTAAAGTTCATAGGGAACCAAAAAAGAGCCCGCATTGCCAAGACAATCCTAAGTCAAAAGAACAAAGCTGGAGGCATCACGCTACCTGACTTCAAACTATACTACAAGGCTACAGTAACCAAAACAGCATGGTACTGGTACCAAAACAGAGATATAGACCAATGGAACAGAACAGAGTCCTCAGAAATAACACCACACATCTACAGCCATCTGATCTTTGACAAATCTGAGAAGAACAAGAAATGGGGAAAGGATTCCCTATTTAATAAATGGTGCTGGGAAAATTGGCTAGCCATAAGCAGAAAGCTGAAACTGGATCCTTTCCTTACTCCTTATATGAAAATTCATTCAAGATGGATTAGAGACTTAAATGTTAGACCTAATACCATAAAAACCCTAGAAGAAAACCTAGGGAATACCATTCAGGACATAGGCATGGGCAAGGACTTCATGTCTAAAACACCAAAAGCAACGGCAACAAAAGCCAAAATTGACAAATGGGATCTAATTGAACTAAAGAGCTTCTGCACAGCAAAAGAAACTACCATCAGAGTAAACAGGCAACCTACAGAATGGGAGAAAATTTTTGCAATCTACTCATCTGACAAAGGGCTAATATCCAGAACCTACAAAGAACTCAAACAAATTTACAAGAAAAAAACAAACAACCCCATCAAAAAGTGGGGAAAGGATATGAACAGACATTTCTCAAAAGAAGACATTCATACAGCCAACAGACACATGAAAAAATGCTCATCATCACTGGCCATCAGATAAATGCAAATCAAAACCACAATGAGATACCATCTCATACCAGTTAGAATGGCGATCATTAAAAAGTCAGGAAACAACAGGTGCTGGAGAGGATGTGGAGAAATAGGAACACTTTTACACTGTTGGTGGGATTGTAAACTAGTTCAACCATTATGGAAAACAGTACGGCGATTCCTCAAGGATCTAGAACTAGAAGTACCATATGATGCAGCCATCCAATTACTGGGTATATACTCAAAGGATTATAAATCATGCTGCTATAAAGACACATGCACACATATGTTTGTTGCGGCAGTATTCACAATAGCAAAGAGTTTTAATCAACCCAAATGTCCATCAGTGACCGACTGGATTAAGAAAATGTGGCACATATACACCATGGAATACTATGCAGCCATCAAAAAGGATGAGTTTGTGTCCTTTGTAGGGACATGGATGCAGCTGGAAACCATCATTCTCAGCAAACTATCCCAAGAACAGAAAACCAAACACTGCATGTTCTCACTCATAGGTGGGAACTGAACAATGAAATCACTTGGGCTCAGGAAGGGAACATCACACACCGGGGCCTATCATGGGGAGGGGCAGCGGGGAGGGAGGAGGGATTACATTGGGAGTTATACCTGATATAAATGACGAGTTGATGGGTGCTGACGAGTTGATGGGTGCAGCACACCAACATGGCACAAGTATATATATGTAACAAGCCTGTACATTATGCACATGTACCCTAGAATTTAAAGTATAATAATAATTTTTTTAAAAAAAGAGCTAAAAACATAAAAATCATTAAAGAAAACCTAGCAAAAACTTTTTTGGACATTAGCTAGGCAAAGACATTATGACTAAGACCTCAAAACAAATGCAAGAAAAATAAAAATTGACAAATGGGACTTATTAAACTAAAGAATTTTCATACAGAAAAATATACTACCAACAGAGTAAACAGACAACCTATAGAATGGGAGAAATTGTTTACGAACCATGCAACCAACAGAAGACTAATATGCAAAATCTGTGAGGAACTTAAATCAAAAAGAAAACAAATAATAATTCAGTTAATAAATGGGCAAAGGACATGAACAGACACTTCTCAAAAAAAAAAAAAAAAAAAAAAAAGACATACCAGCAGCCAACACATGAAAAAAGTCTCATAATCACTAATCATCAGAGGAATGTAAATCAAAACCACAATGAGATACCACCTCACAACTGTCAGAATAGCTACTATTAAGAAGTCAAAAAAATAACAGATGTTGGCAAGGTTATAGAGAAAAGGGAATTCGAGTTATCTGTAGTATGTCAAATGTTAAATGCTATGAATAATAATACAAAAAAAAAAACCATGGGAAAGATAGACTAGTGTGCATTTTTTTTTTTTAAATTGGAAACGGAGTGTACATGGTGGCCTCACTGAAATGGTAAAATTTGAAGGAGTAGAAGAGCAAGCTGTGAAGATATCTAAGGAACAGACTATCAAATTGGAAGAACAAAGTGCTTGCTTTAGTTGTGTGTCTTGTGTGCTTGAGAAAATAGGGAAGCAAAAATTCTGGAGAAAAATGAGAACAAAAGAACGGAAGGGGAAATGAAGTCATAAGGCACTGCAAGTTGAAACTCTGGTATCTTTTCTATTCTTTTCAGATATAATTATCTTACCATAAAATTTACACCATTAAAATATACAATACAGTGGAATTTATTTGTTGTATATTTCCCAAGTTATGAAATACTCCCCGAGGATAATTTTATTATGTTTTCTTTACTTTACAAAGAAACTCCATACCTATTAACATCTTCCCCCATTCACCTAATACTAGTTCTAGGAAATCTCTGATCTAGATACTGTCTCTATGGATTTGCCTATTCCAGATATTTTATATAAATGGAATAATATAATGTGTTATCTTTTGTGACTGTATTCATTCACTAAACATAATATTTAAGGTACATCCATATTGTAGACTCATTACTTCTATCCACTTCATTGCACACTTTTAATTGTTTGCTTAAGCTGTTCTTTATATATTCTGGATACAAGTTTCTAATTCAATATATAGCTTGCATTGTTTTACATTCTGTTGACTTCGCACTTGCACTTTCTTGATGTTATCATTGACATAATTGATAGCACAAATTTTTTAATATTCTATTTTGATAAAACCTAATTTATTTGCTTTTATCACTTTTTTGATGTCTTATCAAAGAAACCATTGCTTATCTCAAAGTACAAATATATACTTTTATTTTTTTAATAAGAATCTGATTTTTAGACCTTACATTTAGATATATGTTGGATTTTGAGTTGATTTTTGTGCTTGGTGTGAGGTAGGAGTCAAAACATTGTTTTTTTGCATGTGATATACAGTTGAATCAGCAGTGTTTGTTAAAAGCATTATTCTTTCTCCAATTCAATTGCCTTGACATGATTATTGAACGTCAAATGATTATACATATATGGATTTATTGCTAGACTCTCAATTCTACTTCAGTGATTAATATGACTATATTTATGCCAGTACCATACTCTCTTGATTACTTAGATTTACAGTGTAAGGAATGAAAAATTTACCTCTACCCTCAGAGTTTATGGCTGAATCTGAAAATTAAAATTAAATTGACATAAGATATATTAACAGAAAAAGTATGTGTGCATATATATACTTTTATGATTTATATAAATTATAAATGTAGAGAGCATATCATATAAATATATAAAGCATATATATTATATATAGCACATTATATATACTTTATATAAACGTAAAGTTTTACATGACACAGGATACCTCGTGAAGGAATAAAGGCCCAAGTAAGTGGTAAAGCCTAGTTTTAATACTAGGTTAAATAAAGAGAGGTGATTGCACAACAGTAAGTAAATTATGTGGAGAGGTAAGGGAAGATAAGAAGTATTTTAACAATATCTGTTTGTACAAAATTATCTCAGCTGTGACTATCTGTTGAATAATATTTTTACTTTTTTTTCTCCAGGTACACGGAAGTCACCTTTGATACGGTAGTCTTTAATATCCTGTGTTCAGCGGGAAAAAGGAAAATTAGAATACTCTTCTCGCATCTGCTGTTTTTAAGTGATTTTTACTTAAAATAATCCTTTTACCAAACTGGCATAATTTGGATTCATGTATTATGCCAACCTTCTAGGGTAATTTAAAAATGGAAATATTTGAGTCTTCCAACTTTGTCCTTTGTCAAGAGTGTTTTGGCTATTCCGGGTTGAATGTTCAAGTTGGTTAATTATTCAAGTGTATGGGTTTTAGGATCAGCTCATCAACTTCTGTCAGAAAAAAAAGAGGGTAGGTTATGATAAGAATTTCATTAAATCTGTATATCAATTTGGGAAGTAATGCTACTGAACGATATTAAGTAGTTTGATCCATTGAAGTAGATTTCTTCTATTTATTTAATTTTTCTTAAATGTTTTGAACAACTATTTTTGCATAAGTAAATATTGTACTTCTTTTGTTAAATTTATTCCAAACATTTTATTTCCATACATGCTATTGTGAAAATAATTGCTTTTCTTAAGATGTGAATTCTTTATGCTAGTGCATAGAAATATAACTTATTTTTGTATATTGATATGTATCCTAAAATATTGCTAAATTTATCTATTCCAACAGTTTATAATTCATTCCTTAGGATTTTCTATGTACAAAATCATGTTCTCAAATATATATATACATATATATACACACACACACATATACACATATATATACACACACATATATATATATGTTTGAGACAGAGTCTTGCTCTATTTCCCAGGCTAGAGTGCAGTGGCATGATCTTGGCTCATTGCAATCCCTGCCTCCTGGGTTCAAGTGATTCTTCTGCCTCAGCTTCTGGAGTAGCTGAGAATACAGGTGCCCACCACCATGCCTGGCTAATTTGTGTATTTTTAGTAGAGATGAGGTTTCACCATGTAAGTGATCCACCTGCCTTGGCCTCCCAAAGTAGTGGGATTACAGGCATGAGTCATCACGTCTGGTCAATAAATATAATTTTACTTCTTCATTACCAGTATGAATACAACGTATTTAATTATTTAGTTATTTACTTTTTGCATAATTACCCTACCTAGAACCTCCAGTGCAATGTTGAATACAAGTGGCAAGAACATCTTTATCTTTTTTCCTGATCTTAGCATGCAAATATTCATTATTTTATCACTACATGTGATATTAGCTGTGAGTGTTCAGGACATGCACTCAGGTTGAGAAAGTTCCCTTTCATTTCTAATTTGTTGACTGTTATTATTATGAAAAGGTACTGGACTTTGTCTAATTCTTTTTCTGTGTCTATTTAGATGATCATGTGCGTTTGTCGCTCATGCTATTAATATAGTATATTGATTGATTTTTGAATGGTAAACCAACATTGCAATATCAAGATAAATCTCATTTGTTCATGGTCTGTAATCCTCTCTGATTTGCTGGATTTTTTTTGCTAGTGTTTTATTGAGGAATTTTGCATTTAATTCTTAAAGGATTGTGATCTGTGGTTTTCTTTTCTTGTGATGGCTTTACACATTTGTTTGTCATTGTAAGGGTGATTTCATAGAATAAACTAGCAAGTGTTCCCTTCTCTTTGAATTTTATCTAATTTGACAAAAGTTTTTCCGTAACATTCTCTAGAATCCTTTTTGTTTTTATAAGATTGAGAGTGATGCATTTTTTTATTTTTTGAATAATCTCTCATGTTTCAAATTCATCAGGCTAACTATAGATTTGCCAAATTTGTTGATCAATTATAAAACTTAATTTTGATATTGTTGCTTTTCTCTACTGGTTTTCTATTCTGTATTTCTTTTACTTCCTTTCTAATCTTTATTACTTATTTCCTTCTGCATGCTTTGGTTTTAGTTTGATTGCGTTTAGTTTGATATGGTTTTTTTCTGTATTTAAGATGAAGAGTAGATTATAATAAATCATAGATTTAACATTAGTTTTAATTTAGGAATGTACCGCTATACATTTCCTCTAAGTAGTGTTTTAGATATACCGAGTAAGTTTCAGTGTGTTGTGTTTTTGTTTTTATTTCTAAGTACATTCTAATTTTCCTTGTTTTTTCTTCTCCGACCATTGGATACTTAGAAGTGTGTTGTTCATTTTCACAAGTCTGTGAATTATCCAAATTTCCTTTTTTAATTGACTTCAAATTTAATTCCTTTCTGGTTATAGATTATATTTCACATGAATTTAATTCACTTACATTTATCAAAACTTATGTTATTACCTAGAATATGGTCAGTCCTTGAGAATGTTTTGCATGCACTTGATAAGAATAATTATGTATCTATATGGAGTAGAGTGTTCTATAAGTGTTTCTTGGGTTCAATTTTTTTATTGTGTTCTTCAAATATATTTTCATGTTGATCTACTGCCTAGAGGTTCTATCCATTGGAAGGATGTTAAAGCTTTCTAATCATCATTGTTGAATTGTTTATTTCTCCCTTCAGTTATGTGAATGTTTTCTTCATATATTTTGAAGCTTTGTTGTTGGGTATACACACACACACACACACACACACACACACAATAAAATGCCTGAATAACTTTTTCTGTTAAATAGTATGGATATTTCTCAATGAACTAAAAATAGAATTACCATTTGATCCAGCAATGCTTCTACTGGTATATACCCAAAGTAAAAGAAATAATTATATACCAAAGATGCCTGCCCTCATATATGTATCACAACACTATTCACAATAGCAAAGTCATGAAATCAACCTAATTGTTCACTAACTAATGTTAGGATGAAGAAAATCTGTTAGATATGCATATATGATAATATACTATTCAACTTTAAGTAACGAATTAAATTTTGTGTTTTACAGCAACATAGATGGAACTGGGGATCACAATCTTAAGTGAAACAACTCAGAAACAGAAAATCAAATACTGCATGTTCTTATTTGTAAGTGGAAGCTAAATAATGTGTGCATATGGACGTGGAGTGTGTAATAACAGTCATTGCAGACTTTGAAGGGTAGGAAGGTGGAAGTGGGGTGAAGGACAAAAAATTACTTAATGGGCACAATGCACACTATTAGGTTGATGACTATATTAAAAGTCAAACTTCAACACTATACAATGTATCCATGTCACAAAATTGCACTCGTGCCTCATATTTATACAAACTTTTTTTAAAACAGTATATTTTAAGAGATATTCCATATCTCTTTGTTACTTTTTATCGTATACAGTTTTCCATAATTTTAATCTGATTCTATTTGTGTTATTGAATTGAAAGTCTCCCTTTTAATTTTCATTCTAATAAAAAGAAGAAATACATTGAAGGATTATGAATAGAGTACTGACATGACTTTTCTTAAATTTTAAAAAATCACTAACTGTTGAGTTGAATGGTAAAGTTAGTATAATGGTGAATACATGGTGTTATGCATTTGGCAAAACCAACATAACTGTACCGCACAAAGAGTGAACCTTAATGTAAACCATGAACTTCAAATAATAATGCATTAATATTGCTTAATCAAATGTAACAAACATAACACACCAGTGCAAGATGCTAATAAAAGTGGAAACTGAAGATAGTGGTAAAGAAGAAGTCTGTACTTTCTACCTAATTTTTCTGTAAACCTAAAACTTGCTCTAAAAAGTAAAGTCTATTAATTGTTTTTAAAAAAAGATTGCTATAAATGTTCCTTTTGCAATTTTGCTTTATTAGTTTACTAACTACTTTACCTTAGAATTTCTTAAGTAGTTGATTCTATACTAAAAGGCAAATTTTTGAAGAATCATTTAACATTCCAGCTAATGAGTCCCTTAGAATAACAGTAATTAAGCAATCACTAAAAGTCACTGTGTTCAATTGTGCTCATAAATGGAAATACACTAGTAATATGTAGATATAGATAGTTACATATTTGAGGGTTGAATTAAAGTATACAGCTAAAGCTGCTAAAATGATTATTTGAGGAACTCAGAAATTTTAGAGAATCCTACATTAGCTGAGAAATGTTAAAGGCTTAGAAGTCCTGCTTCAATGTAAAGAGATACATTAAAACAGACTAAAAAGTAAATTACAGTAATGATGGCAGACATCTTTTATATTTAAGGCAATTGAAATATTCTCTAAATACACAATTTATCACTTATTTTACACACAAGAAGTCATTCACTGAATAGGTCACATACTTGTATTATAATTATTTTATGGCATAATATGTCTTTTACAATTTACTAATAAGATTTCCAGAGCAGTTTTCCAAAATTATGTCCCAGAAAACACTGACCACACTGCACTTTATTTAATTGTATGCAAAAAGAACGTGTTGAAATAAGTTGCTAGAATGAGTTGGAGAATCACTGAATAGTAAAATTCTCCTCTTAAGAGTTGCAGTGCACATTAGCATGTTAAAGACTCTAAGCTATCTTGCACTAAAGAAAGCTCTTTCACTTGGTTTAACTCAGCATTTCCAAACCTATTTAACCAGAAAACACTTTCTTCTTCCCTTAGAGAACATTATTACCATCTCGAGGAGAAGGTGTGTTCCACAGGAACTATTAGGCATATATCAGTCTTATCCAATCTTCTCATTTCATAGTTGGGGAGATTTAGGACCCAGATAAACTAGATAATAACCGAAGATGAGTTAAATAGTTACTCCAAATCATATAGCAACCTAGTGACAAAATGAAATAATTCTAATCCAGTTATTTCCAGTTTACTTCAATTTCTACTATCTTGCACTGTGTTTCATTATAGGAATGAATATCCTGTCTTTGAACATAAATAATTTGAGGGCTATCTAAATCTTGCTATTTTTAGTTTTAAAGGAATTCTATATATGTGTGTCTGTATTTATCCACACATTATAAATCTCATGTGTGTGAATAATTTATGTCTTTGTTTATGTGCTTATTCATGTCTCCATGAGTCTTACATGTCTGTATGAACTTGAACACCTGTGTTTATTTATTTACACTCTAATTACAATTGAAGAAAAAGCAGTGGTAAAAGGATCACTTTAAACATGCTATATTTTGAGGTTGTCTAGCAGGGAAAATACACAGCTCTACTGGGTACAGAAATAGCTTCTCTGGAATAAGCTGCATTATATCATTAAAACATTGAGGACAAGTCTCAATTTGACAAAATTGATTCATCCAGTGTCTCAGACATTAATTCTATTAAGTATAAACAAAAAAGTTTGGGAGGTGGAATAAATGAGCCAGTCACATAGCTAAGGAGATGGCATTTCTTTTCATTTTAGTTACCAAATTTAGCATTACTCAGTAAGTGGATCTGGGTATCAGATAAAACTCTCTTGATTCATTCTCAATCAATCTTATCTTTGTAAATATCTGTATTTTCATAGCTAATACAGTGCAACACACATAATTGCAGGCAAGTAGTTTATTTCCCCCAAAGAAAAAAAAACTCAGTCTCATTTCCTTGTCCTCATTTTGATAAAAAGGTAGTATTTTAACAACCCAAAATATATTTTTCCTATTATGAAGTATGAAACTGTGATATCATATAAAAAGTTTTCTTTCTTATGAAACATGTATTACTTTTCTCATGACCTTAGCATAAGGTGTTTGCTAACTTATATATAGAGAGAAATCCTGAGTTAATAAAGAGCCTGATTGAACATTTAATAGTATTTTGTATGAATTATAATAGGGTCCATGTTTAGGTCCAAAGGGGAAAATCCACTTTTAGCTTGGTCCACAAAGGGGAAGTTATTCTTGTCAGGGAAACACATTTATAAGACTTCTGTTACTACACTAGTGTGGCTAGAATGCTGAAGAGAATCATCTGGGCAAGAGACGCACAGACAGAAATGCTAATTATGTAGGGCCACGAAAACAGAAAAGAAAGTCCTCCTTGCATAATAACTACTACAGGGAATATTATGTGGGCCTCATTGGAGAAAAACAACTGTTGTTAGAAAAACAGCTGATAAAGATGCTGATGTCTAAAATCTGAACACTGGCATACAGTACAGAGATACTGAAAAATCATTATGCAGTAGAAAAGATTAATAAGTGTATTAGTTTTCTATTGCTGCATAAAATTCATCACAAATTTTGTAGCTTCAAACAACCTAAATTTATTTTCCCTCAGTGTCAGAACATAGGTTATTGGGTTCTCCTTTCAGGGTCTCATCAGACTGAAATTACTATGCTAGCCAAAGGTTGATCTCACTCGGGGCTTAGTGTTCTCTTCCAAGCTCGTTGGTCATTAGCAGAATTCAGTTTATTGTGGTTGTAGGACTGAGGTCCCAGTTTTCTTTGTGGTTTTTGGTCACAGGTGGCTCTCAACTCTATAAGACATCTTGAGATACCATGGGCCCTCCCACAATGTGGCAGCTAACTTCTTCAAAAATAGCAGGAAAATCTTTCTTTAGTACAGTAACATGTGGTCTGGTGGTATATGAAATATAATGTAATCAAGAGATTGACTTCCATCATTTTTGCTATAAGATAACCTAATCAAGGGAGCAAGTATCCTATTATATGCACAGGTCCTATATATTCTCAAAGGGAAGGAAATGTACAGCATGAGTACATAGGGGCATGAGAATTTTGGTGACCATCTGAGAATTCTGACTACTACACTTGAAAACAACATTTTATTTTACAAGAGGTGGGAATAAGAAAAGCACAGGAACATGGAAAAGATTAGTAGAATTTTCACAATTCAACAGATAGTCAGAATGTAAAGAATTCTGTTATTCAAATACAGATAATGAAAAATGTCGGTTTTCCAATTAGGATTCGCTTCATCTTTCATCAAAGACAAGGTTTCACTTGATAGGCATCTTTTCCTTTAAGAAAACTGCATATTTACTTCAAATTCTAAATATGTTAACTCTTTTAAACATTCAGAAATAGGTGTTATATATTTATGGTAGAGATATTATTTACATAATCTTGAATAGATTACTTGCAATAATTACTAAGATTATTAATATAATTAATACAGTACAAAATATATTTACATTTAATGTTGTTAATTTAATCCTTCCTTACTAGTAATTTTGTTTTCCTAAACTCTGACCAAATCACTCCTGTTAGCTTGATAAAAATTTTAGACTAGTTTCGTTCAGACTATATGCTCTCTTTCCTTTTAGCAATACTTTAGAAAACTTGCGATTGTAAATTCTCTTCCTCTTTGAGGTTAAAATATTTTACAACCCAGAAATGCCTTTCTCGTGAACCATGGAGCCATCCTTTTGAAAGGTAATAATAAAGCCGGGTGCGGTGGCTCACACCTGTAATCTCAGCACTTAGAGAGGCTGAGGCGGGGGCTCACCTGAAGTCAGGAGTTCAAGACCAGCCTGACCAACATGAAGAAACCCAGTCTCTACTAAAAATACAAAATTAGCCAGGCGTGGTGGCACACGCCTGTAATCCCAGCTACTCGGAAGGTTGAGGCTGGAGAATCGCTTGAGCCCAGGAGGCGGAGGTTGTGGTGAGCCGAGTTCACGCCATTGCAGTCCAGCCTGGGCAACAAGAGTGAAACTCCATCTCAAAAAAAAGTTTAAATAAATAAATAAATAAACAAAAACAAACTGTAATAATCAAAGGAGCTATCACCCCAATCTCCCAGTTTCTGTGGAAGTTAAGGATCTTAACTTCAATAACCCACAGTTAACAAATACGGATGGACTAATCACATTGACCAACCTCCTGACTAACATCCTTCAGTACTTTTCCATTAGTGCATCTCAGTATTTCAAAATCCTCCCACCGTTTGTTTCAGAGGAATTGAATTCAATCTCTCTCTCCTCTTGCAATGGTTTTGGCCCCTATTACAATAATTCTGAGTCTTTTTTTTGCTATTTTTAAAGCATCTGATGCAGTGTCTCTTTGATAAGTCTCAAATTAAATAATCATGAAAATTATTGTTACTGTACAAGATGAAACTCAAATGACTATTTTATTTGTGCTTTTTGGTACCCAAAGAAGACATATTACATGTATATAGAATACCCTATAAAAACAGCTAATGCAGTAAAAGTATTTGTGTATGAGAGTGCTATATATTGCACTGTTATCTACACAATCTGAACTGGAATTAATGTGTTTATAAAGCAGCATTACAAGGAACTCTTATCTTATTATTAAGCAGCTAGCCAAGAGTCTCATGGTATTATGGATTAAGTAGCAAAATACTTTGGTTTAATGGAAAAGTTAGGATCTTTAAGATTTGCTTCATCTCTCATAAACTTAAAAATTCACACTGAATGTACTAATCTTCAACTCTTAATCTTACAAATTCTAAACGTGTTATAGCTTGTAAACTTAGTTTTTGTCTTATGCCAATGATGTTACATGAGCAAGAGAAAGTGTTGTGGTTGTTTTTTCAAAACACAGAACAAACACTTTATTACTTTGTTGCAGGCATGCTCAACTGCAACACTATTGAAGGTTTGCACTGGATAAGTCTTTGTTGTGAGAGACCGTCTGGTGCATTACAGGATGTTGAGCATCATCCCTGGTCTCTCTAAGCCTCTGGATGATAGTAGCACATCACCCCCCAGTTGTGACAACTAAAACTATCTCCAAACATTGCCAGGTGTCCCTGAGTTGTGTGTGTGTGTGTTGGGTGATGGTGGTGTGGGGTAATCTTAGTCAAGAAGCACTGCTTTGTTGTAAGAAGATTAGCAGATAAAGACATTGTTACCAATCTAATATATTTGGAATTTATTAATGCTTTAATATGTAAACCAGTTAATTCTCTTTTCTACACTGGGAATTTTAACAGAAACAGGAAATCATGGTTTGTCATTTATTCACCCATTGAACTCTAGGCATACCTGGTCTAAGATGGGAACATCTGAACTATCAGCAAAGGTCAGCTGATAAGGATATTGGTTGAGTCTCTAAGAATAACAGAAAAGACAACTTGCCAAATAAAGGAAACAAGTTCAAAATTTGAGGATTGAGATTAAATTATATTGATGAATCGTAGGTTCTGAAATTAGTTACTCTCTATATGTCACGCTTGTTAACACTGAGAATCAGGTTCCACCAGGGTGCAGTGATGCCTTATTATGAAACAAAAAAGGAAACAAGGTAACTAGACCAGTGTGGGTGGAATATATCCCAACTAGAGTAATAAAATTTGGTGATTCACTTGTGCTATACACAAATGGTATTTGTTAAATTAAAATATTATGTCATCTTTCAAAACTCATTCCAAATATCACCTCCCTCCAGAAAATATTCTATATTGTAAAAATTGAATTTGCATGCCCACTTCTGTACCTGAAAACTCCCTGATCATAGCACCTACTATAATATACTGCCTTTTCCCACACAGGATACACCATTAAGAGTCAGGACTGTGGCCTATTTGACACTGTATTCCCAATAACATAGACTGATACCTGGTGTGCAGTCACTGCAGAAGGAAGAATTTTAGAGTCCCATAGCAAAACAACAAATTGCTAAACAGCATGTGGAGAGACTAAAATATAAAATTCATAAGAAATAAATATGATATAGTCATAACATTTAGCTATATTTGATAGGCTGTTATTTACTTGATTATTACTTTCTATCATGTTTTCATAATTTATGGCCTCATATTCCCTTTTTTTGACACTCGTCTCTTAGTTTCTCCTTGTCTAGGATCCACTAAAAGAAAAAGTTGAAGGACAAAATGTTTCTATTCTTTCCTTTTGCTTAAGACTCCAGAGCCTCATTTCCCAGGAAAGTATTATCTGAGTGGATCCACATGAGATGTGTCATCACCACTCTATTGTAGGGTTACTGTCGACTTTTATTAGCAGTGAATAAGGATCTGTAAAGTAGTAGCTACAGCGTTTCTTGAAAGTACAGGTCATGCTATTAATGCTTTAAAAATACCTCTTTAAAATTTAAATGTTCATAGTAAAAAGAAAAACCTTTTATCAAATATAATATACATGACTACGGGATTTGAGGTGAGTGATTCAGTGATGCCACTAACAGAGAAGGTTCTTTATAACTTGTGAATTTGTATTGATGCAAAAGTTAACCCATGAAATTAAAAATGCGAGACACAGACTCATAATTTATTAAAACCCTTGTGTTCCAAGAATTGTGATGAATAATCTACTCCCTAAATGCATGTGAATTACATGCAACTCTTTTCCGGTAGACAGAAACTTTTGCTGAATCCACATGAATGCTCCTTATGTATATTTAATGGAAAGGCAGGTTGTTTCACACAGATATTCTCTGAACATAGATAAAATGAATAGAGCAATATCAGAATGAAAGATAGTTGTCCCACAGAGTTGACCAAAAAGAGATCTAATATAATAACAGAAAACAAGATACAAAGAATTTAATCAAGGTGGAGGCAATAAAAGACTAAACTTTAAAAATTGGCAAGGTATTTAAGATAAAATGAAGATTATCTTCTGCCTTAGTGAAAGTAAAGATAGAAAAACTTTTTTTGAGGTGACAGACACTTACTATGAAATTTCTGCCAGAGTCCTAAGGCATTGCCTCTAGAACAAGCAAAGTAGGATGTTTTTCCTCAAACACTAGGAGGCCCCGAGGAAGATATTTAGTCCTAGAGTAAAAAGATAAATATCAATAAGAGAATAGATGCTGCAGGTTCAAAAGAATCTTGGAGTTATGCAGTATGATAGAATTTGCAAACCAGCTCACTACTTCCTGAACTTTCCTATGCAGAAGTTATATCACCCACTCTCAATTTGTATTCAAATACAGTTGAGAAGGACTTTCCAAGAAGTGGGGAGATTATGAAGATATTAAAAGTAGGATTTTATTTTTGTAGTAAAAATTTAACAGGGACATCTCCCATAAATACCTTGAATGGGGACAATTGTGGAAAAATAAAATTCAGCTTTTATTCAATGAGGGATATTTTTGACAATGCTATTGTCACAGGATCTTTCAGGTGTCTTGCTGCCAGGCAGAAACCTCTGTGGCTGGTGGCACTTTTGCCCGACTTTTGCTCAGGCCTGCTGGGCTTGTTCTGTCCACTCAGCCTGTAGGAATGTTCGACTTGCACTACCTCTCCAGATCCGACGCCTGCCAAGGGCAAGCCAGATGCAGAGTGGTGAGGGGTGGGTGAATGTGTGAGCATGGGATCCAGCCATTGCACAAAGTCAGGCACATCAGCTGTAGCAGGATGAGCTGCTCCAGGCAGGAGCACAGGCACTGGCTCTCTGTGAGCCTGTGGCTGGACCAGGCATACCACAGGCAGCTTCCACTGTGGGCACCGATGAATGCAGTGATGCCTGGAAGTTTGGAAACACCAGGAACCACAGAACTGCAAAGAGGGTGTCACAGCCCTGGTTTGGGGAGCTCTTGGGTCTGGGATTCCTGAAGGGCCACAGCCCTTCTCTTGTTCTCTCTTCTCCCCTTCTTGTGACCCACAATGTGGTGTGGGGGGTATGTGTTTCAGCTTTGTTCCTGCTACAGCTCTTTCAGGCCCACCATTTGGCAGGCCCTGAGTTGTTATCTCATGTCCGGGAAGAATAAGATATGCAGACAACTGGAAAGTGAGCAGGGCTAAGAGGTGCTTTACTGAGCAACAGTACAGCTCTCAGGAGACCTGAAGTGGGTAGTTCCTTTCTGCAGGAAGGTCATTCCATCATCTGCCTAAGTCTGGCTGAGTTTAGGGTTTTTATGGGCTTTGCAGGGGAGGAAGTGTGTGCTGATTGGTCCATGGGAGGACATGGAAAAAACACCATAAGTTCTCACTCTGGTCTGGGGAACTGGCAGCCTGGTCCCCATGCTTCAAGCCATCCCTGAATTGAAGGTGGGGCTTCACTGGTGACCTGCCCCTTTTTGCCCAGGAGCCTGTCTGCCTCCTGCTGCCATCAACCTGCTGTCCATGGTGCTCACAGCACCCAGGTTGTCCATGCCAAGGGGTGCCTGCAGACCCATGCCAAGCTGCCCTTAGGCCCCTTCCCTGCCATCCTCCCATGTTCCTCATCAGTGCCCAAAGTCTGGAGGGGGCTGACATGGCAGGGGGCTGATGTGTCACCATGACCCCAAGAATATGCACACCCAGGGTTGGCCTCAACTTTGCTTCAAAATCGGAGCAGGCACCGGGATTGGGGAGAGGTCAGGCAATGGGAGCTGAGACTTCTGAGCCTCCAGGGCAAAGGAGACTTCCCAGGTCCTTGAGAGTGCATGGGTGCCTGGATCCACAGCCACAGCTGAGCTCACACCCACTGGGCTCATGCTGCCCACTCGGCCTAGCAGGTTGTGCTCTGTTTGTGCTACCAGCCTGGATCCCATGCCTGCCAAGGGCAGAGAAGGGGGCAGGGCTTCTGCCAGTTTTCAGCTCCCATCAGCTCCATAGAGTGCACAGTCCTGGCCACACCTCCCCTGCTGCAGCTGGTGTCTTGGCAACATCTGTTCCAGATGGCCACTGCTACTACCACTATTTCATCCAAAACATATCAGAAGTGTAGCAGAAGTAATTACCACTCAATTCCACATTATTTTATTTAGAAATTAGACTGTACAAAGGAGGAGTAATATGATGGGGATTCAAAATCATGAAAGGTATTCTGTTTTCTTTTCATATGTGGTAAAGAGGGTGGGGATGATGACAGCGGAGAAACAGTGTTCAAAGGTACAGGAATGAGAGAGAACAATTAGAGGAATAAACCAGGGAAAATTAGTGTGAATTTTACCTTCTCCTCTAGTCATTAATGAGGTGAGTATGGGAGGTGGGGAAGGTTAGTGAGGGGGAGAGTGACAGGGAGAGTGAGTATGAGAGATGGGGAAGATTAGTAGGAGGGAGAGTGACAGGTGATGGGAAAGGGGTAGAAATTGAGATATTTCAAGATTAATGGGCTATGTTTTTCACTCTCCCTCCTAAAGATTAGATGCTATCTTCTGAAGGTTTTCCATTTGTCTTTCGAAACAACATTCTTTAACAATTTTTGAATTGGTTGCAAAAATATGAAAGTTACCCTTTTCAGATATTTAAATTTTCTTGGAAATCACAATATAAAGAATGGAAAACAAGGAGAAATTACCTTGCTTTTCATGCTTGTTCAAGTGCTGGTAAAAGAATGTAAGTTGAATGAGGGAGAAAGCAAGATCTGAACTGGCTGATACAAAGAACAGGAATTTTCAAGGTAACTCTAAATGAGGTCAAAGATGAATATTTGTGGAAATAGGGGAAATAAGACAGTGGTATGTAGAAAGGTAGCTGTTATCATAGCATTAGAATATTAGCACATTTCATTCTGGTTATCACAACAGTAAGTCTGGAAATATTTGTTGAGGGCCAGTGGAATGAAACTGAAGGTCATTTTAGTTGAGGCACTTTAAATGAATATAGAGATGGATTTTAGATAGGTTATTTTCAAGAGTATGAATGTCCTATATATAATAATGTTAGTTTAATATTGCTGAGTAGCAAAATACTACAAACTTAGCCATTTGTTAAAAAAAAAAAATTGTTACCTCTTTGCTACTTCTGCAGGTCAAGAGTCTCTGCTAGCTCAAATGAACTTCTTGCTTGGGGTCTCACAATTTTGAAATTAAGGTGTTGGCTACACTGGGCTGTTATATAGAGTCTCTGGGAAAGTCTCTGCTTTCAACCTCAGTCAGATTGTTGGCTGAAGTTAGTCCATTATCACCTGTAGAACTGAAACCTCTATTTCCTTGCTGGCAGTCAGCTGGGGCCATTGTCAGCTCCTAAAAGCCATCCACATCTACCAGTAAATAGCTCTCTCTATGTTCAAAACTCAAAACAGTGCACTGAATCCCACTTGTGCTTCAAATCTCTTACATCCTCTGCTTTTGTTAGCCAAATAAAGCTTTCTGCTTTTAAGGGCTCATGTGATAAGATTAAACCCAGCAGATAATCTCCCTTTTCTAAGGTTAAGTGTACCACATAACACGGGAATTATATCATACTTATGGGTTGTGGGATTTTGGTGAGACATATTTGGGGTCCATTTTTGAAATTTTGTCTACCACAGTTCATGAGGACCTGAAGAATTAGATCAAATTCCCAATGATATAAAGGTAGACAGGTAATAATAATCTTTAAAAAAGCATCAATCTGTTTGCCATGAAACTTGAAGATGTGCTTTTTAAATATGCGTAAATACAAAAGATTTTAGAAGTGGCACTATGGCACATTTCTACCTTCTGTAATATAGCTGGGTGAGGTGGAGTAATCAACTGTATTTACCTGAGAGGGCTACAGGGAAAGTGGTGATCTCAGGAGAGGAAAGGATTTAAGTTAATGGAGAGTGAACTATGGAAAGTTTTAATAATTTGTGGCAACTTGTTGACAACTGAATGACATCTTCAAAAGGCTCAATAGAAAATAAGAGTGGGATTCAGGGACAATGAGCTGCAAGTAAGAGATCAGTATATATTAGGATGAAAATACAATAGGTATAAATTTTAAAAATTGCATTCTGGATTTTGATGAAGAAGTCAGAGAGCAATGTCATGGATGGAACTGATTAGTCAAAATGAAACTTAGGGTCAAATATGCTTATGTATCAGCACAGACAAGGTTTCTGTTGCTTCCTAAAGCTCAGAGACATGATAAGCCCATCAGAAATAAAGACCAGACCAGCCATTTAGACAAAACTACCATGTAGCAGAAAGTATATGAAATACCTGACAGGTATGGAGTTGCAATCAGGAGAGGGCAGTATTAAGTAAAATGTGGACACCTAGCTGTCAAGAAGGCAAAAGATTGTTTGGATATCTTCCTAAGAATTCTCTTTCTTAAAGATCAGGCAAGTTCCATATGTTTCCTCAAATTACAGAACCTGAGATCTAAACGTTGTTCTGACATAGAAGGAATGATTGAATGAGCACCCTGGTTCAAAATGATTGCAGTTAAATAAGGCTGATTTAATCACGATTTTTGATGTTCTTAATGACACTGTAATTTATTCCAAGACTCAGGAAACTGAGAAGCATAATTTGATAGCTCTAGGTCACCACTAAGTTAAATTTCAGGATTAAAAGTAAAACCCATAGTTTAACCCAAACACAACAAAAACTAGAAAACAAAAATGACAGGACTAGACAGGGAAGAATGAGACAATTCTTTAAAAGTTATTTTTCCCGTTGGTGATCTCCAGATTATGTTTAGCTCTCCTGAAAAACTCAGACTGTGGCTTATTAAATACCCACCTCTGTAACTGCAACTTGAGACACCTGAGAATTCTTCCACTGAACTGTTTGTTGGATATGAATGTGTAATAAGGACACCTCTTTACCATATCATATGTAAAACATTTCTTAATCCTCCCAGCACTGGATCTATGCATAATTTCATGAAAAATAAAATCAAAAGCAAGACTATACCATATTTATAGTTTCTAGGACCTGTGATTTAACTAGCCTATATCAGAGATACTATAATTTAGTGTAGTTCTGCGTTGAATACTTAGAATATTACCCATAGTCTGTAGTTCTGGCTATGATGCTTTTTAGATTTAGTAGATTAAATCATGTTTTGTTCACAACAGATTTTATAAAATGTTTCTCTTCATGCAGTAAATAAATCTGTCATGAATTCAAAATATCATTGTTATTTTTCCTCATTTTGCTTATAAATGCTGGATTTAACCATTTTGGCAGCCACAGAAAAGTTTCTATTTTAAAAGAATATAGATACTTTAATATGTCTGGAAGTATAGTGGAAATCACTAAGAAAATGTTATTTTATTTTAATTATACAACTATACTCTTCAATATCTGATATTATAAAACCATATTTAATCAAAATATGAAATTTGACTCTCAGTACTGTTCCTATATCAGTTTCCTGTATCTTAACAAATAATACACAATACACTGTGTAATACAAAACAGCATCATGGCAGTAATCATCACCTTCTGCTTCAATGCCATCACATCCTAAGTATTCCAAGACCCATACATCCTACTGCTTACACAGTTAACAATGTGGTGTAGGCTCTAATGTCAGTCTGCATGAGTTTAAATCCTAACTTTGCCACTTAATAGTTGTGTGACTAAAAGCAAGTAAATTAGTTTTTCTGTGCCTCAGTTTTCTCATATACAAAATGCAATTTAATGTCTTATGCACCTACAAATGTTACAATTTTTCTTTTATAGGTAAAGAACTTATTTACTAACTGTACAATTATTAGATATTATTATTTTAGAATCATAATTATCATTTTTTTTCAGATGGAGTCTAGCTCTGTTGCTAGGATGGAGTGCAGTGACGTGATCTCGGCTCACTGCAACCTCCGCCTCCGGGGTTCAAGTGATTCTCCTGCCTCAGTCTCCTGTTTAGCTGGGACTGCAGGTGCATGCCACCATGCCTGGCTACTTTTTGTTTTTTTTTATTGGAGACGGGGTTTCATCTTGTTGGCCAGGATGGTCTCAATCTCTTGACCTCCTGATCCGCCCATCTCAGCCTCCCAAAGTGCTGGAATTACAGGTGTGAACCACTGTGCCTGGCCCATAATTATCATTTTTTAGTTTTAATATTAAAAAAAAAAACTTTCATTTTAGATAAAGGAAGTATATATGCAAGTTTATCACATGGGTATATTGCACCCATGTAGTGATCGTAGTACCCAAGAGGTAGTTTTTCAACCCATACTTCCTTCCCTCCCTCCACTATCTAGTAGTCTGCAGTTCCATTATTTCCATGTTTATGTCCATGTGTGCTCCATGTTTAGTAAACAGAAAATCAAATACTGCATAAAGCATTGCTTAGAATTATGGCCTCCAGCTCCATTCATGTTGCTGTAAATGATAAGATTTCATTCTTTTTGATGGCTGTGTAGTATAACATGGTGTTTATCTGCCATGTTTTCTTTATTCAATTGAACATTGATGGGCAACTAGGTTGAATCCATGATTTGTTATTGTGAATAGCGTGATGTAGAGCACGAGTGCACATGTCTTCTCAGTATAATTGAGGTAGGGGATGGGACTCACCTCCAGAGGCAGAAATTCAACTCCAGATCAGATTGAAGTCCGACTGAAACAGGGAAGAGGTGAAAGCATCTCTCCATAAGACAAGCCCACCAGTGCCATGTCCAGTTTACCAGTGCCACGGACACTCATGGAAGTTACCACTGATTTCCATGGCAATGAATGGAAGCACCACCATTGTTCTGAAAATTTCTGAATAATCTGACTCTTAATTTGTAAGTAATTAAAAGTGAGTATAAATATGACTGCAGAGATGCCTCTGAGCTGCTACTCTGAGCACACTGCCTATGAGGTAGCCCTGCTCTGCAAGAACAGTACCTCTTCCACTGCTGCACACTGCTGCATCGATAAAACTTGCTAACAACACTGGCTTATCCTTGAATTCTTTCCTGAGTGAAGCCAAGAACCCTATTTGGAGGCTGCCTGCCTTGCATCAAGTAGCATCTAAAAGAGGCTGAACAAAGATGATGACATGAGAAATCGTGAGAGATGTCACAGTCGGCAGTCAGCAAGGTGACAGTGAGAGAGAAGTGGTGATTAACAAGACAACAAGTGGAAAGACAGAGACAGTGAAACAGTTAGTGATCAAGGCTGCAAGAGCTGTAACACTGAGGCTACAACACCATAAATCTGCTAACACTGCAAGAGCTGTAACACTAACGAAAGGCTCTTTTCAGAGCCAACATCATTCCTCATAGGCAGAGCCCACTGAATGGGCGAGCAGCCACAGTACTGCTGCCTCATGTGGGACCCGCCACTCTTACTGGCAGTGGTGAGTTACTTGCCCCCATGCTGGCCCCTCCCACCATGATAACTAAGGCCACCCAAGCTGGGGGAATCTGAAGAAATCTTCGACTTGGTACCATGTGGAAGATCAGTCAATGTCATTTTTGCTCCTGCGGATGCGTAAGTTTCCTCTCTGCTCCATGATATTGGGTAAGCTAGCAAATAAAAGCATTTGAGGTGAAATAAAAGACTTTTAGGTGAAAGCACTGCCCGTAAGACATGCCCATCAGTGCAATGTCAGTTTAACATTGTCATGACAACTCCTGGAAGTTACTGTCTCTTTCTATGGCATTGACATGAAGTACCTCTCTTTTTCTAGAAAATTCTGAATGATCCACACCTTTATTTACATGTAATTGAGTATAAATATGACAGTAGGACTCCCTCTGAGCTTGCTCTGCAAGGAACAGTACCTCTACTGCTGTTGTACATTGCTGCTTCACTAAAACTTGCTGTCTAACAACACTGCCTTGCCCTTGAATTCTTTTCCGGGTGAAACCAAGAGCCCTCCTGGGTTAAGCCCCAATTTGGGGGTTCACCAGCCTTGCATCATAATTATCTACTTTCCTTTGGACATATACCCAGTAATGGGATTGCTGGTTCAGCAACTGTGGAAAGCAATTTGAAGATTTCTCAAAGAACTTAATTTTAACGTTTCTTATTATCATTCTAATTTTCAGAGCCTCCAAGTAATTCTTACCCAAACTAGAAAAACTACCTTGCTATCTCTCCTTCTCTCTATTCCTACCTTATAATCCATTTTCTCACTGTATACAGAGTGAGTGTTCTAAAAAGATAATATGATAGTGTCAGAGCCTGCAAAAACACATTTAGTGAATCACCATAGCCTTCAGGAGCATCATAATGTGGTCCCATCCAGTTAGTGAAGCCACACATATCAAAGCTCTTCAAACTTCCAGCACTTTCTCATTACCCATACCTTCTCAAATGCTGTTTCCTTCATTAAAACACACTTCCATTCTTCTATCCATTCATTCTTTAGCTCCTCAAAGAGGCAGTTCGAGTGTCACTCTATGAAAACTTTTCTGGTTCCTATCTTTAGGCTGAGTGAGAGGCCTCTTTTCTGTTTCGTTTTCTATATATATGCTATTTACTGAATATATATGTTATTCATTCTCTTGTATATCACTCCCATTGTCTCACGATATCCCTGAGAGCAAGGACAGCATTTATATTTTTAGTGTATGAATAAAACTTGGTTGATGCACAATAAATATTTATTCAAATAATAAATGGACGGTAAACGAAAGAGGTGTAAAGACATGCTGGTGTCCATACACGATATTAGTCCTTGGTAGGTTTATTTCTCCTCTACCAGAGCTCTAAATATGGAGATTTGGGCACAGTCCTCAACACGCTACTCCTTTCCAACACGTTTTTCTATATGTCTCATTCAAACCATAGTTATAAATATTTTTTGTGCTCCAAATTGACATCTCCATATCTTAACTTTCCTAAAAACTCCTGTGTTTTTTTTCCCACATTTCCAGTGGGATATCTAGTAGGTAACTAAAACATAGTGTCCATAACTGAATTCTTTATTTTCTCTCCCCAAATCTCCCTCATTCTGTCTCAAAAACTAAACCAAACAGAATATGTTTCTTACGCCAAGACCCCAACCCAGGAGTCCTTTCTTTATTTCAACACTGTCCCCCACACTATCTAGAACCTGAGAAAATATTTAAAAATTTTTTTTGAAAATTGTACCATGAATCCCACCACTTCTTAATGCCTTCCTACTACTCTGATCCACACCACCATTGATCCTTATTTGAATTATTTCATTAGGCTGCCGAATGGATTCTCTATTTGCACTCTTGATTACCCACATTCGTTCTCTTGATTACCCACATTCTACATGCAGCCAGAATGATTTCTTAAAATATAAAATATATAAAATGACCTCCCTGCTTAAAAATTACCCAGTAACTTACAATTTTACCTTTTAAAATATACAAATTTCTAACTGTACATCTCTAGGGGAAATTTGGGAGATACTATAGAAGATTTTGCAGCGTTATTTCACTTGAGGTACAACAAAGTTGGGTATTTATCCAGCAAACTTTCTGTTCGTTATTGGCTTCTCAGGCAGAGATTATTCTCTGGAATGTTTGAGTGCCACCAGAAGGCAAGGGAAATTTGGTGGTTGGAAAAAAAAAAACAAAGAAAAGCACCCTCAGGTAAGTGTCTCAGATATAGAGGCAAACTTACAAAGAATATGGGTGGGGCACAAATACAAAATACTCTATTATGGCTTAAAAGCCCCAGAAGACCTGGCCCTTCTTATAACTTCAACCTTAACCCCTGCAATCTTCCACCTCCTTCACTCTGCTCTGTTTATTCTGCTGCTCCTGTGACACCAATCACATCCTTGCTTCAGAACCTCCATATATGCTGTCCTGTTAGTCCAGAATGATCTCCATTCACTTATTTCCAAGCCTGTCTTATATTTTTCACTCAGGAATGAGATCTCATGTGGCCTCCTGAAAGATGCCTTTCCTGAATCCTATTTAAAATATTATCCCTAACAGGGTTATAGATGTTAGGAATAATATCAAGATCATATATATATATATATAAATAATTTCAAAAGTATATATGTATTTAAGTTATATATAGTAACATAAACATGCCATATATTTATATATGTTTATATTTATGTTATATATGCCTAAAATAATATGTCATATATATTTATGTTATATATTTATATATAAAATATATAATGTAAAACAATATATTACATATAAAATATATAGTAATGTTATATAATATGATGTCTATTATTGATATATAATATCAATTATGTTATATTGTTATATTATTATATATTGTATCATTTATCTATTTTAATTGTGATTATATTATTAAATTATTGTATTATAAAATATATAATATAATTATAATTGCACTATTATAATATTTTACTAATTGCTATGTATTGAATATTCAAATACTGTGTATGTTTTATGATATATAATATATTTATATATTTAACATGAAACTATATGTTTATATTTAACTAATAACTATATTTATAATTTGAAATTATTAATTATAAATAGCATGGTAGATACTGATGTGTTTGGAATTTAGTAGGACACTTGAAATATGTATCATTTCAAAAAATTATTATAAAAATGTTTGTTAAATTAATCTTCTAAATAAATTATCTAGCTAATTCAGGGGTATAACTGTAGTCATTACTTCTGTACAACCACACATTTTAAAATAAAAATATGCTATTTAAAATTAATTTCAAATTATAAATATAGCTAATTCAGGGGTATAACTGTAGTCATTACTTCTGTACAACCACACATTTTAAAATAAAAATATTTAAATAGCAAGCAGAAATCATGGAGTCTTTAAAAATTTAGAAATATACATTTTATCTAATTTAATCCAAGAGTATATGAAAGCAAATAAAACACTACCAAGTGAGATCCATATATCCTAAGATATGTACAATATATTTAACTAGTGCATAAGTAGACTACATACAAAGTAATACGTGTACTATAGTGATTTAGTGTGAATTCAGAATGGTACAGACTTATAACCTGCCTCTGTTACTTTCTACCTTTATGGACTTGGGAAATGTACTCAATTATTCATAGAAAATAGTAGATTCTACAGTTAGTCTGCACTAAATGAAATAAATGATATTTCTTCTCTGCATTTAAATATAACCCATTCCAAATATGAGTCTTGCAACACTGCAAATAATTTTATGTTTTACAAGATGTTTGTCAGAGTGCTAGCTTAAGGAACTCAAAATTATTAAGCCATTAAAAGTACTTCCATTATAATCAGAAGTACCCTTATTTTCCAGCTCATAGTTAATTTTTAAAAGACCAAAAGTTGAAATATGACAATGATGTGTACTATTAAATGGTAGTGATAATTCAGTTTAAAACACCACTACCACTAGAAAAAATATTCATCGTGATTATATCAGTGCATTATATGCACAAATTAGAAATCCAGGGCAGTAAATATTTTGAATAAATGAGTGTTCAATTTTGGTATAAAAATGTATAATACATTGCACTTTTTATTCATTATTTTAATTTCAAATATGACCAGTAAATTGGTTACTA
The DNA here is from genome assembly GCF_049350105.2 of Macaca mulatta. Taxonomy (NCBI): domain Eukaryota; kingdom Metazoa; phylum Chordata; class Mammalia; order Primates; family Cercopithecidae; genus Macaca; species Macaca mulatta. The sequence goes on from NC_133412.1 coordinate 114,439,792, forward strand.
TCAATAAAGATGGTTAAATATCAAAAGAAGACTTACTTCAATACTATCTTTTTTTCTTATAAAATCAATTTAACTACTAATAGGAAAGGATGTTGATAGTCATGGTCAAAAAAGTATCTATGCCCCTAAGGTATACAAGGAGAATGAAATTTATACATACTCTAAAATACTGTTTGACTTTTACATATTTTAATCTCTTTTTAGCCAGTCTTTTAACAGAACTGCTCTCAAGAAACAAAACTAAGTGTTTAGAAATCCTTTTCATGTATGACTTAATGAGTGAAGATGAAGGGAATTCCATGCAAGGATAGTTAAACCTGGATTGTCATGTAATTGAGTTTTCTTCTCTATATTCAAATATAATTTTCTCCAGGTACGCCTCAAAAATCATGAAAAAGTAAGAAGTTAGTTAAAGCATAAGTATTTAAGTAGGTAGTAACAATCTATAAAGAGGGCTTAATGCATCATTAAAATAATTTAAAGAAATTAATGACTAGTCATAACTGATTAAAAATAGGCTCACTCAAAAAAAAAAAAGGCAAAAACATGTGGAGTGGAAAAAATACTGATAGGTTTAGAGTAATACTAATTATTTTGTATATGATCTGATAGGAAATAGTTTTTAATTTTCTTTCTAGTTTTAAGTCACAAAAGCAAGATACAGTTTTTCTACATTTGGAGAAATAGGCTAGCTCTATGGTTATGCACAAAAATAATAATTGAGAAGGCACATAAAAAGGTAATTTAGGAACCAGCTTAGTCTATAAATTATAATGGACATTATTCCCAAAGGAGGCACAGTCATAGTATAGATACAGAAGTCAGCAACACTGACAAATGCCACAGTAGGCTAGTACAGGGGGACTTAAGAGGACTACCTGGTGGAAACTGAAAATAGAGCCAAAAGATGGAATAAAGAAGGTAGTTTTTAAGGGATATATAAAGATAATCATTAATGTTTGAGATTGAGCATATTACTACATTCTTATTGTCCTTGCACTTAGTGTAAACTAATGATAATTACGAAACTGAGTTACTCCATATAGTATATTACCAATGGGTAACATTGTGACGGTAGTTCTTGTCTAAGAAGCCAAATAACTCAATTCCTAAACAGAGCTTGTGAGCAGAATTTGCATTGGCCATCAAGGAAAAGTTGAAAGTACAGGGCATAAAGAAAACACAGGGGTCATCAATTATTACCTCTAAAATTAATATAAATCTTCATATTTAACTTCCACCTTCACAAAGTCAATATTTTCTCAATTTCAAAAGTAAAACCAATAGATAATATAGTTTTCAGATGAGGCAAAATCATAAAAATGACTGAAATAAAATATAATTTAATATTTACATCAACATATCTTTCAATCATGATTCTTATCTGTCAGTATGAAACATGACATACAAATTGTTATACATGAAAGCTTAAAGGGAATGATCTGAAAAATATGCATACATAATCTAATGTCTGGGGAGTTTTTTAATGGTAGTTTTTAAGGAGAGTCAACGACAATAGATTTTTAGATATATATACGACATGTGTAAATTTTATAATTTCAGGTCACTTCCTCCTGCCACCTGGTAACATGAAAGTTAAATAAACCTTTTTGCTACATATGTAATTGAAAACAATGAATATAATATAAATAAAATATTAGCATAATCAATAACAATCTGGAAAATAAAATTTAATGCTCAAATCTCACCAAATAAGATATATTCCCAAAGGAAATATAAATGATTAGATTTTTATTTTAATTATATATTCCAATAGCAAAAAAGCACTTAAGTTAATGCACTAAGGTGACTGAGACTTAACTGTAAATGTATTTGTTGATCTAAGAATAAATGGGTTTTATATATTTATTCACAAATTCAGAAAGCTGTATAGTTTCACAATACTTAATGATTAACATTTCAATTTAATTGCATAGTACAAACCCATAAGTACTTAGCAATTTATTCATCAATGAAAATGGACAACTGGAACAGAATAGAAAACTCAAATATAATAACTCACATCTACAACTATCTGATCTTCAACAAACTTGACAAAAATAAGCAATGGGGCAAACATTTCTCATTTAAAATATGGTGTTAGGATAACTGGCTAGCCATATGCAGAAAATTGAAACTGGACTCCTTCCTTATACCATATACAAAAAATAAATGAAGATGGACTAAAGACTTAAATGTAGAACCCAGAGCTATAAAAACCTTGGAAGACAACCTAGTCAATATCTTTCAGGACATAGACGCGGGCAAAGATTTCATGACGAAGTTGCCAAAAACAATTGCAACAAAAGTAAAAATGGACAGATAGGATCTAATTAAACTAAAGAGTTTTTGCACAACAAAAGAAACTATCAACAGAGTAAACAGGCAACCTGCAGAATGGGAGGAAAAATTTCCAAACTCAGCATCTGACAGAAGTCTAATATCCAATATTTGTAAAGAACTTAAACAGATTGACAAGAAAAAAACCAAACAACCCCATTAAAAAGTAGGCAAAGGACATGAACAGACAATTCTCAAAAGAAGACCTGCATGCATCCAACAATCATAAAATAAAAGCTCAATATCACTTATCATTAGAGAAACGCAAATCAAAACTACAATGAAATATCATCTCACACCAGTCAAAATGCGTATTATTGCAAAGTCAAAAAATGACATGCTGGTGAGGTTGAGGAGAAAAAGTAAAGCTTATATACTGTTGATGGGAGTGTCAATTAGTTCAACCACTGCGGAAGACAGTGTGGCAATTCCTCAAAGACCTAAAGACAGAAATACCATTCGACCCAGCAATCCCGTTACTCGGTATATACCCAAAGGAATATAAATATTTGTATTATAAAGACATATGCATGCATATGTTCATTGCAGCACTATTCACAAATCAAAGATATGGAATCAATGTAAGTGGCCATCAGTGGTACACTGGATAAAGAAAATGGGGCACATATACAACATGAAATACTATGCAGCCATAAGAAAGAATGAGATCATATACTTTGCAAGGAGGTGGATGGAGTTGGAGGCCATTATCCTTAATGCAGAAACAAAAAAGCAAATACTGCGTGTTCTCACTTATAAGTGGGAGCTAAATGTTTAGAACACATGGCTATATAGAGGGCAACAATACACACTGGGACCTATTGGAGTGTAGAGGGTAGGATGAGGGAGATGATCAGGTAAAATAGCTAATGTGTGCCAGGCTTAATACTTGGGCGATGAAATAATCTGTACAACAAACCCACATGACACATGTTTACTTATGTAACAAAACTGTACATCCTGCACATGTACTTAAAATAAAAGTTTAAAAAAAAGGAAGAAAAAAATCACTTGATGCATTTTGTATCCTACCACCAAGCCACTAATATGCATTGCTAATTCAAATTTGATAAATTTTATTATTAACATAAAAATAAAAATAGAAATAATCACTATGCTAAACTATGTGCCCAAATTTTTCCAGAAAACAATTTATGTGTAATGACTATAAATATACATGTTCTTAGCTCAAGGATGTCTTATTTTAAATAAAAAAGTGCTTCTTTCTATGTTTTTCAGTTAAAAATAATCAGAAAGACCTATATGAGTTTGAATTATTCCAAATTTGGTTGGAATAAACAACTTGCAAAAGCTTCTGTAAATGTGTAGTCACAAGAGAGCCATCTGGCTCCATGTAATTATACCCATCTCTCATCCAATTCTGAATTTTAAATGTAAAAGCAGGCCCAGGAATATCATACAGATTTGTGATATACACTTGGGGATTGCTGATCCATAAACGAATTAACAGGTTTTATTCATATGGGTGTGTTCCATCTTCATTTATATTTCAAATCAGAAGAGAGTACAGATTCAGCGATTACTGAATAAATTGCTGCTAGTATGAATTTATTTCTGCTGAAGTATTTCAGAGTGACATCAAATAGAAATTAAGACACACATGGGTGTAAGACAAAAAGTAGAATCTGCCTCACCTTTTTTTTTTTTCATGTAAGTACTTTGAATCAAGTTGATAGATGCCTCATGAATACAAAATAAATTTGTGGCTATTTATTTTAAAAGATCACTGACTTCTGCAGGCTTGCTGTAAAGGACTGAATTTGGTACTGGTATATTATGACCAAATTTGCATTAGTTTATATTTTTCCTAGACTATCTGTCTTCTTTCTTTAGAATAGTACTTTTCTGGAATAGAGAAGAAACTTTTTTTATTTTAAGTTCTGGGATACATGTGTAGAATGTGCAGTTTTGTTATACAGGTATACACGTGCCATGTGGTTTGTTGCACCCATCAACCCATCACCTGTATTAGGTATTTCTCCTAATGCTATCCCTCTGCTAGTCCCCGACCCACCGACAGACTCCAGTGTGTGATGTGCCTCTCCCTGTGTCCATGTGTTTTCATTGTTCAACTCCCACTTATGAGTGAAAACATGCAGTGTTTGGTTTTCTGTTCTCGTGACAGTTTGTGGAGAATGATGATTTCCAGCTTCATCCATGTCCCTGTAAAAGACATGAACTCATCTTTTTTTATGGCTGCATGGCATTCCATAGTGTATATGTGCCACATTTTCTTTATACAGTCTATCACTAATGGACTTTTGGGTTGATTCCAAGTCTTTGCTTTTGTGAACAGTGCCACAATAAACATATATGTGCATGTGTCTTTATAGTAGAATGATTTATAATCCTTTGGGTATATACCCAGTAATAGAATTGCTGGATTAAATGGTATTTCTAGTTCTAGATCCTTGAGGAATAGCCACACTGTCTTCCACAATGATTGAACTCATTTGCACTCCCACCAACAGTGTAAAAGCATCCCTATTTCTTCACATCCTCTCCAGCATCTGTTGTTTCCTGACTTCTTAATGATCACCATTCTAACTGGCATCAGATGGTATCTCATTGTGGTTTTGATTTGCATTTCTCTAATGAACAGTGATGATGAGCATTTTTTCATATGTTTGTTGGCTGCATAAATGTCTTCTTTTGAGAATTGTTTATTCATATCCTTTGCCCATTTTTTTTAATGGTGTTGTTTGTTTGTTTGTTTTTCTTGCAAATGTGTTTAAGTTCTCTGTAGATTCTGGATATTAACCCTTTGTCAGATAAATAGACAGAAAAAATTTTCTCCCATTTTTTAGTTTGCCTGTTCACTCTGATGATAAGTTTCTTCTATTGTGCAGAAGCTGTTTAGTTTAACTAGGTCCCATTTGTCAATTTTGGTTTTTGTTACCATTGCTTTTGGTGTTTTAGAACTCTTTGCCCATGCCTGTGTTCTGAATGGTATTGCCCAGATTTTCTTCTAGGATTTTTATGGTTTTAGTTCTTACATTTAAGTCTTTAATCCTCTTGAGTTGATTTTTGTATAAGATGTAAGGAAGGGATCCAGTTTCAGTTTTCTGCATGTGGCTAGCCAGTTTTCCCAACACCATTTATTAAATAGGGAATCGTTTCCCCATGAGTAGAAACTTTTAACAAAATTTTTACCCTAACACAATAGCATTACAACCATATACACTTTATTGTATAGATTACATATTCTATCCTTATATGGATGACATTGTCAATTGCTGTCTCTCCTGCCTTTGCTTGTTACTTCAAATATTTTTTCTTCATAGGTTCTATTGTATAGTATCAATTCTAGTTTGATGCCTTATTCATGTGTTATCAATTGTATATCCAGTTCATATTATAGTAATTATAGCAATTAAAATTTTAGCCAGATTTCAGTGTTAAGACACTCAGTTTATGAGTAACTTGATCAAATAAAAGTGTTTTCAGGATTGTATTATCTTCGTTTATTTTCTTAGTAGTTCCATAGTTAAAATTTATGCCAATTCATTTACTATAGACATATCCTAAATGGATAATTTAAAATGTATACAAAACTATGTGAATAGATCCATTTATGTATGATACCACCTGTTCATATAAGTATATATTATATTAATAAATTAAAACTAACTTAAACATCTAGTAATTCCTGAAGCATTGAGTAGTAAAGAGCCATTCAAATCATGATAACATATATAGGCATTTAAATATATACACACACACACACACACACACACACACACACACACATATACATATATGCATTTAAAAGGATCTTGGTAAAAAGCACATAAAATATATGCATGAAATGTCCTAATTCTTCTGCACATTTTAACAAATTCAGATGTGTGTTATTTTGTATCCAGGAACACATGTATACACACATATATATGCAAAACACAATATGTGGAAAATGGGAAACAAAGAAAAAGTATTTTCAAACAGTAAATTACAAAAAATAAAATACACAACTCAATTGCTTTAAAAGTTTAATATGAATTAATAATTACCTTAAAAAGGTCAAAAAATATTTTTTCCAAATAATTAACTTTTTTTTAAAGTGAAAGCAAGTTTAATAAAGAAGTAAGGAAACAAAAGAATGACTACTGCATAGACACAGCAGCCCAAATAATTTTCCACAATAAAACATTTCTCTTCAAAGCAGTTGTGGAATTTTATTATTATGCCAAAATAATATAGAGTGAGAGGCATGCATAGATTAAGACAGAAAGAGAAGAAGGAAAGCGAGGAAAAATGGGAGAGAGAGAAAAGTAGAAGTAGAAACAGAGTGGGAGAGAAATAAAGAATCGCTACTAGGAAAAAAGAAAATATGTGATTGATTTTCCTTCCCAGAAAACATATTACCAGAAAAGCAATTGAGTGTATTGATGTGGGTTCTTATCTAGCAACTTTATGAATCCTAATATACACTTTTTATTTCTTTGCAAAAATTGTGTTTATAATTGACATGTAAAATTTACATGTTTATGGGGTACAGTATGATGTTCCAATGCATGTATACATTATTGTATAATGATCAAATTAGGGTAGTTAGCATGTCCATCACCACGAAACTTTATTATTTGTTTGTGGTGGTAACTTTCAAGATCCTCTTTTCTAGTCATCTTGAAACATACAATACATTGTTATTAGCTATAGACACCCTACTGTGTAATAGTATATAAAGTGTGTAATAGAATACCAGAACTTGTACTCTGTATAGTCCTAAGGAAACTGTAGGAGGCAGCAAAATCTTTTTTGTGGCTGGGAGACCTGCGAAAATTCATATAAAATATAGAGTCCATTGAGTGGTACTTCTGAGATTTCCCAGTGCAGGACATCCCATTTGTTTCCAGCCTCAGTCCTTTCAAAATAAGAAATGAAGATTACTGACCTTTATGCTGACAGTCATTCTGCAGAACCCATCCTGTTTCTGCATGGGCCTGGCTGATAAATTTAAAGGACATAGAAGAGGAATCTCAATCTCCACATCCTTTAACTTATTCATGGTGACAGTAATCTCTACCATCCACCCACAGGAAGAAATATTAGTTTTAGATTACTATTTTGGCTAGGGGAGGAGTCAAGCAGTATCAGAGGTGATGGCTATCATGGAATAATCAACTTTAGTGACTAAAAATACTAACATCATGGTCAGAGGTCTGACCAGATGCAATGGGAGGAAATATAGATGCCACCTCTGGATGGAGTGCCAACAGGCAGTCTCTGGATGGGAGGAATGTACATCAAATTGTAAGAAGATCCCATAACATTGGAGATACTGGTTTGGCCATCATAGAAGACATGTATAATCTGCTACAGTAAATTAAAAAAACTAAAGAGTTCAGGCAAGCACTCTGTAGAGATTCTGCTTTATTTTTTCTAAGAGCAGTAAATACCGTTCACATTTTTAAGATAAAATTTGGAAGGAAGTGGCCAAATCTGAGGAGTCAAGAGAATTCAGCATTATCATTTCAAAGGGTACTACAAGAGATTGTCATGGTGAGGGTTGATGGTAGCTTTGGTCTAGGGGAATAATAGTAGAAATGAAACTCATTGGATTAGACATAGATTTGGGAAATAAAACAAAATTTACAAACAGGTTGGATAGAGTAGGTACAGGGGACATAGATATTGTTGATAACCCCTAGGTTTCTGACAGTGCAGAAAAATTAGTGGTGCTGTTATTTAGATGAGGAACATGTTTAGATGAGAATTTCCTAAGTTTTATTTGCAGATTTGTAAATGCGAAGAGTCTTGTAACAGTCCACCAGAGGACTAGGTATATTACATTAGTAGAAAGGATAAGACTAGGGATTTAAATAGTTTAAGCAGCTGGGAGTATTTGAAACTTTGGTAAAATTATATCACTTAGGGAGAGATTACAAAATGAGAAGAGGAGGTCTTCTAGGGTAGAAACTTGACTTTTTTATATTATGTAGTTATCTGTAGATTACTACAAATCTACAAGGAGGCTGATAATGAGAGTACAAACAGGCAGAAAGATTTGGTTTATTTTCCCACAGCCTCCTGACTCATATTAATGTTAATATTATATTAACTATAATGTAACTACTCAAATGAACCAATACAATTTAGGAAACTTTCCCTGCAATAGGTAAATGCACGCTTGTAGATAGTATGTTAGGAAGGTAATATTAAATAGATTAGTTTTAATTCAAAAGTATGAACTAAGAACTTTAGACTGGTTTTTCACAAATTTAACTCTGATGATAACTTTTCTGAAAGGCACTGAGATTTTGTGATTATTGGGACAAAATTATGTTCTTGTTCAATATTATAATAAGACATTATTAATGGTGTAGGTTTGCTCAATTCCCTAAATTTTATTTTAGACTTTTGCCTGACTGTACATCATTGTTTCATCAACTATAACTACTGAGATCTCTTTAAAACCACGCAATCAATATCAAATGAAAAGTAAATGCAATTTTTAAATTACTATGACTAGTTCTACAACCTCATAGATAGTTTAAATTGATATTTTAAATTATACCTTAAAGAAATATGAGTTATTATTATTAATTTAAAGCTAGGCTAGATGAATAAATGTTTAAAAGACAGAGACATATAAAGGATAAATATATACTTGAGAGATGAGAGAGAAACACACATACACACACAGGGGGTAAAGGAAGAGAAACAGAGAAAACACTAGAAATGGATTCACATTTTTGTTCATTTAGCGCAGAGCTATTTTGTGTGGTCATCAATGAGAAGATGAAATATTTGAGATCTTAAATTACTGTCAGCATACTTTGGAGCTTGTAAGAATGAATAATGCTTATTAATTCTAATGTGTTTGTGAATGGTGTTGTGGAAAGGAAACAAAACTGGGAGTCAGCAGGCTTATTTTCTGCTCCTGATTGACTCATCGATTGTATTTATGGCCAATAATTATTTTATGGATATCAGATCCATAGAGCAACCTCCTAAAAAGAACTTACCAATCACTTCAGTATTTAAAATTTGCCTAGCTTAGCTTTTTCCATCCTTATCTCATATTCCAAGCTAGAGTAATTGTGAAATTTTGATTGCTTGAACATTTGTAACATATTGCAAGATTTTATGTTTTCCTGATAAACACTGTGCTTTATGAGAGTAAAGACTTTCTTTATCCTCATTAACATTCTTCTTTTTTTTTTTTTTTTTTTCTTTTGAGACGGAGTTTTGCTCTCGTTGCCCAGGCTGGAGCACAATGGCACAATCTCGGCACACCGCAATCTGTGCCTACCGGGTTCAAGCGATTCTCCTGTCTCAGCCTACCGATTAGCTGGGATTACAGGCATGCGCCACCACACCCAGCTAATTTTGTATTTTTAGTAGAGACGGGGTTTCTTCATTGGTCAGGCTGGTCGCGAACTCCTGACCTTAGGTGATCTGCCCGCCTTAGCCTCCCAAAGTTCTGGGATTACAGGCGTGAGCTAACGCGCCCGGCCTGAATAACATTCTTTAGCTAGAACCTAACAAACTTATCACACAAATGGCACTGCACAGTTATAAAAAACTTGACGAGTATTTATGACTTTTTACATTCTCACATCTGGCACTTTCAAAAATCCTATAATGATTTTCTTGTACCATCTTCCTTTCCTCTGGACACTTCCCTCCCTTTTTCATCTGCTTAATTAATGTGTATTATTTTTTCACAATTTGTTTTTATTTATTTATAATAATATATTTCCTGAACTTTAACATTAGCATATTCATCTTTGTTGTGATGTTGCCAAGCTGTTCACACCTTACTACTTTAATTTTTCCTTATATATAAATTTCCAATTATTTCTCTCTCAAATTATTATTTGGAGTGACTCTTCTCCCTACGCTTTTGTCAAAATCTGGCTCCTGAAAGATTAGTAACAAAACCTATTGATAAGATCAAGCAGAATGAACATTATCTCACAAAACTTTGGCAGTGTCTCAGAAAAGAAAAGGTATAGTCGGATTTATTAAAAATTATAAATTTGATTTCTAGAAGGCCTTTCAATAAAAGATCTTGATTAGATTGGAGGAAGCAGGAAGGTGATACAAATGTGTAAGATTCAGTGTCTTTTTTTATTCTTTGAGCCTTGGCTTTGTGTATTTGTAATTATCAGGATTTAGGGTTACAAGGGTTGAGTATCAGATTAAAGTACTTTAGAGAAAATAATATTTTTTACTATTATAACTAAAACTCCAGGGCCAGAGATGGTTTAAAGCACAACTGATTCCATCTTTCCATAATATTGCCCAGATCTAACCTCTTTGTTATTGTTTTTCTCACCGCTTTCTTCTGTGTTGCCTGCCATTCTGGACAGATCTCTTAGTATTAACAACTGTGGTAGTTCCAGCTTAGTATTCTTTCTGTTTCTGGCACAAAGAAAAAGTGAATGTTCCTTTCATTTTGAGGTCAAAACCATCTAAAATGTGTACCTTATTGGCTTCATTCAGTTCACACTTCTGAACTAATAACTGACAAGAGGATAGAATCCTCTAATAGGCCAGGTATAGTTTAAATGTTTATTCCTGGTACTGAAGAAATAAGTGTGTTTAATTTTGAACCCTGTAGACAGAAAACTGAAAGGGCCGTGTCCCTCAACAAAGTAAGATGTTGTTTCCAAAATAAAAGAAACGGACACACTGTAAGCAAAAACAATTTCCAGTTCTAACAATGAAAATTAACAATCAATTAGCTTCTTTTGGGGTGCTTACACAATAATCTCTACATCTACTATCACATTATATTTTAATTGCATCACTAAGAACTAAATGACCCAAATTAAACTTGCTCATTACTGTTATGCAAGCATTTATCCAAGTGGCTAGAGTATAGAATCTATAATTATGTGATTACTGAATGAGTGAATAATTAGATTGAGCAAATAATTGTATCTCTTTTGAAGTTAGAATTTTCTTTTAAATATTAATAATAGTGCCAAATTAATTTGTATAATGGTATTACTAGCTTAAATTAGTGTAATTATAATCAATATAATAATAATACTCAACTAATAAATTTGTTCTAGGACTTTCATAAATTATAATAATACCTATATTTTCTTAAATGTCCCTGACCAATAGTAAGCACTAAATAAATGTTAAGGGTTAACAATCGTCATTGACAAACAGATAAAGTTAGATTGGGAGACATAAGGAACACTAGAATTTTATAGAGATTCAAATTTGTATGAATCCATATTAGCAGTTTGATAAGTGATAGATAAATGTTTTCAAATGTCTGGAGTTTTGCTTTTAATAAAATTACTTTCTAATGTTGTTTTGTAGCATTTCTCCAGAGGAAATTGAATAATATTTTCCTCTAAATCCATGCAGGATAAATGATCTGGAGTCATTAGAATATAGTATTATGCACAAACAACTAGACAGGAATTCTATTACAGATGATTAGTCAACCGTGAATTCAGCACCCACCAGATGGACAACTCCAATGTACCACATGAATTATGTGAGTTACAGCTGCAACTCTGGTAAAAACTAAAATGCTCTTGATGAACAGCTGCCGTTTTCTTAAGATTCTAGACAAGGGATACCAGTTCAGTTTTTTATTGCCGTAGCCTGTGGCATAGAAAAGACTGATTACCTTAAAGAAAGGTTGTATTAAAAAGCGTTTATAGTCTGCTATGTTAACTTTACTTTTAAGGGTCTTTCCATATTTACATTTAGAGCACCTATACTGTTATCTGATGTGAATCTTCTGTGTCTATAACTCAAAATGAACAACAGTAAAATTGTTCGGGCTATTAGATAATGACAGGATAATGTGTTAGACATGGAACTATAAAAATATAGATTAAAATGCTGAGATATTGAGGTTCAAAATTGTCAGTATTCAGCAGATGAGTAAGATAAGTTTGTACATTTACTCTTGATTACAGATATTTCTTAAAAGGTAATTTTAAGTACCAGTGTTGTAAAATTCTCACAGAAATAAGCCTTCAAGTTCTCTTATTACATCTGAGTTCTGACATATGAAAACTGAAAAATAAGCTAGTACTTATTAAAATTATTTTTTAAATTCATAGTACTATAATTTAAATATATGCTTTATGCTAATATTAATTTGCCTACCTTGAGAAGATAAGAATTCTTTCATTGTGTATGACTTTACAGCACAAGAAATCTTGGATTTATTTTATATGTGGTGTTATCTTATTCCTTGCTGTTTCTAAAAGGATTTGTTTGTTTGGAGTGCTTATATTTATTTTTACATGGAGTTAGCTCTGTGTATAAATCTTTTGCTAAGTATACTTTCATCTGTATAATTTACTTTGGTTTACAATTATGATGCAGAATATTCTTCCTTACTGCACATAAATTTGAAGTCTGTAATGAGATTATAAATGACCATCCACATATTTAGTTCATGATGATAAAAACCTTTTATCCGACTCAGAGAATAAAATAAAAGTATTTTTCTCAGAATATAGTCTGGTAAAAGTTTGTCAATTTTTACTGAAGTAAATCTTATGAATAATATGAAACTCTTTGATTTTTTTTTTTTTTATACTTTAGGCTCTGAGATACATGTGCAAAACGTGCAGGTTTGTTACATAGAAATACATGTGCCAAGGTGGTTTGCTGTACCCATCAACCTGTCATCTACACTAGATATTTCTCCTAATGCTATCCCTCCCCTACCCCCCACCTCTCAACAGATCATGGTGTGTGATGTCTCCCTTCCTGTGTCCAAGTGTTCTCCTTGTTCAACTCCCACCAATGAGTGAGAACATGTGGTGTTTGGTTTTCTGTTCTTGAAAACACTTAAAAATTTTAAGTAACAATAAACTAATTAAAATGGTAAACTTAAATATAATTAAACTTTTTCATATCACACTTTAATATTTTTTCTCTATTCTTAATTAGTGATGTTTTGTAAAGCTGAAGTGCACATATAGATTTGTTAACCATACATGCTGAATATATTTACATTTATTATTCATTTGAACATCATATATATATGGTGACACATAGGTATAAATCACTGACACTATCCAACAATTTTAAATATTAGACATAGACAAATAGAAAATGAAATGCTATATTGTCTTTAGAAATTTATTACCTAAACAAGAAAACAAAAAATAAAATAGAGTAGAGAGTGAAGACTATTATACTTAGTGCATGATTAAAAAATACAGGTATAAAAATAGGAGTATTCAATTCAACATGAGAACATCAAGAGGAATATTTCATGCGTAACTGATAAAATAAACAAAATTGCACTAGGTATGCAGGGAAAAAGTGGTATACAATCACAAAATTGCATCATGTACTAATCAATAGTCACTTAACATAGAATGATAGGACATAGAGACTGAAGTTGAGGTTTGAAAGTATCTTGCTGAAGATTTTACCAATGAAGCATTAGGAAGTCATCACAATCTTTCACAAAGTCAATCTGCTGTTAATCATTAAAGATTAACAAGGTATCAATAGTAGGTTTTATTCTATGTCATTCTTTTGTAACAAATATGTGAGGGAAGTAGTCTTACTATCTCTATTGTTACAGATAAGCATACATGGATTTAAATAACTAGCTTCCCTAAGTTAATAAAGGTTGAAAAATGTGTATTGAAATAGGAGTTTTTCAGACACCCCAGGTTCTAAGTTCTTAACGTTTGCCAGGCTGTTTGCTATGTGCTTTGCTAAGTATTTATTTTAATTTTCACAACAATTTCATGAGGATATTTTATGATCTTCCCATTGTTGTTGAGGAAACGGAGGTATAAAAAGGTAAACTAATTTACCTAAGTTCCCAGTCAGTATGTTGCAAAGTCAGACTTTGAGCACATATTAAGTGTTAGCATGACCTATTGTATTTAATGCTGTATGAAAATGGTACATAAATAATATTGGAATGTATCATAGGAATATATAGGAATGTAATCTAGGAAGTACTATAGAAATATATACATACACACATACACACACACACACACACACAAACAAGTGAATTTCCAAATAACTCTCTTTGTTAGTCAGCATTTTAATACATTTTCATGTGGAAAATCTGGGAATATAAAGGGTTATCATATTTTGCTGCAACTTGAGATTTTTCAGATCAGCTTTACTAAAACAAATATAGGGTTGCATTATACTCTGAGGTTGACTTTAATTCAAATTATGTAGAAATCCATAAAAATTTCAGAAAAATGTAAGCAGGCAAGGTAGTTAGCAAACAGGTTTGGAAAGTATACACAAAAATCTGTGTGGATTTTTTTTTCAGAAGAATCAAATATTAGATAGCAAATAATTAAAAAGAAAGTTATCTAAATGCAACTGCTACTTAAAAGTATGGATTTATTTTTAAATGAAGCTAATCAGTTCTAATTAAATATAGTATACCACAGCATATAACACAAGTGCTCTTTCAAAGCAGGCACTAAATAAACACAGATTTGTTTTTGGAGATATGGAATACTATTCAATGAATGACACAATAAGAAAAATGAACAAATGACAGTTCCACTTGCAGTCTTTTTAAGGACATATAAGACAGATATAAATTTTAAAATATATTTAATTAACTTTGTTTTGTAGCTAGATATAGCTATATTTATAGTCTCATACACATTTACATTCTCCTTATATATAAACTTTCATAGAGTCACGCATACATATACATATATGCAATACATATACACATATACACGTATACATATGCATATATACACACACATGCATACACCCCTTCCACAAATATATATATATATATATATTCCACATATATATATTTGTTTTAAATGTTAAGACAGAGATCTACAGCAACATATCTATAATCAAAATTTATTACACAAGTACTGAGTTCTAACTCACCCCCAGATCATTTATTAAAAAGCAAAAACCCATTTCCTCACAAAAATCAAGTGTAAGGAGGATATCCTTCAAGATTTGGTTTGTCTAAGGGTAACAACATAAATTTTTCTATTTCTAGCATAAATTTGTTTTCTGCCTACTACTCCAGTTTTTGTTTTTTTTTTTTTTTTTTTGAGATAAATTGCTCTCACGTGTTTATTTTCTTGAAGTAGTTGAGATTCAAGGAATTTTTATTGTTTCTTCTGATTTTAAAAGGATCACACACTGATGACTTTGTTTTGTTTCCTAGGTTTCCTGACACCTAGAAGATGACTTGGCACATTTTATGTGCTTAATAAGTATTAGCTGAATGCATCATGAATTGTAAATGTTCAAACAATACAGAGTACCACACCCTAATTTAATACTGAAGGGATAATCACTGTTAACAATTTGTTGTATACTACTGCAGTTTAATCAACAGTGTTCTCTCTGGCTCTAGCTCACAAGCTCCATTAACTATGGTGTTTTTTATTATTATTATTATTTCTTTACCTTTTTGTTTGTTTGTTTGTTTTCATTTTGGAACTTCTGCCTAGCATTTCTTTTCCACTCCTGAGTACCTGGACACCTCCTTCTCTGTAAACCATTCTGATATCTCATGCATAGAATATACAAATCCTCCCTCATTTTTACTACCACTTAACCATGTATACAGCTTTATAATCTCACAATTCTATATTAATAAACTTATTATTTACATACATATTTCCTTGACTAGAACATGAGGGTTATTATTATTTTTAACTTTTAAGTTCAGAGGTACATGTGTAGATTTGTTACATAGGTAAGCTTGTATCATGGGGGTGTGTTCAGATTATTTCATCGCTTGGGTGTTAAGCCTAGTAGCAGTTAGTTATTTTTCTGATCCTCTCCCTCCTCCCACCCTCCACCCACAGAAAGGCCTCAGTGTGTGATGTTCCCCTCTTTGTGACCATGTGTTCTCATGATTTAGCTCCCACTTATAAGTGAGAACATGCAGTATTTGATTTTCTGTTCCTGTGTTACTTTGCTAAGGATAATGGTCTCCAGCTCTATTCATGTCTGACATGATCTCATTCTTTTTTATGGCTACGTAGTATTCCACTACGAGTTTTTGAATCCAATGGTAGGTTTTATTTGTTTTTATATTCTTAGGAAAGATTGCTGTGCCTGAAATTTATATTTTTCCATATTTCCAAAATGATTTCATTGCCATAAAATGCATACATACCTCTACAAATTTTAGAATTATTATAAATTTAATGGGTTATTCTTTGAAGTTCTGAGATCTTTCAGTGGAATTATTTGAATTAAAATGAGCCCAAAGAGCAATCTTCCAAAATGTAGCAATATCAGTGTTTGTATAACGTGAGTTGATATTTTATCTATGCTTATATTTAAGCAGAAATGATATAAGTGCATATATTAATACATACATATAAATTAGTAAACAAATAATCGAAATAACTGTTGTTGCAGGATATTGTTCTTACGATGTTTAAAATATACTTTAGAATATTGTCACTTTTGCATTTTTTTATCCCATTAACTCTTCTTAAAATTGCATTTAATATTTACATTAAATGTTTACTGCTATTATGACACTTTTTCCCCTCCTGCTTAGGTATTGTTGTTTAATCCATAAATTGAGGTTAAAGTCCTCTCTCTTTTATATCGTAAATTTATATTTAGCCTGTACTCCCTTTTCCCTGGTATAATTATTAAATCTATATTTATCTGTATCCATACCTATGCATCTGGTATATGGATGTTGGTCAGAGATTGGTTTAACATTGAAGTATTCAGCAGGATAGCCACCAGCCATACAAAACTATTAAAAATTGTATTTTAATTGCATACAATTTAAACGTATGTCCTAACCCCATTTCAAGGGCTCAGTAGCCACATGTGGCTACTAGCTATTCTATTAAGCAGGGCATATATGGAATATTTTCACCATCCCTTAAATTCAATTTGTCAATGATGATAGAAGCACTTTGGTATTAGAATATCTATTCATTACTAGTTTAGATAATGTTGTACTTAAGAGCACACATGACAGGCAATAAAGTAATATTTCTTTGGGATTAACATGAGAAATCAAGGAGCATGTTTTTTTGTGAAGTTCATTGGCATATGGAGACAAACGTCTCCTACATTGCATGAAACCATTCTAATCTTTTCCTTCATAAAGTTAACTTATTAAATACAGAGACCATAAATAATGAGAGGTTAACAGTAATAAATGTAAAGCAGTCTTTCAAATTGTCTTAAATGTTGTCATCCAAATGACAAAAAAAATCCTTTTGATACTATATTAGCCAACTAATATTTTGTACAGCAAATTTGTCAGCTAATATTTAATCAACTATTGTCTTTTTCTGGGGTGATTTTTACCTTTCCATTAAACTGTAATGCATGTCTTAGGTTCAAAATATGAACATATATTTTTGTCTATGCATTACTTTGAAAAAAACCCAAATTGCATTTAATAAAACATAATGAAGAACATGATGAAAACTTAAGACAGATGCAAATATTATTACATGCGAAAAGTTAGAATCTTAAATAAAAATGTCCCAACATATGAAATATTCATTTTCTTTATTTTTCAATAATATTTCCATAATAATACCTAAAAGGAAAAAATACAGAATATTACTCTAAGTTAATTATAAAAAGTTTGGATATTCCAGCGTCCAAAATTATCTCCTTAGGAGTTCACTAACTTCTTCAAGAATGGGAAAATATTTTAAAAGGAGCAGAGTTGTCTGTGAGCTTTAGTTTATATCTGAAACCAAATTGCAAAACTAGTATGTTACACTGCAATTGATCTTAAATTCGGTGAACTTTCCTAACTCAGAGGTTTTTGCCACTCAGGATGATGTGATCCTTACCTGAAGGAGAAGCAGAAGGCAGAAGAACATGATGAAAGGTTCAGGATTAGAGAGTTGAGCCACTCTCAAATCTAGCTAATGTAACAAAACCCATTAGCCAGAGCCAATTCATAAAACTCAAATTGTCACTAGCCAATTCTATTCATTTACTTGTTACTTTTAGTTATTTGTAACATTTTCTGTAACTCGTATTAATTATAAGGTATACAGTAATTCATGTTAACGAATGTAGTCATTCAATGGGATACTTGAGGTTTCTGTGAAGTTTTAGTTTCAGTTTTGTTTTTCTCTTAATATACTTGTGGGGGAATCCTTTGTTTTTGACTCAACTCTCTGCTTCTGGAAATGAGTATGGTCTAGTGTAGAGAAAGACAACATGAGAGAGAGAGAATCAATATTGTCTCCAAAGGGACTAAGAGTTTCATATATCCAAACTGCAACATAAATATTTAATAGTATCATTTTGATAAATCTGCAAAATGGTAAATTTAGAATATTGATTTTACCAAAATTGAAGGAACCATTTAGAAAATTGACTCTGAGGAGATGAATTTTGAGGAATCAGTCTCATTTTAGCCACCACCATTGAGAACTGATTGCCAAGTGCCCATAGAGGGCCAATTTCTAGCAATACCAATATATAAGACTAGGCTCCTCAGAGCAAACATGGACATGCACAGGAAGGGAAGTTCTCAGCAAAGGGTGAGAGATGCTTAAAGTTTGCCCTAATGTGGCAAAAGCACTGAGCTTATCTTGATTTTCATAGCAGAAACTGAATATTTGGCAACATTTAGCAACAAATACTGCTAAATACTAGAAAATTAGTTATTTGCTTTATCTATCAATCATATCAGAGATTCTAAAGAAACTTGCAAGTGCTTGCACATAATATAAAATAGAGAAAGGAAATTCTTTTTTTTTTCTTTTTCTTTTGAGGTGGATTCTTGCTGTATCGCCCAGGCTAGAGTGCAGTGGCATGATCTTGTCTCACTGTAACCTCTGCTTCCTGGGTTCAAGCAATTCTCCTACCTTAGCCTCCCAAGTAGCTGAGATTACAGGTGCTGGCCACCATGCCAGGCTAAGTTTTGTATTTTTAGTAGAGACGGGGTGGCCAGGCTGGTTTCAAACTCTTGACCTCAAGTGATCTGCCCTCCTCAGCCTCCCAAAGTGCTGAGATTACGGGTGTGAGCCACCACGACCAGCCAAAATATCTAGAACATTTTCTAAAATTTGGCTTTTCAGTTTCTTCATCCAAAGATCAGTTTTTAGGAAGACAATTAGAATGGCTTATCAATACATCTGAAGTAGTAGAAAAGATGAAAATTTACCTAAATTATATGAGAAAAATGTTATATGGTTCTAAGATAAAGTGTATATGCATGTAAAAAGTTCTCTTTCTCAGTGAAATACAAAAGAATGTTTTTCTTATTAGAGAAACAGATAATAAAATAGATTGAGATAAAAGAAGTATCGAAAAACATAAGGTAGACAAAATAAAGTCTACATTTTAAATAATGTGTGATTGTTAACATTGAAAAAATTCATTGAGAAAAAAATGAAAACAAAAATCATTCCAGAATTACCATGTAATTATCTAATATTTGTATACAATGTGGAAAAGGTAACTTGTATGAATCCTTGTTCCATGGGTGTTTCCTAAAATAAAATATACAAAACAAATAAAGTTCTTCATTATAAAGTATTATACTAAGTAGTTGTTAGGGATTAACTTATCATCATTATCCACATTTTCTTTTTAAAATCTCATGAAGTTTCTTTTGTTTGTTTTTTGTTTTTTGTTTTTTGTTTTTTTTAAGAGGAGTCTCGCTGTCTCCCAGGCTGGAGTGGAGTGGCAGGAACTAGACTCACCGCAAGCTCCGCCTCCCGGATTCACGCCATTCTCCTGCCTCACCCTCCAGAGTAGCTGGGACCACAGGTACCCGCCAGCACGCCCGGCTAATTTTTTGTATTTTTAGTAGAGACAGGGTTTCACTGCGGTCTCGATCTCGTGACCTCGTGATCCGCCCACCTCGGCCTCCCAAAGTGCTGGAATTACAGGCGTGAGTCACCGCGGCGGCCTCATGAAGATTTTTAAAAACACATTAACCCTTGATATAAATAATGAGAAATATCATGGCCCAGAGGCTATCATGTCCACTAACCTGAAGCATTCAGATTTGAATGAAGAACACAACAGGAGCATTTAAATGTAATATCCATTTGTAACACAAGGAGAATGCAGAGAAAAAAAAAATGTTAGATATAGATTTATCTGTAGCATCTAACTCCAGATAGGGTATTTAGGAATTCTGATAATTGATAATTAAGTAGCTTTATTTTATTTATAAAGACCCTTCTCAGAGGTATCCAGAGCTGTTTTCCTTCCAAACTATTATCAAACATATTTTCTAATTTAACATGTGTTTAGAGCCTGCAACTGTTAGTGTGTAGCATAAACACGGTGAAAAGGATACTGTTGGGTAAATATTGCATTTTAAGATGTAAAATTACATAAACTTAGGCAAAGGAAAGAAGACTGCTAAGAAAAGTTTGTGTTGAGTATGAACATGTAGGAGAGTGTTATCCTTTATATATTGCTCTTGGACTAGAATAAGGGTAGACAGGAGTAGTATATTTTCCAGTGGCCACAAAAAACTAGGCAGCTCTAACTGAATACCCTACCTTAGTTAGTGGTGCCACACAAGAGGACTGTGATGCTAGTCTTTGGATAAAAACTGTTATTTGTGACCATTAATTTGTTGTCTAGCTTTTTATTCTAGGAGGCAAATCGCACATGTGTAGTTAAACAGTAAGAGAGTCAATGACTTTCTATTCAACCTGTTTATTTATAGAATATTCGAAAACTGTTGTTCTCCATTGATGAAGAAAAGGGGAGCAGACTGAGACTTGTGGAATTACAATGAGAAAATCAGAGTTGAAACAACAACAAAAAAGAGAAAATCCTAGAAATTTTGTAAAAAAGGAAAAAAACTAACTGGATATTAAGTTGAGGATTGGGAAAATGTCTATATTTCACTTTCCTATATTCCCAATAAAATATAGTGAGAAAAGAGAAATATGGGAAGGTGGAGGATAAAATATACAAAATGACAGAAAAAAAAATGTTTCAAAAAATCACAACAGTAAAATTAATATCTGCTTTGAGAAAAGTCAAGATGGCTGACTAGAGGCAACCAGGAAGAGCTTCTCTCACTGTGAGACCAAACCATTAGGAAAACCAACACACTTTGGGCAGATCTTCAAAAGAAAGGCATTGTGAGTGAACGGAGAAATGATGCAGACCTTGGGCTAAAGCCGGAAGAAGGTGGGAATGATCCCTGGAGTTGCCCAGCTCAAGGACTCAATCCCGGCCCCCAGTGGTTCCTGAGGAAGGAGTGAGTCTCAGAGACATGCAGTGACCCCACTCTAATAACAGAACTTGAGAATCCAAGATGAAGGAGACACCAGGACCACCAAGGACATTCAACCTGGCAGAGAGAGCTTGGAGAGTTGGCCGGGACGGGACTTCAGCCTGCACAGAGTCCAATGGGTTTGGGGCATGAACGGCTACCTTGGAACATGGCCCGCAATACACATTCCACAAGACTTACCATGTTTCTCTAGGTGGCTTTGGCCTGTGTTGACTGTTAGATCTAGACAAAATAAGGCTATCTTGCCCCTGGGACAGGGCCAGCCTGTCCTGAGTGCCCCCATCTACCAGCCTCTCCTAGAGTCTCTGCCTTGCCACTCCCACTTGCAATGCAGCTTCAGATGCTCAAACAGCATACTTCCCAGTGGCTACTGTCATAGCTCCTTTGCCAGCAGACCCTCTCTAACTAGCAGAGATCTGCAAAAGAGCCCCCGATGGCACACACTTGCCCAGAACCTCCCCTGGTCACTTTGCCAACAGGTGCACATGCACAGAACTCACCACACTGCTGTGTGGCTGTCACGTGCACACCAATGTGGATCCTGCACCACTGCCCCAACAAAGTGCTTTTGCTGGCATCCCCCGATTGAAGTGTTTTTGCCAGCAGACCCCAGTCACCTCCTCAGCCCCTTCAGCACAACAAATGTTTAACCTCAAGGGAGCAGAGAACGAAGCCGTGGACTTGGTTCCACCCTCTCAGAGATAGAGCATGCAGCTCAGAAGTGTTGAGCTGAGCTCCAGGATTCTGAAATCTTCCAGAAATAATGCCACGTGACTGAACCACACTTATATCATTGTTAAACCTTCAAGGGCATCGAATAATACAAAAGCAGAAAGCCCAATCCAAGGACAACAATAGGAAAGATTAAAGGAACATTCATCCACATGTATGACAGAGAACAGGTGCAGGAACTCTGACAACTCTAAAAGCCACTGTGCCTTCCTATTTCTAAACAACCACACTAGCTACCCAGCAATGGTTCAGACTGAAATGGTCGAAATAACAGACATAGAATTCAGCATCTGGATGGCAATGAAGATCATCAAGATTCAGGTGAAAGTTGAAACCCAATCCAAGGAATATAAAGAATCCAGTAAAATGATACAAGAGGTGAAAGATGAAATTGCCATTTTAAGAAAGAATCAAACTGATCTGATAGAGCTGAAAAACTCACTACAAGATTATTATAATGTAATTGGAACTATGTATAGCAGAAAAGACTAAGCTGAGGAATGAATCTCAGAGCTTGAAGACTGGGTCTTCAAATCACCTCAGTCAGACAAAAATAAAGAAAAAAATGAATAAAACCTCTGAGAAATATGGAATTATGTGAGAAGACCAAACTTATGACTCTTTGGGAAGGAAAGTGAGCAACTTGAAAAACATATTTGATAATATTTTCTATGAGAATTTTCCCAACCTTGCTAAAGGGGTTGACATTCTAATTCAGGAAATTAAGAGAACCCCTGCAATGTACTATGAAAGACAACCATCCTAAAGGCACATAGTCATCAGATTCACCACGGTCGATGTGAAAGAAAACATATTAAATGCATGTAGAGAGAAGGATCAGGTGACCTACAAAGAGAACCCCATCAAGATAAGAGCACAACTTTCAGCAGAAAGAGAAAGAAAAATCTCTTTCAAGCTAGAAGAGATTGGAGAATTATATTCAGTATTCTTAAAGAAAATAAATTAGAACCAAGAATTTGTTACCACCAGATCTTCCTTACAAGAAGTCCTTAAGGGAATACTAAACATGGAAACAAAATTCCATTACCACCCACCACAAAAACACACTTAAGTGCATAGACCATTGACACTATGAAGCAACTATACAATCAAGTCTACATAACAACCAGCTAACAGGATAGCAGGATAAAATCTGCACATATAATACTAACCCAAACATAATTGGGCAAAATGCCCAACATAACATTTATAGAGTGGCAAGTTGGGTAAAGAAACAAGACCCAACTGTATGTTGTGTTCAAAAGACCCATCTCACATGCAATGACACTTGTAGGCTAAAAGTAAAGGAATAGAGAAAAATATATCAAGGAAATGAAAACAAAAAAGAGCAGGGGTTGCTCTTCTTATTTCACACAAAACAGACTGTAAACCAAAAATAACAGTAAAAGACAAAGAAGGTTATTGCATAACAAAAAAGGATTCCATTGAACAAGCAGATTTAACTGTCCTAAATACATGTATATATACCCAATACAAGAGAAATTAGGTTCATAAAACAAGTTCTTAGAGACCTATGAAGAGACACAGATAACCACAAAATAACAGTGGGAGACTTCATCACCCCACTGACAGTATTAGGCAGATGTGAGGTAGAAAATTAATCAAGATATTTGGGATCTAATTTGACACTTAACTAAATGGACCTACCATACCAACTGCAGAACTTGAAAAAAACAACAATAGAATATACATTCTTATCATTGGCAAATGGCACATATTCCAAAATTGACCCCATGCTCATCCATAAAGCAAAACTCAACAAATTTGAAAAACACAGAATCATGCTAGCCATACTCTTGGATGACAGGACAGTAAAAATATTAATAGAAGTCAATACCAAGGAGATCTCTCAAAACCATACAATTACATGGAAATAAAACAATCTGTTCTTGAATGACTTTTGAGTAAACAATGGGATTAAGGCAAAAAATAAGAAATTATTTGAAATGAATAAAATCAAAGTGACAACAAACCAGAGTTTCTGGGACACAGCTAAAGCAGTGTTAAGAAGAAAGTTTATAGCTCTAAATGCCCACATCAGAAAGTTAGAAAGATCTCAGATTAACAATTTAACATGAGACCTGGAAGAACTAGAATAAAAAGAAAAAAAAGAAAAACCACAAATCCACAAATCTAGCAGAAGTAAAGAAATAACCAACATCAGAGTTACGCTGAATGAAATGGAGATGTATGAAACCATACAAAAGATCAAGAAAACCAAAAGTTTGTTTTTCAAAATAATAAATAAGATTGATAAATCAGTAGTTAGACTAATGAAAAAAAAAAAGATTCAAATACTCAGAAGTGACAAAGTGAACATTACCATCAACCCCACAGAAATACAAAAAAACCCAAACCTTACATTATTATGAATACCTTTATGCATATAAGCCAGGAAACGTAGAAGAAATGGATAAATTTCTAGAAATATAAAACCTATCCAGATTGAACCAGGAAGATGTTGAAACTCTGAATACACCAATAATGAGTTTAAAAATTGAATCCATAAGAAAACCTACCAAGAAGAAGTAGCTCTGGACTGAATGGATTCACAGCCAAATTCTACCAGATGTACAGAGAAGCGCTTGTACCCATCCTACTGAAACTGTTCCCAAAAAATTGAGGAGGAGGAGGAACTCTGCCCTAACTCATTCTATGAGGCCAGTTATCATTCTAATACCAAAGTCTGGCAAAGACACAGTGAAAACAGAAAACATTTTTATACAGTATAAGGAAGGAGTCCAGTTTTAATGTATATGGCCAACCAGTTATTCCAACACCGTTTATTGAATAGGGAAACATTTTTGCATTATTTGTTTCTATTTGGTTTGTTGAAGACAAGATAGTTGTAAGTGTGTAGTCTTATTTCGGGGTTCCCTATTCTGTTTCATTGTCTGTCTTTGTACCAGTACCAAATTTAACTCAAGATGCATTAAAGACTTACATGTAAAACCCCAAACTATAAAAACAATGGAAGACAACCTAGACAATAAGACTTAAGACACAGACATGAGCAAAGAGTTCATGATGAAGACATAAGAAGCAAATGCAACAAAAGCAAACATTGACAAATGGAATCAAATTAAACTAAAGAGTTTCTCCACAGCAAAAGAAACTATTAACAACAGAAATAGACAACCTACAGAACATGAGAAAATTTTTGCAATCTATCCATCTGACAAAGGTCTAGTATCCAGCATTTAGAAGTAACTTTGACAAATTTACAAGAAAAAAAAAAAAGATCCCATTAAAAAGTAGGCAAAGGTCATGAACAGACACTTTTCCAAATAAGACATATATATACAGCCAACAGTCATATGAAAAAAGTTCAACATCACTTCTTATTAGAGAAATGCAAATCAAAACCATAATGAGATATCATCTTACACCACTCAGAATGGTTGTTATTAAAAAGTCGAAAAATAACAGATACTAGCCAGGTTGTGGAGAAAAAGGAATGTTTATGTACTGTTTGTGGGAGTGTAAATTAGTTTAAACATTTTGGAAGACAGTGCTATAGTAAGCAAAACAGCATGGTTTATGGTACAAAAACAGACACATAGATCAAGGGAACCGGGTAAGGAATCCAGAGATAAAGCTGCACTCCTACAACCATCTGATCTCCAACAAAGTTGACAACAACAGTCAATATGGAAAGGACTCCCTATTCAATAAATGATGCTGGGAAAACTGGCTAATCATATTCAGGAGATTGATACCAGATTCTTTCACTATATGCAAAAAAATAACTCAAGATGGAATGGAGACTTAAATATAAATCCTAAAACTATAAAAATACTAGAAGAAAACCTAAGAAATGCCATTCTGGACATAGGCCCTGGCAGAGATTTCATGATGAAGATGTCAGAAGCAATTGAATCACAAACGAAAATGACGAATGAGATCCATTTAAACTAAAGAGCTTCTGCACAACAAAATAAACTAACAGGGTAAACAGACACCCTACAGAATGGATGAGAAAATATTTGCGAACTATGAATCTGACAAAGTTCTGATATACAGAATCTTTATGGAACTTAGCAAGCAAAAAACAAAAATCCCACCGGAAAATGGACAAAGGACATGAACAGACACTTTTCAAAAGAAAACATGCATGCAGTCAACAAACACTTGAAAAACTGCTTAACATTACTAATCATTAGACAAATGCAAATCAAAACTACTTGAGATTCTATCTCACACATGTCAGAATGGCTATTACTAAAACGTTAAAAAAAAAAAAGAAGTTGGCAAGGTTGTAGAGAAAAAGAAATGCTTATATAATGCTGGTGGGAATGTAAATTAGTGCAGCAACTGTGGAGTAACACCATGTCCTTTGAAGCAGCATGGATGCAGCTGGAGGCCATTATCCTTAGATCCTTAGTGAATTAATGCTGGAAAGGAAAACCAAATGCTGAACATTCTCACTTGTAAGTGAGAGATAAACATTGAGTAAGCACGGTCACAGAGCAGGAAATAACAGACACTGAGGCCTACTTGGGGGTAAAGTGTGGGAGGAGGGTCAGGATAGAGAAACTACCTATTGGGTACAATGCTGATCACCTGGGTGATGAAATAATCTGCACACCAAACCCCCATGATGCACAATTTACCCATGTAAGAAACTTGCACATATACCCCACTAAACCTAAATTAAGACTTGGAAGGGGAAAAACAAGTTTTAAAACCACCAAACTTTTTCCCAAAGTGACTGCACTATTTTATAATGTATAGGGTTTCAACTTCTCCAAATTGCCATCACGCAGTTTACATTACCTGTCTTTTCAACAGCCATCCTAATGAATATAACGTTGTGCCTCAATGTGGTTTGACCTACATTTAAGTAATAATTAATGAAGTTTTGCACTTTTTTGTGTACCTTTTGTAAGTCTTTGGGAAAATGTCTACTCAAAAATTGTTTCATCATCTTTAAGTTGGCTTATGCCTTTTCATTATGCTTTATGATTTTGTTATATATCCTGAATGTAGGTCTATTGTTAGATATTTTATTTGAAAATATTGTGTTTCATTCTGTGAGTTTTCTTTTCTGTTTCTTAGTAGAGTTTTAAAGTTTTAGCAACATTTTGCTCCATAATCCATTTGGAGTTAATTTTTTTTTTAATATTCTATGGATTGGGGATCCAAATTCATTCTTTCGTATATGGGTATTCAGCACAGCATTTGTGAAAAAGACTACTTCTTAACTTTTTTTTTTTAAAAAGAGCTCACTTAAGCTTAAAGAACAATTTAGGAGACATCCTGAAATGTCTTCTATGGAATTAGAACTATTTCCATTACTAAGCATACACTGACCTTACAAGTATTCTTATTATTGATCCTTATTAAAGAATACCATAATTTGCAGCTAAATAAGAAAATGGATATGAAAGTACATTTTACTAAAATGTGTATTGAATACAATATTACCAAATAAGGCAATCACAAAATTTACTTTAATTATAACTATTCTAAAGTTTTTACTGCATATTATTTCAGAAATTGCAGAAGCATCTTTATAGACAAGCTCGCTGACTTTTTTCCAAAACACCTTGTAATATGTGTTGAATATCACAAACAAGACTTTAGCATGAAAATATATAATTAACATAGTATTCATTTTTTTAAAAAATCTGCTTTGATAAAATGGTAAATGAAAACTGAATCACTAAAAATTGTTTAGATATGAAATTTAAAACATTTCTAAGAATTCAAAGAAAAATAAACAAAAGCTGGTAACAACTTTTTGTAGAAATAATGAGAGACTGTTAGGTATAAATTATTCAAGTTTTGGAAGGAAGTTTTCTAAAAGAAAATATTTTTAAAACAAAATATATTTTTAGAAAATATATTTTCTAAAACAAAATATATTAAACAAAGTTGATAATCACAGGAAAACTTGAAGAAAAACTTCTTATACTGGACAATTGTGACTTCAAGTCTAAACAAAATAATCTTGCATCTAGTCCCAAAGTGTATATGTACAATATGAAATTGAAACTATAATGGTTTCAAAGTTTGTATCCACATCATCAAATTCTAGAAAATATTCAACCGTATCATCAATATTTGCAATATTTAGCATGAAAAGTGTTAACGTCTCAAGGATTCTATAACTCAATAAATTATTGTGAGCAAATAAAGAAAAATTAATGACAGCTGTAGAAGGTTTTAGAAAAGACACTACTGATGAGTATATTTCCTCAAATAAAAGATTAAACCCTAATAACATTCTTCAGTAAACAAAATGATTAATCAGATCAAAACTAAGAATGGAAGTAACAGTGTCTGAGCAAATGTAGTGCAAGATGAAAACTACTGTGCGGTTGTTTATGGTAGCAGGGAGTAGAACATTGAGATAATAATGTTTTGTGCAGATTATAATTGAACTGTCTATTGTTGATGCTATCGTATGAATCAGAGGAGATAACTGAGGCTTCTACAGGTTGTCAATGTTCTGCCACATAAGAGTAATATCCAGATATGTCTTCTGGGTCTCTATAACAAAGGCACATCTATAGGAGACTGTATACACATATTGCAGAGACACACCAGTTTGATAACCCTATTCCAGCTTACCTTAAAAACCATCTACATTTGTACAGTTTTTCCTCTGAGGTCAAAATTTAACTGTGGTACTGGCATTCCCATAAAGACTTTCATATTGTACATAAACAACATGTCTTCCTTGCTCTTACCTATAATAGTTATCTATATTTTTATGATAAATAAAGAAGCTCCAGATAGCTTTCAGCTAGTTCTCATGAAACTATAAAAATCACCAAGATTTTTATAAATTTTTTTATAATCTATAAAATTTTATAGATTACATAAACCAGGTAACGTAAATGTATTGCCTTTAGAAATGAGGACAATATGTTGCCACCGTACCAAACTTTTATTGATTTTTTTTAAATTAAAACATTAAAATGTTCTTTATTGTTATCAAGATGATAATGATGAATACATAAATACCAAGAATAAAATTACTGATGAAGCATTTCACCCAAAATGAAACTGCATATCAGTGGATCATATTAATTGCAAATATCATCACTGAATAAATTTTGATGCTCATAAAAAGCCCACATACATATGTTTACATTGATACCATGATATAGTCATGGATTTTGAGTTTTAGAGCACCAGTAAACAGTCAGCCAAGTGGCCATTGTAATTTGTACTTTTAGAGTGGCAAGATGTCACAGGGACGAGATTTTTCTGAGTTAGCAGATATTATTAATCATCTTTCAGCTTTGTCTGCAGGGTGTTTGTTCTATACCTCACTTTGATTGTATAAGACAGTGATATCTTTACTAGTTGTAAAATTTATCCAATAATTAAAGCGTTGGTGATAAACAGAAGACCTGGAACCTGTGGTTTTCTTCTCTCCAGAGTGACAACTACTTATGTAAATTATGGGTACACGGTAAAAACACATGAGTTATTCTAGTCTGATCCACAATGGACTAACAAAGACTGCATTTAGCTGTCAATAAAGCCCTCTTGGAATAGTAAGACAATGGCAAAAAATAAAATAAATAAAATAAAATGGAAATGAAGCTTTACTTGCATTCGCAATCAAGGACATAATAAGAACACAAGTGTTCTGTCCATTCTTAACATAAAACTTAACATGCTGCACAAAAATTGATAACATATCTTTCTGTTACTGTGACACAGAAAAATGTTAAAAACCCCACCTCTGTTTCAGCTAGTAGAGATGAGCACTTCAAAGTGTGAATGTTAACAGATAATTATGATACATGCAAAAAGCTATTTGCAGAAAAGCTGTTGTGGTGACTTGTGGAAAGTTACACAAATATCAAGCAATAAACTTTTGTTTCTCACGAGATGGCTCTTCTTGCCAGTTTGGAGGAAAACGTCACAGTATAAGACTCAGAGGCATGGGAGTTTCTATACACATTCTGTCAACGAGCTAAGAAAATAAGGAATCTTTACTTTGGGAAATTAACATGTGTTAAGTTGTCTTCTTGCTACTGCTGAAAATGACATTCTTCACTATCGGAAGCTGTCTAACTGTGCATTGAAATAGAATACAATATTTAATGTTTGAGTTGTAAAACCTGATCCTATTTCAGAAAATACTGCTGCATAATTTTGATTTTCAAAAGATTTATTTTTTTAACACAGCTAAATAAGGTGATTTTATATTCAAAAGAATATCTCCATTTTGATTATCTCCAAAGAGGAAATTCACTGGGGAGTGTTTGATTCTGGAGGTATGTCTGAATCATTCATCTTGGAAGCTTACCAGAGACTGAACAGATCACAGTTTTACTTACAGTTTTATTCACAAAAATGACAAGAGTTTATTGACATGCAGTCCAACATTTTTTTCTGAAAAAAATGTTTCCAGAGAAACGTTGTACTGACTGTCCAAGAGAAAATATTTATTTCATAAAAACAAATGGCTAATAGCAGAATAAAGTAATTCAACAATACCATTTAACTTCATGTATGAAATCTCAGACAACAGCAGGATTTAAAGAAATAGAACTTTGGCTAATGACTAGCAAAATTTCCTTTAACAGTTACCATGCCTGCAATTATGGGATTCTTCCTATAGTACATCATGCAATGCCATCTGATTTTCTATGCTCTATGTTTATAAATGTATTATGACTATCAGTAAAAGAAGTTGATAATTCAGATAAAGAAAGTAATTTTATTGGGTAAATTAGATACAGATTTTGGAGAGAACACTGAACATGAGCTGTGGGCAACTGAAGAAAAAAACTAAAGACTTAAGGTAAGTAAATTAGATCTGCAAAATTATTTTTCAAACTTTCAGAAAGAGTGCAGGATATTAAATTTTTATTTTTATGTTTATATACCTAAAGCATCAATTTTAATGTTATTTCTTTTCCAAAATAAAATATTAAAAAGTGGAAAAGTAAAGAACTAGAGAATAGTAAAGTAGATGCCTACAAGGGTTGAAATTAATATCAAATAAAGATAATATATAGAGATAAGTAAAACAAATTATATGAAGATTATTATACATTTAAATTAAATTTAAAAATCAAAGATAATTTAAAAAATCATTGGTGTAAAAGTGATGATATATCAAAATATCTAATTATAACCTCATTTTAATTTATGAATAATAAGTTGTAGGTTCCAGGGAAATAAAATGGATGCTAAATTGTGTGTGTCACATGACAAAATGTCAAATGACATAGTTTTATTTAATCCTTTAATAAGTTATTTATGTAAATATATATTATATAATCATAAATGTATTTGATTATTTATAGATAACCACCACTTTTAAAATAACTATCAGACATAAAATAATATTTAGCTTATTTCACATGAAACATAAAAATGTAAATTACAAGAATGAACAAATACAAAACAAGGTAGTATATTTCCAAAAATTTAAGTTATAGCATTTAATTCAATTTCATAAGAGATGAAGTATTGAGATTAATTTAAAACAATAAATCCGGAGGGCGGAGCAAGATGGCCGAATAGGAACAGCTCCAGTCTCCAACTCCCAGCGCGAGCGACACAGAAGACCGGTGATTTCTGCATTTTCAACTGAGGTACTGGGTTCATCTCACTGGGGAGTGCCGGACGATCGGTGCTGGTCAGCTGCTGCAGCCCGACCAGCGAGAGCTGAAGCAGGGCGAGGCATTGCCTCACCTGGGAAGCGCAAGGGGGAAGGGAATCCCTTTTCCTAGCCAGGGGAACTGAGACACACAACACCTGGAAAATCGGGTAACTCCCACCCCAATACTGCGCTTTAAGCAAACAGGCACACCAGGAGATCATATCCCACACCTGGCCGGGAGGGTCCCACACCCACGGAGCCTCCCTCATTGCTAGCACAGCAGTCTGTGATCTACCGGCAAGGCAGCAGTGAGGCTGGGGGAGGGGCGCCCGCCATTGCTGAGGCTTAAGTAGGTAAACAAAGCTGCTGGGAAGCTCGAACTGGGTGGAGCTCACAGCAGCTCAAGGAAACCTGCCTGTCTCTGTAGACTCCACCTCTGGGGACAGGGCAATAACAAACACAGCCGAAACCTCTGCAGACGCAAACGACTCTGTCTGACAGCTTTGAAGAGAGCAGTGGATCTCCCAACACGGAGGTTGAGATCTGAGAAGGGACAGACTCCCTGCTCAAGTGGATCCCTGACCCCTAAGTAGCCTAACTGGGAGACATCCCCCACTAGGGGCAGTCTGACACCCCACACCTCACAGGGTGGAGTACACCCCTGAGAGGAAGCTTCCAAAGCAAGAATCAGACAGGTACACTCGCTGTTCAGAAATATTCTATCTTCTGCTGCCTCTGCTGCTGATACCCAGGCAAACAGGGTCTGGAGTGGACCTCAAGCAATCTCCAACAGACCTACAGCTGAGGGTCCTGACTGTTAGAAGGAAAACTATCAAACAGGAAGGACACCTACACCAAAACCCCATCAGTACATCACCATCATCAAAGACCAGAGGCAGATAAAACCACAAAGATGGGGAAAAAGCAGGGCAGAAAAGCTGGAAATTCAAAAAATAAGAGCGCATCTCCCCCGGCAAAGGAGCGCAGCTCATCGCCACCAACGGATCAAAGCTGGACGGAGAATGACTTTGACGAGATGAGAGAAGAAGGCTTCAGTCCATCAAATTTCTCAGAGCTAAAGGAGGAATTACGTACCCAGCGCAAAAAAACTAAAAATCTTGAAAAAAAAGTGGAAGAATTGATGGCTAGAGTAATTAATGCAGAGAAGGTCATAAACGAAATGAAAGAGATGAAAACCATGACACGAGAAATACGTGACAAATGCACAAGCTTCAGTAACTGACTCGATCAACTGGAAGAAAGAGTATCTGCGATTGAGGATCAAATGAATGAAATGAAGCGAGAAGAGAAACCAAAAGAAAAAAGAAGAAAAAGAAATGAACAAAGCCTGCAAGAAGTATGGGATTATGTAAAAAGACCAAATCTACGTCTGATTGGGGTGCCTGAAAGTGAGGGGGAAAATGGAACCAAGTTGGAAAACACTCTTCAGGATATCATCCAGGAGAACTTCCCCAACCTAGTAGGGCAGGCCAACATTCAAATCCAGGAAATACAGAGAACGCCACAAAGATACTCCTCGAGAAGAGCAACTCCAAGACACATAATTGCCAGATTCACCAAAGTTGAAATGAAGGAAAAAATCTTAAGGGCAGCCAGAGAGAAAGGTCGGGTTACCCACAAAGGGAAGCCCATCAGACTAACAGCAGATCTCTTGGCAGAAACTCTACAAGCCAGAAGAGAGTGGGGGCCAATATTCAACATTCTTAAAGAAAAGAATTTTAAACCCAGAATTTCATATCCAGCCAAACTAAGTTTCATAAGTGAAGGGGAAATAAAATCCTTTACAGATAAGCAAATGCTTAGAGATTTTGTCACCACTAGGCCTGCCTTACAAGAGACCCTGAAGGAAGCACTAAACATGGAAAGGAACAACCGGTACCAGCCATTGCAAAAACATGCCAAAATGTAAAGACCATCGAGGCTAGGAAGAAACTGCATCAACTAACGAGCAAAATAACCAGTTAATATCATAATGGCAGGATCAAGTTCACACATAACAATCTTAACCTTAAATGTAAATGGACTAAATGCTCCAATTAAAAGACACAGACTGGCAAACTGGATCAAGAGTCAAGACCCATCAGTCTGCTGTATTCAGGAGACCCATCTCACACGCAGAGACATACATAGGCTCAAAATAAAGGGATGGAGGAAGATTTACCAAGCAAATGGAGAACAAAAAAAAGCGGGGGTTGCAATACTAGTCTCTGATAAAACAGACTTTAAACCATCAAAGATCAAAAGAGACAAAGAAGGCCATTACATAATGGTAAAGGGATCAATTCAACAGGAAGAGCTAACTATCCTAAATATATATGCACCCAATACAGGAGCACCCAGATTCATAAAGCAAATCCTTAGAGACCTACAAAGAGACTTAGACTCCCATACAATAATAATGGGAGATTTCAACACTCCACTGTCAACATTAGACAGATCAACGAGACAGAAAGTTAACAAGGATATCCAGGAATTGAACTCATCTCTGCAGCAAGCAGACCTCATACACATCTATAGAACTCTCCACCCCAAATCAACAGAATATACATTCTTCTCAGCACCACATCGTACTTACTCCAAAATCGACCACGTAATTGGAAGTAAAGCACTCCTCAGCAAATGTACAAGAACAGAAATTATAACAAACTGTCTCTCAGACCACAGTGCAATCAAACTACAACTCAGGACTAAGAAACTCAATCAAAACCGCTCAACTACATGGAAACTGAACAACCTGCTCCTGAATGACTACTGGGCACATAACGAAATGAAGGCAGAAATAAAGATGTTCTTTGAAACCAATGAGAACAAAGATACAACATACCAGAATCTCTGGGACACATTTAAAGCAGTGTGTAGAGGGAAATTTATAGCACTAAATGCCCACAAGAGAAAGCAGGAAAGATCTAAAATTGACACTCTAACGTCACAATTAAAAGAACTAGAGAAGCAAGAGCAAACACATTCGAAAGCTAGCAGAAGGCAAGAAATAACTAAGATCAGAGCAGAACTGAAGGAGATAGAGACACAAAAAACTCTCCAAAAAATCAATGAATCCAGGAGTTGGTTTTTTGAAAAGATCAACAAAATTGACAGACCACTAGCAAGACTAATAAAGAAGAAAAGAGAGAAGAATCAAATCGACGCAATTAAAAATGATAAAGGGGATATCACCACCGACCCCACAGAAATACAAACTACCATCAGAGAATACTATAAACACCTCTACACAAATAAACTGGAAAATCTAGAAGAAATGGATAATTTCCTGGACACTTACCCTCTTCCAAGACTAAACCAGGAAGAAGTTGAATCCCTGAATAGACCAATAGCAGGCTCTGAAATTGAGGCAATAATTAATAGCCTACCAACCAAAAAAAGTCCAGGACCAGATGGATTCACAGCTGAATTCTACCAGAGGTACAAGGAGGAGTTGGTACCATTCCTTCTGAAACTATTCCAATCAATAGAAAAAGAGGGAATCCTCCCTAACTCATTTTATGAGGCCAACATCATCCTGATACCAAAGCCTGGCAGAGACACAACAAAAAAAGAGAATTTTAGACCAATATCCCTGATGAACATCGATGCAAAAATCCTCAATAAAATACTGGCAAACCGGATTCAGCAACACATCAAAAAGCTTATCCACCATGATCAAGTGGGCTTCATCCCTGGGATGCAAGGCTGGTTCAACATTCGCAAATCAATAAACATAATCCAGTATATAAACAGAACCAAAGACAAGAACCACATGATTATCTCAATAGATGCAGAAAAGGCTTTTGACAAAATTCAACAGCCCTTCATGCTAAAAACGCTCAATAAATTCGGTATTGATGGAACGTACCTCAAAATAATAAGAGCTATTTATGACAAACCCACAGCCAATATCATACTGAATGGGCAAAAACTGGAAAAATTCCCTTTGAAAACTGGCACAAGACAGGGATGCCCTCTCTCACCACTCCTATTCAACATAGTGTTGGAAGTTCTGGCTAGGGCAATTAGGCAAGAGAAAGAAATCAAGGGTATTCAGATAGGAAAAGAAGAAGCCAAATTGTCCCTGTTTGCAGATGACATGATTGTATATTTAGAAAACCCCATTGTCTCAGCCCAAAATCTCCTTAAGCTGATAAGCAACTTCAGCAAAGTGTCAGGATACAAAATTAATGTGCAAAAATCCCAAGCATTCTTATACACCAGTAACAGACAAACAGAGAGCCAAATCAGGAATGAACTTCCATTCACAATTGCTTCAAAGAGAATAAAATACCTAGGAATCCAACTTACAAGGGATGTCAAGGACCTCTTCAAGGAGAACTACAAACCACTGCTCAGTGAAATAAAAGAGGACACAAACAAATGGAAGAACATACCATGCTCATGGATAGGAAGAATCAATATTGTGAAAATGGCCATACTGCCCAAGGTAATTTATAGATTCAATGCCATCCCCATCAAGCTACCAATGAGTTTCTTCACAGAATTGGAAAAAACTGCTTTAAAGTTCATATGGAACCAAAAAAGACCCCGCGTCTCCAAGACAATCCTAAGTCAAAAGAACAAAGCTGGAGGCATCACGCTACCTGACTTCAAACTATACTACAAGGCTACAGTAACCAAAACAGCATGGTACTGGTACCAAAACAGAGATATAGACCAATGGAATGGAACAGAGCCCTCAGAAATAATACCACACGTCTACAACCATCTGATCTTTGACAAACCTGAGAGAAACAAGAAATGGGGAAAGGATTCCCTATTTAATAAATGGTGCTGGGAAAATTGGCTAGCCATAAGTA
This sequence comes from Macaca mulatta, assembly GCF_049350105.2. Lineage (NCBI taxonomy): Eukaryota > Metazoa > Chordata > Mammalia > Primates > Cercopithecidae > Macaca > Macaca mulatta. The sequence goes on from NC_133412.1 coordinate 114,476,495, forward strand.
GAAAGCTGAAACTGGATCCTTTCCTTACTCCTTATACGAAAATTAATTCAAGATGGATTAGAGACTTAAATGTTAGACCTAATACCATAAAAATCCTAGAGGAAAACCTAGGTAGTACCATTCAGGACATAGGCATGGGCAAAGACTTCATGTCTAAAACACCAAAAGCAACGGCAGCAAAAGCCAAAATTGACAAATGGGATCTCATTAAACTAAAGAGCCTCTGCACAGCAAAAGAAACTACCATCAGAGTGAACAGGCAACCTACAGAATGGGAGAAAATTTTTGCAATCTACTCATCTGACAAAGGGCTAATATCCAGAACCTACAAAGAACTCAAACAAATTTACAAGAAAAAAACAAACAACCCCATCAAAAAGTGGGCAAAGGATATGAACAGACATTTCTCAAAAGAAGACATTCATACAGCCAACAGACACATGAAAAAATGCTCATCATCACTGGCCATCAGAGAAATGCAAATCAAAACCACAATGAGATACCATCTCACACCAGTTAGAATGGCGATCATTAAAAAGTCAGGAAACAACAGGTGCTGGAGAGGATGTGGAGAAATAGGAACACTTTTACACTGTTGGTGGGATTGTAAACTAGTTCAACCATTATGGAAAACAGTATGGCGATTCCTCAAGGATCTAGAACTAGATGTACCATATGACCCAGCCGTCCCATTACTGGGTATATACCCAAAGGATTATAAATTATGCTGCTATAAAGACACATGCACACGTATGTTTATTGCAGCACTATTCACAATAGCAAAGACTTGGAATCAACCCAAATGTCCATCAGTGACAGATTGGATTAAGAAAATGTGGCACATATACACCATGGAATACTCTGCAGCCATCAAAAGGATGAGTTTGCGTCCTTTGTAGGGACATGGATGCAGCTGGAAACCATCATTCTTAGCAAACTATCACAAGAACAGAAAACCAAACACCGCATGTTCTCACTCATAGGTGGGAACTGAACAATGAGATCACTTGGACTCAGGAAGGGGAACATCACACACAGGGGCCTATCATGGGGAGGGGGGAGGGGGGAGGGATTGCATTGGGAGTTATACCTGATGTAAATGATGAGTTGATGGGTGCAGCACACCAACATGTCACAAGTATACATATGTAACAAACCTGCACGTTATGCACATGTACCCTACAACTTAAAGTACAATAATAATAAATAAATTTCAAAAAATAAAAAAATAAAATAAAATAAAATAAAAAATAAAATAAAACAATAAATCCACACTATATGCTATTTACCAGTGATTTATTTAAAACAAAGGACAGATAATAGTTAAAAATAAAAGATGGCAAACAAGTTTGTCAAATAGATGTATCCCTAAATCAGACAAGAAGAACAATATTATTTGCAGATCAAAAATAAAGGCATAAAATTGTGTCACATATTATTCCAAAGATATAAACAATTATGTGTATCATAATGTAAAGTTTCACGCTCCAGTGCTTTTATCTTACGTTTTTGAAATTTCTTTCCCCCTGGCCCCATCTGACTGGTGAAAATCTATTGTTTACCAAAATTTTGTTCAAGAATCACCTTCCCTATAAACTTCTCAACTCTTTCAAGCTTTCCAACAAAACATTGAACATGTTCTCTGTTGTACCATCTTCATCTACATATATTTATTAAAATTCTCATCACTCTGTATAGTGTCTATTTACCTGCTAACTTATCAAACAGATTGTGAATGCCTTAAACTTAAGGTTCTATGTCTTATTCATCACTGTGGCAGAGATGGGCTCTTTCTCTACTTTTTGAGCACACAATTATGTGATATTTCTCAGCCTTTCTTATAATTAGGTGTACTTATACACTTAAAGGTCTTTTCCATACAAAGTTTCCATTTGCCATCCTCTATGCCATTTTTCTTTCCCTTGGCTTGATGCCTAGGACCATGATAACTCAAATGCTGGAAGAAGGTGGCCTCTGCGGGAGTATGGGTTTTACCTCACACTGTCTGGAATTACACAAGTTGAAGTTTATTTTTTTTTTCACACTCAGTACCTGGCACTTTATAACAGCTCAATAATAATTGCTAAGTGAACAAGAAACATTTCTTTATTCTCTGTTCAAAGTTACAACATATCTCCTCTAAACATAAAACAGCTCTTTTCAACCATCCAACATATTCCTATCTAGTAATCCGAAATATGTTGAATATGCAGCAAGCCTATCCAGAATCCTATTAATGTTTAGATATTGATATTTTCATTGAATTTGGATAAAAATGGAGTTTAACTAGTTATGTACCGAATATTGACTTAATGTTCTTAATAAAATATTTTATTTTTGTAAAAACTGAAATAATTACTTCATTTATGATAATGTAATGCTGAGTTATAAATCTTTATAAAATGTAAATTTAAATAAGTAGCCCTATAAAATGCCTGCCTGTGGACGCCACAATATAAGTTGTTCTTGATTTGAAAAGAACACTTGTTTTTATAGTATTCATAACCTCTTGAATTATTAGAGAATATATGGAATCATTGTTGTGTTTAAACTGGCTTCCCTTGCACAGCAATATTTCATTGTCAAAGTGACATGGATTATTTTTTAAAGAAATGCATTTAATGGTAATGCATATATTTTTGGGAGCCATGTCGTTTGTCGCTTCTATGATGTTTATATGAATAGGATATTTTAAAAGTGTATTTATTGTTCTTGCATACAGTATCTTTTAAAATATTAGGAAGACCCCGGCTTAGAGAATTATATCCATTCTTGGTGGTAGACTTAAACAAAATGAAGCACTGCTGAAATCCAGATTAATGACTTGTGATGTGATTCTGTGTTAACTGCAACAACTAGGCAAGTCCTCTGAACTTTACTTGTATATTAGGAAAAAAAAATACCACTATATTAGGCCATAGTAGAGTTTTAGTTAGAGAGGAGAGAAACAGCAATCCCCTAACCTCCCTTCAGGGAGGAACGAAACAGATAGAAAAGGGAATGTCGTTGAGGTATCTTTAATAATGGGATTATGTAAATAAGCACAGAGTATGTGTGGCAGATTGTACTGTTTAAAATGTTTGCTGCCCCTCTCCCTGTGGAAGGATTCTGTATATCTGACCAACTGCCATCAAGCTGAACTATGAGACTTGCTTTAAGCAATAAAAGTGAACATAAATCTTGTGTGAGAGCCATCAGAAGCTTCTGCTGTAATGATGATGTGGGGCAGAGCATTGGCATTTAACATAAAGAGGAAATTAACATTTTTCTTTAAGTCACTGAGCTTTGAAGATTAGTTTTTACAGCAACATAATTTAGCATATGTGATATTGTTTATCACTTTTTGCTAACCTCAGCACTGAAAAAGACTCCATACAGCACTCATCTCACAGTATAAATAGGAGAAATAAACCTTCAGAGAAAATAATCATTACTACATTCAGAAAAGTATCCTTTTTTATCAAAATTTTGAATAGGCTCCCAGGAAAACCTACTTATAGCATGAAAGAAAACCAAGGCCAAACAATGTGGCCCTATCAGAGGACCAGTATCTTGGAAATCACTCAGTAAGACAATAAAAATTAAGTAGAAATGAATATATAAACTTGGAGGGAGAAAGAATTTTAGTATTTTTTATACATTCAGTTGTATTTCTTATTTGTGATTCATTTATCTGTGGAGCTCATGTTTCGCTTTTTTCTTTATCTGTATGCATTTTAGACATCACACAATGTATATTACTACCCATAGGTGAATGGTTCTAGAGCTAGTTTTTACTTTATCTATTATGTTTTGGATACATATAAACTGCTACTAAATATCTCTATATGATATTCCAAAGGCACTTTCCTGTCTTTCACCTGGGCGAGTAGTAACAGCATTCTTCTAATACTTAGAACAAAATCACAGGAATTATTCCTCGGACCTCTCCCATTCAATTAATGGTTAATAAATCCGTTTAATCGTATTTATTTAACCTTCCTCCGATAAGAGCTTCTTTTGCCCCTAATCCCCAATGTTTCACCTGTATTGTTACATAAATATCTTAGTTTCTTTACCTCTAGGCTCACTGTATATATATCCATCCTCAACATAAGCACGTGAAAGATCTGTCAAAAATGTAAATTTAACCATGTAAGTGCCTCTTCAGTTTCTAAACTTAGTAAATCTCCATTTCTATGATCAAACTTTGTAGCACATAATTGCAAGCTTTCATGATCTTTTTTATTTCTCTGAAATAATTTGCTATCACTTCCTTCACAGAACCTACATATTTACCATTCCCTTGCAAAATACTTCATCATAAAGCACAGACTATATGCATGTATGTCAAAAATACGGTAAAATAATACTCAAGTACACTAAGAATTTCTTCCATATTTAACTGTAAAGCATTTCACTTGTAATCTTCAGCATGTTTGTTTCAGTTACTTGTTTGTTTTATCATGGCACTGATCCATATGGTATCAGGTCAAAGAAACTAAGTACTGATAGTCCCTGACACCATGAAAAATAATCTCAACCACAAATAATCAATCTATTCTCACTGCACATCGAAGCAGATTTCAGAAGTGTATTTTTCCATAGTGTCTATACAGATACAAAATGTGTTGTTGTTTCATTGCATGTGCACACACATACACATTGTGTATGTGCCTCAAGCTTAAGAAACAGCTCTCTATTCTCATTGTTTGTCACAACAGGGGGGTTGCAATGGATGAATGGCTTTGAGATCACATTAAATGCCTTGAAGCTTTATCCAGATGCTAGAATAAAAACTTAGACAACATATTCCACTCTTGTGGAAATCAGTCCTTTACAAATCTAGGTGCAAAGATCCACTGCAGAGTATTAAAAAAAAACCTGCAGAGCCACTGGACCAATTAATGATGCTCCCTCTTGTTAATCATAATTTTAATCATCATAAAACTATAAAGCAAGAATTCAGACAACAGTAAGGGAAAATAAATAAAAGCATTTGATTATTTTTCAGTCTTCTGAATCCTGACACACACAATTGAAATAAATGTGACTCTTACTTTTCCATACACATTAACAACAAAAGCAAGTAATGGCAGTACTTTTGCCTATTATGAAAAAGATAATTTTTTACACTCCACAAAATCAGACTAACCTGTCTTATATTAACAAATCTTTGTTCTTATATTTTGAATACTGTATTTTCTAATATGTAAAGGTAATTTATCTTGTTTTTAATGTTTCCTGGATATGTATTTTAGGTGAAAATATTTTGTTTTATTTTCTTAATAATTATAAGCAAAATACAACATATTTTTTATTCTCCCATTTCATTCTTGAACCTCCAGTAAGAAGAGTTAATTTTAATACTCATCTAGGCAAATCTGTCTCTGAAAAGTAACCATTTTATTGGGCAACATCATAATCACATCCCAAAAGCAAATAAATTATTTTTTCTGAACTGCATTAGTGCTGCTTCTCCATTCAGTTGAATAATTGAGTTAATGGTGCAATACCTCAATATCAATTGAGATTAACTCAACTTGCAGAGAGGCCATCGACTGTCTGAACCTCCAGATTGCACTGAGCATGCTAATAAGGAACAGAGCAAAAGAGAAAGATTGACAAAAAAAAAATAAAAACAAAACAAAGAAAAACAAGCAGAAAGGTTAAAATGTTTGTGTATACCCTGCATAGGTAAGAGTGTAAAGGAGAGATAAAAGCTACAAACACAACAAGTTTCTGGAAACAGTAGTTTGTACTATTTCTCCTAGTTTTTTTTTTTTTTCTTTTTTTCCTTCAATTCTTTTCACCACCTACTATAACCCAATTTTTTTCTCCTCATTAAATTTTTTATATTATTTCATAAGTGAAGTGATCAATTATAAAATCCCTCATACTTCTCACCACCTCTTGGAATGTACTTAAGTCCACATCTAGTATGAAGTCAATTCTATCATTCACATTTATTATTTAAAACTTCTTCCGCTCAGGCAGTAGCTGTGTAGCCCCATAGGCCTCAACAGTTTAAAACTCTTGGTCTCAACAAATTATTTTCTTTAAAAACTAGGAATATGTGTTCACGTCTCAAAGAAAAAGGAAATTCAAAAGTAGAAACATCTTATAGAAGTTTATTCATGCAACATGAAACACTTCAAAAAAAAGACTAAACAGAAATGAAAAGGGACTATACCAATATCTACCAAATTTTTTATAAAAAATTGGAAGTTAGGGGAGAAAGATAATATACTTAACTTTTTCAAAAGAGGATCAAATAAATAAATAAATGATTTTGGACTGGCACACAGAGCCAGAGAGAGACTTCTCCTCTATGTGTACCAACTCCTCAAAATCCACACTATGGAGATGACTACATCTGTGAAGTTTCAGTAACATGCCAACATCTTAAGATAAACCAATTAGATGGAGGCCTGTGTGTGTTTGGACTGTTGAAGTTGACTGCTGAGAGATCAGGAATACAGATAATGAGTCTGATTCTCTAAAAAGGAAACGAAGTCTTGACAGAATAATCCAAATGCTAAGGATATGGTACATAACAAATTTTTGTAGTGCGATTATATACATTTTTTTAAATTAACCCAGTAAGAAAACAGAGCAGCATCCAGGTAGTCTGCAGGCATCCTCACTGAGCAAACTCCTCTCATATTACCTTTTCTTTAGCTACAAGAATGTCTTAAAACACAAAATTCCTTGCCCTCACAGTATATTGAAAGGAAAGTCAAACTAGTCTGAGATACCTTAAAAAGAGAACCAAAAGTTTATGAAAGATTATGTATGGACAGAAACATGCAAGCATGCAAGCATGAATAAGATAAAAAGGTATAAAATGAAAATGTTCAAAATACTGCAATATGAAATAAAAGAAGATAGAAACAAAAGATATACATGAAGGCTCTCACAACAAGAAAAATAAATTAAGGAACCCAAGAAACTTTTGTAAGTCAATGAAATAAAAAGCATAAGTTCTTAACATGAGATGATTAATTAAAAATTAATATAAAAAGTAAAATTCCAAACTTAAGAAGACATATTAAGAATGAAGACAATATCATCAAATACCTAAAAAATAAATTCAAATTAACAGTACAGATAATTACAACAGTACTGAAAACTGAATTATTCCAAATAGGGCTCTGAAAGTTACTGTGAATAGAGATTAAAAATGACATTAATTGATCAGTTATAAATAAAGGAATACATATGGAAGACAAAGGAAATTTAACATATAAGCAACATTTCTGAAGCAGAGAAGTCAAGAAATGGCAAGGATTTATTTAACTAGATACTACAAAAGAATTTCCTTGAAACTGGAGGAGTTATAAAACTGAGGTTTGTTAAAATGTACTCTGCTTAGGGGAATTTGATACAGAATGTTCAGTTCAAGTATTTCATACATCAGTTTTTGTTCCTTGACTATCACAAATTTGGTGAACCAAACAAAACAAAAATACTTATTTCACAAAGCTTTCACACATCTTTTGGAAATATGGTATAAAATGTGCCAAGTCAATTGCAGAGTTAAGTCTAGTTGATTTGGACAGGGCAGTTTCTATGTTCTTCTTTTAACTTATTTGCATTTTTAACATGTCTGAAGCTATTCTATGAATTGGCATTTTATTTTGCTAACTCCCTTATCAGCTAAACATTTGTTTCCCCCAAAGTTACTTTTCTATTTACTGTAAACATCCTAGAACAAGTTATTAAACATTACCATAGAATTTCCAAAATTTTACAAGGAGAAAGGAATAATACTTCAAGAATGGATACATTTATTTATTTATTTATTTATTTATTTATTTATTTATTGAGATGGAGTCTTCTTCTGTTGCCCAGGCTGGAGTGCAGTGGCGCAATCTCAGCTCACTGGGTTCAAACGGTTCTCCTCTCTCAGCCTCCAGAGTACTTGGGATTACAGGCATGTGCCACCATGCCGGGCCAATTTTTGTGTTTTTAGTAGAGACAAGGTTTCACCATGGCCAGGCTGGTCTCAAACTCCTGATGTCAGGTGATCAACCCGCCTCAGCCTCCCAGCTCCAGCTGGACCCAAATATGCTTATACATTGAAGCAATAACATTTTAAGTTATGTATTTTATTATGTTTACAAATTTATAGAAAAATAGCAATATTAAGTTAAGCCTAATAACTTTTAAAATTGATAGAATTGAAAGTATATATATATTTAATTTTATTAAAATTAATTAATCAAATCATGTCTGGGATTACAGACATGAACCACTGTGCCCGGCCAAGAATGTAAACTTTTTAAAATATTTAAAATAAATTGTACTGTATAGCAATTATATGGCTTCAGATACATTGAAAATGCAATTTAAAATTTTAGTATATGGAATGTAAAATTGGACAGATTCTGGTTTAAGTCTAGCCTGTGTTACTTAATCCCTGAATGACTTTGTGAATTTTACTTATACAACCTACACTTTAGTTCCTCTAACTATACAATGTGGATAATAATATCTACCTCATAGGATTATCATGATATAAAGTATGACCAGAGCTTTATATTCTGCCTGTAATAACTACAGGATACAAGTTTGTTCTTAATGCTATTTTTATTTTCTATTTATTCTTCTCGTTTTATAAGTCATCATCACATCTGGAGAAAGATTTTGACAGCAGTAGTGTTCGATGCTATGTGCACATTAGAACCACTAGGGAAGCTTTTTAAAAACACAGATGCCTGAATCCTATCACCAGGGATTCTTATATAATTGGCCTTAAGAGAGAATGAAACCTTAATATTTTTGTTTTCCTCAGGTGACTATTTTGTGCATCCAAGTTTGAGACCCACTTATTTAAAAGCACTTCAGTTTGTACTGTCTGACTAGATTACTTCCACTTTAAATCATTCACATTGTGTTAGTTGTGTCTACCCTATAAAACATTAGCAATCTATCAAACACAAATCCTTGTCAATTTTACTTCTCAAATATTTTTAAGCCAACTTTCTATTCAGTTTTCCTCATATTCGCAGTCTGGCCTTCATCACCTCCTACTTGGATTACTGCATAATTTCCCACTGCTCTCTCTTTCCAGCCTTGCTCTTTATAAATTTCTTTTTTAGGCTAGAATGAAACTCTCACTCATCTACTAAAACTTTTCAATGCTTATTTAACATAGAGGATGGAGCACAAATTCTGTGCTTTGTTCCTCAATGTCCTTTATAACGTTTCTCCTTTTTAACAATTAAATTGAACACACAATCTGTATTCAAGCACTACCAAGTGCATTGTAGTGCCATAACTTTACACAAAGTGTTGCTTTTTCTTCTTCTTTAAATGCCCTTCCTTCTTTTGTTTTCCTGTATCATCCTTTGATATTTATCTCAGAAATTCAGGCCTCCTGCAAAACCCCTAAACTCATTGTGTCAGGCAAAGAGTGCATCTCCTATGCTCCTAAAATTCTCATTGCATTAATCACTTTATTAATTAATTATTTTAGACAATAAGTTCTTCAATGAAGGTGTGGTGTCTATCTTATCTTTGTATATTCAAAGCTTAACATACTCCTGTGGCAATCAGTAATGTGAGTTGATTAAGATGATTCAAAGAGCATAAAATGATAGTATCAGTAGAGACTTCATAGCTTCTAGAGTAGAAATTCCCTAAATGACAAGTAAGAACATTTTTACCAAGCTTTTAAGAATCTTTTAGTATTACTTGTAGCTAAAATTAATTTTTGGGTTACCACATACAAGGATGGAAATGTTGATTGCATATTCTAGAGTGGGGCTTTATGCCTTGAGATACACACATGGTATCTCACCCACTTGAATGGCACAGGTCATATGCGGTGGCCGAGATTAGCTGGACCCAAATATGCTTATACATTGAACCAATAACTTTTTAAGTTATGTATTTTATTATGTTTATAAATTTACAGAAATGTAGCAATCTCAAGTTAAGCCTAATAACTTTTAAAATTGATAAAATTGAAAGTATATATATTTTTAATTTTATACTCCTTGACTCTTTACTACAACAATGGCTATTAACATGAAACCCCCATTTAATAACTCATCACTTAAATAAAAGTAATCCTTTTTCTCTTCAAAATAATTTACTTATTTTAATCATGAGAAATAAATTTGTAACATTACGTTATCAGAAATCATAAATTTAAAACTAACCAGATTTTAACATATATTTTTTCTTGTAATTGATTTACACAAGTGTGACAGAAAAGCATTACATTTGCTTTTCTCCTTGAAAAGATCTTTGGGTCTTGCCCTACCCAGCAGCCCTATACCTTGCCTTAATGCTACGTATAGCTGGAGTTTATCTCATACCATGAATAGCCAAGCATCACATGGAACATATCGTAAGAAATATTCCATAAAAATAAACTTGATGGGATCATGACAGAGATGGCATTCTACAAATTTTAAGAATTGGAGACTATCTTATAGACTTTGTTAAGATAAGATCATAATCAGTTCTCAACGTCAATGTGGTACATTTACAAGCAATGCCAACAGTGTGAGATCCCAACACAGATGTCAAACCAGGAATTATTTGACTTGAATGGCTTGGTAAAATAACCCATTTGGGACATCCAGCATTTCCACTGTTGGGTAAGTATTGTTGTCAGCAGTCACACTGTCCAGGTGGATGATGCATCCTTGACATTCAAGTCTTACAATTACTTAAAAATGACTCCAGCATTCTGTTACAATTTTTTCAGGTTGTAAAAGTCTTCTTAATGCTGGTACTAATTTGCTTGATATTTTTCCTGCATCTTTTATAGCTTTAAAGTGGGGAATTGATTTTGGTAACACAAGCAGATATTTCATTTTTATTGAATAAAAGAAAGGTATTGCAAATGTAGCTGCTGATTCTTTTAGAGACTACTTTCAAATTCAATAAAGTTGAATAGTCAGTTACAAAATATTCACTTCTCATGGTTATGACAAAGTCTTCTCTTTGTTCATTTACATAGCATCTTTTGTTTTCAAATTACTACAAAGATTATCAATGAAAACAAGTTTGTTTTTGGACTTCAGTTTCCCCAAGAGCCAAGCAAAATTAAGGAACCATTTTCCCGATTTACAAGCTTCCTTCTCAAATTCAATGATTCTCGATATTTCACCACTTTTTTTAATGTTTATTTTTAATTTTTGTGGGTGTATATTAGGCATATATGGCATATGAGATGTTTTAATATAGGCATGTATAGACCATATGAGCAGTAAAAGGGAATCTACCAAAAGTATACTTATGGCTAAGACATTGAGAAAAGACTATGTAACTCTGCATTTTACTCATAAACTACTCTAATAAAGTAATCTGATGTCTAAATTAAGATATAGACTTTTATTATCTATATTTTATAGAATTAAAAAAAGTTTGTCTCAAAATAGGAACAGTGAAGTAAATAATTATGTATCCTTATAACGAAATGAACGCATTCATTTATCAAAAGACGAAACAAGTTTACAGATAAATGCCTTTGATTTAGAATTAAGTAAATACAGTACACAAAGTTGTGTATCACATACTATATCAAATATGTAATAAAGTATGCATAGAAAAAATAGAAATTAACACAAAAATGTTATGTAGTTATTATCTATAGCAGAGAATCATGGACGATTTATATTACCTGAAATTGCTTTGTATTTTCTATACCTTTTTTTTGCTACAAATCAATTTTAAAATTTAAAAAATTAGAAAAAGAAAAAAATTATGTAGATCATATTATTAATGATAGAAAATGTGCTTAAATGCTTGCTTTTTATTATTTTCACAGTATACTTAGGTTGAAAGGTGATTATATATGAATATTTTAAAATACATATAATTTTCTCTGTGCCAGACACCTTTTCTACCACTTCAAAAATATTAACTCAATCCCCATAACAACCCTAATGAGACTATTTCTATTATCTTGCCTGTTTTACAGGTGGGGAAACCAAGGCATGAGATGCTAAGTAAGTAGGCTACAAAAAAACACATCTTTGGTGGGGGAGCTGAGATATTACAGTCTGTGCTGTGAACTACTATGATGTTCCCATTTATAATGATTATAACATGTTATCTTTTTTTAAAAGTAATTAATTGTAATTTATTAAATAATAAAATTGGCTTTTCTCAAAAACCATATTAACATTTATAAAACCAGTCTACCAAGAAAACAATTATTTTACTTTTACTGATACTATTTGATATGGTTTGGCTATGTCCCCATCCAAATTTCTACTGAATTGTATCTCCCAGAATTCCCACATGTTGTGGGAGGGACCCAAGGAGAGGTAATTGAATCTTGGGGGCCAGTATTTCCTGTGCTATTCTTGTGAGAGTGAATAAGTCTCATGAAATCTGATGAGTTTATCAGGGGTGTTAGCTTTTGCGTCTTCCTTATTTTTTTCTTGCCACCACCATGTAATAAGTGTCTTTTGCCTCCCACCATGATTTTGAGGCCTCCCCAGGAATATGGAACTGTTAAGTCCAGTTAAACCCCTTTTTCTTCCCAGTCTCAGGTATGTCTTTATCATCAGTGTGAAAATGGAGTAATACAGTAAATGGGTACCAGTAGAGTGGGGCATTGTTGAAAAGATACCTAAAAATGTGGAAGCAACTTTGGAACTAGGTAACAGGAAGAGATTAGAAATGTTTGAAGGGCTCAGAAAAAGACAGGAAAATATGGGAAAGTTTGGAACCTCCTAGAGACTTGCTGAATGGCTCTGACAAAAATGCTGACAGTGATATGGAAAATAAAATCCAGGCTGAGGTGGTCTCAGATTGGCAGCTTCCACATGGTATCAAGCCTGTAGGTGCACAGAAGTCAAGAACTGAGGTTTGGGAATCTCTGCCTAGATCTTAGAAGATGTATGGAAATGCCTGGAGGCCCAGAAAAAAGTTTACTGCAGAGGTGGGGCCATCATGGAGAACCTCTACTAGGGCAATACAGGAGGGAAATGTGGGGTTGGAGTCCCCACACAGAGTCCCTACTGGGGCACTGCCTAGTGGAGCTGTGAGAAGAGAGCTACCATTCTCCAGACCCCAGAATGGTAGATCCACAGGCGGTGTGCACTGTGCACCTGGAAAAGCCCCAGACACCCAGTTCCAGCCTGTGAAAGCAGCTGGGAGGGAGGCTGTACCCTGCAAAGCCATAGGGGTGGAGCTGCCCAAGACCATGGGAACCCACATCTTGCATCAGCATGACCTGGATGTTAGACCTTGAGTCAAAAGAGATCTTTTTAGAATTTTCATATTTGACTGCCTGGCTATATTTCAGACCTGCTTGGGCCCTGTATACCCTTCATTTTGGCCAATTTCTCTCATTTGGAACAGCTGTATTTACCCAATACTTGTATCCCATTGTATCTAGGAAGCAACTAGCTTGTTTTTGATTTTATAGGCTCATAGGTGGAAGGGACTTGACTTGTCTCAGATGAGACTTTGGACTGAGGACTTTTGGGTTAACGCTGAAGTGACTTAAGACTTAGGGAGACGGTTGGGAAGGCATGATTGGTTTTGAAATGTGAGGACATTCGATTTGGAGGGGACAGGGGTTAGCTGATATGGTTTATCTGTGTCCCCACCCAAATCTGATCTTAAATTGTGTCTCCCAGAATTCCCACATGTTGTGGGAGCGACTCAGGAGGAGGTAATTTAATCTGGGGGCCGGTCTTTCCAGTGCTGTTCTAGTGATAGTGAATAAGTGTCATGAGATCTGATGGGTTTATCAGGGGTTTCCACTGTTGCTTCTTCCTCATTTCTCTCACTGCCACAATGTAAGAGGTGCCTTTTGCCTCATGTCATGGTTCTGAGGCCTCCCCATCCATGCAGAACTGTAAGTCCAATTAAAACTCTTTTTTTTCCCCCTGTCTCAGGTATGTCTTTATCAGCAGTGTGAAAACAGACTAATATACTATCCTAACCTAAAAAGCCATTTTATTTTAATAAACTTGGTATACTTGATGCCTCTCAAGAACCGTGTTCTCAAAATGTATAGTCACTTAATTCGGCCTTAAATAATTTACGGACCATTGTTTTAATATTTTGTTAAAATGCTGCTGATTACTCATTATCATAGCTAGCAATTTATAGAATCTATGGAAAAAAATGTCCTTTACATTGGCCTTAGAAGCATTTTTTAATTGAAGACCCACTTTTGAGAGAGACTGCTGAGCTTGAGTTATAAATGATAAGTCCTTTTTATCCCAGCTGGTTCAGTTTAATCACTCAGCATGGATAACCACGTGATGAAATGTATTTCTCCTTTGTGCATATTACTAAACATTATTATTGGGAGATATTTAAATTTGTTTCTTTGCAGCTGCCAAATATGCCTTGTTATATATTGCTTAAACATGAGTTCTAAGAACATGAATAAACAGTGTTTGTTTTAACAATAGCTTTCACTCTCACAAGGAAGTTGCCTGTAATTTAGAAAGTTTTCAACTGAAAACATAAAGAAGCTATGCTAAATAAGCCCCATACCAGAACAGATGTTCTGCTGCTTGGTTTCCAAGAAGTTTACATAATTTAAGTGATGTACAGTTTCAATAAACATATTTCCATAAACATAGATTCTTTTCATTCTCAACAGCAAACATTTACTATGCCTTGATATGTGCTGCAAATTCTGCTAGATATTATAATGCAAAGTAACAGCCTCTAGCCCCAGCTCTCAAAATTATGGGATCAGATAAAGCATTGCAAATCAGATGGCTGGATGATTGGATAAATAGAAAAATGACTACTAGTTAGATAAACAGATAGATAATGCAGGAACTTGGAATCTAAAATTTTAGTTGAATATTTTATTGACAAGAATAACTTTCTGAGTTATGCAGTTGTAACATTAGGTTAAATGGAAATACAGTAAAATAATATATGTAAAACATACAATAGAGGTGGTAATTATTATTAAACAATAAATGGCTGTGTCATTACTATAGGATAGGAAGAGCAATAAATTTTGAATTTATTGTGTGTTCACTGGGTCTTGGTTAACCACTCTTTGAATGTTTATGATAAATATGGGTTTTAGAAGGAAGGTAACATAAAGCAACTGCTTCAGGAAATCAAGAGCACTAACAAATGCTAAACTTTAAGGAAAACTTTCCCAACAGGTTGTAACTTGAACTGGAAAAATTTTCACAGATGTTGTCAGAAAAATTAATTCATTGTCTTAGAAGACATTATTTTCTTACTTAAATTATTGCAACTTTTCAAATTATAGATAGAAGAGAATACAATCTTTCTAATCCAACCCATGATGCCAGAGTATCTCTGATTCTAAATATGAACAAGATATGCACATCCCTACACAAACATCACTCAGTGAATAAATATGTCAGCAACCAACTTAAAGATGCAAGTCAAATTCATAAACGTATTTGAAAATTAGAAGTGATGCTCATAAAGATTTATACTGTTATTGCAAATATGTTTTATAATTATAGTTTAAAAATAAAATTTACATTCTTATTTTGGCAAAGAAAATTAGATAACCTCAATATATGATAAAAAATGAATTCAAAAAGATCTATCAAAAATTGAAGATAATATCATATAACATGGAAAAAATAACAAAAATTAAAGCAGCAATACAGCTAATAATGATATTATAGGGATCATCGAGATATTCCTGAAGCAAAATTTCTTCACACATATTTGGCATGGATCTTAAACTTCTGACTAACACCTAAGCTTCAAATAAAAAGAGTTGAGAAAGTGGTATACAAGAGATTTACATATGTAAATTTCCCAATAAATCCATTAAAAATAATCTGAGCTAATAGGGTTGTATAAAGATGCAAAACACAAAATAAACATACTAAATTAAATGGTCATTATGTGTAAGGTACTCAGGTCCTGTTTATGCTGTTTCATGGTTTAATGTGCCTGCTAAACTAGTGCAAAGGATTGTTAGAATTATATAGGTATCTGAGGCCAAGACGCTCCCAAAGGTGGGAATAAATTATTTATAATTTTCATACACACGTTTTTTATATATCAAGGTGAAGGGAAGTCAGGCATCATATATTTGAGGAGAGAGAAATAATATGTCACAGTAACTTTATTTTCTGCCCAAAATTCATAGAATTCGATATAAATTGAAGGGAAAGGGATTTCTGAGTACAAACTAAAAGAGCATTTTCACTAAAAATTAATTTGGTCATTCAAGTACAGCTAACAATGATGATAACAATTTAACACAGTACAGAACCAAAAGGGGGACAAGATCTTCTTTCTCACTTTATCATAGATCTCTTTCATTCTGCTGCTGCATTTCATCTATGCTGCTAAGGTGTATTATTAAAATAACGTACCAAGTATCAGAATGCACAAATGTTCCATATATGTTTCTGTGCAACATGTTCACATGTACATAAATAATTATGTATTTACATAATTATAGGACTAGAATGATGTATACCAGGGCTCAGCAAATTGTTGCCTACTACCCAAAGCTAGCCTACTGCCTGTTTTAATAAAGTTTTCTTGGAACAAACCAACTAATCTGAAATATAAGGAAAGATAAGAACTTCCCAGAAAAGGCAGGACAAGATGATTTGCTTACATGAGTATTAGATTCCTGGGCTGCTGTAACAATTAGCACAACATGATGAACTAAAAGAGCAGCAATGCATTTTCTCACAGCTTTTCAAGTCAGAAGTCTGAAATCAGTTTGAATGGGCTGAAATCAGAATGCTGGTACAGAGGCACTCCCTCTAGACGTTCTAGGCTCTGCTCTATGAGGGCAGATCTCACCCCTGACAATCCAGAGACACAGTATCTGCTTAAGTCTGGGACTGAATCAGAACAAGGAGAATTTGTCCACTCGTGAAGACTTTGCAGCTAAACAAGAGCTAAGACAACAGGAAAAAATATTCTCTGAAGTGGAAGTGTAAAGGAAAGACTCAAAACCAAGGGTAGGTGCACATTGAGATAAGTCTTCTGGCACACCAACCATCACAATAAACACAAGGCAACAGTAGCAAAATTTGAAGCCTGTGGTGTTCTCAGGGTAACTGCAGCAACAATACATCCCAAAGCAGCTCTAGTCCTGATAATATTAACTCAGTGCTCCATACTAAAGACCAAGAAGAGATAGACCAATGCATCATTGCATTAAAGAACATAAATCAATGTTACTAACAAAACTACAATACATTTGGTAAGGGAAATCAGCAGCTTAAAATATCACAATATTGGTGCTTAATACCATAATCAAAGTATCTTATTCCTAAGTATAGAGATAACCTAATGTCACATTCTATACATTTTCTACTTTCTCAAAAATTGTTAGATATAATAATTTTAAAAAGTTATCACTTATTAAAGGAAAATGTATTCAAATGTAATTACATGCATGTAACATTTTAGCATTTTCATGTAAGTATCTTGTAAACAAAAAAAGTTTTCATGAATTATATCACAGTGCAGAAAAAGACAAATTATTTTAAGTGAACGGTTGCATTTCACACTCACAATGTAAAACATCAATAAATGTCTGTAAAATGTACTAAGAGCTTACAGAAAGCAATAGATTATTCACAAAGAACTGAAGAACTGGTTTTGTAGCTGAATACAGAATACCTGTATGAAAATCTCTAATTAATGTCAAGTAAGAATGAGCTGAAGTGAAATAAGTTAGATGCTTGGAGTTGAATACTCAATATTTCTGAGTAACAGAAGAATAACACTAGGAACAGAAATTCAAATAGAAGTCACTTTTGAGTAGCGTTATGTTTCACTAAAAACAGAGAGCATATGCTTGAGATAAAAGTACAAGCTTGTTGAATTGATACATATAATTTTAAAGGGATCTGTGGTACATATAAGATAAAATAAGTCAGTTACTGATTATAATAACCATCCCCATGAATATCCTGAAGAAGAAATTTTCAAAGCTGGAGTTAAACCTATGTAATAATAAGGGATAATTGTTTTTTATGGTAAATTTTACTGTTTTATATCTTGGAGATTACTAATTTTTGAGACTTAAAATACCTAAAATTTAATTATGATTAACATTTCATAAGCTGTGGACTTGATTGAAAGTGATCCCTTGATTGTTTCCTGTAATGACTAAATATTGTATTCCCTACTGACAAGTTTTGTAACGTCAAGGTTATTTGAACAAACAAAATTGAAATTTCAAAAATGATTTCAATATTTATTTGCACAATGATGTCAAGTCATAACTGTCTGTATTTTCTTTAAATCATCTCAAGAATAATTTACCACAAAATGTTGAGATTCTTTGAAATTTTGTCTAATTATTTATTTTTGGATGAAGTAAGTGAAAAAAAGAAAAACGTAGTAATTTACCTAAAGATAAAAAAGCCAAACTTAAGACCACCAAAACCATTTTATGCCAGTTCTAAAGAAGAATAATAAATAATATATTTAAATTTTATAGACAAAACAATTTTTTTGAAAAAACATCGTTAATTAAATTTAATCTTCCTCAAACGCTTTGTCTTTCAAAAGGGAGCTCTCTGAGCGCAGAGATTTTTTGTCTGTTTTTTATACTTCCTACTTTCTTGATGTCATTTTTTATTCAACACGAAGAATAGTAGCTGGCATTAAAAAATAAGCTTTGATAGTTGATTCTCAAATGCATGAATGTATAAATAACCTTTGATATCTCCGGCAGAATTCACAGCAAAAAAAAGGAAGATAACTTTTATTGGCACATATAAGTTAGGTACATAAGAGTTGGAAGTATACTTCATGGTACTTAAAACTTAATTTAATAAATGAACATGTAAATTCAAGAGTATCTTTTCAAAATTCAAAAAGAATCATATTATTTGCTTATTTGTTTTTCAATAATTTTATCAATAATTCTAATCAGAAATATTTTAGTTGCAAAGAATAAAAACCAAATCTAACCAGATTAAAATGATGTTTAAAAACCTAAACTTTTAAAAAAATGCTTAAAGAATATTAACATAGAGAATTCTCACAACATTCCAAAAAGAGCTGAACATTGGTATCTTGGGAAGTATAAATATCAAGTTATCTCTAGGAATTCCAAAGCCAAAAGTTCATCAAAGACATTCCCTATGCATCAGAGTTATCTTTCTTCAGTTACCTTTTGTAATTTGCTTCTTTCTATTTTATCACCAGCCAATTCAGCCTCTAAATGTCTCAATTCTATACTTCCCAGAAATATTTAGCTCAGCACAGACTAAATATTTCCACCATGTTCACCATGTGTCTACCTCAATCCAATGTTTACTTGCTTTATATCATTCATTGCAGTCTCTCCCTCTTCCCAGGGAGGTTTCAATATGAGAAAGGAAAGGTTAGTGGTGGCCATCAAACTGAATAACATCTAAAATTAAAATTCTGAGAATAAAGTTTGAGCTTCTTCAAATGTCTCCTGGTTAGCCTCAATCTACCATTTATCTGTTTACTTGCGATCTCTAGTTGCCTTTCCCCGTACTCCACACATACACGCATTTTGCATTTGAGGCATAAGCCTATGCCTTGACTGTGTTTCCCTCTGCTTGAAATGTTTACCCTTCCTTCCACTCAGAAAAATCTTACCCATTTAAAACCTCAGTTGAACTGTAACCTCTTCCAAATCAACAAGGAAATTCCATTTCCACCTCCACTGGAATCCCTTGGCATTTTAATTATACTGTTCATATAGTTGTTCATGACGTGGCTGACTTTGCCATGGTCCCCATGAGAGCTTCATCCATGAAGGCTTCAGCATAACATAATTCCTGGGCCTGATATCCATTTTTGTGCCTTTCCCATTTTTGTTAAAAGTTTAATTTTAAAAGCCTCATCATTATTTCCAATTGCCACTTCTCAATTTTCTCCTCCTAAACAACTTACAACTCTTCTTGACAAAGTTATTTTCTAACATTACTATAAGGAACTGACATTATTGGAGTTATCCAAAATGTAAACATTATATAACTGGTATCCATAAGATATTACAAAAGAAAAATTTCTGACTGAAAGTAACTGTGTGTGCTAAGTCAACAGAATTTTAGACATCATCAACTTCAATTACATTAGCTTCTCCAAACAATCACAACTTAGATTAAATTAGATGGTCTAACAGCATGAACAGTTTTCCATTCTTCCTACTCTAAAAGGCATTTTAAAATAAAGACATTTTATTTCAAAGGTTTTCTGTCCTGGAGATTAATGTTTCAACAGCTAATTCATTGGAGATCACTTAACATATTAGTAAAAGAATGATAGTAACCCAAAAACACACAAGTCTGAAAACAATGCTCCTTTTTTTGTTAAATTTTAATACGTGTTTGATACATGCTACAGACATGGGTTTTAAAATGCTCTCATGATTGATCTTCTCTCAGAAACTTTAAACCAAAGTTTTATGCTATTAAGATCCCTACTTATATTCAAATAAACTAAAAGTAACCAAACATGCCATCAGTAAGCCTAATGAAAGCAGTATTAATTTTAACCTTTTTCTTTCATTTTTTGTTCAATTTTTGAGTCAGATATTAAAAGTAGGAATAATATATGAACACTTCATTAACTCCTTATGCCATACATTTTTAACATATTTTTCTTTAACTGAATAATAGACCAAAATGAATTAACAAAGTATTATTCTATATTGGCAGGGAAAAGGCCACTGACTAAGCTACTCTTCCTTATTCAGTATTTAGTAATTACAGATTATGTAAATACAGAAAAATTGTTTGAAAGAATAAGAATTTTAATTTCTGCTTCTGGCTAGTATGCACATGGATTATCATGCTAAATAAACCATATTTTACTTATACCATAAAGAATACTTTTCATTAATTATTAGGATCACTAATAAGTATGGCAAGGGAGAAATAGGAAATAAATCCATTAAAGTGTAATGATTAATAAGGAAAAAATGAGATTGACAATGATTCACTAAAATAAGGAAAATATGTCCCCCCACTTTCAAACATTAAACTAGGAGTCCTCCATGAGTGATAACTGTTTCCAGGATAGCAATATCTACTTTTTTTCCGATAGAAGTAAGCAGCATTCTCTCTTGAATATATCATCCACAATTTAGGACCTCTATACCCCAGAGATTACATCAACAAAATAAAAACTTACCAAAAACATACAATGAACAAACTTTAATTAATGAGCATAAACATAAAAGAAACAGATCTAGTACCATGCTTAGATATTAGACATGGTGGAATATTTAAATACAGAATATGTAATAACTATGTATAAAAATAAACAATGAAATAAAAACATGTAAGAAAGAGGAGGCCACAAATATTGGCATCAAGATTAGAAAAAATGAATAGAGCACTAAAATATAAAAATACAGTAATTGAAAGTAAAAGACTATGAGATCCAATGTCAATGTACAATAAAGAACATAATTTTGACCGTCACTCATGCTAGAGATAAGAGAGATATATATATATAAATAATATATATATGCAAACAAATGCTTTAAGACATCAGAATGGTAATACAGTAGTGAAGAATTCCTGAGTCAACTGTGGCATGAAAGATAAATCTGTAAAGATGAGCCCAGCATTTGGGGTGGCATTGAGCCTGAGGGTAGTAGCTGATAAGGAAGAGGAAAGTAAAAGGATTAGCAGAGAGTATGCAGCCTTTCAAGGGTAGAGGGTCATATTTTAGAAACAATGGGGCCTCCAAGAATGGAAACTCTGTTGAACACTCCTGTGTTTTTGGTAGTGACCCCAAAAGGCTGCACAACAGTATTTGGAGCAAATTGAGACTATAGCAGCATTAACATAAACTGCTTCAAATTATCCATATGGTCTAGAAAATTTAAATCCTTAAATCTGGATACAAAGTAAACATGTATGTATCAATTTTATGCCTGTATTTCAAGAAACAAAAATTTGAAAATACACATTTTTACAAATCACTTACGATCACAAAAAGACATTAAATTAGGAATGAGGTATCACAAGCAATTTTGAGTTTATTCTAGATATATTGCAGTGACATAACATCAAAAATGAATTGATTAACATTGTACAGAAATGGAAACAAATATATGATTATCTCAATACATGCAGAAAAAAAGTACATTTGGTAAAAATACCTAACTCTGAAGGCAGAAGAGAAGTTTCTTGATATGACAAGTAATGTCTATGGTATACTTACCATAAGTAACATGGTTGACTATGATTTATTAAATAATTTTCCCATTAGATTCATAATAAGACAAGGATAGCTGAAATAAACAGTTCTATGAAACCAGGCCTCAAGGTCTTAGCTGGTGAATTAAGGCAAAACAAAGAGATGAAACATCTAAGGACAGAAAATTATTTTAAAGAAATAACTATTTGGAGAAGACATCATTGTGAATGTAGAACTTTCATTTTTTAATTTTCAGAGAACATTTTGCAGTTAATAAAATAAGAGGAATTTGATGGAAGCACAGCATGTTTGTGAACTGACAGAAATAAATTCTTTTTCTACACCATCATCAATAGAAAATACGCTTTAATGTAGGAACCATTTATAATAGCATGCCTAATCAGATCATTAATAATAAATACAACAAATGGTATGTTAAGATTTCTATAAGGAAAACTAAAATATATGATTGAGAGAAATTAAGGGCCTAAATAATAAAAGATTAGGCATGTTCATAGAAGGGGTAAGAGCCAGGTAGAGCAAAGATGCTCCTGAAAAACAGCAAGGTGAATAAATCTGTGATAGGAGATAGTAAAATTTAGAGAGAGCTACAGTAATAAATATCCTGTGGTATTTGCACAAAAATGGGTAAATGGGCCAATGGAACAGCAAAGACTGTGCAGAAATAAACTTACTTCTATTTTAAATAGTAGATGTGAAAGAGCTGGAATTGAAGATGATTGTAAATAAAGGAGTTTATTTAATAAATATTTCTGGATTAGTTTGTTTTTCATATCGTCATTATATGTATTTTGATTCTTGTGCAACACAGCATTTGCTACAAATCAAAATAAATGATTTAGCATCTTAAACCTGAAAGACAAAATTTGAATATTTACAACCATAGTAGAATAGCTTTATAATATCAGCATGAGAAAGATTTATTAAATACTTTTCAAAATGTACTGAGGGTAATAGGAGACAGTACGTTTTATTTCATTAAGAACTTCTGTTGATAAGGATACACTGAAGCAAAAATGCAAGCTGCAACACAAATAACTACCAATGTTGATATTCAGATTATTGACAGAATTCCTGAAAATCTACAGGTAAAATACATTATCTGATAGAAAAATAGAAAAGGACAGAAAAAGGAGCTTCCAGATAACTGAACACGTGGAGGTTCCTGGAAGGTGGCACAAACAGGGAGAGCATGGAAGCTCACTCTGCTTCCCACATAGCTTATTCTATGCATTTCTGCATCTGTATCTTCTGTGATAATCTTTTATAGTCAACTGGTAAACCTAAGTTTTTCCCTGTTCTGTAAGCCACTGCAACAAATTAGTCAAACTCAAAGAGGGGGTTGTGAACTTGCAGCCGAAAGCTCAGAAGTTCTGGAGGCCTGAGCTTGTGACTGGTGTCTGTGGGGAGCTGGGACGGTCTTGTGGAGTGAGCCTTCAACGTGCGGCATCTGACACACTACCTGCAGGTAGATAGTGTCATAATTGAATTGGCGGACACCAGCCGGATATTAACAGAGAGGACAAACAGTAGCTGAGAGTAAAGAAATGAATAAATGGAGTATTAATTGAGGAAAAGTCAATATTGTATTAACAACTGGAAAGAGTCTCAAAGCAAGAGATGATATTGTCTCTCACCTTAATTATTCCAGATGCCTGAAAGGGTGACGATATACATTTGCCAAGACCACTCCCACTTTTGGAATCTGACAAGATTGAAAGGAAGCCTATAAGCATGAGTAACCTCACCCTGGCAGACATTCTTACAATGTGGTGGAGTGGACTAATTATTAATGGTTCTGTATATTCTTTTGATGTAAAAGATCCATGGCCAAAAACCAGGGGTGGCCTGTGTTGGTGATATATATATATATGTTTTAATTAGTTTTCATCTATGATTCCTGGTTAATAACTCCTAAAATCCTTGGGATTTCCAAAGTACTGTCTTTTGTGTGTCTTCTGTCTGATAGGTTCAGGGTGGTGCTGGTCATGCGAAAGACTAAGGCGGGATTAGAGGGCTGTACTTTCAGCCCCACATTGCAACCTCCAGGGAGGGGAGAGGGGCTGAAGGTCAAGTTGATCACCAATGGCTAATGGCTTAATCAATCATGCCTACATAATGAAGCCTTTATAAAACTCGAGGACAGGATTAGGCGAGCTTCCAGACAGGTAAACATGTGAAGGCTCCTGGAGGGTCAGCACCCCAGGGAGGGCATACAAGCTTTGTGCCCTTTCCCCCATACTTTGCCCTACATCTTTCTTCGTTATTTATAATATCCTTTATAATAAACCAGTAAATGTGAGGAAGGAAGGAAGGAAGGAAGGAAGGAAGGAAGGAAGGAAGGAAGGAATTTTACATTAAAAAATTGAATTTTTCTAAGACAAAAGGGCAAACACATGCACACACACAGAAGATCTTCAGCCTCATTAGTAGTAAGGAAAAGTAATTTAACCACCATCCCAAAAAATTCCATACTGTGGCTACATGCATAGATTTGCCAAAAATTAAGAATTCTGAGAATACCTAATGTTGGTAAGAATTTGGAACAAAATGTGGCTCTTACTCTTATTCAAAGTATAAAATTAAGCTACATGTTGGAAGGGATATATCATTGTCACTGAAACTACATATCATTGAGTTGTACTTAAAGATAATGTATACGTCCTATAAAATCTCTGCAACATCTAAACTAACAGATATGTACAAGAATATTCTTAGCAGCGTAGATCTTAAAAGAAAAAAAAACTAAAATCTATTCAAGTGTCTATGGACAGGTGAGTTAAATAAACTGTTGTTTACTTAAACAAAAAAAATAGACAGCAGTGAAAATTAATGTAGGAAATGCAGCTGACAAAAATATTGCTAAGTGATGAATGCAAATAAGGGCAAATGCAAACAAAAATATTCACATATAGAATAGAATCAATATTCCTTACCCTGACTTTCAATTTCTACATGCTCTGGTGCCATGTTATAACATCCTTATGTATCATTGAATGATTGATTGACTTTCTGTTTCCCACACTAGAATGGCACTCCATGAAAAATATAGATTTTTTTTATTTTTTTAAATTACACTTTAAGTTCTAGGGCACATGTGCACAATGTACAGATTTGTTACATAGGTATAAATGTGCCATGGTGGTTTGCTGCACCCATCAACTCGTCATTTACATTAGGTATTTCTCCTAATGCTATCATTTGCACAGCTCCCCACCCCCCGACCAGCCCCGGTGTGTGATGTTCCCTGCCATGTGTCCATGTGTTCTCATTATTCAACTACCACCTAAGAGTGGGAACATGTGGTGGTTGGTTTTCTGTCCTTGTGATAGCTTGCTTAAAACAACGGTTTCCAGTTTCATCCATGTCCCTACAAAGGACACGAACTCATCCTTTTTTTATGGCTGTGTAATGTTCCATGGTATATATGTGCCACATTTTCTTAATCCAGTCTACCATTGATGAACATTTGGGTTGGTTCCAAGTCTTTGTGATTGTGAATAGTGCCACGATAAGCATACGTGTGCATGTGTCTTTATCATAGAATGATCCTTTGGGTATATGTCCAGTAATGGGATTGCTGGGTAAAATGGTATTTCTAGTTCTAGATCCTTGAGGAATCGCCACACTGCCTTCCACAATGGTTGTACTAATTTACCCTCCCACCAACAGTGTAAAAGCGTTCCTATTTCTCCACATGCTCTCCAGCACCTGTTGTTTCCTGACTTTTTAATGATCGCCATTTTAACTGGCTTGAGATAGTATTTCAGTTTGGTTTTGATTTGCATTTCTCTGATGACCAGTGATGATGAGCATTTTTGCATATGTCTGTTGGCTGCATAAATGTCTTATTTTGAGAAGTGTCTGTTCATATCCTTGGCCCACTTTTTGATGAGATTGCTTGTTTTTTTCTTGTAAATTTGTTTAAGTTCTTTGTAGATTCTGGATACCAGCCCTTTGTCAGATAGGTAGATTGCAAAAATTTTCTCCCAATCTGTAGGTTGCCTGTTGACTCTGATGACAGTTTCTTTTTGCTGTGCAGAAGCTCTTTAGTTTAATTAGATGCCATTTGTCTATTTTGGCTTTTGTTGCCATTGCTTTTGGTGTTTTAGTCATGAAGTCTTTGCCCATGCCTATGTCTTGCATGGTGTTGCCCTGGTTTTCTTCCAGGGTGTTTATGGTGTTACATCTTACGTTTAAGTCTTTAATCCATCTTGAGTTAATTTTTGTATGTGGTGTAAGGAAGGGATCCAATTTCAGCTTTCTACATATGGCTAGCCAGTTTCCACATCACCATTTATTAAATAGGGAATCCTTTCCCCATTTCTTGTTTTTGTCAGGTTTGTCAAAGACCAGATGGTTGCAGATATGTGGTGTTATTTCTGAGGCCTCTGTTTTGTTCCATGGGTCTATATATCTGTTTTGGTAACAGTACTATGATGTTTTGGTCACTGTAGCCTTTTAATATAGTTTGAAGTCAGGTAGTGAGATGCCTCCAGCTTTGTTCTTTTTGTTTAGGATTGTCTTGGCTAGGTGAGCTCTTTTTAGGTTCCATATCAACTTTAAAGTAGTTGTTTGGTTTTTTTTGTTTGTTTGTTTTTTTGTTTTTTGGGTTTTTTCCAATTCTATGAAGAATATCAGTGGTAGCTTGACGGGGATAGCACTGAATCTATAAATTACTTTGGGTAGTATGGCCATTTTCACAATATTGATTCTTCCTGTCCATGAGCATGGAATGTTCTTCCATTTGTTTTTGTCCTCTTTTATTTTGTTGAGCAGTGTGATTTGTAGTTCTCCTTGAAGAGGTCCTTCACATCCCTTGTAAGTTGGATTCCTAAGTATTTTATTCTCTTTGTAGTAACTGTGAATGGCAGTTCATTCATGATGTGGCTCTCTGTTCGTCTATTATTGGTGTATAGGAATTCTTGTGATTTTTGCACATTAATTTTGTATCCTGAGACTTTGCTGAAGTTCCTTATCAACTTAAGGAAATTTTGGGCTGAGATGATGGGGTTTTCTAAATATACAATCATGTCATCTGCAAACAGGGATGATTTGACTTCCTGTTTTCTTAATTGCATACCCTTTATTTCTTTATCTTGCCTGATTGCCCTAGCCAGAACTTCCAACACTATGTTGAATAGGAGTGGAGAGAGAGGATGTCCCTGTCTTGACCCAGTTTTCAAAGGGAATGCTTCAGTTTTTGCCCATACAGTATGATATTGACTGTGGGTTTGTCAAAAATAGTTCTTATTATTTTGAGATACATCCCATCAATACCTAGTTTATTGAGAGTTTTTAGCATGAAAGGCTGTCAAATTTTGTCCAAGGCCTTTTCTGCATCTATGGAGATAATCATGTGGTTTTTGTCATTGGTTCTGTTTATGTGATGTATTACATTTATTGATTTGCATATGTTGAACCAGCCTTGGATACTAGGGATGAAGCTGACTTGATCGTGGTGGATAAGCTTTGTGATGTGCTGCTGGATTCAGTTTGCCAGTATTTTATTGAGGATTTTTGCATCGATGTTCATCAGGGATATTTGTCTAAAATTCTCTTTTTTTTGTTGTGTCTCTTCCAGGCTTTGGTATTAGGATAATTCTAGCTTCATAAAATGAGTTAGGCAGGACTCCTTCTCTTTCTATTGATTGAAATAGTTTCAGAAGGAATGGTAGCAGCTCTTCTTTGTAACTTTGGTAGAATTTGACTGTTAATCTGTTTGGTCCTGGACTTTTTTGGTTGGCAGGCTATTAATTATTGCCTCAGTTTCAGAACCTGTTATTGGTCTATTCAGAGATTCAACTGCTTCCTGGTTTAGTCTTGGGAGGGTGTATGTGTCCAGGTATTTATTCATTTCTTCTAGATTTTCTAGTTTATCTGTGTAGAGGTGTTTATAGTATTCTCTGATACTAGTTTGCATTTCTCTGGGATCGGTGGTGACATTTCCTTTATCATTTTTTATTGCATCTATTTGATTCTTCTCTCTTTTCTTCTTTATTAGTCTTGCTAGTGGTCTAGTTTGTTGATCTTTTCAAAAAACCAGCTCCCGGATTCATTGATTTTTTGAAGGGTTTTTTGTTTCTCTATATCCTTCAGTTCTGCTCTGATCTTTATTTCTTGCCTTCTGCTAGCTTTTGAATGTGTTTGCTCTTGCTTCTCTAGTTCTTTTAATTGTGATGTTAGGGTGTCAATTTTAGATCTTTCCTACTTTCTCTTGTGAGCATTTAATGCTATAAACTTCTCTCTACACACCGCTTTAAATGTGTCCCAGAGATTCTGGTATGATGTGTCTTGGTTCTCACTGGTTTCAAATAACATCTTTATTTCTGCCTTCATTTCATTATTTACCCAGTAGCCATTCAGGAGCAAGTTGTTCAGTTTCCATGTAGTTGTGTGGTTTTGAGTGAGTTTCTTAATCTTTAGTTCTAATTTGATTTCACTGTCCGAGAGACATTTGTTGTGATTTCTGTTCTTTTACATTTGCTGAGGAGTATTTTACTACCAATTATGTGGTCAATTTTAGAATATATGTGATGTGGTGCTGAGAAGAATGTATATTCTGTTGATTTGGGATGGAGAGTTCTGTAGATGTCGATTAGGTCTGCTTGGTGCAGAGCTGAGTTCAAGTCCTGGATATCCTTGTTAACCTTCTGTCTCATTGATCTGTCTAACATTGACAGTGAGGTGTTAAAGTCTCCGATTATTATTGTGTGGGAGTCTAAGTCTCTTTGTAGGTCTCTAAGGATTTGCTTTATGAATCTGGGTGCTCCTGTATTGGGTGCATATATATTTAGGACAGTTAACTCTTCTTGTTGAATTGATCCCTTTACCATTTTGTAGTGAAAAGAGCCTTTTTAGTCTCTTTTGATCTTTGTTGGTTTAAAGTCTGTTTTATCAGAGACTAGGATTGCAACCCCTACTTTTTTTTTGCTTTCCATCTGTTTGGTAGATCTTCCTCCATCCCTTTATTTTGAGCCTGTGTGTGTCTCTGCATGTGAGATGCATCTCCTGAATACGGCACACTGATGGGTCTTGACTTTTTATCCAATTTGCGAGTCTGTGTCTTCTAATTGGGGCACTTAGCCCATATACATTTAAGGCTAATATTGTTATGTGTGAATTTGATCCTGTCATTATGATGTTAGCTGGTTATTTTACCCATTAATTGATGCAGTTTCTTCATAGCATTGATGGTCTTTACCATTTGGCATGTTTTCAAAGTGACTGGTACTGGTTGCCACTTTCCATGTTTAGTGCTGCCTTCAGGAGCTCTTTTAAGGCTGACCTGGTGGTGACAAAATCTCTCAGCATTTGTTTGTCTGTAAATCATTTTATTTCTCCTTCACTCACGAAGCTTAGTTTGGCTGGATATGAGATTCTGGGTTGAAAAATCTTTTCTTTAAGAATGTTGATTATTGGCCCCCCACTCTCTTCTGGCTTGTAGGGCTTCTGCCAAGAAATTCACTGTTAGTCGGATGAACTTCCCTTGCTGGGTAACCCGACCTTTCTCTCTGTCTGCCCTTATCACTTTTTTCCTTCATTTCAAAGTTATTGAATCTGACAATTATGTGTCTTGGGGTTGGTCTTCTCGAGGATTATCTGTGTGTTGCTCTCTGTATTTCCTGAATTTGAATGTTGGCCTGGCTTGCTATGGTATGGAAGTTCTCCTGGAGAATATCCTGAAGAGTGTTTTCTTTCTTGGTTCCATTGTTCCCGTCACTTTCCAGTACATTAATCAAAGTATATTTTGTCTTTTCATATATTCCCGTATTTCTTGGAGGCTTAGTTCATTTCTTTTCACTATTTTTTCTCTAATCTTGTCTTCTCTATTTCATTAATTTGATCTTCAATCATGGATACCCTTTCTTCCACTTGATTGAATCGGCTATTGAAACTTGTGCATGCGTCACCAAGTTCTCATGCTATGGTTTTCAGCTCCATCGGGTCATTTAAGGTGTTTTCTATGCTGCTTATTCTAGTTAGCCATTCGTCTAACCTTTCGTCAAGATTTTTAGCTTCCTTGCAATGGGTTAGAACATGCTCCTTTAGCTCAGAGAAGTTTGTTATTATCGACTTTCTGAAGCCTACTTCTGTCATCTTGTCAAACTCATTAGCCATTCAGTTTTGTTCCCTTGCTGACAAGGGGCTGCAATTCTTTGGAGGAGAAGAGGTGCTCTGTTTTTCGGAATTTTCAGCTTTTCTGCTCTGGTTTCTCCTCATCTTTGTGATTTTATCTACTTTTGATCTTTGATGTTGGTAACCTGCAGATCGGGTTTTGGTGTGGATGTCCTTTGCATTGATGTTGATGTTATTCCTTTCTGTTTGTTAGCTTTCCTTCTAACAGTCAGACCCCTAGCTGCAGGTCTGTTGGAATTTGCTGGAGGGCCACTCCAGACCCTGTTTGCTGGGTATCACCTGCAAAGGCTGCAGAACAGCAAATATTGCTGCCTGATTCTTCCTCTGGAAGCTTCGTCCCAGAGGGGCACCCAAACACCACCTGTTTCAGGTGTCAGTCAGCCCCTACTGGAAGGTGTTTCCCAGTCAGGCCACACGGGGGTCAGGGACCTGCTTGAAGAGGCAGTCTATCTGTTCTTGGAGCTTGAATGCTGTGCTGAGAGAACCACTGCTCTCTTTCAGAGCTGTCAGACAAGGACATTTAAGTCTACAGGAGCTGTCTGCTGCCTTTTGTTCTACTATGCCCTGCCACGAGAGATGGAATCTATAGAGGCTGTAGGCCTTGCTGAGCTGTGGTGGGATCTGCCCAGTTCTTGCTTCCAGACCTCTTTGTTTACACTGTGAGCTACTCAAGCCTCAGCAATGGCAGATGCACCTCCCTCCATCCAGCCACAGCATTGCAGGTGGATCTCAGGCTGCTGCGCTAGCAGTGAGCAAGGCTCTGTGGGTGTGGGAACCGCTGAGCCAGGCATGGGAGGTTGCTAAGACTGTGGGAATAACAAAGTATTTGGTCAAAAGTGTACCATTTCTCCAGATGCAGTCTGTCACGGCTTCCCTTGGCTAGGAAAGGGAAATCTCCCAATCGCTTGTGCTTCCCAGGTAAGGTGATGCCCCGCCCTGCTTCAGCTCACCTTCCACGGGCTGCACCCACTGTTCAACCAGCCCCAATGAGATGAACCAGGTACCTCAGTTGGAAATGCAGAAATCACCTGTCTTCTGCATTGATCTTGTTGGGAGCTGCAGACCACAGCTGTTCCTATTCAGCCATCTTGGAAGCGACCTCAAAGTACAGATTTGTATGTATCTTGTTCAGTAGAAGAGTGACTGATACTTAATGAGTCAATATACTATTACACTTACTATAGTTCAATTTTGCATTATTGCAATCTAATGCCTTTGCCCCATTGGATTAATATGCACAGATATATTGCGTACAAAATAAATTAGATTGTGGTATACAATGTTGATGTTTTACCTTGCCTTCACCCTCTTTCTTACAGAAAATTAATATTGTTCAGGGCACTACTGTGCACAGAAAACCATCTAAATATCTCATTTCCCTTGTGGAACTTTCAACAAATGTCAGACTTTTGGCCAATGATGTAAGCATAATTTCACATGAACATATCAAATACAGCAGATCTTATGGCATATCACATGTCTTTAAAAAAATCTCTATCTATATTTTCCTGCCTGGATATGTTCAAACTGGAAGATAATAAGCTTGAAGACAACAGCCACTCACTAAAGATCTGTGAACTAGAATAAGAAAAGTACCTTTGTCTCTGCTGCCAAGGTAGACATGAGCTTTTCATTTGTCTGCAATATGAAAAAATAAATAAATAAGTTCCAACATCAGAGGGAAAGGTATCTTGGGAAAAAAAAAAAAAAAAAAAAAAAAACCTTTATGTGTCAAAATTTGGGGGGGAAAAGCCATACAAGGGTTTAAAGATAAATGAATAAAATCTCTAAGAAAATAGAACAAAAAGACAAAGAGATAAAGATCAGGAAAGGAAAAAAGAGAGAGAAATAGAAAATAAAACCAAGAAGTTGGATATGTGACTATTAGGATTTCCAGAAGAAAACATAGATATGTAAGAATAATCAGAAGAAAGCTACACTACCTGGATTTGAAGGATCTGTTTTCTAGTAATAAATAAAAGGAAATCTACATCTATACACATCTTTTTTTTACTGAAGAATATTGAAATTACATCACCGTGAATTTGGACATGTGCATTCACATTCAATCATTCTCATCCACTCTATTATTAATTTGATCAGCTCTGAACCTGATTGATTCACAGCTCAAATAAATGTAAAGCTCTATAACTTTTATAACTGTGAGGCTTCAAGCACAACATTACAAATTTTCCTGTTTTTAAACCTTTTTTGGCCAAATATTTGAAAAACTTAATGACATATGTGTATTATATACGCTAGTCCCCATTTAACCTTGGAGAATATGTTCCAAGACCCCTAGTGGATGCTTGAAACCATGCATAGTACTGAACCCTATATTTATCAATTTTTTTCTTATATATACATACCTATGATAGTTTAATAAATTACTCTCAGTAAGAGATTAGTAATGATAACTAATAATAAAACAGAATAATTATAGCATTTTTAAGTAAAATAAAGGTTGCTTGAACACAAGCGCTGCAATACTATGAGACTTTATCTGATAACCAACAAGGCTCCTAGGTAACCAAAGGGCCAGTAGCATAGACAGTATGAATGCCTTGGACAAAGGGAGGATTCATATCCTTGATGGAATTGGGCAGAATGGAGCAGAAGCAGGATGGCACAAGATTTCATCATCTTACTCAGAACATCATGAAATTTAAAACTTATGCATCACTTATTTCTGGAATATACCTTTTAATACTTTCAGACCACAGTTGAATGCAGATAACTGAAACCATGGAAAATGAAACTGCAGATAATGGAGGATGTATTAGTTCATTTTCATGCTGCTGATAAAGACATACTCGAAACTGCGAACAAAAATAGGTTTAATAGGACTTACAGTTTCACATGGCTGGGGAGGCCTCAGAATCATGATGGGAGGTAAAAGGCACTTCTTACATGGCAGAGGCAAAGAGAAAAATAAGGAAGATGCAAAAGCATAAACCCCTGATAAACTCATCAGATCTTGTGAGACTTATTCACTATCACAAGAACGGTATGGGAGAAACTGCCCCCATGATTCAAATTATCTCCCACTGAGTCCCTCCCATGACACATGAGAATTATGAGAGTACAATTCAAGATGAAATCTGAGAGGGGACACAGCATATCATTCTGCCCCGACCCCTCCAAATCTCATGTCCTCACATGTCAAAACCAATCATGCCTTGCTGACAGTCCCCCAAAGTCTTAACTCATTTCAGCACTAACACAAAAGTCCACAGTCCAAAGTCTCATCTGAGACAAGGCAAGTTCCTTCTGCCTATGAGCCTGTAAAATAGAAAGCAAACTAGTTACTTCATGGATACAATGGGGGTACAGGTATTGGGTAATTACAGCTGTTCCAAATGGGAGAAATCGCCAAAACAAATGGGTTACAGGACCCATGCAAGTCCAAAATCCAGCGGGGCAGTCAAACTTTAAAGCTTCAAAATGATCTCCTTTGACACACTGTCTCACATCCACGTCACGCTGATGGAAGAGGTGGGTTCCCATTGTCTTGGGTGGCTCCGCCACTGTGGCTTTGCAGGGTACAGCCTCCCTCCCGCTGCTTTCACGGGCTGCCATTGAGTGCCTAGGGCTTTTCCAGGTGCACAGTGCAAGTGGTGGGTGGATCTACCATTCTGAGACCAACTCAGCCCGGACTGTATTGTTCATATCACTATCAGCATGTTTTGTCAAGGCAAGTCAACAAGTCTCTAGGAGGTTCCAAACTGTTCCAACCTCTGCCTTTTACCCAGTTCCAAAGTCAAGTCCACATGAAACTAGGCCACATAAAACTTAGAAACTAGGCCTCATAAAAAAAGAACTTAAAAAAATTAACACCAGGTGGCTCTGGATAGGGTCCCACCCTGCCTCGATAGGGTCCCACCCTGATAGGGTCCCACCCTGCCAATTCCGGGAAACAACCTCATGGGGTCCCACCCTGCCAATTCCGGGGGTCCCACCCTGCCTCGAAGTTCCCGGAATCAACAACTCCAGGAAAAAAACCTCATAAAGTCCTGCTCTAACCAATTAGAACAAGACACCTTGCTCAGGCCATAGACAGACCCAATTACCACGCGCCTAAAGCTTTGTTTAAATTTCGCGCCCTAAGCTGTGTTTAAACTTGTGTTTGCCTATATAAACAGCCTGTAACAAGCAGTCGGGGTCCCAGGGCCAACTTAGAGCTTGGGACCCTAGCGCGCTAGTAATAAATAACTCTCTGCTGTGAATCTCGTGTTGGTGATCCTTCGCGGCGACCCCTGCCCAGGAGGGAATCCACAGTTCGGTTCCAACACACATTTTCAGGTATCTTTTCAGCAACACTCCACTCTACTGGTACCAATTTACTGTATTAGTTCATTTTCACACTGCTGATAAAGACATACCTGAAACTGGGAATGAAAAGAGGTTCCATTGGACTTACAGTTCTAACTGGCTGGGGAGGCCTCAGAATCATGGTAGAGTGTGAAAGGCACTTCTTACATGGCAGTGGCAAGAGAAAAAGGAGGAAGATGCAAAAGTGAAAACCTCTGATGAATCCATCAGATCTCATGAGACTGATTTACTACCGTGAGAACAGTATGGGGGAAACTGCCCCCCATTATTCAAATTATTTCCAACTGGGTCCCTCCTACAACACATGGGAATTATGGGAGTACAATTCAAGATGAGATTTGGGTGGGGACAGAGAACCAAGCCATATCAGGGGACTACTGCGTGTGTGTTGGTAAACAAACACCTACACACACATACACATATATTTACACATCTATAAATACATATGTGTATATCCATATATATGCATATATTTTCTGGGTGCAAATAGGTATCTAGACATATATAATATATATGTATACATGTATGTGTGTATAAATATTTATCTGAATATTATCAGTTTAGAAAAGAATTACATTACTACCATTTCCACCTTGTTTTTAACGAGCACCTAGTTCATTTAATTAATTTTCTAAAAGAAAAAAAAATTAGACCTTTTATTTTTTCAGAAAAACCCCCATATATATGGACTTTTAGTAAAGAGTGTGTTTAAAAAAAAATACTTTAGATTTGAAAATTTAAAAATGCACTTACCAGAAACTTTTATTTGTTTGATAGTTTAATAGTTAATGCTGTATTCTTTAGCCTAGTTCTGTGGTTCTCAACTTTGGTGACCCAGTACAATCCCCTTGGAACATTTAAAAATCCTAATGTCCACACTGAGCTGCAGAACGATTAAATGTGAATCTCTGGGTGTGGGATCCAGGGATCAGTATTCGTTAAAGCTCTTCAGGTGATTTCAGTGTACCACCAAGATTGAGAACCAAAATGCCTGAGGTGGATGGGATGGAATACAAGTAATGGTTTGTGTGTAATTAAGGAAAGAACTCATAGTTGTAATTCAGTAAAATTCACTATAAGGCTGCTAAATTTTGATAAACAGACACACACATACACACACACACACACACACACACACGAGCATACATACATACTGGCTTGTATTTAGTGAAACTAAAATAATAGTTCCATTTCACTAAAATTCTAGCCCATTATGTTGTGCAGAAAGAGCAATTGAGAAGTAATTTTCAGATACTGGCTGCTTCTTCCAGATGCATCATAAATACTTGATATGTTGATATTCCTTGTATTTTCAATCATCAATGCTATGGAAGCATTAAGTAGATTATATTTCTCTATTAAAGTGAATTATAAACAACAAAATGGTTCCCCTAAAAATATAAAGGAGTGTTAAATAGGATTGATCAGAATTTAACTATATAAGAAGAGTTTTACTAAGAATCAGAATGCAAATTAACATATAAATATCTTAATACTTTGAATCAGTAGTCTTTTAGCTCACGGTGATTCTATACATTACAGAATTCATTCTGGGTTATTTTAATGTGAGGATAAAAAGCACAAAATGTAAAATGTGTGACTTTATAATGACATTTTCTCAAATCGGTTTCCTGGTGCAACTAAATAAAGGACAATTTCATTTGTGCCTAACATGACTGTGGCTATGAGGTTCAAATAAGAGACGCATTTATTTCATTCCCTATACATCGTTCAAAACAGGAAAACTGAGAGTTTATTTGGATATCTTGGACAATGATAAAATGCTTAGCAGTGATATTAAAATTTGGTAGTGCATTGGAATTACCCAGTGAGCTTTAAAAAAGTACCAGTGCCTCTGTCCATATTTTAAAAATCTGAGTTAATCCTTTGGGGTGTGGTCTGACCTTTGGGAGTTTAAAAAAAAATTCCTAGTTTATTCTAACGATTACTGTAGATTTAGGGTGCATAAATGTCTTTGAATATGATAGGTCAATATTTGATGGCAATAATTCCACACATAAAAAATGTACACTTCTCTCCCTTGTAGAACAAGTAATATTTCATATTTGCCTAGAGTTTATTAAGAGAAACCCCATAGAGTGCAGTGTTTCTGCTGAAATCCACTAAAATCAAGAAACAAACTTTGACAGCTATTTAGTGCGGAATATTTTCCTGCTGTCTGGAAAAT
This sequence comes from Macaca mulatta, assembly GCF_049350105.2. Lineage (NCBI taxonomy): Eukaryota > Metazoa > Chordata > Mammalia > Primates > Cercopithecidae > Macaca > Macaca mulatta. The sequence goes on from NC_133412.1 coordinate 114,513,264, forward strand.
CCCAGGTGTAGTAAGACTACCTCACTTTCAGTATGAGGTATTTTCAGGTATTGTAGAATTTGCTATACAGCAAAGATATGTGAAGGATGTTTTTATCACTTGCCAAACAATGTACCATATAACTCCTCTCAAAAATATCTGTTGTTTACTGCAAGAGTTCTCATTTGACGTCAGCACTCGATTCCATGTCCATTTCCATTTTTCACCTCTAAAATCACCGTTATTAATCCACAATTTTTATCCTTTATAAAGCCTCAGAACCCAGGAATTAGCTACTTCCTTTCCTCCTAGAGACATCCCAAAGGCTATCTATTATTACTTAAGCATGTGCTGGCTGAATCTCATTGTCTGCCCCCATCTCTGCAGCTCCAAGCAACTTATTATGATATTCAAAAGGAAACAGATCATGGTAATGAGGAAGGGCAGAAAAGAACAGTGAGGATGTCAGTCTCTAGGAAGATAAAATCTATTCCACATAACAACCCTGGTTTTTGTACCTGTCTGAACTCCAATGTGTCCATCAGCTTGAAATATGTAACCCCTTTCAACCCTCTTTCACTATCTTTAGGTAATATAAACTTACCTAAGTAAGTGAGGGAATGTAGCACTGTTGTATGTAAAAGATACACAAATGTATGTAAAAGATCTAACTAAATGAGGGAATACAGTACTGCTGCCATTTCTGATTCACGTGAAAAATGCATGTGACCAAGAATGGAAGTTTAGGTGGAAACCCCGAGTGCCTATTAATTTTTGAGCTTTTAGGGAACTGAACCTCTGGAGAACCCCTTCCAAAGTGCCACCAATTTAAGAGGGAAATGAAAGGAACTTTACTAGTCAGCCACTGGTGAAGTCTGGTAGACCTTAATAGGCATAAATATAAATATGGTACTCTGATAAATTATAAGATAAATAATGTTGATTTTTATGTTTCAGGCAGTTATACTAGATTTATAGTGTTTGAATCTTTTATTTCGTAGATGAAGCCTATGATGTAAGTATTGGCATTATTCTCATTTTTAGAGAAGAAAACTAATGCTCACAGAATGTATCAGTCTGTTCTCATGCTGCTCTAAAGACATCCCCAAGGCTGGTTAATTTATAAAGAAAAGATATTTAATTGACTCACAGTTCACTAGGGTTGGGGAAACTTACAACCACCGCAAAAGGGAAAGCAAACATGTCCATTTTTACAAGGCGGCAACAGAGAGAAGAATGAGAGCTGAGTGAAAGGGGAAGCCCCTTAGAAAACCATCAGATCTCATAAGAATTTACTCACTATCCCAAGAATAGCATGAGGGAAACCAGCCCCATGATTCAATTACCTCCCCCCAAGTCCCTCCCATGACACGTGAGTATAATGGGAACTACAATTCAAGATGAGATTTCATTGGAGACAGAGCCAAATTGTGTCATGGAGATTAATTAAAACAAATAATAAAAATACAACTCTACACATGATAAGAGAATTCTTCTGTATTGCGGTATATAGTGTTACCCAGTAAACCTAGACACATAATTTGTGGATAGGGTGTGACATCTTACAAGCAGATATATTTCTCTGACCACTTCTTTAGGCTGCTTCTGACATATACCAATTGTTTCTAAGTTCCTCCAAACTACAATCCATGCACAAAATAAGCTTTTCTACTAGTCCAGGAGTTTGAAGTAACAATCCAACAAGGCCACACACTGACTGCAAAGGGTGAATGGGAGCAAGAGAGCAGGCCTTGCCCCACATACCCCAACAGGCCCTGATGTGTGATGTTCCCCTCCCTGTGTCCATGTGTTTTCATTGTTCAACTCCCACTTATGAGTGAGGATGTGTGGTGTTCGGTTTTCTATTCTTGTGTTAGTTTGCTGAGAATGATGGCTTTCAGCTTCATCCATGTCCCTGAAAAGGACTTGAGCTCATTCTTTTTTATGGCTGCATAGTATTCCATGATGTATATGTGCCACATTTTCTTTATCCAGTCTATAATTGATGGTCATTTGGGTGGGCTCCAAGTCTTTGCTATTGTAAATAGTGCTTCAATAAACATACGTGTGCATGTGTCTTTATAGTAGAATTATTTGTAATCCTTTGGGTAGATACCCAGTAATGGGATTGCTGGGCTAAATGGTATTTCTAGTTCCAGATTCTTGAGGAATCACCACGCTGTCTTCCACAATGGTTGAAATAATTTATACTCCCACCAATAGTGTAAAAATGTTCCTATTTCTTCACATCCTCTTCAGCATCTGTTGTTTCCTGACTTTTTAATGATGACCACTCTAACTGGCGTGAGATGGTATCTCATTTGGTTTTGATTCGCATTTTTCTAATGACCAGTGATGATGAACTTTTTTTCATATGTTTGTGGCCACATAAATGTATTCTTTTGAGAAGTGTCTGTTCATATCCTCAGTCACTTTTTGACGGGGTTTGTTTTTTGTCTGTTTGTTTGTTTTTCTTGTAAATTTGTTTAAGTTCCTTGTAGATTCTGGATATTATTATACCTTTGTCAGATGGGTGACTTGTAAAAATTTTCTCCCATTCTGTAGGTTGCCTGTTCACTCTGATGATATTTTCTTTCACTGTGCAGAAGCTCTTCAGTTTGATTAGATCCCATTTATCAATTTCGATTTCTGTTGCAATTGTTTGTGGTGTTTTATTCATGAAGTCTTTGTCCCTGCCTCTGTCCTAAATGGTATTGCCTAGGTTTTCTTCTAGGGTTTTTATGGTTTGGAGTTTTAACATTTAAGTCTTTAATTGATCTTTAGTTATTTTTTTTATATAAGGGGCACTGAATATTTATATTTATGCCTCAATTTTAATCAGATAATGCTGGATTGAGTGGATAAAGGGTATTTTGATTCTTCAACTGATTTTTCAAAAACCAACCTTTGTATACACCAACCGTAAATAATGTTTTAAATTCCTTGAAATTTGCATAGTTGGCCCAATCAGTGGTAATAATGATCATTATTATAATAATAATGGCAACTAATTTAAAGCCTTTAAAAGGTATTATCTCATTTAATCACAGTAACCTAATGAAGTCTATTGTGTTAATCCTTTTACAGATGAAAAGTCTGAGGTCCTAAAAGGTTAATTACCTTTCCTAAATTCACATAATTAGTAACTGTATTAGTCAGGGTTCTCTAGAGGGACAGGATCAATAGGATAGATGTATATATTAAAGGGAGTTTATTAAGGAGTGTTAAACTCACATGATCACAAGATTCCACAATAGGCCATCTGCAAGCTGAGGATTAAGGAAGCCAGCCTGAGACCCAAAGCTGAAGAACTTGAAGCCCGACGTTCAAGGGCAGGAAGCATCCAGCACTGGAGAAAGAGGTAGGTTGCGAGGTTAAGCCAGTCTAACCTTCTCACGTTTTTCTACCTGCTTTATATCTTGGCTGAGCTGGTAGCCGATTAGATGGTACCCACCCAGATTAAGGCTGAGTCTGCCTCTCCCAGCCCACTGACTCAAATGTTAATCTTCTTTGGCAACATCCTTCAATCCAATCAAGTTGATTCTCAGTATTAACCATCACAGTATAGAGAAGAAATATAAGTTCAGGGTCTGTACTCAACTTGTGATACTACATGCTTTAATTATCTTAGTGATGCAGCAGAATTAGTTTTTCTAAGCAATAACTCATATCTGTTTTAGATTGCTGAGTATTTCAAGTAGTCATTATTCATAAAATTTAAAATATCATCTATATAAAATAGCCACTCTGGATAGTACATAAATAAAATTACTGACTCTTTAATAATGGAGGGATCCTTACACTTCATTTGACAGTAAGCATTCATAAAATGCAGCACTGTAAAATGCCATTCCTCAAAAAGAATCTTATGACAATTCTTCCCAAATTTACTTGTACATTATTAAAACATGAAGGTCTGATCAGAAATACAGATTCCCGAGTTTCATTACAAACCTAATGAAACTGAATCTACAAGTTTAAGAACTAAGAGTCTGTATTTTTAATAAGCTCTTCCTGTGGCCACAAGTCAGACAAGTCTGCACTGGTCCTTTTATTGATTTGAGATAAACCAGCGCTCTAGTGTTTAACAAAATAGGATCCCCAGAACAGCAGAATCAACATTGTCTAGAAACTTAGGCTATAATGCATAACTTCTGAATTAAAAACCTTGGGGTGGAGACCAGCAATATCTATTTCAACAAGCTTTCATGTGATTCTGACACAGGCTAAGTTTGACAGCCACTGTGCTGACCAGTGCTTCTCAAATATTAATGTGAATATGGGTCACATGAAGATGTTGTTAAAATGTAGATTTGGATACTGTAGGTCTTGGCTGGAGCCCGACAATTTTCATTTTTAATATGTTGTTTGATGGTAATAATAAACAGATCATACTACACGTGTGTATCTATTTAATGTTTTTAATATTACAGAAAGCAAAAATAAAAATTCAAATCTTTAGCAACACATGGGTTCTACCAGACTGAACAGCACAGATCTGGAAGATTTACATCATTGCAGAAATTTTATTCAATAGAAGTGTTCTAGAGAATCTTGAACATGCAGTTGAAGGTTATGCTGTGCAATTAAGCACAGGAATCCAAATTTTCTCAATATTTTCCCCAAAAATGTATGAGAATAATGTCTCGTCAGGGATTCTCAGAAAAGATTTCTGAGAAAAGGTTCTTAAAAATTATTCCTTTAAGATGATCCACAAGGCATTAGTTAGAGAAAGTTGGGAGCCTGCACATAATTCATATTGAATATATGATGAGTGAAAACCCCTTCTGGCTATAAATTTTTCAAAATTTCTTTTCCCTTTTTCAGGTACTAGGAGTGCCCCAAATCAAAGGAATATGAGTTAAATTGAAAACAGCCATTTGGGACAGTTTCAGGAACAAAAACACTGGTTAAAGTATTTTAACATTTTCTACCTGTATTTTTTGGCAGATTTCTGTATGCAATCACCAAGTAGAAAAGATATCTGGATGTTCTATTAAGGTATGTTGGGTATAACTTTGAAGACACACTTTGAAAATATAAAGTTGACCCTGATTAGCAGTCACCTTCATTATGTCTTCTCTGTAGGGGAAGAAAAACCAACCAAAAGCCATCAGTGCAAGTCTTTATTAAAAGGCTACCAAAAAGAACAGCTCTGAGATGACAATTATAGGAAAAGCAAGAAACTGAAAGAATTTGCAAGGCATGGAACTCAAAGTTCACCTTGTTCTGAATATCGTTCACTGTTCAAATGCTCAGAAAGCATGGGGAAACTGAAGTTGCATTAGTAATGAGATGGTAGTGGCAGAAAGAATGGGATTATGGTTTAGCATCTGTTAGCTGGGCAATTTTTACTTAACAAGAAGGATATTAAGAAACAGTTGGAACTAAGTTCTTACTAAAGTTAATGAAAAACATTTTATATTCAGTATTCTTTTATCTATTACTGTCCTGAAACTCATGTACCTTTAAAAAAAACAACCTTTATAATCTCATATCCAAGACATCAAGATTCAAAGCACTTAATGTTTTGCTCAATTTGCTGAAAGGTATGTCAGTTTTGTCCTTTGAACTACTTTGAACTTTTAAATATCATTGGTTGGCATTACCTTTGCCCCTCATTTTTCTTTTTCTTTTATTTCCTATAATAGTACATTCCCTTTAGACAGAATCCATGAAACACCACACTATCATATTTCCTTGGCAAGGTGATTTTATTCATCTATGTATTCATTCAATATACTAAATGTTGAAATATGAATTGAGCACATCATATGCCCACTGTTCCACATGCTAAAGATGCAGCAGTGAGATTTCTATCTTTAGGTCTTTGAGGAATTACTACATTGTCTTTCACAATTGCTGAAATAATTTACACTCCCATCAACAGAATATAAGCATTACTTTCCCTCCACAACCTTGAACAGCATTTATTATTTTTTGATTTTTTAGTAATAGTCATTTTAACTGGCATTATATGGTATCTCATGGTGGTTTTATGGAGCTGGAGGCCATTATCCTTAACAAACTAACACAGGAATAGAAAAACAAATACATATTCTCACTTATATGTAGGAGCTAAATGATGAAAACACATGGACACAAAGAGGGGAACACCACATGCTGGGGCCTTTTGAAGGGAGGAGGGTGGAAGGAGGGAAAGGATCAGGAAACCTGGGTGATGAAGTAATCTGTACAACAAACCCCCATGACACAAGTTTAACAAACTGCACTTGATAAACTGCCTTATATAACAAACCTTCACTTGTACCTCTGAACTTAAAAGTTAAAAAAAGGAAGAAAAAAGATGCAGCAATAAACAATCCAGTAAGATTTCTGAACTCATGATATTGACTGTCTATTACATGGAGAAAGAGAATAAATTAAAGATAAACACGAAAAACTCAGTAATAATCAGTGCTACGATTTTTAAAGGAGTCAGCACAAATAGCACCCATTATCACAACACCAGCTCTCCATGTACTCTTTTTGCATTTGGACTTTTTAGCCAATAAATCAGGCAACCCTAATTTTCTAGGCTTTTAAATAGTCATACCATGTTTCTATTACATTTCTATTTCTTGGAACAAAAGAGCATTAACTGTTGACTATACAATAGTATCACTGAGCACCAAATCAACTCCATTCATTCTGCATCATGAAATGATGAGCCACCATGGATGATGGAATAAACCATCATTCCAGGTCTCGCTAATCCTTATAAGGTTTGCTCATCCTTGTTTTCTTTCCAATAAGGACATTGAATCATTTAAACCATTCTTCCATTTACAATTAATATTAGAAGTAATTTCAAAATTAGAACTAATTTCAATAGGTTTTGTACTCGGGTACATATATATATTTTATATATATATAAACATTTAGAATTTATATATCATATATAAATAAAAATAAATAAATAAAAATATAAATAAAATAATATACCTTTTAGAGTTTCCTGAGGAGACTTATTTTATCTTTGGGTTGCTGGTTTCCACTAATGTCTACCCTTTAAGGGCTTGCCCTTGATTTCTTTTTCCCAAAAGATGTCTGGCCTAAGACATATTTTGTCAGGAGTTTATCTATATTTGTCATCAGGATGTTTTATGGTGTTTTTGTAGTCACCTCAATTATTCCTGGCTTCCTCTTCTAATTTATTGGCCTACTGCCTTCTTTTTCTCTGCTCATCTCTAAAGTAGTTCCAATATTTGGAAGAAGTTTGGGATAACAGCTGTTCTTGAACTGAAATATTCTTTTTAGCAATTACTCCTTCAGGACTCACTTTAGTGAAAATGCTGCTTTTTTTTTCATTTCTAGTAGCATTTTTGAATTAGAATAATCAACATTATTGTTAGAGAAATACCTTTTTTTCCACCATCAGCAAATGGTATGACTTCAGACCTGATCTATCCTATGATTCACAAATAGCCTGAAGCATTCTTACTGCTTCATTTTTAACATTGAGAATGTCAGTTTTCCAAGGCCTTCTGTTTATCTCCTCCTCTCTTTTTAGAGTATTAAGAGCATGCCGTATTCAGTTGTCCAATGCACTTTTCTCTTCTAGTGGGGTAGTAACCCCTAAGTTTAAGTTTAAATACTGTTTCTTTTTTTTTTATGGTGTCCATAACAGCTGGAATAACATTTCTCTCTCTCTTGGACCCCTGACTTGGGTGGATGTCCAAAGCCAAAATATAACCAAGGATTCTCTCTTACCTTGTGTGACCTTATTTAATACATTTTATAGTAAAACAGTAAATCTTTTGCAATTGAATATCTGAGGCAAGAAATTGAAAATCATTTTGCACACATATACTTTCCTGATATCTCCATAGAAATTACATAGTCATTTCAGCAAACTCCTGCTAGGTCCCATTCATATTAGTTTTCCTCTTAAAGATTTTAATAAGAACTTAATATCACTCCAGAAAATTGTAAACTGCTTTAAATGTTTTCAATTTCATTCTTATTAGTTCATAGTATTTATCAAACCCATATTAAAATCTGGAAGTTCACATTCACTCCCACATACCAAAGTTATTACCATTGTTTTGGTTGTCAATTTTCTCCAATTCAATGACTAGTAAATAGATTTTAGTGCAAAAGTACAGTGACAATTCATGTAAATATTAAATAAAATTAGAAATTGTTTAAAAATCAACAGTGGTGCCTCAATATCTTTTGCTGGTGATTGACACCTATACCCTTAGAGTAGTAGATACAGCTCCTGCCATCACCTGCCCTACACACACACACACACACACACAGCCCAATTAATATACACACACAAACTAGAACAACAAGTTTGTGAAATCTAACAAGAAACAGCCAATTCCAAGCAGTACTGCTGAAAATCATAGCTCATGTTTTGTATAACTGATGGCAGTGGTGGCCTGGCTGGGGCAGCCACTGTGGGGATGCTAGCTGCAGCAGGGGAGGCACAGCCAGGGCTACACACTCCATGGAGCCAGCAGGAACCAGAAACACGCAGGAGCTTCACCCCATTCTGAGTTGGCAGGGCAGGAGCCCCACGCTCCCCGGCACAGCTGCAACCAGCCAGCTGTGGCTGCCGACCTGAGCATCCTCCCTGTCCCTGTAGAACTCAGAAGTACCTGTTCCCACTGCCTGGCCTCTCCCTGCTCCTGGCACCCACTCTGACTTTAGAGAAAAGTTGAAGCCAAGCCTGGGGCACTGTCACAACCCAGAGAGGTGTGAATGCGTTCGAGGTGGTGCCGACACCCCAGCCCCGTGCCACCTGTCCCCTCTGGACTTTGGGCACCAACAAAATCAGGGAGGGAGGCCGGGGCTGGGGGCTGAGAGTGGCCTGACATGGGCCTGCAGGTGACCCTTGGCACAAACAGCGTCAGCATTGTCGACAGCATGCTGACGACGGGTGGCAGACAAGTTCCTGGGTGGAAAGGGGTGGGTCCTCAGTGAAGCCCCACTTTTAAGCCAGGAAAAGACTGAAGTCTGGGTGCCAAGCTGTGGCTCCAGATGAAGTCCACAACCTAGGGGGAGAACTTACGTGCTTTTTCTGGGCCCACCCATGGCCAGCCTTGGACCAATCAACACACACTTCCTCTCTTCTGAGCCCACGATAACCCAGGACCCAGCCAGATTCACACAGACATGGGGACCACCAGCTGTAGGAAGGAGCTGCTCACTTCTGGTCTCCTCAGTATGTCAGGACGACCTGCCTGCAAAAAGGGTTTCCACTCCACGGGACGACCTGCATGCAGAAAGGAGCCACCCACTCCAGCTCTCTTGAGAACCATTCTGCTGCTCAATGAAGCTCCTCTCCACCTTGCTCACCCTCCAGTTTTCCGTGTACCTCATTCTTCCTGGATGCTGGACAACCACTCCAGACCTACCGAATGGCGGAACTGAAAGAGCTGTAACACAAAAAAGGCTTAAACAGCCCCAGGCTCCCCATGTTGCTGGTGACAAGAGGGAGAGAAGAGCTGTTGCCCTTCGGGGATCTCAGACCTAGGGACTCTCAAAGTCAGGGCTATGATACCCTCTTTGGGAATCTCTGGTTCCTGGCATCTCCGTGCTTCTGAGCACCACGGTGTTCCCTTCGTCAATCCGCAGGTGCCAACAGTGGAAGCTGCGTGTGGTACACCTGGTTTAGCTGCAGCCTCACATGGAGCCAGTACCTGTGCTGGCTCCCGAAGCTTCCCTCCCTACTGTAGCAGTTGGCATTCCTGGCTGTGGCCAGTGGCTGAACCACACGCTCATTCACACACACAACCCTCACTGTTCTGCACCTGGCTTGCCCATGGCAGGTGTGGGATCTAGGCTGATAGCAACAGTCAAGCTCAGCCTGCTGGGCCAAGTGGGAAACATGAACCTAGCGGGAATGAGCAATACTGAGGCAGAAGGTGCCCTAGGCCACAGAGGTTTCCGGTTAGCAAAGCAACACCCCTAGGATCATGTGACATATTAAAAGCAGGTGAAAAAGAAAAGATTATCATGCCAAAGAGATTTTCTCTAACCTGTCCAAGCCATTACATCATTAATATTTATTAAATATAATCTGGTAATTAAATACCACATTAGGAAGACTGAAGAAATCAACTAGATATTGAAGACACAATAAATACTTTCCAAAAGTCAACACTAAAAAATAAAAACAAATAAATGATAAATGAATCATATGAGGTAAGTTTAAATATATTATCACAATACAGATATGCACATAGGTAACTTTATTTTTCTGAACTGAACTCAGTCTAACAACATCTTATTGTCTAAACAAATATGAACTTGTCCACATATGGCAGTATCATCACTTCCACTATAAACTTAATTTTTCATATTTAATTAGTATCTTCCAAGTCAATACTCAGTCTTTCAGTGTTTTTCCTCCTGCCCCTACTCTTTGTCTTCTCCTATGGTGGCACCTGGCTGCATGGAATAGTTTATACATTATCATGGTATTTTTGAAGTGAAGCTCCACTTCCACATAAAGCACTTTAGATTCAATGATTTTCATTTTGATGGTTCACCTTGTTTGGCCTAGGAGATATGTAGGCATCTGCTGTTGGCAATATCTATGTTTAATACCATGATTTCTAGATGTAAGATCCAGTTACTCTGCAATTTTCTCATCTTAATGCTAAAATGCTTTCAGTCCACTAGCCTCCCAATACTTGGGGGCTGTGTTGGAATGTTCAGATGTTCTCTACACCACAGTGGACTACAGGAATGGAGATGGGGCATAGGCAGGGGAATGGGGTTCCGGCAGAAGGGCTACCTGAAGCCCTCTCCTGAATTTTATTCCAGCGCTAAGGCTCCTTGTTATCATAGGTGCTTTTTTCAGTTAATCTGGGCGCAGAATTCCCATTGGGTAGCAGGGCAGAAACCACCTTTGTTTTAAAACTCCCGAAACTAATATAAAGGCCTTTATTCCCAGCTTTCCAGGTTGTCAGCTCACAGGTAATGGGCAGAAAGTAGATCCTTTCATTGTCTGATCTCTGAAACTCTTCAGCCTCCTCCTCCATGACAGGCAAGGATCTGACTGGTCTTTTAGGGTAGGAATGAAAGCTATTTTTAAGTTAGATTCTACATAGATCTATATTTGCATTATCCTTAATGAACTCTCCACTATGGATGCCCATATTCTAACTTAATATTTCACTCCAAGATCTTTCAGATTTCAAGGAAGAACTGTTTTTCTATTTCACTGATGTGAGTTTGGTTTCAAGCCAATACTCTCCCTTGTACTTTTATTTGAAGAAAAATATAAGGAAATATTTTATTTTTTATTGATGCATTATCATTGCACATATTTATGAGGCTCAGGTGATATTTTCATACATGTATACAATGTGTAATGATCAAATCATGATAACAGATATCCATCACTTCAAACATTTATAATTTCTTTGTGTTGGAAATGTCCCAAATTTTCTCTTCTATCTATTTCAAAATATACAAAAATTATTGTTAATTGTAGTCACTCTACTATGCTATCTAACACTAGAACCTATTTCTTTTATCTAACTCAAGTTTGTCCAACATGAGGACTATGGGCTGCATGTGGTGCAGGACACAGCTTTATAAACTTTTTTAAAACGCTGTGAGATTTGTGTGTGTGTGTGTGTGTGTGTGTGTGTGTGTGTGTGTGTGTGATTTTTTTTTAGGTCATCAGCAATTGGTAATGTTAGCATATTTTATGTGTAGCCCAAGACAATTTTTCTTACAATGTGGCCCAAGAAAAACAAAATATTGGACTAACTGTATTTTTGTACCCATTCATCAACCTCTCTTAATCCTTCTCTGCTCCCTACCCTCCCCAGACTCTGGTAATCACCATTATACTTTCAGCCATTGTGAAGCTGAACTAACTTTCATTCTCTAGAGTATATCTGCCCTTCCCCTAAAGCTATAAAAAGCTTAGAGACTTGGGCAATATTAACAATTCTGGAAAGACAGAACACGTTGCAAAATCTCCAATTTTTGTTTCAGCTACAATAACATGATATCTATTACTGCAATCTATTAATTCATAAATAAAACTTTCCAACTATATTAGTATAGCTCATGCAAAAACCTACTTAAAATCCTTACTTGAAATGGGCAAATCAATTATGTGAAAATATGACCAGTATAAAAACACACAACACATGATTTAAAGGTCAGATTAGTGAGTAATCTGTCACTCTATGTAAAAAAATATATCCAAATATATCTGTAAATAAATCTAATATAAATTACTTTTAAATCATAAAACTGGTTTACACACAGTATTATACTTTATCCTTGACATATATAATCATGAGTTTATTGATTTATGAGAAAAACTAAAATCACATGAATTTTTCAGTCATTTAGTCAACATTTAGATATTGATGTCTAAGTAATCGAAACTTGATTAGAGGCACATATATACAAAGCTAAACATACAAAATCAGTTCTATATTTAATTCATATCAGTTGTAAGTTTTGTTACAATAAACATGCTAATCGTATATTTCTGTAAAATGTTTTATAGACAGAAAACTATTTCAAACACTTTATTTTCTTATGCTGTGAGATATATATGAAATCCATATACCTTTAAAAACTCAACCTTTATAATCTTATATTCAAGACAATAATAACATCAACACTCAAAAAACTTAGAGTTTCAGTCAATTTGCTCAAAAGTAGATCAGTTTTACCCTTTGAAGTACTTGAAAGTTTATTATATAAACTTAAGAGACACAAATGCACTTAGTAGTTTCGTTACATGGATATATTGCATAGTGGTGATGTCTGGGCTCTTAGCATAACTATCACCCCAATAATGTACATTGTACCTATTAAGTAATTTCTCAACCCCACTTTCCTCACATTTCCCCACCCTTCTGAGTCTCCAATGACTTTTATTTCACACTCTATGTATACACATTATTTAGCTCTCAACTTTTAAGTGAGAATATGGATATTTAATTTTCTGAGTTATTTCAGTTAGGATAGTGGCCTCCAGTCCTACACATCTTTCTGAGAAAGATATGCTTTTATTCATTTTGTGGATGAATAGTATTCCACTGTATATATAATACAGGTTGTATTTTAAAATTTTCAACATTGTGGTTGATATTTTCATTGCCTGTCCTATCTTTCCCTCATCCTTCTTGTAACAGAATGTTCCCCCTTCAATAGGAGACATAATATACCAAAGTATCACATTTCCCTGACAGTGTGATTTTATTCATTCATGTATTCATTCGACATCCCATACTTTATTTTTAATGCTTTTTTTTAATGCAGTGAGGAGATCTTTTCTGCCTTAATTACATATTCCAACAAATTCAGCCTTTAAGGCTCCACCTGCATGGCTTTCCAAAAGCTATGTATGTTGGAGCTAATTGTTTGAAAGTACAAATAATAGTGAAAAACCCCTAAGAAATACGAGAATCTTTCATTCATCAGTAGAAGCAGCACTGAATTAATATGTATTTCAGAAAGAGACTGTGCCAGCCATGAGGAAGTACCTTGCAGACCTCCAACTACAGGGAGCATAATTGGCCTAGGGCATGAGAGGCTGCTCTGAGATTATGGCTGTGTTTGTGCAGAGACCATGCTTCTATGTGCTGCTCCCAACCAATTACTAAGCCCCATAGGATACTGAGCAGGCCGTTTCCTGGGAGACATATGGCTCCTCAGGCTGAAGAATGCTTAAGGCCTTGTCAGACATGCCTCAGTCTAGGATTTTCCATCAAAACTCCCTTCTTCCCTCATCCTTTCATGTTGTGTCAGATTTGCATAGTGATGGCTATCTCAGTCTTCCCAACTTATTTCTCCTTTTCTTTTGGTTTTTGCTTCTCTGAGGGCCTAGACTAACATAAAGCTACTAAGGACCTGTGTCAACAGTAACAGGGAAATAGCCTACGAAGAAAGAATTAAGAACTCTACTGAGGGTGGATTCAATTTCAGGGGGGTAAATTGGAGTCTAAACTATTTACATTATGATGTTTCTTTGTCTCTTAAACCCATGTTGTAGTCTTCCTCCAGGGTGGTATTGTGTGATAAACTAAGATTTAGATGAAGATTTCAATTTAAGTGCCTGAGCAAAAAATTGTAAACCGATTACCACTGTTTGGGGGGAGGTCCACCATAGACCCTGATTGTTTTTGCACATTTTGCTTACTGTGCTCACCCTCAAGACATTCTTCTCTTATTCTAAGTAGTTTCCATAATTAGCCACATAGGCAACAATGTAGCTCAAGCCCACAAGGGAATGATGACCATGTAAAGTCTTGCTCCCTGTAGGGAGGAAGACTGGCTTATTTACTGCTTGCTACCAAGTTTGCTGCTAGCTCAGAAAGTACTGGGCCCTTGGCCCTGGGATCTTCTCCTGTAAGAGAAACCCCTTCCTGTACAGGTATAATCTGCCTGCACAGGAATCCCTCCATATTGCCCAGTGCAAATTAGGGGTCAGAGAACAAGCACAAACTTTCTGACACACTGGTTACTGCTTTCTCTGTGGCTAGTAATGCCTTTTGTCTCAGAATTCTCATGTCTCCTTCCACCATCTACACAGTGTGGGCAGGCTAAATTGTTAGCTTGCAAGTAGAGTAAAATTGCATACTCTTCTCAGTTGGTGACACTACTTCTTTCTTCTCAAAACTGCTTCTCTTCTATGTTCTCTTTTTAGTGAATGAAGCTATCAGTCATGCTACAAATAAGAAAACTTCTCAGATATCTAAGAATACCAATGGTGGTCCAGCATGACATATAAAAAAAAATTTTCTTAAACATTGTTTTTCTGTAAGCAGAAAACAGTTTTAATTAACTCAATATAACTGGCCACTATTAACAAACGACTTATCCTATAGTATTTAATGAGGTTTCATTTATGTTTAAGCTATGTTTAAGAGACTAGTAATCATTCATTTAAAAAATACAGTGATATAACATCAGTTAATGAGTTGCTTTTTCACTCCAATGGTTTCATTTTAATCCTGCAATGTACTTCAGTTAAGCATTTGGGCCAAAATATAATTTAAAGGGTGCACAAACTCATTAAACTGTTCAGCTATTGAGCATGTTCTTGTTTGATCATAGGATCCTGGTTATGTGTGCTTCAACTCCTATGCAATATATTCACAAAACTAAGTGTACTATACAATCATATTTTTCCTATTGGCATTTTGCCTATCTCGGTTAAGCATCCAAGTGTCCAGATGTTTTAAGAAATTCTCAGATAACTAGAGATTACATAAAATATATCTCAGCCAAATTAAATATTATTCTTTCTGCCAAAAGCTAAATAACATTTGTTAATGACTTCACAAAAGAACATAACTCTGGACCAGAAAAAAAATTGAAATGTAGAATTTTAATTCTTCTAAGATCTAGTTATATAAAGATATTAAACCAAAACTTCAGTATTTAACATCTGAGGGTTTTTTAAACATGTAAATATAATATTTTTTGAGTTCTACTTTACATTAATTTAACCTCTGGTTTAAACATACTATGAGATACCCAAAGCCTCATGTGGCCAGGTCAGAGAAAGTGTAGCAAATGCTTGCATAGGAAAGCAAGGATGAGATGAGAGAAGCCACACTGGTGTGAACCACTTGAAGTCCAGAGAACAGCCCAGGAGCAAACCACTCTACTCTGCTGCCATGAAAATATGTAAGATAAGTCTTGTAAGCAGATGCTAACAAGGGAATAGTTAAGGAGTAACAAGAAAGAGATACTAAGTTTCCATGGATCTCAGTACATTATTTTAAGATTTTTATACTTTTAAATACAAAAGTAAAGTACTTGTTGTCATTAGCATAATTATTTCACAGCATTCTTGCTTTTCTTAATTATATCTTCAGTATATTTCTGTATAGAAAACCATATGCTCCAGTTTGTGCAGGATAGTCCTGGTTATGTGTGTTGTCTCAGCATAAATGACTAATTAACAGATCCCATTTTCTGTGCAAAGTATCCCACTTTGGACTATATATTACATAATCAATATCCTTATTATATTTTCTTTGTATTGTGCCTTATATTGCTCATACACATACACTTCGATAAGTTATATGTAATACACATTACTTTTTGGCTTAGATATTATTTGAGGATAAAAATACTTAATGCTTAATACATGATGAATATATTGCACGTACCACACTTGGCCTTGTAAATAAGACAAAATTATTTTGTTGCAGGTTCAGTTATAATTTTACTTAAAGCCATTCCCCATACACTCTTTGAGTTAAACCTAATCATAGCTCTATGCACAGGAGAATTCAAACATAATCACTACAAGTAGTAAAGTAGTCTCCTGAAGATGAAACAAAGAGTTCTAACCCATTACACACTGACCGACTTGCATTCCCATTCATCTAGCAGTAATCTGGGAGCATTGCTATAGCTGGAGGAGAAAACATCAAGCTAGTTGCAATAGACTTTATTTTTGGCAATGCTTAAACTTCAGGTGTTCACCTATGCTCCCATAAATTGATTCCTTGCCTGGCTATTTCCCATTTCAGTGAATAACAACAAACAAATTCCATTACACAGAAGTATTTTATTTTATGGTAATTGGAACAGAATGAACAAAGTATTTTAATAACTTGAAGATTTTCCTTACATCAAAGCTCTGTAATTGTTTCTCAAAATGATTCTCTTGCTTAATATAAACATCTAAAATTGAAAGCAAAAAACAGACAACCTTAACTATCTATGTAGTTTGGCATCTGTGGCAATGCTATTTGCCAGGAGTTTTTCAAGAGAATATAATGGATATTGTCATATGGAACCCAACAGTGTCAACTGCAGTGTTCCTGATAATTAAAAAGATTGGTCACAGGTGTAAATTGGAGCACACAAGAAACACAGTAAAAATCAGGGTTTTAGTCATTAAAGCAGTGGGGCAAAGGATAAAACATTACAGAGGAAAAACAGCTGCATGCCTGATGCATGCTTTATGAGCGTCATGAGTATATTTGATGCTTAATTAAATCACCATAATTATAATTTAGGGTGCCGCCCTCAAGAAAGAATATCTGAACTTTAATTATCTGTCCAGGAGTTGCTACTCTGTTTTGCATAGATAAGAGCAATAATGTTTAATCATAGTACAATAAACCAAATTTTAAAGCTGTCTAAAAGATATTTTCTAAAACAAATAAAACAGTAAATCTGCAATGCAATGTTTATCTACCTTTGTTTTTATAGGAAGCTCTGACATTGATTTTATATGTTTACGTATAAATAAAGTAAAATTAACTTGGGGTAAATAATGAATAGAAGTTGCTCACTGTTCAATTCCCACCTATGAGTGAGAACATGCAGTGTTTGGTTTTCTGTCCTTGTGATAGTTTGCTCAGAATGATGGTTTCCAGCTTCATCCATGTCCCTACAAAGGACATGAACTCATCCGTTTTTATGGATGTATAGCATTCCATGGTGTATATGTGGGGTCGGGGAAGGGGTAAGGATAGCATTAGGAGATATACCTCATGTAAATGACGAGTTAATGGGTGCAGCACACCAACATGGCACATGTATACATATGTAACAAACCTGCACGTTGTGCACATGTACCCTAGAACTTAAAGTATAATTTAAAAAAAAAGCAGTAGCTAACCAACATAAAAGTTTTCATTTAATTAAAAAATAAACAAACAGTGTATTCATGAATTATGTTAATAGTATTAACTTTTACATTTTATTAGAAGTTAAGGGTGATTTACAACTTATATGATTTGACAGTGTCCCCACCCAAATCTCAACTTGAATTCTATCTCCCAGAATTCTCACATGTTGTGGGATGGACCCAAGTAAAGGTAATTGAATCGTGGGGGCCAGTCTTTCCCATGCTATTCTCATGATAGTGAGTTAAGTCTCATGAGATACCATGGTTTTATCAGGGGTTTCCACTTTTGCTTCTTCCTCATTTTTCTCTTGCCATCACCATGTAAGAAGTGCCTTTCACTTCCTGCCATAATTCTGAGGCCTCCCCAGCCACGAGGAACTATAAGTCCAATTAAACCTCTTTTAATTTCCAGTTTCAGGTACGTCTTTATCAGCAGCATGAAAACGAACTAATACAACAGCTTCACATTTCTCCCTAAATTAAATGTTTTCCTTTCTGCAGGCCTTCACCATATAATATGGTTTTGTAACCAATACAAAATGGTTTTGTAACCGTGATTGAGTTTCTGAATCTCTCTGAACTCAGTTTTTCATTTATAAAATGCAGATAATAATGACCTGCTTATCAGGACAAATTTGAGGATTTAAATTGGTTAATAAATGTAAATTTCCTAGAGTAACGCTTAGCACATAGTAAGAAATCAATAGGGGGGCGGAGCAAGATGGCCGAATAGGAACAGCTCCAGTCTCCAACTCCCAGCGCGAGCAACACAGAAGACTGGTGATTTCTGCATTTTCAACTGAGGTACTGGGTTCATCTCACTGGGGAGTGCCGGACGATCGGTGCTGGTCAGTTGCTGCAGCCCGACCAGCGAGAGCTGAAGCAGGGCGAGGCATTGCCTCACCTAGGAAGCGCAAGGGAGAAGGGAATCCCTTTTCCTAGCGAGGGGAACTGAGACACACAACACCTGGAAAATAGGGTAACTCCCACCCCAATACTGCACTTTAAGCAAACAGGCACACCAGGAGATCATATCCCACACCTGGCCGGGAGGGTCCCACACCCACGGAGCCTCCCTCATTGCTAACACAGCAGTCTGTGATCTACCGGCAAGGCAGCAGCGAGGCTGGGGGAGGGGCGCCCACCATTGCTGAGGCTTAAGTAGGTAAACAAAGCTGCTGGGAAGCTCGAACTGGGTGGAGCTCACAGCAGCTCAAGGAAACCTGCCTGTCTCTGTAGACTCCACCTCTGGGGACAGGGCAATAACAAACACAGCCGAAACCTCTGCAGACGCAAACGACTCTGTCTGACAGCTTTGAAGAGAGCAGTGGATCTCCCAACACGGAGGGTGAGATCTGAGTAGGGACAGACTCCCTGCTCAAGTGGGTCCCTGACCCCTGAGTAGCCTAACTGGGAGACATCCCCCACTAGGGGCAGTCTGAAACCCCACACCTCACAGGGTGGAGTACACCCCTGAGAGGAAGCTTCCAAAGCAAGAATCAGACAGGTACACTCCCTGTTCAGAAATATTCTATCTTCTGCAGCCTCTGCTGCTGATACCCAGGCAAACAGGGTCTGGAGTGGACCTCAAGCAATCTCCAACAGACCTACAGCTGAGGGTCCTGACTGTTAGAAGGAAAACTATCAAACAGGAAGGACACCTACACCAAAACCCCATCAGTACATCACCATCATCAAAGACCAGAGGCAGATAAAACCACAAACATGGGGAAAAAGCAGGGCAGAAAAGCTGGAAATTCAAAAAATAAGAGCGCATCTCCCCCGGCAAAGGAGCGCAGCTCATCGCCAGCAACGGATCAAAGCTGGACGGAGAATGACTTTGACGAGATGAGAGAAGAAGGCTTCAGTCCATCAAATTTCTCAGAGCTAAAGGAGGAATTATGTACCCAACGCAAAGAAACTAAAAATCTTGAAAAAAAAGTGGAAGAATTGATGGCTACAGTAATTAATGCAGAGAAGGTCATAAACGAAATGAAAGAGATGAAAACCATGACACGAGAAATACGTGACAAATGCACAAGCTTCAGTAACCGACTCGATCAACTGGAAGAAAGAGTATCTGCGATTGAGGATCAAATGAATGAAATGAAGCGAGAAGAGAAACCAAAAGAAAAAAGAAGAAAAAGAAATGAACAAAGCCTGCAAGAAGTATGGGATTATGTAAAAAGACCAAATCTACGTCTGATTGGGGTGCCTGAAAGTGAGGGGGAAAATGGAACCAAGTTGGAAAACACTCTTCAGGATATCATCCAGGAGAACTTCCCCAACCTAGTAGGGCAGGCCAACATTCAAATCCAGGAAATACAGAGAACGCCACAAAGATACTCCTCGAGAAGAGCAACTCCAAGACACATAATTGCCAGATTCACCAAAGTTGAAATGAAGGAAAAAATCTTAAGGGCAGCCAGAGAGAAAGGTCGGGTTACCCACAAAGGGAAGCCCATCAGACTAACAGCAGATCTCTCGGCAGAAACTCTCCAAGCCAGAAGAGAGTGGGGGCCAATATTCAACATTCTTAAAGAAAAGAATTTTCAACCCAGAATTTCATATCCAGCCAAACTAAGTTTCATAAGTGAAGGAGAAATAAAATTCTTTACAGATAAGCAAATGCTTAGAGATTTTGTCACCACTAGGCCTGCCTTACAAGAGACCCTGAAGGAAGCACTAAACATGGAAAGGAACAACCGGTACCAGCCATTGCAAAAACATGCCAAAATGTAAAGACCATCGAGGCTAGGAAGAAACTGCATCAACTAACGAGCAAAATAACCAGTTAATATCATAATGGCAGGATCAAGTTCACACATAACAATCTTAACCTTAAATGTAAATAGACTAAATGCTCCAATTAAAAGACACAGACTGGCAAACTGGATAAAGAGTCAAGACCCATCAGTCTGCTGTATTCAGGAGACCCATCTCACACGCAGAGACATACATAGGCTCAAAATAAAGGGATGGAGGAAGATTTACCAAGCAAATGGAGAGCAAAAAAAAGCGGGGGTTGCAATACTAGTCTCTGATAAAACAGACTTTAAACCATCAAAGATCAAAAGAGACAAAGAAGGCCATTACATAATGGTAAAGGGATCAATTCAACAGGAAGAGCTAACTATCCTAAATATATATGCACCCAATACAGGAGCACCCAGATTCATCAAGCAAGTCCTTAGAGACTTACAAAGAGACTTAGACTCCCATACAATAATAATGGGAGACTTCAACACTCCACTGTCAACATTAGACAGATCAACGAGACAGAAAGTTAACAAGGATATCCAGGAATTGAACTCATCTCTGCAGCAAGCAGACCTAATAGACATCTATAGAACTCTCCACCCCAAATCAACAGAATATACATTCTTCTCAGCACCACATCATACTTACTCCAAAATCGACCACGTAATTGGAAGTAAAGCACTCCTCAGCAAATGTACAAGAACAGAAATTATAACAAACTGTCTCTCAGACCACAGTGCAATCAAACTAGAACTCAGGATTAAGAAACTCAATCAAAACCGCTCAACTACATGGAAACTGAACAACCTGCTCCTAAATGACTACTGGGTACATAACGAAATGAAGGCAGAAATAAAGATGTTCTTTGAAACCAATGAGAACAAAGATACAACATACCAGAATCTCTGGGACACATTTAAAGCAGTGTGTAGAGGGAAATTTATAGCACTAAATGCCCACAAGAGAAAGCAGGAAAGATCTAAAATTGACACTCTAACATCGCAATTAAAAGAACTAGAGAAGCAAGAGCAAACACATTCGAAAGCTAGCAGAAGGCAAGAAATAACTAAGATCAGAGCAGAACTGAAGGAGATAGAGACACAAAAAACCCTCCAAAAAATCAATGAATCCAGGAGTTGGTTTTTTGAAAAGATCAACAAAATTGACAGCCCACTAGCAAGACTAATAAAGAAGAAAAGAGAGAAGAATCAAATCGACGCAATAAAAAATGATAAAGGGGATATCACCACCGACCCCACAGAAATACAAACTACCATCAGAGAATACTATAAACACCTCTACGCAAATAAACTGGAAAATCTAGAAGAAATGGATAATTTCCTGGACACTTACACTCTTCCAAGACTAAACCAGGAAGAAGTTGAATCCCTGAATAGACCAATAGCAGGCTCTGAAATTGAGGCAATAATTAATAGCCTACCAACCAAAAAAAGTCCAGGACCAGATGGATTCACAGCTGAATTCTACCAGAGGTACAAGGAGGAGTTGGTACCATTCCTTCTGAAACTATTCCAATCAATAGAAAAAGAGGGAATGCTCCCTAACTCATTTTATGAGGCCAACATCATCCTGATACCAAAGCCTGGCAGAGACACAACAAAAAAAGAGAATTTTAGACCAATATCCCTGATGAACATCGATGCAACAATCCTCAATAAAATACTGGCAAACCGGATTCAGCAACACATCAAAAAGCTTATCCACCATGATCAAGTGGGCTTCATCCCTGGGATGCAAGGCTGGTTCAACATTAGCAAATCAATAAACATAATCCAGCATATAAACAGAACCAAAGACAAGAACCACATGATTATCTCAATAGATGCAGAAAAGGCTTTTGACAAAATTCAACAGCCCTTCATGCTAAAAACGCTCAATAAATTTGGTATTGATGGAACGTACCTCAAAATAATAAGAGCTATTTATGACAAACCCACAGCCAATATCATACTGAATGGGCAAAAACTGGAAAAATTCCCTTTGAAAACTGGCACAAGACAGGGATGCCCTCTCTCACCACTCCTATTCAACATAGTGTTGGAAGTTCTGGCTAGGGCAATTAGGCAAGAGAAAGAAATCAAGGGTATTCAGTTAGGAAAAGAAGAAGTCAAATTGTCCCTGTTTGCAGATGACATGATTGTATATTTAGAAAACCCCATTGTCTCAGCCCAAAATCTCCTTAAGCTGATAAGCAACTTCAGCAAAGTCTCAGGATACAAAATTAATGTGCAAAAATCACAAGCATTCTTATACACCAGTAACAGACAAACAGAGAGCCAAATCAGGAATGAACTTCCATTCACAATTGCTTCCAAGAGAATAAAATACCTAGGAATCCAACTTACAAGGGATGAAAAGGACCTCTTCAAGGAGAACTACAAACCACTCCTCAGTGAACTAAAAGAGGACGCAAACAAATGGAAGAACATACCATGCTCATGGATAGGAAGAATCAATATCGTGAAAATGGCCATACTGCTCAAGGTAATTTATAGATTCAATGCCATCCCCCTCAAGCTACCAATGAGTTTCTTCACAGAATTAGAAAAAACTGCTTTAAAGTTCATATGGAACCAAAAAAGAGCCCTCATTGCCAAGACAATCCTAAGTCAAAAGAACAAAGCTGGAGGCATCACGCTACCTGACTTCAAACTATAGTACAAGGCTACAGTAACCAAAACAGCATGGTACTGGTACCAAAACAGAGATATAGACCAATGGAACAGAACAGAGTCCTCAGAAATAATACCACACATCTACAGCCATCTGATCTTTGACAAACCTGAGAGAATCAAGAAATGGGGAAAGGATTCCCTATTTAATAAATGGTGCTGGGAAAATTGGCTAGCCATAAGTAGAAAGCTGAAACTGGATCCTTTCCTTACTCCTTATATGAAAATTAATTCAAGATGGATTAGAGACTTAAATGTTAGACCTAATACCATAAAAATCCTAGAGGAAAACCTAGGTAGTACCATTCAGGACATAGGCATGGGCAAAGACTTCATGTCTAAAACACCAAAAGCAACGGCAGCAAAAGCCAAAATTGACAAATGGGATCTCATTAAACTAAAGAGCCTCTGCACAGCAAAAGAAACTACCATCAGAGTGAACAGGCAACCTACAGAATGGGAGAAAATTTTTGCAATCTACTCATCTGACAAAGGGCTAATATCCAGAACCTACAAAGAACTCAAACAAATTTACAAGGAAAAAACAAACAACCCCATCAAAAAGTGAGCAAAGGATATGAACAGACATTTCTCAAAAGAAGACATTCATACAGCCAACAGACACATGAAAAAATGCTCATCATCACTGGCCATCAGAGAAATGCAAATCAAAACCACAATGAGATACCATCTCACACCAGTTAGAATGGCAATCATTAAAAAGTCAGGAAACAACAGGTGCTGGAGAGGATGTGGAGAAATAGGAACACTTTTACACTGTTGGTGGGATTGTAAACTAGTTCAACCATTGTGGAAAACAGTGTGGCGATTCCTCAAGGATCTAGAACTAGATGTACCATATGACCCAGCTATCCCATTACTGGGTATATACTCAAAGGATTATAAATTATGCTGCTATAAAGACACATGCACACGTATGTTTATTGCAGCACTATTCACAATAGCAAAGACTTGGAATCAACCCAAATGTCCATCAGTGACAGATTGGATTAAGAAAATGTGGCACATATACACCATGGAATACTATGCAGCCATAAAAAAGGATGAGTTTGTGTCCTTTGTAGGGACTTGGATGCAGCTAGAAACCATCATTCTTAGCAAACTATCACAAGAACAGAAAACCAAACACCGCATGTTCTCACTCATAGGTGGGAACTGAACAATGAGATCACTTGGACTCAGGAAGGGGAACATCACACACCGGGGCCTATGATGGGGAGTGGGGAGGGGGGAGGGATTGCATTGGGAGTTATACCTGATGTAAATGACGAGTTGATGGGTGCAGCACACCAACATGTCACAAGTATACATATGTAACAAACCTGCACGTTATGCACATGTACCCTACAACTTAAAGTATAATAATAATAAATAAATTAAAAAAAAAAAAGAAATCAATACACAGTCAGCCCCTTCTTATCCCAGTGTTCCACGTCCATGTATTCTAACAATCATGGATCAAAAATTTTCCAGAAAAAAATATAAATAACAATTGAACAAAATGTAATACAAATAAAATATACACTTTAATAACTATTTATAGACACTAGCATTTACATTATATTAGGCATTCTAAGTAATCTAGAGATGATTGAAAGTATGTGGGAGGATGTGCGTAAGTTATGTTCAAATACTACTCAATTTCATATAAGTGACTTGAGGATACACAGACTTTGATATTTGCAGATAGGTGCTGGAACAAATCTTCCACCAATATCAAGGGACAAACATATATTGCTATAGTTTTGAAGATAAAACCAAGATTTAAAAAGGCAAAATTAATTATCCAATATGCATACTAATACAAGATACTCTAAAAGCAATATTCAATTTAATGTTCATATCTTATAGACTAAGTTTGCTAAAATTGATTTTATGGTGTTGAGTCTTTGCTTGTTTAATATTTCCTAAAGTTTTTCTAAATGAATAATTTGTAAAGAGCTTCTATTAGCAAAAAAGATAATTTTAACCAATACAGAAAATAGGGTAACATATGAAAAACTATAAAAAACCTCTTACCTTTAGTTATTGGACTTTATATCTGACTTGATAGTTAACTTCATAGTGCTTTGGACACTATTGTCATGAAAAGAGGAAAACTAGGATTCAGAAGGTTTAAGTAGTTTGCACAAAGTCTTCTTGACAGTGCAAACTTAAATACAGAGTTTGCGCTTAACCAATACCACCCTCCCACCAATATTTCAATAAAAAGGTACACAGCAGACATGACAAGCACAGACACAAACGTTCATATTAACATGCACAAATGCTCCCACCCCACCCTCAACACACATCAGCATTTATGGGGTTGGACTTTTATACATTTGGGTCCTGAACCACCTATTACTTCCCTTTATTGCTAGTGTTGTAGCTAACGCCCAAACTGGTGATCAAATCAGCCTTGAAAGTAGACTGCGGCGATTATAAAAATTCACCTTTAAAACAACTACTTATGGCTTCCATTTTATGAGGAAAATCAAACAGAGATCAGCGATAAGACCTCATCCTCATGACATAGAGAAGTGCTTGTTTTTTCTTTATTCAAAATGAGAGCCCTTACTTCATCCCCGAATATTTAATTCTGTACATTACAGACCATCCTATACCAATATATTAAATCATGTCTTTGAAAATTAAAACAAAATTATTCATTTTTATTAGGTTATCTAACTCTCCATCATAAAATTTGGTCCTTACTATACTCTCTATTTGCTTATACTGAAGTAGTTCAATATATGTATTTGTTTAGATATCCGTCTCTCATTTCGAGGTAGTAGTCTCCTTGGTTTTGTGTGCTTTGTGATCTGCCTGGCTTTATATATCCAGCATGCAGTATAGGGTGTGGTGCACAGACGTGTTTGGAGAAAGGAATAAGTGCATGAAAATATAGATACGGCATTAAGAAACTGCTCCATATCAAAGTGAATGTTCAGAAAAACTTTCTTGAAGACATCACATAACTAACCTTTAGTTTCTTCACATGTAAAAAGATGACAGCAGGAATACTAGTCTCATATGATAGCTATACAGAAAAAAAGGTAGTGTAGATATTATTGCTTTAGTAAAATGAACATTATAAAAACATGAATTATTATTTTTACATCTACTTTCTTTTAACCTTTTGATGGGGAGTTCTTGCATCCTCTGAAATACAACCCTACTTGATTCCACTTTTAATTCTGCTTCTTTTAGCTTCCACTGCCTTCTACTCCAACTCTCAAGCCATGGCATTATTATCCACATGCACTATTGTAGCCCGCCTCTGTTATTTAAAGGCTACTCAGAATATTCTTCTTAAAACATACGCTGATTCATCATTAGCATGATCCAAATATTTTAGCCTTTCATTTCACTTAGAACAAAATCCTAAATACATATAAAGATATAATAAATACATCCTCTGTGTATACCTCCTGTCATTTTCCCCTCTCCAGTCTGATTCTGATACATGGACTCTCTTTCATTGCCTTAAACTGAATAACAAATGTCTATATTCGGTGTTGTTCCTCTGCCTCACATCTTCTTCCTATCATGCCTAGATATTTTTCTGGCCTACATTTAAAGGTACTTTCTCAACTAGTCCTTCCTCTCACTTAGTTGTTTTGGTTATGCCACCTCATCATGCTCTATAATTACCTTCATAGAATATTGCTTTCAGTAATTTTATTTTGTTTTTATCTAATTAATGTCTGACTCCCCTCACTAACTAAATGACGGGAAGGGTAATGACTATTTTGATAAAGTAGAGAGGCTGACATTAGTAGGCCTTTTAGAGCTTTTCTAAAGGATATTATCAGGTCTTATACAAATATATAAGAATTACAAAAAAGTACTAATTGGTGGTGCTTAGACCCAAAACAATTTTGTATAGTCATGTGTTATCCATATATTGCTTAATATAACTAGAATAAATTATTGTTTTTTCAAATGAATTAATCTATATGAATACATATCTCAGACTATACTTCGGGTAAGACATCTAAAATAAATGTGCTGGGCACAGTGGCTCACGCGTTTAATCCCAGCACTTTGGAAGGCCGAGGCAGGTGGATCACTTGAGGTCAGGAGTTCAAGACCAGCATGGCCAACATGGTGAAACACGGTCTCTACAAAAAATACAAAAAATTAGACAGGCGTGGTGGCAGGTGCCTGTAATCCCAGGTAATCAGAAGGCTGAGGCAGGAGAATTGCTTGAACCCAGGAGGCAGAGGTTGCAGTGAGCCGAGATCGTGGCACTCCACTCCAGTCTGGGTGACAGTGAGGCTCCGTCTCAAAAAAATAAACAATAAAATAATAAAATAAAGTAAAATAAATGTATGTTTCCTTATGTTTTCCCAACCAAAATAAAAGTGAAGATCAGTATTTAACTCTCTATAGGGAATTACCATTTTAACTACATATCTAACAAATTTAGCATATCATCTTTGGAGAATCAGAAAAAAATTAGGATTTTAATATTTATTACTCAATAATACAATTAATCAACTGATATATTTTAATGTGTGGCATTTTATTTTAATTATTGTTTTAGTTAGAATAATGAAAGTTGTTTTAAGTTAACCTCAAATGTAAGTGGCTTTAAAATTTAGAAATTTATTTTTCATTCACCAAACAATTCATCACAGCTCTTAGTCTGCAGGTAGCTTTTATCACATGGTAATTAAGGAATCCAAGTTCTTTTCATCTTGTGGCTTCTCTCCCCTATGTTTAGAGTCCCAGTTAGCTAAAGAGGAGGAAAGCAAAAATTGTTAAAGCACACCAGCTTGTTAACTACTTTGGTAAAGGAATGACACACGACTTTTGTCCATATTCCATTCATGGGAACTATCCACATGGCCCAGCTAGAAGCAAGGAAATGTAGTCCAAGTTTGTGTAGCTGCTTTACGATGTCAAAAGTAAAGCAAAGTTGTACCTGCCAACTAGCTTTCCCAGCAAGAATCATATAAATATAGAAATAGTATTGATGCACATACATAATCTACAGAATATAAATAGTAGAATTGGATATAAAGTGTTCTGGTTTTGTTTTTCTCATTAATATTTTTGAAGTGATAGAATTTGAATTAGGTATTAAAATTCAAAGAGTTGGTAAATGATTCTGTAGTATAAATTTATCATTATTTTACTATTCTATTTTAATTTCAGAAAATTTTCCAACATTCTCAATTTTACTAAGTTAAAACATGATTTTATTGAAGATCATATTAAGATTCAATATTGCAGTTTTATAATGAAGTGTATAATACTGTGGAAGAAAAATATTTTGTTTAATCATATTTAAGCATACCCTACTAGGAAAACTAGCTTTAGAGAAATTTTGATAAAAGTTAACATTAAATTAACAACCTCTAATTTACCAGATACACATTCATTAGAATTCATCACTTTTTAAAAATGAAACTGTATTTTATATTGTTTCATCTCTCTTGAAGTACTTAATAAAATGACTAACTCACGAAACAGAAACTTTTTATTTATGCCAGTGAACCTGATTTACAGAATAATACAAAGATTTACAAAATACTAAGATTTCCATTTCAAAATGATTTAGCCTGTTCAAAATGATAATAAGAATTTTATTTCAAAATTATTGAACTTACATACTACATATAACTATAAATAAATGGAATTGCAATGGTCGTGTTATTTCTCGAGCACATGATCTTACTAAGAATATTTATTTAAAACATTTGATATACCTAGAAATTCGTAAGTATTTTCTTATTTTTATAATTCCCACCTGCAATCTCCTCTGCCTCCATTTGCATATGATTTTCTCCCCTCGAATTTCTGTGTCTCTATGTCTCTCCTCTTCTTAAAAAGGAACTAGTCATATTGGAGGGTCCACCATACTCCAGTATGAACTAATCTTAACAAATTACATATGCAATGACCCTATTTTAAAATAAGTCACATCCTGAGGTATTGGGAATTAGGACTTCAACATGTTTTTTTGGCGAGGGTTGTGGGGACGGTGGTGGAGAGACACATTTCAACCCATTATAATCCCCAACAAATTTACTGCGAATCAGGAGAGCTAAGAGAAGGTTTACAGGATTTCTGCACCAGGATGCCCACAAAGGTTTCTTAATCCAACCCATTATATTTCCCAAAAAATTTGCTGTGAATCAGAAGAACCAAGAGAAGGTTTTATGTGATTTCTGCACTAGGATGCCCACAAAGATTTCTTCTGACTTTAGGCAAACAGAATATTAACCCCCCAAAAAGAAAATAAAGGTTTTATTTCTGATATTTTTCCTGTTTATTTACTCAGAGAGTTAAGAGATAAATAAAGATAAAATGTTCCCATTACATGTTTTGGAGGTTTGACTGCAGTTCCTTGACAATGACATAAAAACATATAAGACATTTTCCAATATACTGCTAAGAAAAGTGCAATGGTAGCAGATTTTTTGTTTGACAACAGCTTTGGTTAGGTTGAGGAAGATGGCAGCATATGTGAGGTTAGTAGAAAAAAGCCTGATAGTAAGTTGGTGTACTCTGGAGATGGCAGGACATATCTTGATAATGACCTAGGTTATATAATGGAGAAAAAGGTAACAAAAACTAATTATGTTTAGCATTATTGTTATGTGAATAGTGAAAATACAAAATTCCCTGACCACAAGCTGATAAAAGTGTATTTTTGTGTTGGATTTTCAAAGCTAGAACTTTAACGGTAATTAATTTATTTGAGTTGGAAATTTTCTAGATGTTAAAGAAGAGGATCTTCTCTATAAAGCTTAGAGAATTTGTTCACCACTAGAATTTGTGCTACAAGTAGAATATAACACTTACGTATAACATTACTTGTAAATGCTCTTCTCCAATCACTTCTTGTTCGACTTTGCATTCTTTATTATATAAACATATTATATATATATAAAGCAGAAAAATGATTAATTATTCTAATAAGTGACTAAAAGTAGTTGGCAAGAGTCAGACTATTATGAAAAGGGTCTTCAGAAAAGTTGTGGAAAAAATGTATTAGGAAAAAATATATAGATGGATTTCAAAATATTTTTGCATCAAAATAAACCAACAGGATCTAGTTTGAGGCACTAAGGATGAGACATTAGTTTGAAAAGAATCCCTATCGGAGCAACATGAATTCTGCTAAAATAGAAGTAAGAACAAACCTCAGATTTGGTGAAGTGTGAATGGAAGAGTTAGGGATGGTCCTAACTGATGGGGGCTGAGAATCAACAGCTAAAACAGCTAACACCATAGACATTTCAATTGGTTCAGTTTATGCAATTCTGAATGAAAAATTAAAGTTGAGCAAATTTCACTCAATGGATGCCAGAACCATCGCACCCAAATTGGCTGCAGGCGAGAGCAGAACTTTCAATGAAAATTTTAAACAAGTGGGCTGAACATCCTGAAACGTTTTCTTGAAGTATTATATGAAGAGTTGAAGCAGGCCGGGCACGGTGGCTCACGCCTGTAATCCCAGCACTTTGGGAGGCCGAGGCGGGTGGATCTCGAGGTCAGGAGATAGAAACCATTCTGGCTAACACAGTGACCTCGTCTCTACTAAAAAATACAAAAAACTAGACGGGCGAGGTGGCGGGCGCCTGTAGTCCCAGCTACTCGGGAGGCTGAGGCAGGAGAATGGCGTGAACCCGGGAGGCGGAGCTTGTAGTGAGCTGAGATCCGGCCACTGCACTCCAGCCTGGGTGACAGAGCAAGACTCCGTCTCAAAAATAAATAAATAAAAATAATAAAAATAGAAAATAAAAAAATAAAATAAAAGAAGAGTTGAAGCATGGCTTTACCAGTAAAATCCTAAAGACAACGCACAATCAAAGCAAAGGATGCTAAGAGATGGAGGTGGTCCAATCAAAACAAAAATGAACCAGTTAAGTGCAAAGGACATGACAACAGTTTTTTGGGGATGCTCAAGGCATTTTGCTTGTTGACTTTCTGGAAGGCTAAAGAACAATAACATCTGTTTATAATGAGAGTTTTGAGAAAGTGATCCAAGGGTTTAGCCAAAAAACACCCAGGAAAGCTTCACCAGTGAGTCCTTCTCCACCATTACAATAAAATTTTGCCAGAGTTTCAGTAAAAAATTAAGGCCGGGCGCGGTGGCTCACGCCTGTAATCCCAGCGCTTTGGGAGGCCGAGACGGGCGGATCACGAGGTCAGGAGATTGAGACCATCCTGGCTAACACGGTGAAACCCCGTCTCTACTAAAATACAAAAAAAAAAAAAAATTCAGCCGGGCGAGGTGGCGGGCGCCTGTAGTCCCAGCTACTCGAGAGGCTGAGGCAGGAGAATGGTGTGAACCCGGGAGGCGGGGCTTGCAGTGAGCTGAGATCTGGCCACTGCACTCCAGCCTGGGCAACATAGCGAGACTCCGTCTCAAAAAAAAAAAAAAAAAAAAAAATTAGGCATCCACCTTAAAGTTCTAACTTCGCTTCCTCTGGCTTCTTTTTGTTTCTTAATTTAATTTTTTTTAAAGGTCATCCAGTTTTCTTTAGTTAATAATGTAAGAAGATTGCATTGACATGGTTAAATTCCCAGGACTCTCAGTTCTTTAGAAATAGACTAAATAGCTGATATCATCATTTATAAAAATGTCTTCAACCTGATGAAGTTATATTTAGAAATAAAGTTTCTATTTTCATGTTTATCTTTTAATTCTATTTTTCACAAGCTTTTTGAAGCCCCCTCATATTCTAGTTTAGTTGAGTTGGAATTATCAGAAATTCTGGACTACAGAGTTCTTTTTCTCACTAGAAATGTTTTTAGGTTACATTTACCTTCTAATCTGTTCCCTCTTTTTTATCACCTCATGCAAGAATATATCATCACTACTACACACATCAGGTTCTAAGTCCTCTTAATTGGCTTTTATGAAATTCCTGCTACAATCAAAAACCTGATACTCTTGTTTTTCTTTAGACAAATCAACAATTAGTTGCCTACTCTACTTCCCTTATTTATACTCATTACCACATGTTATTTTTTTTTCTATATTTCTCTAATCTCTCCAGGGAGATTTTATATTTTGGAAGCACCAAAGCTATTCCCTTAATGCCAGCCATTGTAATGAAAAAGTTTGGGGCAAATCTTCTAAGAGAAGATAAACAATTATTTATGTAATGGTTTATTCTCTCTTTCCTAACAACAGGACTATTTTAAATAGCATAATATTGTTTCAGTTTTCAAATGGATTAGTTAAATGTGAAAGAATTGGTTTGATGATGATAATTCAATTCCATAAATGCTGCTTCTATCATCTTATTCCAGGGGTTGACACAGGCGACATCACACAGCTTAATCCTTTGAGATATTTAGCAGCAATGGGCAGATCAAAATTACTCCATTCTTTTCTCTAATTTTCTAGAATATGGCTTGAATTTTTATTTTGAAGAGAAAAATATCTTAAAATATTTAATTTAAATCATATATAGTGGAATTTCTAGAAATGACTAAAACTTCTTTGGGTATTAAAAACTGATTTATTAAAGTTATTTGTACATGCATGTTAAACAAGTACAAATACATGAGAGTTTAAAAATAAACTAAAAAATTTTGAAAATACGCAGTTCTCTTTGAGAAGCAAGGATGAAATACCAGCTCGTAAGGAGGTGGTTGGTGTAATTTATCTGTAGATAAAACTGATTTAGTGCTTCAGGCTTGTATACTTACCCTGAGACACCAGTCTCATTAGGGAGGGAGAAAATGATGTCTTATATTTCAAGTTAATGCTTTAAAAGTTCAAGATTCTCAAAGAAGCATTCAAGGATTTTTAAATCATTATTGTTTTATGGATGGAAAGTAATAAATGCAATCTTATATTCAAAGTTTAATTAAAATTACTGTATGAATGCTTTTGAACTTGTTAATATTTTCTATTAAGTCAAATAATATTGGATAGTACATGAAGTCTTGATATAGATCTGGTATTTTTTAAAAATACCATTAGTAATAGCAAGTTGGTGACTTTATTATCACTGATATAAATAAATTATGGATAATCTAAATTTGCAGTCGACTGCAAGCTATTTTCTATATTTTACAACTGGATATTGCAGTTCAAATTAAATTTCTTAATTTATAAGTCAAAATATAAAATTTTGATATTTGACTATATAATATTTTGCTTAAAATGAGCTAAATATTGATATATTAGGCTGATCATTCCTTCTATGCTCATACAAAGGTGATGCTTGACCATACCTTTTTTAAAAAAGTCACAACCTCTTTTTCTTTAACAAAAAAGCCCAGCTGAAATACCTTTTGCTTACTTTTCTAGGCTTATATAAACCCATCCTATATCCCTCTACGTCTTTCTCTTCATATAATTCCAACTAATGCAAGTCCTATTAGCCACCTTTGAAATATGCTTAAATATTTCTTATTCAATAAGGTTCAGTTAACACAATATGCACTAAATCATAATAATAAAATTTTTAATAATAATACAATAACATGTAATGAATATTAAGCTCCAGGCAGTGTGTGAACTGCTATATAGTCTTCATTCAATTTTAATACAACAATCCTGTGAGTTAAAAATTATTATTCCTGTTTTACAAATAAGAAGACAAGGCTAAGAGAAGTTGAGTAACTTGCTCAAGGTCATAAAGTCAACAATTGCCAGATTTGTTATTCAAAACTGGGTCTTATTGTAACTACTATGTTAGATTGCCTTTCCATATTACTTAAGAACGAAGCAAGCTGCCAAATTGAACACTATGAGCACTTGGATCTTGTCTGTTTACTTCATCTTTGTAGTTTTCATGTCGTTGAATAGTGTGTGTTACTCAGTAGACATTCGTAGAATTAATGAGAGTATCCATTATATTGAGTCAAAAATTTTCGATCATATGAAAACCCAAAATCCTATGTATCCAAAAACAGAAATCATAGATTATGGCATCATTTTGGTTTTCTTTTCTCAAATTCATCTCCTTAAAGCAATCTTACTCCAGTAATAATATTTGTTTCTGATACTAATCTCCTGTATCACAGGTACTTGCTCCCTTAGCCACCCACCCTGCTTTCTTTTGTATGTGTAACTTTTCCCTCTCTACTCACTTATTCCCCAGTAGAATATGTGCAAATATTGCATGACCTCTGCAACATTCCAGTGACTCTATCTTCTACTAACTAAATACCATATGATGGAATATCTCTCCTTTTGCATATAAGCTCCTATATCATATCCAATATACCACCTCCCTCTCATTCCTACAAAATCGGAGCTTACGTTTTATAAAGTACGCTAAAATTATTTGGCACACTTTTTCTGTATTTCTCTATTTCCAGATCCAATACATTATTAGGTTCTTATCAAGAAACATCTCTGAAATATTGATATATTGATATTCTCATTTCACTAAACCTCTGGGATGACACATTTTCTGAGTTTCGTACTTCTTCCCTCTCTCTCAGTATTACTACTACTATCATCTCCATACCCCCATGCCCAGTCAAATGTCTGTCTTTGGGTTCTTATCTTACATCCACTTTTTGTTGATCCAATTTTGTTATGTAAACTCTTATTTACATTCTAATGACTCCTAGTTCCATATTTCTGACTTAGTTCTCACTTTCAAGATTCTAGGAAAAATATTTGTTTGTTTAAAAAGGAATTAAAACATGTTTGCTGAATTACTTTATATTTGTGATGGGAAAAAATGAAAAAAAAAATAAAGGAAATGGCTTTTGGTGTCAGATTATAGCAGAGTACACTAGTGAAACAATTTGAGCTCTACTCAGTAGGTAATGAAAAACCATCAAATGTTTTCTGAAAAAGACAGTGACTTTATGGATAATGTACTTTAGAGAATGTAATGTATCATTCTATGGTAGACAAATTAGCGAGAGATAGAAGAGAATAGAGATGGGGAGAAGTTAGAATAAAAAATTAGCATAGAAATTGATGACCTAAAGTAGGATATCAAATAAAAAGACAATTTAAATGGATAAAAGAGCTCATGGTATTTGTAGAATGCATTATAAAATGATTTATGAATATTGGAGTGTGAGAAAAAAATAAAAAGAGACTAAGTATGGTGTTAAATTATGAAATGTGGCTGAATAGGAAAATAACACACCCATAGGAAAAAGGGTTAATTTATTTTGTCTCATTTTTAAGGCACTAGTTAGACATCTCTGTGAAAAAAAAAAAAAATCTGCAGGCATTTACAAAAGCAGTTCTAATATTCAAGGGAGAAGTCATGCTAAGGACAAAAATGAGGGAGCTACTCAGGCTGATGATGGATGTTTTATAAATGAAGAAAGTCCTCTAGAGACAGTTTTTAGAGAAAGTGCATTGAAGATAGACTCCTCAAAAGTGACTGCAATTGTGTATAGATAAAAAAGAGTAGTTGATATCAGTGAAAATACAGAAATAATCACAGAAAAAAAGAGAACACAGCATTAGGGAAGCTAAGATAAGAGAGAGCTCCAGGAAGTAGATTATGGTCAATAGATATGAAAGTTGCAGAAAGGCCAATGCATCAGAGATTTTTTTAAAAAGGCATTTTGCTTACATAACACATTTGGGCAACATAGAGCACACATTTTTTCATTTATTCAAAACATATCATTGAAGGTTCATGAGAGTGGAACAACAGCTCTTTCCTATTGCAGACTAGCACCATGGCATGCAAGGGGCACTCAGTAAGGTTTGCACACTCTATTTGAAAAGTTTAGTAGACAATGGAAATAAGCCAAGCTTACTGCCCTTAAGGATGTCCTAATGGGCTTGTAATGGCTACCACTTTTGAAGGTAGAAAAATCTATACAGCCTAATCCATGAACTCAAGTGTATATGTACTGTAACAAAAGGAGAGTTTTCAGTAAAAAACTGAGTTCAGCTTAGGCATGAGAAGAGAGTGGGTAGGTAGGTAGGAATCAGATCATGAAAACCATTGTACACTCTGCAATGGGGACTATTGTAGTATCTTAAGAAGAATAACCATATTGCAGGATAATATTTTAAATTCTTAGCAATATTCACCTATTACTTTCTCAAATTTGCCTGTCCTTTTCAAGCAGAAAGATATTCTGTACAAATTGCCAATGTAAAAAAAGAGTGACTTCACTGCCTAGAGTAGTGAAAAAGCAACGATTTCCCAGAAACAAACAAGGCTACTTGATATGTTTAAAAGGTGGGGCCCCAAATAGTGTTACTGAAATTCTCCCTGCCCTGCATGACACGGGGTAGCAGAATGACTTCTGAGTGTTTAAGAATAGAACAGATGTACAGAGAGCTACTAGTCCTAAAAGGACCATGTAATCAGGGTCCCGAAGCACCTCTAATGCAACCTGTCTGTGCAGACAACACAGAAGATATACCTACCTGAAATCGTTTAGCCTGCATGTAAATAATATCAATTTATATATTTCAACTTGATCTTTTCCTTCCAGTTGCAAACAACTTCAGTGCTTTCAATGTTGACTCTATTTGTTCTTGAAAACATTTCAAAATCAGGATCATGAATTCCCAATAATTTTGACTGCTATATTTACTTCTATTTACCACTACATGTCACTTAATATTAGAAAAAACAAGAAAGTCTCTCAGCAAAAGGGATATTTCAGCACAACACAACCGGATGGCTGTCTAACCGGGATTATGTTTTGACCTATTGAAAATAAAAAACGGATATTAAAACATCTCTAATTCAATTATGTAGTGTGTGTGTGTATGTGTGTGTGTATATATATATATATTCTTCTGTACTCTTTTACAGTACAATGTTAAAGTACTTGCATGCAAATTATATATTAGGAGATTTAACTGAATAAAAGCCAAATTAAATATCTTAAAGTTAATACTGAAAAGACATTTCCTGTAAAAGATGGCCTAATATTGAGATAAAAATGTCTTTGACACATTAGGAAAACTTTGATCATTTTTTCCTTATTATGACTTCCTTCACATCTGAAGATGTAGTGCAAGTTGACAATATATTAAAAAATAACCTTCACAAATCTATAATAATGACTGTCTAGAACAGATTATGGCATTATGGATTACTCAATGAATAATGAAAGAAATAGTGAAACTTGTTTGACCCTGCCATTTCTATATATCCTTCCGGAGAATCATAGTAATAGCTCAGTCCATTCATTCTCTATAATTTAATAATTTCTGATTTTAACATCTTTATAACTGCAAGGAGATTTTATAAAACTCTGGAAAATTTAATCTGGTTAATAAAATTAAATTAAATGGTAAGGCAAAGCAGTAAAATTTCAGGGACAATATTTTAATTAGAACCTGTCTTATCTGTAATGCCAACCACACGTTGAAATGGGAAACCTGCCTATATGTTATACTAACAAAATCATGTTACCAAAATCTCTTTACCAAAATAACTAAAATAGTAGTAGTTTTCCTAGAAAACATTTTTAGTGTTATTTAAACAGAGAGAAGCTAAAATAGCTAGACAAAAATTCAATATGATTGAAAAAAATATGTTTGTAGAACTAAATAATCAATGCAAGTTTGTCAGTTTACTAAAATATCAATTTGAATGAATTGACTATACTTTGAGATCGTGGGATAATGTAGATTTTCCTACAGTCAAATATATTAATGAATTTTTAAGACGTAGCAAACATTTTTGTTTGCTATACTTATTTTACCAAAATAGAACTAAGTAAATGAAGATTGGCAAATTTCACATTAATACTTTTATATGATGTTTTAAAAGTTAAAAACTGTCAGATACATTCCATGTGTATGATCTGCCTGAACGAAAGTGCTAAAGTAGACTGACTTAGGTTAACTTTCCTTTCCGAAAAGAATTAATAATTTTTTTGTTTTCTTACAATAAAGACTGATTCATATTTTAACTTTCAATGTCATATTGCCAATACCCAATTTTTATTATCTCCTCTACTATAAAGCATGTCCTCTTCTTGTCAAGCTCAAAAGGGCACTGTGATGAACCTTGCATTGCGTCAGCTCATGATCATTTTTCTGTCAACATCTATCACAGTATCACAGAAAGAATGTCTTTCCTACAGTTACCTCAGTGAGATTATTATGTAATCAGCACTTACTATGACTAACATCACTGCTCAAAATTGCATTTATCAGAAAAATAAAAAAGATAGGCTTGCCTGTTCTGATTAATAATGTGCAATAAGATATGCATGACAGGTAATTACTTTTTAAAAGAAGCTCTCATTTAAAAGCAAATTTGTTTAATTATCCAAAAGTATCAATAAATAGTGAGAGTAGAACCAATGTGGGTCAGCCTCAAATCTAAATTTAAATGTTGCTTTATAGTTTCATAAAGCCAGTGGGATTTTCATGACTTCAGAGGAAAGGGATTTTTTAAATTAATTTCATGGGGAAATTGACAGAGCAAAATTAACCAGTTTATGAACCGCAAATAGACAAGATGAACAAACTGTGGGGTAGAAATGTTTAAGAGATTATATTCTAAGAAAACTGAAAGATAAGTCTATGAAACATAGTCAACTTGCCAAGTGAATATTCTATGGCAGAGATGGAAAATCACTGTCATTCCCTCTCCACTGCTCATGTTTTCGGTAACCTGAGCGTGCTTAGTCTTGACGTTAGACTGTCCTGGGATCAATTTTGTGCTCTGCTGCTTTCTTACTAGTGCTGTCACACTGTGACTATAATTTACATTGCTCATGCTTTAGTTTTATCTTCTTCAAATGATGCAAACTTGATGGGTAGATTAAGGCTAATTTTACAAGTATATATCATCATGCCTCGTGATTTCTAATTTTATGATAGTAACAATGGATATGAAAATAGTTTAAACAATAGTATTAATGAGGTTATTTTAGAATCTCTGGTCTCATGTCAAAGAATTCCCTTTGATCTTAAAGGTCTAGCGAATCATTAAAAAACAAAAATAGAAACACTTGCTGAAATTATTCTGGGTAGAGAGCTTCTTAAATGACCTACTGGAAACTGATTAGATTAAAAGTGCCTCTTACCTATGTGTAGAGAGCAATTTTTACTTTTATGCTTATGAAGAGTTTATGTTTCTCACTTAAAAGTCAGAAATTTGAGTCTCGGAAAACAAAAAGACCAAAAACAACTAAAAGTTAAACAATTTCAATTAAAGTAAAAGGAGATGATTTTGTCTTAACCACTAAAATCCAACTCGAAGTTTATTAACTCTGGAGTTGACTTCTTCAAAATAGGCAGTCTAGGCAGATACCATGAAAGAGAGAGACATGAACACTATCAAGTCCT
Organism: Macaca mulatta; assembly: GCF_049350105.2. Taxonomy (NCBI): domain Eukaryota; kingdom Metazoa; phylum Chordata; class Mammalia; order Primates; family Cercopithecidae; genus Macaca; species Macaca mulatta. The sequence goes on from NC_133412.1 coordinate 114,552,520, forward strand.
CCTTTTGGTTTAGCTTTCTGTCTATATTTCTGCTTGACAATCTCATATTTTAAATTCCGTTTTCTCCATAGAATTGGAACCATGTTCACAAATGGCCATGAGATGAAATATTTTTAGCAATATTACTTAGGAAAAGCGCCCATTTCCAGGATTAACACCCTTGAAGACAGTTTCTATCTGGCCTAGGTTGGATTATTTTGTCAATCTTGGTACAATTAACAAGTCCAGATATTTGAAACGACAGAAATTTTCCAGCCTTAGATTATTTGCCTATCACTGTGAGTTATAGGAAAATCTGTTTTTCCAATAGAAGAACAGTTTTGTTGGAAAGAGACTCAGTTGCCCTGAGTATAGGGCACTAAAACCAATGAGTGGGAGGAAATATGTCTTATTGTCACAGTGGGAACTCCCTTTTATGTTAAACTTAGAAATTTGTTATTTAACCAATATGCAGCATAAGACAATATAACTTATAAAAATGATGATCATGAAAAGGAATGACAGTGATTGTAATAAAGAGAACAACATGGGTTAAGATAAAAAAAAAAAAGAAACAAGATGGATATATTGACTTCTATATCTCAGGTAGATTTCTCTTTTTCTTTATATATTTATGCATGTATATAGAGAGAAAGTTTGAAAATTATCTAAATTACTGTCTTAATACATTTATATATGTAATGCATAAGTCATATTTAATTCATTTTTTCTAAAATAAATATTTAACAGTTTTGTAATATATTGCTTTAAAGAATGATTCTCTGTACATTTTTATTTGCCTAGTCAGATGACATGTTACATGAATGTTATTATTAGTTGGGTGTGTAGCCGGGTGCGGTGGCTCACACTTGTAATCCCAGCACTTTGGGAGGCTGAGGCAGGTGGGTAACGAGGTCAGGAGTTCGAGATCAGCCTGACCAACATGGGTGTATTCAGTCACAAATAACAGAAGACATTACAAATTGTGGCTTAGAAAGAATGAGTATGTATCTTACACAACAAGAATCCACACTGGCATGGAAATTTATCCTTGTCAACAGGAACCTATGCCCCTTTCATTGTCCTCCTCTATCAGCTTAAGCTGGTAGCTTTCATCCCTATGGTCACAAGATGGCAGCCACACTTCCAGGTATCAAGTTTTCATTTCAAAAAAAAAAGAGAGAGACAGAGAGAAGGGGGGAAAAAAAAAAGCAAATAGAGAGCACACAAGGTGTATTTCCTTTCATAAAAATGTTTCCTGAAAGTCTGATCCAGCAACTTTTTAAAGTACATTGGCCAAAACTGCATCATGATGGCATTCTCTGGCCCCAAGTTAATGTGAGAAGATAAATAATTTTAATTAACCTATGGATACCCAAGGAAAATTGGAGTTCTTATTAGTAGGGTAAGAGACACTGGTAATTGGGTAGACAACTACTAGCATTGAGAGTCCACCATGACATGAACCTATCATCTATAGCTTACACCCCCACAGAGGCATTAACAGACATCTGATGCTTCAGATGGAAACAGTAATCAGAAATCATAGTAGCTACAGTCAGCTAAAGCTTTTTAATAACTACCAATTATCACAGCCAATTTAAAGCTGATGCTGGAGAAATTTTCAATTTTATGTGTTCTACATGCCTTTTTGTTTACTCCAAATAGCTAATTTATGATATAGGTATATCTCTTTTTATAGACAAGAAAGCCAGCTTTCGTGGAGGTAAAATAAGTTTCCCCAAGTTTCAAATATGTTGGGGCCCAAAATTCAACCCAGACATTTTTTAATTGACATTTCTTTTTTATTCATTGTGCTTTTCTTGCCATTAATACATTTTTAAGGCTGAAATATTTTTTGCCTTTCATTTCTCCCTCAGGTGTACATTCATATTCATTTAAACTTTAAAAATAACAAGTACAATTTAGGAAAGGTAAGTAAATAATTAAACAGATTGTTTAATTAATAAGATATATCTTTAGTGTGCTAAATGTGACTGGTAAAGAAAACTTTAAAATCCTATCAACATATTCATGGCAATACCGTCAATAGTTGTAACTGTTTAAAAATGGATGATTACTATTGTGATAGTTAATAATATACATAAAGATCTTTGTTTAATTCTAAAAAAATGTTTTTGAATGGGGTAAAATCTATTGAAGTAATCATTTAAGGCAACTAAACCCAGAAGTTCTTGAAGTAAATTAAAATTCAATTTTACTAATTGTCTTATATGTGGCTACAACTATGAAAGTTCTATGGAAATCTAATAAACTGCTTTCCATCAAAGAAATAACAAAAAAGGGGGCCTCTGTGACACCATGAGAAAATTAGAAAAGACAAAAAATGTTTTATTTAAAAGTAAAACAATAAAACTCTCACTCCACTTAGCACTCATTAAAATCCGTCCTTTACTAGATAATTTAAAAGCAAAGTATCTATACATAATATTGATTATACATCACTGTCCTTAATATGTAGATGCAAATTAAACTTGATCCTCTCCACTGATTAGGTTTGAGAAGAAATTATTTGCCACATCAATGATCATATATGAAGTTTTGTGTTTTATCTGCTCCAATAAAGATTCAAAATGCAGCTGTAATTAAGGCTATTACCTGGTTATTTAGATGGTAGTCTACCTTCATTATTCAAGATCTATTTAGTTTCTTGGTAGCACTAATCTCTGAATTCTTTCCTTCTTGGTAATGCTGTTTAATTTTTAATATTTCATTTGTGAATAGTATTCATTCAGCCATAAAGAAAGAAAATCCTGCCATTTGCAGTAACATGGATGAATCTGGACGGCATTAGGCTAAGTGAAAGAAGCCAGATAGACAAAGACAAATACTGCATTATCTTACTTATATGTGAAATCTAAAATGGTGGAGCTCATAGAAGCAGAAAGTAGAATGGTGGTTACCGGGAGCTGAGGGAAGGGCTAAATGGAGAGATGTTGATCAAAGGATACAAACTTTCAGTTTTAAGGTGGTAAGTTCTGGGGATCTAATGTACAGCAATGCTGCTTCTGATTACTATATTGGTTGGTGTAGAAAAGGTCAGTTTTATGATTTTCCTCAAGACACTTCAGATCATAATTTCTTCTTCTCTTCTTCTTCTTTCTTCCCATAGGTTTCGGGGTACTAGATTATCAGGCTTACAAACCCAAATGTTCTTCAGATTTAGAGATATGCATTTAGGCTCTTCCTGATTTACAATTAGATCATCAAAATAATTTTTCAGCACATTCTGCCCTTCATATATTCCACTGTCGTCCCCAGTTTTATCATTTCTTAGCATTGAAAGTTGGTTATCCTGGACCCTCCATTTAATCTTCCCAAAGTTTCCAATATTTATAACATCAACCGTCCAGATTCATACTTTTATATCATTGCTGCAATACCTTCCAGTTGCCATGCCGATAGCATATCCTAATACCATACCTAGAATCTGTATCCTGTCCCAATCAATTGCAACTTAAAGCTTGATAATTTTAAAGTCACTACATGAAAAGTAGTATCACCACCTCACTTGCTACCAGGGATAGGGTCCTAATTGCCGCACTCATAAATCATTTTGTTTGTATATTAATTTCATTTTCATTTTAGTAGATGTTAGGGTATAAGTGGTTTTTTGTTACATGGATGAATTACATACGGTGAAGTCTGAACTTTCGGTGTACCTGTCACCTGAATAGTGCACATTGTATCCAATAGGTAATTTTTCCTTCTTCATCTACACCCAACTCCCCGCCATGCCTTGCAATGTCCATGATATCACTGTGTATAATAATCTAGCTTCAGATCTTATCCACAGCAGCTGCTTTCTAGAGTAATCCTGGCTTCAACTACCTTGGCCTTATTTTCTACGTCAGTAGCATCTGAAGCCAAGGAAGCTTTCCTCCTACTCCATAGAGTTGTATGTCCTGGAGAACAGAAAGTGGGGAAAAAAGGAAGTAAAACAGGAAAAAATAACAAGGGAGTATTAGCAAGCTGGTTTTTATCAAGTATTAGGTTGGCGCAAAAGTAATTGCAGTGTTTGCCATTTTAATGTCATCTTCCTTTAGACAATATAAATGGATGTTTCTCAGGACAACCTATTACAGGGAAGGAAGAAAATACTTTTTTATTTGCCAGGTTTCATTTCCCATTGATCAGTGGTTTGCTCCATAGGACATTATATTCCTTGCACATTCTGATGGCATATAGGGGACACCAGCAGGTTTCACAACATTCCAGCATTTAATATCAGCAGGGAGTGGGAAGCAGTAAGTGTGTCATACGTTATGAGGTGAGTTCTTACTGGATTGTGCCTTCATATAGTTATTTGGATCATATGCATATTTTTCGCTGCAGTTTTTACCCAGGTCAGAACATGTGACCTAATGTTCTGGAGACAGGTAAAATTAAAAGTACATGAAACGGAGCATAGGAGTTTTGTGATACCAGAAAAGTTTACATTGAAGCACTCAGCTAAACAAAGAAGAATGCTACCTCTCAGCTTCTAGACTTGCTTTCCAATTACAAAATTGGCATTTTTCAATTTTCACACAAAAAGTTAAAAAAACAAATTTATCACAGTAAAGTATCAGATGCTTGGATGAAAAAAATAATATGGTCTATCTAGCAAGGTATTCAGATTATAATGTCAATTAAGTGATTGCCTTATCAAATTTATAATTTTTGGCTAAAAGTATATTGCTAATAAAATATGATTTCACAAAATTTGCAATTTTTTCTATGTAAACTGTAAATGAATTTTTAAAAGATTGATTTGTTTCTTTAATAATCAACTGAGGTGGGGCTCAGTGGCTCATGCCTGTAATCCCAACACTTTGGGATGCCAAGATGGGTGGATAACGAGGTCAGGAGTTTGAGACCAGCCTGGTCTCAAAAACCATCTCTACTAAAAATACAAAAATTATCTGGGCGTGGCGGCACGTGCCTGTAGTCCCAGCTGCTTGGGAAGCTGAGGCAGGAGAATCGCTTGAATCCCAGAGTCGGAGGTTTCAGGGAGCTGAGATTATGCCATTGCACTCCAGCCTGGGAGACAGAGCGAGACACCGACACACACAAAAAATAATAATAAATAATAATAATCAACTGAGTATTCTCAAACGGACTTGCCACAGCATTAAAGTTATTTCATAAACTGGTGAGTATTTTTATTGTTATGTGGCTTTCATATGATGTGTGTGTGTGTGTGTGTGTCCATGGTCTGTCAGCCTTATCAGGTGATTTTGATCTTTATAATTTCATTTAGCTGGTATAATTTATCTCTTCAGTGTTCTCATTTTTTCCCATTACTTGCAAAAATACAGTTCTTCTTCCTTTGTTTTGTTTTTATTTTTCACTTGACCTGTTCTTCTTTGGTTTTCAGGCACTTTAGAGACGCTGTTATGCTCTGCTAGTCATTTTTGTTTCAGCCATATTCTTATTTCTCTTTTAGAATAATAAACCAAGATGCTGTGAGGCCAGCCATGGTGCCTCCCAGCTGTAATCCCAGCACTCTTAGATGCCAAGGTAGGTGGATTACCTGAGGTCAGGAGTTCGAGTGATAGTGGCACACATCTGTAGTCCCAGCTATTCAGGAGGCTGAGGAGTACAGGAGAAGCCCTTGAGTCTGGGAGGTGGGGATTGCAGTGAGTCAAGATCATGCCACTGTACTCCAGCTTGGGCAACAGAGCAAGACTCCATCTCCAAAATAATAATAATATAATAATAAAAAAAGACGTATGTATTGTGTCTGTATGTTGATCCTCCAAAATGTCTACATTAAAGTTAAGCGTGTTGTTTTTAGAGTAAGTCTTCAGTAGGAATTTTGGGTTGTTACGTATCTTTAGAGAAAGTTATGCTCCAGAATGTAAGGGTTTGTTCATTTATTTCGGATTTGGCTCCTATCACAACTGACATTTGAAAGTAGATAATGTATTTAAATACGTCTATATGAGAAAACTTTTAGTATTTATTCCGGTATCAATTGCATATTGAGATAAACGGAGTATAATTCTAGCCATCAATATGTATTTTCCACACATCTTTAATGTTATTGAATTGCCCTTTTTGAACCAATTTTGCAAATATTATTTCACACCAAATAATGTTTTATGACCTTTCTTTTAACATAAGATTCCATAATAAAGCCACATTTCTTGATATGGAAATAGTGTTTTACATTTTAATACTTTCTAATCATTTCAGAGGAACAATAGGGAATGATTTTTATGTCAAGAAAAAAAGTTAATTCTAAGAGAAGTAATCATATTAGGCTATCGTAGTTTCAATATGTACCAATTTCCTTCTTTCATCCACTCATTTTAAAAATATTACTTAAATGTAAGTCATATTTGGTTTACTAATGTTGGTACATTAGCAACATGGAAACTGAACAAAACATTCCCAGAGACATGCATACAGATCTCACCCTGCTACTTCCTCCTTTGTCTTTGAATATAAACCTACCCAATACATTTGTGATTGCAGTACACTTTCTTCACAGGTTTTACGATTCTTTAAGCTATCATTTGTATCTCTTTAAGTTATCATTCAGTTTCACCTGAATTTGTCAATGTATGCATCCACTTAGAGAGTTCCAAAAGAGTAAAGCTGATTTTAGCTAGATATGATAAGCAATTCTGTCCTAGTAATTTCAGAAACAGAGTCTTTCGCTGAAAAATACACACCTCAATTTACATGGTTAACTGATGAGATTCACAGAGAAACAGCAAACACTAGTGAATTCTCAACAAATGCCAACTTTTAAATGGATGCTCTGATTGGCATATAGAAGTCTTTCTATGTATAATAGTATAGTTATTTGGACTCTGTTATTCTGTAGAGATTTTCTTTTTGGGTCATGAGGAATGTAACTGCTGGCTCTTTCTATTTGTATGTGTTTTTTGTTGTTGCCATTGTTTTGCTTCTTCTTACAGAAGTAGTAAGAGAGAGGATAAAGAAGCAGTGAAAATGGTGGAGCATTCAGTCTTCCTCTTTCTAAACCCAGAAGAAAACATCTGAAAAAGTTTGCTGATCTGCCAGGTGTCATGGTGGTTAATTAGGGCAGTGAAGTAAAGTAAAAGTAACAATCAAATTTTTATTCATTTACTGTGATGGTGGAGGCAAGAGGCAAATAAAAATGTGTCATATCCCAAATGTTTTGTTTTTCTCCAAGGAATGATATCAGGCACAGATCACTCAGATGACACGCAATTCAGGCGTGAGAAATACCTCACTGTGGAGGAGCCCTGAACGAAATTCTTTTGCAGTTTTATGGACCCAGGTGGCTGAGGATCCTGAAAGGGGGAGACCTAGGACTGGAAAAACACTGAGTTAGTGTGACACACAGTATCTCAGTCAAATGCCCCCGGTAAGAAAGTGTAGGCAAAGTTGCCTGAAAAATGCCTTGGTGGAGGTGTCCTTGTGAAAAAAACAAAAACCTCAGAGATTAAGTTCTTGAGGTAGGAATGCCTATATACAGTATGAGCATGCCTGGCTTGAGGTGGGCAGGTGGCTTGAGTCTTTGACTGCAGTTCTCTCCAGAGACTGCAGTGCACTGGCTGTGCACCAAGCCTGATGTGAGGAAGACAGCTGTCCCTCATGAGGCTTTCCAGTTAAGGTCTTTTTAATTACCTGTAGTCAGACCTGAAAGATCACACACAGGCTTTTGACCTGGAGCCAGATTTCTAAAAGTTCTGGTCATCAAAATGTGTGATAATTACACCGTAGGTTCCAGGATATCAGATAAATTGCAGATAATTTAATCTGGCAAGCTATAAAATGAAGACCTCAAGCTAGTCATTTCAGTAGCACCCAAAAGAACATTAGTAGTAAGAGAACCACAAAAGGTGTGATTGGTGCAGAAGATTGCTGTAGGAAGCACTCAAGTAGCAACTCAAAGGAGTGAGTGAAAATGTTTTGCAGACATGTAAGATTCTGGAGACTCTACAACAACTTTCCACTAGTAGCTGCAGCACTTCAGGCCACAAGCCACTTTGTGATAGTACGTTTCTCAACTAATTATTGGAGGATGTGAGGAGAGCATCTCATCTCATGCAACAATTTCTGCCTAGATAAATTACCTAAAATTTACACTTACCTTAAGGACAAGCAGGGGTAAACTGACCAAAATCACTTCCTTTCATTTGTCTTCTCATTGAAGCTATAAAATCTTGGGATTTAAGGCATTCACCTTGGCAGATGTCTTCCCAATGTTTGGTGTGGCAGAAGAGGCAATGGCATCTGATCAAACTTCCTGCCTTAGTCACAGGTATCAGGGATGCTTAACAAACCCAGATCAACAGATGGGGTTGAATACATTGAGAAAATCATTCTCAAAGTTGGCAGAAGGACGTAAGTTGCAGAATTTGTCCTCAAGGATTTCCATTTAACCATATGTGGTTAGACAACATCAAAACTGTTTCAAAAGAAGTATAATACTCTAGACACGTTTTGAAATTCTAGAAAATGACTGAATTTTTCACTAGTCAAGATAGGTGACATGAACATTTATTCGTCATGAAAACCTAGAATATATATTGAGGTAGTAAAGAACGACAAACCATTGGTAGTTATACAGTAAAAGCTTATTTTTAGCTTCTGTAAAGTTGTCTGAGGTGCTAAGCAGCTTACCAGGGAAACCATTCTTTTTGCAGCAACTCAGTAATCCAGGCTAATGAAATTTCCACTACTTTATACGTGCTCCATCTGAAGTTTGCCGTCTCCTCAGTTCACCTGGAAGAGAAAGGCAGTGCTAGGTGGTCTCTCACCAGTAATCCAAGGCTTTGACCCTGAATGACATATTATTTCCATTCAGAAATCTCTGCCAATTCTAGTCACCTGACTTCATTTAACTGCAATGAAAAGTCATGGGTGAACAGTGAAAGTCTCTAATGCCGAGTGTCAAGCTGTGATGTATTGTAAATGTGACCTAATTTGTACTCGGAGTGGTAGAGCTTGGAAATACTAATAGCAGGTATTCCCTCCACATTAAAAAGATTGGGAGGGGGGATGATTCAACTGCCCTCAAGGTTCTTTCTCCATCAAACGGTGTGTTTCTCTTGTTCACACACATTAATATTCCTTACAATTTAAGTCTGTGACATTAATTATCTTGATTTGATATCCACTGCCCTGAATCATTAATCAAGGAGAAATAAATGCAAGAGAACATAAAAATTCTAAATATATATGCACCCAACACTGGAGCACCCAGATATATAATATAAACCAAATATTATTAGATCTAAAGGGAGACATAGATGTCAATACAATAGCTGGGGAATTCAACACTCCATTCTCAGCACTGAACAGATTGTCTAGATAGAAAATCAACAACAAAACATTAGATTTATACTGCACTTTAGGCTGGATGTGGTGGCTCACACCTGTAGTCCCAGCACCTTGGGAGGCCGAGGCAGGCAGATCCCTTGAGGCCAGAAGTCATGTCTATAGCTAACTATAGCTCTAGTGGACTGTTTCATAAAAATCAGAATTAGATTCTGGATGTTAACTCCCCTTCCTAACAAATATAAACTTTTTTTGTGATGTTAACATTTTTTGGTTTTAATAATTATTACTCTAACCACTAGAAAGTCAAGACCATTTTATATGGAAAATTTCAACCATTAATCAGCTTTTTTTGTTTAAGTGAAAAATAAGATGCTTTAGAATGTTGGGAAAAAAAATGGTTCACTTAAAAATACCTCTAGTCAAGACCTTTAAAAATGGTATATGTGTCAACTTCAATTGTTTTTTGATAGATCACAATTCCCCCATCCTTTCTGAGGGTAAATCTTTTATGGAAGTTGTTACTGCACAGCTGTTATTTCCTCTCATTAATAATTAGCCCATTGTAAAGTTCAACCTGTTGTTACTTTAAGACAGCTATTTCACTAGGTCAGTTACATAATGCCAAAATCATCATTTAACTTAGTTATTCATGTTTATTTTTGAAGCTAGTGTGCAATATGTTTTGCCTGCTATCAGCATATTTTTATCTTTAGTGACTGGTATTTACCTGCATGTTTCCTCACCCTAACTCTTGTTATTATGTTATATCACACTTGTTCAGTACTTCCTAACTTTCTATTCGTTTTGTGCTTTTAAGTATTAAATGCCTTCTTATACCTTAGCTCATTCTCATCTATCAATATGTGTACAAACTTGCCTATAGGCAAAATTAGGCATTTGAGAGAGGTGTCTCGGCAGGACAGAATAAAAAGCGTACAGTGCACGCCGGTGAAAGAATGGCTGAGGACATGGCTGGACATTAGGACGCAGGTAAAGGTCATTTCACCAGGCAGTAAGAGAGGCAATGACGTACTATTCACATTACATCTTTATCTTTAATGTTTCAGTCTTCCTCTGACTGTGATTGTATTTTCTCCCCATCACAGACATGCAAATATAACAGTGATGTTTTATCAAAAGTGACAAATAGCTAAGGATATTAAGTATGCTACAGAATGGGTATGGGTATATATAGGACATGTGCACATACTTTCTAACACACCATGGCCAGACATACACCTATTAGACATATACACAAATGCACATACACATATACCAAACTCACACCACACATGTAGCATCCTTTCTTTGTTTTGTATTTGTTTAAAGGTAAAATTGTGTTGTTTTCTTAATAACACTTAATTTAATTTATATGTTTATTATAGTCTTACATATGTTTTTATTTTTTATTTTTTTAAATATTCTTTTTGAACTATCCCGAGTTCAATATTTGTATATAAGATTATATAAAGAAAAGGTTACCTACCTTTTCCAGTAGCTTTTATATCTCTAAGAAAAGCCGCTAATTATTTCTAATGTTGTTAAAAGTATTACTATAAAATAATAAAATCATGAAATTGGCTCCTAACTTCATAAATGACTTTTACTATAATACACTTCAGTATTAGACAGTATTATAAAAATAACATTTGGGTAATAAGAGATCATTATTTCAAATATTAAGTTAAAAATATTAACTGCTAATATTAGATATTTGTTTTTCTAGATTTATGGAAGATCACCATAAAAATGTAATTATAGATTTATGAATATAGACATCGTTAACATCTCTTAGTCTGAGGAGCTTTATTGAAATCCTATTTTATCTCTACCACTTGACAAACGGTCAAAAATATTAAGGAAGAAATAGAAAAATAAAAGAATTATGAGAATCATGATCACTGAACCAATTATATATTTTACGCCTCTTAATAATTATCTCCTTTCTTCTCTCCAGTCAAGGTAGAGAAATTGAGAGAAATACGGATGGTTGGAGAAAGAGAGTGAAGAAAGAAAGCAAGAGGTCAAGAAAAAGTCCACAAGAAACAGGGGACATGACAATTGTAATTTTTTTAAAGGAAAGTATCAAAAATTTTGACTAAATTACGGGGTAAAGGAGCCTATATTTAAACCACTGTGTCATAAAATATTCTTTCACAAAACTGAATACTTAAGATTACAAAAGACTATTGACTGCCACAGCAGCCATAGCCCTGCCACAGTTATCCATGTTGGACGTGTGCACATGCATATACATGCATAAATCTCTCCAAGTATAAGTAAACAAGCAAAGGAATGTGATAGGCATGGCAAAGGGGAACATTGGAGAATAACTTAGAACTATTTTTCAATATTTGTCTAAGGCCATTAATGACTAATTCAGGTTCTCTTCTTCTACTGTGAAAAATAACTCTTGCTTCACAGTGTACACAATACCCCTAACATGTATGTTTCTACATAAAGATAGAAATCCTACTTTTATACTCTTGAGAGAGTATTCTTCCCTCCAATGCCATACAAGAGGGCATATCAGAATAGCACAGTGAATCCTGATGATCAAAGAGGTGAGGTGTCTATGACAATTCATTTCCTGGAGCTCACAGCAACCCCGAATATTATTGAATTAGATGGTAGAGAGGAAATGTCTGTGTTGTGTAGTCTTGAAATCATTTCTCTAAATGTGTCATAATATACTGACAGACCATGAATCTTCTATGCTTATCATATAGAATTTTAAGGACAGTGGCTCCAATAATTTTGTTATTTTGGTTGCTTTGATTGTTTCCTCTTTATTTTTGGTTAATTTTCCATTTTTTATACCATGTCCTTTGCTTTGCAGGTGAAGCCTTCCAATACAATAGCAATAGATGTCTGTACTGGGGAATGTTGCACTAGCTGAAAAGTAAACAGTAAAAGCAGGGAAAAAGAGAAATTTCTGAATTTTAATATAAATAATGAGAACTCTGAAAAATGGAAGTATATCATTCATGCTAACACCATATTAAATGAATTTAGGTCTCCTTTTCATAATGTAAATGCAAAGGAATTAGAGAGGAAGGGCAGATCACTTGGATAAAATTGCTGACTGAGCAACATTTCTCAAGCACCTGACTTACTTATGGAGTTCATTACCTATCTCAGAATTGGAGGAACAGTAGACTATGACAATTGCATGGCAGTAGAGCAAATTCTTCTTCCAATTCACAATAAATTTATAAATTCACAATAAACTTCTAGCACTGTAAGAATAGTATACAAAGTAAAAACCAAACAAACAAACCCTCACTTAGCCATTCAATAGCCATTCAACATTCTCACTGCACCCATTAAGCATTCTGTAATAGAAGAGAATTCTGTCTCGAGAATTCTATCTTAGCATGACAGTTTAATTGTGTTGGATTGATTTATATATTCAAGAAAATAAATTCTAGTTTTATGGCGATGTTTTGTAGTTTGTTGCCTTGAAAATCTAAAAGGATAAAGGGATTCAAGGAAAAGTAAGCACTTAAAAAGGTACTCATAGGGCACAAAAGTGTAGTAGAGACCTAGATAATTGGCTGTCAGTAAAGATGGATGTGCTCAACAAATTTTAGGAGTGATGATAGTGGCGATGATGTTTGTTCAAACTGGTTGTTATTCTCTGTTATAACTTCCTTGCATTATAGCAAATATTATATAAAAATTTTGTACCACATATCACATATTTAATGATCACTTGGAAGATGTCATACATTCCTTACTCTCACTCAAATAAAAGGTAAAAGACAGCACAAGAGAATCCAAAGTCATTGATAAATGAACCTGAGGCAAACTTTCAGAATAAGATGTGATAGGCGACAAGGGTAAACACTTACAAAACAAGAATACATGAATTCTAGGAAACATTAGTGAACACCTGGGCTTTGATCAAGAACATGGGTTGGAAGCTCATGCTATTTGATATACACACTTTAAAAGAAAGGGGGATAGGAAACTGCAAAGGAGTAGGGCATATGGGTAATAACTCTTTGTCCTCTTGTGAGAGACACTATACCATGCACCAAAATCGATCTCCTATCACTGGGCATTGAGCTAGAAATTTAGCAGTCTCATTTGCAGTTAAGTACAGCTGTGTGGAATTCTTTCCCACACAGTGGAACTGAAATGTGACTAGTAGTGATGTAACCCAATTTTTGGCCTATTGAAACCTAACACATTGCTTCTTCATCTCATTCCCTTTCCACTAGCTTCAGGCAAATAATTGTGTTTTCCTAGTAGAGGTATACCACAAAATGGAAGAAACTTGAGTTCTTAGATCACTACATGAAGGAGAGCCATGTCTTTATCTTGACCACCTAACTAAGACTGTGGAAATAAGCAAGTTCCTATTGTATTACGCTAGTGAAATACTGGGATTAATTTCTTTCTAGAGTCCAATCTCTCCTAACTGATGTCTGCCATCTTGTTGGTACCTCAAGGAAGGAGAATGTTTTTGAGAATACAAGTATTCAAAATATAGGAGGCCACTTTGATTTTGTGGTTTTGATCAATTTTTTAGAATCTTGTATATTCATGAAACTCTTCATTAATTCCAAAATAAATAAAGAAAATAAGACTGACACCCTCTTGAAGCTGAAGGTAAAGTTTCTACTAATAAAGATGTTGCAATAAAACTAGGCAGAATAATAAATAGATAAATACACATGTGATAAGGCCTATGACAGAAAAAGTAAACCCAAGGGAAGATAAAGGTGTAAACAAGGGAGAGGTGTTATCACAGGTGAGTCTGGAGGGCTTGGAAAAATGGGGCATTCCAGATGGTAATTGAAAAAAGTATGAAGATCAAACAAATAAACAAATGAAAGCAATGTACTTTCCTGAAACTGAGAATAGTTGAATAATTTCAAGAATTGTGTATAATGAGTTTATACAGTGATCTATCAGGGTTACTATGTGAGACAGGGATTATAAAACATGTTTCAGATTCTGGACTTTTATCTTGCAGGCTGAGAGGTATCGGAGAATTTTTAGCAAAGAAGTGATGTCATTGCATTTTCTGCTGAGGAAAGATTGGTAACCATAAGGAAGGTAGATTGGAGGAGGGATAAGACTGATGACAGGAAATGCCAATTAGACGGTTGATGTATTAATCTGCATAAGAAATAATGAGGCCTGAACCATGTCATGGCAGTGAGAATGAGAGAGAAGCACAGTTTGGAGAGATGTTGAGGTATTTCCTCAGTAATTGGATATATAGGATTTGAATACCAGCAGCTTACTTTTTAGATGCTACCTTACTTACTTGCCATCAAATCTTCCCTGAACCATTCCTCAGTAAAAAACATACCTGAGATGTAATGTCATTTGGTGGTCAAGCGAACCTCTGCTGGTTTTAAACACTAAATGAAAAGAAATAACTGGACTCATTACTCTACTATGTTAGTGTCCCAACAGAAACATACACTTGTTATATGGGAGCTACCATATTTCCTTCAAAGAAAAAAAAAAATAAGGGAAGTAAAATTGCTCCAATTGCTCTGAGAGTTAAAACATAAAATTATCATAAAACTGGTAAGACAAAATCACCTTGAAAAGACAGAAGCGTCTCAAAACGAGATTCTACTGAAACCAGACAACTCTGTTCTGTATGCCTTTGGTAACAAAAGATGTATTATTTAGTTTTAAAATCAGCTATATGGGGTTGATAAATTTGAATCTAAATCTAAGCAGGCAACCCATTCTCAACTTAACAGTTCAAGACGTTTTATCTGTGGTTATATCCAGGGTTAGTTTAAGAGGGGTTGTTTTTGTTTGTTGCTTAGTCTTCAGAATTTTTCATCCTAGTCATCCCCCAAATCATAAAATCTAATTAAAATCAGTGTTCTTGCCATATACCTGTCAGTCTAAAGATAGTCCCATAGATTCCAGCTATTCTCTAAGCACTGCCCCCTTGAAGTCCTTTCTTTAGAGAAATTATAGAGTAGCTACATTTATTCAGCTGACAAGACTATGGCCAGAACCCCCTATCTTAGGAAGTTCAATAAGATGATGGCATTCACAAGACCCCTGAGAACACAGTCAGCTTGTCTTTTCTTGCTGGTTACTCTATGGCTTTCTTCTTACATTGTTAAGGTGCTATTACTGCTACAACCTCATCATGCTTTCTTCCTGTGCCGCACCCTAGACAAACTGCAAAGTAAAGGCAATACTTTCGAAGTAAGTTTATCAAGAGCAGAGCTAAATTCCCAAAGGAAAGCATAAGTGACCCCTGCTGTGACACAAATCCCAGGCTCCTGAGGTGGAAATGGCCCTGCTTTATTCAAAATGTAGAAAGAAAATGTATATATATAACTCTGATTCTTATAAAATTAGAAAATGATTCCCTTATTAATCTAATATTATGTTCATTTTTAAAGCTGCCTTAAATTACCAAATAGAAATAGGAAAGGATAAGAAAAAAATATAGTTCAGTAATATATTGAGAAACAAATACAGCTCAATACTAACTGGTAGGAAATTCATAATTCTTAATATAGCAAAGACTATATTAAACACAAGGTTGGATATAACACGTTAAATACTTGCTGAATGAAAATGTAAATAGTTCTGTGAAGAAGATTGTAAAGTCATTTACTCCATAAGGACGTTTCAGTCAACAACAGACAGCATATACAATTTGGTACCATAAGATTATAATATCATGTTTTTATTGTACCCTTTTAATGGCAGATATGTTTAGATATAGAAGTACTGACCATGGCCGGGACCATGGCCGGGCGCCGTGGCTCACGCCTGTAATCCCAGCACTTTGGGAGGCCGAGGTAGGCAGATCACGACGTCAGGAGATCAAGACCATCCTGGCTAACACGGTGAAACCCCATCTCTACTAAAAATACGAAAAATTAGCGGGGCGAGGTGGCAGGTGCCTGTAGTCCCAGCTACCAGGGAGGTTGAGGCAGGAGAATGGCATGAACCGGGGAGGCAGAGCTTGCAGTGAGCCGGGATCGCACCACTGCACTCCAGCCTGGGCGGCAGAGGGAGACTCCGTCTCAAAAAAAAAAAAGTACTGACCGTTGCATTACAATTGCCTATAGTATTTAGAAGTAATATGCTCTACAGGTTTGTAGCCTAGGAGCAACAAGCAATACTATATAACCTAGGTGTGTAGTAGGCACTACCATCTAGGTTTGTGTAAGTACTCTATGAAGTTTGTACAACAATGAAATTGCCTAATGCATTTCTCACAATGTATCCCATCTTTAAGCAACAAATTACTGTATTAATTACAAACATGTCACAAAATACTGTATCACACCAAATTCAGTGTAAAATGAGATGGGAAATTTGGGAAAAGTACTCTACTTTTAATATTATTAAATGTAGTTATACATACAAGGATATATTTTGTGTGGAATTTGAAGATATTCCAATATCCGCACTCCAGTGCACCAGCAGACAAGGAAACTAATTTGATATGTGATACCAGCAGTCAGTCCTGACAAATACTGGCCTCTGTCCCTGAAAATTTTTTAAGATAGCCTTTCTCAATATTGCTTTCTCTTGTATTTCTTTTTTTTTTTTTTTTAAGCTTCATGAGATAATTCTTCTCTAAATAAAATACTGAAAGGTAGTCTCTTAAATTTTATCTTGACTGAGGTAGCTTAGCAAAACTATGTAAGTTTAGTCAAGTTATTTTTATCTGGGCTTGCAAAATCACATAATCAAGTTGGTGAAAACAACTGATTTACTGTATTCAAACAGAAACACAAAGTTCTGAAAAAAAAATCCAGATTGAAAAGTTAAGAATCATGTATTCAATAAATGGGCTCAGTAGTCATCATAATTGCTAACAAATACTCTCTTTTTTTGACTACCAGTTATGACTTTGACAATCATTTCCCAAATGTAACTATCAACCACTGGATTTTTTTTTTTTACATGATATATTTGAATTGGTACAAATTGAGCATTTCTGTTTAACAACTAGCCAGAAAAGTATCAGAGTGAGTCCATGTTACCTACTTATTATATAACAACTAACAGGAAAAGAAACAAATAATATTTAGAGAGTACTTACACTTGCTAGGCTCTGGGCTAACAGTTTTAAATGCATGATTTATTTAATCTTCAAAGCAGATGTATAAGTATAATCACCATAATTTTGCATTTACAGTTGAGGAAATTGAGGTTTAAAGAAGTGAAGTGAGGTTTCTAGGGTTGCTCAATTGGTTAGCTGAAAATGTTTTCTTTAGTATATTGACATGCTTTTCTAAAGGCCCATAGAAGAAGTAAATACATTAAATATCACTGTAACTGTATTAAGCAGTAAGCAACTTCGTTTTCATGTTTTGTTCCACTTCCTGAATTTGAGAGCTCTCCTTACATAAAAGGAAGATTAATCAACATGTATGCTATACTATAATCATTTAGGTTCAATTTTCCCTTTCGGTTTTAATTTTTAAAACCTGATTTGAAAGTTGGTTTACTTTGAAAATATATATACACACATATGCACATAATTTATATATTATGAAATCTAGGATATATCATCACAGGTATGAATTGATGTCAACTTAGATAATAAAGCATAGTACTAATCAAATATCTTATTATTGTTCCTTCCTAATAAACCAATCTTCCAATCTATTTAGGTATTCTATTTCTAAATGAACACCACTTTTACATGACTATTATAAAGGATTAACAATCTCAAGATTTCCAGCTTACAATCAGAGAACTGTATAGGTGTTCCCAACTGTAAGCATTATTTTTCTCTTTATCTAAAAATAAAAAAAAAAATTAAAGCACAAACATTGGTTTGAATTTTTTTTTTATCTACACAAGAATCACCTATTTCACCTATAGATTTACTATATTATGTGTATAATTAACAAATTTCAAACATTATTTGAAATATTTTATTTTTGAAGGTTATTTTAGTTTCCAGGAACATGCTTGTTTTATAAAATAAATCATATTTGCATAGGGACAATAAGGAACCACATGCAAAACTCTAACACACTATGAAAATGTGTTTGATTTACAGTTGAGGAAATTAAGAGAAGAATATTCATTAATATTTGGAGTATTTTATAGCTATCAGCATAAATTCAGTAAGAGTTTAAAGAATAGATATATTGGGCTGGGTGCAATGCCTCACGCCTGTAATTCCAACATTTTGGGAGGCCGAGGAGGGCGGATCACGAGGTCAGGAGTTTGAAACCAGCCTGGCTAAAATGGGGAAACCCAGTCTCTACTAAAAATACAAAAATTAGATGGACATGGTGGCGTGCATCTGTAATCCCAGCTACTTGGGAGGCTGAGGCAGAAGAATCACTTGAACACAGGAAGCAGAGGTTGCAGTGAGCCAAGATCATGCCACTGCACTCCAGCCTGGGTGACGGAGTGAGACTGTCTTAAAAAAAAAAAAAAGTATAGATTATAT
Source organism: Macaca mulatta (assembly GCF_049350105.2). Classification (NCBI taxonomy): domain Eukaryota; kingdom Metazoa; phylum Chordata; class Mammalia; order Primates; family Cercopithecidae; genus Macaca; species Macaca mulatta. The sequence goes on from NC_133412.1 coordinate 114,571,211, forward strand.
TTATCTACATATTTAAAATATTTTGCATACAAATTCATTACCTAAAGTCTGATATGGAGTGCCCATGAATTTTATTGGGTTTTTGAAAGTCAGAATTTTTATTTGAAATGTGAGAATATCTTATAGTTAGATATAAAGAAAATATTCTCAAGATTTAAAAAATTATGACTATAATGATGATGGTGGAAAAGATGATAAGGACAAGTCACTTGTACTTCTTCAAGAATGGTGGTTGGTTTCTTTCAAGAATGCGGGAAAGCACCAATATCTCTTTTAGAAACTGGATAGTTTATTAAGGAAAAATTAAATCGGATTCTTTTCTTTCTAAAAGGACTATTGAAGAAAATGACTAAACACATATATGATTTATAAACGGATAATTATAAAATTCTCCTAATGTAAAACTGTTTCAAATATTCTGTTCTATTCCCTTAAACATTTAGCTTACTGTACTCTGAGCAGAAATTATTTATTTGCATAACATCGCATCTTACTTTAGTGTAGAACAAAGTCAAATGTTGAATGATTATATTAGCAATTTTAAACTGTTTTTTTGATTATGGAATTGACTCCATTCTTTCTGCCTCCACAGATAATATCAAGATAAATATATTTTCAGTGATTCACCTAATTTTATTGTCCTGACTTAGAGGTGGCCTTGGTGGAGAGTTTACTCTATCACTGAATTATGTCAGGGGGCATTATTTAAGAGTGTTCATTCCTAAAATCATCATTTTTAGTTCATGTCTTCCCAAATGTAACTGGCTTAAGTCAACAACTCTACAGAGTTGGTCACTGTCACCTCATAGAGTTCCTACTAATTTAATTTGGTAGTTTAAGAGAAGGTAAGTTTACTGAGTTTCCTGGGGATACAGAAGGTATTTAATAGGAATATTTTTATAGAACTTTTTATTACGATGTGAAAAGTTAATTTACCTGCTTTAAAATATATCCAATTTAGGCTTAGTTCAATATAGTAGATTAAGCTGGCATAAAAAAAAAAAATCATTCTGTACCTCCAGATTTCTTTTTAAAGTGTTTTATGGAAACCACTTCTAAGAAATTAAATGCTGGCTTTATGTCTTGCTTTACATGAGAGATATAAATAGCTATACTCACTTTTTTTGTTTTTAGTATAGGTATATATTAAAAGATATTATCTACATTGTTATTAATTGTTTAGGACATTATACCAGAGTCAGTAACCATTTGTTTAAGCTATTATTCCAGAAGCTTGTGTTCCCAGCACATTGGTTCTACCTACACAATTATACGTTCAGTATCTAAGTAATGTGTACTAAGATTTCACTATGTGTTAAGCAATGCAATAGTATATTACGTGCATTTTATTGCACTTAATACTTCCTGGCACACATGTGACCAAACTGTGATTCAAATATAAATCTGACTGGAAAAAATCACAGCCTCTTAAACTAATTCTGTGTTGCATGTCTTCTTACTGGTTAAATAAAATGTGAAATGGGTTATAAATAATCATTACATGGTTATTTATTTCTTTTTTGTGGAGTAGTTTTCTTTTAAATAAAAGTATTTCTTCTGCGTTACAAACTCTTTCCAGTTAATGACTTATTTCCCATAATTTATACTAACAACTAACATTTTAAATTGTTTTGCTATTTTGCTCTGTAAAATAGCAACAGTGTAAGAGTTACAAGAGCAATAACAATAGTATTCCCCAGTGATACTGCCTTTAGGCAGGCGTATTCTAAGAGCTGTCCTCAACATGTCACTATGTTCCAGAATATAAAAGAGCATAATAAAGGGCAACACTGAAAAGTGGATTGTAGTTGCCTTGGTTTATAATACTCAACTCTGAAAAAGAAACTGTAAAATGTGTTAAAATTTTAGCATAGTCGGCTCAATTATGATAAGCTTAGTTTCTTGGTATTTAGGAGGACACCTAAAAACAAATGCTTATTCTTTACTCTCTTTGCAGTCTTCTTAGATAGGAAAAACTGTCTTCATAGAGTACTTTTCTGTCTTTTGTGTTGGCTTCATTATGTCCTTGATCATCTAAAAAAAGTGGAAAATACAATATGTCTCACCTATTGCATACTATATTTATTTTTAAGTGTTTCATTATTATGTTAATTAGGCAACCATGTATGGTTTTTCAGGGACCTATCTTAATCAAGTCTCTTCTCACAAACGTTTTAAAAATTTTATTCTACCTGATCCTAAGCACAGAAAAATATAAAATAACATTTTCAGGATATCCCTTGTGCTGAAAAGTCTTTTTGAAATTTTTCTGAGAGCTTCTGGAAAATTACAAAAAAAAAATTAACTTTATTATAAGAGAGATGCTAGAAATAACTAGATTTGCTTGAACAGTTTCCTGAGAGGAGCTGATAAACCAAAAGAGACATACAGCTTTTTCTAGGTTAAATTGTTGTAGTTAAAATTCTATCAATGTAAATATAGCAGGTCCTCAAATAACATTGTTCTGTTCAATGTCGTTTTGTTAGAAAGCTGATGGGGGCGCTGTCTGCGTGGAGTCTGCATGTTCTCCCCATGCCTATATGGGTTTTCTCTGGGCACTCTGTTTTTCCCCCATGTCCTAGAGATGTGCACGTGTCCATATGGTCCCAGCCTGATTGTGTGTGCGTGTGTGTGTGTGTACGTGTGAGTGCGCCCTATGTTGGAATGATGTCTTGTCCAGGGCTAGTTTCTTCCTTGCACCCATTACCCTGAATTGGAATAAGCAGGTTGGAAAGCTGAATGAAGGGATAAATACAAATTAATTCTCAAATAACACTTTGTAAAGCCATACAAATGCTTGACAATAAACCAAGTGGTAAGCAAGAACTGGGCCAGCCCCCAACATATCTGTTACTGTTTATGCTACAATTTGTGAACTGTAGGTTGTACTCCTTAAAAATTTCCCTTTGTAAACATTTATTCCTTCATTTAACTCATCACCACTATGACCACCATCGCTCACCAATTCACTAAAAATTGGGCAAAAAATTATCTTACTTGGTTTTATGAATATTTCTTAAATGTATATATAGCTCATGGTTATTTCAATGGGTGTTTGGGTTTTTATCTAGGAGTTTAGTGATGTTTTAGTGACCAGAAATATGCCATAGGAACTTAACACTTGTTTATATCAATTAGCCTATGTTAAAATTGGTTTTCTTATAAATCTTTTCACTTAAAGTTTCAGTTTCCAACAACATAACAACATTATGTGAGGGCTAGTACGTCTTTACTAGTAAGTCAAAACATATGTGATTTGAGGAAGGCTCCCTGTAAATATGCCAATGCCCTGGATGTCCATGATGTGTTTTTATTATCAGGAAAAGCACTGCTCAGTATTTTTATGAAATAGTTCTTTCGAATTTTCTAATATTTATTGGAATCCTGATAATGTTTGTTTGATTATGTTACATAACAAAAGTATAAATTGTCAGTTATAATTTCAGTTATTATTTAAAATATTAACTTGGTCACAGTTTTTACTTCTTTAATTTCAATTAAATCTCTTCTAGGCCAGTGCACATTAGATTCATTCTGAAAGGAGCTGGGCACATTCCCCAGCCCCGGGGTAAAAACTCCCTGAGCCCAGTACAAACACATCCCATCCTCCCATCCCACCACATATCGCCATATATCTCACAAACTCCCTGAGCCCAGTACAAACACATCCCATCCTCCCATCCCACCACATATCGCCATATATCTCTCAAACTCCCTGAGCCCAGTACAAACACATCCCATCCTCCCATCCCACCACATATCGCCATATATCTCACAAACTCCCTGAGCCCAGTACAAACACATCCCATCCTCCCATCCCACCACATATCGCCATATATCTCTCAAACTCCCTGAGCCCAGTACAAACACATCCCATCCTCCCATCCCACCACATATCACCATATATCTCTCAAACTCCCTGAGCCCAGTACAAACACCACCTGGAAAGTCTCCGATAAGGAGACAGCCGTTCAAGGTTTTACTGAAAGCGCGGGAACCAAAAGAATTCCTTTGTTCCCCTGTAACTCTCGGGCTATAAAAAGCAAACGCTCGCATTGTTCGGGGCCCTCTTGTATACTGTGGAATGGAGGGACCAGGTTCGAACTTGTAGTAAAGATCCTTGCCGCTTGGCTTTGACACTGGACTCTGGTGGTCTTCTTTGGGGAACGAACGGTCTGGGCATAACAATTCATGAATTTTATTAAAATACGGATATCTAAACTCAACCCCAGGTTTTGTTGACATTCCTGGAATAAGGTCTCAGGATTATTATACAACATATCTAGAGCTTTTTTCCTCTATACATATTATGTTATTAATTCATTTTTATAAAGCTGATGCAACATTCACCAACTTATTTGAAAACAGATAGTCATCTTAATCATTATCCTTAGAAATATTTGTCTAATTATTTGTATTTGAATGGCTTTTTTAATCTGTTTGTTTTGTATTATACTGGAGGGAAAAATTTCAGTGTCAGTTGCATTATTCTTATTATGAACTTTCAACAGACTTTTTACATTTGAAAATTTTCAATAATAAAATAACAATTATCATTAAATTTATGTTATCCAAAATAGTTTTATTTTATTCTAATGCTTTTTAAAAGACTCTGTTATAGGTGAGAGTTTGTTTGTTCAACAAAGAACCATCTCAAAATCTCATGGAAAACAATTTGACTCAGTACTTTATTGACATTTCAAAAAAGAGATTCCTGGGCACAGTCTTTAAGCAGACTGTGCTTAGATGACATGACATTCAGACCATATCCATATGTTAAGTCAGGATTTCCAGATTTTTTTAAAAATTCAAACACAGACAGTTTCATGCCATTGTTAATCAAAAATCAAGAGGAATATAAACTGATTATATGGGACTAAATGAACTGATCAGGGAAATTTTACTGTAATTTGTTAGAATTTTTTTGATGTGGTTTTAGTGTTGTCTTTTCCAGATATTTAAGGAAGCCCTTTCTGTTTCTTCTTAAGCTATTCTTTAACTTACAAAAATTTATTAGATTCTGCTTTTATGAACTATGATGAAACATTTTAAAATTAAATTTGATTCTCATTGATCCCTCCAGTTTAAAAAATCCCTAAGTCGTTTTTTTCTTTTCATGCAATATTGTTATTAATATACTTTCAGTAAGAATCTGTTTTCCTTTCTCTAGAATATAATTTAATACACTACACAAGATACGCTTGACCTAGCATGCCATATTTGTAAATGATGCTCCTTTAATCATGTATGATAAGCCACTTTTACGTTACTTGGTTGACTTAACTTACAGATTCTAGAAGAGACTAATTTCCCCAAATGTATAAGCAGTTGAGATGTTGTGCAGAGTCTTGGGCTTAGTTTCATAGTCTCTGGATATCAAATAATACAGACTTTTAAAAGTCTTACCTGAGATTCCAAAAGAAAATTTCCAGACAGGAGTTAGTTTTGTGATCTTGGTAAAGGTTCAATACCATATGGCTCTAGACTTTTCAAAGCAAATTGAAGGAGGCTTCATATAGTAAAGTGATACTCTTTCTGTGCCTATAAAATTCATCAGGCCAAGCTCAATGTGAAAAACCTCATTTTATGATTGAGTTGTATTTCCATAGAATTATTATAATCACAAGGTGGGGACAGGTGGGTTATGAAAGACTTTGAAATGTACAAAATACGACTAATGTAATGTGTACAGTGTCAAGCTTAATTTTTCAACTCTTTATTTTATTGTCTTTTTAAAGAGATAAAAAAACTCTTTTTATAGAGTTTTAAGCTATTTTAAAACTCTATAAATTGTAGCAAATGAATAGTAGTAATACCAATTATTCTTGATTATAGAGCTTCAAATGAATTGCATTCTGTGGAATGTGACTGATTATTGTCCTGTAAGTATTTGTTTTGCATCCATCTTTAAGTGCATTTTAGAGTTCCTTATTCCTAATACGTCTCTCCTATCTCTGAATTCTCCTTTGTACTACTTGAAACCTATTACCAGGTTCCTTCTTAATAAGTAAGTTTAATAAAATCTTTTGCACATGTTCAGTACATGTAAGTATTAGAATCATGATTATACACTAAACTGCTATTCTTTAACATAAATGAATCTAAATAAAGATTATAAATGAGAATTACTATATTTAAAATTTGATTATGTTAATGATCCATTTACTGCTATAGAACTTCTATTTTGCTCAAACTTACAAACAATAAGCTCTTAAACTTGGAATATGTATGGCATAACTAGTGAATAATGGTCAGTATTTCAAAAACAATCACTTTTTACAAAGCCAAGTCTTCGGGATCAGATGGATAAAGGCATCTGTTGGAATGATATAATACTTACTGTCAAAGGAATTTACTCCTGAGTGAAATAAAACAAAGCTGTAAATGCAAACAGGCAGAAGAGAACACAATTTTTTTTCTCTCTGCCTCTCTTTTTACCATAAGAGGCAGATCAGGCCAGAATGTTGGAAAGGGTAATTAGAAGATCATTCTACTCACTACAAAGCCTGAGTTTCCCTGGAATTACTGCAAAGATGCTTAGAGGTTTCCAGAGCTAATTAAAAATGCTAAGAAGCAAATTAACACTTTCTCTCTAATAAACTGCAAACAGATAGTTAAGTCCCTTTAATAATGTTCCAAAGTCTCCCAAACAGCTGGAGCAAGCCCAGACAGATTGAAGTGAACAAAGCAGGCAATGTGAAATAAAGGCACCATACCCAGGGTATTTGGATGGCCAAAGACGGAGTGGGAAAAAATTAAGGTACATCCTAACTGAGAGTGTGAAGGAGCTTGATGAGAATACACAGAAGTTAGTAGAAATAAAAGTTTAGTAACCTACACTTTCTTTCAGCATTTGTTTAGTACCATTTGTGATTTCCATCACTATGGTTCTTTTCATTTTAAATACAGCTATTTATTTGTTATTTTCTCTACCTAAATCATGTGTCGCTTTCTGTTGATTTTCTAGCATCCAGTGAAGTGCAAAATCAGAATAGCTCTTTGATATTTTTTGATAAATAAATGGATGAGTAAATAAAAGAATTAATGGATTGTTGATGTAACATGTTTTTCAGGCAAAGCTTAGAAGTGTTAAGAAAATACAATTTCTCTTAAAAATAAAATATTTTGGCTTATAAAGTAATTCATCTTTTGTTTGAAAATGAGTTTCTATATCTCCTTTTTAAGCTGTTACTTATTTCCCACCAAAGAGCCAGAGTCACTCCTTTTAAATAATACAATAGATAGATCTTACCCTTCTGCCATCCAAAATTCCCCAAGGTCCCCTAAATGGCAGTTTAGTGACATCCAAATTCAACCCTCCACCCATGAGTCCCTAATTCCCTGATGCATATTTTACCATGCTGCCTCTTACCCACTCACTTCCTAGCTTTAGCCTCACCACCCGTTCTGTGTCTCTGAGTCATGACAGTCCCTTTCTTGCCCCAAAGTCTTCCATTGTGCTCTTTCCTACTAATGGAATTATCATCTTTTCCAAGTTTATTCAGAACTCTGATCAAGTATCAATTTCTTGGAAAGATCTTACCTAAGCATTCTATCATTTTACTTTACTTTTTAAAACATTGGTAGCACTAATTCATCACTTAAAATGATTTTATGTATTTATGTGTTTGCTTGTTCACTTTTGTCCAAAAACAAAACAAAACAAAAAAACCTTTCTGTCTTTGTTCACATCTTTATTCCCACAGTAAAGACTGTGCCTAGAAAATAGTACATGTGCAATACATATTTGTTGAAGTAATTAATGTTTAGAAATAGGAGAATAAATTTAAATTTAGTAAGTAATGGTGTTTGTAGAAAGATTCAACAATGTAAAGGTTAAATTAATTTTCATGTTTTGAGATCTAAATAAGAATTAGCAACTAAGACTCTTCTTGACCAAATTAGAGTCAGGCTCTCCTTAATGCTCTTTCTGAGGCCTTGACTTTGGGCTCTGTCCTTAGCCCACTTAGCTAGGTTCGTTTAGCAAAAATCCCTCCCCCTTGTTACCAAATTCTAACACAGACACTAGTATTTACGGCTGGCTACTTGGTATAGGACAGGCTGGTATCATTTGTGGGGAAGCTTTTATGTGTGTGTGTGTGTGTGTGTGTGTGTGTGTGTGTGTGTGTGTGTGTATAGTATATCATGTTTTTAAAAGTTAATTTTCCTTGGGTAAAAAACAAACAAGTCTAGACTGCTACCTCTTACACACAACAAAAATTTCAGTTGGGTCAAAAACCTAAATATGAAAAACAAAATGTCATAAAAAATTAAAAATATGTATATTTGGAGAACACCTTTATGACCCTGAGGTAGAGAAGTCTTTCCTGATAAAGAAAACACACACACACACACACACACACACACACACACACACGCACACACCCCATAATGGAGACAATAAATAAATTCAGCTACAACAAAATTAAAAACCTTTGTAGGCCGGGCGCGGTGGCTCAAGCCTGTAATCCCAGTACTTTGAGAGGCCGAGACGGGCGGATCACGAAGTCAGGAGATCGAGACCATCCTGGCGAACATGGTGAAACCCCGTCTCTACGAAAAATACAAAAAACTAGCCAGGCGAGGTGGCGGGCGCCTGTAGTCCCAGCTACTCGGAGGCTGAGGCAGAAGAATGGCGTAAACCCGGGAGGCAGAGCTTGCAGTGAGCCGAGATCGCGCCACTGCACTCCAGCCTGGGTGACACAGCGAGACTCCGTCTCAAAAAAAAAAAAAAAAAAAAAAAAAAAACCTTTGTAAAGAAAAGACTATAAAAATGTCAACAGATAAGCAACAGTTTAAAAAATATATTTGCAACCCATAGCAATGAGATCAATTTTCAGGATACCTAGATATCAATAAAGAAAAAAAAAAAGCAACAATAAACCCAGTGGGGAAAAATGGTAAAGAATGTGCACAGGAGATTCATAAGAGAGGACATGACAAAAGAAAATAATAACACTTGATTTTAAATCAATATATTTATAGACAAAGTCATAATCATCAGTCACTCTTCAGGTTGCTTAACTATATTTTTACCACGCAAAGAATAGCAGACTCCACCCCCACACCCAGCCAAAGTGCTCAGTAGCAGGAGAGTGCGTTGTCTTTCAACCTGTGTCCTCTAGATCCTTTCTCAATGGTCTATGGCTCAGGCCCACAGGATAATTAGCTGAGGGTTTAAGTTCAACTTTGTGGGTTAATTAACTGATGGTTGAAATTACTTACTGACTTTTACTTCAACTAAAATTATCACAGGTATATTTTCCCTAGCATAAAGTAATTTCACAAGGACATTTTCAAAGATAAAAGAAAAAGAACCACCATTTATTCTGATATTTTTGGAAGTGAATTTCTGAGTATAATGGTAATTTGTACAAATGTATTAGTCTCTTCCCCTTTCTAAGAGTTCTACTGGGATACCAACTGCATATTAAAATTAGGAAATATGTTCATCCATACTGGAAAACAGAGATAAGTAGCAGCCTTTTGCTGGAAAAAAACAAATAATTTATATTTATAGATATATGTAATTCATAATGTATATATAAATATATATATATATTTATTTTTTATCTGTTTTTTCAGAATTGATCATAATGAAGAAAGGGTGACTTAAGAAAAAATTCCTGTGAAGGAACAGTTTGTCTACGTGTTAAATGAAAGAAACAGAATTTCAGTAATCTTCCCTAACCTGAAAAGCCAAGACAGAATGTAGGACGGTCAGGAGATGCATCTGCTTAGAACCAGTAACTTTCTAAAGTGCACTAGGTTAAAAGCCACTACATTTTTTATCCTTGGCCTATTCTGGTTTAGACAGACACGCCACAGTCAATACTATTGCTCACGTCTGATGAAGAAGAAACTGCCAGGCAAAAGGGAGCACCAGTTGGGTGCGGCAGCTCACGCCTGTAATCCCAGTACTTTGGAGGCCAAGGTAGGTGGATCACCTGAGGTCGGAAGTTCGAGACCAGCACGACCCAAGTGGAGAAACCCCATCTCTACTAAAAATACAAAAAAAAATTAGCCGGTCATGGTGGCACATGCCTGTAATCCCAGCTACTTGGGAGGCTGAGACAGGAGAATCACTCAAACCCGGTAGGCAGAGGCTGCAGTGGGCTGAGATTGTGCCACTTCACTCCAGCCTGGGCAACAGAGTGAGACTCTGTCTCAAAAAAAAAAAAAAAAAAAGGAGCAACACCTCACACCTCACCCCACTCACCCCAAATAACTACTGGCTACCACTTGAAACTAGGGAAGAACATTTTTGTTTTTACTTCAGTATCAAACTAAGTGCCATGGCTGCCTCTCCTTAGGCCACATTCCTTATCTTCTATGGTTGCTCTTAACACTGAACAAACAAATTCAAATAATGACAACTCTGATCTCTTCTTTTTTTTTTCAATGAAGCTTAAAAGAACTGATCAGAATTTATAAACTCTTATCCCAGTACTGGCTAAGACTAGTCTTGATAAGGATGATCAACAGGAAAAGTCTACATAAATTTAAGTTTACATGAATAATCAGAAAATGCTCTTTCTTATGTAATAAACCTATTGTAAACTTGTAGGAAAAGATTGTATAAAACATTTGGCTTGTGATCACAACAAGATAAGAAGGCATGTCTTCTATGCTACTAGACTTGGAAGTTGCAAGTTATTCTGAAAATAATTATTAAAGCAAGAAAAATTGTTTTGCATATTGAAATACTTATTGGTAAACTATGAATAGTAAAATGGTATAACACTAATTGATACCTCAGCAAATCCTGGTGTGAATTTTGAATTTTAAGGATTAAGAAATAATTCCATAAAGAGCCAGAGCAACCAATCAAAACATAAAAGCATTTGGCCATGCTTCTTTTCAACAAGCATAAAGGTCACAACAGAAAGGAGTGAATAATAAAGAAAATAACATTTATAAAAATTTTCTGTTTCCCTTCTTGCCTGTGAATAACTGCTATTCAAACGTAAACTATGTTTTCTTTTTTCTTTTGAGATGGAGTCTTGCTCTATCACCCAGGCTGGAGTGCAGTGGCGTGATCTCGGCTCACTGCAACCTCCTCCCAACCAGGTTCAAGAGATTCTCCTGCCACAGCCTCCCCAGTAGCTGGGATTTCAGGCGGGCGCCATCATGCCTGGCTAATTTTTGTATTTTTATTAGAGATAGAGTTTCGACATGTTGGCCAGGCTGGTCTCAAACTCCTGACCTCAGGTGATCCACCCGCCTCAGTCTCCCAAAGTGCTGGGATTAGAGGCATGAGCCACCAGGCCCCAACTGTTTTCTAAAGTTATAGTTTGTCAATGGCAGAGTTCAGGTTATGTTCTCTGTCTTCAAAGTCTGGATTGTTGACTACTGCGTTTTTCAGAATTTCGTGTGAGAATCAAAAATTCAATCTTCAGAAAATTGTTCTTCCAGTTCAAGCACAGAAAAATATATTTACATACTACCATATTTCAAAATTAAACTTCCCACACAGACTTTCGAATTAAAAAAATGCAAGCAATTAATCATAGTAAGTGTGCAGGATTGGAGAAGTCAGGGTTTAACAATGACAATGATTAAGAAAAAATTACAAAAATCACAAGACATAACGTAAATTCTAAATTAATCATTGTTAAATTTTAATGTAAATATCAGAGCAACTTCTTTGAGAAAAATTGCAGTCAAAATTAATAGAATTATTCTACATCTAAAAATTGAAATTAGATTTAATAGGAAAGTTAAATGGAAGAAGTAAATGAGAAAGGAATAAGTATGCTACACTTTTTGGAGAAAATACATGGTTTCAATTTTATATAGGTAATTAAAAAATTTAAGTCTAAATATGTTATTATTATTAATTATAAGTAATCACTAATAGATAAAAATAGAATGTATACCTTCTAAATCAAAGATGGAGAAAAAATAAAATACTATAATATGTTGGGGAAATGTCTATAATAAAATAATGTAAAAAATGTGCACTATGTGATTTTATTTTTTGTGCCTTTTCCCTATACTTTTCACATTATCTAAAAGAAATTTTATCAAATGTTAAGTAAGAAAAATATTTTAAATGATAGATTGCAAAAACAAGAGACTCAATTTTATCAACTAAAACATAAATTTAGAAAACAAAACGAAGAAAACAAGGGAAGAAGGAAGGTGGGAAGGAAAATGTTCAATAGTTTATTTTGTTTTGTATAAAAACTTTGTGTCAACCTCTAAGGACAAATAAAAATTAAAAAGAAAAACCTTCATTCTTCCAGATAATAGAGAAGTCCTCTTTCCTTTTTTTTTTTTTTTTTTTTTTTTTTACCTTTACTTTAGGACACTTGTAAGTACTTTCTTTTCTCTTTGAAAGGTATATAAATTCTTTTCAAAACTAGATAGTTCTTTTGTCACCTTTATGACCCAGGGATGTCTTTCTCAAAGATCTGAAGTCATCTCTTTGACATGTGAAAATCAGGGAAGATAGCAGCCCAATCTCCCACTTTCTGTGGGAAGGCAGGAGCCTAACTTCAATGCCCTTATTCCAAGTTTTAAAACTACCTCCTGTAATAAAGAAATGAGAAGATTTTTTCTCCAGAAGAAAAAGGCAACTAGCTAGCGTGGATGGTCCCCCTAATTACCAGGTAAAGTAAGAAGGAACTATGTGGACAAATGATGCTGTCAAGTTCTCTTACTTGAGGACTAGTTACTGTTTTTCTTGGAACGATGTTATGTATCTGCTTGGCTATATAAAAGGGTGAGATTTCTTTCTGTCTTTGCAATTTCTTAGCAGATTGCCTGTGATGAGCATCACATTCTGATTTGATACTTATTCGGTAGTGAAAGAATTTTCCTTTTATTACCTTTGTGGAGAGAATTTCTGGGCTGGGAGAATGTGTTATTTTAAATTACATTTTCCCATCAACCCATAGCAATTCATCTGAATTATGAGTTTCAGGATATTAATTCTTTTCTTTCTCTCTTCCTCTCTGTCTGAGCAAATAATGGATTAATTGTTTAGTAAAGAAAAAATTTAGTGTAAAAAAAAGAGATTAAAGAACTAATAAAACTCTAGGTGCTATTAATACATTACAAGCATTGCCTCATAAAAACATCTAAGAAATTATTTCACAAAGTTCAGCAGTCAGGCTCTAAATATGAAGTCTCTGATGCATAGACATTCCTGAGATGATGAACAGTATGTGCCTGCCAAAAAACCCTTGCGTTTTATAGCATTCATATCCCTATCTTAAGGAATTTAGGAGTACAAGCTCTCTGGCAATCAGGAAAAAACATTGTCTGAATTCAATTTCTATGGACTTCCTTTATCTCTCTTAGCCTGCTCCTCTCCTCAGACAAGGATCTCTTCTTTTTTATTTAGGATCAGAGCTCTAGCAAAGGTTGATTAGGTTGACGTAATATGTGTGTTTTCTTCTATAAGATGTATTTATTTTGTTTAGACACACACGGGCTCATCTTTGTGAAAACATAGAGGACATTAGTTCTAGGTCTCCCATCGAAGAACTAAATATTTGTTATTTATTTAAATGCCCACTGAAATTATGAATAATGAAAAGTTTGCTTGGCCCTCACAAAGAAATATATTCATCTATAATATAAACACTGACAAAACTTGCCTAGGAATATAACTTGATGGCATTCATTATTTGGCAAATTTTCATTGAAGCCAATCCTCAATCCAAACTGGGTGCCAGTACCCTAGATTACCATTTTGAATATTTCCCTTCCATTTCTTCCTTATGTGTAGCCACCTACAATTCTTAGAATCCATGTCCCAGATTGGATGAAAAATCATGGCTCTAGATATTTCATCTAAGAACATATTACAGACTACAGGACTGTTACACACACACACACACACACACACACACACACAGGGAATTGTGAAAGGTAAATTATACTGAAGTACTAACTCAGTTATCACCTCATGAAGACTACTGAACATCCTGTTACGGGGATCTTTCAGAAAATGTTATTCATTGCCAATAGATCAAAAATAATACCTGTATTAATTGTGAATTTTAAGAACACATATAGTCCCCATTTACTTGGAAGATCAGGTATTAAAAAAAAAAAAAGCTTTGGTAGATTTAGTGATTTATCACAAAATTGATATGGGACAACCATTAATCTATAAATCACTAAGCTGTGGTTTTATTACTGGTGAATTAGGATCCCAGTAAATACTACATTAGCATCACACAGAAATGCTGGGGGAAATATATATGCATGCCTACGCACACTGGTATGTATATGTCTTGCTTTCCAACTCTTCCATCCACCCCTTTCTTTGCAGAAGAGTGGAGATCTTGAACTTTAATGCCAATACAGAAAACATGGATAAACTCTTGAACTTCATAAGAAAACTATTAACTGGAACCCCCAAGGGGAGGAATAATTGGTAAAAAATAATAATTATAATAATAATAGATACAATATGGATTAGACAAAACTGTGTAAATCTATCCAGGAAAGAGTGCTTTTCTGGACTGACCTAGTCACCCAACATTTTTTTGTAAAGGGCTTTGTAAGTGGTAAGTTCTCTGTTCTGACTTCTTAACTCTATCATTGCAGTGCAAAGGCAGTCAAAGACAACATGTAAATATGGGTGTGGCTACGTCCCAATAAGCCTATATTTACAACAGCAGATGTTGGGTGGGATTTGGATCATGGGCTCTAGCTTGTTTTTCCCTGTCCTATACTTGAGATTAAATTAAATATCTCAACCGGAAATTCAAAATTCATGGTGTTGATTTTTTTTTCCTCATAAGAGGAAGGTTAGGGAGACAAAAACTTCAAACCCCGCTGCTGCAGTTGATTCTGAGGCCATAAGTGGTACTTGTCATCACCTTCTTCTATCACCCATTCTAGATTCCTTCTTTCTTCTCTTAGTACCTGCGCTATATCTGTATGTGGTATTTCTTAAGAAGTGACCCAGCCCCTTATAACTCAAAGGTCTGAGTTCCTGGGTACCATGCCCCTATCAAATCATGTTCCCACATTTGTGCATTTACAGATAAGCAGAGAAAGAAGCTACAGAAATAGGACCCTGTAAATTACCTGAGCACCAAAAATATTCCTTCCTGTCCCCATTATGAGGCAGCTGCTTACTTCTCATCATGACTAAAGTCAATCACTTCCACAGTGTAGTAGTTCCTTTCTGTGCTTATTGTTCTGCCACTGCCAAGAAGACCCACATGAACAGATGGAAGCTTGAGCTCTGTGTTATGCAGGATTCTTCATTTTCCTGACCTTCCCCAGGAAAAGTGTTATCTGTTTGAGAGCCAGCATCACTGTGGCCATTGATCCTAAGGAGGAGGAGTACAAATCACCTCTGTTGGTTTCTGAAAGCAATAGTGACTAGAGGTACTTCTACTCCTATGATCTCATTGTAAGATTCATATATTCTACTTAGTAACACAACAGCATATAATGAGCATCATTTAAGATGGATACTGTACCCTGAAGGATAATAGCCCATTCTCAGAGGGTGTCATCTCCAAGCTGGTACCTGGGCTACACCTAAAAGATGCTGCTCTAATTCTCTATTTGATGGCAATTTCAGAATGATGCAGTATATGATAGGACCAATGCTTCCCATGGCAAGGAGTACACTGCTACTATAGTGGGAAGCATCAGGGTTCCTAACTGGCCTTTTCTATTAAATCGTACTTACCCAGTGGCTGAAGAACCAATGTGAAGGTTCTGTCAAATGCTATGTCCATTATAATTACACCACATTGACACTGGGAAATGACAATGGGGATACTATGTGGAGAACCTGCAGGTAAATTACGGTTCCAGTACCAGAGCAGGTAGCAACGCTGCCCTAACAGAAAACAAAGGGGAATTGGGCATGGATGTTTATAGTGTGCCTTTCACGGAATACTTCTTTTACCTAGCGCATAGCCTAATTTCTAGATGCCCTACATGAGACCAGGGGGTCCTTCATGCAGAAAATGTGTTTATACTGATAGATGCCCTTGTAGTTCTTATCTCACCCATGTTCAGTTTATACCTGCATGACCATTGCTTTGTTCCTGGGAGAGCACAATGTTCTCCTTGGTGTTCTCAGTAACAAAGGATAGGGGGAGATTTCTGGGAAAACTGACCTGGGATAGCGCCTAGTTCAGATGGAAAGTGCAAATTTAATACATCACCACTATAGGAAATAAGTTCAAAGGTGTTTACTTACAGATCCTGGGGAAGGAGGGTGTAATTAGCTGGGAGGGCAGTCCTCCATTTCTGGGTCACTGAAAGCAGGAATGAAGAGTCAGCAGGAAGAAGGAGAGAAAGAGAGTACTCATGGGCACATGAACATAGCAACTAGCAGTATACATAAGGGAATAAGGTGTGGGTCACTTTAAATTTGTGGGCAAATGCCTGAAAACTTAAAGTCCCTTTAAAGGAAATGGAAATCCGATTGCTCAGTCTGCTAGG
This sequence comes from Macaca mulatta, assembly GCF_049350105.2. Taxonomy (NCBI): domain Eukaryota; kingdom Metazoa; phylum Chordata; class Mammalia; order Primates; family Cercopithecidae; genus Macaca; species Macaca mulatta. Next base: position 114,587,642 of record NC_133412.1, read on the forward strand.
TGAGACAGATGCCCCTAAGTTCTTATCTCTGGCCACTGGCTTGAACCATTTGGGTGGGGTGTAGAACTATAAACTGTCAAGGGTGACTGAGCCCTGCTTCTGATATGAGAAGCACTTTTGAACTTGTATTAAAAAATGATGCAGAGGCAACATAAAAGAATTTACTATAGGTGGCAAAGAAGCCAAGGATTCTTTGAGACGGACCTCATTTAGGATTCTGAATATTACCTGGCCCCTAAACACCCCCAGCTTAACATGGAGCTATGATTACACTTTAATTATCTGTGTATCTACATCAAATCAAATTGTATGCTATATATTGAATGTTTGTGTCCTCCCATCCCAAATTCATAAGCTGAACCCCACCCCACAAGGTGATGATGTTAGGAGGTGGAGTGATTAGGTCATGAGGGTGCAACTCTCATGGGCAGGATTAGTGTCCTTGTAAAAGAGGCCTGAGAGAGGCCCATGACCCAATTGCCATGGAAAATTAGAGTGAAGAGAGGGCTGGCTATGAGGAAGTGGTCCTTTAGCAGATGACAAATCTTCTGGCTGGTTGATCTTTGACTTTTCACCTCTAGAACTGCGAGAAATAAATTTATGTTGTTTATAAACCACCTACTCTCTGGTATTTTGCTTCAGCAGCTGGAACAGACTAAGACACCTTGAATCAAATAATCTTAAAAAACCTACATGTTTTCCCTTTTTAAAAAGCATATGACTACCCAATAGAATAACCACATGGTCCTTTGTAGGAAGTCGGGGACTCACTACTGCAAATGCTTCCTGTGGTGCTGCATGGTCTTTTCACATGAGGTCTCGACCTCTCCTTCAGTCACTGGTTTCTAAGTCTGAGAACAGGTTCAGTTCAGAAAAGTGGGTAAGGGACATGTGAAATGTGAATTAACTTGAGAAGGCTTGCCTCAACCTTTTGCCCTTCCATTCTTGATCTTTTCTGTATATGTAGAATATGTAGGCAGAATCAATATATATAGGATATACATAATCTAGATATATAGAAATGATCAATAATGGATGGCTGAGCTAAGTCCTGTGTTTCTGTTTGTGCTTGTGTGCATATACACATGTTTAAATGTACATGTGCTCTAGGTGTATGACTGTATACAGGTACATATTCCTATGTACATATATAGAAAAGATCAAGAACATATTTGTGTACATATATATATGTATGTCTGAAGACAGATAAATATATAGAGATACAGAAAGATACAAATATATAGATATAAATAGATACAGATGTAGATGATATAGCTAGATTGAGATATATTGATACAGATATTATTGTTGGCTTCTAATATATTTTGCCCCTATGAGTATTATATTCTCTATGTAAGTTCCAAAGATCCCTGTAAGTCAGGGCTTCCTTGCTGCTATTCATATATGCTACTTATAATTACATCCACATTGTTCTGACAGTTAAATGCTCCTACTTGATTCAATAATTCTGAAATCCTGTTATCTCTGTTGTTACTAGAAGGTCCAATTGTTTTATAGCATTTCTTTTCATTATCACAACCTACAGAAGATGACAACCACTTAGGTTCTCAATAATGCTTGTGCCTCTCTTATCAGGGCATTTCTCACTGACTTGGTAAATGGAATGCCCTCCAGCTTTCCTATAGAATATAATGAGTTTGGGACTCCTATAGAGTACACCTATTCTAGCATGGAGGCTTCTCTGAGCTTTTTCTCTTCCTCCAAAGGGCATAGCAGATCTGGCATCATTTAATATGTGCTGTCACTTTTATACAGCCTCCAGGATCCATCCAGTTAGTGTATTACAACATTCTCCCGGGTCCTTCCGAGCTGTTAAGTACTATGTCACAGAAAAGAGCCCCTGCATGTTTAACTCACAATTTAGGAAAAGATCTCAACATAACTCAAATGGGGAACAAACTTTCTCTTATCTAGGAGGAAATGGCTTTTATTTGTTTGTTTGATGCAGGCCACTTGAGATCTATTTTTGGGCTTGTTTTCCCAGTTTCTGCTGGTAATGTTAGCTAGTACCTACAGTTTCTTTAGTATATTTCCCCTCTCTACCTTTAAAAGGAACAGAAATCCTCTAGTTAAATTATGCAATTATGCTGAGATTTCTCCTAGCTATAGGGACCTGCAGGTTAAAGTTTCTGAAGTACATATACATAGCATCCCTACCCCAAATCTCACATCTGACCACTTCCCTCTCAGGTCTCTCATGTTCTTGGGTTAAATAATAAGGTTTCTTTGAAATTCTACCACTTTTAAAATTAATATTCAGCTCTGTCTGCTATCCAGATGTAGGAGAGAAGTCTTTTGCAATGCTGCCAAGGAAGCACTCTTGCACACTTTGCATGAAAATATGCAAGTCTAAAATAACATACAAATAATAAAATGTGAATAAAAACTAAAAACACTGATGTTTATCATTTGCACAGATATAAGAAAAAGGAATTCATATGCTTCATGTTGTAAATTATATATTAAAAATATAAATGGGTAAAACACTTGAATAGAAACATGAGGCTAAGTAATGTGTTAGCTTTGATTATTATTCAGCAAATATTATTTCCCCCTTTCCTTCCAACCTCCATAGAAAGAGTATCTTTCACCACGAATTTGGTATTGAGCTTGACCAGTGAATTTCTGTAGTCAATAAGATGTTAGCAAATGAAACAAAATGAGACATGAGCAGACACTTTCAATGTGCTTCCCTCTAGTGTTCCTTCCTTTTATCAAAAGAAGAACATGCCTTAGGTAGCTGCTGATCCAACAAGGATAAAAGACACATGGGGATGACTTTGACCCAATTCTCAGCTTAAAGCAAAGTCCAACCAAATGATTACCTGAACATAAACCAAGTTGCAGACATATAAGTGGAAAGTAAATGTCTTCTCCTACACACCACTAAATTTTGCAGTGATTTGTTATACGTTATTATTGTGGTAATGGATAATTGATACAACTTTTTAAGTGGAACATGGTTATAGTCTATGACCCAGGAATTTCATGTATTATGATAAAAGAAAAACTTCAGCTGAATTAAATTTAAAGGAGTTTAATTGAGCAATGAACAATTCGTGAATGAGGCAACCTCCATAATCATAGCAGATTAACATAGACTCCAGTGCAGAAGATTTATAGACAAAAAAAGAGAAATGACATACAGAAATTGGAAGTGAGATACAGAATGGCAGGGTTGGTTACAGCTCTCAGCGTATGTTTTATTTGAATACAGTTTGAACACTCAGCAGTGTATGAATGGTTGAAGTATGGCCACTGGGACTGGCCAAGGCTTAGCTATTGTTACAGGTGCATACTCCTAAGTTAGGTTGTCAATGTTGTCTGACTGTTAAGCTAGGTGTCCCGTCCCATGGGATCGTCAACCTAGACCCTAGAAGAGGGAGTGGGAACTCGGGGGGACAAGAGACACGAGAAATGGAGACAAGACAGTATCCTGATCAAGTCTCATTTATTGGTGGCAGCGTAATGCCTTATATAGACCAGCAGGGGCGGAGGTTGGGCCAGGGCGATGACGGTGGCCCTGCGGTGGGCGTGGCCAGGTAGGTTTCGGTTTCTTCGGTGGGACGTCATGTTGCGCCTGCGCCATAGATTGGTAATTTTCCCGGGCGCGGGAAGATGGGTGATGAAGAACCGGTAAGAGGGCCATTTTGTACTGGCGTATGAGATATCAGTACAGGGAAGAAAGTAAATCTAGGGAGGAGGCATAGAGTAGAAACTTATAGAGCTCAGGCATCAGTTGTCAATTATTATCGCTATGGCCGGGCCACGCGGCTCCGGACAGCTAGGTTACAGTTCATCCACAAGGACTCAAGTATAGAAGTACAAAGTTCTTCTCAGGCCGTATTTAGTTTGCCTTAACAATGTCTATCCTGGACAATTTCTCATACGTGTGTAAAGAGATATGTAAAATTATGTTCATGGCAGTACTATTTGTACTGCAGAAACTGCTTCGCCTGCATGTTTGACATTTTTAAGGCCATATCGCCTTTTGAAATGTGTGAGTCATCCAGCATTAACTTAGAAGGTTTTAACATTGTCTTGACCCTGGGTAATGTGACCATACTTTTATTTATTTATTTATCTAGCTATTTATTTATTTATTTATTTATTTATTTATTTTTGTCCTTCAGCCTCATAAGTCAATGCGTCAATTATACTTTTAAAAATTGATTTTCATCTCATGAATTCATAAATCTAGTCACATTTTAGTATTTCCACAACTTTATGACATGCTGTAAATGTTATTTGAGCAATTTCTGATGTGGTCTGCTGTATAATCAATGAGTTTCCTCTTCCTTTTTCTGGATATACCTTATTTTTGAATCATTAATATCGAACTCAAGGCCAACTGCACTTTGTTCAGCTCATACCTGAACAAAGCTTATGTAACACATATACTTTCTTTAAAAGGCACATTACAGCCTTCTTGTGCTTAAAAAAACTAGACAGCCAGCCTGTCTAGTACCATGCTTAAGAGCCATTTTTGGCCAGGCATGGTGGCTCACGCCTGTAATCCCAGCATTTTGGGAGGCTGAGATGGGTGGATCACAAAGTCAAGAGATCGAGAGCATTCTGTCCAACATGGTGAAACCCCGTCTCTACTAAAAACACAAAAATTAGCCAGGCGTGGTGGTGCACGCCTGTAATCCCAGCTACTCGGGGGGCTGAGACAGGAGAATCGCTTGAACCTAGGGGGGCAGAGGTTGCAGTGAGCCATGATCGTGCAACTACACTCCAGCCTGAGTGACTGAGCAAGACTCCATTAAAAAAAAAAAAAAAAAGCAAAAAATTGTTAGTAAATAAACTGTAAAAATGACATATATTTATGGTATGAGAACCAAATGAAGAAATTAGAATGAGTGTCATTTTGTTCAGCCTCAACTAGAAACAGCCATAATGGATAACTAAAATTTCTTGTGCTTCTGTGTAATTCTGAGTGACCATGAAAGTCTAGTGAGTATCGACTGTGACATTACAAATACATTTCAGTAAGTGGACAAATTCATAAATATGTAATCTGTGAAAATAATAAGGATTGGCTATATTTAATTCCACTGGAATGCAAATATATGCATGGAATGATATCAAAAACTTCAAGATAGTGCTTAAGTCTAGCAAGGAAGGAGGTAAAAAGGATGTTTATGTGGGTCTTAGTTTTATCTGTAACATTTCATTTGTTAATAGAGAAAAATATTTCAAACAAATATTGCAAAATGCTGTCTCTATAATCTCTAATAAGTATAATTTTAAAATATTTGTTTTAAAATATTTGAAACACTTTTAACATTATATGTTAAATTTTAAGGACATTTACAAATTCTATTTGCAAAAACTTAAAAAATAATAAAAAATTTCATGGGAAGTGGAAACTTGGGCCATGCTGTCAGTTTTGGCACAGAAGGGAGATTTTGAAATATCTATTGGTTGAAGCACAAATCTGACAAGTGAAGTGACAGAGGCCTAGATATACACAGAGTACTAAAAGGGACTCTTCCAATACATTTAGAAAACGGTATAATCGTTGTAATTTTCAATACATATTTGACTGTGAGATATTAACATTCTTAATATTCAGTGACTTAAAAACTTAAATCTATTAAAATGCCCTAAGAAGGCCTATAAAGCAATCTCCAATTATTGATAGCATGCTCTTCCCACATATCCCCAATAATTTTGACTAACTCTGAAATGGTGACCTCCTATTCCTTAAAAACATCAATTTCTTTCTTTCCTGCATATACTATCCAAATAGAATGCCTGCTATTTTCTTGGACAAGTAGTAACCCACTATTACTGATCAAATACTCTGAGGACCAGGGTGTTTTTAGTTACCATTTTTTTTCCACACAGATGATTGCAATACTTTATTATAAACTCCCTGAGGAAAAATTGTTTATTTTTTTTAATCATTATACCAAAACTATCTGGACCTTGGCCACTGTGGCTAGAAATAATATTTATAGCCCAAGCTGCACAAGTTCAATAAAGACTATGATTATTGTCAGCACTCAGAAACTGCAGCTTCTAGCTATAGTGTAGTATCAAACATGGCAGGAACATTGCTTGAATGAAGCAGTAAGAAATTTCAAAAGGTGTAAAACAGATTCTCATCATCCTCCTTATTTCTTAAACATTATTTATAACCATATTGAGACCAATTTGTGTGAGTCTCTGTTAATAGGGAAACAAATTTTATTTTTGTATCTATTTGTTTTTAAATAATGAATCAGCATAAGTAATTTGCATGCAGGTCATTATGCATTGACAGTTGTATAGAAATAAATTTGGCCTCACTCAAACAGACATCTGACATTTTTTTTTTTTTCTGGATCCAAGGAGGTAAAGTCTAAAACATTGGAATTTCCCCAGTGCTAAAAGTTTCCATATTATTTCTGATGAGTTGCTCACACCATACCTAATAGTTGATGTTAACAAAGTGACTCAGGGTGGGACTGGCCACACATCATAGTCTTAGAGTAGAGGCTGGCTATGCCAGAAAGACTAACCAAAGGAAAGAATTAGAGTGGGCCTTTTGGTCATGGGATATCATTCCACTTCTGGGAAGGGAGGGAGATGGAGACTGAGTTCAATCATGTGAACAATATAATCCATCAATCATACTTAAGTAATGAAGTTGCAATAAAAACTCTGAAGACTGAAGCGTGTATGAACTTCCCAGATTGGCAATGTGCTATGTTTATTGTCACATACTAATACTGAAGCATAACATGTCCTGAAGATAAAGAAGGCTTTCTGTTTGGAACCTTCCCAGACTCTGTGCTATGTGTTTCTTCCCTTGACTAATTTTAATGTATCGTTCCCTGTAATAAACAGGACGTAAATATAATAAGTTTCTGTGAGATCTGTGAGTCTTTAGTGAATTATTGAAACTGAGAGCAGACTTGGTTGTCTGCAGAACTGCCTCTTTACCTCAGTGTTTGGCAAACTTTGAAATAATGATGTGTTATTTTCTAGAAGTAGGTTTAAGCTGAACAGAAAGCTAACAGTTTAGTTTTCTGACAATTGGGAGAGAAGGGCTACAGATCAACTATTCCAAACCAAAATACATCTTGTTATATATTTTTAAATATTTAATAAGGTTATAAGTAGTATGTTTATTTATAATAAGATACCTTATTTATATTCCTTGGTGTATATTTCCCAAAAGTACATCTAGAAGTGTTGTAAAATAATGTTGCCCAAAGTGATACACTCTCTACATGAATATATTATGCATATTTTGTTTAAGCTGAGACAACATTGGATTATCCCTGACTTAAAAATCTTTCTAGGTAAAACAATTTCAGCAATGTTGAGTGGAAAGAACTTGAGTGTCAATTGCTCATCCCTTTATATATGGGAACAGAGTCAAAACAATCATCTAAAAATAATCAAAGTTTGTTTTATAACTATGTACTAAGCTCACCTCAGACTAAGAGAAGAAATGCTTCCATTATGGTACATATCCTAGTGAGGCAACCTGTCTTAACTTAAAAATGAAACAAAATAGTATGGCATAGCAGACATTGGAGATTCTGTGGGAGGATAAAAAGGGGGTGAGGGATGAGAAATTTCATAATGCATATAATGTATGTTATTCAGGTGCTGATTACATTAAAAGCCCACACACTAAAACCCCAGTATATCCATGTAATAAAACTATGCTTGTATGCCTTAAATGTATACAAAAATAAATAAATATCATTATAGTCAACCTACTTTCAGTTTGATTGCTTATTCAAGTGTACATGTCTGTGTAACTAGTAGTATGGAATAATTATTTCCACGTATGTATTAGTGAGTACGATTTTGAGCTACCAACAATCAAATCAAATTTCACTTAATAAAAGTATGATTTTTTTTTCTTTTTCATTATTCCTATTATATCAAATACATGTATCACAACTGTCTTTTTGGTATTCTAAAATACTTCCTAGATGAAGCCATCCTCACAAAGAACAGGGCACTGTGACAGAGACTACTTATTCTCTGCTAACCATTCTACCCAGTCACCACAACAAAAGAGAAAAAGGAAAAAACAAAACAACCCTGGTTATCATCTGGACACATCACTCCCCAGGATAAATATTATATTTCTTATTCCTTAGCTCTAGATGTGGCTATGTGATAGTGTGATAGAGGCTTCTTTTTCTTTTTCTTTTTTTTTTTTTTGAGACGGAGTCTCACTCTGTCGCCCAGATTGGAGTGTAGCCGCGGGATCTCAGCTCACTGCAAGCTCCGCTCCCGGGTTCACACCATTCTCCTGCCTCAGCCTCCAGAGTAGCTGGGACTACAGGCGCCCGCCACCACGCCCGGCTAATTTTTTCTATTTTTAGTAGAGACGGGTTTCACCTTGGTCTCCATCTCCTGACCTCCTGATCCACCCGCCTCGGCCTCCCAAAGTGCTGGGATTACAGGTGTGAGCCACCGGGCCCGGCCGATAGAGGCTGCTTAATGGCAGCCTTGAAAGAATAGAACAGGATTAAGATCATGAATAGACAGTTCTCCAAAGAAGATATACAAATGGCCAAAAAAAATATGAAAAAATCTTCAACATTACTAATGATCATGGAAATGCAAATTAAAACCACAATGTGATATCACCTAACTTCTGCAAGAATGGCTATAACCAAAGAATAAAAAAAAAAGCAGATGTTGGCAGGATGCAGCCATCAGAGAACACTTCTACACTGTTGGTGGGAATATAAACTAGTACAGCTGCTATGGAAAACAGTTTTGAGAGTCCTTAAATAACTAAAAATACAACTACAGTTAGATCCAGCAATCCCACTACTCGGTATCTCTTCCGTGTGGGAAATGCGTGAGGGGCGAGGAAAAAGCACACACCCAATACCTTTAAGGGTAAAAAACCTTTATCTCATGTAAAAGGCAATGCAGATATAATAAGCAAATGATATAATAAGCAGACGATATAATAAGCAGATTAATATAATAAGCAAATTGTAATAGGAAGGGGAGAAGGGAAAAGATATTCACACTCACCAAACTATGGAGGATTCACCACCAGACTGGGAAGCAACAGCCTGGGCTCCAGAGTGGGCCACCGGTCCCTGCACAGACAAGGAGAGGTCTCATGAAGCTTGGGCACAGTCTGGGACCCTGGCTCTTTTTGTAACAAGTTTTTTTGACATGAGGCCCAGTCACGAGGGCCCTTGGAGACTGAGTTCAAGGAACACAAAAAGGTCAACTTGTTTTTCAATAACTAACGTATACGAATAGATTGAAATAGAGATTTCTCGGAAGCAGAGCTGGATGAATGCCTCGAGGGGCTCACACAACCTGTTCCAGTACTTGGTGACCATTGTTTGTGTCCATGTTCAACTGAGTTCAAATTTAATGTTTAACTTTTCCTCCACAGTATCTACCCAGAGAAAAATAAGTCATTATTCAAAAAAGATACTTGCACATGCATCTTTATAGTGAAACTAGGCCTCATAATTCCTAAGCCTCATAAAATTTAGAAAGCTTGGCCATCATGAAACTTAAACCCCAGATGGCCACGGATAGCCCCCCGATGTTCCCAGAACCCAAACAGAAAGACAATTCCGGGAAATAGCCTCATGGGGTCCCACCCTGATAACCTCATGGGGTCCCACCCTGATAGCCTCATGAGGTCCCACCCTGATAACCTCATGGGGGTCCCACCCTGACTCAATGTCCCTGATGTTCCCGGAATCAGCAATTCCAGGAAAGAACCTCCTAAGGTCCCGCCCCAACCAATCAGAACAAGATACCTTGCTCAGGCCATAGACAGACCCAATTACCACGCGCCTAAAGCTTTGTTTGGATTTCGCGCCCTAAGCTGTGTTTGAACTTGTGTTTGCCTATATAAACAACCTGTAACAAGCACTCGGGGTCCCAGGGCCAACTTAGAGCTTGGGACCCTAGCACGCTAGTAATAAATAACTCTCTGCTGTGAATCTCGTGTCGGTGATCCTTCGCGGCGACCCCTGCCCAGGGGGGAATCGACAGTTCAGTTCCAACAATAGTAGCACAATTCACAGTTACAAAATCATGGAGCCAACCCAAATGTCCCTCAGTCAATGAGTGAATAAAGAAATTGTGACTTCTATCTATCTATCTATCTATCTATCTATCTATCTATCTATCTATCTATCTATCTATGATGGACTACTACTCAGCCATAAAGAAGAATGAATGAACAGCATTTGCACTGACCTGGATGAGATTGGAGAATATTATTCTAAGTGAAGTAACTCAGGAATCGAAAATCAAACATCATATGTTCTCACTGATGTGTGGGAGCTAAGCTATGAGGATGCAAAGGCATAAGAATGATACAATGGACTTTGGGGACTTGAGGGGAAGAGTTGAGGGGCGAGGGATAAAATACAATAGATGCGGTGCAGTGTATACTGCTGAGGTGATGGGTACCCCAGGATCTCACAAATCACCACTAAAGTACTTACTCATGTAACCAAATACTACCACTACCCCAACAACTTATGGAAAAATAAAATAAAATAAAATAAAATAAAATAAAATAAAATAAAATAAAGAAAGGAGAAAACAGTTACCTTGCCATACAAGGATACAAGCCTGCAGTCAAAGACAGGAATAAGACGTTGCCATCTCACCCAAGCCTCTTTAATCATATAGTTTCCAAAGATATTCCAATAATTTAGAGAAGATGAGGGACTGGGACATAGCTGAGCATGGTGCGTAAGGAAAGAACCACAGTCTTCAGATTCAACCTACATCTAGGCAAGATCTCTAGCTTTTATTAGTTATATATAACCCCAAAACTAAGTTATCAAAGAATCTCTTACACAGAAAATCATTCTTGGCTTGTAAAAGCCAGTAGTTGCTTAGTCCCTAAAGTTAACAAGAATAACACTCCCAGTCCTCCCAGCCCCCACCCTACCACCATACCCACAACTATTCCATCAGCAGGATGCTGGCTAGGAATTTTGCAGTACCCATAAACAGCATTAAGATTTACTTAAGATATGACCATGAAAAATCGATCAGGAAGAACTTCCCAGGGAGATATGGATTGCTAGGTAAGCTAGCCAAACACTTTGTACTTTATAATTCATATATGGTAAGATTTGATCATTGCTATAGACATATAAGAACTATATGTTTCTCATTATACTTTTTCCCAAATGAGTATATTGTCAGGCCTCTGAGCCCAAGCCAAGCCATTGCATCCCCTGTGACTTGCACATATACGCCCAGATGGCCTGAAGTAACTGAAGAATCACAAAAGAAGTGCAAATGCCCTGCCTCTCCTTAACTGATGACATTCCACCACAAAAGAAATGAAAATGGCCTGTCCTTGCCTTAAGCGATGGATGATATTATCTTGTGAAATTCCTTTTCCTGGCTTATCCTGGCTCAAAAAGCTCCCCCACTGAGCACCTTGCAACCCCCACTCCTGCTCACCAGAGAACAACCCCCCTTTGACTGTAATTTTCCTTTACCTACCCAAATCCTATAAAACTGCCCCACCCTTATCTCCCTTCGATAACTCTCTTTTCGGACTCAGTCCGCCTGCACACAGGTGAAATAAACAGCCATGTTGCTCACACAAAGCCTGTTTGGTGGTCTCTTCACACAGACGCGCATGACAAATATCATGATTATTTTGTGTATTCATGCATTTGTGGGTGGGCAAACTGTGCCCCAAGGACAAATCTGACTTGTTGCATTGTGTGTGTGTGTGTGTGTGTGTGTGTGTGTGTGTGTGTGTGCATGTAAGTACAGCTTTATTGGAACATAGCCATGCCCATTCATTTTGTCTCTAGCTGCTTTCACCTTTCAGTGGCTAGTAAATAATTATAATACAGACAGTATAGCCTGCAGAGCTTAAACTATTTACCATCTGGCCCTTTGTATAAAAAGTTTGGTGACCTCTGGTCTATATTATCATTTTATATTGAGCATCTTAAGACCAAATTAGTTGTTTCTAGACTAATGGTAGCTATATCATACTGAAAGGAAAAGATTGCACATTGACTAGAGTGTTAGAGAAAAGTCCATTTTTTCTCCTTCCTATAAAAATCAAAAAACTTATATACTTATCTATACTGCATGTTGTTGGACCCTTGAAAAAATATAGTTTAATTATCCTTTTTAGTAATAACATCTATTTATATTAAGGATTCTTGTAATAAATAGTCCTATGAGCTTTTTATTGTATATTATAAAGATATTATTGAGTTTTTAAATTCATCATGTTACATCATACCGTACATTCATTTCTCCCAGGAGAAATGATCATGGTGCCTAATGGTATTAAAAATCTCAGAAGTTTGTTTTTATCTCATGAATATAATAAATTGTGTAAGTGATACTAACTTTGCCCTTTTTTCAAATTAAAATTTAAATGACAAATTTATACTTCACTTCTGATGAACTGGTAAATTCTGAAATTGAAAACCACTCCAAAAGACCATGATACAGTCATTTTTAATATTGCTGAAACTGCTAAAATATATGTCATTAGGCTGAGATAGGCTAAACAACTTCCACAGCTAGAGAGGAATCATTCCCTACCCCCTAGCATCCAGCTATCAATCCAGTTTTCTTCTTGTATTTACATAGGCAATAACTCATAAAAATAAAAATAAAATTGTATTTTTACAGGTGAAAAGAAAGCACTTGATAATGCTTTGAATATAAAACAAAGGGGCCTAAAATGGTCCTTATTTAGAAAATTTAAAAAAGAAATTAAAAATAGAATAACAAATTCTCAAAACTGTCCAGATTTATGGCATTCAAAAACATATACAGTCATTCAATAAAACACATTTGTGGAGTTTTATCACCACTGCAAAAGTTGCTCAATAGTAGTGATAGAATTTTAGTAAAACTTGAAAAGGCTGGTAACTTGTCCTTTGAAGTTGTGTAGTCCCAGGAAACGTGGAATTATTTTAAAAAGTTCTTTGCATTTGTGAAAGCACAAGAGAGAAAAGAGCATTAGTGTTTCTTCTTGACTGGGAAAAGTACTTAGAAAAGAGGGGGTATGACCAGAACAAGAGAGTGCAACGGTAATGAAACTCACTTAGTTTTAAAGCAAGATGCCTCTGAAAGGGGAGTATCATGGTTAAATGCAGCCAAGCACATACCGATTCTTCCACTGTGGCTACGTGGGATGTTTGAGCTCTGCCTAATCTATAGTCTTGCTAATCAAAAGTCAAGAAAAACAAAACAAAACAGAGAAACCTTATTTTTCCTTTGAGCATCCCATTAAAATACTTGCATCATGGCACAACTTATTTTAACATGATTTCACAGTTATATGTGTACTAAAGTGGCAATTCACAAATGTAAGTTTTTGAAAAAACTGTAAGTTATTCTCCTTAGGAAAGTCAGCATTCTACTCAGGTTGCTTTTGCCAAAGTCACCTAAATTGAAAAGATCCCTAGCTCACTGGCATAGCTTCTCCATATCCAGTCTTTAAATAGTTTCAACAATCTCACTGAAATCCAGCTGGCTCATAGCCCGATCATAATAAAAATCCAAAGTGTTGCTAATTGGCTAGAGAACGGAATTTGAAATTCTGACAGGAAATATTTCCTCACCCTCGATTGAGAAAAAACAGTGCACAGATGGTCAAGGTGATGCACGTTCATGTGCCCTCAAAGATTTATTTCTTTCAAATTCTTATGTCAAAATTGTGCTTAACAAAAAATATAAATAAATAAATAAAAGGAAGCTCATCTCTAATCTCTGGTTTAAAGTGTTCATTGTTAACTCCTATTATAATTTAAGTTTTTAACGGATTCAGTCACCCTTCCCTGCCTGTAGTTTAGATTACTGCATGAACTTCCAATTCTACCACAAGTAGAAGTTTCTATGTCAATTATAATTCTTTCTGAGGACAAGAACACTGAGGTCACATCACATCAGTACTTTCTGCCCTGTACTGATACCGATCAAATTCTGAAAATAATTTAAGGTTTTGATCCTTAGCCTTAGGGCAGAAAACTCGATAGAATCTAGCAATTTCAGAAACCTTATCATGTTCTACACCACATTACTCAGAGCAACTATTTTCAACAAGCAGTCTGTGGTATTGATCCTAAAACTGAAATAGACAAAATTCTAGGTCAGAATACTCCTTTAAAATCAATGGAATGGTAGAAATTAGTTTGAAAATTTCTATCAAGATATGAGAACATTCTCAGAGAACTTGGCAACAATTTAGCAGGTTTATTATTTCACTTGTTTATCAAAATATTCTTCAAGCCATAACTTTGTGAAGTTTCCTCTCCTATTTCCAAACTACTTTACAGTTTCTCAAAGGTCCCTCCTCCATTCACTCAGCCTAATTCTCCACATCTTTACCACTTACTTGACAAAAAATCAAAAGTCAAATATCAGGAACACCTTCTCTGCCTACTCCTCTCTTCCACCCATTCATATCTGTATTTGCAAGTAGATTGCAAAAACAAAAATTGTTTAAGCAGCAAGCTGTTTATTTAAAAAATATATATAGCCCCATTTTTCTCAATCTATGCCTATTATTTTATCTGTCCTTTTCCATCTCCTTTCTCTCTTTTTCCTCTCTCAACAGTGGAACATTAAAAAAAAAAAAAAAAAAAGTTACTACAAAGTAAAATTAGATTTAGGACAAAACTAAAAATAAGGAGAGCAAACAAATAGAGAGAACCTGAGGTCACAGTGGCCTGGGTAAGAGGTATTCACCCTTACTAATCCATGAGACTATGTGCTTCAGACCAAACTGATCCATCCCAGAGAGTGGATATTGATTAGTTGCAACCAATATCTTGAGACATTACCATGAAAAGCGTGCCTGGTGCCTCCTGGGAAGTTTTACTCACTCTTAAAAGACAAACAAGTAGGAAAAGAAGAAGAAGCAGAGTCCTACCCATTCTTGATTTCTTTTCAGTTGGGGGCAGGCAGGAGTAGGAGACTCAACAAACTAGAAATAGAAAAGAACTTCTTCAATGTGATGAAAGATATCTACAAAAACAACACATTACCTAATGTTTAATGCTGAATCAATCAATGTGCTCTCCCTAAAATTGAGAACAAGGCAAGAATGTCCCTTTTACCACTTTCATTCTGCATTGTACTGCAGACTCTTTCCAGAGCTATCAGACAAGAAAACAAATAAAAGTTATGCAGACTGGATTCATTTTTTTAAATTAATTAATTTATTTATTTTTGAGACAGAGTCTCCTCTATACAAGGATGGAGTGCAGTGGCGCAATCTTGGCTCACTGAAACCCCTGCGTCCCAGGTTCAAGCAATTCTCCTGCCTTAGCCTCCTGCGTAGCTGGGACTACAGGCACACTCCACTACACCTGGCTAATTTTTTTGTTTTTAGTAGAAACAGGATTTCACCATGTTGGTCAGGCTGGTCTCGAACTCCTGACCTCGTGATTTGCCTGCCTCAGCCTCTCCTAGTGCTGGGAATATAGGTGTGAGCCACCGTGCCTGGCCAATTAAAATTATTTTTATTCTCAGACTACATGACCCCGTGTGTAGGAAATGCACCCATACTAGAGCTAATAAATATGCTTAGGAAATTTGTAGGAAACAAGATCCGTATACAAAATAAATGAACATTTTCACCCTGAAAACTAAAAAACTTTGCTTAGAAAAAATAAAAAGGATCTAAAGGAAAGAATTATTCCATGTTCATGAATTGGAAGACTCCGTTTTATCACAATAAAAATTCTCCCCAAAAGATTAATTGCAGATGTTCTTTTCCAAAATTGACAATCTGATTCTAGAATGTATATGGAGAAGCAAAGGACTAAAAGCCAAAACAACCTTGAAAAAAGTTGGAGGACTTTCACTCCTTGTTTTCAAAAATTACTGGGAATCTATACTAACCAGGGTAGTATGCTACTGGAGTCAGAATAGATACACAGGTCAGTAGGATAAAATTGGCATTCCTGAAATAAATCTTTACATTTTTGATCAATTGATTTTCAACCAAGTTTCAAAAGTAATTCATTGAAGGAAGAATAATATTTTCAATAAAGTGCCTTTCTCCACCTCTCCTAGTTTAGAATTAGTCTCTTATATTCTATATTTTAGTGATAGTCTTTTATATTTTATTATTATTTACCAGAAACAGACCCTAATAAATTTTGAATACTCTTTTTTTTTTTAATTCTTTGTTTCAAAAATCCTTGATTTGATTGAGAACTCCACTCTACAACTTCCTGTGAAAGTTTAGCAGTTGAACCTAAGTACATATTCAATAGAATGTAGGAGGAAATGCTGTGTCAAGACTTTTTTCTTTTCTTTTTTGGAGACAGAGTCTTGCTCTGTCGCCCAGACTGGAGCGCAATGGCACAGTCACTGCTCACTGCTACCTCCAACTTCCAGGTTTAAGCGATTCTCATGCCTCAGCCTCCCAAGTAGCTGGGATTACAGGCATGCCCCACCACGCCTGGCTAATTTTTGTATTTTTAGTAGAGATGGGGCTTCACTATGTTGGCCAGGCTGGACTCGAACTCCTGGCCTCAAGTGATCCACCAGCCTTGGCCTCCCAAAGTGCTAGGATTACAGTCATGAGCCACTGCATCCAACCTTGGTCATTCTGTAAAAGCTTTCTTTAAAAAGGGGTCTGAGTTAACTGGGAGGTCATTTTGCCTTTGACACTTCTTAGTAGCTTACTTAATTGCTTGATGTCTTGCAATTGGCCGTGATGGGAAACGATGCAATCACTGACTTACAATCAGTGCAAAATATAACAGAAGAAAGAGTCTACATTTCTGATGACAATATGGAGCTGCCATCTTTGCCCTAGACTGCCATACTATTATTTTATTTTATATGATAGAAAATAAATCTCTAACATGTTTAAGACAGTCGTTTTGGATTTCTGTTACCAGAAGCCAAACATAATTTCTAATAATACTAAACAAACTTTATTTTTAGTTACTAGCTTCATACCACGCTCCAAAAGTTACTTAAAACAAGTGAAAGCTAATCAACTTCATCCTTTGTTATCTTTAACTTCACTTCAACATATTTTTGGTGCCTTGTTTTATTAAGCCCACAAAATAGATTTCTTAATATTGCTTTATAACTTGATATTTATTTCAATTTGTTTGGATTTGTTTCCTTGTTAAAATGGCTTATATCCAAAAGACAGGCAGTAACAAATGCTGGTGAGGATGTGGAGAAAAGGGTACTCTGGTACATTGTTGGTGGGAATGTAAATTAGTACAACCACTATGGATAATAGTTTGGAGGTTCCTCAAGAAACTAAATATTGAGCTACCATGTGAACCAGCAATTCCACTGCTGGGTATATAGCGAAAAGTAAGGAAATCGGTTTATCATTCCTTCTTGACCTCAGCTGTATCTTATGATTCATTTCCTTTCTTACAGAAGTACATTCTTTATACGTTTTTGCTGTGTATCTGTGGACAGTACACTCAATTTTTATTTCGGCAAACGTTGATCTGGTTTGAGAAAGATAGATAGCTTGGGACTTGATTCAAAGTTGAACTTTCCATCTGTACTTTTAGGATACTCCATTATTTTTCTGTCTTCTATTATTTCACTTGAGAAGTCTGCCTCCAGTATAATTTTCTGTTCTTGGAAAATGATCTGCTGATCCTCTCTTGATTATTGAATTCACATATTTTATCAATTCTGGAATGTCCTTAACCATTCTCTGTATTATCTACTTTTCAAAATGGCTATTTAACTCTGTCCACCAAATCCACTAAGCTCCTTGCCATATTTTGGATTTGATTTTCTCTCTGTTCTGCATTCCAAGGAGATTCTTCATGGAGTTCTTTCTTCAAGCTGCCAAACGCTATGTTCATCTATTCATAGTCAATCAATTAGCCCATTCACTGTACTAATTTTACTTTCTAAATTGTTTAGCTTTAGAAGTTTAGTTTTCTCTTTTTAATTTTTTTCCAAATTATCCTAGCAATGTGGATAAACATTAGCTTTCTGCTCACTGTTACTAGGTTTACCACTTATCTTTTTGAACATCTTATGTAATATATTTCTGATGATTCCATTTTCTTAAGTTATTAGAGATACTAAATTTGTTGTGTTTTTGCTGTTTTTGTTATAGTTGCACTGTTGTTTCTCCTGATTTTCACTCATTGTTGGTGGTTTCTTCTATGTTATACACAAGTGTACTTTAAAAGAATAAAGGATTTTGAGAATGATCTACAATAATCATGAGAGGCACTTATACCCGCTTGATGATCCTGTGTATATTGATCATGAGAAAAATATGTTAAAACTATTGCTATGTGAGATGATTGAATGGCAAGAAGTGTCTCCAAAGGAGATCTAGGTTTCATTTAGAGAAAAGTGATAGGAACATATTCAGAGAAGAAGTCAGGCTATGGGAAAATTTTTGTACATATTTTTAGGTGTGACAGGCACAATAGAGGCATTTAGAAGAAGAGGGGACAGCTTGGTGAGTGACTGAATCAGATCAGCAGATAAAAGAGGAATATGGGAATAAGTGAGTACTGGATGTCTAGGGGAATGGGGATCCTGCAGGGCCTAAGGTAAGCAGGGAAATAACATATGATGAAATTCTCCTTGATTGTCAATTAGGATAAAGTCTAAAACTTTTTCTGTCTAGGAACTACAGTCTTAAAGAGTATAGAACTTGAGCAAAATATGATCTCAAAAGGAATATATTGAGTTCAGTGGACCTGACTTAAATTGTGCTAATATTAGAACCCAAAATCTTAATAGGTGTTAATAATAACAACCTATTTTTTGCTAAATTATCAACAACAGTAGAAGATAATTAAAATAGACCAAAAAAACCTCCATTTCAATTTCTGTATTACCTGAAGTAACATCTTAACTCTTCTGAGCTCCAGATTCCTCCTCTTTAAATGAAATTAGACAAAACAATTTTGCATTTAGAGCTTTGTGTGACTAACTCTTCTAAATTTTCTTCAGTATGCACATTAGAAACTCATCAGAGTACACTAATTTGGATTTTACAGCTCAGTATCTAAAGTATTTTTTATACTTTTTGTGTTAAAAGAATGATGGAAATGTTGGAACCGAACTGTCGATTCCTTCCTGGGCAGGGGTTGCCGCGAAGGATCACCGACACGAGATTCACAGCAGAGAGTTATTTATTACTAGCGCGCTAGGGTCCCAAGTTCTAAGTTGGCCCTGGGACCCCGACTGCTTGTTACAGGCTGTTTATATAGGCAAATACAAGTTCAAACACAGCTTAGGGCGCGAAATTCAAACAAAGCTTTAGGCGCGTGGTAATTGGGTCTGTCTATGGCCTGAGCAAGTTGTCTTATGCTAATTGGTTAGAGCAGGACCTTATGAGGTTTTTTCTTGGAGTTGCTGATTCCGGGAACTTCGAGGCAGGGTGGGACCCCCGGAATTGGCAGGGTGGGACCCCATGAGGTTGTTTCCCGGAATTGGCAGGGTGGGACCCTATCAGGGTGGGACCTTATTGAGGCAGGGTGGGACCCTATCCAGAGCCACCTGGTGTTAATTTTTTCTATATGAGGCCTATTTTCTAAATTTTATGAGGCCTAGTTTCATTCCCTCCTCTTTTTGTGTCAGAGGCTCAATCTTGAGCCTCTTTTTTAGTCCTGAGGGTCTGGTATAGTTGGGTCAGAACCATAGCATGTAATCTATTTTTAATAAGGGTGAGTAAGTGGTTGAGTATGCATGGCCTGAAAGTCAGGATGAGCGTGAGCAGGATGAGGGGTCTTAAGATGGTGGAGATTAGGGTGCTAAGCCAAGGGGATTGGTTGTACTAATTTTTAAACTAACTTTGTTGAGATTTTTTCTCTTTTAGTTTTGCCATAGAATCTTTAACTATTTTTGAATGATCTGCATAAAAACAATATTGCTCTTTTAGGGCTGCACAGAGCCCGCCCTTTTTTAGAAAGACAATTTCTAGTCCTTGTCGGTTTTGTAATATAATTTCAGACAGAGAAGTCAAGGACTTTTCAAGTTTTGTGATAGATTGTTCTATGGCTTTAGGGTTTTTATCTATGGCTACTTTAAGTTGTTGCAGATGATGGTTACTATGCACTAGGGCTGCTGTCCTGGTCTTAACTCCAGCCGCTACCTTAATTTTTAACATGTCAGCGAGGGTGAGGGAGATTAAGGGCGGGGAAGTGCTTTGAGGAGTTTTTAGTTGGGGCTTCTCCGATATGGAAACCGGGGGCTTCTTAGCTTCTAATAAAACCTGGTCTGGCCTTACTGCAACAGGGGCAGTGTCTGGATTGACTAATAGTCTGATTTGGAGGGGAATTTTAGGCGGGTTGTGCTGGTATAAATAGAGATACTTTATATTAATTTTGTTGTTATCTATCTGTTATTTTTTAGGTTGAAATAGAGGTCTGGAAACCAAGTCTTTATAGGAGCATTTTCGGAGGTCTTATTTAAGACCTCTTGATTATTAAAATTAATTATCTGTCAGGTCAGGCTAAATGGCCGGTGGGGGTTAGCGTCAAAAACTACACTAGAGACGGCGCAGGGAAGAAGGGTAAACAATAAGTAAGGAGTTAGATACGAGAGAGTCTTATCTTGAGTGGGTCCGCGGAGCGTTGGAGTTTTCACGTCTTAAGTGGTGTTGATCCGGACGTCTCTGGAGCAGCCTTGGCGTGGGATGCGTGGATCTAAGTGGAGATTCCGTCAACCTTTATGGCTGGAAGGGGTGACTGGTCAGGAGAACAATGTAGGGTTCTTTCCACCGAGGCTCTAGTCCTTGAGTGCGATGCCGTCTAACGTAGACAGAGTTTCCCACCTGGAAGGGGTGACTGGTCTGTGGATGTCTGGGTTTGTACAGTTCTGCCAAGGGGGCCCAGATTTGGGCCTGTACTGCTTGGAGTCCTTTTAGCCGGGCCTGTAGGTCAGTCTTAGGATCGGAGGGGGAGAAGGAATTAAGCAAGGTTGACAAAGGGGGAGGTCCTCCGTAGAGGATTTCATATGGAGTGAGCCCAAAACGGTTAGGTGTATTCCGGGCCCTTAACAGAGCTAAGGATAGGAGGCGTCTCCAATCTTTTAAACCAGTCTCTAAGGTCAATTTAATAAGGGTCTCTTTTATTGTTTTATTTATTCTTTTTACCTGTCCTGAGCTCTGGGGTCTATAGGCACAATGTAATTTCCAATTAATCCCCAATATCCTGGCGAGCCCCTGACTTACCTGAGAAACGAAGGCTGGCCCGTTATCTGACCCAATTACCTTGGGAAGTCCGAATCTAGGAAAGATTTTTTTCAAAATTTTCTTGGCTACTATGTGTGCCGTTTCTTGCCGGGTGGGGTAGGCTTCTACCCATCCTGAAAAGGTATCTACAAATACCAGTAAGTACTTATATCCAGCATAGTGAGGTTTTACTTCAGTGAAGTCTATTTCCCAATAGACTCCTGGGCGGTTATCACGAGTTCGTTTCCTTTCTGGCACTCGGGTAGCCCCAGCGTTTACCTGCTGACAGACCTTACAGGCAGATGTCACTTGTTCTACGAGGGTACTTGTCTTTGGGATTAGAAAGTCAGTTTTTTTAATCAGTAATTTTAGCTTTCAATTATTTAAGTGTGTCCAGGCATGCATCTGCTGGATCATTGCCAGGGCCTCCTTGGTCAGCATTGGGGGTTCGTCAGTGCTGCCAGCAGTTATGCCCCCGGGATTTTTTTCTTGGCCCAGCCGTGGGGGCTGAGCCTCTTTAGGGACCCCTTCTGGGGGTCCGGCAGGTGACACAGGGCGGCTGGGCTGGGGGCTGCCCTCAGGACTGGGCTCTGTGCCTTTTTGCAGGGAACTTTCCGAATGGAAACTCTGGTTGCTGTTCTCATGATTGAGATCCAGCAGGATGAGAGGGCCACCCCCTCGGGGACTGGCGCCCCTGCCCCGACGTTCCCGGCCACGGGATCTCTTTGCCCCGCCACCTGCCCGCCTTCGTTCCTCCTCCTGGGGGTCCACCACTGGCACTTACTTGAAGATACGAAGGGAAGTGTCGCCTACAGTCACTCATTGCTTCTTCCATTTTTGGACCTTCTTGATGGTCGCCATTACCTTCTTGATGTTATCTTCGGCCCGGCTCCGGGTCTCGGCCCGTACGGTCCGGCCGGCCATGCTGGCGTGGCTGGGGCCGGAGCCGAGCCTGCGGCGGGGCCGCCTCCCGTCTGGCGGGCTCAGGCTTGGCGCCAGGCCCGGGCGCCGCGCTCTCGGCCTGCCGTTCCTCCGGGAGTTGGCCGCGCCCTCTTTTGTCCTTAACGCCTCCGCGAGTCCCCTGTTCTTTGCAGTAGGCACACTGGTCTTTTTCCACTTTTGGCCGTCTCCGCTTCTTTCCCTCTCTCCCTGGTCCTTTCTTTCTCACAACTGCTGCCAGGATTTTTGTTAAATGCTTATCCTTTACTCGGTTTTTACGATCCTCTCGCTCTATCTGTTCCTTCGCTAACCTGGCTTCCCTTTCCTTAGGGGTTTCTTTCTTATCTTGGCCAAATTTGTGGGGCGTTTCCCTGCCCCTTTGAGACCCGCCAACAGAGCCTGGCGATAGATTTGGAGACTCTCCCTACCTGGTGCCGTTTCATAGTCCTAGTCCGGGCGGGTGAGGGGAAATCCCTCGTCTATTTTATTGGGAAGCTGGGTTGGGAGGCCTCCTGGTCCTGGCACATTTTTCCGGGCCTCCAAGAGGACTTGCTGCCTTTTTCAGTGGTTAAGAGGACCTGCAGGAGTTGCTGGCAATTATCCTAGGTGGGCTGGTGGGTGAGGAGAATGGATTCTATTAACGAGGTTAGGGCCTGAGAGTCTTGGGAAAAGGAAGGGTTATGGGTCTTCCAGTTATAGAGGTCAGAGGCAGAGAAGGGCCAGTACTGGACTGTGTGACTGACAGTACGGAGGGGAAAAAGGGAGGATTGCTAAGTGGAAGGGCCTTCTGGGTCCTCAGTCCGCCGCAAGCGGAGAGGAGGAGGTGTCGGCGGCGGCGTCCGAGGGGTGAGTTTGGGCGGGGCTGGAGGAGGAGACGGGGTGGAGGGAGGGGCCGAGGGAGAAGTTGGAGAAAGGGTAGGGGTCGAGGCGGTAGAGGAAAGAGCTGGGGACAAGACAGGGGGCAAGGGTGAAGCGTAAGGTGGAGGTCCCCGAAGGGGGTTTTGAGGTGGAGGAGGCAGGGGTTCGAGAAGGAGGAGGTCCCTCTGGGGTTTATCTGGGAGGACTGGCTTATGCGGGTCCGGATTCCGATTCTTTGGGGCTTCTAAGGCAAGGAGGGTAGATTGGGATGGGGAAGGGGAATGGAGGAAGGGTTTCACCCAAGAGGGAGGGTTTCGGACCAGATCCTCCCAAGTAATTATGTAGGCCACCTGGTCTGGGTGTCCGTGTGGCCCAGGATCCATCACTGTTGCTTTAACCTGTAAGATAATTGGGAGGTTAAATGTTTCGTCCCGGGGCCACCCAACATGGAGGGTAGGCCACTTGGACGAGCAGAATTTTCGCCATCGTCCCTTACGGAATTCTATGGAGAGGTTGTGGGCTCGAGCCCGAACGTCAGGGAAGTGAGTCAGGGTCAGAGACAAAGGAGTCGTCAACGTCTGTCTTATTTCGTCCACGTATAACAAACAAGGACAAAACAAAAGTAACAAAAACAAAGACCAGACAAGTAAGGAGAAGCCGCGCGGCCAGAGAGTAGCGCCACAAGATTACAAAATATTCAGACGGCAGGGGCGGCCTGCCTACAGATTTGAGGAGGCTGACCGAGTCATTAGCCTTCTCCCAGACTACCGCCAGGGCGTCCCCCAGGGCGAAAAGTGGGAAGGTGCGGGACACGTCTGTCCCCCTTCCCCACTTAATTCAGAAGGAGTACTCTCCAGAGTTCAGAGTTAGCCGGCAAGACAGACAGAACAAAACGAAGGTACCTGGTAGGTCCGTTCAGTCAGCAGTCCGTGGCCCGGGCCAGATAGGTCTCCGCCGGATGGGTCGGGGGTCCTCGGACGACCCCACTTCCCGGCCAATGCACCAAATGTTGGAACCGAACTGTCGATTCCTTCCTGGGCAGGGGTTGCCGCGAAGGATCACCGACACGAGATTCACAGCAGAGAGTTATTTATTACTAGCGCGCTAGGGTCCCAAGTTCTAAGTTGGCCCTGGGACCCCGACTGCTTGTTACAGGCTGTTTATATAGGCAAATACAAGTTCAAACACAGCTTAGGGCGCGAAATTCAAACAAAGCTTTAGGCGCGTGGTAATTGGGTCTGTCTATGGCCTGAGCAAGTTGTCTTATGCTAATTGGTTAGAGCAGGACCTTATGAGGTTTTTTCTTGGAGTTGCTGATTCCGGGAACTTCGAGGCAGGGTGGGACCCCCGGAATTGGCAGGGTGGGACCCCATGAGGTTGTTTCCCGGAATTGGCAGGGTGGGACCCTATCAGGGTGGGACCTTATTGAGGCAGGGTGGGACCCTATCCAGAGCCACCTGGTGTTAATTTTTTCTATATGAGGCCTATTTTCTAAATTTTATGAGGCCTAGTTTCAGAAAGAATATTTCAGATTGAACTCTTAAAGTTCTCTAGATCAGAGAGAATGGAGAGAAATGCATGTTATAAAATAACATGCCTTTGAGAAATAAGAAATTTTTGATTCATTTTTAAAGTACTTTTATAAATTTTATTCTTTCTACAAAAAAAACAACTTAACAAATAAGAATTTGCTGTATGCCAGTCATGATCTCCATTTATTTCTCCCACACTTAGGTAACAGACACCTTGTCGTGATTTTGCAGTTGAAGATGTGAAGCACTGGAAGTTTAACTGTCTTCGGTTGTACATTAGTTTGTTCTATCCTCACTTTGGATGTAGACACCTGGTGTCTGTATTCTCCTTCCTCATGCTTTCTAACAGTTATGATGCACAGCTCCAGGTAACACAGGACTTATGCCTCAGTTTACCCAAGGTATAGTAAGTTTCTTGTAGCTCCTCAGGAAAGTATGTTACTTTTAAAAAGAACATAATAATAGGTGCTCTGTGGGACCCAGATATTTTCTTCTCAGGACTCAATGTTGCTATACGCCTGTTGGTCTCTGCCCAAGGATTTTCCTTGGTCACAAGAGTGTAACCGCCCAATGGGTTCACCTTGCTGGCTGTCTAGACAGAACTGATATATCAAGACTGGAATTGCAATGGCAAAAGAGTAATTCATGCAGAGCCCCCTGTGCGGGAGACCTGAGTTTTATTATTACTCAAATCAGTCTCCCCGAGTATGCAGGGATCAGAGTTTTTTGTTTGTTTGTTTTGTTTTGTTTTTTTTGTTTTTGTTTTTGAGACGGAGAGTCTTACACTGACACCCGGGCTGGAGTGGTGCAATGGCGTGATCTCAGCTCACTACAACCTCTGCCTCCTGCGTTCACAGGATTCTCCTGCCTTAGCATCCCAAGTAGCTAGCATTACAGGCGCATGCCACCACATCCGGCTATTATTTGTATTTTTTGTAGAGACGGGATGTCTCTATGTTGGACAGACTGGTCTCGAACTCCTGACCTCGTGATCTGCCCCCATCGGCACCCCGAGGTGCTGGGATTACAGGCGTGAGCCACTGCACCCGGCCTCAGGGATCAGAGTTTTTAAGGATAATTTTGCAGGAGTGGTGATTGGTCGGGTGAAGATGAAATCATAAGGGATCAAAGTGAGTTCTTCTTGCTGACTTCTGTTCCCGGATGGGATTGCAGAACTTGTTTAGTCAGTGGTGTCATCTGCTGCATTGGAATGCAGGATCTGCAAAATATCTCAAGCACTGATCTTAGGTTTCACAATAGTGATGTTATTCCCAGAAGAAATTTGGGGAGAATCAGACTCTTGCAGTTAGAGCCTGCATGGCTCCTAAATCGTAATTTGTTAGTCCTACAAAGGCAGACTGGTCCCAAGGCAAGAAGCGGTTTTTCAGGAAAGGGCTATTATCCATTTTGTTTCAGAGTTTAAACTATAAATTGAAATCCTTCCCAATGCTAGTTTGCCAGTTCCGCCTACACCCAGGAATGAACAAAGACAGTTTAGAGATTAGAAGAAAGATGGGGTTGGTTAGGTCTAATGTCTTTCACTGACATAATTTCCTCAGTTATAATTTTGCAAAGGCGGTTTCAAGAGCATGCTTACTTTCACACAGAGCAGGCGGGAATTGCCAGGAATTAACACTTTCAGGAGTATCCTTCAATCAATGGTGAACAGAAATTGGTGGATAAATACAGGAGAATATTTGCTTACCAGTGGGACAAATATCTCCCACATTCGCCAGTAGAATTTAACCCAAATTGGACATACTGGCTGCCTGCTTAGTAACATACCTTGTATTGGTCTCCATACTTCCCTAATCTCACATCTTGTTCAACTACCAGTGCTTGATGAAATGACCTCAAATAATCTACCTGCATCTAAATTCTTGTTTCAGGCCAGGCACGGTGGCTCACACTTGTAATCCCAGCACTTTGGGTGGCCAAGGCGGTAGATCACCTGAGGTCAGGAGTTCGAGGCCAGCCTGACCAACATGGTGAAACCCCATGTCTAACAAAAATACAAAAATTAGCCGGGCTTGGTGGCGGGCAACTGTAATCCCAGCTACTCGGGATGTGGAGGCATGAGAAGCTCTTGAATCCAAAAGGTGGAGATTGCACCTTTTGAGCTGAGATTTTCCAACATGCACTCCAGCCTGGGTGACAGAGACTCCTTCTCAAAATAAATAAATAAATAAATAAATCTTTGTTCCAGGGTATTCTTGTGGGAAAAACAGTAAAAGTCAAATAATGTTTAAGATTTTATTTCATTATTTGGTTGCTGCTTGAGGTTGAATAATATTCTCTATGGATAGATTTTATAATTTATAACTAGACCTTAAGCTCTTCTTTCTCATGCATGAGATATTTCTGACTGGTCACATTTTAGAAGGATACAATTTATGTGTTAAAAATGTTTTCCCAGAAAAGCAGAACAACACATCCTCAAATGAAGTATGTAGACTGAATGAGGATATCAGCCTTGACCAAATGAAATAAAAGCCACAGGTCCTTCTCCAGATTTTCTTGTCTACAAAGGCCTCCAGAGACTATTAAATAAGCTATGTGTTCAATAACAGTTTTTTGAAATGGTAAATTAATCCTTTGTTCCACTTGGCAGTGGTATTTTAAATATAGAAACAGATAAATAGTTATTAGATATTTCAAGGAGGTGTAGGGAAGTTAATAAAGAAAAAAAGTCAGGATAAATGGAAAAAATTGAAAGCACTCCCCTTAAGTATGAGAACAGGACAAGGATGTCATTCTCACCACTCCTATTTAACATAGCAATGGAAGTCCTAGCCAGACCAATCAGGCAAGAGAAAGAAATAAAAGGCATCCAAATTGGAAACTAGTAAGTCAAATTATCTCTGTTCACTGATGATATGATTATATACCTAGAAAACCCTAAAGATTCCTCCAGAAGATTTCTGGACTTGATAAACAACTTGAGTGAAGTTTCAGAATACAAAATCGATGTAAAAAAATTAGTAGCATTTCTATACACCAATAACATTCAAGCTGAGAACCAAATCAAGAACTCAATCTCATTTACAATAGCTACACAAAAAAACAAAACAGCTAGGAGAACACTTAGCCAAGGAGGTAAAAGATCTCCACATGGAGAACTTAAAAACAATGATGAAAGAAATCATAGGTGACACAAAGAAATGGAAAAACATCCCATTCCCATTGATAGGAATATTCAATATAGTTAACTGAAAGGAAATAAATATTGGAGCCCCCAAATCACTAAACTAAAGGGAAAAGTCAAGCCGGGAACTGCTTAGGGCAAAACTGCCTTCCATTCTATTCAAAGTCATCCTTCTGCTCCCTGAGATAAATGCATATCTGATTGTCTCCATTGAAGAGGCTAATCAGAAACTCAAATGAATGTAACAATTTGTCTCAGCTGCCTATGACCTGGAAACCCCCTTCCCCGCTTTGAGTTGTCCAGCCTTTGCTTCAAATTATCCTGCCTTTCCAGACTAAACCAAAGTTCATCTTACATATGTTGATTAATTTCTCATGTCTCCCTAAAATATACAAAACCAAGCTATTCTCTGACCACCTTGGATACATGTCGTCAGGACCTTCTGATCCATGTCATGGGCACACATCCTTAACTTCAGCAAAATACACTTCCTAAATTGACTGAGACCTGACTCAGATTTTTGGGGGTTCACAGTTAAAATAACCATACTGTCCAAAGCAATGTACACATTTAACATAATTCCTATCAAATTACCAGTGTCATTTTTTACACAATTAGAAAAAAAGAAAAAAAAAACACTAAAGTTTATATGGAACCAAAAAAGAGCCCAAATAGATAGGCGATCTTAAGCAAAAAGAGCACACCCGAAGGCATCATATTACCTGACTTCAAATTATACTAAAGCATATAGTAAATAAAAAAACAGCATGGTACTGGTACCAAAATAGACTCACAAGTCAATGTAACACAACAAAGAACACAAAAATAAAGTCACATATCCACAAGCAACTGACCTTTGATCAAGTCAACACAAATAAACAATGTAAAAAAAAGGACACCCTATTTAATAAATGGTGCTAAGAAAATTGGCTAACCAATTCTTTACCAAGAAGAATGAAACTGGACTCCAATCTCTCATCATATACAAAAATTAACTGAAGATGGATTAAAGACTTAAACATAAAACCTGAAACTATTAAAATCCTAGAAGAAAACCTAGGAAAACTCTTCTGAGTATTGACCTAGGCAAAGAACTTAGAACAAAGACCCCAAAAGCAAATGCAGTTAAAGCAAAAATAGACAAATGAGACTTCATTTACCTAAAAACCTTCCGCACAACAAAATAAATAACAGAGTCAACAGACAACCTAAAGAATAGGAGAAAATATTTGCAAATTATGCCTCTAACAAAGAACTAATACTATCCAAATCTACAAGAAACTCAGACATCTCAACAAGAAAAAAACAACCCCATCAAAAAGTGGGCAAAGGACATAAAAAGACATTTTTTTCAAAAGAAGGCATACAAGCTGCCCACAAACATATGAAAAGATGCTCAACATCACTAATCATCAGATAAATCCAAATTAAAACCACAATTGTTACAGTAGATAGCTAGTCCGGCATGAGCAGAGCAGTAGAGGACTCCCCTCACCCTCCAGCCCCCGACACGGGAATATTAGGCGACCATCAGGTGATAGGCAGTTGTTAACTATCTCTTTGAAATAGTAATTGATCACAGCCAGCACCAGGGAAGGGCAGTCTCCCAATAAACAGAAACACCTGAAGCTTGTGATCAGCAGCTTCTGGATAAGATCTCAGGATTTGGGTGAGTGGGCTCACACATATGCACTAAGAGGGAAAATGGCAGAGTTTAACTGGTATATGATCTCCTAGGGATGTTTGGCTGGTAAGCGAAGAATGCCTCAAGTAAGCATGCTTACAAGTCCAGTAAACACTGCACATGCAGCCCCTCCCAAGTGCTGGCAGGCTACTGCACATGCGGACAGCCCACCCTAAGAGAAGAATCCAGGGAGAAGATATGCAATTTCCTGGAAGTATGCTAACACATAAAACCCCAAGTCAAAAGGTCAAACCCTGCACTTGGCTTTCAATCACCTGCTTGACCCACTTCTTAGTGTTCCTTTTGTTCCTTCCTTCCTTCGTTCCTTTTGTTCCTCATCTAAAGCTTTTTAATACATTTTTACTCCTGCTCTAAAACTTGCCTCAATCTCTACTTCTGCCTTATGTCCCTCAGTCGAATTCTTTCTTCTGAGGAGGTAAGAACTGAAGTTGCTGCAGACCTGCCCCAATTCACTGCCAGTAACACAATGACATATCATCTTACACAAGTCAGATGACTAATATTAAAAAGTCAAAAAACAACAGATATTGGTGTGGATGCTAAGAAAAGGGAACACTTATACACAGTTGGTGGGAATGTAAATTAGTTCAACCTGTTTGGAAAACAGTATGGAGATTTCTCAAAAAACTCAAAATAGAACCAGCAATTCCACTACTGAGTATCTACCCCCCAAAATAAATCATCATATATAAAAAGACAGCTGCACTTGTATGTTTATTGTAGCGCTACTCACAATAGCAAAGTCATGGAAATAACCTAAGTGTCCATCAGTAATTGATTGGATAAAGAAAACCTGGTATATATACGGCATAGAATACTATGCAGCCATGAAAAAGATATCCTTTGCAGCAACATGGATGGAGTTGGAGGCCATTATCCTAAGTAACTAAGAAACAGATAATCAAATATGACATTTTCTCACTTATAAGTGGGAGCTAAACAATGGGTACACATGGACATAAACATGGAAATAATATATATTAGAGGTTCCAAAAGCAAAGAAGGTGGGAAGGAGTAAGGGCTGAGAACTTACCTATTGGGTATAGTTTTTGTATTTGGACGATGCATACACTGGAAACCCTAACCCCAACATTATGCAATATATCCACCATGTAATATACTTACATGTATACCTTTGAATCTAAAATAAAATACAATTTTAAAAAAGAGAAAAGAAAAATGTGAGGTTTTATTTTCATTATTTTAGATGGATTAGGTAATATAATGTTTAATGGGGCCCAATATAATTTAAAATAATTCATGAACATTTTACACGGATATATTCAAATATTTCCTTGTTTAATAAAAAATATGTGTTTTAGAAATAAGTTTGAATGCAGCAATTTCAAGAATTAAGTATTTTCTCTTGTCGAATATTTATTTCACTCAAAATTATGTCCATTAAACAATTTCATCAGAGCTTTCCTGATGCATGACTCTGGGCACAAGAAAATGTATTTCTTAAAATATTCATTACCGTTTATAGGAAAGAAAATTTATGTGCCCAGAGTCATGCATCACGAAAGCTGCGATGAAATTGTTTAATGGACATAATTTTGAGTGAAATAAATATTGCTTTTCTGCTCTAATTTAATTTTATAAAGCCATTAGAGTCACTTTAAAAAATTATATATACCTGGATTAATGCTTTTACTCTCTAATAACTTCCCATTGTACTTAAAATAACCCAAAACTCCTTATTTATTTACAATACTTTTCATAACAGTGCTGTTCTTATATCCCTAACATATTTCAAGCTATACTTCACAGCTTAACCTGTTCTGGCCCTCTGGCCTTCTCTCGGGTCCTTTCCTACCCAGGCTCTTACTTACCTCTGGCCTGCACTGCACGTAGTATTTCTGTTGGAACCCAACTCTAGATTCCCTCCTGGGCAGGGGTTGCCGCGAAGGATCACCGACACGAGATTCACAGCAGAGAGTTATTTATTGCTAGCGCGCTAGGGTCCCAAGCTCTAAGTTGGCCCTGGGACCCCGAACGCTTATTACAGGCTGTTTATATAGGCAAACATAAGTTCAAACACAGCTTTTGGCGCGAAGTTCGAACAAAGCTTAAGGCGCAAGATGATTGGGTCTGGCTATGGCCTGAGCAAGGTGTCTGGTTCTGATTGGTCGGGGCTTGACCTTATGGGTTTCTTTCCTGGTATGGTTTAGGGCTGGACCTCATGCGATACTTTCCTAGAACTGTTTAGGGCTGGACCCCCTGATGTACATTCCTGGAATTGTTTTTCTGTTTGAGTTCCGGGAACATTGAGGGGCTATCCATTGCCATCTGGTGTTAATTTTTAAGTTTTATGAGGCCTAGTTTCATTTCCTTGGACAGTGATCATGTTAGGAAATTTATTTTAAAAATTTAAAAACCAGTAAAAGGCAGTTCTCTAACTTAAACAGTAAGAAGTGTTAAAATAATTACCAGAATTTATTTGAAGAGACCTATTTCCTACCAGTTAATAGGTATGTCAAGAAAGAAGCTTTAGGCTTGTGAAGATCTGTAGTACTTTTATCTGTGAAGATTAAGAACATTTGTGTCTTTAGTTGGGAATTATCTGTAGTATTTCTTCACAAGTTTTGCCATATATTTTCATTGCTCTGTAGAGATATACAGGTTCAAACTTATGCAATTTTAGATTCCTTTCAAGTGATTTATTTCTCGATATTCCAATTATTTTGTTGTTTAATGGATACTTAGGCTAATATTTAATATAACTATCAGATCACTAAATTTAGCACTAGCTATCCCAAATTAAGCCGAATAAAGTGATCTTTTTTGTCATAATCATCATTACCAAGTTACCCATGGCAATATAATGCATTATCACTTTGAAAAAATAAGTTAGCAATATTTCAATTTGTGTATTTTTATTACACCTATTACTTGGACCTATAAAATAGATCCTGAAATTAAATGTTTTACTAGCTTTTCCTGCTGCAGTAAATGTTATTTTGAACAAGTCATGATTTTTATGATTCCCTCCTATAAACGGTAACGAATATTTTAAAATTTAAAAGTGTCAGTGCTAAGGCAAAGTGAGGACTAGTTAGACGAGTTTGTTGGCTGCCCTATTAATGCACTGTCTCTATTGATTTCAAATTATTTATATGGAGGCAAGTTGCTTCTGGTAAAAATAACTGAAATGATAACTATGATTGGTGCTGAGTCTATGTCTGAAAAGAAAAAGGAATTCTGAATTGGTGGTGAGTGATAACAGATATGAAGAGATTAGTTCCCTTAGCCAAAGAATAACTTCAAAAGTTAGGTATAGTAAATAGGTAGAGAACATCTGAGCCTCTGGGTGCAGCACATACATACAAAGAGACAGATAAATCTGTGTCGAATTTAGATAGTCCCTGACTCTCTCTGGTAGCCAATGAACTGATAAGAAGGTATTGTCCCATGACCATAAAGCTTTCAGTTTAAGCTATATTTGGAGATGCCGTTAGTTGTGTTGGGGAAAATTAAGAAAATAAACATACATTTGTAAGTAGGACAAAGTGGTACTGGGTTTAGCAGCATCAGCTCAAGAGATGCAGATGTAGAGTCTTCTGTTAAGTGTTCTTCTGCTCAGAAACAGTCAGCTGAGAATGGAACTGAATTCAGAATACTATAATCAGCTGGCTGGGCAATGTAGTGGGCAAAGGACAAAGTGGGTCGTGGAGTTTATAGGCACTCCTAAAAGTAATAGTTTTCAAACTATGAGCTCAGAAATAACAGCATCAACATCAACTTGGAACATTAGAAATATAAATTCTTGAACCCAACCTACCCCTACTAAACTGAAACTCTGGTGGGGGATCCAGCAGTTTCACTCTTTGGGTGATGTGGATGAATGCTAAATGTCAGAAACATTACCCCAGAAATCTCCCCCAAAATAATATGAATTTGGAAAAAAGACTGAATTTTTAGCAGCTAAGCAGTATGATAGCTTTAAGTAAAAGCCAGTGAAACAGTGGTTTCAAGTAATACATTGATAAGATTTGGGCATTTGAATTTTATACATTAATATAACTTTATTTAAATAAAAGGCTTGAATGAATTTGGGTTGCAGAAAATTACTGTTTTTCCCATTAAAGAATAATTAACAATCCAATTACACTCTTTACAATTCCTTTCAAAATAAAAAAAAAAAAATGACTACTTTAAAAATATTGTGTTAAAAGCTCAAAAATAGTCAATTAGAGATACTATCCCTAAAGTCTAATTTTATATATCTACTAATATATTCAACATCTTCCTAAATTTACTTAAAAATTTCCTTATTTCTGCAATAAATGTAGGCACCATAAAAGCATGGTAGCTTGACCATTAACTCTTTACTCAATCTAATTGCTGTTCAGAAAAGAAGAACAATCTTTACCAGTAAATGTATGATTTTAAACAGTCCCACAGATTAGCATTGCATCTACTGCTCACATGAGATATCTAGACTTTAGAGATGAACAGCTAATTTTGTAATAATTTGTAAAAATTATGTGTCCTTGCAAATGGTTAGAATATAAAATTTAATGTTATTACAGTAAAATCAGAGTGAGCTGCAAAGTTTCATTGTAACATTTACCAAATTATCTCAGCTGTACACATTTCATACTATGATGCCCCATTCAGATAAAATAGTGCTAGCATCTCTCTTTTGTGTTCTGATCAACAGATAATCCAGCTAGAAATCTTTTGTCTTCTCTATTTTCATCTTTCCTTCACTCTGATTTCTGTCTTAAACAATAATTCAATAATTCAATGATGTAGTTTTTCCCAAACACTGCTATATCATTCCCTTTAAGTAAAGTGTCTGCTATGCAATGAATTCAGTATAATAAAACTAAATACGGAGCTAAGAATTTATTTAATTTTTTCTTAACCTAGAGTTTTATGCACTTATAAGTATTTTGTAGAATATAACTAATTCTTCTTTTTCCTATATGTAATTATTAAAACATTCTAATTTGATTTTTGGACTCTATAGACATTCCTCCTTTAATAACATCATAATATCTATTACATTATTAGCATTGGAAATTTTAGATAGTATTTTTAAGCTCTTCTTGATTAAGTCTTAGGTAATTTTGGAAAGTAATCACTTTTTTAAAAAGTGGAATACGGGGAGGGGGGAGAGGGGAGGGATTGCATTGGGAGTTATACCTGATGTAAATGACGAGTTGATGGGTGCTGATGAGTTGATGGGTGCAGCACACCAACATGGCACAAGTATACATATGTAACAAACCTGCACGTTATGCACATGTACCCTAGAACTTAAAGTATAATAATAATAATAATTTTAAAAAGTGGAATACAATATTTTATTTTTTATCATCGTGAAAAATCTATATCTTACACGAGGCCATTCTTGACTGCATACATGGTAAGATTTAATACAATCAATCATGAATAAAAGATTATATACTACTCACATCAAAAATGTATCACTGTAATTATTTTGAATTTTACATGCTGACTCTAAATCTTGGATTAGTAACAGGGCAATGGTTTATGTTGTCATCAATACATAAAAGAAGAAGAACACAAAAACAATGATAAAGCAATACATTCTATCAGATTCTCCTGCATTTGGGCATTTTTATCATCCAATTTCATAATGCATAAAGATCAACAACTTGTTTTGCTAAGTTGCCTGGAAAGATGGAACTTAGACAGTTACAGTGGGAAAAAACCACATGAAAATGACACATCAAAGGCTGGTCCAGTAATGCCATTAATTCACTAAAAGTTGCTGATGGTAATTTATTATGAATAAAATGAGGATAACATTCATGAAAACAAGGCAAGTTGAGAATCAGAAATCTTCTAGCCTTTTATTAAATTTATTATCCACTTTTGAGTTGGTCATATTGGACAAACATCTGAAAGTTCCTTTGGTAACATCTAAAATCACCAAATGCAATAAGCATAGCTGTATAATTCTATATCCAACACAGTGCCAGGTAGTATCACTTAACATCTCTACAAAACATATTTTCTAGTTGATTGTATTTTAGGATCATCTTGGAGCCTCTTATATGTCTGAATTAATGAATCAACATTAAAAAATTATGCTCCAAAAAACTTTTCATCATTTTGTCTTCAACCTGACACAAGGGAATGCCATGTAGGAACTTAATATGACATGTAAGGGATGTTAAAATATTGACCTGAATGCTGAATTCGTATTATCATCTCACTAGGGAGCCATCAGTCTCATAGATTAAATAAAAATACATAGGAAAAAGAACCCATTCTTTTTGGTTGCCAGCAGAAAAGTTTGCTTCCTTTTTAATTGTATTCAATTGTCTTTGTCCTCAGGGACCATGCATTGAAAATGTAAAAGAAAATATTTAGTTATTGGTGAAAGAATAATAATTTGGTGCTTTCTCTTAGAAATAAAA
The DNA here is from genome assembly GCF_049350105.2 of Macaca mulatta. Taxonomy (NCBI): domain Eukaryota; kingdom Metazoa; phylum Chordata; class Mammalia; order Primates; family Cercopithecidae; genus Macaca; species Macaca mulatta. The sequence continues at coordinate 114,623,388 of NC_133412.1, forward strand.
GCATTAAAACTGCGGTTATACAAAATCATTTTTCTGTCTATGAAGTTTTCAGATTTAAGACTCTAAAATGCTTTGGGAAACATTATCTCAACATGCCAGTGGCATAATGTTTTAGAGTCCTCATTTAGAAAGAGGAAACAGAAAATATTTGAAGCATACATATGCTAACAGGATTTTCTGAGCTCCCAGAAGTCAGGTAGAGCTACCACGAGTGATGATATCTAGGTTATCTTCACTGCATAGCTTTTTCTTCTATCAGAATAATTTGAACAAGGAATCAGAAAGCTGGATTTGTAACCTCAAAAGAGTAAAATCGCCTTAAAATAAAAAAACAAATAAATAAGATCAATTTTTATTTTTGTCTCACTGTATGAATTTCTTACTATTGTTATATATCTGGTTTTAGATTAAAAAATATAGACAGTTGTGGAATTGCTAATCCCATAGAGAGTTTCTGGTAATGAGAAATAAAAGGAATAATTTTTAATTTTAACATGTAATAAAGTAAATATCAATATATAAGCCCAGCTGTATAATTTATACAATAAAAATTTCTATTTCAAATTCATGTACTTTCAGCAGAACATTCTCATTAGAAGACTATTGGAAAAAGATGTAAGTAGTTATCAAAATAAAACCTTTATTTAAGAACAGGATAAACCTCTATGTTCTTAAACAATTTTTAAAATATCTTAAGTAAAGCCAACCTAGTGGTTTTTTTTTTAAATTATTTACACTTTAAATGAACTGTACTTAAACCTTTACATTTAATTGCAAAGCTTAAATGATTTCATATGTACCTGTAATTCCCTGTGTATCAGAGATTTGTTGTAGTACAGAGTTTATATGTCTGTGTTTTTTCCCTACATTTGGTATAGTGCATGATTAGCAAACATTCAGTTGGACCATTGGGTTAGATATTATTGCTTGTCTTACCAAATAAAATTACTTGATCTGTTACTCGGACTTTGAAGATATCCAAAAGAACAGGTTCATAAGACTTCATGAGGAATGTGACTGACCACATACCTCTTTTTCTAAGTCACTTCATAAACTTCCACGCAGTTTGTTTAAAAGGGGCTGTTCCTGTCACTCCTTTTCACCAGAATACAACTTACAACTTGGAAAAGGAGAAAATAGCATACTCATTTCATATGCTATAATAACCGTGCATTGTAGATGTTATCATTATTTTAAGTATTTTTTACAAAATGAAACTAAAGCTTAGAGAGTTGAAGTAGATTGAGCAATGTCACAGAGCTTCTAAATAGCATATAATAAATATGTTAATCTACCACTATCTGGAAACAAATTGCATGTTATTATAAATAAATACTTGGCTTTCCCCAAAGTCAACTCTCTGATTATGGACATGCACTATAATTTTATCTAATATTCCTAAAATATAATCACTCTGAAGAAGCTTCCCCATAAAACTACCTCAGTATTTTCAACAAAGATGTGATTCTCTCAGATTCCAATACAGAGATTAACATATAACAAAACTGGTTACTTAAAGAGTTTCAATGTATGTAACACTTTAAGAAAATCTAATTGAATTCCAGATTATTTCATTTGTCCAGAAATTCCCCTCATACTTATTTACTAAATGGAAATGAAAACATTCCCACAAACACATCTGTATAAGAGCATTGAAATCATCATTATTTGTATTAGTCAAAACTAGAACCAATCCAAATAACAATAAAGAGAATGATTGAAGAGTTTTATCTTTACATAATAGGATAATATGCCACATACAAAGATAAAATTTCTGATACAGCAGCAATACATATGATATAGCTTGGCGCTGTGTGCCCACCCAAATGTCATCTCAAACTGTAATACCCACGTTAGGGAGGGACCTGGTGGGAGGTGATTGGATCATGGCAGGAGGATTGTTCCCATGCTGTTCTCATGATAGTGTGTGAGTTCTCATGAGATCTGAGGGTTTTAAAGTGTGGCCCTTTCCCCCTTGCTCTCTCTACTGCCGCCATGTTAAACATGCCTTGCTTTTCATTTGCCTTATGCCATGATTATAAGTTTCCTGAGGCCCCCCAGCCATGCATAACGGTGAGTCAATTAAACCTCTTTTGTTTATACATTACCCAATTTCAGGGAGCTTTTTATAGCAGTGTGAAAACAGACTTATACAATGTATAAATCTCAAAATATCGTGTTGTGCAACGTAAGTTAGGCACACACACACGTATTTAGTATGATTCAATTTATATGTAGTTTAAGAAATTCATTGTCCTGACAATAATGACTTGGGTCCTTGGAGTGTAACAGTAACCAGAAAGAGACAGGAGAATGTCAACATAAGAGAAATGTTCCATATCTTGAACTTTTGATTATGGTTACATGACTGTTTACATTTGTGAAAGCTGATCAAACTATGCACTTAAAGTCTATGAATTTAACTGTGTTTTTAACATACCTCAATAAAAAATTCCAACTGATTTAATAATCACTTAATGTCCACCTGCATGTCCTAACACTCACTTCATCTCTATTATTTCTCATTAGTCAAGAAAAAAAGCTAAACGTCTACATCAGGTTTGAGGGTTTCAATTATTCATATGACTCACCAATATAATAATCTAATAATTCTATCATTGTTTGTTAGATTCATGATTTAATGGTATTGAAAAAATTTTCAGTGTGGCAAAAAAAGCCATGTTAAAGCTTCTTACACATCACAATCGAATTCTAAGCAGCTATACCGATCTTTTAAACAACCTTTGCTGCTTATTCTTTTGAATGAATAGCTTTAAATATATTGGAGTGATCATAGAGTTCATTGATCCCTGACTCAGTTCTGGGAGGCAAAAAAGAAACGCCTCTTACTAGGGCAAATATTTTGATCATATTACTTACCAAAAGCATTGTGATGCAGCCTTGCTTAAAGTTTGTGGATTATTATTTTTCCAAATGAAAAACCAAGTCACTCAGCAGAAACCTTTCCAGAGGAATTCATTCTTTCAAAACAATTTTAGAGATGGTTGATGGTTTTCAACAGAGGAAGTTAACACAGAATGTATATTTTACTAGATTATTTTCTAGCTGCAGAGAAAGAATAATACATGACTGGGAACAGGAATTATCTGTTCTTACCTATCTACTAAAACATATATTTATCTATAGCTTGTAAAGTGTTTTATAATATATAAATACAGATGCATAGTTGCCATCTTCATAAAAGATCTAGTTTGATAAAAGTTCTTATGAAATATTTTAGCATCAAGACTTTTGCTTTACTTTTCTACCAGAAATTGAATAAGGCTGAATATTTTTGCTTTACATTGTTAGTTGATGGCATTAGCAAAAATGAACATGATAACTGTTAGAATTTGTAAGATTCCCAGGAGTGGAATTGCTGTTACTTAATTTCTTTTCAGAAGATTTTTCTCCTAGAATCATTTTTCTCTTACTGTTTCATGATGATAATAGAGTTTTGTAGTTCTAATTGTTATAAAAGTGTGTCTGTGTCCATATCTATCTATAGCTATCTATCTATCTATCTATCTATCTATCTATCTATCTATCAATCATCTGTCTATCATCTACCTATCCATCCATCCACACATACACACACATACATAAACACACACACCATGCATTAGATATTTGTGCTATGCTTAATCATTACACAGATACTTTGAAACTCTAGAATGGTTTAATTAGTAAGTAGATTTCAGGATATACTGTTTATTAAAGCTTTTATATTCTGTGGGTGATAAACTAATTTAATCTGACATTCTGTCCAGGATATGTGAAGAAGGTGGTAAAAAAACTAAATAAGAATAAATAAATTAATAGGCATATTTCATAGATAATTTGCCATACATTATATTTCATTTCAGTTATTATTAAATAAGCACCTTGAACACAAATTAAATTCAAAAGACATCAATTGAACACTAGGTTAGGTACTGTTAACTTAATAATAAATTAAGATTACAAGAAAATTCTTAACTTCAAAGAACTTACAATATAGTAAATAAATACATGCCTCAAATAAGAATTCAAAAATATCCTCACTTTATTAAATGGTAATTAATATTTTATTTAAAAATGCACACTGAGTGCATATACAATGTGCAATGTATGTATAGTATACACAGTGCACCCATAATTATACCAGGTTCTGAAGCATCAACAGTAAGTTGGACAATTTTTTTTCCTAGAAAAGCTTATATTATGGTAGAGGAGACAGCCAGATAAATCAGAAAGTACAATGTAATGTGGCAAATGCTCAGATGAAGTTCTTTATTCTAAGTAAGCAGAAAGAGCTGAGTGAATGATTGGAAGAATACCTAAAAACCAGTCTAGGTCAATCGAGGGCCATAGAAGTCTTTCCCAGGGAAAGGGATGTTTAATGATGAGTTGGAAATGCTAGATGAAGGCAATGAGGGATAACAAGTGTTTCAGGCAGCAAGAATGACATAACAAATGCCTCAAATTTAGAAAAAAAACAGAAACGCATTTGTAAAACCACAAGTACAGGTTGGGCAGAAGAACACCAATGAAGAAACTGATAGATATTCTAATAACTTTGTTTTTTATACTTGAAATAGAATGTCTTGGATGAGGTCTACAGGCATTCATAGAAGAAGCCAATTAAGGATCCAGAAAATCTTTACGTAGGATCTGAAGTTTGAGATAAGTCTTGAAATAATAATATTATTTTGATTGGCAGAAATTAGAGTAGAAAAAAAATTAGTTTTTTGAAAAAAAAAAGTGAAGAGCATTAAGAAAAGGAAGTAAATTTAAGGGTAGATAACATTTGTCTCTTTCAATAGGGTTATGACATATGGAAGAAAAGAATGAAAAACAATGGTGAAAAGGCACACCTGAGTTGTTGTTAAAGGTCTTGATAAGCTGCATAAGATTCCACAGTATTTCTTGATTAAAAAAATACTTCTCTAACATAGTCTTTTTGACTTAAAAGAGGAAAAATACAATTTTAAGGCATGATTAAAATGTTCTAAAATTTCATTTGTGTGATGGTTACACAGATGTATACATATTTCAGTACTCATAAATGTGTATACTTTAAGATCATGTATTTTTCCATAGGAAAAAATACCTAAAATTATAAATCTATAAAAAATGCTTATGTACATGCATATAAATCAAGAGCAAGCAAACCCATGATTAACGAAATAAGTTATAGTTGCTTAGTTTGATGGTTATCATTGCAACAATTTATGAAAAGAATATGTATGCCTCTAGAACATAAAAACATAATTTCTTAAAATAAAAAATATTTTTATCAAAGTGATAAATACTCAAAACTTCAAAAGCCAATTAATAGTAAGTCATATAATAAAAAAACAGATCACTCGGATATTTATAAGGGAGAAAACCGAATTCAAATCCACCTTTGATAACCTCAAATGACATGTCTGTCCACTATATCATAATTACTATCTGGTTCAACAAAAACTAAAAGTACTACAAGATTAGGCATTCCTTATTTTCTTTCAGTCATGAGTACAAGCTACTCTATAAATATAAACCCATGAAAAAGACATAAGTATAGATAAAAGACATATAAACATTTATATGACTAATGGTTAATTACTAATAATTACTCAGATGTAAAAATAATTTTATTACAAATGTCCTATGGAACTCTGCAGATTCTATTTCATATATGAAAAATACTATTATTATATAATGTGAGTTCTACACATATAAACATATTTAAAATATACTTCTGTATTATGGTTGGCAAAAAATAATGACATGAATGGCTCATTGAGAATGAAATCAAGGGTCTTTCAATATTATATTGTTTGCTAAAATGAGTTTATGTTGAAAAACAACTGAGACAAATGACTGTGATTTATTAACATTTGCTGTATCAGTAGAAACAGTTCATTTAAAAAAAGCATCATGTCTATGGAAAGACAGAAAATGGTTTTGGTTAATGAAAACATACAGAAGAATTTCTTATTAGATGCATGGATCGATCTATTTCAAATGAGCACTAACAGATGCTCTGCTCATATTATTTGGAATTCTCCCAGTGCCTTGCTGGTCACAGACATGGTTGGCTTCCTTCTGATGCAAGTCAGTACTTACATGGACTGTAATTGCAAAGTAGTTTTCCTACTAGAATTGGTGAAAAGATTCAAGGAGTAGAGCTCTAAAATGTAGCTGTCAAATATAATGCAAGACATTACCCAGAAATGAAGCCAGAAAAGTTCAGACCAGAGAAAATAAACTAGCCCAGATGAGGAAACAAGAAAAAGAAAATCCTAAACTCTTGAATTAAGACAATGGGTTTAACACTTACTCCATGAAAAGTAACTCTGAGTCATGTGAAGAAGCAATACAAAGTGTTCTATAAAGCTGTATATAAATTCTAGGAAAAGAACTGATTGCAGATATTTGATTTCTAATTCCAAATATCAGTGGTAATCGGTGACTCCCTGTTCTGAAGTACAAAGGCAGCCATGTGAGTACATGACATCTATCTGTAGCAAACATGATTTTCCTCAAGTGTGTCTCAAAGTAATGGAGACCTTTCTGAGACTCATAAAAACTGTGACACCAATTCTGTTGATTTACTTGGTGACAAATGACCAGAGACAGAATAACCATAGTATCCCTTTCAAGTAAGTAGGATTTTATATACAGTAAACTGAAATTTAGGCATAAAGTTCATTATTCCTTGCAACTGAATACCACGATAAGTGGATAGTAAATAGTAGGTTATTCAGTGGAATAAAATAACTGAATTTGGGCTGGGTGCAGTGGCTCACACCAGTAATCCCAACACTTTGGGAGGCCAAGGAGGGTGGATCACCTGAGGTCAGGAGTTAAAGACCAGCCTGGCCAATATGGCGAAATCCTGTCTCTACTAAAAACACAACTAGCCGGGCGTGGTGGCGGGCGCCTGTAATCCCAGCTACTGGGGAGTTTGAGGCAGGAGAATCACTTGAACTCAGGAGGCGGAGGTTGCCGTGAGCCGAGATCATGTCACTGCACTCCAGCCTAAGCTACAAGAGTGAGACTCCATCTCAAAAATAAAATAAAATAAAAATAAAAATAAAATTTTAAATTAAAAAAAACTGAATTTGATAGCAAAAAGTAAAAAACAGTGCCCATCAGAAAAAGGTAGAGGAAATTTTTACTATAAAAGAGATTTTGACTTGATCAGCAGGGCTTTAAACTGAAATTCTGGAGAAAAATACTAAAAGGTCCAGTTGCAGAAAAAACTGCATTCTATGTAGAAAAGTAGATTTGACATAGAAATAAATATAGAAGACATATTCAGTGATTCTCAGTATAATTTAAGAGTATAAAGGAGTACTGAGACAAAATGTTAGAACCCTCTGCTTTAAAAGTATGGGCAGAAAATGGAAGACATAATTGGAGCAATGGTTTTCTACTCCCTACTTTTTTATTGCTAAAACACGTATGATAGATGAAGTTCACACGCAAAATAAACCCCAGTGGGGATACCCTAATCATATGTAATCTCTAGTGTAAACCTTTGTTTTTCATACACATGAGAAATATGCTAGTATCAAAATCTGTGGATAATGATATTATTATAAAAATGATCTTGAATATGTTCAAATTTATTAAAGAAACAAGCATGGCCTATGCTTCTGCCACATTGACCTTCATGTTTTCTAAACATTACAATTTTTGGCCAATTTTAGGGCCTTTGTCTGTGATCTTAATCTCCTTCTTCACCTTTTAGGTATTAGGTTAAATGTGTCCTCTTCAGATAGCCTTGCATTTACTACCTATGTAAATCTGATACAGCCTAATACTCTTCATGAGAGGATTCTATTTTTAGAGTAGTTTTCATAATTTGCAATATGTAGGATTAATATTTTTATTATTTTATTCTTTTTATAAATCCTAAATTACATGAGTGTAAGATACATACTACATTTTGATAATCATTTTATCTTCAGAGCTTATATGTGGCACATAGTTTATTAGTTTTAACCTCATCCATAATTATGGTATCGTCAACTCAATGATTCCTAAGTGTTTTCTTTTTCCTTAAATAAGTTTAACAGTAATTGGCTATTTTAAATGATTTATATACTACTATTTAAATTTATTTATCAAACTTATGCTATAATAATTTCTAATTCATTAATTCATTTTTAACAGCTTATTTCTCTTTTTTCTTTTTATATATTTCGTTATACTGTAGCAACTTTATCTGAATATTGTTTTTTTAAAAAATATATGTTTGCTTTTTTCTTTGTTCTTAACTACTCGCCCTTTCTAATAATATAAGCATTACCTTTTATAATAAACAGTGTGTCTTATTTCTGTCATCTTGCTTTATCTGTTCTTTTACACTTCCTTTACTTCCTGTGCTTGGACATTTACTTACTGCTTAGTGTCCAGTGTTTTAGAATATATTAGGAATTTACTGTTAGTCTTTCCATAACACATATTGGTCAATATATTGTCTTATAAATACTGTCATTCCAAGTAAGATGGCTCAATATCCTTTTACTCCCTGCACTTGACCCTCTGATGTAATGTTATCCATATTATTCTTATTATTGAACGGCTACTTTAAAAATAATTCTTGATATTTGCATGAGATACATAATTGATAACCCTGTCTATTAACTCACAGTACAAATCTGAAATATAGTATATGTCATATGTAATGTATTATATTTTATATAATATACATTTCTATTTTCATATTTTATATTATTTAATATAATATAGGTAATGTTTATATAATTATATAGTTTATTATTACACATATAGCATTGTTTGTGTTTATCAAGTGTGCTAGCTAGAAATCTTCCATCTCTTTTTGATGTCTCTGTCATATTATATTAAGGGGCTTACTAGACCCAATTGGAGTTAAATTTGCTTGTAAATAGAAGAGAGAGTAATTTGCAGCCTTTTGTTTTCATTAGGGCTGGTGATCTTCTTTCTTACTGCTACATGGTCAATCCTAGATTTACAAACAAGTATATATTTAGTTGCATATCTAGCTCCCTCCCTACCCAGGTTTCAGCAGTGCCCTATGTTGATGGCCAAGTTTAAAACAGTTTTTATTTCACATATGCCTGCCTATATGGAATCCCACTGTGGCAAGTTAGCTTGGCATGGAGATTTCAGTATCTACTCTGTATGAAGACAACCTTATGATATAAACTCTTATGTCTTTGTTTTAAACCAGTGCTACAGACTAGACTCATCCTTTCCTCGGAGGCTTTATTGCCCTTATCACTAGACATAGATCAAACCATCATTATTCATTCTAACATATCCCCCTAATGTGACCTATTATAAAACAATAATTTGTGGCCTAATTATCTTTCAAAAAAAGTCATGCCACAAGAGAAAATCTTAGACTTCTATAAAATAATAGCAATTAACAGAGCCAGAATTTATGGAGCACTACTATATATCAGACCTTGTTTTTAGTATTTTATAGGTATTGCCTCATTTGTTTATTTATTTTCAAATGAAGAAACTGAGGCATGGAAAAATTGACTCCAATTCACACAACTAGTAAGAGACAGAATCAATAATTAGCTAAGCTCTTGACTTTGGAAACGACGTGCTTAACTAGTAGACAAACAAGCACCCAGTTACAAATCAGTTTATTCCCTTTTCCAGATCCCTATAGAGCAAGAAAAACCTCAGCTCTGTGTAGTTCTACAAGACAAAAGGTGTATTTGCCCAGGACTATAGATATCTACTATTTTTTACACTTGTATAACCAAGAGAGCTACTGGAGTTATTTTGTACGACAATAAAGATTTGCTCAAAAGCAACCTTCCCCACTTGCCAGCTGAAAAATTAGTAATGTTTGTATAGTTGACTTATAATAATAGAATAAATTTGGTTGGAGTCAGTACACTTACATACTTGTGTTCCTATTCTTAATCTATTGTTTTGCTTTATTTTTCACGTATTTATAAATTATGAGCTTAAATATATAAATATGTTTTAATTATATAAAAATCATAGACTAGTCATGTTGACATATAAATGTATGTCAATGTATAAATTATGAGCTTAGATATATAAATATGTTTTAACTATATAAAAATCATAGACTAATCATGTTGACATATAAATGTATGTTATATACATATATATGTGTGTGTGTATATATATACACACACACACACAGAGCTCACCTAACAGCTCTTGCTAAATTTTTCTTCTACAAGAAAAGGAAGAGATAGAGAAGACATTTACATTCTAGTGAGAAAGAAGATGGTAGATAGATAGATAATAAGCAGATAGACCTCAAGTGAACCCAAGCTTTTATTCAAGCCTAAATCCAAAGAAACTCTGCTTCCTGCTACCATGACTAGAATTCCTCTTTTAAATGATATTCTCTTGTGTTAAACAAAACAAATTATTATCAGAAATGTACATTCCTTTAGGATGACAAGTTTGCAACCTGGAAAGAGTCTTGCTCTCTGAATTACCATGCAAAAAAAAAAAAACAAAAAAAACAAAGTCACACAACCAAGAAATATCTGTGCTGCACTTTTTTCCTAGGGTAAAATAAAATTCTATTGCTTTAAATTACTGACATATGAATACGTTTTTACATCAGCTGGTGTACTCTAACCAATAATCTTCAAATAAAGTAATGTTCTACTATATCTCAGGAAGTTAATCTTAATAAAGAGACTTGTAAATTATGTTGTTTTGAGAAACCATATTTGTTCATTTGGCTATAAAATATGCTTATTATGAGAAATTGAATTTGAGTCATTAAGCTATAAATAAAACCAGCAGTCTTCTAACAATTAAGACATTGTGTGTGTGTTGTTCTGAGGAAAACCTTTTCTACCTGCAATTTCACTAAATTGTGTGCGAGTGTAAGTATACATACACACACACAAAAGTGAACATACATATCATTTTGACCTTTAGCATGTCTAGACTTGGTTTGGTGTAAGACAGAAATCTAACTTGTTATGCATTTTTTCTGAATGTATTAAAATAACTTAAATTTTTACATTATGGATATATAATTTCTCTCCTGATCTGACAATCTGATATTACTATAAATAAATACATCTATGCATCTAGCTAACTATCACTTATAGAGGTTTCTCCAGTTGTTTTTGCATATTTTTTCAATAGGTCTCTCAGAAGACTGATTTGCAACCTGTAAATATGTGTGGAGTTTAATAAATGTCAGCTGGGATTTAGGAAGTGGTTGGGTGAGTTAACTAGTGAATGAAAATCCTGGAAAAATTAATTTTGTTTTGAGCACTTTTATCCACTCAGCAATCTAAACATTATATAATTCTGAGTTTAGACTTTGGCTCATAATAATTTAGAAAAGAATAATCTGGACTTCCTCTTATCTTATTTCCATTAACTGGAACACAAATATGGCAGTAACCAACCTTTAAACATTCAGTCAAGGACAGCAACTGGAAGAGCAGTAACTCATAAAAGAACAGAAATTTGGTGTCTGGTAATTTGGGGGATATGTGTCCTACAATCCCAGATATTGCATAGTGATGACAAAATATTAGGGTCACTGTTACAACAGCTAATAAAAAACTTGGAGCATGGCGATAAGAAAAATAAGGCACTTCATGAATAACTCTTTTTTGAATAACTTATCAGAAATTTTTACTCATTAGGCATAGTAGCAAATGGACAGCATTATTTACCAGTAATCTTGGGATATGAAAAACTTTCCCATGATCTTCAGAAGAGAAGAGAAGGTATTCAGGAGGATATCATAAAAATATTCAAATATTTTAATATAGAGGTAATACAGAATGTACAAAAATATTATGCTTTTATTCTGTCCAAGTATATATCAAGGGATATTTATGTAGTAGGTACCATTAAACATTTATATTATGGTACATATATAATATTATATTAATTACTTAGTGGTTAGAATTAAGTATTTTACATTGTGACATGCCAAAGACAAAAAGAAAATAATATAAAACATAAATGAACAAATTCATAAATTAGTATATAGTTGATATCTCTGTAACTACAATGAAGTTTAAGGAATAGAATATGGTTCCCACTTGTTCCCACCCCAGGACACCCTTGCATGTGCTTACAAAAATCAAAATGTCCTTCCTTTACCTTACAGTTAACCACTATATTGACATTTATGGTGAATAATTTCTTATTTTTCTTTATAGCCTTCCTGGAAATATGTATTCCAAAACACACTAGTTAAGTTCTGCCTGCTTTTTAAATCATACTGTATAATTTTTTTTATGTCTGGTGTCTTTCACTTAAAATTATGTTTGTAATGTTTATCTACTTTGTGTACACTATGGTTTGTGTACTGCCATTATCTAACATATTGTAATGATGATACCACATTTTAAAATCACTGATCTTAATTAACATTTGCACTTTTTTTTTTATAATTCTTAAATGACACTTTTGCATTTGATCTTAATTAACATTTTACATTCTTCTATGTCTTCTAGGACACATACATGGATACATTTCTGTGTGTATAAACCTCGCCACATTGCTGTTAGCAGCGTGACATGGTACAACCACCTTGGAAAATGGTTTGGAGTTGTTTACTAAAGTTAGTGTTGCATACTTATCTCTAATCTGCTCTGGAATCCATTCTGTTAATTCCTAATATCAGTCACTTTAATTAGTAGCTCTAGAATTTCTACTTGATTTTTTTTTTCCAAACCGGCCACGTCATTTTTTAGGGATCGTAGTTCTCCACTTCAAGTTTTTGGAATGACTTTTATCTACTTGAAGTCAAGAGATAGTTGTTTCAGAGTCCATTTTGATAATTCAGATATCTGAAGACCTAATTAGAGTGTTGCTATTATCTGCTGTTTATCTTTCATGTTATCTCTTCTAATCTTGTCTGTTTATCATTGACTGTGTGCTAGCATTGACTGTGTGCTAGCACACACAGACACACAGACACATAGAAACACTTATAAAAATAATTTGAGAACCAGAATGGGATTATTTTCTCCAAAGATAATTTTTTTTTCTATCACCTGAAGGCACTACCAGGTATAGTTCGGGCAATATTCCGGGCCACCAGACAACACAAACCGGGAAGTGCTGCAGTCTCTGTGATTACTCCACATGTCCTGTGCCATTCCAAAAGATTAGGCTTCTAAGTGATGGCCCAAATAGGAGTAATTAAACATGGCTCCTACTCTGGGTGAAACTTGGAATCCAACTTTTGTTTACTTAGACTGATAAGGATTTCAAAGCTATGCTAAGGTCCCAACATGTAGGTCAGCAAATCATCCCAAGGCAAAAGTCCTGTCAAATGCCATGTCTATCTCGTTGGATTTTTACCTACCCCTGAACTTTCACCAAATGATGCTTGTCTTTCTTATTAGCTCTTTAACGTTTCTAATACAATTATTTTTCCATGTTTTAAAGTTTTCAATAGTGAAAGAGTTATTGATTAAATAATTTGCTATTACAGGCCGTGAAACTCTAGTTAACTTAAAGGTAAATTTATGTATCTAATATTATTAGGACATAGCTTCCTTGACAACAAGAATACTGTCAGTTTTTAAAAATACTATCACCACTTCCCTATCACCACAAATAAAGGACTCAATGAATATTTGCTAAGTGAAAGAATAAAAATTGTAAACCCAGTATTTAAACCGTTTACAATTTAGTAGGAACTTCACATGAATTTTCAATTAATCAAATCTAGGGAGAAACTTCTGTATTCCCAGTATTGGAAGAAACTGTGAACAAACTAAAGCTTTTGAGAAACCAAAATGTGCGTAACTCACTGTGGCCAAAATGTTTTATATTTTGACAACGAAGGAGTGCAGGAAATGCTACCCCAAAATATGCTACTTTGGTATACGATTACTTAACCAGAGGGCACCTGGGGCACAGCAGATGCAGTGTGAGGCTTTCTCTGAGCTCTCCTTATCTGAATAAAGATCCTGCAAAAATAATTCAATTGTCACCAGTCTCCTCCCCAGGAGTTGCATCAACCAGGAGACTCATATCACAGGAGAGGAGAGGATAAATTGACACCTCGGCCAGAAAGACTGTCACAAAAAAATCATCTTTTCTCCTAAGGACCTATTTATCTTTCCAAAACATTATTTACCTTCCCAAAACATTATTTACCTTCCCTTAAGTTGCTTACACAGTCCTCTCTTCCCGCTTTCCTATGAAGAGGGCATGTGAGCTTCTGGATATCACTGGGCTTTGGGAAATTCACCTTTCTTTCCTGTGATGTCCCCTTGCAAGTAATAAATTTGTATACATTTCTCCCATTAATCTGCCTGTTGTCGGTTTATTTCATGGACTCAGTTATACACCCTGAGAGGACAAGGGAAAGTCTTCCCTCCCTTAAATCAGTATATTCATAGGAATTGAGTCTTTTTTTTTTTCAGACTAAGTCTCACTCAGTCAGCCAGGCTGGAGTGCAGTGACGTGATCTAGGCTCACTGCAAACTCTGTCTTCCGGGTTCAAGCAATTCTCATGTCTCAGCCTCCAGAGTAGCTGGGATTTCAGGCATGCGCTACCACACCCGGGTAATTTGTGTATTTTTTAGTAGAGACAGGGTTTCACCATGTTGGCCAGGCTGGTCTCAAACTCCTGACCTCAAGTGATCTGCCCACCTCGGTCTCACAAAGCCCTGGGATTATAGGTGTGAGCCACTGTGCCCAGCAAAAATTGAAGAACTATTTCTTTAGTACTTTGAAATATTGTTTAAAAGTTTCACAAGAAGTGCGAAACTATGAATGTTCAAATCTGGACAAGTTGAGTTTTCATCAGTGAAATTACAAGATTTTTAATTATTAATAAAGTATCAAACTGGAAAACCAGGTACACCTCCACAAACAGAAAGAAAGAGAAAATGAAAGAAAAGATTAGAAAGGTCAAATATCAGTGCCATTTCAAGGTCATTCAGAGAAAAGTAGATAGTTTGCTATTTCCTTTGAGGTAGGATAGAAACAATAACTGCAGAGCAGAACTCATCTAATAAATATCATTCTCATGTGACTGTAGCTAAGCACATCACTGGCAGAGGCTTAAGCATTTCTTATTCCCTGTCATCAATTTTTTTATCCATACCAATTAGGAGGTAAACATAATCAATTCTTCAATGACACTTTATTCATTTAACAAATATGTATTGAGTTTCTTCCATGTCCCAGGTACATTCCCAAACACTGAAGATACACAATCATGAACAGGAAAGGCAGCACTGCTATTCTCATGAAGCTTACATTCAGTGGTCCATACGCTGACTGTGAGCAAGTGAACAAACATAAGTTACTTTTGACCAATCATAAGTGATAGAAAAAAATGGATCGAATAAATCTCCTCATACGAGATGAAATGACATTCAAAGAAAAAACTGGATGGTGAGAGAGTATAAATCCTGCATAGAGCTAGAGAAGGAGAGTCTGAGGCAGAAGAGATAGCTGATGTAAAGTATCCAGAGTGAGAACAAACTCTGGTCACCAGCAAAGCACCTGTGACAGAACCATTAAGGACAGCAGGATGATCTGTACAAGATGAAATTAGAGAAAATGGCAGGGATCATAAACAACTTTGTAAGATACACTTCAGGGTTTTGATTTTATTCTAATTGGAATGGAAAGCAACTAGTGAGCTTTAAGTAGGGTAGGACTATAATCTTACAAAAGTTTTTACACACTGTATCCTGCTACCATGTAAAGAATAAACAATAGTGGTAGCAGAAAAAGCAAGATTTTGCAGTTTCCTAGATCAACTGAAACAGTCTCTACTAAAGAAAATGTAGTATTTACTATTTTCAAATGCTTATTACATTAAGGCATGGAACATTCAGTCCATCAGATTACAGTTTCTTATTAAAATACTCTGCTTTTCTTCAGTTTCAACATGTTTTTTCCAGGAAATGATTTAACCAAGGCTTATTTACAATCAATCTAAGCATATATATGTTTAGATTTATATATGATATATATTTTAGAATATATATGTTTATATATTATTATACATATATTTACATTATTTCTCTAGTTTCCTAACTCTCTTTTTTTTTGTGGCTTTAGTACTCAGCAATGTAGAGAACAGTGTTATTAACATCTTGGGTAACTGGGTTCTTTCCCCCAAAAAACATATATGCGCAGGAAAGTTTGCAGACAATTTCAGAGGATTCACATACTGCCTTAATTACATTGATGAGAGCCCCCAAATAAGAAACCTTGCTATAAATATTCCTCATAATCTTTTCTTAGATGTAGTTGTCTTCCATTAAAAACAATTAAGATATTATTTAATAAGATGATAAATATAAGAATATAATAAATGCCTCAAAAATTAGCCTGATATAAAATCCAATGGCACAAATAAAATGGTACAATTGCAAAGAACAATGGTCATAACCTAGAATCAGTAGTTTTTATGTTGATTACCATCCAATCATATATGCATCTTTACATCAAAATATTTTAAGATAAAAATCAAAAATTGGATTAACATAAAGAATGAGTTTCAACTGTGCAAATGATATAAAAATTAAATTATCCTCTGATACTGAAGCAATGTTAACTCAGACACTGTGACTAACCTGTAGCTGTATTTTTCTAAAGTGATATTAAAAGATAGAAAATGAGCAAATATGACCACACTTTCTAATTTTGATCTTAAAAGTAAAACACAGGTAATAATGAGAAACTCTAGTTATGGGATCATTAGCATGCAGATCAGATAGTAGTGTTTTCTCCAGATTTAATAAATAATTGTGTAACCATAGTCTCTAGCCTCTGGTAAACAAATCATAAAGTTGAATTGCCTTGAAAGGCAAACCAGAAAAATCAACACTTAGAAGAAAAAGCACGTCTTCATTTTTCTTATAAATGTGATTTATAAAGGATCCTTATTTTAAATGTTCAAATAGATCTCTCAGCACACACACTTATGTTTAATAATCACCTAACCAAGAGCCATCTTTTAAAAACAAAAATTAGACACACTTGATAGCAAACAGAGAAAAGATTCAGCTCAATATACACCACTGAGCAAACCTCAATCTCTCAGCAAAAATTGAAAATTGAAAGTGCATGAACCATAGCTATTAGGCTTTCATGAACCCAGTAAGTATAATTATTGGGCTATTTAGGTGCTTTTTGTAATATATTAAATATTGTAATTGAAAGAGTGAAAGACAGATAGTCCTATTCAGTCCCCTCAATATTAGATAAAATAATAATCTGAGGCTTTTCTGTGTCATAGGCAATCCATTAAAGGTTATGGAGAAATTGAAGGTCAATGAATAATGAAAAATATATTCATATAAGCAGGTGGAAAAACCCGGTAAAATAAAATAGTAACAAATAACAATAAAATATTTAGTGCTTGCTTTGTACATGAAATGCAAATTTAGAAAAATTATATAAATTGGATTTTTAAAATCAAGCACATAATTTTAAATGCATTAGGGGAGATAGCTTTGGAAAATAATACCACTCTGAAAGCTTGTAGAAAATGGGCACTTTTTCATAAACAAATGCTCTGAACCTTCCTACTCACATCGATAGTTCATGAGCATTTTAAGAATAGAATAATCTTAAAACACTAACAGGAATAATAGTAATATTTGCAAAACAAAAATCATTCATATTCAGTCTTATAAATGGATTCCATAGAATTCCTTAAACCAAGAAGGGTTACACTCATTTGACTTACAAATTGTTTTGTTTTGTTTTGTTTTTGGAGTACATATTTTATGACAAACAAAGCATTTTTGTATACAGTTTTCTGGAAGTAAAACTCTTCATTTCACAAAATTTAGGAAGTGTCTTCTATGTATAACGAATTAATTTTGTGTGCTAGATATGAATGAGATGGAAAATTTCATTAACATAAAGTACTATCACTAAATTATTATTTTAAAATACACAGTATATAGAAGTTGCTCTGTAACCATTTCTTAATGTTTCTACCAAGTCAACATTAAATGGTGATATCTTAGGTCCCTTTCTTTATCTCCTCATTAAATTATTTGTTCACTCTATCTATTCAACCATCTCCTATCAGAAAATAAATACAATTTGAGTTTCTCATTGGAAAGGTTTTTAGACTTCCTCATTTTTCTGGGTCACATATCTCCAGGATAAGACAAACTTTAGCTTGTTTATATGGACCACATCTGAAGTTGATGCATTGTTTAACAGAGTATATGACTCTTTCTTCTGCATGGTTGAGATGGTCTTTTGAGAATGGGAGAGGAAAAAAGGGCATAGGTAAGAATTGGTATAATTGGTTTTGTCACTTAATTGCAGTCATTGTGTACATGAAAGTGACTTGGAAGTGGGGAGAGGGATATTCAAGTTGGTTCCAACAAGACCAGAGACAGATATCTAACTAAATAATTAAAATTCAATTTGACCAGTAGTTCTATGAGAATAGTAAATACAATTTATGGAAGGGCATTGCCGATTTAGACTGAGCGTCTGCATTAGACTCCAAAAGATCAAACCAAAATGGGGTCACTCATGCTAAAAGTTCCATGTCATCAAACTGAAATTAAGTTGTTTATCTGACCTTCTGAGAAATCAGGAGAGATATGATAGCCAAATCCCCAAACAGACCAGTTTTAGCCAGCATGATAAAGAAATCCCCTCTGCTTTAAAGCTTACGAGGAAAGTAACCTAAGATACCCTGATGTTAACCAGTTCGTTTTTTTTTTTTATATTACGTTGTTTCCTTGTTCCTGCTCAAGTTACCTTATAAAAACTGACTGTTCTACTATTCCTAATGGAGCACCTTTCAATATTTTATAGAATATTCCCTGATTTATGAGTCACGAATAAAAGACAGTTACATTCTTAAACTCAATTTGTTGAAATTTTGTTTTTGCAGGATCATTCCTACTATGAAGGACTAATGAAAACTTTAGAGAAAATAACAGATCTGAACGCTTAAGGGTCCTTGAACCAACCCTGAAGTATCCATGGTCTGAGATATTGAAGAGCAAAGTCACAGCAACACTTCTAAATACAGAATATACATAAGATTGCTAGGGAAATTTAATACTTGATGCACATATTGACCACTGAAATTGAATCCAAAAGACAATAAATATGAAGAAAAATCCATCCATCCTACATGTATTTTCCAGAAAAGCATGTGTCCTTACCAAACAGCATCCACACAGCCAACTCTACATTATGAGAATTGCTCCCTATGGTGAGCACTTCTGCTGTCTCCAATCTTCATCATCACCTCCTATTCTAAGTCCATTTAAAACAGAACCTTCATGTAATCAAGCCAGGAGTGAATATATATGATCATTAGGGCATTATAGAGATAGTTTACAAAGTAGAGGGTTAAACACTCAGGTTCAAGGACTACCTGGATTTAGATCCTGGCTCTGGTACTTGCTAGCCAAGTAACTTGGCAACTTATTTAACCAGACTGTGCCACATTTCCCTCACTACCTAATTCCTAGAATTGCTATTCCTAGAAAAATCAAAAGACTATTTGTACCATTGTACACATGATACAATTTAGATTAGAACACTGTACTAAACCTTTGAAGGTTTTAGTACAATGTATGATTCAGAGCTTTTATTATTTTAGAGCATTTGGTGCAATAATTAACAAATATGACCAATTTTCCAAATAAAAATCTGCCTAATTTATGATACTTAAACCATCTTTGTAGAAAATTACTATTTCTATTCTCAATGGCAAGGGGAAAAACATTTAGTTCAGTTAATTGAAAAATGACTATAAATTATTAATATAAAAATCTGACAGAAAAATATTCAAAAATTTCCCCTAGTGTGACACTCTTCACTATGTTATCTGATCTGTCAGGACACTGTCACTATACTGTACTGGCTTTAATGAAGTTTCTGGAAAATTCTAGGGATAACAGGAGTTCCTTGATGAGCTCAGTCATTGTAGCTCATTTTTAGTTCATATCCACAAATTCAAAATCAATAGAAACTACGAAGTATCTTATGCACATTTTTATACAAGGTAGAGATTACAAAAACTGGCTGAGTATTAAAGCTAAAGATGCCTGCCAATTGCTATATTTTTAGTGTGAGAAATTAATGATTATGATTTGACAAGGAGGAAACTGGCCAAGACTTCCGACATAGTTTGGATCTCTGTCCCTGCTGAAATCTCATGTTGAATTGTAATCCGCGATGCTGGAGGTACGGCCTGGTGGGAGGGAGGTGTTTGAGTCATGTGGTCGTATCCCCCAATGCTTGATGCTGTCTTTTTAAGTTCTCCCAAGATCTGGTCATATAACAGTGTGTCTTCACCGCACCTCACACCACTTGCTTCTGCATTTGCCATATAACATGCCTGCTCCCCTTACACCTTCCACCATGATTGAAAGCTTCTTGAGTCCTCCCTAGAAGGCACGCTGATGCCAGCACTATACTTCCTATAAAGTATAGTTATGCAGAACCATAAGCCAATTTAACCTATTTTCTTTATACATTACCTAGTCTCAGTTATTTTTTTATTGCAATTCGAGAACAGCCTAATAGAAGTTTAACAGTAATGCCTAATGAACTAATAAAAATATACTTGGGTGGAAATGTGAAGCTTGTTCTTTAAAAGAATGGCATATATTAAAATCTAGATTATTTTTTAGGACTATCTATGTAGTTACTCAAACTAAACAAGGCTACAAAGTTTGAGAGCCCCGTTCAAAGGGAATGTATTAAATATATAAGGCAAATAGCATAGCCAATGGTGTGTTGCAAGATTTTTAAAAATGCGATCTCACATCTAATAAATACATCTAATCTTTCTTTAAGCATTAAAATACAAGATTTAGGTAAAGCAAAGATTTATTAATGGTTAAAAAATATGTGACTCAGGAATAATCAACAGAAATCTTTGTTTAGTAGAAAAGAAATCTACAAGTCTGGTTATAAACTGAAGGTAGTGGGGTGAAAGAGAACATTTCTGATAGATGTAAATGGTTGTACATAACTTCTATATCTGTCTCTAAGGAAACAACCATTGCTTCAAATGCACATGGAGCCTCCAAATACGTGCATGTTCAATAGGTTGATATTGTTCAATACATCACTAGTTTTAGTTAAACCATTGTGTTATAGACTCCAATCTGTTGTTTAAATCAAAAAGTAAATTTTTCATTTCAGATATTGCATTATTTAGCATTATTTAGTTCTAAAATTGATACATAGTTCTTTTTTATGTTTTTAATTGTCTACTAAGATTATTATCCATTCCCTTATTCTGATAACCTTACTTGTAAGTCTTTAAAAATATAACAACTATTGAAGATCTTATCTGCTAATTCTAACATCTGAGTCACCTTGTGTTTGTTTCTTCTGACTTACTTTACTATTGTTGATTACGGCTTATATTTTCCTTCTTTTTGTGAGTGCTAATTTTTTATTGTATGCTTTATATTGTGACTAACGGACTTTAGAGAGCCCAGTTTATTGTCTTCCTTTAAAGGATATTAAATTTTATTTTAGAAGGCAGGCAGTTAAATACTTGTAAATCATGTGATATTTTGGGCTTTTTTTTTTTTTTTTCTATAGGGTCTATTTCAGTTTTTCCCTTCAATCATAGAGTTTACACTAAGGCATGGCACGTTGTCCTAAGATGTATTTTTTCTGGACTTTCAGCTGAATTGCCAAGATGCTCCTCAAGGTCTCTCTACATTCTGACTGGGTCACAATTTCAATGTATTTTAGCACCATGTGATCTCTTACATGTCCATTTGAGTCTTAGTCATGCAGCAGAGTCACTCTCTGCTAGGCTTTCTACAGTCTCAACTTGTGATGGTTGATATAATAGATCAGTCCTAAGACAAGTGTCCATAGGAAATCATCATGAAACTTCAGTCATGCCCCAGAAAGACATCACTCTCCTTTCTGATACTTTACCACCTAAATTATCAAAGTTTTGAAGTCTGAAAGTCTCTTCTTCAGGTTATATTGACCATGTTCTGCAAGGGCTTCACTTACCCTGGTTATTATCTGGAAAATGATTCCAGTGGAGAGCGTGACGGAGTATGGGGCTCACTTAATTTGCTTCTCTTCTATCAAACATCAGAGTTTTGCATTGTCTGCAATACAATGCTTACAAATATGTATTTCAGGTATTTTGCCAGTTCTATAGTTGTTAACCATGGAAGCAAAATTTTAATATGCTTGCTACATATATGTAATATGATATGCTTAATATTCATATGACAATTATGCTTCTATGGTTAACAACAACCAATGGCACTTACGGCACCATAGCCAGAACTTTTAAAAAAATGTATTTACTTAGTAATCATTGAATGAATCTTATTAAATAACTAGGCTTTTACATTATAATATTTAAAAATAGAATTTAAAAATCTAAAACTATGTGAAAACTTTATTACATATAAAACTTCTAATAAAAATACCACATTAAAAATAAAAATCCAGGAAAATGTTAAATCAATGGAATGTCAGGATGATAGTCTTAAGTAAAGACTATATGAGTATATAAGGATATATTGCAAGCTAAAGAGAGGGAAATTTCAAAGATATTTCCAAGGTTTCTAGCTTGTGCAACCAGAGTTTTCATGGTGACATTTTTTCAGTGAGCATTTTTAAAAGGGAAACACAGGTTTCTTATTGTTTCTTGACATTGTCATGTGTGGATATAATTGTTTGAATTCCCGTAATTACTGCAGCCTTTTTGCTACAAAACTCAGTGAGGGTCAAAGTCAAGAAAATCTGAAGAAGAACATCCGAAGTCCCGCTATACAATGTATCCAACTCTTTATTTTGATTTTTGGTTGTTTAATATCATAAGGTTTATTGCTTATAGCTGAAAACATTTTTGCCTCATAAGAATTCTCTAATCATTGACTCCTTTGTGCCCACCAGACCAGGAACTATATAGATCTGCCGTTGATGCCCAGTTCTGTCTGGATTAACTCATGTTTGATAACTATTCTCTCCAGAAGATTATTACATACATAATCAAGGCTGCAAACTAATAAGTAACTTTAATGATATAATAATTTGTAATGAGTTCTTGCAAACAAATTCACCCAAGCAAAGACTGCTTATCTGTGAAAAACTGCTCACCTATCAAGACAACATTTTTTATCAAGATTTATCCCAAGACCCCCATCTCACTTTTCCCAACAATCCTCGTCTCTAATGTCACAAATATTGTGCAGTCCCTATGAGTTTCCCACACTGAATGAGCCAGCTTAAACAACATAAGCCCAAACTTCAAAGCTTGATGAATACCCTTCAGTTCATTTAGTCCTTTTGAGATATTACCAATAATTAATCAAAGTGGTGTTTTCCCTTGCTTCAGTAAATTAAATACTCAAATTTAATTAATCAGTAGGTTTCTCCGGTGGCATTTCAGAAGACAAATAGTCTTAGAGGACCCACTGAGATAAAGCCAAAGATCCTCACTACTGCAGCAAAATCTCTCAGCATAAACAGTATACTTCTCAGGATACCATTGAATTTACAAATGTAGGGTCTCTCAGACTGCAAAGTTGAGTTTCCACATTGAGTCTGAACTCTGATTACTTTTTTTAGCCTCCTTTTTAAGGGATCCTTAGATTATTTTATCAGACTTGAAAATAATTTTTCTTGGTCTTAATTTTTCTTGTAACTCTGGAAGTTAGTACCTTTTCTGTTTGTCTGTCTGCCTTTGTCTCTTTCTGTTTTGAGTCTATAAGAGCAAATCCAAGGATGGAAGATATACACGGTTGTGATAAATGCATCTCTGGAACTAATCTCACAGACTAACTGGTAACAGTCTCTTCTAGACCTTTCATTATTGGATAGGTACATCTACCAAAATTTATGAAAACTTTCCTCAGTCTTATCTTGTTTTGTGAAAGTCTAGTTAAAGGAAATATCTCATCTGAAAATTTCTTGTCTATCAGAAGTTGCAGATTAATTGGGTCTGCAACACAAAATGGCCAGTCCTTAGTGGTAACCCCACGTATAAAATGAATAAAAAAATCTGACAGAGTGTTTCCAGACTCTCATAGGTTTATCTCAGCCTAAAGACACACTTTGTTCAGCACAGACTCCTGTTTTTTTGTGCTGTAAACGTCACTTTTTTGCTTATATTTATAAATGGCCTAATTTCACCAGAATAATTTACAGTTTTAGTGGTCACTTTAGATAACTTTAATAGGAAGGAAATTGAAGCAAAAGTGAGCAAACTTCCAAACATTCGATAGTCTGAAACTTTTGTATGAAAAAACTTCCAAAAGAAATGAAGATTCCATAATTTTATCCTGAAGTGATTCACTGGCTAAGGCAAATTAAAAAAATACAAAACTTAAATATCTTTCTCTGTGTACGCACTAAGGAAAGGCCACGTGAGCACACTATGAGAAGCTGAAAATCTGCGAGCCAGAAGGAGTGCCTTTACCACGAACCGAATTGGTGACCCTTTGATTGAGGTTTCCCAAACTCCAGGACTGTGAGAATACATTTCTGTTTAAGCTCTCTAGTCACCGGGCGCGGTGGCTCAAGCCTGTAATCCCAGAACTTTGGGAGGCTGAGACGGGCAGATCACAAGGTCAGGCGATCGAGAACATCCTGGCTAACATGGTGAAACCCCGTCTCTACTAAAAACTAGCCGGGCGAGGTGGCGGGCGCCTGTAGTCCCAGCTACTCGGGAGGCTGAGGCAGGAGAATGGCGTAAACCCGGGAGGAGGAGCTTGCAGTGAGCTGAGATCCGGCCACTGCACTCCAGCCTGGGCGACAGAGCGAGACTCCGTCTCAAAAAAAAAAAGCTCTCTAGTCAAGTGTTTTCCTATGGCAGCCCAAGACGATTATTAATGTACCTTGCTATTCTCCTTGTATTACCATAAGGGGAAAGTTAATATTAGCTTTTGTTTGTAAACTCTGTTCTAAGGAAACTTATTAGAAACCTTTCTAGAAAACCCAAATCTAATCTCCTATGCTCTTAGGTCATACCTTAAGACTGAAATATAAAATTTCAAATTCTGTCACCAAACTAGAAGTCCATTCAACTATAGAAAATTATTGTTTTTCAGAAGCACACATCAGCAGAAATGGTAACTTCATTGCATTCATCAGAGCTTGCCAGTTGGCTAGTGATAGAAGAATCAACACATAAATTGGTAGCAACATGCTATTGTGGCAGTACCTAATTTTGGAATGCTTTGGAAACAGTGGGTGTTCTTGACATTAACTAGGGAACCTAATTTAAATGGTCAACAATTAAATAGTTTTTTTCTTAGAATCTTCGTAGGAAGCTATAGAGCACTTTGCAAAGTGTTCTATTGCTTCCTAAGAAGACAGCTAGTATAAAGGTGGGAACACATGTATAAAAGGAAAATAGGAAGGCTAAAGGAAATGCCCAAGTTGATCAGCATGACAGGCAGGCAGTTGTTCCTAACATCCTGTCTCCCACTACATCTAAAAAGACCAAAACTTTGGAAAAGTTCAAAGAGGCTATATAGACTGCTAGTGATCTAGATGCAGAAAAAAAAAAAAAAAAAAGATTTTTTGAACAGTCTGATTGCAATTTACATGATGATAATTTCTGGCACTTTCAAAATAGCTGCTGAATAGTACCAAAGTAACTCAAAAGAAATCATCCAAAATTTTAAATAAAATTGCCTACCAAATAAAGTACAAATTGGACAATAGGCTCAATGAATATTGGTGGGGAACGTTATAAAATTTGCTGAGTAAGTCTCTGGTGCCTGACTCACCCATCACTAGTATAATCTTGCAAAAATGATAAAAATAAGGCACTAACAAGATACCAATATCCTAGGCCTCTTTAAAATTTCCAAAATGTTTCATAAGACTAACCCTAAATAGTTTTGAATACATCCCTGTCATTGTCTGCTGAGCCTAAGGATAGAGTGACAATTTTCCTTACCAGAAAGCTACCTAGCAAACATCTGCACTCTGATCATAGCAAATAAAGAAAGAAATAAAAGCTTAAATTTGTGTTTTACTGAGATGGTTATTAAGAGCTTTGCAATAACTTTGTAATAACAAACTCAGAAACTTCACTTTCTTATCACCCTCAATCACTGCAAAATGTCAGATAATTGAATTCTCAAACTAAAACCAGCAAAGTTTGGAGACACTCAAACTTCCATGTCGTAAAGTAAAGCCATGGACTTTAACAACAGAATCAACTTCTGGGGTTAACTGGCTCTTTCTTCATGGTTAAGGAATAGGGCAGCTCAACACAAACGTGGATGGATACTGAAAAACAATACATTACATATATTGATATTGGTTATACCAATACCATACAAGCAATATACCATATCTGATCATCAGCTTTTCTTCAACATCCTACCAAACAACTCTTACATGACCTAAAGCCTGAAGATCTAGTCTTCTAGAAGAGATACAGATAAATACAGCTCTTGAAACACAGTTGGAAGGACCACATCAGGTAATGTCAGCTACTAGGGTATCAGTAAAACTCCAGAAACTTAATCCTTGGGTTCATAATTTTCAATAAAAGAAACATAAGCCATCCTCAGATTACTGGAAAACTATCTCAATCAGACATCTCAAGCTGAAGATTTTAGTGATTGCTCAGAAGCAGATCATCTTTGGAAAGGAGATAATGTCAAAAAAAGTCCTACAGAATTAGATTGACGTGAATGGGGCCAAAGATCACCAGATTTCAAATAACATGTATATGTTGTCTATTTTTACAGCCTTTTTTTTTTTTTTTTTTTTGTCTTTTTGTTGATTTAATGTTCTGGACTACAGATTCTCTTACAGTTGACTAAAGCACAAAACCAAATCAAATAATAGATTTATACTTACTTTCTTTCAGAATCTTTTGTTCATTTTTAGAATTTACCTAAAAGAAAATTGGTATAAATCTCTCTCTCTCTTTAGTACAAAGTTCATTTTACAAATGAGTTTACTACTTAGGTAATTGCATGTACCTCAAATGTGATTTTCTATGTTAAATACACAATAATAGGCCAGACATGTCATACCAGAAAAGAGAGGTTGCTATTTCCACTGAAATAATACTTGAGCCTTTGAAACTTTGTTGACCTTAAAACTGAAGCTTCACAGAAACAGAGATTAGAAAGTACCCTTGGAAAATGGTGTTGTTGTGGAAGCTTACTTTACAAACCATGCAAATAATTTCTCCCAATTTCAACTGAATCTCATGTTCTTTTGCTTCAATCTACCTGGTTGATAATCTCTGTACTATTAATCTCATTACATGTGTGCTGGTACGCTCCTCAGTGACAACCAATCTATACAGTAGGTTTCATCAATCCCATTGGAATATTTTGGCTGAAATTAGATTATTGTGTGTCTCCACCATCACCACCATCAACTGGTATTAGCTTTTTTCCACAAAAGTCTATCATTCCACAAAAGCCTATTGGTTAAACTCTACAAGGTGATCAGTAATTTGTTTTCTCAATAAATTAATGTGTGCATTCAATTTCTTATTTCACTTAGAGTTTGCTTTATCTCATCAACTTTCTGCTCCTCGCAAAAGAGGCCTTAAGATAACTTAATTTAAAAAAGAGGAAAATTTGTTCTCTATTTGAAACTCTGAAACATATCTCCCCAAAAAGAAATTTGGTGTTAACTTCTTCAGTATTCTATGCCCTTTATTTAATGCTTACAATAAGTCTGAAAATTGGTAACTTCTTCAGTATTCTATGTCCTTTATTTAATGCTTACAATAAGTCTGAAAATTGAAAAAAATAATTTTATGTGAGATTTGCATGGAAGGCATTTCACTAAGAGCATAAATTTTCCTGTCCTTGAAACTTGTGACCTTGAGTAGGTTGTGGTTCAAAAGAGAAGAGTGCTAAATGTAATAGCAGTCTTTGAAGGTAAAATACAGGTGTTCTTCAGTGAAGAATGTTGTACGTAATTCCTGGACACTTCCTGATATTATTAATATTACTAAAAGATTGAAATAGTAAACAAGGACATTAGGAAAATAGGTAACTTGACTGTCATCCCTATATTGTTTTTCTCTGATTTACTCACATTGGGAACTAATTTCATTTTCTTGGGTGAATGTGGACATGCTAGTCTACTAACTGAAAGTACAAAGCAAACTATAATAATAATAATGTTTTTCTTAGACTCTGTATTATTTAGCTTTATTTCCTTTTTTGGTGGCAAATGTGGACATGCTAGTCTACTAACTGGAAGTACAAAGCAAACTGTAATATAATAATAGCCCCTTTCTTAGAACCTATCTGTATTATTTAGTTTGGACTGCAATAACAAAATATCATAGGTTAAGTACATTAACTGGCAGAAATTTATTTTCTGACCATTCTGGAGGCTGTTAAGTCCAAGGTGAAGGTGCTGGCAGGTTGGGTTATTTGTGAGGGCCCTCTTTTTGTCTTGTAGATAGCCACCTTCTCATTGTGTCCTCACATGGCCTTTCCTGGGTACACGCTTATGAATAGAGAAAGATCTCTTCCTCTTCTTATTAGAGCACTAATCACATCATAAAGACCCACATTCATGACCTAATATAAACCTAACGACTTTCCAAAGGTCCCACCTTCTAATACCATCACCTTAGGTGTTAGGGTTTCAGCATACGAATTTTGAAGGAACACAAACATTCAGACTGTAGCAGTTACAATTTTCAAAATGCTTTTGCCCAGAAGTTGTCTTATGAAATGATCCAATGAATGATTATTGAGAGGAAAAAAATGACAGCAAGAGAGAGAGAGACAGAAAAAGAAATAGAGAGAGAAAATAGAAAAATATTGATAATATTAAATATTAAAACAGCTAAAACATGATCCATAATGATAATTCTTCAGTCCTGCACCACATTATCCAACGACCAGTAGCAGTAACGTAATAAGACCAATAGCCCACTGCTTGTACCTTCTATTCTCTTTAGTATTAGTTAATCCTAAGTACTACCCTTCCCAATTCCACAGTGTTCTGGTAGAGCTGTCATTCACTGTGCCACAAAACAGGCAAATCAATCTCTCTCCCTCCATAGAATTTTAATCTCAATCATCATGGCAAAAAGACAGGAAGGTTTTCGGCTTCTCTTTCCAACATGAATATGGAAACTAGTCATCAGCTCCTGACTTGCAGTCTGGGTTATCCTGACTACTACACAGGTTTTCCAAACTTTTAAAAACAGAATTCTTTGTAATCCCTAGTGTCTGATAATAAATTTGTTGTAATTTATCTTGAGTCAAATTCTGTTACTTATGAAAGGCTCCTCATTGATTTCGTATTAGCATGTGTGCACCAACATATGCTCATTCTCAAAGCCTTTCTATGCTCTGAATTAATTTCTGAAAAAGAAAAGGGAAACAGTTCCAAGCTGCATTAGGCTTAGTGAATTGTATCAGCAGCTGTAGACCAAAGGGTCCTCTTTAATATTCTAACAGCATACAGAAAGCTGCTGCAAAAGGCTCCAGGTTTTCAGCCACACCCCAAAACCTAGAATGATAATGCCAGTCACAGTATCATTTTCAAATGCAAAGGGGACAAAGACTTTTATTATTAATGTCTTTCTCATATTGTATTCTTAAAGAAAATCTATGATTAGAAATTCCTCTCAGACTAAATCCTAACCTGATCAACCCCTCACCTTCTAAAGCTGCACCCAGCAATAAATGAAGATAGAAAATGACTGACTCAACAGAGCCCTCATAGACCATCAGAGCTATAAATATTAATTCCATAAGGAAACTTGGAGGAAGGGAAAAAAAGTCAGTGATTTGCAGTGGAGAGAAAAACCAGATCTGGGGAACTGGCTAAGGAGGCTAACTACTTAAATTATCAATTTACATTAAAAAGCAATGGCAATAAACATTAAGAAGGCTTTGGGCTAGCTATTTAAATAGAATTATTATTTTTAAATCCTGTCTCAGTCTAAAACCTTCTCTAACTACTTCTAAACATAATCATGACTAGCATATGAGCCAGTGCAATTAATGCTTGTTGAAAGCATGAGTATAGATTAGTGCTATGTCTTCACTTTATGCTTCTTATCTTTCAATGGCCTGGTTCTTTTTATGTTTGGCCTAACATTTTTCAAACTTTGGGCCTCAGGGTCTGTGCTAATTTATATAAGGGTATGAAGGAAAAACACTTCATAAAAATTTCATGTAGAAATTGAAAGACTTCTATGGAATGCACTAGTTAAATTTGGTGATAGATTCCTTTTACTGGACATCTGGTTTAATTCTGCAAAATGCAATATGGTCTTCATGGGAAAAGAAAGAAATATAAATGCCAGAGGGGAGTGTTTTTTAATTGGAAAACATAAAAAGTTGACAGATTTTGAAGAGTTCCCTATGAAAAGATCCCTTAATATTTTTATTAACTGTTTTGCCTACACTGAAGTACATAAATGATTGCATACATAAGTAGAAAAATACTCATAGATGTTATAGCTAATCTGACTTTAATAGCTTTTTTTTTTTTGAGGTGGAGTCTTGCTCTGTCGCCCAAGCTGGAGTGCAGTGGCACAATCTCAGCTCACTGCTAGCTTCACCTCCCGAGTTCACGCCATTCTTCTGCCTCAGCCTCCCAAGTAGCTGGGATTACAGGCGCCCACCACCACGCCCGGCTAATTTTTTGTATTTTTAGTAGAGACAGGGTCTCGATCTCCTGACCTCATGATCCGCCCACCTTGGCCTCCCAAAGTGCTGGAATTACAGACACTACTTTCTTAATCAGAATTGTAAAGGCTAATTTAGTTCCTACTATCTTTCAGTTTCAAAGCAATTAATGAATGTCATACTAAAAATGTTTAAGAACAAAGTTGTCTACCTTACCAAGCTTCAAAAATATATAACTTATTTCTGTGCTTTTTGCATTTGACAGTCAAGTAAATAGGTTATTAAATCTATTGTAATCTACTAAGTCTAACAGAAACAGAACAATAGTAAGAACTAGTAAGTTCCATTGCTTAATAATTCTTCCTTCTGAGACCTTCTAGTACTTTTCTTCTGAGACCTTCTTTCTCAGGATTCTAAGCAGTAGGATATACATTCAATACAAAATTATTTAAACAACTTATTTGCATATTCCGTATCACCAAATAATATATGGGAAAGAAACAGCATCCTAAGATAACCAGAAAAGTCCATTTTATTTGACTGAATTTTTGCACTTATTTCCTTTGTGACTTACTCTCTTAAAGTATTTCTATTTTATTATTTATAATAGTAAACAATGGGCAAGCAAGGAAAAAAACAGCTGAACAGGTTCCTGTAAAAATGGCTTATCTATGTAGTTTGTATGAGAGGGGGAATTTCTTATAAGGAACAATGTGGTTCTTAATTTTTCACATAGCTCCATTTAATCTATTAAATAATAAAAGACAATGCATTGGATGTTATTTTATTTTATTGTTTCTTTGAAAACATGAACTCTTATGATCATAATATTATAGTTTTTGGTACAAGATAAATTTTCATATTATTCAATCATAAAATATTAGACAGCACAAAATTGCCTGCCTTCCATTAGCAGATACGTTTTTAACCAGAATCAGCTCATTTCAACTAGTTTATTTCACCATCATCCCTGACGAAGATTATCTTTTTCTTCAAACTAAATTAGGTTCCTCTAAGCCCTCTTCTCAATTAGGTCTGTTTTCGGTAAATATCGCGACAGCAGTTTAGCAAGAACCCCTACCCTTGATTTCTGATCACTTGGGCCTGCCTTCAGTAAGAATCTGTTATTCTTGATGTCTCCTCATAATAATTTCGCATCCTCTAATTTCCTCATTCTGCTCCTTGGCTATGAATCTCCAGCTGTCTTTGCTGTATTTGGAGCTGGAGTCACTCTCTCTTCCCTATTACAGTAGAATTGACTTCTATTGCAATAGTCCTGATTAGATTCTTCTTTACTGTTTTAATGTGTCAGAATAATTTTTTTCTTTTATACCATAGATTGTCTGTTTGTCTCTTCTAATGAATAGTTGGATTATTAATATCACTTAAAGTTCATCTGAGAAAAAGAGGCATTGGTTCTCACCGTTGTTAAGTAGTAAACCCTCTTCTCCTGCTATTTTAGCTTAGGATGAGAATTTGGGTCTACTTTACCAAAAATTTAGAGATATCAAATACATGACTCAACTAATCCAGCATAGGATTATTAGGCAGGCTTGAATGCCTAGATAATAAATGGATAGTAAAAACCAGTGGAGAGTGTTTATAGTCAAAATATAAACCAATCACATACAAAGAAATCAATAGCCACTGATACAGATACTATGAACCAGAGAACTGAAGAGACGGAAATGCATGTTTCTTAAAAAATGGAGGATAGGAAATTCAATTAAAAGCGCCATTTCTTGTACCATAGACGTTTCCCTCTTTATTTCTTCCCACCTATCTTTTACACACATTCACGAGTATCCCCCCGCACCACCACCCCTCAAATGAATCTCTCAGTCCTCTAGTTTCAGTCTTTTCTCTTCCCATTCACATACAAGACTCATGAAATAAACATTCCCAGTTTTTACTTTTTCACCACTTATTTACTCTTTATCTCAAACCATTGGACTCTGTGTCCTGCCACCATTAATTCTTTGACATTGTGCTTACCAAGTTCACTAGTTCTTCCTTCCAAATTCACTGAATATTTTTGAGTTCTTATCCTACTTTCTATCTCATTTTACAACACTGACAACTCTCTTATTTTAGAAATGTTCTTTTGGCATATATTGACACTGGTTCTTTTTATTATTCTAGTCAAGGCTTTTTAAACTCCTTTGCAACTACTTGCTCCTGGACTTACCCCCTAAATAGCCCATGAGTTTTCCCCAAGTGTCAGCTACCAGCCTCCTTCTTTTCTCATTGTGTACACTTTCTGTGAGTATCCTCCATCATCCTGCATGACTTTTAACTACCGTCATTAAGCTGATAACACTCATATTTTTTTCAACAGGTCTTATATCACAACTGAAAATCAAAACCATGTATCTAACTGTCTGTTGAGGTAGTTACCTTTCAAATTCACCTACCAAAGACAGTCACCTTTCAAATTCAACGTATCCCAGTGTAGTTGATTATCCATAGGGAATAGTTACCTTAGTTACCCAGGGGGAGTGCTACAACTATAGCAGCTCTGGCTTTCAATAATGAAAACCAGCCACTGCCTATCTGAAGAAAGAGAAAAAAGATGGAGAAATAAACATGAATTCAGGAAAATAAATATCTAAACTTTACTTTCCTATCACCCGCTGATTTTTCACTAGTGCTTGCCATTGGTTAAATCTAACTGGGATCCAGAGGGCAATTGCTTGCTGATGCAATCTCTAAAGTTAAAGCCTCCCCAGGCACAAACCAGAATGAAGCAGAGTGCTGGTGGGTCAGAAGTATCAATCAGGAAGTATCTAGCAGAGTCCAGTACTTTTATCTGTTGGTATCTATTCTTGTCATTTGTCTGAATAAACACTTCCACCTCTGCTAAAATAAAGCATGGCCTGGGCAGCTCTGCCCCGTCAGCCTTGTATTCCATAAAGTAAAATGGGGACGTCACGGCTCAGTGGCTCACTCCTGTGCTCCCGGCACTTTGGGAGGCAGAGGCCGGCGGATCACGAGGTCAGGACATCGAGACCATCCTGGCTAACAGGATGTAACCCCGTCTCTACTAAACAAAATACAAAAATTAGCCGGGAGGGGTGGCGGGCACCTGTAGTCCCAGCTACTTTGGAGGCTGACGCAAGAGAATGGTGTGAACCCGGCAGGCGGAGCTTGCAGTGAGCAAATGTCGTGCCACTGCACTCCAGCCTGGGCGACAGAGCGAGACTCCATCTCAAAAAAAAAAAAAAAAAAAAAAAAAAAGTAAAATGGAGACACACAAAGTCTAGTATCACCAGCCCTCCTTTGCCAGCACTTTGAACAGTACACCATGATGTCATTTTGAGTTTTTGGGGATTAGCAGGAGATCAGAACCAATATCTCTTGTCCTCCTGAAAGTCTCCTCGTTTCCCTTTCTTCAGTGCGCAGTCACCCTAGTGAATGAAAAAATACACACACACACACACACACACACACACACACACACACACACACCCCTTGGTTTTGTTACAGGATCTTTACTCAAAGTACTCTGTTCTTCCAGTTACTCAAAAGGCTTCAAGTCTGTGAACGAACACACAAAAACTCAGCAGAAATCCTTGAATTTACACTATGGAGACTCAAGTTAGGTGTCTATCTACAAAATAAATGTACCAATACTTCCATCAAGATGGAGTCTAATTCTCCTCCTGTTGGTTATAGGCTGTATTTAGTGACTCCATTTGTAATGAAAAAAATATATAGCAGAACTGATAAGATATAACTTCCGAGACGAGGTCATAAGAGGCGTTTTGGTTTCTTCCTTGCTGACTTTCTCAGATTATTCCTTCTAGGGAAGTCAGCTGCCATGTCATGACGGAAACTCAGGTAACCTATAGAGAGTCCCAAGTGTCAAGAAACTGAGGCCTTCTGTCAATAGTCATGTAGGCAAGCTATCTTGGAAGTGGATTCTCCAGCCTCAGTCAGGCCTTCAGATGAATACATTCCTGGCTGACATGTTCACAGCAACCTCATGAGAGACGTGGAAAACAGACACATGCAGATAAGCTGCTGCTACATTTCCGACCCTCAAAAATTATGAGTTAATAAATGTGTTATTTTAAACTGCTAAATATTGGGGTAATTTGTAAAGTATGTAACAAAATATAATCAATAATCAATATATCTATATAAGTTAACTATCATTGCTCCTTTCTGGAGATCTCATGATCAATTTGTCAGTGCCAAAAATCCCAACAAATCAAAATAGGCTACTATTCTGTTCCTATGGCTTATTTTAATTACTGTATTGTCTCCATCTATTTTTATCCCTGTAGGTCTCATTATTTCCGTTAAGATCAGGGCATCCCCCATAGTCAACTCTAGCTTACCAGGACAGCTACCATGGTACTCATCAAGAACCCTTCATGACTGCTTTTTATAATAGCCTAGCAAAGAGAATATTCTCTGATCCTTACTGAAGAGTATACTGAAGGAGTAGTAAAGCAATTTGCTCATAATCCTTTCAAAAATTATCATCTTCCTAAGCATTCAGATTATTTTTCCAGTATGACAGTGGAACATCTAGCATTTTACCCTCATTAACTATGAGACCATCAATCAGTCCAGGCATCAATTAATCAATTCAGTGCATTATTAATACTACTTCCAACTGCTCAAGCTACTGTTTTAAGTCCTGAATCCCAGGTGTGTGTACTCATGAATTTGACTCCATCTAATCTAATATTTCAATCTTCCTTCATCTACTTCCCATAGAATTCATCACTATATATGTTGCTTATATTAGTTTTGTAAGGTTGCTGTAACAAAGTATCAAAAACTGAGTGGCTCAAAATAACAGAACTTTATTTTCTCACAGCTCTAAAACCTAAAAATCCAAAATCAAGGTATTGGCAGAGCACATTCTCTCTGATGGCTCTACGGGAAAGTGCTTTCTTGCATCTTAGTTTCTGGGATTTGCTTGCAATTCTTAGCGTTCCTTGGCCTTTAGATGCATCATGCCAGTTTTGTGGCCATCTTCTCTCTTTCTGTCTTCACTTTATCTTCCCTCTCTTTGACTTCACTTTATCTTCCCTCTCTCTGACTTCACTTTATCTTCCCTCTGTGCATGGTTGTCTTCTTTGGTTCACATTTCCTCTTTTTATAAAGATATCCAGTAATATTATATTAGAGCCCACTTTAACAACTTCATTTTATCTTGATTACTTCTATGAAGGCTCAATTTCCAAATATGATAACATTCTGAGGTACTGAGGGTTAGAACTTCAACATAAGTTTTTTGGGGATGGGTCACAATAAATCCGTAACAATCCCCAGCCTCCTTCCAATACAAAATGATAAAGTCCCATGTCTTTTTTCACTGTATCTGAAATCTTCCCAGGTAATACCTTCCCATACAATTCTAGTGTTTTGCTTTTGTCTGTCCTGGGGTTTAATTCTCTTGGACCTGGAGGAGGTGAAGGTTGTGTTCTGAGAAAAACTGGCATCCTGCTGTGAGGCAAATTCCATAGCCAAGACTTTCAAGGAAAGGGAGGAGTAGATTGCTTCTTCTATTAGCAAGAAAAATTCAAGGAGATTTTGAATTCCAAACTTCTCAACCAATTGTGTGATGGCCCACACACTCGTTTCCCAGGTACCCTGCACAATTTAAACTTCCATCAGCAGTGCCTGAGTTTCTGTTACTTTACTCCCTAAAACTATGCATTGCCCTTGTTTAATCCGAATCATTTTGGCGAACTTGCAGTGGTTTCCCATTGTAACTTTAATTTGTATTTTCTTGATGTCTAGTGAAATTTGATGAGTTTTCTTATCTTTTGACCACATGAATATTCTCTTGTATTCCTATTTAAGTTCTTGCCAATATTTTTATTTAGTAATTTCTGACTTTCTCTTACTAATTTTAGAAGTTCTTAATATGCATTTGAAAAGTAATTTCTTACATGGTGGCTTAAATTTTCACTTTCGAAATGATATCTTCGGATATACAGAGTCTCTCTTTTAATCTTAGTCTAATTTGCAAATTTTTTAGTGTTTACTACTTTTTATAAAGTTTCAAATAAGTTTTTACCTGCATCAAGATCATTAAGCATATTCTATATTGTATTCTGATAAATGTATTATTTCTCACCCAGAAGACTATTTGTTTAGGGGAGGGTGTGAAATGAAGTTAATTTTTAATAAATTAATGTACTATTTTTATTGAAATTACTTAGACTTATCCTTAGTTGTTTGCTATTTTCTGTCGTTATTATAAAAAGTATTTTAAATGTTTTTCTTAAAAAAAATCCAGTAGTCTCATGAAAATGGTAAGAAAACACAGGTTGAGTTTACTTCAAGGAAGTTATTTAAGGCCATACAATCACTTAGTATAGTATATGCAAGAGTCCACTCCCAAGTATTCTAATTCTTCCATTGCATATTTTTTTCATTGCTATGTCGTATCTGAAATATTATTTTAAATTTTCCCATATCAGATTTATACTGGTATATATGAACCATAACTCAATGATTCTTAATCTTGACTCTGACCAGTGCCCTATCCTGCTGTGGCTGAGCTGGTATCCAAAATGCGAGACAGAGCCCTCTCCACTGTTCCCTCTCCTCTGCTTAAGCAGAAGGAAGGAGTCTCTTCTGGAGCCACCATCTGTGCAGCCTGGGGTTAGGGAAGGGGTGATGCCAGCACTTCCTTAGCCACCCAGATGGTGTTTCAGTAGGTGGCATGCCTTGTCAGTCCAGTCTTTGGGCTTGCTTCAGCACTAGGACTTACCTAAGAGTTGTAGCCTTTATGGCTTAGACTGCCTTTCAAGTTTAATTAGATACAAAGAGAACTGTAGCCTTCAGTGACAAGGTTTGTGGGTACTCAAGCTGTTCTAGATTCTTATTGTCCTAGTTGGCACTCACACATAAACCAAATAAGTTCTCAATATTTTATGTCATTATCAACATTGATATTTTAAGACTTTTAAACTTTTACCAATCTGGATCATGAGAATAGGAACATTTTGTATTAATTTCCGTTGATCTGATTACTAATAAAGTTAAACATCTTTTCAAAAATATTTTATTCTATTTGTTTTAATTTCCTCATCTTTTTCCCTATATATTTACTAAATCTCAAAAAATTTTTATTCATTTTCATTAAGAAATGAATTTATTTTTGTCTATGATTTGGTTAATTTATCAACACCCTTACATGAATGGAACTTCCTTTCCTCAGTCATCTAACATATCTGTCATATGTTAGGTTTCTATATAGGCATAGGTTTTTCTAGTCTTTGTATTTTGTTTTGCTTATGCTAAAACTTCATGGCCTTTACTTTAGGTTTTAATAGGCATAAATATAGGGAGATATCTGGTAAACATCACAAACCTTCCACCTTATTCTTCTTTAGGAGAATCTTGGTTCTTCTTAGGCCTTTGCTTTTAAATATCAATATTTAAAATCAACTAAATAAATTTCTTAGAAACTTCGTGGGATAGTGATTTAAAATCATGGCAGGCACAGTACATCAACCAAATAATCCATATACTCTCTATTACAGTCTGAATATTTGTGTCCCCCCAAAATTCATATGTCAAAACCTGTCCCCAAGGTGATGTTAGTAAAGGACAAGACCTTTGGAAGGTAATTAGGCCTTGAGGGGAGAGTCCTCATGAACGGGACTAGTACCCTTTATAAAAGGAGCCCTTGAGAGCTCTGTGCCCCTTCTACAACGTGAAGTCACAGCAGGAAGGCACCATCTATATAATGGAAAAAAAGCCCTCACTAGACACTCAGTCTACCTTGGTCTTGAACTTTCCGGCTTCCAGAATCATGAGAAGTAAATTTCTGTTGTATATAAGCCACCTGGTTTATAGAATTTTGTTATAGCAGCCCAAATGGACTAAGACACTCTCATTTTAGGGAGCAGGGCAGAGTCTGTAAGATAAAGTATTGCTTGATACTTTTGGATGAAGTATTTGAGAGTGGGTGTGATTTCTTCACATTCTCTTCTACAGACTTAGCGACAAGTTTTGTGTGGGAGATGGAGGAGTGTTACAAAATGAAGAGAGTTTGAATCCTTAAAGATGAGATTAGGAGGATGATTTTACTCCATTGGGAGACCATTATTCTCCATTGGCCTCTTGCATTTTTGCATGTTTGAAGAGCAGAGGCATTGATTGCATTTGTCTGGACTACATTTCCAAGGACTATGTATGGCAAACAAGATTGGAGGACAGAGATACTCTCATGCTGTATCACAGGCCAGGCATGCTTATTCTCCAGTATAATATTCAGGTTTTCTAACTCAGGGTTCCTCCCTGTTATGTAGCTCCCTTAGTATGAGATGTTACCTGGCCTTCTTTGAGTTGTTCTGGGGAAGTGGGGCAATAGGAACTAAACAAACATGATGTGCATGCTGCTTGCTGCCATGAGGAATAAAGTTCATTTTTTCTGATACATTGGCCTAATTTATAGCTTGCAAGTAGCATAAAATATACCCTTGACACTCTTGACCTACTGAATTCAATATTATGTGATGAAGAAGTAAATATTTCTTGTGTTATGACACTGGAACTTGGAGCATTTTTATGTTACCTCTGAAAGCTTAGCCCAAACTCATATAAAAGAGCATAAAATCCTATTTTGTTTTTCCTATGTGGAATTTATTTTTCTTGTCTTCCAGTATTGTTTAGGGTCTCTAGTATGGTGTTAAATAAAAGTGGGACAGGGGGTACACTTTTTCCTAATTCTAAGAGGATTGCTTATAAAATTCTTCCATTAAAATAATATATGCTGTAGGTCTTAATAGAAATATCTATTAGCAATATCTATTAGAATAGAAATATCTATTCTTAGCAAGTGAATGGAATTTTCTTCTAAATTTAATTAAGAGTTTTTTAATCATGAAAAGGTTATTGCAGTTTATCAGAATCTTTTAAAGCTCTCATTGAGATGATTATACATGTTTTATCCATTAATATGTTACATATTTTCCAATGTTAATTGACCTTTGCATCCTAGGACAAAACAAACTAGGTCATGATGCACTATCATTTATGTACATCAGTGGATTTGTTTTGATTATAATTTGTTTGGATCATTTCATAAATATTTATGAATAAAATTTGCTTGCACAAAATTGTTTATCTTTTGCAGAATAATGATGGCTTCTTAAGGTAGGACCATATCTTATTCATTTTTATATCTTTAATGCTTAGTAAAATGTCTGGCACACATATTGTACTAATAAATGGTTTTCCCAAATGCACAATTGAGCATTTATATCCTAATGCAGAAATGCACTCACAGATGGATTTTCAGTATTCTCAACTTTAAATGAGATAGAAAATATTTATCAAATTTCTATAGTGATTTTTCCAACTCTCTATTTGCTCAAACCACAGATGTGAAAGAATTTTAACACCTGGCCATACTAGACTCTTTAAATTCTACCCCCAAAATCTTATTCTCATACCTGCACTTCATCTATTTCCATTCTCCCACTAACACAGAATAATTCACTGTCACCTCCTATGTGAGCTACTGTAAATGTATTCTAATTGGCTTCTCTAATTTTTAAATGTTTTCACCCCCCACTCCATTACCTCATGTGATTATCATACATAAAAAGTCAAAATGATCTTAATCAAAGACTAGTAAGATTTTTATCCCTCCATACTCCACTTAAAACCTGTCAATTGTTTCCCCTACACTGAGGAATAACTTCTTAAATATTGCACTGGCCTGTAAGCCACTACATACCCGCATAACCTCCTGCCTACCTCTACCACCCCTTCTCACACATCTCTTGTCTGGTTCACTACCTGACAGACACACTGACCCAATTTCAATTAAAATATAGCCTTTCTACTGCAGCACTTCCCCCTTGGCTCTTTGCCTAGCAGACAGACTGGTGGTTTAAACCTTAGATTACTCTTTAGATTTCTAGGTCCAAATTAGCATACTCTCTCTCTCTCTCTCTTTTTTTTTTTTACCTAATTTTATTATTATAATCATTTGTATTTGCACATATCTAGTTTTCTCGTAATTTTTCTCTGTTTACATGATTGACATCATAAATATAGAAAGCATGTCAATTTTGCCTACCATTGTGTATTCAGCTTATAATTGAATGCCTTGAAGTTTTATATCATCAATATATTTTGTGAATGAAAGAAGGAGAATGTATAACATGTGTCTTAAAACTTTTCATTAGTTTTGCTCTAGTTACTTCTCTTTGAAGACAGACCAACAAGCAAATAACTGAAAAAAGGGTTTTGCTACTTATAAAGATACAATTTGTAAATGAGACCCAAAAGCTAAATAGAGAAATGACTAACTGAAATTCATTAAAATTATGGATGTATAAACTAAGCCACATTGATAAATGCAGAGTATTTACACAATATAAATGTAGCAGATGTCTCTCCTATGGTCTAAGCTTTATTTGCAGCTCAATCTGGACATATCTGGAGATAATTGGCACCTGCCCAACTGAAATCTCTTTGCATAAATTACTTAGGATTTTGTGGGAGATAACTCAATCTATTTAAAAAAAAAAATACTCAGATGAGCTTGACTTAATGTCAAATTTTTAGTCTTAAGCAGGGCTAGGTGACTTTGAAGAAAACATGGTGCCTGACATTTAGATTTGTCTCTCGGTCCTGAACCCTTACATTGAAAGACCAGCCTCATGCTGTTATATTTGAAAATTTAAAGAGTCTTCTATTAAAATGTTTGTATTTCTATTTTAAACACTGATTTGATTATTCTCCTGTAGCGTGCATTGTCAAATGCAGCCCAGAATACAGAGAAGGCAAATCAACTAGGGAGACAGGACCATAGCATGAGCACAGAGCATCTGGCAGAAAAATCTACTCTCCCACCTCCCATGGTCCCAGGCTTCCTCATAGATCAGGTATGTAGAGACTGGACAGCTGCATGGTCTTGGCAGAGCTAAATGGCGCTCACTTTTTGGCTTCAGCCTGGAGCTGCATACTATTGCATACTACTCCTGTTTTTTTTCTTTTCTTTTCTTTTCTTTTTTTTTTTTTTGAGATGAGGTCTCAGTCTGTCACTCAGGCTGGAATGCAGTGGTGCCATCATGGCTCGCTGCAACCTCAACATCCCAGGCTCAAGTGATCCTCCCAGCTAAGCCTCCCAAGTAGCTGGTTCCACAGACATGTAACACCACACCTGGCTAATTTTTATATTTTTGTAGAGACAGGTTTTCACCATGTTGCCCAACTGGTCTTGAACTCCTAGGCTTAAGAGATCCACCCGCCTTGACCTTCCAAAGTTCTGAGATTACAGGTGTGAGCCATCGTGGTCAGCCTAGAAAACTGTATGAAACAAAAAAATTTAATCATAACATGTCTCCATCTCCTCAGCTGCCTTCACTCATCCCCTATGCCTCTGACTTGACCAGTCATTATATTCCTAAACTCCCTCTAATCAACAACCAATTACACCTCACTTGTTCATAGATGGTGATCTTTTCTTCTTACATGACCAAATCTCAGACTGCTCGTGACTATAAAGTTCTTCCAACTTGAAGGGCACTTTGTCTCTGAAGGCTGTGATGAATGAAGACAGGAAACCACAGAGCTTGCCTGATAATGTGGTGTTTGTGCAAAATACAGTGAACCCTAATAATGCATCAGTGAGCAGGCAGGAGCCATAGCAAAAAGCAATAGGGTTGGTGGTGCCTAGGGGTCATGATCTGTCCATGTCCAATGGGGCTGGGAAAAAGAATTGAAAGAAAACCAAAGTTGCCACATCATTACTGAAAATAGTCTGTGAGCATATGTGAAACAGACTTCAGAGAATCTAGAAATATTAAGGGCAGAATGAAGAAAAAAAGCAAAATGTGAATTATATATAATTATATATGTATAACTACATCAACCACAGATATAAGAGTAATAACATTAGCTACAGTTTTATAGAGAGTAGTTTTTCACGGTTTCATATATATATATTAAATTTAATCTTCTCATATTTGTGTTTTAATTTAATTGAATAAGATTTATTTTATCATTAAAAGGGATATGCACATATTAATATTTAATAAAAATATATATTTTTAAATCTCCAATATACAACCTTGAATATTTCCCCACTTTGGAGGTAAAAAGAAAAGTCTGTCACTGCTGTTGAAAAAACGAGTCAATCATGGAGAAAACAGCTAAGCAGCTGAGGCTATGGATCTAACGAGGGCCTTTTTCTAAGGTGAATGCAATGTTATCAAAAACGAGTAACACCCTGGTGTCAGGCAGTCTGAAAGAATATTAGGAGACTGACAGTTGGTACTAGAAATGAAGTATCTATGAACTGGCTAAGCTGGATTCAATCAGAAAGTATATATCTCTAAAGTGGTTACTTAAATGGAACCTTTATCTAAAGTAAGGGGTTTGTAGTTTTGCTACAGAGAAAAGGGAAAAAAGGACGGTTGAACATGTGCTATGAACAGAGAGACTGAATAGAGTTCGAAAAAAGTGTTATGATATGCTGCCAATACTTTACCAAACAAGTCAGATTTTGTGGACAAATATTTAATTTAATAGACGGTTTATTTGTTGTCTCAGTCCATTTGTGCTGCTATAACAAAATACCATGGACTCACTAGCTTATAAAGAACAGAGATTTATTTCTTACAGTTCTGGAGGCTGAGAAGTCTGAGATGGAGGCAGATTTGGTGCCTGGTGAGGGCCTACTTTCTGGTTCATAGTTGGTAGTGGCTCCTTCTTGTGTCTTTGCATGGTAAATAGGAAGCTATGGTCTCTTCAGCTCTTTATAAGGGCAGTAATCCCATTCATGAGGGCTCCACCCTTACGACTGAATAATCTCTCAAGAGCCCCTCTTCCTAATGCAATCACATTGGGAATTAGGTTTCAACATATGAATTTTAGGAGTATACAAACATATGACCCATAACACTTGTTAATATTTGATAATGCCCTTCCAACAAATTCAGCAAATTAGGTGCTAGTTTATACACTATTCTTATTGAAAATAAATGAAATAAATTTTCATTTCCTCCTCCCCAATCTTATTATACATAGTTACTTAACCAGACCACTTTATTAAAGTAGTTTATGCTTGTTCCTAATTGGTATCATTGTATAGAGCTGAAAACAGGAAACAGTCTCAGAAAATATTGAAGACAATGATAAATTTATGGGACAGTATCATCAATTCACAGTATTCTTTATGTAAATAATTATCCTTAATAATGTTTCTTTAGTAACTGAGATAAATGAGTACTTAACTCAATAATTTTATCCTACAAAATAATAGTGGAT
The DNA here is from genome assembly GCF_049350105.2 of Macaca mulatta. Taxonomy (NCBI): domain Eukaryota; kingdom Metazoa; phylum Chordata; class Mammalia; order Primates; family Cercopithecidae; genus Macaca; species Macaca mulatta. The sequence goes on from NC_133412.1 coordinate 114,667,202, forward strand.
AATACAAAGACTGAGTTATAGTATCTCCCTTCCACAAATTTCCTGTAAGTAAAGCCTTTGTCCATAATATGTCAAGCCAGCCCTTCCTCCCTTTTGACACCTGTCTGAACATACATAATCTTAAAGTGTAAATAGAAAATAATTCAATTCTTATACTTTTTTGAAAAGCAAAAATGATTATTTAAAATCTCATGGTAATATATGGTAAGCTAAGGCAGAAGATAGAAATACAGATAAAAAATAAAGTTTTGATGAGGCTATGTAGAATGTTCAAGTGGAAATGGAATAATTGTACTTTCTATCTGAATTGCAAGATGGAAACATTTCTATGTCAAATGTGGGAATCATCTGGGAGAGTAATATGCATACTAAACTAAGATTTAAAAATCCCAAACCAGATTTCAGTTAATTAAAAGGCAGATATCCACATTCTAACCAGATACAAAGAGAAACAAGGATCCAAAGATACAATGCATATGTTAAGTGTCTTCTCTTTCATGCACACCAGGAGTACGGAGAATCCTAATAGGAATCAAGGCAACTTCTTTCCAAATGTTGAAGCAGTGTTCTTCGTTTTAGGGGTTCCTTCGCATATGAACCGAAACGAAAGGTATATCAGTGGAACACTCATCCTAAGTCTAATTGGAGTGATAGCCACTAGCTTCACAGCCTCAATAACATAAACCAGGGCTATTTATCAAGACTTTGCTGAAACTTGAATCACTTCTAGAATGTTCATAGCCCATTGGTGAGAAAATAGATGTGTAGTTTGAACAAATAAGTTGTAACTGCAGGAATATTCCAAGTATTCTGAAGAATCTTCACAAGAAACATGTACTGTAAAATGGTAAGACAGATACTTAATACTTTGACCATAACCTGCTAAATTTTTTTTTTATTATTATACTTTAAGTTCTAGGGTATATGTGCACAATGTGCAGGTTTGTTACATATGTATACTTGTGCCATGTTGGTGTGCTGCACCCATCAACTCGTCAGCATCCATCAACTCATCATTTACATCAGATATAACTCCCAGTGCAATCCCTCCCACCTCCCCCCTCCCCATAATAGGCCCCGGTGTGTGATGTTCCCCTTCCTTAGTCCAAGTGATCTCATTGTTCAATTCCCACCAACGAGTGAGAACATGCGGTGTTTGGTTTTCTGTTCTTGCGATAGTTTGCTAAGAATGATGATTTCCAGCTGCATCCATGTCCCTACAAAGGACACGAACTCATCCTTTTTTATGGCTGCAGAGTATTCCATGGTGTATATGTGCCACATTTTCTTAATCCAGTCTGTCACTGATGGACATTTGGGTTGATTCCAAGTCTTTGCTATTGTGAATAGTGCCACAATAAACATACATGTGCATGTGTCTTTATAGTAGCATGATTTATAATCCTTTGGGTATATACCCAGTAATGGAATGGCTGGGTCATATTGTATTTCTAGTTCTAGATCCTTGAGGAATTGCTATACTGTTTTCCACAACGGTTGAAGCAGTTTACAATCCCACCAACAGTGTAAAAGTGTTCCTATTTCTCCACATCCTCTCTAGCACCTGTTGTTTCCTGACTTTTTAGTGATTGCCATTCTAACTGGTGTGAGATGGTATCTCATGGTGGTTTTGATTTGTATTTCTCTGATGGTCAGTGATGATGAGCATTTTTTCATATGTCTGTTGGCTGTATGCATGTGTTCTTTTGAGAAATGTCTGTTCATATCCTTTGCCCACTTTTTGATGGGGTTGTTTGTTTTTTTCTCGTAAATTTGTTTGAGTTCTTTGTATCACTATCATGAAAATGGCCATACTGCCCAAGGTAATTTATAGATTTGATGCCATTCCTATCAAGTTGCCAATGACTTTCTTCACAGAATTGGAAAAAACTGCTTTAAAGTTCATATGGAACCACAAAAGAGCCTGCATTGCCAAGGCAATCCTAAGTGAAAAGAACAAAGCTGGAGGCATCACGCTACCTGACTTCAAACTATACTACAAGGCTACAGTAACCAAAACAGCATGGTACTGGTACCAAAACAGAGATATAGACCAATGGAACAGAACAGAGCCCTCAGAAATAGTACCACACATCTACAGCCATCTGATCTTTGACAAACCTGACAAAAACAAGAAATGGGGAAAAGATTCCCTATTTAATAAATCATGCTGGGAAAATTGGCTAGTCATAAGTAGAAAGCTGAAACTGGATCCTTTCCTTACTCCTTATACAAAAATTAATTCAAGATGGATTAGAGACTTAAATGTTAGATCTAAAACTGTAAAAACCCTAGAAGAAAACCTAGGGAATACCATTCAGGACATAGGCATGGGCAAGGACTTCATATCTAAAACAACAGAAGCAATGGCAACAAAAGCCAAAATTGACAAATGGGATCTCATTAAACTAAAGAGCTTCTGCACAGCAAAAGAAACTACCATCAGAGTGAACAGGCAACCTACAGAATGGGAGAACATTTTTGCAATCTAGTCATCTGACAAAGGGCTAATATCCAACCTGCTCAAAATTTAAAATCATTTGTTTATGAAATGTCCAGATGCTATCCATTGAGTTCATAAATGATGCTTTGCTATTTTTTCAGCTACTTTGCAGGTTAGCGTTTTTAAGAAGAAAACAGACAGACAGACTAACCACATTAAGAAAGGCAAGCACAAGATAGGCAAATTTTTAAATATTTGGCATGTTATTATAAATATTTCATGCCCATAACATCAGTTTGGTTTTCTGAAAAGCACCTCCACTACACAAACTTATCAGTATATACATTCTTCCTCTTAAACTGTGAAGACTCAATTGATGTTTTTGTGTATGTGTATATGTTGATAGCCAAGGAACCCATAAAATAACAATAGTAAGAATTTTGAATGTTAAGAATAGAAATAATTATAATTTCATAATTAAGATTTAACTTAGAAAAATAACTTCAAAATTAGGGAAATATTCTAAGTATAGTAAACAAAAATCAAAGAGAAAAATACTTAAAGGAGAAATCTAGACAATTTTGATGAATTTGACCTCTATCTTCTCCAAAATGCAAATGCTTTAAGAATCAGGTAGGTAATACTCAGGTGAAATAGACAAGGAGAAGATTACGGAAAATGGACAGTGTGGGAAGAGACAGGCTAGTATGGTGAATTCAAAAGAACTTACCTCATTCAAAATAGGAAAATTATCTCTAGTGAATTTTAGTCATGCAAAAATGAGAAATCACCCTTCTAATTTTTCAGTATAATTTATAACATAAATTTTCATATAAAATGTCCATATTCAAAATACTAGCTTTAAAAAGTGAGCAATCTGCAACCAAGTTCAAACAATTTTCTGAGCCAAATTTTGCCCTTCAGCGACAGTTTGTTACCCCTGCATGAAAATGGAGACATGCATCAGGATAAATAGCTAATGCATGCGGGGCTTCATACCTAGGTGATGGTTTGATAGGTGGAGCGAACCACCATGGCACACGTTTACCTATATAACAAACCTGCAAGTTCTGCATATGTATCCTGGAACTTAAAATAAAATAAAATTTGAAAAAAAGTCCTGATAGACTTGCTCAACGTAGGGTAGCTACAAACCTTCAGCTTGTGAAAAACACAATATCTCCAAAGTAAAATAAAGTGCAATGAAACAAAACAAAAAAAAAGAAAAGAAAAAAAAAGAAAATGGAGACAAGCAAACCCACTTAGAGAAAGAATTGAAGTGAGATGAGTAAAAATCTTAAGACTAGTCAAAGAGAACTGGATATAAATAATCATGAATCCACAATTAACTTCTAATAGAATAACATAAAATATAAACTCTAGCCATCAGTAGTGAACATACATTCTTAATATTTTCTTTTCTTTTGTTTTATCTACAAATATTTTAATACACAATATATAATAATATAAATATTTATTTAATATTAAAAAGTTAAACAGTTTCTTATACATGTAACCATTTTATTTACATTAACAAGTCACAAGCATAGATCAGAGACTCTATACTTTCTGAAAAATATTTTTAGTCAGGAACAACTATGTTATTCTCTCAAGAATCTTAAAAGAACATATTTATAAAGAAGATTTTAAATAGTATTTATCATGATGTACGTGTGCTTAAAATATTGTCTCAATAATTACTATTAACATCTAAAATGGAATATGTAACTCCCTTCGTAAACCACCAAAGACTTGGATCAATATCTTAAAATTACAACTATTAGGTAAATCCTTTTAAATATTAATAGCTTAGTTATAAATGCAATTTCATAGTAATTTTGCATTTATTTTACCTATACGGTTTTCTTTAATCCTCACAACTACCGCATTTTGATGATATGATTACAAATAAATTGAGTTATGAATTAATAAATGAGTTATCTAAATTCACAAACTAGGGCTCAAATGAAACTTTCTGACTACCACTCTTTTTGTAATATTTCACAATGCTATGAAGCCCAGCTGGAGACTTTGAAGTTACATATAGGATTATGTGGTAATGCAAGAGAAAAAGAATGAGTATTCATAAGTCATTTGCATTTATTGTCTGGCAGAATATTTAAACAGCAACACTGAATCATCTTCAGATATAGAGAAAGTATAAATAATAAATAAATATATTAATAAAGAATGTTCTATAACAGGAATTGAAGGGTTTTAGTAAGGCAAATTGCATGCAAAAAATCTCATGAGGCCCAAGAAAAACATGTCTATCATAGATAAAGGCATTTTGATGAGGAAACCCATTGTTGGAATTTGATTGTTATCTTGGTTTGTAACCCCCTGTACCTCATCGCTGCAATACCACAGAGAAAGTTCATGTGGAAATAAGAGGCAATAGAGCACTGTAGGGAATTTTAGTGAGCCAGTAATTAATACCAATCTGCCTGGGCTTTGAACCAATCCAGAAATAACACAAGAAGTAAGACGGAAGAGGACCATTATCGCAATTACTGATAAAGTATGTGACTTTATTTTAAGATAATTTGGTCCCCCAAACCCCTGTCCTCCCAAAAAATAAAATGAGAGTAACTTACTCCCTAAACCTGTTTGTACTAGACCAGGCTAGGGCCAGTCTCTCTTTTTAGGGACTTTATTCCTGACATTCTTTTAAACATTGAGAAAACAATAAAATTTGCTTCCCACAGGTAGGTCACTCCAAGGAAAAGGAGAGAGATTAAGTCATTTTTCACCAAGGAGGAATGAGTGTGTGAGTAAGAGGGGTAGTTGGGGGTAAACCAGCTACCATGCTGTGAAAACACTCAAGCAGCATCACTGAAGGACCTGCATGGAAAGAAATTGAGGTCCCCACTCAACTAGCAAGTACCATGTTACCAGCCATGCATATGAGTTACATTGGAAGTGAATCAGCAGCTCCCTTCCAGCCTTCAGATGACTATAGCAGCAGTTGACATTAAACGACAATCTCACAAGACATACCCAGGTTAGAATCTCTCTGCTGACTCAATCTCAAGTTCCACAGGAATCATGATAAATATAAATGATTATTATGATTTAAGTCATTAAATTGTAGAGTAATTTTAATACAGCATTAGATGACTAATATGGGTTGACATGTTGTTTTCTAATACATATTTCCTCTCAATTATAGCTAGCTATTATTAAATAACTTAAAAATAGTACCAATTCTATATAGAAAATATTCTAAGCTATTTATGTATATAAATGTGAATATAAGTATAGAGACATAAATTCATTTAATCATTAATTCAAATCTGCTATTACCTCCATCTTATAAATGTAGAATCTGGGACACAGAGAGTAACTTGGCCAAGATCACACAGGTAGAAATGATCAGAACTGGGATGCATTTTCTTAACCACTAAGCTATATTACCTCTTTGTCCACAAAAAGGAAGAAATAAATCTCTGTCTCTGAGCCTAGGACAGAGTGGAGAACTCACCGTGCTAAATGTTCCCTTTCTTCTGTCTTTGCATCTAACTACCTGAACTTGCCTAGCAATACCTGAATTATTCTCAAAATGCACATGCTTGTGGTGTATCAGGACTGACAGAGGAGTGACACAGTGGAGGAAGATTACTAATTATTCCTAATTATACCAGATGGGTACAGAGGACAGGAAGAACCTGAAAGGGGAAGACAAACTTTTCCTTCACAATGTCAAAATGTTTTCTTGACACAAGAAAGAAAAGGCTGTTGTATTGACTTTTATTATATTCAATTTCCAACCTCATGACTCCTCTACACTTGGTCACTCAGTGATTCAGCAAGATATTGGCTTCTTGAAATGGGTGGTTAATCCTTTCAAGCTGTATATTTTTGTGTTTCTATTTAAAGATCTAGCCTACAGCATTTTGAGAGTCACAACCCAGAAAACAGAGAACTTTGATTTAATTATTTGGTAATGTTCTCAGGCATAGTTGGCTTTTTTGATGAAAAAAAACCTTGGTAGGCCGGGCGCGGTGGCTCAAGCCTGTAATCCCAGCACTTTGGGAGGCCGAGACGGGCGGATCACGAGGTCAGGAGATCGAGACCATCCTGGCTAACACGGTGAAACCCCGTCTCTACTAAAAAATACAAAAAAAACTAGCCGGGCGAGGTGGCGGGCGCCTGTAGTCCCAGCTACTCGGGAGGCTGAGGCAGGAGAATGGCGTGAACCCGGGAGGCGGAGCTTGCAGTGAGCCGAGATCTGGCCATTGCACTCCAGCCTGGGTGACACAGCAAGACTCCGTCTCAAAAAAAAAGAAAAAAAAAGAAAAAAAACCTTGGTTAAATTAACAAACTGTGAAAAGAGCTGTCATATTAACCACTTACTGTTTTCTAAACATCTTATTTAATGTCATATAAAATGTGCACATGCAATTTCTGTCAAGATGAAAAAAATAAAGCAAATAATTCATTTAAAAAAAAAGAAATTAGTATTTATGATTAAGCATGAGCAAGTCCTCTATAATAATGAATTGAAATCCTACTCTGTGCATTTCACCATAAGAAGAATGAGTCAAGGGTAATGCATATATTTTATAATCTTATTTTATTCTATAAAATAAGCTATTTTTAAAAGGCAGCAAATTGTAAAGTCTACAGACCCAGATTAAAAGTCCAATTCCACCATGTATTACTTAAACACCATGTGTAGCTGTTATTGTTCATAACTATTTACTCCCTTCCTATAAGAGGATTACATTCCCAATGATTCCCAACAGTTGTATTGCCTACTGTAGGAAAAGTATAAATGCCCACCTCACTGACACTGAGCTTGACCATGTGACTTGCTTTGGCCAATGGAATGAGCAGATAAGACATTTGCCAAGTTTGAGCAGAAGTTTCAAAAGTCATTTTCTACAAGCTGACTTCCTCTTTTCCCTCTGAAATGAGGATTGCATGTTCCAAATAGAGGCTGATTCTTCATACTGGGTTCTTGAATAAGTAGTTGGCTCACACAAATGGACATATAATGTGAATAAGAAAATAATTCTCACAGGAAGTCACTGAGTTTGTGTTTTAAACACATGAACACACATGGTAAGAAATAAACATTATATTACTCTCTATTTATCAAAGCTTAACAGTAACTTCAGTCTTAGTATTACTCTGAGCATTAAATACATGCTCGGGAAATGGTAGATTATCTACCTGAAAACTTCCATGTGGCCTTCATAAAAAATTGCAGTAACTCAAGTAAAGACTTCTTATTTTATTCGGCAGGAGATTGCTCTGATTTTGAAAGGTATCTTGAGTTCATATAAATGAATTCCAATTATGGCCCTGTCACTAACCTCTATCATTGACTCTCTTTGTGCATCAGTTGTCACATATATGAGATGGAGGCAATTATACCAATCCTACCTCCCATCAGGGTTAGTGAATGGCTTAAGTGAGAGGGCAGATGATAAACTTCTGAGAGCAGCTCTGATATAGAAGAGAAAGCATGGATCTAAGTAATGGTACTCATCCTAAATTTGAGGTCTGATTCCACTTTTCACAAAAGGTATGAAAATAAGTATATTGCCGGGCGCGGTGGCTCACGCCTGTAATCCCAGCACTTTGGGAGGCCGAGGCGGGCGGATCACAAGGTCAGGAGATCGAGACCACGGTGAAACCCCGTCTCTACTAAAAATACAAAAAATTAGCCGGGCGCGGTGGCGGGCGCCTGTAGTCCCAGCTACTCAGGAGGCTGAGGCAGGAGAATGGCGTAAACCCAGGAGGCGGAGCTTGCAGTGAGCCGAGATCGCGCCACTGCACTCCAGCCTGGGCGACAGAGCGAGACTCCGTCTAAAAAAAAAAAAAAAAAAAAAAAAAGAAAATAAGTATATTACAGCATCTATGAGTCAATAAATCTACTTATCTAAACACAGGTTGTTGACTCACAGGTTGAGTCAAATAAGATGATGTGATTTATTATGTAAATGTGAATTACTGGTCTTATCATCAACACAACACTTTATTCTAGTATCTTAAAGAAAACATGTTGATCTATTTTCCTACCACTACCATCCTGTTTCTGTTACTATAGCCTTGAAATATAATTTGAGGTCAGGTAATACGATGACTCTATGTATTTTTCTTTTTGCTTAGGACTACTTAGGCTATTTAAGCATTTTTCATTTCCATATGGATTTTAGGATTTTTTTTCTAATTCTGTGAAAAATGACATTATTATTTTGATAGGAATTGTTTTTAATCTGTATATTCCTTTGGGCAGTATAGTTATATTAATAATACTAATCCTTTCAATCCATAAGTATGGGATTTTTAAAATATGTGTCATCTACAATTTATTTAACAGAGTTTTGTAGTGTCTCTCATAGAAATCTTTCACCTTCTTGGTTAAATATATTCCAGCAATAAAGCCACACACAGCCGACTGCTCTTTGACAACGTTGACAAGAGAGTACATTACAGAAAGGGCACCCTTTTCAATAAATGGTGCTGAGAATATTGGATAGTCATATGCAGAAGAATATAATTTGAATCCTATTTTATTCACCTTATGCAAAAATCAGCTCAAGATGGATTAAAATCTTAAATGTAAGACTTGAAACTATAAATATCCTAGAAGAAAACCTAGGGAAAGTTTTTGATGTTAACATCAGCAAAGAATTCATGAAGCAAAAGCAAAGGCAACAAAACCAAAAATAGACAAATGGGATTTGTTAAACTAAAAAGCTTCTGCATATAAATAACTAACAGAGTAAACAGACAACATGAAGAATAAGAAAAACATTTGCAAACTACACATCCAACAGGAGATTAATATCCAACATAGACAAGGAACTGAAACAACTCAACAACAAACAAATAATCCCATTAAAAAGTGGGCAAAGAAGATGAATATATATTTTTCAAAAGAATACATACAAATGGCCAACAAGTCTAAGAAAAAATGCACATTATTGCTAATCATTAGAGCAATGCAAATTAAAAACACAATGGGATATTAAACTTACACCAATCAGAATGTTATTATTAAAAGGAGTAATAATAACAGATGTTTACAGAGAAAATTACAGTGAAAAGAAGTCATACCCTTTTGATGGGAATGTAAATTAGTACAACCTCAATGGGAAACAGTAGGGAGATATCTCAAAGAATTTAAAAATGTGCTGTTGTTTGATCCAGCAATCCTACTACTGTATATTTACCCAAAGGAAAAGAAATCATTATATCAAAAGGATACCTGTACTCATGTGTTTATTGCAGCACTATTGTGTGGAATAAACTAAAGTGCCTATCAACAGCTTGGATTAAAACTGTGGTACATATGCGCAGTGGAATACTAATCAGCCACTACAAATTTTGAAACCACGTATTTTGCAGCACCAAGGTCTCTGACAAAGCAGACTTTAAACAAACAAAGATCAAAAAAGACAAAGAAGGGTATTATATAATGGTAAAGGAATCAATTCAACAAGAAGCGCTAACTAACCTAAATATATATGCAACCAATACAGGAGCACCCAGATTCATAAAACAAGTTCTTAGAGACCTGCAAAGAGACTTAGACTCTTACACAATAATAATGGTAGACTGTAACACCCCACTGTCAATGTTAGACAGGTCAATAAGTAAGAAACTTAACAAGGATATTCAGGACTTGAACACAGCTCTGGATCAAATGGACCTAATAGATGTCTACAGAACTCTCCATGTCAAATCAACAGAATAAACATTCTTCTTAGCGTCACATGGCAATTATTCTAAAATAAACCATATAATTGGAAGTAAAACATTCCTCAGCAAATGCAAAAGAACTGAAGTCATAACAAACAGTCTCTCAGACCACAGTGCAATTAAATTAGAACTCAGGATTCAGAAACTCACTCAAAACCACACAACTACATGGAAATTGACCAACCTGCTCCTGAATGACTCCTGGGTAAATAATGAAATTAAGGCAGAAATAAAGAAGTTATTTGAAATCAATGAGAAATATGTAGCACTAAATGCCTACATCAGAAAGCTGGAAAGATCTCAAACTGACACCCTAACACACTTAAAAGAGCTAAAGATGCAGGAGCAAACAATTCCAAAAGCTTGAAGAAGACAAGAAATAATTAAGATCAGAGCAGAAGTGAAGAAGATGGAGACAAGAAAAACCCTTCAAAAAATCAATAAATTCAGGATTTGTTTTTTGTTTTTTTTTTTTTGTTTTTGAAAAAACTAACAAAGTAGACCACTAGAAAGACTAATAAAGAAGAAAAGAGAGAGGAATCAAATAGACACAATAAAAATTATAAAGGGGATATCACCACTGACCCCACACAAGTATGAACTATCATCAAAGCATATTATAAACACCTCTACGCGAATAAACTGGAACATCTAGAAGAAATGGATGAATTCCTGTACATATACATCCTCCCAGACTAAACCAGGAAGAAGTTGAATCCCTGAATAGATCAATAAAAAGTTCGGAAATGGAGACAGTAATTAATAGCCTACCAACCATAAAAAGCCGAGAATTAGATGAATTCACAGCCGAATTCTACCAGAGGTTCAAAGAAAGCTGATACCATTCCTTCTGAAACTATTCCAAACAATTGAAAAGGGGGGACTCCTCCCTAACTCATTTTATGAGGCTAGCATTAACCTGATACCAAAACCTGGCAGAGACACAACAACAACAAAAAAATAAAACTTCGTACCAATATCCCTAATGAATATCAATGCAAAAATCCTCAATAAAAACTGGCAAACTGAACCCAGCAGCACATCAAAAAGTTTACCCACCACGATCATGTTGGCTTCATCCCTGGGATGCAAGCCTGCTTCAACATATGCAACTCAATAAACTTAATCCATCACATAAAAAGAACCAATGACAAAAATCACATGATTATCTCAATAGATACAGAAAAGGCTTTTGATAAAATTCAACATTGCTTTATGTCAAAAACCCTCAATAAACTAGTTATTGATGGAACATATCTCTAAACAATAAGCGCTACTTATGACAAACCCACAGCCAATATCATACTGAATTGGCAAAAGCTGGAAGCACTCCCTTTGAAAACCAGCACAAGACAAGGATGCCCAATCTCTCCACTCTTATTCAAAATAGTATTGGAAGTTCTGGCCAGGGCAATCAGGCAAGAAAAAGAAATAAAGTGTATTCAAATAGGAAGAGAAAAAGTCGAATTGTATCTGTTTGCACACAACATGATTCTACATTTAGAAAGTCACATTGTCTCAGCCCCAAAACTCCTCAAGCTGATAGGCAACTTCAGCAAAGTCTCAGGATACAAAATCAATGTGCAAAGATCACAAGCATTCCTATACACCAACAATAGATCATCAGAGAGCCACATCATGAATTAACTTTCATTCATAATTGCTAAAAAGAGAATAAAATGTCTAGGAATACAGTTAACAAGGGATGTAAAGGACCTCTTCAAGAACTACACACCCCTGCTCAAGGAAATAAGAGAGAACACAAACAAACAAACAAACAAAATTCTATCCTCATGGATAGGAAGAATCAATATCATGAAAATGGCCATATTGCCCAAAGTAATTTATAGATTCAATGCTATTCCCATCAAAATACCATTGACATTCTTCACAGAAATAGAAAAAAAGAAACTATTTTAAAAATCATATGGAGCCATACGGAACGATAAAAGAGCCCAAATAGACAAGACAATCCTAAGCCAAAAGAACAAAGCTGGGGGCATCATGTTACCTGACTTCAAGCTCTACTACAAGGCTATGGTAACCAAAACAGCGTGGTACTGGTAGCAAAACAAACATATAGACCAATGGAACAGAACATAGACTTTAGACATAAGATCACACATCTACAACCATCTGATCTTCGACAAATCTAACAAAAACAAGAAATGGGGAAAGGATTCCCTGTTTAATACACGGTGCTGGGAAAACTGGCTAGCCATATGCAGATAACTGAAACTAGACCCATTCCTTATACCTTATACAGAAATTAACTCAAGATGGATTAAAGACTTAAGTGTAAAACCCAATACCATAAAAACCCTAGAAGAAATCCTAGGCAGTATCATTCAGGACACAGACATGGGCAAAGACTTCATGACAAAAATGCCAAAAGCAATTGCAACAAAGACCAAAATGGACAAATGGGATCTAACTAAACTAAAGAGCTTCTGCATAGCAAAACAAACTATCACCAGAGTGAACAAGCAACCTACAGAATAGGAGAAAACTTTTTGTAATCTATCCATCTGACAAAGGTATAATATCCAGAATCTACAGGAACTTAAGGAAATTTAAATTTACAAGAAAAAATACCTCATTAAAAAGTGGGCAAAGAATATGAGCAGACACTTCCCAAAAGAAGACATGTATGTGGCCAAAAAACATATGATAAAAAGCTCAACATCACTGATCATTACAGAAATGCAAATAAAAACCACAATGAGATACCATCTCATGCCAGTCAGAATGGCATTTATGAAAATATCAAGAAGCAATAGATGCAGACGAGACTGTGGAGAAATAAAGAATGCTTTTACACTGTTGGTGAGAATGTGAATTGGTTCATTTATTGTGGAAGACAGTGTGATGATTCCTCAAGGATCTGGAACAAGAAGTACCATTTGACCCAACAATCCCACTATTGGGTATACACCCAAAGGGATATAAATCATTCTACTATAAAGATACATGCACACATATGTTTATTGCAGCACTGTTTACAATAGCAAAGACTTGGAACCAACCCAAAAGCCTATCAATGCTAGATTGGATAAAGAAAAGGTGGTATATGTGTACCGTGGAATACTATGTAGTCATAACAGGGAATGAGATCATGACTTTTGCAGAGACATGGATGAAGCTGAAAGCCATCATTCTCAGCAATCTAACACAGGAACAGAAAGCCAACACCACATGTTCTCATTCATAAGTCGGAGTTGAACAATGAGAACACACGGACACAGGGAGGGGAACAACACACTCCAGGGCCAGTTGGTGGGTGGAGGGCAAAGAGGGAGAGCATTATGACAAATAGCTAATGCATGCAGGGCTGACAACCTAGTTGACATGTTGATAGGTACAGCAAACCACCATTGTACACGTATACCTATGTAACAAACCTACACGTTCTGCACTTGTATCCCGGAACTTAGTAAATTTTTTTTTAAAGTTATACATTTATTCACTAAAACGAATACCAATGCACACAATCAGTATTTTGAATATTTTCATTGTCTTTATCCACTCATCCATTCCCAACTATTCTTATCAAACTTGAAATCAAACTAGATCTGGATCCTGATGCTTTCTATTATGGGTGATCCCACCCATCCTCCCGAGCCCCACACATCTATTACAAAGTTCTAATTTCTTTGTGGATTTCAATAAGAGTTTTGCTGGCACATAAATTAAACACATGCTGATCTGAACAATTCCATTAGCACTCAGCCAAACAAAAATATTTAATAGGTTTGAGATTGTGGTCCTCATATGAGAACATAACCAATAATTTTATCACCTTCTTACTAATTTGTGATTGGCAACTCCATCCATTATTTAGCTATAAGGAGAGAAAATCAGCGTTCATAATAATCTCCAAATTGCATTTGAAGTATTATAAAGTTTTACATGTGATTTCTATTTATAATTAGTTGGGATTGTGTAAAGATGCAATAAAAATAGTTTACTCTTTTGGACCATGTACACATCTTGAATACAACTTATTATAAAGTGAAAATTTGGGTAACCAAAAGTTGTTTATATCAACAACAATCATAAAGAAAAAAACAAATTCAAGACTAATTTTTCTTTAATCTGATCTATATAGCTCCCCCCCTCTTTTTTTTTTCTTTTTTTCTTTTTGCCAGACAACCATGCATTTCTCTAGAAAGACCACAAGTATGTGATGGTAACAGTTTAAAAATGCAGTGTTCTGTTTTCTTTTACACCTCCCTTTACTATATACATACACACAAACACACATGCACACACACATATACACTCTAGAGACAAGGTGGGCCTCTAAAAATTACATGATAATCGTCCCTATTTTCGAAGAAATACACTTTCATTTGACCCAAGACATTGTGTTATTTTGAGCTTTCTATTATCTTTATCCTACTATCCACTCCCAACTATTTTCATCAAACCTCAAAGCCCAACTAGATCTGGATCCAGGCGCTGGGTATTACGGGTTTTATGGGTGACATTTTTCTTTTTTTTTTTTTTCCTGACTATTACAAAGCTCTAATTCATTGTGAATTTCAATGAGAGTTTTCTTGGCAGAGAAAAGAAGCACCTGCTGATTTTTCTGCTTTATCGAGAAACACCTGCTGCTTTATCAAGAGTGAGTAGAGGTAAGCTGCAGTATGTATCTGATTATCAATGCACCCCTAGTAGATAATTAAGAAGTTTTCCTTCACTTAGACACACATTCATTTTTGCAGTCAATAAATATCTATTGAGTATCCAAAAGGAAAAAGTGTTAGGTACTGAGATAGTCAATGAAACATACATGTCATTCACAAACATCAGGAAATCCGATGAATATTATAAGAATTTTTTTTTTTAATCTGGGGAGTGGGGACATCAAGTTGAATAGTATGATTCTTTGTGTTAAATGGTTTGCAATCTAGTGCAAATGGAGTTTTGTGGAAGTAAAAGTCAGCACAAGGAGTAAGACAAATTCTTAATAAATATGATAAAAAAGGAAATGTGGTGTCATACTAAAGAAATGGTTAAGAAATTTAAGCTCAGAAAGAGGTGAGAATTTTTTTTTGAATAGATGATCACTATCATTATTTCAAAAGATAATGGAGGCAGCATTATATAAGTTAAATTACAGATGAGAAAGATTGCTCAATAGAGGAGAAATAATACAGAGAAAATGTAGACAGGGTATAACATGTTATCAGACATAAGAAGGGAGAGAATTCTATATGCATGCTGTGAGTTTGTGTGTATGCACAAAGGTTCACATGCCTGTCTCCTCAAGAGCATGTTTTGGCAAAGTGATTACCAGCTCTAATAGGTGGGTTAAAATTCCAGCTCCTTTACTCACTGGCTGTATCACTTTGGCAAGAGGTTTATCATCATTCTGGTTCTTATTCCTCTTGTGCAATCTCAAGTTTAGAGGAATGTTTTAAGAATTAAATTTTATAATGCATGAAAGCACTAGGTTCAATCCTATAATTATGTCAATATTCAAAAAGTCTTTTAAAAATAATCTGTTCCAAAATAAAAAATAATAAAATACAACTTTAGAGGAGTAATTATTGATATGATTACTGTATCACTTTAGCATTGTCTTACTAAGAACACTGAATAGATGAAGTAGAAATTTTTTTTACCTCTTCCTATTTTGAAACAATAAAAATACTAGTAAATTAAGGCCTTTAGACATAACCTCCATTTTCTGTTGAAAGTTATTGTCTACCATAAATTTAGGTTGCCTGGAAGTTATGTGGGCAAAATCTCTAAGGACAATCTAATGATTAAACCCCCGTTCACAGTCATCCCACTTGCTGGAATTCAGCAGCATTTGGCACCATCAGGCTTTCTGTTTAGAATCCCCATTTATGTTTAGTTCTTAGGGAAGTTTATTTCAATTCAATTTCTACTTTCTTGACTACTCTTTCTCTGCCCTCCTTGATGAGTCCTCTTCCTCTTCTCCTGCCTTCAGGGAGAAAATTCTTCAGATTTTTCTAACATTTTTTTGTAAGGTAATTATAAGATAATTGCCTTTACCATCTCTCTCTTTCTCTCTCAAAAAATAGATAGATAGATAGATAGATAGATAGATAGATAGATAGATAGATAGATGATAGATAGATAGACAGAAAGGCATAGATATTGCTATATGCTCTCTCTTCCCTCCTCCCCTTGCCCACATAAACAGATATATCTCTTTATAATAATCTCCAAATTGTATTTCAAGTATTATAAAGTTTTAGGCGTATCTGTTTATATGGCAGACAGGAGAGAGACAATACAATCTGTTTATATGGGGGAGGGGAGAGAGAATATATATTTAAAAACTCAATTATATACATATAAGAATATATATTAAATATATAATTATATAATCTTAGAAAACTCATTCCTTCTCATAAATTAAATTATTATGCCTATGAGAATGATTTCCAAATCTTATCTCTAGTTGTTACTTTTAACTGAGTACCCTCATTTTTCACCTGCCTATTAGATTTGACCATTTGAATGTCCTTAATCTTGCCACTTTAATATGTCTAAAAGGCAACTTACTGTCTCTATCGGAAACAAAGTTTTCATTGGATTCTCTTTTGATTTATAGTTCCACCCTTCTTCCATGCTAAAAATGCCAAAATTGTCTTTACTACTTACTTTTAATATTCTCAAATTATGTTACATAGACACTTTTCATTCCCATTCCTACCACCATAATTCAAAAGTCTGTCACCTTGTACATGTATATTGCCTTAGCATAAGGAGTTTTCTGTTTGTTTCTAGACTTTCAATAAAATTATATTTGGTCAGGAACTCTTTTTCACATCTACCTCAATGTCATAATGGTCTTGCTACATATCTTGAGCATCTATAGAATTCAAAATTGGGAACACATTAAACACAATATTCTACCTTGGCTTTTTATTAAATGACAAACAAAAGTAGTTCTCCAAGGGTAGCATTGGCTGTGAAAGCCATCAGCTTTGCTGATGGAGAAGGAGCACATAAACTGATGGAAAAGAAGAAAAATCTAGCAATGGTGAGAAGCAAATGGAGAAAGTCAGAAAATTAAGAGGAAAATCCTGTATATGATAGAGCCATTTGCTTCTCACCAAGATCACTCTCTTACAGAAAGCATTGCTAATATCTCCATATATCCCTGACTAACCAGGAGTCTGCATATATGTGCAGAAGAAACACAAGAGGGCCTAGCAGAAAATAAAGCTAGGATAGATTCGAAAATGAGCTTTGAAATGTGCTCCCAACCCACACTAACGTCCATTCATAAGGGGTAGAAGCCTTCATGTTTGAGGTGTTTGAAGACAACATATGATCATTTACTGCATGACCACTAAGCTATGCAAAAACTGCCACAACTTCCTAGGAAGCCAACCAAAAAAGATTAAAAGTATTCAAAAATATTAAGCAGATGCATTAGTTGTTGCACACCATGGAGAGAGACAGATACTACAAATTTAGTCCAACCAAGTTATTAAAACAAATCAATCAACAACAACAACTAAATAAAAATGAAAAATCTCAGGAAAATATCCAGAGTTGTTACAATGTATTTTCAAAAATATGCAGGTAAAAAAATGTTACAAAATATGCAATTGATCCTGAAGCCCTTCTCCAGCCTCTTTATAGTATCTTCTCAGATGGTCTCATCAGTTTGTAAAGTTTGTAACCAATATGCTGATGATATATCATTAAGAATGAGTATTCTGAACAGATAATTCACAACCGATTGTCATTTCTGTCTCCTAACCTGTCCTGTTTTAAGGCTTCTAAGCCAGCAAACATCTGAAGTTTTTCATATTCTAAATTACATTCTAATACCTAAAATGAACTTCTAATTTATCTATTGTCAAATATTTTGCCTCATAATGAATGCAGAAAACCTAATACTCAGGTTCTTACATCCACTTTGGCCTAATGGTGCTTGTAAATAATGCATTTGCATAATGAGCAATATTTATAAAAGCCAATTACTGCTGATACGTATGACCTTTTGGCATCAAGTATGCTAATAACCTTTGAAATGTTGACTAGATTACATAGTGCCAAAACAAAACTTAGGTATAATAGGAACCAGGCTCCTTGTATATATAAGAATGAAGGTTAGTTTCTATTTTGGCTGCACTTACAAAGAGGTGTTAATTAGATATGTGATTTGAATTAAAAATTCTGGTACATTTTCAAATAGAGAGCATTAAAAATGAATTATGTGGAAATGACTACAACTAGACGCAAGAGCCCTACTTTTACAAAATAATTTCTAATGAAATAGAATTAACTTGCAACGTAAGTACTGAGATTCAGATATTTTCAAAGTATTAATCCTCTAAAGTTGCTATACAGTTTATATTTATAGACAGAAGATTTTGTAGTTTTTTGTTAATTCGTATGTACTTAATATAAACAAATATTAAAAATAATCATTAATCAGGTTAAATTTTAATGTATTTTTAAAGGCCATAATAAGTATCCTCAAACATTTAATTCACTTTTTTTTTATAAAATGAATGCATTTCACCTAAGTGCTGGTAGATTTACAGGTCATTCTATTAAAGCACTTTAGTTTCTGTATATTACATTTTAAATTGCTTATTTGCAACTCTATACACTTTAACATGGCAGCTTAGCCATAATGAGTTCATGTAATAGCACCACAGAGCTGATTGTGTTTTGTAGCAATAAAAATACTAATGCAAAATATACTGTAATCTGATTTTTGCTTCACTTCTGTGCTCTGTCCTACTTGAATTATTTAGGGATCCAAAATCAATTTTCCAAAAACACAAATAACTTTCAACTACTTATCAAATAATTTTCAACTTTGATAATATTACCACAGGTCTGTTCTCATTTATCAGTCTAACCCTAGACAAAACAGCCTAACTAGGGTGAGTTATGTTGAGTAATTAATTCAGTTAGATTTTCAGCTCTATGTTCACCTTTTAGTGACCTCGTCCTAAACACTAAATTCGTAACCTGAGCATTAGCAATTATTCAGTGATTATTTAAGTCTACCCCCAGCCCTCAGTCATGGGGATCCATGCAGTTATTTCATCTTCTTTTATCAATCTTCTTTGTAATTTTCTTTTATTTTCTTCCTAAATTATAACTTATATTCCATTTTCTCAACACTTTATTTTTGTCAACTCATGTGACAAAATAATTGCAATAATTTAATTTTTAAAAATACAGAATGTGCAAGCCCAGTAGATTAAAAAGTAAAAAGTAATTTTACTTTCTCAAGTCTCATGAAGTCTAGTGGTGAGCTCAAGTATACAGGATAAAGTATAATAAGCACTAGAAGTATCAAAGTTGATGATACAACTGACTTGTTAAACAGTTTTAAAATAGCCTCAAATCACCATCTTTCATGTAATACCTTTATGTAGAGTGTCAAACCCCCTCCCTTTGTAATTATTCTCCATATCCTTACTTTTTAGAAAGGCTTTATTTTTGACAATAGTCAAAAAATCTTTGTAGAATGTTCTGAAAATTATAGACTATCTCAATTGAATACACTATGTGATAATGGTAGTAATTTTATTTTTGCCCCAAATATATTTTTGCTCTTCTTTCAGTTTCATAACTCTTTAGATTACTTCTCTGACTTTTTACACTTGAGGTTAGTATAGGCTGAAATGCTGCAGAGACTCCCAACTTATAACTCAAAGCCTGAAGCCTATATTATGCTCTCTCAAATGGATCAAGCATCTTTAAAAATACCACTAAAGGAAAGGGGAGAAAATGGGTCAAACATTTTGTGTTTGTACTATTTTTGGTGGAAACATTTCTATTACTTAAAACCTCTGAACAGAAGTTAGCTGTCAATTCCGCAAGAGTCACTCATGACTAACAGGAAAACACAAAATCATCCCACAGCACATGATGCTTTATACCTTGATGTTAGTGAGCACTCACAATTAGTAGGACATGAGGCTGTAAAGGCCACCTTATGGATTGCAAACTCCTCCCTAATCTCCTCAAGCTCTATCCTCATTTCCTAAAGTTTTCTCCATGCACATATGAACACACACAAAAAATGTTTTCTCTGTATTTTCTTCATTTTTAAACTTTTTTTATTGAAATATAACCTAACATAGAACACATAAATAAATGTCTAAGCACAACTTATGAGTAAACTGTTCAGCTAATTTTCACAAACTGAACACACCCTTGTGATCGGCATCTGGATAAAACATTTGTGTTATTATGTAAAAACTTTTGTGATAATAATTATTTGGAGACATGTTGAATTAAAGCTAGTCAAACAAGTTTACCACATAGGAGATATTCACAAATTCAGACTCCAGTGTCTACTCCCTGATGGTTCTCAAGTCAGGAGAGAAACGAGAAAAAATATATCTTGTCTATTCTTATAATTATTTTTTTCTACCTGGATAGAACTCAATTAGTGTAAATTGTGGCCTCTCCATCTTTTACACTTTTTCCCCCAGGAGAATGAGTAATCAATTGATAAATTTGGGACAAATGAATTAGACATGCTAACATTAGTTCTTCCCAAGAAGTAAACTCTGTATTGAGAGTGAGCTACCTCCAGGGAGCAAGCAGGATTGGCTTCACAAATGTATCACCTGTGTGGTCATATAGAACTTATTACTGAGAAGAGCCCTTCTTGGTTTAATTGTCTACTGTTGCCGTCTTGAAATTCTTAATAATTTCACCTTTAACCTGTATTATGGAAATGAAGTCCAGGAGGAAAATGGAGCACACTTAGGAGTAGAGTAGAGAAATGCAACATATACATCTACCATTGCTGTTGCTCTGTTAGCATAGGGTATTCGTAATGCCCCATAAACACAGAATTTCTGTGGACCCACCTTCCATGAGAGTTGAAAGAGATTTCAAAAGAGTTCAAGGTAAGCCTGTTATATCTCAGACTGAAAAAGTGGGAGTACTGACAACCTAGAGAGACCAAGTTTTCCATTCAAACCAGAACTTGCTTTGAATGCAGAAATAAGACAATGGTGTTCTAAGAAGCATGGACAACCAAGAGAGCCTTTCATATACATTATTACTCATGTTACTTCTCTGTATTAGCCAGCCACTACACTGAAATGAGGGCATAGATGGAAGGCGGAGAAATAGAGAAACCCTTGGTTTCTTTTCCTTTCAACCATTCCTTATTCATCAGTAGGCCAAAGGCAAAGTGTTGGTAGAATGGATATATATCAAGAAGTGAAATAAAAACAGTTGAGTTAGTTTTGTGCATCACTGACACAATTGTGTTAAGAACAAAATACATAGGTTATATATAAGCTACAAAATACAGATTGAGTAATTATGATAAATCTGCTGAGTTAAATTATCTTATAGTTTCACTTAAAACTGCCATCGCACAATATAAAATTGAACAGTAAAATTAATGCTTATAATTTAACTTTTCAATTTTCATTTAGTTAGAAAGACATTAAATAGCAAATAAAAATGTCCTAATTGGGAAAGAGAGACAGACCGTGAAACAAAGAAAAGAAACTTTTAATGTTTTAATACATTTTTCCAACTTACTAACAAAGTGACCCCACATTTTCACTTTGTGTCAGGCACCACATAGTATGCAGCTGAGTCTGGAGGAAAGCATTCTCCTCTGCCCTCAGGGACTAGATGTAACTCTCCAGGAGGGGAAGCCTGCTGTTATGACCAGGTAGCTAAGACTACCCAGTTCTTAGGTTTCACTGGTAAGCCAGTACGCTCTCATACTGAAGTGCATTTCCCAGCCTCACTTCTGTGAGTAATAAAGGTGATATTTGGGATTTTTCTATTACTTTTTGTTTTATTTTTCAACATCTGAATGTAGGAAGATACACAGATGTAACTGGTATCCAGTCTAATTTTGGACTACATTACATCCATAACTCAGGAAATCTGAGTAAAATCTGTGGATTGTACCAATGTCAACGTCCTAATGCTGAAGTTGTACTGTTTGGAAATTGAGTAACGTATACCTGGGGACTTCCCTGTATATTCTTTTGAAACTTCCTATAAGTCTGTAATTATCTAACAAAAAGCAAAAATTATAATAATTTTAAATTTATTAATTTTATTTTAATTAAACTACATTATGTTAGCTATTTTCCTGAAAATAATGATAATGTTAATAATACTTAAATGAATAATAACAGTTAATATGAACTATATTTACTGCATACCAAATATTATATTAAGACAGAACATGGTATAGGTAATGTTTATGTAGTAGGTTTTCTACAAAGATTTGAATAAATACATGAATTAAAGATAAGTAAATTATAATATTTGAGGCTATCAAGGAGGTAAGAAATTACTATAATATTATAGCCTGTGAGAAGAACAACATTACAAAATGAGTTTTGTTTTTAATGGCTTGAGGGAATTAGTAACATTAGACTTCAGTATAAAACTTGAACTATTACTTTAGTGCTAAGCTATAGTATATTTTTTCCAAAACTCTAATATAAATTTGATTAAATTACAGCCATCTTCCAGGAGTATGAAATTCCAATTATAAAGTCGGTATTAGCAATTTATTTTAGTTTACAAAGTATCACAATGACTCATGAAACCTACTATTTAGATAACTGCTTCCTTTTTAAAGCAGGGTAGCCAATCTCTGCATCTAGAAAAGGCAAGTCTTCAGGGAGGGAAATTTTGGAAAACTAACATTAAAGTTAATCACCTGGTAATTACGTTAAAAGATTATTCCATGAAGTGTGAAAATTATATGCTGACAAGCAAATAAAATTCAATTGTTGGTTCATGGTACACGTTTGTACATTTGGGAAAACCAAGATGTTTTTAAAAAGTCAAATTTTCAGTCAATATTTAGAGAAAGATCTTCATTACTCAGCAGAATCAAATTATGCAGTGATATATTATTTTAATTATAATTGAGATTCACTGAAATTATTACCAAATCCAGTTATATTCTTTCTACTAACTCAAGATCCTCTATTATGTGTCATCCCTGTCTATCTACAAATGAGATTTTAAATATTGCACCCCTATATATCTATTTCCTTCAAATATGGCACCTCAGTACTTTTCCATGTGAGTTTCATTATGGCGATTTTGTTTGGAGCATTCACTCCACCCCGCATACCTTTCTCTCTTCATTATACCTAGTAAAATCTCCCTGTGCTTTAAAATCCAGCTCACCAAAAACCGTTTATAGGTATTATAACTTATATGCCAGGCATTGTGCCAACATCCAAATTACCTCCTACGGTGTGGTGGGTACAATTATTATTCTTACTTTCCAAATGAGGAGATCTGGGGTTTGAAAATGTAAAGTAAGCCCAAACCTTAACAGCAGGATGCTGTGGATTTGGATTACATAAGAATTCTGACTACCCAGCCACACAGAGAGGCCCTGTGACTACAGAAAAAGGCAGAGAGGTCCAGTCATCATACTCATCAAAGCTTTAGGCCTGTGAGGGAAATCTACTTTTTTTTTTAAATCAAGACGAGAGTAGCTGCTCACGAAGTCAGTCAATGTCTCATGGAGATGCTTAATTTTTTACTTGGACCTTTCCCAAATTCCTGACCCATAACATTATAAGATTTAAGAAAGCATAAATTCCAAGAGAATTCAACATCCAGCCAGTCCTCTAAACTAAAATGCTAGATTATAGTCACACTCAAGACTCACCTTCTTAATTATTTAATTTACTCATTTCACTGGGGAGGAGAAATTAGATAATTAACAATAAACCTTAGTAACCAATGGATGGATATTGCAGCAAAATATTTCAGTATATTAATTTCTGTCTCTTGCCTGGAATCCTATATTAGTTACAGTCTAGAATGCACAATTCTGTGTATAAGTTTAATTCTAAGTTTAAGTTTTAATCCATCATTTTTCAATGGTTTCATACTTAAGAGAGAAGAAAGTCTTCTGCAGTATCCTTGAAAAGCACTCCGAATAAAATTTGCATTATTTCATACTTTTGAATCCTAACACCATTTTGACTTGCCTAGTAGATTCTGTCATAAATGGTGCTATCCAGAGAAATAAAAGTATTTATTTTGAAAACCCATAGGTATAAAATTCATAGACAAAATCAAATTTAGAAGTCAATTTAGAAGTTAGATTTCAAAGGCAGCAATATCCCAAAGTAGCCCCTAGTTGATTTTACCTTTCTCATTTTCTGCTTCTAGTTATTTTCACCTTCCTTTATCCCTTAAGAAAATATTTTTATTACTCAGTTATTTTAATGACAGCTTCTCTAATTAGTGTGTACAATGGCCTAAATAGGAAATTAGAAAACAATTGCTTAGCATGATAAGAACATTATTATGCTAAAGCACACATTACTATCTACATAAAATCCAGATGACATTAGCAATACCTAGAGTACTTGATACCTACACAGGTGCCAATAATATCTATTCCTGTCTATCACAGAGCCTGATATAACAGTTTACGGGGTTGATCTTTCAATTTCTTAATGCCATTCAAGCATCAAGAATTTCCAACTAAAATTTAAAGATTCATTTTTGTTCTGTTGATTTAAAAAAAATAAATTTTTTTCGAACCTTTTTGATGATGTGAAGTGGAAGGTGTATGTGTCCAGTGATCGTACTTAGTGGGATTCAGAAATAGGTGCAGAGAGTTATCTGTGGGTGGTGAAAGTCCCTTAACCACCAGGAATATTGATCCACAGCTTGAGATTTAGGTAAGCGAGAGAATAACCACACACATATCAAAATCTACCTGACATCCAAAACTAAAACATTAGAGAAGATTTTCCAAACCATTATTAACAAGTCCAGCTAGCTGCTAAGAGCATAGACTTTAAATCAGACTGACTTACGTTGGAATCCCAGCTTTGTTACTCATTATCTGTAATTCTAAGCCTTGGTTTTCTCACTCGTAAAATAGTCACAGTGATACTTAGTGATACTTTTATTACAAAAGAAATTTATTTATTATGTATTAAGTGGAGAACATTATATACTTGAGATAGCAGTAAACACAGTGGACAAAACACATGGCACTTACATTCTTTCAGAGGAAACAGATGATATAAAGAAGGCAAGAAGTGCTATGAAAAAAAAATAAGCAGACAAAAACATTAGAGGCTGCTGAGAAAATCGAGTATTAAATTTTTAAAAAGGCCTGTAATCCCCAAACTTTGAGAGGCCAAAGCGGGCGGATCACTTGAGGTCAGGAGTTCGACACTTGCCTGGGTAACACGGTAAAATACTAGGGAGGCTGAAACAGGAGAATTGCTTGAACCCAGGAGGTGGAGGCTGAAGGGAGCTGAGATCATGCCACTGCACTCCAACATGGGGGACAGAGTGAGACTCTGTCTCAAAAAACAAAACAAAAAGGAAATGATACTAATATATATAACAAAATAATTTAACCATTTGTCTAGAACACATGACAAGTTCTTAGGAGAAAAGGACCTATAAGTTCTCAGTGAAGAGAAGACATGAAGTAAAACGAGATTATGAATTAACACATGCCAGGAAAAACTCCTCATTTCTTTTACATTGGTAAAGGCTTGAAATTAAAGCAACTATGAATACAAAAACTTAAGGAAAAATACGTTCTCCTAAGAATTTCACACTCAGACAAACTTTATTTCCAGTGTGAAGGCTGAAACACTCCTTCCAATCAGATGATATCTGTTCTGAGTGCTTTAGTTATTTTCATAATGAAGGCAAACTCTACCCTCGGTAGAATAACTACATTTGAGGATTTTGTCAGAATATAATCTTGAACCTGTTTCCACTCAAGAAATTTCAAAACCTTGACTGTGACAAGCAATATTTATGGAGAACTTTCTGTAGGATATACTTTCCAATTTCATTGGCAAGCATTCCTCAAATTGTGTTCATGTGAATATTAATATTCCCAGAATCATTAGTAGAGAAACATCCGTGAACCTGGGAGGCGGAGCTTGCAGTGAGCTGAGTTCCCGCCACTGCACTCCAGCCTGGGCGGCAGAGCGAGACTCCGTCTCAAAAAAAAAAAGAGAAAAGAAAAAAAGAGAAACATCAAGGAAAATTTCTGTGATAAAACGTCAATAACACACTAAACTCACCTAAGTTAAAAATAATTCTCTTCCACAAGACTCCTCAGAGCCTGATAACAAACTACGGTTCCTACGCTTACGATGGTGAGAGGTAAATAAAAAGGTGAAATTTGGGTGCAAATGCTAATATTAGTGTATCTGTGCCCTAGAGTGGTGGTCTTTGGGATTATTCAGGCTCTTTAGTAGGTTTAACGCTAGCTTGCATTTCCTACTCCTACTCTTTTTAACCTCACTTTTTTTTTAAGTTAAAACGTTTAATATTGTGATATTATTATACGCTTTTTCTGAAGCAAAATTAAACATTTTCTTAGAATAAGACAGTACTAAATAAATGATTAAGTAATTGATATTTTACAGTAGAAGCTTAAATGAACAATAAACATGTAATGCAAAAGAAGTTTGTGGTAGACCAAGTAACGACCACCCAAAGATGTCCACTTCATGCTTTGCAGTGTCTCTGAATATCTTACATGGCAAAAGGGACCCTACAGATGTGATTAAGTTAAAGATCATAAAATGGAAGATTATTAGGATTTGTCATGTAGGACCAATATAACCACAATGGTGCTTATAAGACAGAAGGTGGAAACAAATGAGTCATGGAAGGAGGTATGATGATGGAAGCAGAAATCAGAGAAATGCAGCCACTAGCCAAGAGACACAGGCAGACCCTAGACATTGGAAGAGACATTGAACACATTATCTCCTAATAGCCTCCAAAAAGAATGCAACTCTGCAGAAACTCTGATGGTTTTCGTGCTGTAAGAGCCATTCTGAACTTCGGATTTCCAGAACTGTTAAGACCTTAAATGTACATTATTATATAATTCTAAATTTGTGGAAATTTGTTACAGCATCCGCAGGAGTATAGTACAAGACTTTAATGAGATACACTTTACTCCTACCAAATTGCCCTTTTTTTGTTCCCTAGGTGACACTAAATGTTTAGTAAAGTTGAGTAAAAATAGAACTAATGTCCACCACTGATAAAGTATAAACTGAAACATTTTCAGAAAGTAAGCAGCATAGACAAAGGTCTAAATCCTTAAAATAATTTTAATATTTTGACCAGGTACTACATTTCAGGAATTTAAGAGGAGAAAATAATTAGATATGTGTGTAAATACCTTTACAACATGCTGTGCATTCAAACATTACACATGCTGAAACTAGATTAGCTTAAATGGTTTGGATAAACTTTACTGTATCCATGCAAAGAAATATATTACACAGTTGTCAACTGCATTAAATGCCAAAGGAAAGAGACACCTAAGTTATTGTATATTATAGCTATAAAGTTATAAATTATAACTATAAATCAATATTGTGAAAGAAAAATATTAATAGGAAATATACTAATATGACTCATTTTTGAATGAGATGTGTGATGTGTATTTTTGCCTTTACATTGTCCTGATTTTTTTTCATTTTTTCATGAAGGGTTAATACATGACTTCCATAGCCATAAAAAGTGAATATGAAATATATATTTAACATGTTATTATGAGGAAACTCAATAAATAAAACGTATCATCACTGTTATGCTGGAAACAAATGTTGTAAGCCCAGAATCCTCACAGTAAGATAGCATCATTCCGTTAACTGATAGTTGGAAAGCTGTTGGCTGGTCTGTCTGTGAATTCAATTGTTAATCTGTATTCTATATATTTTTTAATATTAAAAATCATTTTTAAATGTAAACTAAATTATTGTTATAATTTAAAAAATCAACTAAGGTGCCAGGAATTGTGAATCATCACCACAGGGTTAACAATAAGAAGCTATATGACTTTCAGTTGTTTCCTTTAACCTTCTGGAATACAATTTTCTCACCTAAAAAACAAAGATGTTTCACTAGATGATTAGTCAATTAATTTTTGGTTTTCCAATTGTGACTCTTATAAGGATCTAAAATATTTATGCCACACACCCCTTCTGAGAAGAAACTGTTGTTGCTCTAATATTCCTGCCTAAATCTTAACAATATTCCCCATAAATTTCTCTGTAATCCTTTTTCACTCTTTACATGCCTTCATGTCTCTTCTAGTCGATTAGATAAGGATGTCTGTTCCACTCTGAGCCGTTACATTCAAACCTACCTATAAAGGTCAAGGGAGCTAAGAGGCCAAAGAAAGGGACTGATAAATCCAGTTTCTCAGAAAGAAACATTTAATAGAGGCTTATGAACAGAAGCAAGGTCTCGGCCGTGGGATGGTGGATCCCACACCAAACGCCAGAAAGTGTTCTTTATATAGCAAGCTGTTTTGGTAAAATATGTGCAGCTGGTCATGTCTCAGACCCTTTTGTGAAACTATTGATTGCTGAGGAAGTTAGATAGTATCTTTATGAGGGATTATCTATGCTACAGGCATTGTTTCTTGGCCTTGCTGCAGGAATACCTTGCTAGCAGGAGTCAAATATCAGTCATTATACCTGCTGAGTTTCAAGATGACATCACTCCTGCCATGCAACAGTCTATTTTCCTATAGTTCCTTTATTGCTATACATTATTTTATTTATTCACAATCATTCAGCAAGAGTCATATGCCCAGTGATATATGGGGAAGTTATTTGAAGGTTACAATATACTATTTGAAAAAACCATTAAATGTATGCAGAACAGTCACTCTTCAATTGGAAAGTGTGGTAGGCCAGTGAAATAAAATAAAACTACCTCCCTGTTATTTAATATATGATTTCACATAAGTATGAAATTAAGTATTATAAAATTCCTGTTCAGATCCACATTTGCTACCAAAATAGGTAAGTCCATTTATAAGTACTTTTCAGAAAAATATAGTGTAATTATGTAATAAAGGGAAATTTGAAAATATTTTCCTGGAAAATTATTTAAAACTAACCAAATGTAATAGAAAACTGGAGAGATTTTCTTAAAAACATTTTCAAAATCCAGTTAGAAAACTATTATTCTAGAAAGAAAACTTGCTGTGCTAGTAGACATGTTTTTAGTATATTGAACAAATAGATATTTCAAACTATAATGAAAGCAGAACCTTTTTTTCCTCTATCAATTTGATGGAATTATCTTAATACCTAGTCAAAATAGTTCAGTAGAAGATCACACAGAGAATATCCAGAAGAGAAAGGATAAAGAAAATAACAAAAATCTGTGCTGAAATGATAGACACTTTATTGTAATCCATGAAAGATTATTAAATTAGATATTTTAATTCTTTTTCTTTGCCATCTTATCAATCTTCGCAGACAATTCGGCATATAATCAATAAAATATTCCTAGGAGCAAGTTCACCTAAAATTGGCTGCAGTGTTTTATACTATTGAGATCATAATTCTAGGCTATTACCTTTTCTAACAAAAAGTCAGCTTTCAATGAAATCCAGCAGAGAAAATTATGTGTGCCTGGGGGGTAGAATACTTTTCACCTTATAGGCGCTCAAATCGAATCTTTTTTACTTACCATCTATTGTTCATACTGCCATCATAAATTTTAAAGATTTCACGAATTCACTTCAAATAAAACAATGACCATTTTTCTACTGAAATTCCTTGATATGTCCCAACAGAAAACACCACATTCCACATTTTCTGCAATCATTCTACGTATACGATTTTCTTGAGATGGAAAGCAAAGAAACTTCACAGTAGAGAAAATAAACACTGCTCTACTTTTAGAGTTTGGCTTTTCAGGAGAACGTAATATAAGAGAAAAAGTTTCAGCCTACAAATGTACATGACAAAATAAATATTTGTACAATACTTTCCAACACAAAGGAAAGGAAACAAAAAATTTGGAGAGTAGGACATTTTGCCCAAAGATAATTAAGGGATTTATTCACAAAAAGGGAAAGCATTAAACTGAGTTGTATAGAAAATGAATAAGCCTGAGATAATTTTTATCTCGAAAGAAGGTATCACGGATCTTGTATGGGGAAGTGTGCAAATGGATTTAAGGAACACATTGGGATGGAAGACAGAAGTCTGGAGTCACAGCAAGGAGGAAAAAAAGCCATCAGTTCCTGAAAGATGAGTATAGTAGGTACTCATAGTAAGTACTCATAGTACTATAGTAAAGTACCTACTATAGATGAGTATAGTAGGTACTTTATATAGGTATAAAGCACAGGAAGTTAATAAATTCAATATGAGAAAACTTTTTAAAATTTAAAACATAGTCTCTTTAAGCACACCAGTTTAGTTATTAGATAAGTTTTAATATTTACAAACATTCCTGAAAAATAAAATGGAGATTTAAAGGGAGAAAATAAAGCTGGTATTGTGATATGTTTTAATTTTCATATTGAATTGTAAAAGATTATGGCTATCTCACCAATATTAATTGAAAAGTAGAGGTTCTTTTTTAAGTGAATCCTATTTTTAGGTTTAAATTTCAATATGTTGATTAATAACTGAATAAATAAATGGATAAATACATAAGAAAAGGACAAATCTTAGTATGTATTTAAAGTTATCATATCTTTTATTATTCTTTAAAAGGGGAAAGCATAATCATACAATTAGATTCTCAGGCTCACAATCCCCTAAGTAATTTCCACTGTTCTACTGAGGCAAAAATGTATTACTTGTATCCGTTTTCGTATACTTGCAAATGTGTTTGCTGGAATACTATATTTAAGCATGTACAATTACCGACTTGCTTACTAGTTACTATTGAAAATAACCAATTCTAAGTTTTTGGCTTCTTTAGTATCTTAGCTTAAACCAAATCTGTGTGGTAGACCAGTATCCCATCACACTGTTTATCTTTCTTCTATTGCAATAATTTGCTTAAATCATTTCAATTTAGATTTTTCCCTTTCATTCCTGTGGCTGCCACCTCTCAGGAGCCCTTTACTGAAGGTCTGGCTTATCTCTCTGCTTTCAGGATGTGCTCACCATTGAATCTTTCTTCCTTCTCTGCACACCAACACCAACACCAGTGTCTCTAAAATCTTGCAAATAATCATCTCCCAAAAAATATTTTTTCCAGATTAAAGACTGTTCAATAGGAGCTAGTTATCTATTCACAAATCCAAAACTATTGTATTTGTAAAGCCTTTTATTAACCGCAGTTACTTTTACACCAATCTAATACATTTGCTTATTACCTGTTTCTCCCAAATTTATTTTCTTCACACTTTCTCAGTATAGTTATCCCATTTTAGCCAGGCTTACCTCTTCTTTGTTTCTCAAACCTCCATAGACACTCCATTGGCATTTGTGCCTTTATGTTTTTTTGTTCATTTGTTTTTAATTGTTTACTCTTTACCAAATGTGTCTCCAAACTCTTTGGAATGTCTTCCTTTATCCTTCCCACATAACCAAGTAGTATTCATTATTTAACTACCAAATCAAATTTAATTACCAAAGATTATAATCAGTCTTCTAGACATATGAATACTAATTGCATGTTGAATTCTATAGTTTCATAGTTCACTATGTTCTGATTTGGTAAGTACACAACACCAAAAGACATTCTGTTTTATTTCAAGTACAAGCATAGAAAGAATCATCCAAAACATGTATGAGTTGTTCTTAATGAATGATTTAACCATACAAACTTATTAGATGTATTTACAGAGATAGGCTCTAACAATCA
The DNA here is from genome assembly GCF_049350105.2 of Macaca mulatta. NCBI lineage: Eukaryota > Metazoa > Chordata > Mammalia > Primates > Cercopithecidae > Macaca > Macaca mulatta. The sequence continues at coordinate 114,698,982 of NC_133412.1, forward strand.
TGAATGAAGTCAAGATCTCTCCTCTACCTGTTATTCTCTTATCACCCCACCTCCTTCCTTAACCCGTTTAACCCATGCATCTCTGACATCTTCATGACACAGAACTTTCCTGAGTGGAATCTTTTTTCTAACACCTGGTATGTTTCCCTGGTGAGTCACTTCCTCTGTACCTATGAACCAACATATTCTTCCTTTCTCCATTTCTTCATAATCTTCATTCTTCTCTTATTTCCTTCTTCAACTTCTGTCTCTCTCTATATATACATACATATATATACACACACACACAGATAGATGTATACATATATATACACATCTATCTGTGTATATATACATATATATACACACATATACACAAAAAGTCAGCTTTCAGTGAAATATATGTGTATAGTCTCATCTATTCAAATGACTTCACCTGTCTCTTGTAGGTGATAAAATTGTGGATCTTTGTATCTCCTTTTTGGTATCTCTCCTAAGTTCCATACTCACATTTCCAAGAGTTTACACAATGTTTTCATCTGGATCCCTCTTTGCATATTACTTATGATAGACTTCTTGATTACTTTCCTTTTCCAAATACATGTTTTTTTCCTTTACTATGTAATTAGTATCTTCTCAGGTATTCTTAACAAATATCTCAGTTATGTTTTCTTCTATCTTCCCCAGTCTCTGATGTCTTTCTTAGCAGTATTATTCCCTTCTTGATATGGAACATGTAAAGGAAAATGTTTGTTTTTTTTTGTTTGTTTGTTTCTTTGTTTGGAACAAAACTACTAGAAACTTGTTTATCTTACTTAGGTAATGTTCCAAAAAAGATAGTAGACATTTCATTAAAATAAACTACATTTTCTTTCAAAGGCAAAACAAATGTTTTAATTGTTTAAAAAGTACATTAATAATCACCATTCTGACTGGCCTGAGATGGTATCTCCCTGTAGTTTTGATTTGCATTTCTCTAGTGATTGGTGATGATGATCTTTATTTTTTATGTTTCTTGGCCACATAAATGTCTTCTTTTGAAAAGTGTCTGTTCATATCCTTTGCTCACTTTTTGATGGGGATATTTGGTTTTTCTTGAAATTTTTTTTAAGTTTCTTGTAGATTCTGGATATTAGACATTTGTCAGATGGATAGATTGCAAAAATCTTTCTCCCATTCTGTGGTCTGCCTGTTCACTCTGATGCTAGTTTCCTTGCCTGTGCAGAAGCTCTTTAGTTTAATTAGATCCCATTTGTCAATTTTGGCTTTTGTTGCAATTGCTTTAATAGATGCTGGTGAGGGTGTGGTGAAACAGGAATGCTTTTACACTATTGGTGGGAATGTAAATTAGTTTAACGATTGTGGAAGACTGTGTGACCATTCCTCAAGGATCTAGAACCAGTAATATCATTTGACCCAAATTTCCATTACTGGGTATATACCCAAAGGATTATAAATCATTCTACTATAAAGATACATGTACACCTATGTATATTGCAGCACTATATACAATAGCAAAAACATAGAGCCAACGCAAATGCCCATCAATGATAGAATGGATAAATAAAATGTGGCACATATATACCATGGAACACTATTCAGCCATAAAAATCAATGAGATCATGTTCTTTGCAGGAAAATGAATGAAGCTGGAAGCCATCATTCTCAGCAAAGTAACACAGAAAGAGAAAACCGAACACTACATGTTCTCACTCATAATTGGGAGTCGAAAAATGAGAACACATGGACACAGGGAAGGGGACAACACACACCAGGGCCTGTCAGGGAGTGGGGGACAAATGGAGGGAGAGCATTAGGACAAATACCTAATGCATGTAGGGCCTGAAAGGAATGAGGCACATCCCCCATATATCTCCCAACCTCCTGAGCCCAGCACAAACACATTCCTCCATATTTCTTTCAAACTTCAGAAAACATCACCTGGGAGATCTCCGATAAGTAATGCTAAATGTAGAATGTTAACCAATTGTAATGCTGTAACCGAGAGAATTACCTTGTTCCCTATAACTTTACATATCCTGTTTACATCGGGCTATAAAAAGCAAGCACTCGCATTGTTCGAGGCCCTCCTGTATGCTATGGAATGGAGGGACCAAGTTCGAACTTGTAGTAAAGATCCTTGCCGCTTGGCTTTGACTCTGGACTCTGGTGGTCTTCTTTGGGGAACAAACGGTCTGGGCATAACATCTGGGGGCTCGTCCGGGATTCCCCAAGCCCACCAGATCCGTGGTCAACGGATCTACTAAGATCGATCTACTGATAGGTAAGCCCGCTCGTCTCCGTTTGTCTGTCTGTTTCTGTTCTGAATCTGAATCTGTGACTCGCGAGGTCTGAAACTGGAGCTGGCTCAGTCCTGGCAGACGCTCTATAGGACAGCCAGCGGAGACCAGTGGGAAACGTCCCCTGGCTCTCGTCTGATCTAAATTGCGATCCGAGCTGCTGGAGCGCGATCGCAATCTGAGCGGCTAACTCTGACCCGGGCTTCCGGTGGGCGCTTGCGATCCGAGCTGCCAGAGCGCGATGGCGATCCGAGCGGCTAACTCTGACCTGGGCTTCCGGTGTGCACTCGCGATCCGAGCGGCTAACTCTGACCCGGGCTTCCGGTGCGCACTTGTGATCCGAGCTGCCGGAGCGCGATCGCGATCTGAGTGGCTAACTCTGACCCGGGCTACCGGTGCACGCTTGCGATCTGTGCTGCCGGAGCGCGCTTGCGGTCTGTGCTGCCGGAGCCGCTTGCGGTCTGTGCTGCCGGAGCGCAATCGCGGTCTGAGCAGCTAACTCTGACCCGGGCTACCGGTGAGCGCTTGCGGTCTGTGCTGCCGGAGCACGCTTGTGGTCTGTGCTGCCGGAGCACGATCGCGGTCCGAGCAGCTAGCTCTGACCCGGACTGCCAGAGCGCGCTTGCGACTAGATATTATTAATTAGCCAGATTTCCTTTACAGGGATTCTAACCCATATTCCTTTACAGGAAGAGACTACAAACTAGTACAGGATGGGTAATACCCAGAGCACTCCCCTATCTCTCCTTATAAGTAATTTCAAAGATGTAAGAGCAAGGGGCCATGATCTTAGTTTGGAAATCAGGAGGGGAACACTCATTACCCTATGCCGCTCCAAATGGCCTGCCTTTGATGTGGGGTGGCCACCCGGAGGGACGTTCCGACTTGCTGTCATCACTAGAGTAAAGTCCAAGATTTTCCTACCTGGGCATGCGGGCCACTTGGATCAAATCCCATATATCCTCATATGGCAGGACCTTGTTGAGAACCCGCCTCCTTGGCTGTCACCTTTCCAATTAGCCCCTGAACCTTCTAAGGCACTGGTTGCTCAGCCACTAAAATCCAAGCAACCAACTGCCCCCCTCATCCTGTTCTACCTAATAGCGGGGACCCACTGTTCACAGAACCCCCTCCGTACCCCTCCGGGCCCCAGGCCCCAGCCCCCCCGGCTGAGCTGCGGGAAGGAGCAGGCGGATGGGAGGTGGCTAATGCACCCGGACCCACCCCCCGGGCTCAGCTGCGGGAGGAAGCAGGCGGACGGGAGGCGGCCAGCACACACGGACCCGCTGAGAGTGAAAGTATCTCTGAAGGGCCGGCGGGGCGGACGCGAGGGCGCACTTCGTGGGCTAGCCCCCCCCAGCCGCCTGACTCCGCAGTGGCTCTACCCCTTCGGGAAATAGGACCCCCAGATGACACGGGAATCCCCAGACTCCAGTACTGGCCATTCTCTACGTCCATTCTATACCAGTGATCTGTATAACTGGAAGACCCAGAGTGCTCGGTTTTCAGACAACCCCAAAGATTTAATGGCTTTACTGGATAGTGTCATGTTCACCCACCAGCCCACTTGGGATGATTGTCAGCAGCTCCTCCAAATCTTTTTCACAACGGAGGAGTGAGAGAGAATACAGGTAGAAGCTAGAAAGCTAGTCCCGGGGGAAGACGGTCAACCGACTGCCAACCCCGACCTCATAAACACGACTTTTCCTCTGACCAGGCCGGCTTGGGACTACAACACGGCAGAAGGTAGGGGACGGCTACGCCTTTATCGCCAGACTCTAATGGCGGGTCTCCAGGCAGCTGCTCGCAAGCCCACTAATTTGGCTAAAGTATACTCTGTTCTGCAGGGAAAGACAGAGAGCCCAGCTACCTACTTAGAAAGATTAATGGAAGCTTTTAGACAGTACACCCCCATAGATCCAGAGGCTCCAGGAAGTCAGGCAGCTGTTGTAATGTCCTGGAAGCAGACTGTTCTGCAGATCCCCAGGCCACAATCCACCCGACAAGTGAGGGAATTCCTGGGGTCAGCAGGATTTTATAGACTATGGATACCTAGGTTCGCAGAACTGGCTAAACCCTTGTATCAGGCAACATGGGGGCAACAACCATTTAATTGGACAGACGAAGCCGAGTCGGCTTTCCAACAGATCAAAACCACCCTACTCTCTGCGCCTGCACTGGGACTACCTGATGTCACCAAGTCCTTCCACTTATACGTGGACGAGAGTAAGGGTGTCGCCAAGGCGGTAATAACTCAGAACTTAGGCCCCTGGCGGAGGCCGGTTGCCTACCTGTCAAAGAAGTTAGACCCAGTGGCTGCCGGGTGGCCCTCTTGTCTCCGAATGATTGCGGCCACGGCTCTGATGGTACAAGATGCTGATAAACTTGTCATGGGTCAAGAATTGCGGGTTGTTACCCCACATGCCATCAAAGGTGTACTCAAACAGCCACCTAGTCGATGGATAAGTAACGCCCGGCTCACCCACTACCAAGGACTACTACTAAATCCTATCAGAATAACCTTCCTGCCCCCAACGATCTTAAATCCTGCCTCGCTGCTGCCCAACCCAGACCTGGACGCGCCACTCCATGATTGCACCGAGATACTAGCTCAGGTGCACGGAGTTCGAGAGGAACTGAAGGACCGCCCACTCCCTGACGCTGACCTCGTCTGGTTCACTGATGGGAGCAGCTTCATGCCTCAAGGCCAGAGGTATGCTGGAGCGGCAGTGACTTCAGAGACTGAGGTAATCTGGGCGGAACCCCTGCCCCCGGGGACATCAGCCCAGAAGGCCGAACTGATAGCGCTCACCCAAGCTCTTACCTTAGGGGCAGGGAAAAAGCTGACAGTATACACAGACAGCCGATATGCTTTTGCTATGGCGCACATACATGGGGCCATTTGCAGGGAGCGAGGGTTACTAACGGCTGAAGGAAAAGAGATAAAAAACAAGCAAGAGATCCTAGCCCTGTTAACAGCGCTATGGAAGCCAGAAAAGTTAGCCATTGTGCATTGCCCAGGGCATCAGAAACCAACCACTCCAACTGCTGAAGGCAACTTTCTGGCAGACCAAACTGCAAGAAATGTGGCAAAGGCTCCCAGCCAACTCCTTGCACTCCAGCTCCCTGACCCGGGCCCCCGGGACTTGCCATATTTCCCTGATTATTCAGAACAAGATCTCCAGTGGATTGACAAGCTTCCCCTGAAACAGATCCAGAATGGGTGGTGGACTGATACTAATGACCAAACCATCCTACCAGAAAAAGTAGGACAACAAGTGTTAGAACACATCCACCGAACCACCCACCTGGGTGCTCGGTGGATGATAAACCTGATCAGACGCTCTAAGCTCAAATTCAGACATACAGCCGAGACAGCCAGCAGCATCGTGACAAGTTGCAAAGTCTGCCAGCTTAACAACGCCTACCCCCAGTCCCAGGCTGCAGTGGGAACAAGGCTTAAGGGAACCAGGCCCAGTATCTACTGGGAAGTAGATTTTACTGAAATAAAGCCAGGAAAGTACGGGTATCGGTACTTACTTGTCTTTGTAGATACTTTTTCAGTGTGGACTGAAGCATTTCCAACCAAAAGAGAAACTGCTCAGGTTATAGTAAAGAAAATTCTGGAAGATATCCTCCCCAGGTATGGCTTCCCCATCCAGATAGGGTCAGATAATGGGCCGGCCTTCGTCGCTAAGGTAAGTCAGGATTTGGCTTCCATCCTTGGGGCAAATTGGAAACTACATTGCGCTTACAGGCCCCAGAGTTCAGGACAGGTAAAAAGGATGAATCAGACCTTAAAAGAGACCTTAACTAAATTGACTATAGAGACTGGCACTAATTAGGTGGTCCTTCTCCCGTACGCTCTGTTCCAGGCCCATAATACCCCTTACAGACTAGGCCTTACCCCTTACAAAATCATGTATGGCAGACCCCCACCCCTGGTTCCCAGCTTAAAAGATGATCTGCTTAAGTCTGAAACAGAAAATGTCTCTGAATTCTTATTTTCCCTACAAGCCTTGCAGAAAATTCATCAAGAAATCTGGCCCAAGCTGAAGGAACTATATGAGACCGGTCCCCCACTGACACCCCATCCATACCAGCCGGGAGACTGGGTCCTGGTTAAGCAACACTGACAAGAGACCCTAGAACCCAGGTGGAAGGGACCACTCCAGGTACTCCTGACCACACCCACTGCCCTAAAGGTAGAAGGCATCGCGTCGTGGATCCACTACACCCACGTCAAGCCAGTGGACCCAACCTCCGACCTTCTGGGACCAGTCACGGCAGCGGCTGAAGCACCGGCCATGTGGACTGTGGACAGAGCTAAGAACAACCTCCGAAACCTCTCATATGCCCCTATCCTAAACGTGCCCCTATACCTAAACCCCAGTCAGGAGAAGTTTCCCTACTGCTTCTCAGGAACCAATTCCAGCCTCTGCAGCATCACTGCAGTGCCCCCTAATATCACCATAAGGGCTCCGCCGGGCATATTCTTCTGGTGTAATGGGACATTATCTAAGGACCTATCTAGTCCCTCTGTTACCAACCTACTGTGTCTTCCTGTCACGTTAGTTGCCCAGTTGACTCTACTAACTGCTGGCGAGTTCCTAGGGTACACCTGTAACGGGACTAGTACTGCTATTCACCCAGTCCCTAGACCGAGACCTGCACGAGCCATATTTCTCCCCCTCATTGCAGGAATCTCCCTCACCGCATCCCTCATTGCGGCCGGGATGGCGGGGGGAGCCCTAAGTCACACCCTCATAGAAAGCAACAAGTTGTACCAACAATTTGCCGTTGCTATGGAGGAGTCAGCTAAGTCCCTTGCATCCCTTCAGCGGCAGCTCACGTCCCTAGCTCAAGTAACCTTGCAGAACCGGAGGGCCCTAGACCTACTCACTGCTGAAAAAGGTGGTACATGTATGTTTCTAAAAGAAGACTGTTGTTTCTACATAAATGAATCAGGGCTTGTAGAAGACCAGGTCCAACAGCAAGTTAAGCACTGAAGTAAAAACATGGCAGTTTGCTTCAGCTGCAAACCAATGGTGGAATTCCTCTATGTTTTCTCTGTTAGCCCCCTTCCTTGGACCCCTGCTAAGTCTACTATTTCTGCTAACCGTAGGACCTTGTGTTGTTAACGGAATTTTGCAGTTTGTCAGAGAAAGGTTTGACACTGTTCAGCTCATGGTCCTCAGAGCCCAATACCAACCTGTAGACGCTGAAACAGAGTCAGACTTATAAGACCCAAGATTGGCTCTAGAGTTACCTGAAAAGAAGGGGGGAATGAAAGGAATGAGGCACATCCCCCATATATCTCCCAACTTCCTGAGCCCAGCACAAACACATTCCTCCATATTTCTTTCAAACTTCAGAAAAACATCACCTGGGAGATCTCCGATAAGGAATGCTAAATGTAGAATGTTAACCAATTGTAATGCTGTAACCGAGAGAATTACCTTGTTCCCTATAACTTTACATATCCTGTTTACATCGGGCTATAAAAAGCAAGCACTCGCATTGTTCGAGGCCCTCCTGTATGCTATGGAATGGAAGGACCAAGTTCGAACTTGTAGTAAAGATCCTTGCCGCTTGGCTTTGACTCTGGACTCTGGTGGTCTTCTTTGGGGAACAAACGGTCTGGGCATAACAGGCCCTGCATATTCTGCACATGTATCCTGGAACTTAAAGTAAACTTTTTTAAAAAGTATATTATCCATATTCTTTAGATTGCACAGTTTGAAGTTGCATGATAAAATTATTGCAGGTGTCATTGTTAGGAAACTACATTTATTAGAACATACTTGCATTTCTTGAAATTGCCCTTCCCTTCGTAATAGGATTAGCCAAAGGTTAGATTGCACAAATGTGACTAATGATTTCTTTATACAAGTAACAGATTGTAGAAGTCCACAAAACTGAAAAGAGTACAGAAAAAAAGCATTAAAAAAATGTATAAACACATCTTGAACATTCTAGACCACCACGGAGAGTTTTAAGAATAAGTAGATCTTTCACATTTCCAAATGATCCAAGAATAGAAAATTAATTTTTTTGCAAGCTAGATAAATGTCTAGGTAGGATCAGCAGGGCAAACCAACAACTGGAAAATGAAGTGTCTTTATCAATCTCTCCCAGGACTTCTGTCTGTTTTTCTCTTTGCCTCTGTTTCTACTCTGATACTGGTGATTTTCTACTCTTCGCTTCTCATTTCATTTTTGAACAACTTCTCTAAGATAGAAATCAATAGGGCAACAGGGATTATACAGGATGCTTTAAACTTTCAGATGGACAGCTTCCTTGTCTGGGAGTTACCACAAATGACTTTCCCTGAGAAACCACCTCTGGTTTCATAAAACCACTGTTTTATAAAAGGTCTTCTTTCTGCTATTCTATGCACCCAAGGTTTGAAATTCATTATTTTTTGAGCTGTACCTTGATACCTATTGTAAAGCCTTTCATTGATTGACAGATGCCAGCAAGGAAAGTTTCCATGTGGTAAATCATAAGACATACTGTACTTAGAAAGCAGGAACAAGAATACACCTGTTAACAAAATTTTGCCTCTTTTAAAACTGATAAAATTATTTAGTTGATAATTCTTCCCTTGATATACAAAATATAAAATTATCTGTCATACTATTGCATAGAATTTTATTGTTAAAAGTAGCATTATTTATTTTTTGACAAAGCATTTTACTTTTTGCAAATTAAGAGAAAGCCTAAATCAAAATATTTGTTTTACGGATGTAATGCCATCACAGTTGACTAATATTTAGCCACTCGCTAAGGGCAAAATGTTGATGAATGATGTGTTAGATCTGTCACACAACTAAATATAAACTAAATTGAACAAAGGAAGATGAAAGAGAGGTTTATTTCTCCAATTTCTAGGAAGCAAGTTTAATAAAGGAGAAAAAAAATCTTCCATCAATGGTATTTTTCAGCAATTAAAATATAAAAAACTATGAATATATTGACATTCATAATGTATATAGATAATTTTATATATTATATACTTATATGTGATATGTTGTTACCTACCTCAATATATACACATTTTATATAATACATTAAGCATTCATTATTTTTATTATATACATACTATGCAATATGTATGTCCAATATTTTAATGTAGCAAAATATATATAACAAAAATTTTTACTATCTTGACTACTACTAAGTATTAATACATTAATAAGTATTATGAATACTTTATATTAATATATTCATATTGATTTGCAACCATTTCTCCCAGCCGTGTCCAGAACTCATTTATTCTTGAAAAATTGAAATTCTATAGCAATTAACCAATAACCACCTCTTTCCCCCTCCCCTCAGACCCTGAAAACAAGCTTTCTACTTTCTGTCTCCATAATTTCAGTTACTCTAAGTACTTCATGTAAGTGGAATGATATAATGTTTTATATTTCATGCTTGACATTTTACTTATAATTTCCTCAAGATTCAACTATGTTATGACATATATTATAATTTCCTTCCTTTATAATGCTGAATAATTTTCAATGAATGCATGTATCACATTTTGCTTATCCATTTATCCATTCATGGCATTAGAGTAGCTTCCATGTTTTGCTATTGTAAATAAGGCTGCTATGAATATGGATGTTCTAATATCTCTATATTACCCTCTTTGCAATTCTTTCAAACAAATATCCAGAAGTGAAATTGCTGTATCATATGCTAATTACATTTTTTATTTTTTTCAGGAAACACCATACTATTTTCCGCAAACATCTGTATCACTTTACATTCTCACCAACAGTGTCCAAGTTTTCTAATGTCTCTGTATGCTTGCCAATATATTTTCCATTTTTATAATAACCAGTCTAATGAGTGTGATGTGGTATCCAATTGTAATTTTGATATGTACTTCCCTAATTTTTAGTGACTTTGAACATTTCACAATTTTTTGAGCAACATTAGTTGGGTTGTTTTTTGTTGTTTTTAGTTTCAAGAGTTCTCTGTATATTCTGTGTAATAATACTTCGTCATATATATAATTTCCAAGCATTTTCTCCCATTTTGTGGGTTGCCTTTTCACTATGTTGGCAGTGTCTTTTGATGTACATTTAAAAAAAAAATTCCTTAAGTCCAATTTGTCTACTTTTTATTTTGTTTTCTGTGCCTTTGGTGTCATATTCAAAAAATAATTGCCAAATTTAATGTTTTGAATTTTCTTCCTATATTTTATTCTAAGGGATTTTTAGTTACAGGCTTTACATTTAGATCATAGATCATTGAGTTAATTTTTATATGTGGTGTTAGGTAAGGTCCAACTTTGTTCTTTTTTATGTGAACATACTGTATGTTTTTCCGGCAGCATTTGTTGGAAAGATTGACTCTTCCTCTTCAAATCGTCTTGGCACCCTTGTGGAAAATCATTTACACATATATTTTAAGGTTTATTTCTAGACTCTATTTCATAGGTCTGTATGTCTCTTTTTATGCTAGTACCACACTGTTTTCATTACTATTGCTTTATAGTAAGTTTTGAAATCAGCTTGGTAGTGTATCCTCTAGCTTTGTTATTCTTTTTCAGGATTGTTTTAGCTATTTGGGGTCCCTTGAGATTCCATATATATTTTAGTATGGGTGTGTGTAATTCTAAAAAACATATCATTGTGATTTTTGATAGGGACCGCATTAAATCTGTAGATAGCTTTTGGTAATACTGACATCTTAACAATACTGAGGCTTCCAATGCACGAACATGGATATCTTTTGATTTCTTTTTTTTCTTTTTCTTTTTTTTTTTTTTGAGCAACATGGCTGTTTATTTCACCTGGGTACAGGGGCTGGATCCGAAAAGAGAGTAGGGGAAGGGAGATAAGGGTGGGGCCGTTTTATAGGACTTGGGTAGGTAAAGGAAAATTACAGTCAAAGGGGGGTTGTTCTCTGGCAGGCAGGAGTGGGGGTTACAAGGTGCTCAGTGGGGGAGCTTTTTGAGCCAGGATGAGCCAGGAAAAGGAATTTCACAAAGTAATATCGCTTAAGGCAAGGACAGGCCATTTTCACTTCTTTTGTGGTGGAATGTTATCAGTTAAGGCAGGGCAGGGCATTTGTACTTCTTTTGTGATTCTTCAGTTACTTCAGGCCAGCTGGGTGTATACTTGCAAGCTGTATATGCGATGCTTGGCTTGGGCTCAGAGGCCTGACATTCCTGCCTTCTTTTGATTTCTTTATGCCTTCTTTTATTTTCTCAGCAATATTTTGATGTTTTAATTATACAGTATTTTACTTCCTTGGTCAAATTAATTTCTAAGTATTTTATTCTTCTCGATGCAATCGTAAACAGAATCATTTTCTAAATTTTCTTTTCGGATTATTCATTATTAGTGTATGGAAACATAATAGATCTTTCTGTGTCAACTTTGTATGCTGCTACTTTGTTAAAATTTTTTATTAGTTCTGATTTGAGGAGAACCTTTAGATTTTTTTTCTGCATATGTAACATGTTGTCTATAAAAATAAATAATTTTGTTTTGCTTTACAATATGGATTTTTTCTGCTTAATTTTATCTGACTCCAATTTTTAATACTAAGTTGAATAGAAATGGTGAAAGTGAGCATCCTTGCCTTGTGCTTTAGTCTAAAAGAAAAGTTTTCAATCTTTCACCATTACGGATGAGGTTCACTGTTTTTTTAATGTATATATTTCACTATGTTAAGGTAATTTCTTTCTTTTCCTAGATTGTTGAGTTGTTTTTGTTTTTTTTTTTTATCCTGAAAGTGGGTTGAATTCCATGAAATTCTTTTTCTGCATCTATGAAGATGATTATATGTTCTTTTATCCTTCATTCTGTTAAGTCATATATTATATTGATGACTTTTGTGTGTTGAACTATACTTGAATTCCAGGAACAAATTCCACTTGGTCATGGTTTATAATCCTTTTAATATGTTGCTGAATTTGGTTTGTGGGTATTTTGAAGAAGATCCTTACATCAGTATTTATAACATATATTGTTCTATAGTTTTCTTCTATTGTACTGTGTGTGTCTGTCTTTGGTGTCAGGGTAATGCTAGACTAATAGAATGAGTTGGAGTATGTTATTTCCTCACCAAATTATTGAGGAAGTTTGAGGAGCATTGGTATTCATTCTTTATTTTGTAGAACTCACTGGTGAAGCAAACAGGTCCAGGGCTTTTCATTGCCAATAAATTTTTGATTGCTGATTTAATCACCATACCAATTATACGTCTGTTAAGACGTCAATTTTGTTGGTTTTCACAATGCACCAACTTTCAGTGTCATTGGTTTTCTCTATTATTTTATATTCTCTATTTTCTAAAAATCTCTGTTCTGATACCTACTATCACTTTCCTTCTGATAACTTTGGGTCTAGTTTGATTTATTTTCTAGTGTCTTACATTTAAAGTTATGTTGTTGATTTGAGATCATTTTTGCTTTTTAATGTAAGCACTTAAAGCTATAAATATTGATTTAACACTATTTTTGCTGTGTCCCACAGTTTTTGTAAGTTATGCTTTGGCATGTTATGTTTTCATTTTCATTTGTTTCTAAGTATTTCATAAGTACCTCATGATTTATTCTTTGATTCACTTGTTTAAGAGTATATTGTTTAATTTCTTAAAAAATTATGGATCTTTCAGTTTTCTCCTACTTTTGATTTCTAAACCCATCCCAGTTTATTCGTAGAAGATACTATGCAAGATATGTATTATTTTAAATATACTGAGATGTAATTTGTGGAATAACATATGATCTATCCTGGGAAATGTCACCTGTGCACTTGGGAAAAATGTATATTCTACTTTTATTGGATAGAGTGTTCTTATAACTCTGTTAAATCTGTTGTGTTGTACAAGTCCTCTATTTTCTTACTTATCTTCTATTTGGCTGTTCTATCTAGTATTGAGAGTGGAGTATTGAAGTCTCCAACTATTTTTGTAGAACTTTTATTTCTATCTTCAATTTCATCAATGCTTACTTTATATTCCTACCATCTATTACTATAAGTGTAAATGTCTGTAATTGTTATATCTTCTTGCTGCTTTAAAATTTTTACTAATATAGATGTCTTTAGTTGATGTTTGTGTTATTTATTTATGTAAAGTTTATTTTGTCTAATATTAATATAGTTGCTCCTCCTCTCTTTTGCTTATGATTTTTTGCATGGAATATCCTTTTCCATCCTTATACTTTCAACCTACCTGTGTCTTTGAATCTAAAGTGACTCTTCCAGGCAACATATAGTTGGGCCATGTGTTTTTACTCTATTAATCTCGGGCTTTTGATTGAAATGTTTAAGCCATTTACATTTTAAGTAATAGTTAATAGCTTACTTACAACCTTTTGGTATTTGTTTTCCATATGGTGTTATTTTTCTCATTTCCTGCATTATTGTTTTATTTGTTTGTGTGTTTAATATTTTTTGTAGTTAAGCATTTAGATTCCTTCCTTATTTTATTTTGTACCTATTTTGAAGATATTTTCTTTGTGGTTTTCATGGGTATTTCACAGCTGAAAGGTAGAATGCTCTAATTTGAATAATTACAAGCCTAACTTTAGTAACATACCAAAACCCTATTCCTTTGATAACTCTGTTTACACCCTTGTCAGTTGTTGATGTCTCAAAATTGTACCTTTATATGCTGTGTCCAAAAACATAAACTAATAATTTTAAAATGTATTAAACTTTTAAATTATGTGAAATACAAAGGTAAAGCTACCAAGTAAAGTTACAAATACTATCTCTGAAACTAATAAGTGTTTGGGTTTTGAAAAATGTATTAATTGCTTAAATCATGCAGAAAAAAAAAAAAAAACTGGAGTTACACACCCTTGTTACAATAATACTAGCTTTTACAATTATTCATATATTTATTTGGCTAAGATCTTTACTTCTCCTGATTGCTTCCATTTACTCTAAAGTGTTCTTTCATTTCAACCTGCATGATGATCATTAGCATTTTTTGCAGAATAAGTCTAATAATAAGATTTCTCAGCTTTTGTTTATCTCGTCATGTCTTGATTTTTTTCTCACTTCTGAAGAACAATATTGCCAGATATTGGATTCTTAGTTGACATTTTTTTTCTTTTAATATCTGAAATAAATCATTCCACTGCCTTGTGGTCTCCAAAATTTCTGAAGAGAAATTTGCAGATAATTTTAGTGAGGTCCTGATATATATAATGATTCACTTATCTCTTGCTCCTTTCAAAATTAACTCGTTGGGGTTTGACTGTTTGAGTATAATGTCTCTAGTGTGGATCTTTTTCTGATTATTCTTCTTGAAGTTCATTGCAATATTTGGATGTTTATATTCATGTCTTTCATTGAATTTGGGGAGTTGGGGCCGTTGTTTATTCAAATACTTTCTCTGCCCTTTTCTTTTCCTCTTCCCCTCTTGAAATTCTCAAAATGCAAATGTTGTCTGCAAGATGTTGTCCCACAAGCACCTTTTGCTATGTTCACTTTTCCTCAATGTTTTTGTTTGTTTTTGTTCCTTAGACTGGCAATTTTTATTGTTCTATCTTCAAGTTTACTGATTCTATCTTTTGCCTGTTTACATATTTCTTTGAGTTACTCAAGTAAATTTTTTATTTTGGTTATTATACTTTTCAGTTCTAGAATTTCTTTCTGTTTTCTTTATATAGTTTATCTTTATTGATATTAACATTTTGTTAATGCATAATTTTCTTGAGCTTCTTCTCATTTTTTAGTTTTTTGAACATCTTTAATACAGTTGTTTTAAAGTCCTTTTCCAATAGATTCACCATCAAGTGTATTTTAGAAAAAAAAAATCATTTATTTTTGTTTCTTTGAATGGGTCATATTTCCCTGTTTCTTTCTATACCTTGTGATTCTGTTTGTTTGTTGCAGAAAACTAGACAGTGGAATTTAATAATGTGGTAATCCTGTAAATCAGATTTCCCCTTCCCTCTGGGTTTGCTGTGATTTTTTTGTTTTTTGATTTTTTTTAATTGTTGTAAACTCTCCCTGTGCTAAAGATCAACCTGAGGTATAAACTCAAGGTTTTCTCAGATTTTTTCTGGGCCTCTGCCTTCCCCCGGGCATCCACATTTTATAATTTCCTTAGCATATGCAGCTGCTTTTGAATGTTCTAGTTTTTAATTTCAGGTTCTGAGAAAAATTAATTTGGGGGTGGCATAGAGAGGAGCACCAGCCCTTTTAGTCCTTTGGGAGTTACTTCAGCTAATGAAGGAGGGGCTTGCAATAACGGGGGGGAGGTGCAACAATAATGGCTGATGCCTCTTTGTGTACAGCTCTGTAATCAGAAGCAACAATCAGTGATCAGAATAGAAATCCTGATATTTGGAGGACACAGTTCTTTATGCCCACTCAACTCTTGCAAGTTATATGCAAGAAAAATTTCTGGTGCTTCATTGTTGTTCTTTCTTTTCTTTCTTTTTTTGAGACAGGGTCTCAATCTGTCACCCAGACTGAAGTGCAGTAGGTCAATCTTGGCTCACTGCAACCTCAACCTCCCAGGATCAAGGTATTCTCCCACTTCAACCTCCCAAGTAGCTGGAACTACAGGTGCACACCACCATGCATGGTTAATTTTTTAATGTTTTATAGAGACAGGGTTCTCCTACTTTGCCCAACCTGGTCTTGAACTCCCAGCCTCTAATGCACTCTAAAGGTTGAGAACCACTGATAGAGGGATATATTTCAAAATGTTTTCTGTGGAACATTAGTTCCTTGAGGTGTCAAGAAGTATTTCAGGAATATAAACATTATTGTTCCAGGTTAAGATAAATGTTAGGAGAGAAAAAATTAGACAGTAATTTTTTTGCTATAGGACTTTCTCAGGCTTTAATATAATAAACTTGCCTTCATATTCAAAATTTTGTTCTCCAGTCACCAGTCTTATATATAAGAGTTTGTTAGAAATAAGGTGTGTCAGATCTCATCCTGAATGTACTGAATTTGAATCTTTTTTTTAAGCAGATAAAATTTGAAAAGCACTGCGCTAATGTACTTACCAGGGAATGGGGCGCAGATATGATAAATAGTCTGCTCCAAAATGCACTGAAGGGAATAATGGGAAAACCCATGTAGACAGCAGTGTTTAACATGGTTAGACATCGTTCCTATTTAAGATGGCCTAGATTATACAAGGCAGAAGAAACATATTCCCTTATATGGTATTGTTTTCACCATAGGGGTAGGAGGTACCGAGCTGGGGTTTGAGGAAGAAGACATCTTAGAAACAACTAAAACACTTTCTCTAACACATTTCATGTTTTCCTCAAGACACCTTCAACCAGTGAAACAAAAAGTAAGAATCTTAATCTAAAAAAAAAAAAAAAAAAAAAAAAAGAAAGAAAGAAAGAAGTAGTATACAAAGATAGAGGGCTTTTTGGTTGATTTAACAGAGTATATTAAAATCTCTTTTTTAAATGAAACAGCTTTAAAAGGCAAAATATTATAGTGGTTCACACTAAAGGAATAGTTCCAAGGAAGGATTTAAACAGCACAAGGATTAATGTGAACTAAGAAAGCCCTTCTTATAATAACATGCTCACATTCAATGGTTTCTTCCTAAGACCACGTAATATTTTCCTCAGATTTCCAACCAGACATCATCTGGATGATCTAAACTGATCAACACCTGTAAACAGTACAGATAGTAAAAATAGTTAGCATGAAGAACTCAGAGATAAGATATAATAAGCTTCTAATGTTATATTACCACGGGTATTTACTCTAGCAATACATAACTGATATAAGAAAAATTAGAAGTAGAAATAGAAATGAAGATAATTCATTTTATTTTGTAAAATGTTTGTACAAGATTAAAAATAAAGTTTATTTTAGAAATTTTACCTGTTGGAATAAACATACTAGGTATTATTTCTCTATGGTAAAAGTGACTCATAACTGTGAAGCAAAATAAGATTCAATTTTATTAAACTATTAATTTTAAAATAATAATTTTCTGAAAACAGAAAGATCTAGAAAATTATTATTGTTACTATTATTAGAATATAATGTTTTTGCTATCTCATATAGTAGTAGTATAGATATTTTCTAGTAGAAAGGAGCATATCATACATAATACATGTAATTTTTTTTACTATCTTGTGAAAATTAAAACACTTAATTTTTGCACATTACCTATGTATTAAAAATTAAAATTAAATTAAAGCTAGATTAATTACTCAGATAAAATAATAACTAGTCCTAGGAATTTGTGACACTTGGGTCCTGATAACAAATAAAAGAAAATTCTACTTTGGAATACTATAGAAATTCTGATTATAATTAAACTTACTAGAAAAGCCATTGAAAATAAACTCTTTCACCACTGTAAAATATATAGTGATGAGATTATGTAAAAACAGTGAACCTATGATTGATTGGAGTACTTGAATGAGACAGAAAGAGTGGAACCAAGTTAGAAAGCACATATCAGGATATTATCCTGAAAAACTTCCCCAAGCTAGCAAGACAGGCCAACACTGGCCAACACTGAAATTCAGGAAATACAGAGAACCCCACTAAGATACTCCATGAGAAAAATCAACCCCAAGACATATAATCATCAGATTCTCCAAGGTGGAAATGAAGGAAACAATGTTAAGGGCAGCCAGAGAGAAAGGCCAGGTTACCTACAAATGGAAGCCCAACAGACTAACAGCAGATCTCTCAGCAGAAACCTTACAAGCCAGAAGAGAGTGAGGAACAATATTCAACATTCTTAAAGAAAACAATTTTCAACCTAGAATTTCATATCTAGCCAAATTAAGCTTCATAAGTGAAGGAGAAATAAAATATTTTTCAGACAAGCAGATGCTGAGATAATTAATCACCACCAGGCTTGTCTTGCAAGAGCTCCTGAAGGAAGCACTGAATATGGAAAGTAAAAACTAGTATTGGTCACTGCAAAACACATGAAAATATAAAGACTAATGACACTATGAAGAAATGGCCTCAACTAACCTGCAAAATAACCAGTTAGTATCATGATGACGAGATCAAATTGACACATAACAATATTAACCTTAAATGTAAATTGGCAAAATGCCCAATATAAAGACACAGACTGGCAAATTGGATAAAGAGTCAAGACTCATCAGTGTCCTGTATCCAAGAGACACATGTCAAGTGCAAAGACACATATACGCTCAAAATAAAGTGATGGAGGAAACTTTACCAAGAAAAAAACAAAACAAAACAAAACAAAACATAGGTTACAGTCCTAATCTCTGACAAAACAGAATTTAAACCAACAAAGATCAAAAAAGACAGAGAAGGGTATTGCATAATGGTAAGGGGATCAATTAAACACGAATAGCTAACTATCCAAACTACATATGCACCCAATACAGGAGCACCCAGATTCATAAAACATGTTCGTAGAGACCCCCCAAAAGACGTAGACTCCCACACAATAATACTTGGATATTTTAACACCCCACTGTCATTATTAGACAGATCAAAGAGACAGAAAATTAACAAGGATATTCAGGACTTTAACTCAGCTCTGGATCAAGTGGCCCTAACAGACATTTACAGACTCCACCCTAAATCAACAGAATACACATTCTGCTCAGTGCCACATGGCACTTACTCTAAAATCGACAGCATAATTTGAAGCAAAACACTCCTTAGCAAATGTAAAAGAACTGAAATTATAACAAACAGTCTCTCAGACCACAGTGCAATCGAATTAGAACTCAGGATAAAGAAACTCACTCAAAACCACACAACTACATGGAGATTGAACAACCTGCTCTTGAATGACTCCTGGCTAAATAATGAAATTAAGGCAGAAATCAAGAAGTTCTTTGAAACTAATGAGAACAAAGAGACAATGTACCAAAATCTCTGAGATACAGCTAAAGTAGTGTTAAGAGGGAAATTTATAGCACTCAATGCCTACATTAGAAAGCTAGAAAGATTGCAAATTGACACCCTAACATCCCAATTAAAAGAGCTAGAGAAGCAAGAGCAAACAAATTAAATAGCTAGCAGAAGAAAAGAAACAACTAAGATCAGAGCAGAACTGATGGAGATAGAGAAATAACCATGGAAGGATATGTGGCCATATAAACAAGTCTTTTAATTCATTTTGATTCCTTTGACCTGAGAGTGAGATCTGTTGTCTTTTTATTTTTATATCCCAGGGTACTCATGTGTTTATTGGATGTGTTAGCAGCCAGCCAGTTGAGTAAGTACCAGAGTGGCAAAGCAGCAAAGGACCCTTGGCTTTATGCAGCCCAGATGTATTAGAAAGTTTTTTACTACATTGGGCATGCATAAGTCTAAATATTAATATAAATATTAACTAATATTCATTTAAACTAGTAATTATGTAGTAGAATTATTGAACATGAGGTCATTTACTACTACAGTTTCTTGTTTGGGTTCTGTGGACTCTTCACATTAGGTTGGAGCTATCCACACTATCTTTGATATTTCAGAAAGCCTAAAAATCTGCACAGACTAAATAGTTATAGTGATTTTGTAGAGGCAGGTATATATTATATGAATTAATTCTCCCTTAGAATATATGTTTTTAATACACATAGATTTATTTTGAATAGGATTTAAATAAACAGAGAGTAAAAGGTAGATTTTAAAAATTTGGAGATGCTTCCTCAGTGCCAAATTACTTATCCAAGTCAAATATCTAGTTGGTAAAAGAGTAAGGACTAAAGTTTAACTTTACTTTCTAATTAATATCCATTTTCCTAGAAGTAGAAAGCTTATTTTAATATGAAACAAGAATTGAGTCTAAGGGGAAAAAAATAACACTACCTTTCACATTTAATAACATAACAAAGGTGGGAATGAGGAATTTATTCCCTACATAGCAACTAGATTGTAGAAAAAAAATAAGGCAATTATCTTTACATTGGAGAAAAAAGATTTAGGATGAAAGTATGTGTTACAGGCCCAAGGCAAGCCATTAACTCATAACAAAAAACTAATATTATTTTTTAATTTTAGAACAGTTTTAAATTTACAGGAAAACTGTGAAGACAGTACAGAGACATGTATTCCACACACAATTCCACCTCTTACTAACATCTTATATTAGGGAGGTACACTTTTTATAGTTAATTAACTGATATTGGTACATTATTAATTATTAAAATCTGATTCTCCATTTATACTTATTTTGTTTTTACATAATGTATTAGAGACTCCTCTGGTCTCTAACAGTTTCTCAGATTTCCTTTATTGATGACTTTAACATTTTTGCAGTGTACAGGTCAGAAATTTTGTAGAATGCCTTTCAATTAGGATTTGTTGGATGTTTTTATGAATATTAGATTGGGGTTATATATTTTGTAGAGAAAGACTACGGTGGGAAAGTGCCATATGATCACATCATATCAAGGATATATAGTGCCAACATGATTTATCACTGGAAATGTTAACTTTGAACACCCGGCTGAGATAGTGTTCATCAAGTCTCTCCACTTTTAAGTTATTCTTTATCTCCCTTTTCACACAGTACTTTTGGGAAAGACGTCACTATGCAAAATTCAACTTAAAGAGTATGGCGTTAGCTTGACCTCCTTGAGGGAGGGTTACGTACATAAATTATTTGTAATTTTTCTGCAGATTATTTCTCTGTTCTCACCCATTTGTTTATCCAATAATTGTTTATACTAGGACTCATGGGTACTTACTTTGGGGGTGGGTTATAATCCAATATGACTCTGTTTATTCTCTTAATCAAATTGTTCTAGCTTTGGCCATTTTTCAGTTGGCCTCTGTGTTTCACCATTGTGGATTTTTAATTGTTTGCTTATTTGTTTTAGTAAATTCTTACCTCCTGGAACAACAAGATGCTCCAGGTTAATCTTATCTGTATCATGTCCCAATCCTATAATTAGTCATTTTTCCAAAGATTCCTTTTATTGGATAATGTTATTAGAAACCAAGATCTGGGTATATGGTGTGTTCATTGCCACTAAACTATCTGTGTTTCTTGGCCCACACACCTGACAGAGCAAGAAAATACACTAATATATACCAATCCATGAATGTATTCATAACTCTAAGTATTTATACATGTAACCGTTTATGTCTATAATCAGTTAAACATGAGTTCATACTGATGTCTCCAGTGTTAGCTCACAGATTATTCTAGTGTCCTACCCTTGCTTATCTATAACTACCCACTCAAACAGTGAGATATCTAGCTTCTAGTGTCCATTATTCATTTAACTAATGTCCAACTCCTGTACACATGTGTAGAAGCATTGTGTCTCCTGAAACTTCAAATGTTAGTCTTTATCTATTAATCTAGTTTACCTAGGGATGCATAATGTTATTACACTGTCCTTTTATGTGGAAGGGGCAGACTGAAATATTACTTTCAGAATAATGTAGTTTGAAAATGAATTGGCAAAAAAAAAAAAATGCTGGCTTTAGAAGCAGACAGAGCCACAATATCTAATAAATGAAGGTATTCTTTAAGATTTGAAAAGGCAAGGAAATAGATTCTTCCCTAGGGTCTTCAAAAGGAGCACAGCCTTACGGATACCTTGACATTAGCCCAGCAAGACTCATTTGAGACTACTGGCCTTTATAATTCTAAGATCATAAAAATCATTGTTTAAAACCACCAATGTTGTGGTAATTTGCTACAGCAGCAAGAGAAAATGAATACAGGTATTGTGAGTCATTCAAATTTGTTCTTCTTCACTACTGTGCTGGCTATTCTAGGTCTTTTGCTTTTTCATATAAATGATAGAAACTATTTATATCTAAAGTATAAATTTCTTGGATTTTGGATGGATTGAATTGAATGATACCTTATGTTGGGAAGACGTATGTTAATTTTATTGATTCCTTCAATCCATGTGCATGCAATATGTTTAGGTACTCTGGTTTCTTCAATCAATGATATTTAGTTTTCAGCCTTTAGGCTCTGTATACACTTTGTTAGATTTATACCTAAGTGTAAAATTTTCTTCATGCTGAATAAAACGAGTTTTATTAAAATTCCAATTCATTTGTTCATTGTTGCTAGTATATAGCAGAACAACTAACATTACATATTAACCCTGAATTTTGCCATCCTGCTAAACTCGTTTATTAATTCCAGGAAGATTTCTGTTGATTCTTTTAAAGTTTTTACATATACAATAATGTCATATGTTTAAAAAGACAGTTTTATTTCCTCCTTTCCAATGTTTATAACTATTATTTCTTTTTCTTGTCTTATTCCACTAGCTAGGACTTCAACTTCACCTGTAAAGTTCAATAGCAGTGAGTACGTCCTTACATTTTTCCTAATCGTAGGGAGAAAGTGTCCAACTACTCACCACTAAGTACGATCTTAACTGTAGGTTTTGTGATGTGGTTTTTAGTTTTCTGAGAGTTATTATCAAAAATAGATGTTAAATTTTTCAACATTTTTGACATGAGTGGATATGATCATATAAATTTTCTTCTTTAGCTTGTTGATATAGGAGATTACAATTATTGACTTTAACAATTTTGAACCCACCTTGCAATATTGGAGTAAATCTTGGTCATAGTATATATAATTTGTATACATAATTATATTTGATTTACTAATATTTCATTGATAATTTTTTTCTATATTCATGGGAGATATCTGTAGTTTGCCTTGTGTTTAATAACTTTATTTGATTTTGATATTCAGGTGATGCTGACCTCATAGAATGATGTAGAAGTGTTATCTCTGCTATAATTTTCTGGAAGAGATTGTAGAGAATTGATATCATGTATTCCTTGTTTGGTAGTGAAACTTTGTAAGCCTCGTGCAATTGTTTTTGCAAGGTTATTATTGATTCAATTCCCTTAATTGATGTGGGCCTGTTTAGATTTTCCATCTCACCTTGTGTGAGTTTAGGTAGTATGTTTCTTTCAAGAAATTGATCAGTTTAATTTATCAAATTCATGAGCATATAGTTGTTTATAGTGTTCTTTAAAAACCTCTAACGTTCACAGAATGAATAATGATAATCCCTCTTTCATTGCTAATATTAATGATTTGTATCTTCTCTGTTTTTTTTCCTTCGTTAACCTTGTTAGAAATTTACCAATTTACTAATCCTGTAAGAGAAACAGCTTTTGGTTTCTTGATTTTCTGTGTTGATATTCTGTTTGAAAGTTCATTAATGTCTGCACTAATTTTTATTATTGCCTTTCTTCTGCTTGCTTTATGCTTAAATTGCTTTTCTTTTTCTATTTTCTGAAGTGGAAACTTAGGTTATTGATTTTAGGTCTTTCTATTTTAATAAATTCCATTTAGTGCTATATATTTCTGTTTAAGCACTACTTATATAAGTTGTATTTTCATTTTATTTCATTAAAATTTTATTACTTTTTGTATTTTTGTGGCTGCATAATAGCTATATATATATTTATGGGGTACATGAGATATTTTGATAAACACATTTAATGCGTAATAATCATGTCAGGGTATATGGAGTATCCAGCACCTCAAGCACTTATCCTTTGTGTTATAAAAAATACAATTATATTATTTTAGTTATTTTTAAATGTAAGATAAATTGTTGTTGACTGAAGTCACTCTGTTGTGCTATCAAATACTAGATCTAACTCTTTCTACCTAACTACATTTTTGTACACATTAATCAGCCCCACTCCCACCCTCTACCAGAGTCTACCAGACTCTGGTAACCTTCATTCTATACTCTCCATGAGTTCAATTGTTTTAAGATTTTTAGCTCCCACAAATAACTGAGAACTTGCAAAGTTTGTCTTTTTGTGCCTAGCTTATCTGACTTAACATAATGACCTCAAGTTCCATCCATGTCTGCAAAGGACAGGACAGAAAATACTTGGTATGATTTTAATTTTTTTGAATTTTTTAAGACTTGTTTAGTAGCCTAACATGTTTTCCTTAGGAACGATCCACGTGCTGAGGAGAAGCATGTATATTGTGCAGCTATTGGATGAAATGTTCTGTAAATATCTATGAGGTTCATTAGTCTATAGTGCAATTTATTCCAGTGTTTGTTCCTTTTCTGTCTGGGTGATCGGTCCAATGGTAAAAATGAAGTGTTGAAGTCTCCAGCTATTTTTATATTGGGGACCCTCTCTCTCTTTAGTTCTAATAATGATTGCTTTATATATACGGGTGCTCCAGTGTTGTGTGAATATGTATTTAAAATTGTTATATCCTCTTGTGGAATTGACCTCTTTATCATTGTAAATTGATATTATTTGTCTCTTTTTATAGTTTTTGCTTTAAATCATTTTGTCTGATATAAGTGTCGTTACTCCTGCTCTTTTGTGGTTTCTGGTTGTATAGAACATCTTTTTTTCATCCCTTAGTTTTCAGTCTATGTTTTTCTTTACAGGTTAGGTGTGTTTCTTTTAGGCAACAATCATTGGGTCTTGTTTTTTATGCATTCAAATGCTCTATGTATTTTTATTAGAGAGTTTAGTCTATTTATATTCAATGTTATTGTTGATAACTAAGGATTTACTACTACCATTTTGTTTTTTTATTTTCTGGCTGTTTTGTGGTCTTGTCTTCCTTTTTTCTTTCCTTCTAAGCTTTCTTTTTGTGAAGGTGATTTTCTCAGGTAATGTGTTTTAATTTCTTGTTTTCTATTTAATATGTATCTGTTGTGTGCTTTTTGATGTTACCATGAGGCTTGCAAAAAACGTCTTATAACACATTATTTTAAACTGATGACAACTTAACATTGATTGCATAAACAAATAAACTAATATGCAAAGAGAAAACTAGTAAAAATTTTAACTTTATCTCCATCTCCCTGCTTTTTAACACTGTGTTGTTTTTATTGATATCTTATTAAGTTGTCTGGTCTTGAACAAGTCTTGTAGCTATTGTTTTTTATCAGTTCATGTTTTAGTCTTTCTACTTAAGATATGAGTAGTTTTTACCTCATAATTATGGTGTTATAGTATTCTGTGTTTTACTGCATACTTACTATAACCAGTAAGTTCTGTAACTTCAGATGATTTTTGATTGCTCATTAATGTCCCTTTTTTTTCAGACTGAAAACTCCCTTTAGCATTTTTTGTAGAACAAGTCTAGTGTTGATGAAATCCCTCAGCTTTCATGTGTCTAGGAAAGTATTTCTCTCTCATGTTTGAAGGATATTTTTGCTGGATATACTATTCTTGGATAAAATATTTTTCCATCAGTACTTTAAACATGCCACTCTCTCTTGACCTATCATCATTCTGCTAAGACTGCTGTCAGACGTACTGGAGCTCCTTTGCATGTTATTTGTTTCTTTTCTCTTGCTTCTTTCGGGATCCTTTCTGTATCTTTGATCTTTGGAAGTTTTATTATTAAATTTCTTTTGGTAGTCTTATTTCAGTGAAATCTGTTTGGTATTCTGTAACCTTCTTTCACTTGAATATTGATACACTTTTCTAGATTTGGGGAATAATTTGTTATTATTCCTTTGAATGAACTTTCTACTCTACTACTCTGATCTTCCTTTCTACCTTCTCTTTGAGGCCAACAACTCTTAGGTGTGTCCTTTTAAGGCTATTAGATCATGGAGGCATTCCTTATTATTTTTAAATTCTTATTTTTTTCATCCTTCTCCTCTGTGTGCATTCAAATAGGCTGTCTTCATGTTCTCTAATTCTTTCTTCTGCTTGAGTAGTTCTGTTGTTAAGATTCTGATGCATTCTTTAATATGTCAATTGCATTTTTCAGCTTCAGAATTTCTGCTTGATTCTTTTTAATTATTTCAGTCTCTTTGTTAAATTTATCTAATAGGATTCTGAATTCCTTCTCTATGTTATATTTAATTTTGTTGATCTTCGTGAAAACAGCTTCCTTTCCAATCACTTCTTTTGCTACCCCAGCTGGTATCTCATTATTTCATGTCCTCTCCAAGTCCACTGACTCTGAGCCCAGCATGGCACCAGGACTTTCCCAGGTATTGCAGTTCTTTTTGCCTAGACTGCCGTTCAAATTTATTTAGGACCCCAGAATCTTTCAGCGGTGGGGCTTACCAAAACTCAGGTTCTGACTGTGAGGTGGACAATTTGCCTCAGGCCAGGGCTGGTCTAAATGCTCCCTCTGTGGAAGCTGGCTAAGTTTTGCTCCATGTTGCTTTCTGCTGTGACGGGGCAGCTTTGAATTCCAATGCAGAGTCCCACAATCACTGTGCTCTCCCTCCCCAAAACACACAGATTTTCTCCCTATGCCACACTGCTGATACTGTAGGATGAGGATAGGATGGTGTAGATGATTCAAAAATGTCTTTT
Source organism: Macaca mulatta (assembly GCF_049350105.2). Classification (NCBI taxonomy): domain Eukaryota; kingdom Metazoa; phylum Chordata; class Mammalia; order Primates; family Cercopithecidae; genus Macaca; species Macaca mulatta. Next base: position 114,725,497 of record NC_133412.1, read on the forward strand.
CAAGCCCCTTCAGTGCCTTTTTCCTTGAAATGATGTTAGGACCAGGTACCACGATTGTTCACCTTATATTTGGTTCTAAGGAAGTAAATGTTTTGTGTGGATAATTGTTAAATTTGGCGTTCTTGCAGGGAGGACTATCAGTCAAGTCTTTTATTTAGCCATCTTGCTCTTCCTCCCATCTCATTCAAAATATATATCAATGTATCTTGAGACTTTTGTGACCCATGTATTATTTAAAGCATGTTTGAATTTTGTTTAATATATTGGGAATTTCTAGGTATCTTTCTGTTAGTGATATCTACTTCTATACCCCTGTGGTCTGAAAATATACTTTGTATGATTTCTATATATGTTTTAAAAATTTGATAAAGTATGTGTTATATCCAGAATGTGGTCTGGCTTGGTGAGTACTTAATACTGAGTTTAAGAATGTGCATATGGGGCCGGGCACGGTGGCTCAAGCCTGTAATCCCAGCACTTTGGGAGGCCGAGGCGAGTGGATCACGAGGTCAGGAGATCGAGACCATCCTGGCTAACATGGTGAAACCCCGTCTCTACTAAAAATACAAAAAACTAGCCGGGCGAGGTGGCGGGCGCCTGTAGTCCCAGCTACTCGGAGGCTGAGGCAGGAGAATGGGGTAAACCCGGGAGGTAGAGATTGCAGTGAGCCGAGATCGCGCCACTGCACTCCAGCCTGGGTGACACAGTGAGACTCCGTCTCAAAAAAAAAAAAAAAAAAAAAAAAAAGAATGTGCATATAAGCTGTTCTTGGATGAAGCATTCAGAGAATACAAAATGGATGTGAGTTGATTGATCATACCAGTTAGGTCAACTTTATTCTTACTGATTTTCTGCTTGTTTTTTCTTTGCATTACTGAATGAGGGTTGTTGATGTCTCTAGTGATAATAGTGTATTTGTGAATTTCTCTTTGCAGTTTTATCAGTTTTTTCTTATTTTGACACTACTGTGAGGAATATACACAGTATTGTTTATAATCTTGGAGAACTGACTCCTTTATTGATACGTAATACCTCTCTTTATTCCTGATAATTTTCTTTATCTTGAAGTTTTCTTTGTCTGAAATTAATTTTGCTACTTCATCCTTTCAATTTTACCAGTAGTATATATTTTTCTATCCCTTTATTTTTAACTTGAGTCTTTATATTTTAACTGGGTTTCTTGCCTACAGCATACAGTTGATTATTGTTTTATTATATAATCTGCCAACCTCAGTTGTTTAATAGTTACATTTCAATTAGTCACATTTTAAGTGATAGTCACATTCATATCTACCATATTTATAACTTTTTAATAGTCGTTACTTTTCTTATTTTTGTTCTTTTTTGTCTTTTCTGGTTTTAATTGAATGTTTTATATGTTTCCATTTATCTCATATCTTATTGTATCAATCATATTTTAAAAGAATGTTTTAGTCATTGCACTAAAGTTTCCAATATGTCTTTTTAGATCATTTAAGTCTACCTTCAAATAATAGTATAGAGCTTCAGGTGTAGTGCAGGTAATTTGTAACAGAATATTCCTAATTGTTTTCCCCAGTTTTTATAAATATTGATTTGATTTATTTCCTTTATCAGTACACTATCATCACCCAATAGATTGTTGCTATTACTGTTTTGAATCCAGAGGTTCAAAAGATAAATTAAGAATGAGAAAAATAAAATACTTTACTTACTTTTACATATTCCTTATCTAACATTCTTTCTCCGTTTATGTAAAACCATGTTTCTCAACGTTATCATTTCTTTCTCCCTGAAAAGATTTCCTTTAACTTTTTTTTCCTGACAAATCCTACAGGGTTTTTTTTTTTTATTTTTGTCTTAGAAAACCTTTGTTTCTCCATTTATAAAGGACAATATTACTGGATATATAATTCTAGGTTGTTGAGTTGTCCTTTCAACACTTTAAATATTTCATTCCATGCTCTTCTTGATTTCATGATTTCTGATGACAAGTCCACTGTAATTTCTCTTAGGTAATTTATATATTTTTTAACTTTTATTTTAGATTAAGAGAGAACATGTGCAAGTTTGTTATTTGGCTATATTGCATGGTACTGGCATTTGGATACAAATGATCTCATTACCCTGGCACTCAGCATCATACATGATAGTTACTTTTCAACTCTTACCCCTCTCCCTTCCTCTCTACTCAGTAGTCCCCAGTTTTTATTGTTTCCATCTTTATGTTCACAAGTACACAATGCTTAGCTCCCGCTTATATGTGATAGCATGTAGTACTTTGTTTTCTCTTTCTGCTTTACTTTATTTAGGATAATGGATTCCAGCTGCACCCATGTTGCTGTAAACACTATTTTTTTATGGCTGTGTAGTATTCCAGGGTGTATATATATACCACATTTTTTTTATCTAATCCACCATTGATGGGCACCAAGGCTGATTCCATGTCTTTGCTATTGTGAATAGTGCTGCAATGAATATGCAAGTTCATACATCTTTTTGATAGGATGATGTATTTTCTTTAAGATATACATCTGGTATTGGGCTTACTGGGTTGAATTGTAGTTCTGTTTTAAGTTATTTGAGAAAACTCCAAACTGCTTTCTACAGTGGCTATACTTATTTGCATTCCCACCGAAAGTGTATAAATGTTCCCTCTCCTTTGCAGTCTCACCAGCATCTGTCGTTTTCTGACATTTTTTATAATACCCTTCTGACTGGTGTGAGATGGTATCTTTTTTTTGTTTTTGATTTGCATTTATCTGATGCTGAGTGATGTGGAGCATTGCTTCAGCTGTTTGTAGGCCATCTGTATGTCTTATTTTGAGAACTGTCTGTTCATATATTTCATCCATTTTATAACACAGTTACTTGTTTTTTGCTTTTTCAATTATTTAAGTTTCTTACAAGGTCTGGATAAAAGACCTCCGTTGAATGCTTTGTGTATAAATATTTTCTCCCATTTTGTAGATAGTCTGTTTACACTGTTGATAGTTTCTTTTGCTGTGGAGAAGTTGTTTAGTTTATTTGGTTCCATTTGTCAATTTTTGTTTTTGTTATATGGCTATTCATAACATAGTCATAAATAATTTGCCATGTCCAGAATGATGTTTCCTAGGTCTACTCTAGGATTATTATAGGTTGAGGTCTTACATTTAAATCCTTAATCATCTTGAGTTAATTTTTATATATGGTAAAAGGAGGGGTTCCAGTTTCATTCTTCCTTTTCATAGTGACCTATCTCAGCAGGCTTTATTAATAAGGAGTCTTTTCTTTATTGTTTGTGTCCACTTTGTCAAAGATCAGATGGCTATAGGTGTGCAGCTTAATTCATGAGCAATAATTCATGAATTTCACATTGTTCTATAAGTCTATTTTTGTACCAGTATAATGCTGTTTGAGTTACTGTATCCTTATCATATAGTTTTTATTGTTTCCATATGAATTTTATAATAGTTTAATTTCTAGTTCTGTGAAAAATGACAATGGTAGTTTGATACAAATAGCATTGAATCTGGCAATTGCTTTTGGCAGTATGGTAGTTTTCAAAATATCGATTCTTCCAATCCATGAGCATAGATTTTTTTTCATTTTTTGTATTATCTCTGATTTATTTCAGCAATGTTGTGTAATTCTACTTGTAGAGATATTTGACCTCCTTGGTTACATATATGCTTAGAATTTTTTTTTTTTTTTTTTTTGGCTATTGTAAAAGTGATTGTGTTCTTGATTCGACTCTCAGCGTGAACATTATAAATGTATAGATATATCACTAACTTTTAAAATTGATTTTGTATCCTGAAACTTCATTGAAATATTGTATCTGTTCCAGAAGACTTTTCATAGATTCTTTAGTGTTTTCTAGGTATCAAATCACAGTGTCCACAACATTAAGTAGTTTGACTTCTTTTCCTATTAGGATGTCTTTTATTTCTCTCTCTTTCTTGACTGTCCTGGCTAGAACTTTCAGTACTATATTGAAAAGGAGTGGTGAGAGTTAGTATCCTTGTCTTGTTACATTTCTCAAAGAGAATTCATTCAGCTTTCTCCCATTCAGTATGTTGTTGGCTGTTGGTTTGGCATAGATGGCTCTTACTCTTTTGAAGTCTGTTCTTTTGATACCTACTTTTTGAGGGTTTTGTAAAATGAAGTGATCTTGGATTTAATCAAAAGCATTTACTAGATCTAATGAGATGATTATATGGGTTTTATTTTTTATTTTGTTTATGTATGAATCACATTTGTTGATTTGCATATGTTGAATCAATCTTATAACCTAGGGATAAAGCCTACTTGTTTATGGTGAATTAACTTTTTGATGTGCTGCTAGATTCATTTTGCAAGTATTTTGTTGACAATTTTTGCGTCTATATTCATCAGAGATTTTGGTCAGTAGTTTTCTTTTTGTGTCTCTGACAGATTTTGGTAATAGGAAGATTTTGGTTTCATTAAATGAACTAGCGAGGAGACGTTCTTTCCTGACTTTTTGGGATAGTTCCAGCAGGATTGATACCTTCTATTTGTACATGTGGTAAAATTTGGCAGTGAATCTATCTGGTCCAGGGCTTTTTGTTGTTGTCTTTGTTGTTGTTGACATTTTTTAAAAATCACCGATTCAATTTTGGAACTCATTGATCTATTTAATGTTTTCATTTCTTCCTGGTTTAGTCTTGGAAGGTTGTGTTTTTCCAGGAATTTAATTTATCCATTATCTCTGGATTTTCCAGTTGGTTTGCATAGAAGTGTTCACGACAGCCTCTGGGGATTTGAAATACAAATACTGTTGTATTTCTATATGTTCAATTGTAATGTCAACTTTTTCATTTTAGATGGTGTTTATTTGGATCTTCTCTTGTTTTTCTTTGTTAATCCAGCTAGTGACCTAAGAATCTGGCTTAGCCCTTCAAAAAACCAACTTTTTGTTTTGATTTTTTTGTATGAATTTTGGTTCTCAATTTTGTTCAGCTCTCCTCTGATTTAATTAGTTATTTTTTTCTGATAGCTTTGAGATAAGTTTGTTATTGTTTTCCTAGTTTCTCTAAGTGTAATGTTAGAGCATTAATGTAAGAGCTTTCTAACTTTTCAACATAGGCACTTAGCACAATAAACTTCACTCTTAACACTGTTTTTGCTGAATAACTGATTTTGGTATGCTTTGTTTCTGTTTTCATTAATTTCACATAATTTTGTAAGCATGACTTAATTTTATGTTTACCCAAAAGTCATTAAGGAGTAAGTTGTTTCATTTCCATGTTATTGTGTGCTTTGGGGAGGTCTTGTTGGCACTGAATTCTAATTTTACTGCAGTGTGTTCTAAGAGTATGCTTGGTCTGATTTTTATTTTTTAAAATTGTATTGAGGCTTGCTTTATGGTTGAGAATGTGATTGGTCTTAGAGTATGTTCTGTGTGCAAGTAAGAATATATATTTGTATATTCTGTGATTTTGGATGTTTGGTAGAGTACTCAGTATATGTATACTAGGTCAAATTGGTCAAGCGTGGGTTGAAGTCCAGAATTTCTTTGTTAGTTTCTGCCTTGATGATCTAACACTGTCAGTGGGATGTTGATGGCCCCCACTACTGTTGTATGGCTAAGTCCTTTCATAGGTTTAGAAGAACTTTTTTATTAATCTGGTTGTATGGGTGTATAAATATTTAGAATAGTTATGACTAATTGTCAAAGTGAACACCTTATCATTATGTAATATCCTTCCCCTCCTGTTTTACTGTTGTTGGCTTAAAATCTGTTTCATCTGGTACAAGAATAAGTGACAGTGATCACTTATTTGTTGTTTTCTGTTTGCATAATAGATCTCTCTTCATTCTTTTACTTTGAGCCTGTGGGCATTTATATATATATATGTATGTATGTATTTATATATATGTGTATACAATATATACGTATGTGTATACTGTATATATAGTGTATATGTATGTATATACACAACTTGTCACTCTTTGCCTTTTAAGTGTGGCATTTAGCCAGGCGCAGTGGCTCATGCCTGTAATCCCAGCACTTTAGGAGGCCGAGCAGGAGCGGGATCACGAGGTCAGGAGATGGAGAGACCATCCTGGCTAACATGGTGAAACCCTGTCTCTACCAAAAATACAAAAATAAAAATAAAAAATAAAAAAATTAGCCGGGCCTGGTGGTGGGCTCCTGTATTCCCAGCTACTCAGGAGGCTGAAGCAGGAGAATGGCGTGAACCCAGGAGGCAGGGCTTGCAGTGAGCCAAGATCGCGCCACTGCACTCCAGCCCGGGTGACAGAGCGAGATTCCGTCTCAAAAAAACAAACAAACAAAAAAGTGGGAGCATTTAGACCGTTTACCTTCAAGGTTATATGATGTTTGGATCCTGTCATCGTGTAGTTAGCTGGTAGTCTGTAACCTTGACTTTGTGGTTGCTTTATAGGGCCTGTGGGCTGTGTGGTTAGGTGTGTTTTGTGGTAGCAGGTATTGTTTTTGTGTTTCCATTTTTAAAACTCCCTTGAAGACCGCTTATAAGGCTTCTCAAGTGGTAACAAATTCCCTTAGCATTTACTTGTCTGGGAAGTATTTTATTTTTTCTTTGCTTATGAAGCTTAGTTTGGCAGGGTACAAAATTCTTGGTTGCAATTTTTCTTTTAGGATTTTGAAAATAAGCTCCCAATGTTTTTTGGCTTGTAAGATTTCTGCTGATAAGTCCTGTGTTAGCCTGATGAGGCTCCCTTTGTAAGTGATCTGACCCTTTTATCTAGTTGATCCTAAGATTATTTCTTTCATGTTTACCTTGGAGAATCTTTTGCCTATATTTCTTAAGGATGGTTATCTTTTATAGCATCTTTCAGGAGTTGTTTGAATTTGTATGTCGACCTCTCTAGTGAGACTGGAGAAATTTTTATGGACTATATTTCCAAGTTGCTCACCCTCTCTCCTTCATTCTCAGGAATTCCAACGTGTCATATGTTTGGTCTATTTACCTAACCCCATATTTCTTGGAGGTTATGCTCATTCTTTTAAATTATTCGCTCTTTATTTTTGTCTGACTGTGTTTATTTGAAGGACCTATCTTTGAGTTCTGACATTCTTTCTTGAGCTTGCTATATTCTGCTGTTACTACTTCCCCCTGTATCATGAAATTCCTGTTGTGAGTTTTTTTCAATTCCAGCAATTAAGTTTGGTTTTTTGTAAAACTAGCCATTCAAATTTTTGATTACTTTATTGGCTTCCTTGTATTGGGTTTCAGCTTTTTTCTGAATCTCATTGAGTGTCTTTGCCATCCAGGTATTGCATTCTATGTCTGTCATTTCAGTCATTTCATTCCAGTTAAGAACCGTTGCTGGGAAGCTAATGCATTCACTTCGATATGAGGAGATGCCCTGACTTTTATAATTTTCAGAGTTCTTGCCCTAATTATTCCAGATCTGAGAGGGCTAGTGTTTCTTTATCTTTTGAAGTTTCAGTCATTTAAATGAAGCTTTTTGTTTTTATAGTCTTTATTTCTTTTGAGGATTTGACTGTGATGTGTGTTGAGTATAGTCAATTAGCTTCATTTTGGTGGGCTTTCAGAGGGCCAAGGCTCTGTGCAGAATCTTTGTGTGGGGCTATATTCCTGCACTGGGTTTTACCCAGCCATATGTGCTGAAACAATTTTTGTTTGGTCGTGTAATTCAGGCTGAAATCCAGTAGATGGTGGTTAAAATAAAGGCCTGTAGATAGGTTCGACTACATGCTTCTTTTGTATTTCGGCACTTTCACAGCAGTGTTCTGGGGTGGGGAAGACAGGAGGAGGGCAAGAGATGACCCACTCACTATATTCATTCCTTGGCCTTTGAGGCGCTCCCACCAGTCACTGGGGCCATGCCCACATTTCCTTAGTATATTTCCACATTTCCTTTTGGAATATGGGCTGTCCTCCTTCCTCCCTTAAGGGTAGCTGGAACCAAAGTTTAGATTGTCAGATGACCTGCAATTTTCTAGGGGCCTGCTGGTCTGTGTTTGGCAGAGTTGGAGTGGTTTGTGAGATAAGTCTGGAGGTGGTCTGTTGATGTAGTGGGCCAAAGGCAAAGGGTTCCCAGGCAGGGGACTGTTGCTGTGGGTGGTGTGAAGCTTTGTGGTGCCTGTAGCCCAGGGATTTTTGCCCAGTAGATGACTGTGGGTACCATTTACCTCACACTGTCCCAGTTGGGTCTTCTTCCCATGTCTGTCCCAGTAGCTGGTTCGACCAGCTAGTTTCGTCCCAAGCCTTCTGCACCTAGATCACTGGGCTGTTTGATGTTCCAGGCCACAAGGCTCCCTTAGGCAAATGCTGTGGATGACAAACAGGCTACATCCTTCCTGGACCAATCTTCCTGAGGGAAGAATACCCAGCTCCTGAGCTGGCCCATGAACCCATACCTCACCCTTCCCAGTGCTCAGAGAGTGGAGGCTCCCCACTACTTGAGCTCCAGACACAGAGCTCAGCTCCATATTCCAGAGCTGAGAGTTTGGTACCAGTCCTTACACCCTGGGGGATTGGGACCAGTCCCATGATTTTGTCCTCTGCCTCCTCAGGGACAAACACCAGCTGTGCTGGAGGCTGAAGTGCTCCCAGGTCACTGGCAAAACACCTAGTTGGGAAAGTAGAGGATGTGCTGTGCGTATGCCCTTGTGGGAGCAGCCAGACAGGGGCCTTTGGAGGGGCCGGTTGACAAAGGGCACATAGGTTGGATACACCCTTGTTCCACAGGAAAAACAGCCCTACTGTCAAGAGGGCTGGCAGTCAAGAGGGACTGTAACCACTCAAAGCCTTAGGGAATGGGTACCTATGGGCATGTTTTGCTGCAGTTGCCCCGCACACATAACCATCTGGGCTCCACACAGGCTCCAGCTTCGTCTCTGCCTACTCTCTGAGCACTTCCCCCTGCCAAATCAGATGTCTATGAGGGTCAGGGAATCTCTTGAAGTAGACTCCCAGAGGTCCACAGCAGGAGTGTACTGCCCTGCAGGTTCTTCACTTATCCCTTTTTTAGGAATTCTTCAGGGCTGGAAGCTGGTCCTGGCACTTGGCAACTCTGCATGCTTCCTAGCTTCCTGAAATATCCACCTCATGTCTGCATTACCTCTCCATTGACTTTCAGTGTTTTCTCTCAAAAAATGTCTTGAAAGTGTGATGATTTACTTGATGTTTTGGTTTCTCAGGTTTAGAGAAGTGCTTCCTGACTGTCTAGTTGCCTGTCTTTTGCCCCCACTTCTGAACCTTGTTTTCATTGCCTATTTCAAAAATAAGCCAGGGTAAAACAGCCTTTCATTACAATTGCTGCTCCTGGTTTGCTGACCCAGGGCACTAGGATCGTGAAATGAGGATATAGATATTGCTATTAGGTGTAATTAAAATTTTACCACCTTGAGTTCTAGTTCATTGTGAAAAATAAAATAAAAAGTGAAAACTTCAATGTCTACCCTGGGTTTCAGCCTTTTGAACTACCATTTTTTTTTTCTCTGACTCACAATGGGATAGATTTTTTTCAGCTGGCATCATCTTTTTCTTAGTTCATGACTGTTATGACTCTTCCTGATCGATGAGCCCTCTTAGAAGGCTCACAGTACTCTCAGAGAATTCAAATACTACTGCTACTGTAAGAGTACTGCTTCTCCATGTGAAGTATTCCCAGGTTTTGTGAGGAGATGAGTGCTGAGAGCTCTCAGAAGAAGATATGATTATGTTACATTAGACATCAGGTGGATTTACAACATTTCCACTGTGCTCATTTTTGGCATCTATTTATATAATCTTAGCTCTTTACCACTGAATCTGAAATAAGCGGCACCTGTTCTGAGTGCTTAAGAACAGTTCAGTGGAAGGGATCGGTCCTTCACATGAACCCCATTTCTTTTCTACACCCGGGAGCATATGACTCTTTCTGGGAGTTAATCTCTTCTACCTAAATCATCAGGACAGTTCATATCCTACTATACTATTCTACAGTGTTTCCTCAGCTTAAGTCTCAGCGTTATTTGCTGTTAGGATGAGAAATCAAATACCTTTGCTGTGTCTGATGTCAAGCCACTTCAAGGTTACTGCATACCATGTTGGGAACAATATTTGCCTTTATAACTATTCAACCATTGCTTCCCACTTAAGGATGTCTCCAACTATTCAATATATGTTGTTTATTCCATGGAAATGATTGTTATAATTTTGTAAGATAAAAGTAAAGGATAAGATGATACAAGAGTTGTCTTAGAGTTCTTAGATTTTATAATTAACACCAATGCCTTCACAAAAGAGGAAGCTATGGAGAATCAGCTCATAAGCTCTCATTTTACATTTACATCAACTCTTACATTTTACATAAATTTTCCAAGTAGTTAGTGTCAGATAGAATATTACCTTTTCTTGGTCAATTTAGTTTGCAGAGATACTGGGATACAAGGAACTGAAATTTTTGCCATACTTCTTTCAAATAGAAAGTTAGTTGCAAAACATGTATACCTATGTAACAAACATGCATGTTCAGCACATGTGTCCCAGAACTTAAAGTAAAATAACAAGTAAATATATAGATAGATAGATAAATAAATAAATAAATAATTGTCTCAGAAACAGAAGTTCTCTTAACTGAAAATTGTCACGTTCATATTTTTTTCACACATTACTGCATGGTATAGCAACATTTTATATAAAAACATTGTGCATATTAGTAAAAACACCTCTTTTTATACCCTTTGTAATAGTCAATGAATAAAGAAACAAACTATTCACCATGAAAGAGGTAAATAAATAAAAGGTAAATCAGTACCAAATGATCATTTCCATAGATGCAGAAAAAGATTTGATAACTTCAATATCCACTCAGGATTAAAAAAATAAAAACTCTCAGCAAAATAGGTACAGAAGGAAATTTCCTCAACGTAGGCCATTTATAAAAAGCTCACAAAAGGATGAGTTCGTGTCCTTTGCAGGGACATGGATACAGTTGGAAACCATCATTCTCAGCAAACTATCATAAGAACAGAAAACCAAACATCGCGTGTTCTCACTCATAGGTGGGAATTGAACAATGAGATCACTTGGACACAGGAAGGGGAACATCACACACCGGGGCCTATTGTGGGGAGGGGGAGGGGGGAGGGATAGCATTAGGAGATATACCTGATGTAAATGATGAGTTAATGGGTGCAACACACCAACATGGCACATGTATACATATGTAACAAACCTGCACATTGTGCACATGTACCCTAGAACTTAAAGTATAATAATACAAAAATAAAAAAGTAAATAAATAAATAAATAAAAATAAAAAAAGGAAGTTACATAACAAACAAGGCAATATTGTCACATGGGAAATAGAGTGACATAATGGCAATTTTTAATTTATCTATTTATTTATTTTGAGTCCGAGTTATGAGACTTGCTAATTTTTGTATTTTTGTTGGAGACAGGGTTTCACTGTGTTGTCTAGGCTGGTCTTGAACTCCTGGTCTCAAATCATGCACAATCTTCGGCCTCCCAAAGTGTTAGGAGTACAGGAGTGAGCCACCATGCCCGGTCCTTTTCTTTTTTTTCTAGTTATTAAATGTTTAACTCCCACATTGACCTAAAAAAGCAGAATAACTCCTTGGACATTTCCTCCATGGACTTCAATGTTCAGTACCTCAAAAGTCTGCAACTGATGCTCAGTATGACTTCTATTATTCATTTATTCTTTTGTTGCTCTTATCCATTTGTGCAAAAAGTAATTATTTAAGCACTGAAAGGAAGACACGGTACTTCTCCTCATGGAGGGGATCAGAAAGTAATTCCGTGTATTCAGTGCTCTATTAAGAGAAAGCACTCAGGGTTAAAAGACTACTAAGAAGAACATTTAACCCTCATTTAAGAGGTGTGGGCAAGCAGGGAATGTTTCTTCAGCTTAATAGTTAGGCATATTCCTAAACGCTAAATAAGAGTTGAAGAAATAATCAAAAGAAATAAGAAGGGTATTTCAGTAAAACGAAGTGGCGTGACCAAGACCCAGAAGAGAAGTTAAGAGATCGGGGGAAGCAAAGTCTATGTTCAGAAAACCTGGAAGAAAGCATACAAAATAATTAAGGTGATGCAATAGTTGTGAGCAGGGGGTTTGGGGGAACAAGAGAGTAATTGGGAGCAATAATCAGACCTCTCTTTCCCCCTGTCTCCTACTCAGCTTTCCAGGTCAGAAATCCAAGGTCAATTTCCCACAATGTTTTTCCTGCAGTCTTGTTCTGCGGTTTGTTTCTTTTGAGTAGTTCTGTTAAAGAATTTTATAGTTTTATTTTAAAACTTTTTAATTTTTAAAAATAAATTTTATTGTATCTATTTAAAGTATACAACATGAAGTTCTAAGATACATATATATGTAGTAAAATTGTTATTATAGTGAAACAAATTAACATATCCATCATATTACATAGTTACTCATCCCCCTCCCCCAACACAGCAAGAGTAGGTATAATCTACTTATTTAGCAAAATTCTTGAATACACTACATTACTTTTAACTATAACCCACATGCGCACAAGATCTTTTGACTGGTTAATCTTACATATTTCTACTTTGCATTCTTCTTATGTTATATTCAAAAATGTTATAACCTGACAGTCTGGGAAATCTTCACGGAAAAAAAATAGCTGAACTTATTGCCATGAAAGGAACAAGTGAGGCTGTAGGTTGTCTCCTATCATGGGAATGACAAGGTGCGGCATGCAGCTCAGCAGGTTGTAGAGAAGACCATCACATTTTTTTTATAGGTCAGTGTACTGCACAACTATGTGCTCTTAATTTTCACCCTCTCTTTTCTACTGCTAAGCTTGTAGGAGAGTGGAAAAGCAAGAGAAAAAGCTGGGAACTAACTTAGAGCCCTAAGTCCTAATAAGTTCTATTAAAATGAAGATGATGATCATTTAAAATGTATAACAGAAAAAAAAAAAGAGAAATTTTGGCAAAACTGGTCAGATATCCTACATTTGATAAACATATTTCGTAAGTAGGAATATGGTAGATACCACAGGTGGGCATATCCTGGGCTTATTAACCTTGGCACTATTAGCATTTTGTATCAGACAAGTGTTGTCTCTGGCCTCTACTTACTAAGTGCCAGTGTCACTTCACACCCTCCCCCAAGTCATAACAATAAAAATGTCCCCAAACATTCTCAGAAGTCTCCTGGGGAGGAAATCACCCCGTATTTGAGAATCACTGTCCCAGATTTTAGTAGGTATTGAAATGCCTAAGAAGTCACTCTTTTCCTCAAGGTACCTATCATCTGGTAAGGAAGAAATATTTACTAAAAATGTATTTTAGTTCATCTAATTCAAATCAGTTTGTGATTAGTATAAGCAGAGACATTTCAGCAAAATTTTGTGAAAACATGGTAAAATAATTCAGAGGAAAAGCAAGTAAGAAGAAAAATCAGTAAATATTCTATAAAGGAAGTGAAACGTGACTGTGGACTTGAAAGATGAGTAGACAAGAAAAGGCATAAGGAGATTGAAAAAATGATAGCACACACAAAGGCAGAGCAACATGAAAGCAAAGTAAGTATTTGAGAAATAGTGAAAATCCCTGATAGTTTTAGGGTAAGTTATGGGTTAGGAGACTGGAAGATAGATTGAGGGCATATTTTGGAAGCTCCTCAATGCTAAGATAGTAAATTGGACTTTTTTCTCCATCAAGCACTAAAGTGAAAATATGTTAAAACATACTCAAACAATATTTGTTTTCTGAATATAATTTTAAATTTAAAAATATATTTTAAGATAATATTACAATAAAATCATATTTTCAAAACCATATCCAAGGTTGTTGATGGTTTTACCAAATGGCAGGTCACACAACTCCAGTGAAATGAGAGCTTCATGAACATTAGCTTCATAAGCAGTCCAATTTCCAATCATGATTTCTATTTCTCTGCTTTCCTAATGAAAAGATGACTACTTCAAATAACAAAGGCTGAAAATTATATACAAGATTTTTATGACATGTAACAAATAAACAAAATATAAATATAAATTTAAATATAGACTCTGATTGCAATAGACTCTGTAGAAATACTTTGGGGTGATGAATCCAGCCAGCAACTAGATTAGGGTTGGCTCTTATCCATGAATAACATAGAGAGCTACTTGGATTCTCCCAGCAATGACTCCAATTCTCAATGAGCATAAACAATGTTTTGGCTGTATGCACTGTGCTTGGATTTGGATAATATTTTGATAATCAAGTAATCAGAAAGATTTTATTTAGTACTATTCTGCTATGGGTCTTTAAAAAGCCAAGTAAACCATTTGTGTTAATGAGGTATTGTTTGCAAGTGAATCTAAATAAGCCAAATAGTAGTCTGTTGACTTGATTGTGGGGAAAGCGGTATATGAACAAAACAGTGAAATGAAAAATGTTGTAATAAATGTAGCCTTAAATTTTTCATCTGCATTATTTATATCCCTGCTTTTAAAAATAACTTATAAATCTATTATTCCTTTTCTTTTTCTATCACATTTTATTGACAGAAAAAAAAAAGTAATGTATTCTAATGGGTGGAGATATAAAATAACCAAATTAAAAAAGCTAAATATAGAGCGTGTTGGTTAGTGGTGAGTGATATAAAGAAAAACAAAGGAGAGCTAAAGTGTAGGGCATACTGCTAGGGAATGAGAAAGAAGTGAGATCAGTGAAGCCTTTACTACAGCAAAGATATGAGGAGGGAAGGGAGCCATCCATATGACTATATGATGATGTCATACTTTTCTCACCTATCATAACAATAACAACCAACACTCCTGTAACAAAAGACAGGTTAACAAGAGAAAAGTATGACAAATTTATATAATCAAAGTTCTATGTGATATGGGAGTCTTCAGAAATGAAGACTTAAAGACCCAAGGAAAACTGTCTATTTTTATTTTTAGGGTCAATAAAGAATGAAAAGCCATATAGAAATGTGACTGAGTAAGGGATACATCTAATGGTAGCAGGTTGAGGAGGAAAAGCTGGTAAGGCCTGTCCATTCAGATGCTTTATGGCCTCTCTGTGTGGCATTTCTTCCTCCTAGGCAGGGGACAGGACTCCTCTGGAATTAGGATCTTATGACTTACTATCAGACAAGGTAAGTCAGAATATGTCTCTATGGGCGACTTCTACACAGAAAGGCGGGAGAAAGAGCATATTTCTAGGTTGAATGGTTTGCTTTGGGAAAGAGGGGTTCTAGTTTCTATGACTCACCTTAGGAAATAATAATTCTGTTTTTTATGATTCACTTTTGTGGGAGTCGGTAAGAGGGGCAGAAAATAAGAATACAGAGAAAGGTCAGAGACAGACTTTGCTTATGAAGCTATTTCTGAGGACTTCCAGTCTCCTTCAGTTCAAAGCAGTCAGCATGCCAAAGCATCACACTTTGGCGTATCATCTTCTAAGCCCCAACAATAACAGACAGTTTACAGGCAGAACGAGCAAATGCAAAGATCCGGGGTAGCAGGTATGTTATATTTGAGGAAAAACAAGGAGGAGTAGTAAAAAGATATGTTTTTAACTACTTTGTACTATCTTAAAAGTGCTGATCTCATACTAGGGGCTCAATAAATATTTGTTGAATCACTCCAATGTGCAAGAGCGCAGGGTTTGAAGAAAAGATTGTAAGAGATAGAGCGGAGAAGTTCCGGAAGGGCATTGTCAGCTATTCTAAAAACTATGACTCTCACTCTGAGATAAATAAGAAACCATTACAGGATTTAAGGAAGGGAAGTGACAGGATCTGGCTTGTTTTAATAGGATCTTCTCGTTGGAGCTTTCGGAGACTTAAGAAGAAAAAAGCAGAAGCAAGGAGAGAAATGATTTTGGACCAAAATAGTAAAAATGGATGTCGTAGAAATGGCCAAATTCTGTATATGCTTTGAGGCTGTAAACTGTAGCACTTGTGATAGGTTTATGGGTGTGATTTTTTAAAAAGGAAGAGTAAAGGAGGATCCCAGGGATTTTCCCTGAGCATCTGTAAGAAAGAATTAAAGTTACCGAGATGGATAAGATTATGGAAAAATAGGTGGAGAGAAGTTGTGAAATAAGAAATTAGACTGAGAATGTGATGTTTGAAATGCATATTAGAAACTGCATGCAATTAGACAACTGGAAATGCAAGGCTGTTGTTAAACTATAAGTCTGGAATCATGTGTTCTTAAAATAAATGATGGCCAGGAGCAGTGGCTCATGCCTGCAATCCTAACACTTTGGGAAGTCACTTTGGTAGATGGATCCCTTGAAGCCAGGAGTCTAAGACCAACCTGTCTAAAATGGCAAGATCTTGTCTCTACCACGAATGCAAAGTTTAGTCTGGCGTGGTGGTGCATGTCTGTAATCCCAGCTACCCCAGAGGCTGAGGCACAAGAATCGTTTGAACCTGGGAGGTGGAAGTTGCAGTGATCCTATATCATGGCACTGCACTCCAGCCTGGGTAACAGAGTAACCCTGTCTCAAAAAACAAACAACCCCCCTCCCCCATAAGACATACATGGTATTTAAAGTCATATGATGAGATCATTAAGAGAGTGAGGGTAAAAGGGAGCTGTCATCAACTGAGACCTGGGCACACCAATATTCATTCATAGGAAGATGAGGAGGAATTCATAAATAAGACTAGAGAAAAATGCCCAATGAAGTATGAAGAGAACAAGAAGAGAATCCTGTCTAGATCCTGTATGAAGAAGGAGAAAGTGATAAGGTCAATAGATTAAGAAGATGAGAACTGTAGATGGAAAACCAGGAATTAACATAACAGCCATTGGTGATTTTGACAAAATCTGCTTCATTGCAGTTGTGAGAAAAAAAGCCTAATTAGAGAAGTTTCAACACTGAATGAGAGGAATTATAAACAGAAAATCTAACAAATCTTTTCATAAATTTTTTATTAAAATTAGCAGGGAGACGGGGTGATATCTGGAGATTTATGTGTGTTCAAGGTTTTTGTTAATTAACATGGATAGTATTACATCATGTTTGAATGATCGTGAGAATAACTCGATTGGAGTGGAAAACTTGATGTTGCGGAATACAGAAGGGGTCTATTGCTTAAGTGTAATACTTGAGTGGGTGAGAGCTGGTGTGACTGAATGAAGGGTTGTTAAATATAAATGCTCTTAAATAAAAATAAAAGAAAGGAAGGAAGAGAGGAAATATGACTAGATTGAGTAATGAGGTATGGGAATGTGTATAAGTAATTTCCTTTCTTCTATTTTCCCAATGAAACAGAAAACAAAACAACTACAGGGAGTGAGCACGAGGAAGGAGGAAGCACGAGGAAGAATTTAGGAGAGAGGAGGCAAAATAGTAGTCTGAGATTGGGAACATAAAGAAAAAAAACTAAGAAATGTATTAGACTTCCTAGGCAGTGCTAAAGGCCAAATAAGCAGGTCATTGTGCATTAATTTAAAGTTAGACCAATGGGCACAATTTTGCCGTTTTCTCTGACCATGTTTGCTGCCTGATATGAACAAGGAGAAGGAGGAGAGCTGACTACAACCCGGATTGTAAGTGAGGAATTGTCATGAGTAAACTATATATGCTATGTGACATACATTCAAACATAAATAACTTCAAACTAAAAAAATACTCAGTCATATGTATATGTTTAAAAGGAAAATAGAATCTACTAACCTTAAGATTAAAAACAACAAATTAACCACTCTTGTTTTGGCCACGTGATCCCAAATAATCAGATTTAAAATAATACATGCTTTATATATACATGCAGACACTGACATTTAGATGATTGTCTTTTTAGCACAAGTCATTTCCCACCCACCTACTTGTCTCTCTCTACTCACACCTCTTCTCTACCACCCACCTACAGCACCTTATTTATTTATCTATGATGGGGAAATAAATGGTGCCTAGGTCCTGATCAGGCATCAAGACTAATCCTTATATTTTCATGCCTGAGAACTACAACTACTTCTAGGGGAAGTGAGTTGTTTTCTTCATTTAAAGAGAGACATACAACAAAGTACCATTCTCTTTAACTGGGGACAGTCACATTTCATACAGCATTTAAAATAATATTTTCCATAAGAACCATATATGCCAAACCCATAACCACATTATACTGAATGGGCAAAAGCTTGAAGCATTCCCATTGAAAACCTGAACAAGACAAGAATCACCAGCCTATTCAACATAGTACTGGAAGTCCTGGCCAGAACAATCAGGCAAGGTAAATAAATAAAAGGCACCCAAATAGGACGAGAGGAAGTCAAACTCTCTCTGTTTGAGGACAATGTAATGTATACATAGAAAACCCCACAGTCTCTGCCCAAAAGCTCCTTGATCTGATCAATAACTTCGGCAAAATTTCATGATACAAAATTAAGGTACAGAAGTGAGTAACATTTCTATACATAAACAACATCCAAGCTGAGAGCCAAATAAAGACTCAATCTCATTCACAATAGTTACAAAAGAATAAAATACATAGGAATACAGCTAACCAAGGAAGTGAAAGATCTCTACGACAATATCAGAGATGAAATAAACAAATGGAAAAACATTATGTGCTCATGTATAGAAGGATTGGTATTGTTAGAAGGCTAAAAGCAATTTAAAACTTCAGTGCTATTCCTATCAAACTACCAGTGGCATTCATCACAGAATTAGAAAAAACTAGTCTACAATTCAAATGGAACCAAAAAAAGAGCCCAAATAACCAAGGCAATTCTAAGCATAAAAAGAGCAAAGCTGGAGGCATCACACTATCCAACTATAGCACAAAGCAACAATAACAAAAACAGCATGGTACTGGTACAAAAAAACAGGCACATGGACCAATGGAACAGAATTGGGAGCCCAGAAATAGTGCTGTACACCTACACCTACACCTATCTGATCTTTGAAAAAGTTGACAAAAAGAGGCAATGGGGAAATGAATCCGTATACAATAAATGAAGCTGGGAAAACTGGCTGATCATATGCAGAAGGTTGAAACTGAGCCCCTTCTTTACACCATATGCAAATATCAATTCAAAATAAACTACAGGCTTAAATGTAAAAGCCTAGAACTATAAAAATCACAAAAACCTTGGAAGATAACCTAGGGAATACCATTCTGGACACAGATCCCGGCAAAGATTTCATGATGAAGATGCCAAGAGCAATTGCAACACAAACAAAATTGAAACATGTGACCTAATTAAACTAAAGAGCATCTGCACTGCAGACAAATAGAGGAAACAGACAACCTACACAATGAGAGGAAATATTTGCAAACTATGCATTTGGCAAAGGTCTAATATCTATAATCTACAGGGAACTTAAACAAGTTAACAAGCTAAAACAAAACAATTAAAAAGTGGGCAAAAGACAAGAACAGAAACTTTGCAAAAGAAGGCATTTATGCAGCCAACAAGCATATGAAAATATCATCAACATGATTAATCATTAGAGAAGTACAAATCAAAACCAAAATGAATTACCATCTCCCGCCAGTCAGAATGGCTATTTTTAAAAAGTCAAAAAATAGCAAATGTTGGTGAGGTTTTAGAGAGAAAGGATTGCTTGTACAACTGCTGGTGGAAATGAAAATTAGTTCATTAGTTGGAAGCAGTCTAAAGATTTCTCAAATAACTTAAAACAGAATTATCATTTTACCCAATAATCCCATTATTGGGTGAATATCCAAAGAAATACAATTTTTTTTTTACCATAAAGGCACTCTGCCCAAAAGCTCCTTGATCTGATCAATAACTTCAGCAAAATTTATATTATATTATGTATACATGCAGGCACTGACATGTGCATGCATATATTCATCACAGCACTATTCACAGTAGCAAAGACATGGACTCAATCTAAACACCTACCAACGGTAGACTGGTAAGGAAAATGTGGTACATATACACCATGGAATACCATGTAGACATTAAAACGAACAAGACCATATCCTTTGCAGCAACATGGATGGAGCTTGAGACCATTATCCTAGTCAAAGCAGCAAAGGGACAGAAAACAAAATATCACATCGTCTGACTTATAAGTGGGGGCTAAATGCTGGGTACACATGGACACAAAAAAGGGAACAGCAGACACCAGGACCTATTTGAGCATGGAGGGTGGGAGGAAGGTGAGGATCATAAAACTACCTATTGAGTACTATGCTTATTATCTTGGGGAAGAAGTAATCTGTACACCAAATCCCTGTGACACACAATTTACCTTATAACACATTTGTACATGTACCCCTTAAACTATGATACATTTTTTTTTTTTTAAAGTAAGCGTAATGTTGACAGAAGTCAGTGAGCAGTGGCTAATCAGCTGAAGAGAAATGTGAGTGGTAACCATAAAATGGGACTCTGGGCCTTCTATGGCTGGAAATCTTGCAATAACAGATGGTTTGAAAGGAAGGAATAAAGACAGTAACAGAATAACAGAATAAGGGAGAGTGAGAAAGATAAAGGGAGAAAAGACATTGGAGCTAACATAGGGGAACTAACTCATAAGACTGTTCCCGATCGCTAAAAGTCATGTTTCACCTAAATCAACTTTTCATTAGTTGTCCTTCTCTAGCTTTCATGTATGTATTCAATAAATAAATCAAGTTCCTCCTATAATCCAGAAAATAAAATAATATAATATTTTCCTGTATCCAATAGCTGTATTGACAAAATAGACTGAAGGCTACATTCTAAAAAAGGATTAATCCTTATAAAACAAAACAAAACAAAATAAAAATGACCTTTCCAGAGTTGGTTTTCACCGACTGGTAAAAAAGCAATTTCATGAAGATTTTGACTGGTTTCTTTACAGTAACGTGAGCATGCCGATAACCTGGCAGAAACTCTTCTCATTTGGAACAAACAATGTCTTAGTAAGAAAGCCAGGGTTTCCTCTTAGAAATATATTTTTTAAATACTTTTTCATTAGTTCAAGGTTTTTCAAATATATTAGAGGCAATTTAGATATTTTGGAGCAGAATGTTTCATTATTATTCTCATCACAAACGTTGGTATAAAAAAGGGAAGCATGCAGCCATGAGCTGAGCAAAATTTAAAGCGATTTAAATAATCCAAGTCCATGCTTTCGGGTACCAAAACAATTTGAGGGTCTGGTTATATTCACAAACTGGACCAATTTCAGAAAATAAACTATTTTAAGAAAAATTAGTTGAATAATTTGCATACTGCAACTGGCATTCAAGTTTTGTGAGACAGTAAGAAGACTTGAGTTATTATTTGAGCTTACCATAAATTGGCAATGCAAAACAGAGAAACAAGTTAATGTGTCTCTGTTTCTTTCTACCTCCGTACTTCATGTGTAAAATAAGTAAGGCAATTAAGAAAGCATCTTCTAAATGATAAAGGACCACTTAATTATGCAAAATCACAATTAATCTTTAGTTCCTTTTGATTAGACATTCTGTTTTGAGCTTGTTAGGTATGTAACAAAATGAACAATAATTTAGTATGTATAATGTTAATTATAAACATTTAAGCAATATTTTAATGTTCGAGCTACAATGCACCTCATTTTGACTTTAAGGTAGCATCACATGGCATACTTCTGAGTGAATACTCGAGATATTCTTTTGTACCTATCTCTGTTTTATTGTTCCCTGCAATCTCTGGCACTTAGAAGTCATCTGGGTTGGGATTGCATGGTAGCGAACAAATGAATAAGAGAATGTTAAAAATAGTTAAAGCAGAAGATGACTGTAATCTTAGAATATTAAGACAAATGCTATCATTACTATTAATATTTGGTTGATAAATTCTTTTTCTAAGTGCAACCTCATGTGGTTTGAAGGGAAAGTCTATAGGAAAGTGAATTTTCTTTTCTTTCTTTTTTTTTTTTTTTTTTTTTGAGACGGAGTCGTCTCGCTTTGTCGCCCAGGCTGGAGTACAGTGGCGCCATCTCCGCTCACTGCAAGCTCCGCCTCCCGGGTTCACGCCATTCTCCTGCCTCAGCCTCCGAGTAGCTGGGACTACAGGCGCCCGCCACCATGTGCGGCTAATTTTTTGTATTTTTAGTAGAGACCGGGTTTCACCGTGTTAGCCAGGATGGTCTCAATCTCCTGACCTCGTGATCCGTCTGACTCGGCCTCCCAAAGTGCTGGGATTACGGGCGTGAGCCACCGCGCCCGGCGGAAAGTGAATTTTCAAAAGGAACACACAGCCTTAATGTGGGCTATAATTAGGTTCCATAACTGTGGCTTGCCAATGAAACATCTCGTCCCCAACTGTACCTGCAGAACAGTTGAGTTGGAAGGTCACGGGTCAAATCACTAAGTTCTGTGTTAATCCATTTTTGTGGCATAGTCTGTGCTTTTCATCTGGCTCCTCACTACCTCAGTGTGTGCTTAAAGGTCTGGCCAAAACTCGATTATTCAAGCAGCACAGAAGGATTTTCTAGTCTTACACCTGCTCTGACATACACAGTCACCTTACTAAACAGATTGGAGATGGAACTAGGAGGGCAGGGGACAGAGGTAGGTCGTGGGATGGGAGGCTAAATAGGTAAAATTTTACTGAAAATATTTGTGGAAAATGTTTTATATTTGATAAGAAAATGATTTATTGAAAATAGCACTAATGCCTTGTTCTCCTGCTATTTCTGTTAATAAGAAATTATAAAATAAGTCTCTAAGAGAAAAGTCATATGGTAGATTTGTTTCCAATGGGAAATAACTTCTAGGGCAGAATTGTTAAGAACAGACAAGAACAACTTAAGAAAACATGTCAATAGAATTAGCTTTGCCTAAATGTCTTTTTTGTTCGTTTTTGTGTTTTTAGGTTTTTTCTTTTCCTTGTTTTTTCTTTTCATAAAAGTCCATGTGGACAAAAACAGTTTTGTCAATTTCCCCGTGCTTTTCCTAGATGGCATTATCTTTGTCAGTCTTTATTGTTCACCAGTCCTCTGCCTTATATCATTTTTACACAATTTCCCTTATTTTTCCTACTTTATATTATTGCTATATTGTCCTTATTAGATGGTAATCTGAATAAATACATAATTTTTCTCCTGTATGAAACATATCAAGGTAAAGTAGACATGGTGATCATGATCAGGAAACCAGGGGAATAAAATGAAGAAAATGAAGGGCATCATTTGGTTTGTTGATAGAGTGCAAAGAGAAAGGAAAGAAGGTGAGTGATGAGTTCTTATGTCGATAAATAGCCCAGTAGGTTCCTGAAGACTGGACAAAGAGCCAGAGAACTCAGAGGGCCAAATCTGTGGTCTGACTCCAATGATAATAGTCATGATTATATTTATTTTATTATATGATGTGATACTATAATGGTAAATTACATACAGGAGACAAGGGCGACAAGGAGGATATTCATATTTATTGGTCCTGTAAAAAAAAAAAAAAGGACCAATATTTAGGAAGACTTTCAGAGTGTTAAGAGGACTAATTTGCTTATCTTGTATCATAAACTGCTCTCTCTCTTTTAAAAAATTTTTGTAGAACCCAAATAAATCTATTTGTAGAACACAAATAAATTCAATAAGGGTAACATCATTCTGTTTTCAAAATCTGTGCTTATAACATGTTAAAAGCCAACTCATACCTAATGAGCACTTAACAATGTGATAGAAAATATTCCGAACACTTATAATCCATACAACTACCCAATTAGATAGTTATTACTGGTTTTTTTTTTCTATTTTACATATGAGGAAACTCTAGCACAAAGAGTGTAAGTGACTTATCCAAGATTACCTACATAGGACGTTTTGAGTGGCTCTCCCACCTGCACCATTTGATTCTAGAACCCACATACTTAAAGAAAACAATAGTGAGCGTGAGGAGCATCACATCTATCTTGTGTTCCTACCATGTAAGGAAGATGAAGAGATCTAAGAAATCAAAAGTTTTCCTAGAACCTTACTCTCGAGTAGAGAAGTCATAAAAGAAGAAGAAAAAAAGGCAAGGCAGAGTTTTAACTCTTCATACTTCAAACTAGGGCTTGGTTTTCATAAGCTACTACAGTTGTGGGATTTTATTTTATTTTTTGTAAGATCTAATGAAGGAAGTGAATCTTTTGAAAGAGATTAAGATTTATATGGGTGAAAGGGAAAGGAGAGAATATTTCTAGTGACAAGATTACATTCACCTGCCTGAGTCCGTTGCTCCTGGAAAAGAGCAACTGTTAAGAAAATCCCCATCATTTTGTTTTCTGAGAAAGAACTTGCTTCAAATAATCATCCTCCCCTGTGTGAATTAGATAATAATCATAGATGTTCCCCTTCTTTACTTAAGACACAGTCAGACACAGACCCTCCAAATTTTCATTCTTTGATTCATAGATAATTATCTGAGATATTTTTTCTCTATTGACCAATCAGGACAAAATACTCCTTATTTGACAAACTTAAGTTTCTCCCCTTCTTCCAGGTTCACAAACTGTGACCCATCCTCAGCCTGAGTTCTGTAAGAGCACATCCCAAGAATCAGCTGATTGCAAGTAAAGATATTCCTCAACCAATTATCCTATCATAACACCCAGTCATCCCACTTCCCCTCACCAGGATTCTCATAGTTTTGTTTACCTTTCCCTATAAAAGAAAACCCCTTTTGTCCACCACCTTTGAGATAACTTGCAGATCTTCTGGTCAGAGTATTCTCTCTATTGCAGTGGTCCCTCTCACCTTATTGTAATCATCCATTTCCCACTCTTGCAACAGTCTTCAAATAAACCCTCCTTATCTAAGTCTGGACTTGTTTTTATTTGATGCTAGGAAAATAACAATATTACAAAACACATACATTTGTACATACATACATATATACAGAGGAATAAAGGGTTTTGTTATTTACAGGATAGTGAAGAACTAGCCTAAGCAGAGCAAAACAGTATATTTTGCAGAATAGAGGGAAATATTGTGTGAACAGCCTGGAATAACCTGACTTTGATTCATTATTAAGCTGAATAATCATAACCAACAGCTGTAGTAAAGACACTGTCATCTCTAATGTATTGAGTGTTTACACTGTGCCAAGTGAATTATGTGCTTACGAAGAGTGGCAGAATATGCCACCCCAAAATATGCCACTTTGACATAAGGATTAATTCAAGCTAATAGCACTTGAAAAACACCAGATGCAAGAAGAACATGCTAATTTCCCCTTTTCTTCCTGAAAACAGGGAAAAAAACACTCTTGTGTGAATGATGTCCGCCCTGTACCAAGAGAAAAGAAACACTGTTCAATGGGGAGTCAGAGTCAAGATTATTATGTACAAACCTTAAAATAATTCTTATCATTATTTAGCCTCCTCATACAATTCAGTTACTCTTCCACCATACCTTCTCTTTTTTCAACCTAATACAAAAGTGCATAGGTTTTGCAGTTTCTTTGGGTCTTCATTTCCTTATGAGTGTTCCCGTGTCAAGTAAAACTTATATGAAATGTGCGTACTTTTCTTCTATTAATTTGTCTTGTGTCAATTTGATTCTTGGGCCCAGCTAGGACACTAGAGGGTAAAGGTGAAGTTTTGCCTCTCCTACACTTACCTTCTTTAAACCTAACATGAGCCCTGTTAATTAGAGATCATTTACTATAGACTGAATTGTTTCTGCACCAAATCCAAATTTTGAAGCCCTAACTCCTAATGTGACTGTATTTGAAGATAGAGCCAATAAAGAGATAATAAAGAGTAAGTGAGATCATAAGGGAAGGGCCTGTAGGACTGGTGTCCTTACAAGAAGAGGAAGAGATGACAGAGACCTCTCTCTCCTTCTGCATTCTTACAGTGGAAGTAAATGAGAGGACACAATGAGAGAAGTTGGCTGTGTGCAAGCCAGGCAAATTAGTTTCACCAGAAACCACTCTGATGGCATCTTGATCTGGTACTTTTGGCCTCCAGAACTGTGAGAAAATAAATTTCTGTTGTTTAAGCTACCCCTTCAGTGGCATTTTGTTGTGGCAGCCTGAGCTGACTAATAAACTGGCATTATCCATATTTTTTAAATGCAGAAATTGGAGCATAAAGAGTAAGTCCTTTAGCTGGTAAATACAGATCTGATATTCAAACTGTCTGATGGCAAACAAAGGCTGGTCTTTGAACCACTCTGCTGATCTCCTATCAATGAGTGGGAGCTGCCAGCAGTGCTAGTGAGATTTCACTGGAAGAGATCAAGCAAAAACCGACCAACAACTTAACAAAACATGTCAAGTCTCAGAAAGGTATATAGATAAGGTTAACCTAGAGTGCTTTAACTCCGGATTATTTGCTCCTATAACCCAGATCAGGGTGACTAGATATAGGACAGCGTGATGATGATAGAAATACAGATACAGGGAGAAAAAATGCTGTATGTCAAAAACACTTTTAATTTTAAAGCAATGAAAGGAACTCACTGGAAAACATTCAATAATATTTCGGTGAAAAGTTACCATACTTATCCATGTTGTCTCAGGCCACAGAATCAGTCATGCCTTTATTTTAATACAATTCCATAGCATTTTCAATACATACCTATTGGTTAATTGTTTCTACTAAGTTGGGTTCCATTTGCTTTTTTTCACATAATACTGTATTGCAGACAGTATTCCAGGGTATTATGTTCAAATCTACCAGGTATATTGATAGCTGTTTTCTCATATTGTATTTATTGTATTATGTGCTATAGTTTACTTAATCTGAGCACTATCATTGGACCTTTAGACTATTTTAAATTTTTCTTTTTTATAACTTATAAAGAAAAATTCTAGCCTTTAAAAAACAAAGTGCCTTTGAAAAATGTATGCATAACTCCATGCATATGTTTGTGCAATTCTTATAAGATTTTCTTCTAAGATTCTGAGGTATTAACTTTCTAGGTTCAAGTGTTAGGCATATTTTAAATTGACATAGAAATTGCCAAATTACTGTTTAAAAAGGGATAAGCTTTGTTGCTCATTAACAAGAAATGAAGTGCCCATAATCTTTGGCAACAGTAAATTTAATCAACTCTTTACATTTTTATTTTCCCTCTGTCTGTAATAACAAAAATATGATTTGTAAGAACATGTAATTGAAATAACAAACCTGCTCTGTATTAGAACTACTTAATTGACCTTGTTTATATAAAGGTGTAGGGGCATGAAGTGAAAACTAAAAGTATCCTGAGCCTAGTCTCAGAATTAATCCCTGCTAATGGTTTTTACACTCCTTGTGTAATGATTAGTGTTCTGCTTTTTTTATTTACAATATCCTGGATATCCCTTAGTATTATTAGCACACTATTTTAAAAAGTTAAGGAGTATTTAACTGAATATATTTATAATATTGCATTCAACCAGCTTCATACTGGTAAATATTAAAGTGTTTGCTATTTTTATAAAACCATAGTAAACACTCTTGTATATAACATCTTTTTTGAGTATAGCTAGAAGAATGAGAGATTTTAAATGAGTGAAAAAAACTGACTCAGTGATTATAAACATAGTTTTGCATAAAAAGGTGCAACAATTAGACCACATAAATCTGATGTTAGAGAATAATTAAAAGGAAAGAGATGGAAAACTTTGGTGCATGGTACCTTCAAACTAGCATTTAGTTTGCTAAATGGTAATATGCTAAAAAATGTATAATCATAATTTTTCATGAAACCAAGATTTTAATGTAACAAAAATTTTTGCTCCATGTTAAGAACGATGTTAATCAAACTCATGAAGGAAAAAAATGTGCTTATGCAGAAATTCATATTGGAAGATATGACAGCCACTCAGACCAAAAAGCATTTTCCCATAGAGCATCCAAGAGATTGAGATACTGAGGGGTTTGCCCTGGATCACACGCATCCTTGGTGGTAAAGCAGATTAATTTTTTGGTGAAAAATTATGTGGTACAGCCTAATTTTGTTATATGTATAGCTTGCTGAGCAGTCACGTCAAGGCTTTAAGGTATCCATCACCTGAATAATACACATTGTACCCAGTAATTTGTTATCATCCATCCTCTTCCACTCTAGTCTCCATTCCCCTTGCTAGTCTCCATTTTTTACTATTATCATTCCACTCTCTAAATTTGAATCCAGGCTGATCAATCCCAGAATCTTCCCTCTTTGGTACTGTACTATACTATGCTATACTATACTATACCGAAGAGGAAAGATTGCCAAAATCAAGGTAGACAATATTCTTAGAAAGCGTGATGTTCTGTCTGAAAATGTTACCAACACAAGAATACAAGCATTGGGGATAAGGCAGATGCCCAGGCGTGAGAAGCTAAAGGATCTTTTCTAGTCAGTCTTGTAGTAACGTGTTTCGAAGTGGAATTCTAGAGAACTGCACCTGCATATGGACGTCAAGGTACCTGTGAAAATATAAATGTTACATTTATTGAATATAAGCAAGGCCTTGAAAGCACTATTCTGATCTGTAGAATCATTAGCATTATAAAATTTCAATAAATGTAAGAATAAAATATTGGAGGTAAAATTGCACAAGCAACATTGGTCATATTTCAGACACTAAATAGATATTTATTGAAATGTTGTTTTATTATTTTATAAGGTTGTACACATTTCATAACACACTATGCTAGAAGTAGCATTTTAAAACATTTTATTAATTCACAGGAAAATACAAAATTTCCAAGATTTTCACATTAAATAACAGTAAATAGAAACATGAAATTTATTTATCTCATAACTATTGCTAGACCATAAATGAATTAGAATCTTTAAATGTTGCCCTTGTTGAGAAAACTAAACCAGACTAAACAAAAATCACTGAATAATGCATTTATTTATCTCAATATGTGTAAAGTCCTAAGCAATTAAAAAAGTATCCAACCACCAAGTTCTGAATTAATGTGCTTCCAGCTCTTCACTATATGTTAGACATGTATTTTATTTAATAGAGATTATAACACTTACTGACTTCAAGTTTGGCTGAGTTTCATTAATGGAGGAGAGAAGAAATACCATAACCCATTATTGTGTGTCTATTTCAATGGAAGAATGTACTTTACACCACTGAACAAATAGAAATATGACTTGGTGTTTATATATGTTTTGTAGTCAATTAGAGAAATAATCATCTCATTTTAATGAAATGTAATTTTGACCATCCAGTCCCACAAATGAGTTCATAGTATAATGTCAGACATTCTTGTTTTGCAAATAAATTTATCACACAATTCCTTTAAAGAAATGTGCTATCTAATGCATTTTAAACACTTTTTTCAGGCACATTAAAAAGTAAGCACAGTTGAATTCTGAGGCATTTGAAAGCAAATTATAGTATTAATATAATGGTCTTTATTATATAGGTATATCAAACTGATTCTACAAACCACCAGTCAAGAATAAGATTTTCATAAGCACGTAAAGGGAAATTTATAATTTCCAGAGGGAAAAAAAAAGTGAATACTTCCGCCTCCTGTGGAATAATCAGAAAGAAAGGAAGGTTTCTCCATGGGGTAATTCCCAATATTGTTCTGGATCCAGAAACTATACAATTTAATTACAAGAAATACGATATATTTTAGGTCAACCAAAGTTTGGTGAACTACTAAGAAGCATATACTGCATTTCACAGTGGTTAAGAACACAGATTTCAGTCTGTGTGAAGTGGGATCATATATTTAATCAGCTGTGAGACTTCAGCAAATTCCTGAGAATTCAGTTCCTTCATAATTTTGCTTTAGTTTCCTCATCTGTAAAACATAGATTAATACTAATATTAATAAAAATTCCTTGGTAACATTAGAAGATTGTAGATTACCTTATGCAAATCACCTGGAATAGTGTCTAGAACATAGTAGGTGGTATGTAAAGATCAGCTGTTGATATGAGTGTTGTTGAACTATATAAAGAAAGATTTTTCTGTTTAACAAGCTCATCATCTAGCATGCATTAGTCTAGCCTAGAGAGTACCCAGGAGAAGTATCATTGTGGTGTGTTAAGTATTAAAATTGAGTAGCTTCAAAGTGTCTCGTATGTTGTTTTACAGGTAGGACGCTAGACATCATCAAAGATATAATTTAATAGTTATAAACCTCCTGGTAAATATACTTGCCTGTGATAAGATATCTGTGTCAAGATTATTTGCCCTTTAGCATTTTCTTAGACTGAGATATAATTGAATTTTCCCTTTAAAAGTCTTTGGAGAGCTCCACATAGAAAAGCACTAGTAGAATGTATAGCATCAGCAGCTACCAATTGCTATACAGCAAATTTAAGAGCTAAGCACATCAGAGATTGATACAGTCTATTGCCTACAAATATTAAGACATTATGTAATTATTGATGCTACTCATCTATGGTTTTCTCTAGTCTAGAAAATACCAATGCCTTAATATTTAATGTTGGAGACAATACTTATGAAAAACAAACAATCTATATGATATTTTCTAATTTTTATTTTTAAGGCCACAGCTGTGTCAAACATAGACTAATCATAAGGCTTGCCAAGCCTTTTAACTTTATAGGGAAGTTGGTTGGATATTTAGGAGTGGGCTGGCCCCTACATTAGTATAATTGTATAAGTGTCTCTGCAATTGCTTTTAAGCTTTTTCCCCCAGGAAAAACTGGAAAATATATATTATTATTACTATTAATTAAAATACATAACTGACAATGTATAGTATTATCCAGGATTCTTAGGAGACCACTTTAGCTATAGGGTAAATTTTTAAATCTCAGATTAAAAGTTGATAAATTAATAAAACACATGTGCTATGTGCTATTTTGGTCAAGTATTCTTTTTCTTTCTTTTCTTTTTTTTTTTTTTTAGAGAGAGTCTTGCTCTGTTGTCCAGGCTGGAATGCAGTGGTGCAATCTCAGCTCACTGCAAACTCTGCCTTCTGGGTTCCAGTGATCCTCCAACCTCATCCTCCCAAGTAGCTAGGATTGATTACAGGCTCACCAACACACCCGGCTAATTTTTGTATTTTTAGTACAGACGGGGTTTCACCATGTTGGCCAGGCTGGTCTTGAACTACTGACCTCAAGTGATCAGTCCACCTTGGCCTCTCAAAATGTTGGGATTAGAGGCATGAGCCACCATACCCAGTCAAGTATTCTCTTTCTAAATCCTAAACAATAAAACCATTAAAAAAAAAACCCTCAATTATTTATGTTTTCCTTTAAGCTGTAGCATTCTTCCTCTGATAATACAACTGATTCAAACTCTGGTCATCACCCTCTTACAACAATCAAGACTGCCCCTAGAGATTTAAGATTTTTCAGTCCTTGAAGGAGGTCTGTGTGTACAATATAGAGCAAATATCTATATCCATGTACATCATGAAATTGCAATTAAAGCCAGAATTATGCCCTAGAAATCTAGTCAGCAAGGATCTAAGCCATATCTTTTGGCAAATATAAAACAGGTAACTTAAAACACATAATGAATCATGATACACAAGCTAGGAAATGACTCAAGAAGCACAAAGATGTGGGACCCTACACTGAAGAGGGAGTCTACATTAAAGAGGCCACACAAAATTTGACTGAAGTTGTAAGAGATGCCTAATGAAGAGCAGGTTCTCAGATTGCTGAGGAGTAACTATTCATGGACCAATAAAAGGAAGAGATAAACAGTAAATGAGAGAAAACTCTAGAAGAAAACTATATTCTCTGTTTACTTTTCCCCTGGTCTATATGCAAATATCAACAAAGTGAAGAGTCTGTACTTTAGAATTCTTAGAGCTAGATTTGTTTCCTAATTAATAACAATGTGAAAACTTCTCAATTAAAAATTATATGGTACACAGAAATGGAGGCTCAAGAATTGCATTATCTTTATTCTGAGATGAACGTCATCTCACTATCATGCAGAGGGAGATGGCTCCAGGTGGCCTCGGAGACATCAGGTTTAGCAAGATTCCATGTCTCTCATAAGAGCTATGAAAAATCATAGTGTTCTCAAATGAAAACTCAATAATAAGTAAAATTAATTTTCCTCATGCGGGAAGTTGAAATTTTTCTGTTTCTTCTTTATGCAATCTAAAGCCAAATAAATCTAAATTCAGTAGGAGTTTGTGTGAGTGTGTATGTGTAATTACATAATTTTAGATCTAAGATGTGTTTTTTTGGTCTTTTTGTGTTTTTCTAAATATCATGTCTAGATATATTTCTACAGACCCCAAATTCACAGTTAATTATACATAATTGTATACAATTCTCTATTCCTTTTTACTTAAAGGATGATAGACCAAAATGATAACATTCTTGAAAGTCAAGAGAGCTATGTGTTCCTCCTTATTTGTTTAATTTTCTGAATACCATCTTTATTATTTATACATACATTACACTGATTGAGCACTAACTCAATTTGCCAGCTACTCTATAAAATGCTTTGGAAATGTGTCGTTTACTTTTCGTGATAATTCTAAGAGTTCTGTACTATCATTACATCCAGTTTTCAAGCAGGAAAACTGAGATTAAGTAACTTGCTTAGGAACATGTCACATAGACAGTAATTGATGATAGGCAGTTGACATCAGAGGTCACATGCTTAACCAATATGAGATTTTGCACTCTTGAAACATAAAAGAAAGTCCTTGCTATGCAGGCTTCCTGTATTCTGGCACCTTAATGCCTGAATTCAAATAGATTCTTCAATTTATGTCCATTTTAATTCTCATAATGAGTCTATAAATTAGGTATTATTTTACCATATGATTATACAGATAGATAAATGAGGCTTAGAGAAGTTAAATAACTAATGTGACTAAAAGAACATGGCTAGTAATTGGAAAAGCCAGTGTTGACACGAATGTTTTGACTCTAAAGCCTATGCTCTTTGTAATATATTGCACCATCAGTCATTTCACTTTTATTAATCATTCAAACAATGTTGCATGATAGTCCTATTAT
Organism: Macaca mulatta; assembly: GCF_049350105.2. Lineage (NCBI taxonomy): Eukaryota > Metazoa > Chordata > Mammalia > Primates > Cercopithecidae > Macaca > Macaca mulatta. The sequence goes on from NC_133412.1 coordinate 114,758,250, forward strand.
CTACATTCTTATAAGCAATGGAACAGGTTAAGTGTTGCATCTGAGTTCACGTAGGTATTAAGTAGCAAACATGGGTTCTAGGCCAGTCTGTTTGACTCTGAAGTTCATTCCTTGTGATAATCCTTTGTTACTGAGACATTCTTTTGATCAAGCTACCCCTCATTTTCATATTTTTGTTTATTGATTTAACTTTTGCTATATGATCCTGTTTGCAGGTAAATGCATCTTAAACATAAACTTGACCATTTTACAGTAGTCATTTGTTTTCCTAATCCTGATTCAGGTGATACTTGAAAAACATAAATGACTTAGAAAGGCAATAGCCAAAAACAATGATATTACTATATAATATTTATAAAATATATTTCACTGGAAATGAGTGTACACTATTTGGAATGTTTTAAGTGAGTCAAGATTTTATTTGAATAACATAAATATTGTATTTTATTTATTTAAATAATTCTTCATTCTACCAAGGAATTATTTAAGGAGTCTCTGGAGTGCTATTTCTTATATGTTAATAAATGATTTCTGGAATATATCTTTTTTCACAAATAAATTCAGTGACTATACAAGCTATTTTTAATTTAGAGATTGTATTATTCATGATATTAGCAGCAAACAGATGGCACACTCACATTAGGATCTTTTGAGGAAAACTTATTTGCAAACAACTAATTACAAAGCATGGGAAGGGTGTGGGAAAATCACAAGGACTAGAGCGTAAATCTGAAGCTGTCATTAGCCCTAGGCCTCAATGAATAAATGAACAGAGAGTTTGCTGGAATGAAGAAGGATTAAGAGTTGCATAGATTCAATACTATTTTTTATCCAACTACCAATAACATTCTTCACAGAATTAGCCCATCAATGACAGATTGTATAAAGAAAACATGGTTCATATATACTATGGATTACTACGTAACCACGAAAAAGAATAAGATCATCTCCTTGTGGGATCATGGATGGAGCTGCAGGCAATTATCTTTGGCAAAGTAATGCAGGAACAGAAAATCAAATATTGCATGTTCTCACTTTTAAGTGGGAGCTGAATGATGAGAACTCATGGACATAAATTGGTGAACAACAGACACTTAAGTTGGAGGGTGAAAGGAAGGAGAGAATTAGAAAAAAAAATAACTATTGGATTCTAGACTTAGTTCTTGGGTGACAAAATAATCCATACAACAAGCCCCTATGACACAAGTTTACCTACATAACAAACCTGTACATTTATCCTGAGCACATGAGCATTTACTAAGATGGTGCCATTTTGTTTAATCCATCTTCCTGGAAATCATGTTGCTGAATCCCAGTCCTGATCCCTACTTTTTTGCTTAAATACTGTTTTAAAAGAGTGATCCCCTCACTGTTCTCTATGCACATATCTAGTGTGAAACTTAAGAAAGGGGTGAAGTTACTCCATAAAGGATATTAGTCCTGGTGTTCATGTTTGTGTATGTGGTAACTTACATATAAAGAAAAGGCACCTCTCTTAGCTTTATTCTGAGTGCCTCTTTGTTAGTTCTGTCTCGAGTCTATGCTCCTCACAAATAGCCCAGCATCACTGGGGCATCCATATTAATCAGCTATGATAGAATAACTGCTCAAATAAAATTTTAGGGCAGGCAACTTTGTACCTGGGATCTGTTCATCTGTTTACATGGATTGGAATCTGAAATACTTCACCAAGTCTCTCAATGTCAGTTCCATTCCTTACCCTATTATATATGATTTAATTCATGCATTGAACTAAATGGTCATGTTATATAATGACCATAAATCTGGCAGTGATCGCTGTCTAGATCAGGGGAATCCACACAGACTCCGCTCCTCCTGCTCAAGCTCTGAGTGCTACCTCATACAAGAGTGTGTGCCCACACTGTGGACTTCAGCCATGCTTTTACTGAGAGGTCTCATGCAGCCACACCCTTCTTGTACTCCCTCCTCCAATTATTCCAATACTCTTTTCCCTTTTCTGTCTTCCCTTAGTCCCCTTCATCAATCATGTATCTATGTTAAACATATCTTTATTATTCTCTGTCCTCAATTGGTACTCAGCTTCACCTCATTTTTCATGTCCATAAACCACATTAAAATTTATTTTTTTTGGCTGCTTTCTCTTAAAAGAGTACCCAACAGAGATATGTTATTCAATAAATGTCAACTTATATTATTATTTTACTTCTACCCATTCCAGACCCTGGAAAGAACTAGCATCTAGGATTTTCTCTGAAGTTAATTGTCAGTGCTGTGTAGCCTAACTCAAGTATCTCCTCTCTCACCCAAACATAAGTGTTTTGGGGATGCAGGGAAACAGGGAGAAGTGGACCTAAAGCTTATCTTAAAACCTCCAATTATTTTAGACTCATATGGAACTATTTACTAGGATGTGGAGACACCATGTGTATTAGTTCATTCTCACTGCTATAAAGAACCTCCCAAGACTGGGTAATTTATAATGGAAAGTTTAATTGACTCACAGTCTCACGGGGCTGGAAAGGCCTCAGGGAACTCACAATCATGGCAGAAGAGGAAGCAAACACCTCCTTCTTCACATGGTGGCAGGAAGGAGAAGTGCCAAGCAAAGGGGGAAAGCCCTTTATAAAACCACTAGATCTCATGAGAACTCACTCACTATCACAATAACAGCATGGGAGCAACTGTCCCCATGATTCAGTTACCTCCCACCGAGTACATCCCAGGACACACGGGGATTGGGAGAACTACAATTCAACATGAGATTTGGGTAGGGACACGGACAAACTATATCAACTTGCAAATTCCTACCATAGCTTCTTTGGTCTTGTTGTGTTCATATATGCCTTCCAACTTGATTTTCTGTTAATAAAACAGAAACTCCCACTTCTCACACTCTTCCCTATCCACTCTACAACCTAATATTGTTTTTCATTCAACTTCTAAAAATGCTCAACTTATGTTGTCCTTTGTATGATTACCATTTCTGTGTATGCTTTTGTCTCCAATTTTAACTCCCTTGAGGATCCCATCTATCTAATGGGATAAATGTACCAAAGCATGCTCGCATGTGCAGACACACACACACACATACTCATGTTTGCACATCCATGAAATTAAAATTTTCCCTTGAGTCCAGAATAACTAGTCAGAATATAAAACCTTATAGTACATTAAATCAGAATGAATAAACAAAGCCCAAACTTACAACTGTATCATAATAAAACCTTGCATGTTCAACACAATTTATCCCAGCATAGGGACTGTTCAATTAGACTTTCTGATGGTAAAATTTATTCTAAATAAAACCTCACCTGCATGCTGTGCCTTTTCTACATAAGAATTGGAGAAAACTATGCAGATCCTGCACCTGTTGAGTTATACAGAAAACCTACAGGAAACCAAGAGTGCAAACGTTTGCGATTAAATACAAAAGAATAGAATGAAACCTTAGGTGGCTATGGTTTCTGCTGTTATTTTAGCTCTCCATGCTCTTGTACATCACATATCATTAGCAGGCAAAAATCACATAATAACAAATTACTAGCCTTATGCTCAAAGTTCTTAGACAATGTGTATTATGGGAACATCTATGGCTATTCTGAGCATACAAAATGATTAAGCCAAACAGAAAGGTTATCACGTTGCGTTTACGAATTTTGATAACTAGTGGCTGTGTAGTACGCATGTCTGTGACTCTGGAGAGCAGATTTAGGTTCAGCCTTGTGGCAGCTCCTGCAGGTGCTAATCAGGAGAGCTGCTGTGACTAAAACTGAAGTGGAAGTTGCAGCTGCCTGGAAGATGACTGTCATTAAAGCTGCCTGCCAGTGGCAATGCAGAATCCAGACTTGATTTTAGAAACAAAACGTGACACTTGAAAGTACTTGGACACAGGGTTTATAATTTTCTAATGGTGGCATTGTGTCTTTTCATCATGAATGGAAATAAAATCTTTAAACAATTATTGATATAAAAGTTACCCTATAACAAACTGACTAAATGTGAACATTTCCAAATTTTCTTCTAATTTATAATATGTATTTTGGCTTTGCCATTAAATATAGATGTGTTTAGCAATTAAAATTAATTAAAGCTGCTGAAACCCTGTCTTTACTAAAAATACAAAAATTAGCAGGGCTTGGTGGTGTGCGCCTATAGTCCCAGCTTCTTGGGAGGCTGAGGCGAGAATTGCTTGAACCCAGGAGGTGGAGGCTGCAGTGAGCCAAGATCACACCACTGCACTCTAGCCTGGGCGACAGACAGAGTGAGACTCTGTCTCAAAAAAAAAAAAAAAACAAAGACAAATAAACAAAAATTAAAGCTCTGGACAGAACTAGAGGATAATTCTGAATTGTATAATGAAAGTGGGAATTACTTTTTTATTATTTTGCTTTATTACAATATGGTCATATTACTTTATCACAATGAAATTAATGTAATTGATATAAAATTTGGCTCATTTAAGGACAAAGGTTAATCTTGAGTTAACATTGTGTGTGTGTGTGTGTATACACACTCAATACTCTGCATTTATCCTTTGTTTAGAAAAAATAGACCCAGATTTATGTAATTCTTTCTAGTATGACAACATATTTAGGGGAAAAATGACTTTCAGGAAACCTCTAATACCTATAAACCAGAATGTTTATGACTGCTAATGGATTTATTAAATAGTGTTATCTTAACTATGTTATTATTAGTCTGTTGATTCTAGATGATAAACTATAAAATAATCGCTATGTAAGAACTTAAGTTTTATTAAGACAAATTTGGTGCTTAGAAAGTAGGTTGATAACGTGAAGACATGTAGTAGTATTTTCCAAGGGAAATAAAGTGAAGATGAGTCACTTACGTGTTGTATTACAATATTGGTATTTGGCCTCAGATTAAAAGAAAAATCACCTCTTCTCCATTGCTATATATCAACAAATATATTATTTCTTTAGTCACATGCATATTCTATTTTATTTTTTAAATAAGTGAATACATACTGAGAAATAATTAAGATATGTCTTAGTCCAAAACTATTTCATGCTATCTTGCCTACAAGCACTTTCCTACCTTGTTGGATATTCTTCCTATGCCTTTCAGGCTCTCCAATAGGGCTTCACAATTGTGCCACATCTTTGCCATATACTGTGTACTTAACAAATATTAGTTTACTAAATGAATGTTTCTAGTTTCTACTGCTACAACTGAAAGGAATTCAACCTGTGATCCTTATCTGTCTGTGCTCCAGATAGCAGAAAGTTTGAATATATGAAAGATTTTGAAGTAGCAGAAATTAAATATCTGAAAATTTATGATTGCTAACAAAAAAAAACCAAAGATTGTTGTTAAGAGTACACATGTATCATAGTATTTTTGAAGATAATTGTAATAAAATGCCTCCTGTTTTAGTCATTAGGATCTAAAGTTGTCATGTTTTTGACCATCCAAAAGAAAAAATGAAATTAATCTACAAAATCCATGAAAGGAAAAACCAAGGAAATAGGAAGAGATTTGTAGAAACCTCTCATATTGCCACAAAATAGTGCCAAGTAAGGGCATTACTGTCTTAGACCATATGAATACTTTTACACATTTTTCAACAAGGAAATGTACTGGTGCCTATAATAAATTACTCTCCAGGTAATATAAGTCCTAGAGAAGGCATAAGCTTTGTAAAATGAAAGAAAGAATGTTACTGCTTGAGAATATGAGACTGCCAAAATGCTATAGAACTTGCCTCTTTCTATGGATGAGTTTGCCACCTCTGCTTTCAGGTGCCAAATGATAAATTCTGAATGTTTTTGTATAATTTCAATGTATGTATATAATAAATGAATGTAAACACAGGGGTTGCTCAATTCAATCACTGTTTAAGTTCCTATAGAATGCTAAGTCATTATATCAATTCTTCTACTTCAATCTGAGAATAATTCCTTTAGCTTAATGCTTAGTGCATGTCAACTGCCCCCTAATTAGTAGTTTATCTCCCAGTTCCAGGAACCCACTGCTGTCAAAAGCAGGGTTTCCTAATGCGGTATCCAGAGTGCCCTTGTCAACAGCACATTTGCTTCGGTTTTTGTTACTTTTTCTCCCTTTCTTCATATGGGTTCAATCCAGGTCTATTATTATATAATCTGAAACATAAACTAAAGTTTTTGTAGTTTAAAAGTCATTATCCTCTCAGCTGAGACTAAGGGAGTGAGTAATGTGAGAATGTAAGATACTATAACGGGGTCAGTTCATGCATCATCTCTTAAAATATACCTGATATAGCTGCATTTTCTATACATGCCAAAGACTTGCTCTTTATGAAAATCCACACTTACAAATTGTTTCCTTAAACTCTATACGAGTTTCTGTTTGCATCTCTTCTTACATAAATTCATATAAGAAAGTGAGTAGACTTTTCACATGCAAACTCAAATTACTTTTGGATGTATATTAAAAAAATCATTTCCTAACCTGAATGAATATGAGTGTCAATTTTGTGGACATTTTAATTAGGAATCATTTACTGGGAATAGTTACAACAGAAGTCCATGAAATTTATAGATACAGATGCCCAAATTCACCACCCTTGTAGATTCCTATGTAATCTTGAGAAGCATCAGAATATCTGCATAGCTTTTAATAATCCACAGGTGAGTATTTAAATTTCAAAATCTATTAGATTGAAAAATATTGCTTTAAGTGAGATCTCCTATGTGCACATTAATACATCCAAGTCTTCTTAGAACATATGGTGGAAAGAAACAGCAGTCACAAATAAATTGAAAAATTGAAATTTTATTGTCTATGTCCTGACCTGTTCTTTAAAAGAAAGTAAATCTCTCCCACACCTTTCTCCAAAAACACCTTGGTAGAAGTTTATTTGACTTATCTGGCAGCTCACTGAAAAGCTTTATTCTCAGGGCTTGTCTACGTTTGATCTAACAGAGGGGTTCCTCTGCATGAATAGCCCTATCCTCAAGATATTTGTCAAGAACAATTAGTGGCACTTGTTTGTCATCATAGCTGCTTGGGTAGCATTACCAATTGGAGATAATAAGAGGCTGATCAAAAAATGTAAAGGAAAATAATGTGGAATAACATGTCCACAGGGGGCTTTCAAAGCTCCACCAAATTCCTGGTGTTATGGTTTGGCTCTGTGTTCCCACCTAAATCTCATGTCAAACTGTAATCCCCACATGTCAGGAGACAGACCTGGTGGGAGGTGACTGGATCATGGGGACAGATTTTCTCCATGTTCTTCTCATGATCATGAGTGAATTCTCATGAGATCGGATGGTTTAAAAGTGTGGCATTTCCCCGCCACCACTTTCTCTATCTCCTGCCACCATGCAAAATACTCCCTGCTTCCCCTTTGCCTTCCACCATGATTGTATGTTTCCTGACTGTATGTTCCCCAGCCATAAGGAACTGCGAGTCAATTACATTTCTTTTCTTTATAAATTACCCAGTCTCAGGTAGTTCTTTACAGCAGTGTGAAAATGGACTAATACACCTGGGAATCTAAAAGCCACATACTTGTTCAAGGCCGTGCACATACTAATGAAAGACATGAAAAGGTGCTTATCCCTGCCACTTAGTTGACCTCGAGGGTCTGCACAAGCAAAAAGTGTACACTAAGTCAGAGTTGTCAACTGCCTTCCACAGCATTGAAGATGTGTTTCCAATATAAGCACAGCACTCCTAAGCAATGTCTGGCAAATACATTAGTTCAAGGTATTGAAGGAAATCTCCTGTTCAATCATTAGCTGACCACTCACTGAAGCAAGCAGAGACTTGGCTAATAAATGTGACAAAAAATTCATAATCTACAGAATTTGTCCAGAAAAGTAACTAAGGAAGCAAACAGCAACAATAACAATCTCCAAGGTAAGAAGGGAGGTGATCTGATTTCAGAGTTGAAACATCATATTATTTAAAATGTCCAGCTAAAAAAAACTATGAGATATGCAAAAGAACAAGATAATTGAGCCACAGACAGGAATAAAAGCAGCCAATAGATGCCACTTCCAAGAAAGCCTAGATGTTGACCTTAGCGAATACTTTAAATTAATCATTTAAAATATATTCATGGAACCAAAGGAAACTGCATTTAAAGGACAAAAGGAAAATATGAGATAAATCTCTTACCAAATAGAAGATAGAAATAAAGAGATAAAAATTTAAAAAATGACTAAATAAAAATTCTGCAGTTGAAAGTACAATACCTGGGATTTAAAAATTCATTAGAGAGGATCAATGGCATATTTTAGCAAGCAGAAGAAAGAATTCACAATTTCAAAAATAGCTTAATTGAGATTATCCATTTTAAGGAAATGAAAAAATGGTATGCAGAAAGATAAACAGAGTTTTAGATATCTGTTCGACAACATAAATTACATTAATATATAATGGGAGATGTTAAAGGAAAGGAGAATGAATAAATATTTGAATACATAACAGCTAAAATCTCCTGAAATTTAATTAATCTGTACATCTAAAAAGATTAAAGAACTCCGAACTGCATACATTTGGATATCCACATGTAAATATATCATAATCAAGGCTTTGAAAGGCGAGTACAAAGAGAGACCCTTGAAAGTAGCTTAAAAAATTATTCACATATATACTCAATAATATTGACATCAGAAACCACAGAGACCAGAAGTTAGTGGAAGTACATATTCAAAATGCTGAAAGAAGAGATTGTCAGCCCAAACATTCTATCTTCTGCAAAACTATTCTTCAAAAATCAAGGACAAATTAAGACATTCCAAAATAAAAAGAGAATGTGTCACTAGCAGATGAGCCCCAGGAGGAAGTTTTTACGCTCGAGAAAACTAAATATTAACTTGAATCCAAAAAAATAAAAAGAAAAAGAAATTACACTGTTAAATCTAACTATATAGGTAAATAGACAGTATAAAAGTAGTTTTTATTAGCAATTGTTTTATTTTACTGTCTGATTTAAAGCACGATTGTGTAAAGCAATATTTTAAAAATATTGTTGATGGGCTCATAATGCATAGACATGTAATTTACATGAGAATAATTATACAAAGGAGGAGAAATAGAGCTGTATTGTAACAACTTTTAAAATATGTCATCCAAATTAATTCAGTAGTAATCTGATCTAGATTTTCAACTAATATGTAAATTGTAACTACCAGGATAATCACAAAGAAACTGACACAAAATCATGTAGTACGAGAAACACCTAAAGCATTAAGATACAAAATATAAACATGAGCAGTTTTAACAATTAGATCAGCAATAATTGATTTAAAAATCAACCATAATAACAACACTGAAATAATCACTTTACTATGTTGGTGTTTACCTTTCGATATGGTTTGGCTCTGTGTCCCCACCCAAAATCTCATCTCAAATTGTAAATGTCATGTGTTGACGGAGGGACAAGGTGGGGAGTGACTGGATTACGAGGGCGGTTCCCACCACGCTGTTCTCATGATAGTAAGTGTTTGACAGTTCCTTCTTCACACTCTCTCTCTTGTCCCTGCCATGTAAGATGGCCTGCTTCCCCTTCTGCCATGATTGTAAGTTTCCAGCCGCGCGGAACTTTAGTTCAATTAAACCTCTTATCTTGATAAATTACCCAGTCTCCGGTATTTCTTTATAGCAGTGTGAAAATGGACTAATAAAACTTTTTAGTCTTTTTTTTTAAATGTTCATGCGTACTTGTACAGGCTTATTTATCTTAATTTAACATTTTTGGCCTCAGGTTGGTATTTGAAGTATCAGGTGGAAAATTTTTAGACATGTTTTCTGCATAAAGTGAATTCTGTACTTATACACATGGAAACTGGTATTTTATGTTACATGTAACTAAAGATGTATATTGGATTCATGGCATGTGCTCATGTATGTTAACATGTAAAATATTTTTAAATAATTGCTTATGATTTCATAATCAAGCAGTGAAAGTTAAAATTAAATTGCATCTATGTTTGCATATTTTTGTGATTTAAAGAGCTACCAGTAGTATACATGACATTACTTGTCATTTCCTTAAATAATTGAGTTTTTTTTTGGGGGGGGGGGGTTTTATTGTTATTATTATACTTTAAGTTCTAGGGTACATGTGCATAACGCGCAGGTTTGTTACATATGTATACTTATGCCATGTTGGTGTGCTGCACCCATCAACTCGTCAGCACCCATCAACTCGTCATTTACATCAGGTATAACTCCCAATGCCATCCCTTCCCCCTCCCCTCTCCCCATGATAGGCCCCAGTGTGTGATGTTCCCCTTCCCGAGTCCAAGTGATCTCATTGTTCAGTTCCCACCTATGAGTGAGAACATGCGGTGTTTGGTTTTCTGTTCTTGCGATAGTTTGCTGAGAATAATAATTGAGTTTTATCATCTAAAAACATTTTAAAGAAATTTTTAACCGCAAAGTCTTAAAAGCATATTAATAAGCAGATGTTGAAAAAATTAAATTAAAATTAAAAAATTTAAAATAAAATGTCCCATTGAAATGCTTTTGGTTTGTGGGCACATGCAAATTTGTTTGGAGAAGTTATTCTCTCAGCATTCCCTTCACATGGGGATTTATGTGATGTTTGTTTTCACTAAGGAGAAAAATGAAAAAGCGATTTCAGAACCTGATTTGATTGCTTTCAAAACAAACAAAGTGCTTTTTTTTTTTTTTTTTTTTTCTGGTGGCTTTGGGATAATTGCTCTTCCCTTCAAATCTCTCTCTCTCTCTCTCTCTCTCTCTCTGCATGTACGTGTGTGTTTTTTTCCTTTCTATTTTCAAGGTAGGTTTAGTAGGTTATGGGAAAAAAACTTGCTTAATTTACTTCTTCCTTTTGAGAGATATTTTCTTCTCTATATTTTCTTATCTTATTCTCTGAAGTCTCATTTTAGACTTTTCAAGTTGAGGAGTTAATAATGCACATGCTGGATATTTTTCAACTGTTAAGCGGTCTTATCTAATAATCTGATTCCAGAAATGATATATCCTCATTGCAATTCTGCCTCTAAGAAAATTATATCGAGAGCCATGCCACACAGTTACCTATTCATTATCAATCCCATTACCTATAAGATAGTGAAGGGGGAAAGCCCTTGTCAAATGAAAGCACTTTGGATTAAATTTTTTAAAAAGTTAAGGAATTTACATAATTCATTTTAAGGATTTAAAAATATAACGTACATACACTCATGCCCTCAATAATTGCTAACTTTAACATCTATGCTTATTCTTGAAATATATGTGTGTGTATATATATGTGTGTATATATGTATTGCAATCTGCATACTACAGATGCAGTAATTCAGAGAAATTAACCTACTTTCCCAATGTCATACCACTGAGATGTGGCAAACACTGGAAGTAAAATATCGGTTCTAATTTCAAAGCCTATTATCCTAACCACTATTCCGTCTTGAGGATCTTCGGCTTTTACAATTGTCATCAGTTCTCTGTCTTTCACACACACAAGACACTGATTTATCACTCAACAACTCTAATCATACAATCGATAATAGAATATAATAAAATTTCCATTACTTTCATTTATACCATTCAAGTCTTACAAAACTCACACATTCGGATATGCTTTAAAGTTTTTGCAGTTGGTACGAAAGCTACATTAAATACATATTAGACCTATGCCTTACAGAATAGCATAAGATTTGTAAGAAATAATTTTTTTGTTTTGTTTTGTTTTGTTTTTGAGACGGAGTCGCGCTCTGTCGCGTAGGCTGGAGTGCAGTGGCCGGATCTCGGCTCACTGCAAGCTCCGCCTCCCGGGTTCAGGCCATTCTCCTGCCTCAGCCTCCCGAGTAGCTGGGACTACAGGCGCCCGCCACCTCGCCCGGCTAGTTTTTTTTTTTTTTTTTTTTTTTTTTTTTGTACTTTTTAGTAGAGACGGGGTTTCACCGTGTTCGCCAGGATGGTCTCGATTTCCTGACCTTGTGATCCGCCCGTCTCGGCCTCCCGAAGTGCTGGGATTACAGGCTTGAGCCACCGCGCCCGGCCAGAAATAATTTTTTTTTTGAAAAGAATACTAATTAACTCTAGGTAGTTTTTAGTGCCTGTAAGGTGTAAAAACAAAGTACAACCATAGTAAAGCTAATAATTTGTAGTCGTGATTTTTATTCCACCTCTTTTAAGTTAGAGATCAAGTTATGTGCTGAATGAAATTTTAAAGATCATCTAGTCTATGTTACTGATAAGGAAACTATAGCTCAGAGGTATTACGTAACCTCTCCAAAGACACAGAGCCAGTTGGCAGCGGAGTTGGAATAATTTCAACATCTCCGATTGCCAGGTCAGTTTCTCTTCACTATTTACATGTACAGTTATACAGCTTCTCTGCAGGGTTTATATGAATTACCTTACTAATAATATTATAAATAACAACTTTTAGTAAAAACAGGCGCAATCCAAGTCTCTAAATACGTATAACATTTTATTAAAGGGTCAGATAATCCAGGGGCATTATTATAAGGCTGACTTAATACATAGTTAATGGAAAGGTTATATTAGTCTATAGTCTCTCTCCCTCTCTCTATATATATAGTTAGATACATAAGATATATCATATGCATATAAGTTATATATATACACATATAGAGAGAGAGAGAGAGAGAGAAAGAGAAAGAGTGTTTATGTGATGATCCTGCAAGTAAGTTTGCATTACTCATTTAGTTGTACTCCTAAAATCAGCACATACATTTCATGGTGTATATTCAGATGTTTTATTACTAAAATTATTTTTGGTAGCTTTCTTTACATTAATCTGTAATAAAGTTTTAAAGTCATGGTCAACAATGAGAAAACATTTACTTTCAAATGGAGTTTGATAAATGTAATTTCAGAAAACTGTGAGGTGATGAATGTGTTCATTAACTTGATTGTGGTGATTATTTCACAATGTATATATAAATCAAATCATCATATTGTACGTCATGTATATATGCAGTTTTATAAATTCTACTACAAGAAAATTGGTGAAAGGAGCACATACATGCTCATACACATTACACTTTGTTTTGCTTGGCCATAAATTGGGTGTATAAAAATTTGCTACCATCCTAATATGTAATTATCCTTCCATGTTAGATTCCTAGTAGATACTCAGGTATTTCAGAGAAAATATCAAGAAAAAACACTGACCCTGCCTTGCAAACACCTATCATCAGATATTTGTTCCCTATGTATTCAAGGTTAGAACATTTTAAAATGTAAATAAATTATACATAAAGGTAGACATGATGATTAGCCACTTACTATAAGAGACCAAGAACTAATATTTCTATAACATTTAATAACAAGTTATTCCTATACACATTTTCTTCAAGAATTTTAAGTTATGTAGGCAGATGTCATTTATTTTCCCCATATTTTTGAATAAATGTAAAAGAATTGTCATTCATAAAGCATCATGATTACTGGTGATTAACTGGATAAATTAAAAATAACTTATGTATGTCAATTTTTTAAACTATAGAACAGGAACACAATGTTCACTTTTTCTATTTCCAAGGGTTTCAACAAATACCAAGATAAGGCAGGAGAAAAGCAATTGCATACCGTAAAGAATTTTTCTTCTTTGTCTTCTTTCCTACATATACAGCATGAGGTAATTACTAAATTTCTTTCTGTAAAAAAAAAATTGTATTGCATAAGTGTATGATATTATTGACTGTTTATGAGTAGGTTTTCAACCTGGTTTAGAATTTTTTCTAGGTTATAATTTATGTGGTGTTAATATTTTTGTCTCTCTCAATATTCATCCAGTAGGATTTAAAAAAAAAGTCTAGTTTTGTTTTCCAACTTGGATTTACTCAAGTTTAAGTTTGACATACTTTATTCTTCTTCTTGCTTATCTTTAAGAGGAATCAAGAGAATTGTTGGATCTATCAGTGTTTTCAGGGGAGACATAACTAAATAACAACAGAACATTTATTTTTATACACACACACACACACACACACACACACACACACACACACACACACAGATTTTTATGTTGGTCAGATAAACAACATCTCTTCTGTCAAGCCTAGGAAGTCTTAGCCCAAAAATAGAATGTTAAACAATATATACTGATGTTAAAGGAATAATGGATACTTCGCTTTATACATATTCCTAGTAAACCAAGATTTTATAGTTGTAGTAATTGAAGCACTTTTAAAAGCACAATTTCATTAGACTATAATCCAGCTAAAATACCATTTACAAAGGTTTGGGTCATCATTTTTATTACAAATGGTTTTAATCAAAAGAAAATGCTTAGAGGAATGGAACTGACCAGTATTTTTTATAATGCAACAGCTCCCCCATCTTACAGACAAAAGAATATAAACTATTCTTTTTTGATATATAATATTAACAAGGTCTATATCATGTAGAGTTAATTAAATTTTATTTTCTTAAGTTCTGTTGGACTTGATATATTTTCTTTTCTCTTGTAAAAAGACAAATCTTATCATGGATATATATATTCCAGAAGTATCTGTTATATCTACATAATCTTCTGAGAAGGTAAGAATTCATACAGAACACTGAAAATGATAGCTCAGCCACTAAGATATTAAAATTCATGTTGTAAGGATGAATAAATACAGTATCCTGGATATTCTAAGGCTTTTTTTTAGCATGTTCTGGGAAAATACTTTTTCCATTTAGCTCTTTGTATGCTTTAAAGTGATGTGTTTCTATTTGCAGTCTTTTTAAACATTTTCTCATATTTTGGTCATTTAATAAATATTTAGAGATTTCTCTTCAAAATTAGTTTGACTCGATATTTGAGCAAATATTTGTTCTCCATTTTTCATCTTGCAAAAAGCTAAAGAAAATGCTTAAGCAATTTACCTCAGATCACCTTTATAATGATTACATAAACAATCCAATTTAAAACTCTAAAAGTTATTTACTCAAGACAACTCAGGTGAAAGGATTATTTTTTGACATTCTAAAAATTGTAGCTGCATATTTATAAACGAATATTCCTGAGATGATTTTTCCATAATATACAAATTAAAATTTCTTACTCTTAAAAGTTCCATCGGGCCCTATATACTACAGAGTTTTTCTATATTTCATTAGTATAAAACAAACACAAATGATATGAGAGCCAGGAAGAAAATGCCTGACACATATAATAGTATAATGAATAAATTAAGAGATAATTATAGATTTTTAAAAAATTTTACAATGTAGGTATTTAGCCAACTAAAATAAAGCACACTTTCTGAAAACTCATATTTTAACATTAAGTCCACATTAACATGATTCCATTTCAGAAAAACCCCCACCTTACCCCCACACCTACACCACCAAGACTTTTTGAGAGTATTTGGCAGAGGATATATTGCTCAAAGCTCTTGAATGTTTAATAGAGCCGTATGAGGACACTTTTAGAACGCTGTAGCCAGTGGTATACTGGGACCAGCATGTTGGCTAGCTGAAACCAGTTATGCCCATTTCTTCCCAAATCTGTGTTCATTGATCTGATTATCACCACATCCATGCCAACATCTATTGTTTTCTGACTTTTTAATTGTGGACATTCTTGCAGGAGTAAGGTGGAATCTCACTGTGGTTTTAATTTGCATTTCCCTGGTGATTAGCGATGCTGAATTTTTTTTGTTAATGTTTATTGGCTGTTTGTATATCTTCTTTTAAGGATTGTCTATTCATGCCCTTTGCCCACTTTTTAATGGGATTTTTGTATTTATTTATTTATTGCTGGTTTGTTTGAGTTCCTTTTAAATTCTGGATACTAGTCCTTTGTCAGAGGCATAGTTGGTGAATATTTTCTTCCATTATGTAGGTTGTCTGTTTACTTTTCTGATTATTTCTTTGTTGTGCAGAAGCTTTTTAGTTTAATTGAGTCCCATTCATTTATTTTTGTTTTTGTTGCATTTTCTTTTGGTGTCTTAGTCATGAATTCTTTGCCCAAGCCAACATTTAGAAGAGTTTTTCTGGTGTTATCTTTTAGAATTTTCAGGTTTCAGGTTTTATATTTAAGTCTTTGATCCATCTTGAGTTGATTTTTGTATTAGGTGAGAGCTGGGGATCCAGTTTCATTCTTCTACATGCGGCTTACCACTTTTTCCAGCACAATTTACTGAATACAGTATCTTTTCCCTAATATATGTTTCTTTGCTGCAAAATAAAAGATACTTAGAAATACACTTAACCAAGGGTGTGAAAGATCTCTACAAGAAAAACAACAACAACAACAACAACAACAACAAAAACAAACAAAAAAAAACTGCTGAAAGAAATCATAGATAATACAAACAAATGGAAACACATCCCCAGATCATGGATGGAAAGAACTGATATTGTGAAAATGACCATACTGCCCAAAGCAATCTACAGATTCCATGCAATTCTGATCAGAATACCATCATCTTTCCTAGCAGAACCAAAAAAAAAAAAAAAAAAAAATCCTCCTAAAATTAATATGGAACAAAAAAATGAGCGTGAATAGCCAAAGCAATACTAAACAAAAAGAACAAATTTAGAGGCATCACATTTACCAATTATGCTACGAGGCCATAGTAGCCAAAACAGCAGGGTACTGGTATAAAAATAGGAATGTAAACCAATGGAACATAATAGAGAACCCAGAAATAAAGCCAAATACTTACAACCAACTGATCTTTGACAAAGCATACAAAAACATAAGATGTGCTTTATAATTTAAAAAAAAGAAAATTGCTTAATATTTAAATGAAAGTAAAATAAATTTGGAACATCTGTTTTTCATCAGTTGGTCCTTTTACTATTTATTGTAGGTAAGTTGTAGCCTTAAAAATAGTGGTTCTCAGCCGGGCGCTGTGGCTCACGCCTGTAATCCCAGCACTTTGGGAGGCCAAGGCGGGTGGATCACAAGGTCAGGAGCTCGAGACCAGTCTGACCAACATGGTGAAATCCCGTCCCTACTAAAAATACAAAAAATTAGCCAGGCATAGTGGTGCGTGCCTGTAATCCCAGCTACTCAGGAGGCTGCGGCAGGAGAATCGCTTGAACCTAAGAGGCGGAGATTGCAGTGAGCAGAGATCATGCCACTGCACTCCAGCCTGGGCGACAGAGTCAGACTCTGTCTCAAAAAAAAAAAAAAAAAAAAAAAAAAAGAATAGTGGTTCTCAAAATATAAGAAGCAGAGAATCACCTGGAAGGCTTGTTAAAACAGATTCCTGAGTTTCTAGTCCAGTAGATCTTGGGCAGACCTGAGAATTTCCACTTCTAAAAATACGGCATTCTAAGGACCACAAGTTGTGAAGTGCTGCTCTAAAATTGCAAGAGTTCTAAGTATTGACTTTATCAACGGTAACCACCCCAACACTGACAGATCACCCAAATCTTTGACACATGAATGCTAGTTAATAAACCTCAGTACCTTTAAGAAGTATAATTTAAATCTTATTGAGGTTATTATCCTCAACTAGTTGACCCACATAATGGAAAACACAAAGAGCTCAGATGATATTAAAAATAATTTGGATATTTTATGATATTCAGCAAGTCAAACAACGATTCTGAAGTTGCTATTTCCTATGTTATAAAATAATACTCCTATAATGTTAATATTTATCCATAAAGTATTTGTCCTTGGAATTAAAGTGTGTGTTTGTACTGTTAGAGGAAAACCTACACCTATCCAAAGTCCAGCAAAAATTGTGGTAATTGGTGAGGGGAAACCACAGTGTGCCTGAACTGTTTTGTTTCATTTTATTAATTTTTAAATTGAATTTTTATTGTGTTTTATCATTTATTTAGTTTTTTAAAACAGTTGTCAACCCCTAATTTGTTTACAGATTTTTCTTACATAGCTTTTTATAATAATACATCTATCACAGGACCTTTGTGTCTCAAAGGTAAGACATTTAAATAATTTTACTACATTCCACAGTCCTAAATTGAATCTAAAGTATCAGTAAGGAAAGTCATACAAAAATAAACGGAAGTATTTATGAAAGAGTTAGGACAAGACAATGTGTACCAGCTTCTGTTATTCTTCTAGAAAGAAGTGTTCCTCCTTCTGCTGGGAGTTAATCTCTACTAGATAGAATACCCTGTAAACTCCTTAGCCATCTTGCTTCAGCAATTTATTTACTCTTGTCTTACTTCCTTTGTGTTGCCATAACAAAATACCATAAACTGAGTGGCTTATAAACAACATACTACTATTGATTTCTCACTGTTCTTGAGGCTGGGAAGCCCAAGATCAAGGTCCCAGCAGATGCAATGTTTGGTGAAGGTTGTTTTTTTCATAGATAGAGACCTCATTGTGTTCTCACATGATAGAAGGGACAAAGAAATGTTTTCATATTTGAGGCCTCTTTCATAAAGGCACAAATCCCATTCATGAGGACTCTGCCCTCATGACCTAATCAACTTCCAAAAGCCTTAGCTTTTAATACCATGTACTATGAATTGGATGTGATTTGTCTGCACGAAAACTAATGTTGAAATTTAATTGCCAAAGAAACAATATTGGAAGGTGGGACCTAGTGGGAGTTGTTTGGGTCAGGGCAGTGGATCCCTCATGAATAGATTAATACCATCACAAGGGAGTCATATTTTATTCTTGAGAAACTAGATTAGTTACTTTGAGAGCAGGTTGTTATAAATCAAGATTGCTCTTCATGTTTAGTCTGTTTACACACATCCAGTAACCTTTCTACTTTTGCACCTTGTCTTGTTGCTGCACATTGCCCTTATAGAAGCCAGGCAGATCCCAGCACCATGCTCTTGAGCTTTCCAGTCACCAGTGTCATGAGCTAAACAAACCTCTTTTCTTCATAAATTACCCAGTCTTAGATATTCTGTTATAGCAACAGTAAACAATCTAAGACACCATCAATTTGGGGGTTAGAATATTAACATACAAATTTGAGGGGAATAGTAATAGTAATTCTTTTTTAGGGCATAGTAATTCTCTTTTCTGTATTTTTATCCTTTATTTCTTGGTAAGACGTGACTTGAAAAATCCTTTAGCCCCATCCACCTGCACTTAAGTCTTCTCATTTGGATGAATGATCTATAATCTTGTCTTTGATTTCTCATCGATCATTTTTTTTCCCTCAATAAGGAGGGTCTGGCTTCTGCTCCCATCACTCCACTGAAAGTGTTTTGTTAACATCATCAGTGATGCTCTATAAATCCTCTCACTTTACTCTTTATGTGACAACTGTCTATCAAGTTTTGGTACTGTTTGCCAATTCATTTCCTGAAATTCTTTATATCCTTGCTTTTCTTGATACATTATCAGCTCTCAATTGAAATATATTGCTTTTCAACTTATTTTCATCATTTTTAAAATAAATTCCTTGGCTATGTTATACCTCTGGGGTCCATCTTTAGTCAGATGTTTAATTCACCAACTCTCATTTAGTTCCATGATTTTAAAAATCATCTATAAGTTAATAATGTTCCAGTTGTATCTCCATCCCAGATTGCTCCCCTGTACTCAATTTTTATATCCAAATGCCTCCTGACAATTTTTGTTTTTAGGTAAACGCATCCAAAAAAGGAATTAGCTCTTCTTACCCAAATTCGATTTCTTTCCACATCTACATATTGGTGTACCAAAGACCACAAAATGTTATTTCTAGGATTCGAAGTTGGAACATAGACAAAATGTGGTATTAGCAGTTGGTAGTGAATTAGGAAAGTTATGTAAGATGATCATATATGAATTACGAATCATGTTCTCTGATGATCAAGCAAGATAAAAGTTTATCTGAAGATAAAGGTTCACAAAAACCCAATCTAGAGAGAGTAGCAGAAATGAGAGACTGTGAAAAAAAAAATGGAGATGTTTTACCTGTTTCCTCAGATCACTTTAGTTCTTTTGTACAACCTTTTCTTGGATTACCGACGATAGTCTTATACAGTTCTAGTAAACTCTGCTTGAGATACTGGGGGTAAACCCTATCTCTTTAATAGTGATCTAATTGGACATTAAACCCCATAAATATTAACTTCTTATAAACTTTAAAATCCAATCTTTCCCCCACAATTCATAGTCATACCCTTTTATTTACTGTTTTAACTACTTTGATTTTTCTTTAGGAAGTCTTTTTTTTTTTCTTTCATTCATCCTTAGCCATACCTTCATCTTCCATACTGCTGAAGGATTATTCCTTCTAAAATAGAAACCTATATTTATTATTCTGCATGAGACCATTTACTAGCTCCCTGCTGATTATCATATGAGGTAAAACTCCTTGGCAAAGTATGCAGATCACTCCACGTCTAGAACCAGGCCTCAAAATATTAAGAGCCATGTGTAAATAACATCCCACAGCCAACATCATGCTATAATAAATGGGCAAAAGCTTGAAACATTCCTCGTGAAAAGTAGAACAAGACAAGGATGCCCTCTCTTACCACCCCTATTCAACATAGTATTGATGCGATACCACATTTTCTTTATTCAATCTATCAGCTAAATGATAAGAACACATGGACACACAGAAAGAAACAACACACACTATGGCCTTTTGGAGGGTGGAAAGTGGGAGGAGGATCAGTATCAGAGGAACAGGAAAAATAACCAATAAGTACTAGGCTTAATACTTGGGTGATGAAATAATCTGTACAACAAACTCCCATGACAAGTTTACCTATGTAACAAACCTGCACATGTCCCCTGAAATTAAAATAAATGTTAAAAAATAAAATAAAAGAAAACAGAATGAAAAAACAACATAGTATTGGAATTCCTGACAAGGACAATGAGGCAAGAGAAAGAAATAAAGGGCATCCAAATAGGAAGAGAGGAAATCAAACAGTGTCTTTTTGCAGATGACATGATCCTATATCCACAAACCCCATCGCCTCAGCTCAATAGCTTCTCTGATAAACAATCTTGACAAAGTCTCGAGATAAAAAATCAATATGCAAAAACCACTAGCATTCCTATAAACCAACAGTAAAGTTAAGAGCCAAATCAGGAGCATAATCCCATTCACAACTGCTACAAAAAGAATAAAATACCTAGGAATACAGCTAACTAGGGAGGTGAAAGACCTCTACAAGGAGAACTACAAAACTCTGCTCAGAGCAATCAGAGATGACACAAACAAATGGAAAAACATTTCATGCTATTGAGTAGGAAGAATCAATATTGTTAAAATGGCCATACAGCCCAAAGAAATTTATAGATTCAAAGCTATTCCTATTAAACTACCACTGGGATTTTTCAAAGAACTAGAAAATATTATTTTAAAATTCATATGTAATCAAAAAAGAGCCTGAATAGCCAAGGCAGTTCTAAGCAAAAATAACAAGCTGGAGACACCATGCTACTCAACTTCAAATGGTACTGCAAGGCTACAGTAAACAAAATAGCATGGTACTTGTACAGAAGGACACATAGACCAATGGAACAGAATGGAGGCCCCAAAAATAAGAGTGCATGCTACAACTATCTGATCTTCAACAAACCTGACAAAAACAAGCAATGAGGAAAGGATTCCCTATTAGATAAACAGTGCTGGGATAACTGGCTAGCCATATGCAGAAGATTGAAACTGAACTCCTTCCTTACACCATATACAAAAATTAGCTCAAGAGGGATTAAATATTTAACTGTAAAACCCAAAACTATAAAAACCCTGGAAGACAAGCTAAACAATACTATTCAGGACATAGGCATGTGCAAAGACTTTGTGATGAAGATGCCAACAGCAATTGCAACAGAAGTAAAAATTGACAAATGGGATCTTCTTAAATTACAGAGCTTCTGCACAGCACAAAGAAACTATCAACAGAGTAAACAGACAACCTGTAGAATGGGAGAAAATTTTTGCAAACTATGCATCTGACAAAGGTCTAATATTCATCATCTTTAAGGAATTTAAACAAATTTCCAAGAAAAAATAAGGAATCTTAGCAAAACATGGGCAACTGACATAAACAGACACTTTTCAAGAGAAGATATATGTGTGGCCCACAATCATATGATAAAAAGCTCAACATTATTGATCATTAGAGAGATGCAAATCAAAATCACAATGATACCATCTCACATCAGTCAGAATGATTATTATTAAAGAATCAAAAAAAAAAAAAAAGAAAAAGATGCTGTTGATATTGTGGAAGAAAAGGAATGCTTACACACTACTGGTGGGAGTGTAAATTAGTTCAACCATTGTGGAAGACATTGCAGCAATTCCTCAAAGACCTAAAGACAGAAATATCATTTGATCCAGCAATCCCATTATTGGGTATATACCCAAAGGAATATAAATCATTCTATTATGAAGACACATGCATATGTATGTTCACTGCAGCACTATTCACAATAACAAAGGCATGGAATTGACCTAAACGTCCACCAACAGTAGACTAGATGAAGAAAATGTGGTACATATACACTATGGAATGGCACACAGCCATAAAAAAATGAGATCATGTCTTTTGCAGGGACATGGATGGAGCTGGAGGCCATTATCCTTAGCAAACTAATGCAAGAACAGGAAACCAAATATTGCAAGTTCTCATTTATAAGTGGGAGCTAAATGATGAGAACACACAGACACATAAAGGGGAATAACACACACCTGGGTCCATCAGAGAGCGGAGGGTGGGAGGAGGGAGAAGTTCAGGAAAAATAACTAAAGGGTAGTAGGCTTAATGCCTGGGTGATGAAATAATCTGTAAAACAAACCCCCATGACATAAGTTTACCTATGTAACACACCTGCACATGTATCCCTGAACTTAAAATCAAAGTTAAAAAACAAAAAACAAAACAAAAAACAAGCAAACAAAAAACACAACAGGGCCTAACCTCACATTATCCTGTGTGCTTACTGCCTTGTACCTTTCTATTTGGTTCATGTCATCTTTGCTGCCTAAAATACCCTTTTCTACCTCACTGTGTGGGTCATCCCTACTTACAGTTTCAGACCCAATTCAAGTGTCCACTTTTGCAAACGTTCCCTGATCTGCCACATAATTATTCCTTTTTTTTGTAATACACAAACACACTCACACCCTCACACTGACACACACATACCCATTTATTCTACTCTATTTCATTTACTTATGTCTTTCTTTTCTTCATTCCAGAATATGAGGTCATTGTTGATGGAAAAGAACACTTCATTATTTATCAGCATTGATTTGTTTGTTATGATCTGCCTATACTCAGAAAATCATAGGTTTAATCCAAGGCACAGCTAGGTTTCAGGATCCTAATGAATATCCACTGGCCTATGTTTTAATCCATAATCCAATTCGCCTCCTCTTCAAGAAAGAGTACAACTTAAAAATTATTATAATTCTTACTGCACCTGATTTAATTGTGAACTCATAAATTCTGTCTTGTTTAGATTAATGATTCTCTTCACAGCACTTCAAATTGTGACTCATACTACTATGTTTACTTAGAACTGCAATTTATCTTTTCCTACTCAAATTCCATAAATATTTTTTAAAACAAACGTCTTTTCTCTAAATGTGGGTGAATCTCTGTTCATCACAACAAGGAATCTCTTTAATATGCTTTGGAGAGCCAAGAGGAGTCAGTATAGTCTAATTGATTTATTCCTTTCTCTGCTTCTCTCCAAGCTTACAGTTTTGGGACATCAGTTTAGTTTAGTTTTGTTTTGTTTTTGTTTTATTAAACTTAAAAATAGTAGTTGAAATACCTGATCTAAAAATCCTCTTCTAACTTTAAGTTTTTATTCTTGGGAAATTCAAGCATTTCCAGATACGAATAAATGGAGTAATTTGTAAAGTAATTATTACTGACCTGTATGTATTCATATTGTTTAAAGGCATATATTATTTTTTGTATAAGCATAAACAAAAATGCAGTTAATCATGTATTTATCTGACAGACCTGGAGCAGTTACTGGATGCTGTTAATGTTTCCACTACAGATGCAAGAAAAGTGTCCCACACTTTCTGTCTGTCTGACTGTGACAGCCAAGATTAAATTAGGTAGGACAGTAATTCCAGAAACATGGCTTGGAGGGAGATAATGTTCATGACACAGAAACAATCTTGTAAACAGCAAATATTTTGTTTTATTCCAATAAAAGAATCTAAAATTTGAATTAAAAATACATTTATAAACTACTTTTCATCTTCTTAGACTGTAAATATCAACAAAACATTTTCATTATAATAACAAGTATAAATCACAGGGGCTGTATGTGAAATTAAGAGTAAATGTGAATTGTGTCATTATAATGTTGACTAAATCAGAGATATAGTACAATTAAATGTCAGATTTGATAAAGTACTTATTCAGTTGGAGTTAAGGTTAATAGACTGTGCACCAAGATTGTTTCATCATTACTTCATGCTTATGAAGTCTGAAACAGAATCAGAACAGGGAATAATCAGTTGCCTTTTTATCGTGATTGCTAAATTTAAAAGACTTCTGATTGTCTTGGATTTCAGTTTCTTAAAGGCAGGTATTCTGTTTCACTTATTTCACAGTTATTAGCTTAGGACAAATACAACAAAAAAATATTTTAAAATAAATATGATCTACCCCTATTGAACAATATGTTCCATGTAAATTTTATGTATATAAACATATGGCTCTAGTTAATATTAAAATCAAAGAGGAGAAATTTAGGCAGGTGTTTGATATCACAAAACAAATGGTTAAAAAAAAAAAAGCCTGGCACATTATCTTATGCATTGTGACACTTAAGATATGAAATAATAAATACTAAATTTGAAAAGACAAAACATAAATTTAAGGATTCTTTGTACTGACTACATTTGAAAAAACTTATCATCTTATACAAATGTGATCTACATAGAATGTGAAACTCTGAATTTGCAGACTGGGTTATAGCTGAAACCACAGATACACTTCAGTACCTTGTGGATGATATTCACTCATTTTCTTTTCCAAAGTTTAACAACTTTGTTCAAATCTGGACTTTTGTTTATGGACTGCACTCATCAATGTTGCCTTTCAATCTGAGCTTTTACTTCTTAGTGTATACCATGGCATAGATGCATTGCACTAAGGCAAAAAAAAAAAAAAAAAAAAAAAAAAAAAAAAAAAAAAAGGAGGGTGCGGTGACTCATGCCTGCAATCCCAGCACTCTGGGAGGCTGAGGAGGGCGGATCACGAGGTCAGGAGATCCAGACCATCCTGGCTAACACGGTGAACACCCGTCTCTACTAAAAATACAAAAAGTTAGCCAGGCGTGGTCGTGGGTGCCTGTAGTCCCAGCTACTCGGGAGGCTGAGGCAGGAGAATGGTGTGACCCCGGGAGGTGGAGCTTACAGTGAGCCCAGATCACGCCACTGCATTCTAGCCTGGGCGACAGAGTGAGACACCTTCTCAAAAAAAAAAAAAAAAAGAAAAGAAAGCAAATGAGCCCCAGTGGGAGAGATTTTCAATCAACAAAGTGTCCAAGACTATATATTTCAAAAAACAGAAAAATATTTTCAGGGAAATCAATATTAGCTTTCAAAGAGTAGTTGCCACTTCAACTAAGCATTTGCTCTATGATTATAAAATCACCTTGCATATTTTTACAAAGAAGAATGTTTTCACATTTACATAAACTAGTGTAGGCATGGCCACTCTACACATATTGTTTTTCTTCTTTGGCATTTAAAGTTTCACTGTAAGTTTCAACTGGAGTGTTCTGTGCAACATTTTCCAGAAGCTTCTTTCCTAACTATTCAAAGAGGTACTCTCCTAATTCTCCAGTTCCAAAGAGAGTCATTCCGACACAGGGCAGGCAAGCCCTTACGTGGGGCTAAGCCAGCCAGGGTTCTTGAGTTTGCCCAGGAAAGAATTCAAGGGCAAGCCAGAGGTAGAAGGAAACAGCTTTACTGAGGAGGCAGTGTTACAGCTCCAGCGGTGCCGCTGCTCCGTGACTGCTCCTGCAAGGCTGCCCCATACTTAGGTAGAGACTAGAAGCTCAGGGCAGTTTAGCAATCACATTTATACACACTTTTAATAACATGTAGAGTAAGAATCCTCTTACCAAGCATAAATCAGAAGTTTTTAAACAACAAAAGCAAGAAAGAGAACTTAGTTGCATACTATAAAGACAGAACCCAATAAGCAGAAATGAGTTGAAGAGGTTGAGGAATCCATCTCATAGCTCACTGGCAATTTTCTAAATGAATGAGGAAGCGTAGTACTACTGAATCCAATCAAAGTTTCCAAGATGAGGTCAGTAGAAAAAGAAACTGCCTTATTTTAGTTCACTGCCTCACATAAGGGTCTATTTCAAAATTAGTAAATTTTTTATTTTTTACATTATGAGCATTTTCACATGTTAGAAAAAGTTAAGATTTAAAACTGCATCTCACCATTTACCAAACTGAAAAATAAAACCTTAGTGTGTTATAAAGATCCATCATATGTGCCTGGGGGTATGTGCATGTTTTACATATGACTACTTCTCTTTTTAAGAAATCATTCATTTACCCTCATCTTATCTTATTAAAAATATAAAATAAACATCTCTGTGGAATATAGGACAAAGTTTCTGAAAATACAGTGTTTAAGTTTAAAAAAAGCATTTCTAGATAACATACAGAGAATTGTTTATGTATTACTGAATAACTATTAACTTAGAGTTTACCTTTATTGTTTGCTTTCTCCATTTTGTTCCGTTCTAGATATGTCAAACTTTTTAATATGAAAGAAAACTGGAGAGTGATATATATCTTAGTAAATGAAGTCTATATCAGGAGGTACCTAATCCTAAAGCATACTGTTATGAAAATGAATGAATGAATAAATGTAATGCTAATATTTTTACACTTTTGGTTACATTATTTAGTATTAAAAAATAAAATAATCTTGAAAATATTCAACAAGAAAATGTAGCAAATCCTCAAAATTGTAAAATTATAAAAGGTAAGCTGGACACACAAATTTGAAAAAAATACAGAAAAGACTACAATGCCATATAATTTTTCACAGTGATTTTTCATGCGATTTCTTTTATTTCCTAAATTCTGTTGACAATAACACTATTATAAAATATATAATAAGTTCTCATAATCAGAGTCATGTTAATTTTTCAACAATATATTTTTTGGTTTTAAAATGTTCTAATGTTA
Organism: Macaca mulatta; assembly: GCF_049350105.2. Lineage (NCBI taxonomy): Eukaryota > Metazoa > Chordata > Mammalia > Primates > Cercopithecidae > Macaca > Macaca mulatta. The sequence goes on from NC_133412.1 coordinate 114,785,270, forward strand.
CAATACTACAAAATGTTAAAACATGCCAAGCTAAACACAAAATAAAACAATAATTTATGTTTTTGCATATCCAAGCAGAAATTAAATATATACTAGTTATAGCTCAATTAATAATTTATTAAATTAATAGTTTAATGTTGACAATAGACACATTTACTTTAAATAAAGTGGAAAAATACTGCATAGCAATATAATGCAGTTTAAAAACTATTAAACTAATCACATTTTCTACAAATATAAATGTTCATGATTATTTTAATAAACGGATGGTAAATAATTTAAAATCTATATTTAATATTTCTATGTTTATTTTCATATTACCCTATTTTTATTTTCAACAAATTTCTTAATATTTGTAACAATTAGTGTAATATTTTTCCCTCTGAGTTTTAAATACCTAATGATGGAGATTCTTTGTGTGTATATGTAAATAGGAGGTAGTTCCAGAGGTCTCAAAAAAGAACAAACTTGGACTTGATATATACATATATATATATAGAGAGAGAGACAGAGAGAGTGTGTATATATACCTATAGAGAGAGAGAGAGAGAGAAACTAGTCTGAAAGCCAAAGACCAGCTGTATAAAATCCAAGGAAACTTCTTTGATTACTTCATTCTAAAACTAGCCCTTTTAAAGGGGAGATAATTTAAGGTACAAAACTTCTAAAAAGCATTTTGAGAACAAATGGCATCTGAGGAGAACAAGTTGGATATTGAAAATTTCGCTTAAATTTCATGTTTGAATTAATATATAATTTGGTATATGTATTATATATAATGGATAACATATATTACATAATATATATAATATGAGGGAAAATAAAAACATCAGTAGAATATTTTAGGTGTCTTCTCAAGGATTTTATCTCAAGAAGTTTTTATGAGCAGATTTTCTTGATTAAAAAGTAGTTTATTTTGAGAAACTGGGTTATCGGTACAATACTTTAATATGATATTAGACATTCATACACAATTTAAGATAGACTAATGACAGGGAACAGAAATGTTATCTATGGATTACCTACTTCTGCTGGGTAGTTTATATACAGGTAGTCATTAATAACTGTCAATCAACCCTAAATATAAATATTCTCCCTTCTATTTGACATGCATTAAAACTTGAAGATTCAGGTGAGTAAATAATTTACAAAAGTAACACGGTGAATCTCAGAACCATGACTCAAACCCAGGTTTGTTTCATTCCAAAACTTTGTTTAGTAATACCCTGGGCTATACCTGGTACTGCAGTAAAAGACTTCATACAGACGTTTCACAGACTACCTCCCAAGGCAGTTAGAATGGATGTGGGAAAAATAAACCAGAAACTAAGTGCAATAGAGAAGCTATTACTGGAGTTAATAGGAGGTGGTTCCAGAGGTCTCACAAAAGAACACACTTGGGCTTGATAACAAATTGTAGTTGGCAAAATAAAAGCAAGATCATAATGTAACAACTAATTTGTTGGTCTATTAACCTCTACTAGATAGTAAGCTCTATTATGAGGGACAGAGGCCATGAAAATTATGGTCAGTCTTCTTTCTCCAGTGCTTAGTGCTATAACAAGGCATTCAAAGAATTTACATGGAATGAACAAAACTGCAAGCAGAGAAATAAAGGACCTTTGTGGAGAAAGAAGTTTGATGCTAACCAGTCGCAGAAAGGATTCCCTTTCATTACAGAAGTCACAGTCACTAAGAGCTGAGATATAAATCCAAAAGAACTTTAACACCAAGCTAGCCAAAAGACTGCAGTCAGTTACAGGGCCAGGAATATTATGGAAGCAAAACATCAGTAAAAAAAAAAAAAAAAAAAGAAAAAAAACAGTAACTCAGTCTTCTCTCTAAACAGGCCATGATTTAAAGGGGAAAAGAAAAAGAACCAGTGAAGAGGTTAAAAGGCAAATTACCTAATCATGTTTTAGAAATTTGTTAAAAATGATTGCTCCAAAAGAAATGATCTGATTTCATGTAAATAAAACTTACCACACATCATTTATTTTAATAAAACAGATCTTTAATAAAATAAATTAAAATTAATTCTTCCTTCTAAATCTATGGGGGCTTGTAAGAAAGTCCAACCATGTGGTTACAACCACGTGAGAGTGTCACATTACTGCCGACTTGTGGCCACCTGCCTGAAATTCAAGGACAGATTTTCAAGATGAATAATTAAGAAGCTGAATCTGCCTCAACCTTGAAGACAGATTCAGTTTTCTAATTTGGCACCGGAGGCCATTATCCGTAGCAAACCAATACAGGAACAGGAAACCAAATACTGCATGTTCTCACTTATAAGTGGGAGCTAAATGATAAGAACACATGGACACATAGAGGAGAACGACATACACTGGAGCCTTTGTGAGAGTGGAAGGTGGGAGGAGGGAGAGGATCGGGAAAAATAACTAATGGGTACTAAGCTTAAGGCCTGGGTTATGAAGTAATCTGTACAATGAACCCCCATAACACAAGTTTACCTATGTAACAAACCTGCACATATATTCCTGAACTGAAAATAAAAGTTAAAAGCTGGGTGCGGTGGCTCACGCCTGTAATCCCAGCACTTCGGGAGGCCAAGGAGGGTGGATCACCTGAGGTCAGGAATTTGAGACCAGCCTGGCCAACATGGTGAAACCCAGTCTCCACTAAAAATACAAAAAGTTAGCTGGGTGTGGTGGCAGACACCTGTAATCCCAGCTACTTGGGAGGCTGAGGCAGGAGAATCGCTTGACCCTGGGAGGCAGAGGTTGCAGTGAGCTGAGATCGTGCCACTGCACTCCAGCCTGGGTGACAGAGTGAAAGCTCCATCTCAATAAATGAATGAATGAATGAATAAATAAATAATAAAAGAAAAAACAAGTTAAAAAAAAGAAAACCTGTCAAACTAAAGCTAAAAAGCCAAATATTTGTTATGTCATTGTACGGCAGATGCACTTGATAGCAATAACTCAAGCATACCCTGAGAAGGTCCCTATGGTGTAAGAAGAAGGTTTGTTTGGAGTTCGGACCTAAGAAATTCAGCAGTGGCCAACCTAGAGATTCACTCCTTAACTATGGGGGACTTCTGAACCCCTTGCCCATACCTTGGAACTCAGGCCATAAAGGGGACTGAGGATGTTTGTTTCGGGTAAAACGTAGGTTGCTAGCTAGAGATTCCTAAATGAAAACACTACATATCCTGAATGCTTTTTATAAACAGTAGCAGTTTTCCTGTCTAGCCCACCACTCCTGGCCCGAACTGTATATAACTCCTCAATAAACTCTGTGTCTGATTCACTGACTCTGGGTCTCTCCTTCTGCCTCTCAGACACGACGTCACATGTCATCCCTATTGGTGTTAATAGGAGTCTGGCATGACAACAGTTCTTAATCAGGCTTTTAACGTAAGTAAGTTGAAAAAATGAATGCCATAGACATTCAAACAGCTTATTATTTCTACCTAATATGATTTGGTGTGCCTACCTGTACTCCTAAATCAAGTCATGATAACAATTATTCTGATGTTTTATTTTTAAGATAATTGCTTTACGACTAGATTCATTTAGAAAACAGTTTCACTACTTAGTGGAAATCTTTTTGAAATGCTAGCTATACACACACGTAAAATTTAAAAATATTTCTTTCAAAGGCTAAAGCTAGGTGTGAATAGTTGTTCAACAGCATTATCAAAACACAAAAAGGGAAAATATAAAATATAGTACCATGCTTATCATTCAGTTTGGTATACAAGGTAAGAATAATTGAGGTGGCCCTGCTTCCCATATGTATTAACATACTTTGCTAGAAAGTCTACTTTTTATAAATTAAGGTGGCTTCATATTCCTGATGTAGGCTGCTAGTCATTCATACTTTAGCTTAAATTAGTCTGATATAATTTATTTTTTATTAAAAGCTCAACTAGATCTGTCTACTATGCCTTAATGGGAGTTTTGGTGAGAAGTAGAAATTGAATTGTAATAGCATAGAATTCTTCTTTGGGTTAGATAGTCCTCGATAGCATGGTGCATTTTGGAGCTCTTGGGTAACTAAATAGGAGCAGCAGACAAATGTGAGGAGTTGACATCAAGGTGTAAGCAAATAAGCAAGAAAAAAATATTAATGGAGATGAAAGATAAAATTTACTTCTAACTTTCAGTATTAAGAATTGTCCTTTCTCTACAGCAATGCTTATCTCTGAAATAATTCTTTTCCTTTGATCTCTCTCAAAAACTCTCTGCTGAGAGATTATATTTAGGATATAACACATTGTATTTTTGTTTCAAAAAATTAGGTTCAAAACCCATTTTTCTTAGTAAAATAAATGTCCACTTCCATCCGGTAATGTATTGGGTTCTCAGTGCTAGTTCCAGTTTTCATCAAGCAGACCTTGATCTTTTAGTTCACTATTATGATCTATAAAGGTTAACATAAAAGACAGAGATACAGAAAGAAAGGAAAGGAAATGTGTTTTATATAAATCAAGTTTAAAAAATCAAGAAATGATAAAATAAGAAAAAAATATTTCTGTAACTCAAAAGAAGATTAAATACTAAATACATTTGGTTCTTTGTGTTCCAATGAGAAATCTGTTTACCTATGTATGCTAGAAATATGCTGGGGTCTTCAACTTTGTTTTGAAATCAGCTGAAATATATTTTTAGTGAGATCTAGTTGCTAAAATACACTGTATTCTAGGACTTCAAGGTCAGTTGCAACATTGGAAATATGCTCCTAATATAAGCACACTTCTTTTTATATTTCAAAACTAGGTAGATTTATAAAAAACTTCAATGTTTGGATTTCGTTTATTCTGTTTAACTCGGATTTGTTTTTAATGATATCCCTTCATTTCAGAAACTTGTATTTCCTTGTTTCTTCATACCAACTTCCAGTTTTGAACTGTCAGATAACTTATTATATTATATTACATTATATTAGTAAAAATAATCAAAGGCTTGTAACTCAGTAGTGATTTCTCACCCAGGAAATTTGAAGTTAAGGTATTTCCAATTTACAATAAGCTTCTTCAGTTATATATAAAACAAATTAATGAATTAAAGTGATAACTTAGCACATGCTTTAATCCATGTAAATAAAATTCATAATTCATGCAAACTAATTAACGCCATTAAAAAAATTAGATCATAACTTTTTTATTACTTTAAAGAGAAACTCAAATATTAAATAACAATATAAAGAGAAACTCATGTTATCTTTTGCTATTCATCACTTTAACTGAAAAACATTCACATCTCCATTAATTACCTGAAATTAGCAAAATACTCTTTCTTTCCCCAAATCGTGGATTATTCCAGGAAAATAGGCAGACCAACACTTATCACCATTGGCCCTCAGAAAAATGACCTGGGAGAACAAGAAAATCGACATTATCTTAAAAGTGATTTGACATATGGAGTACATCAGGGGACACATTAACAAAGTAAGGCAGATATTCTATAGAGGTAACGAGTTAAATCTAAATTATTTATGAAAAAAATTACTTCTCTTTAAATGTCAATGTTTAAAGGAACCCTATTCTACAAGGAACTTGTTTGAACTTTTAAAATTATGCCAACCTCAGAGTGGCTAATAACAATAGTTTTATGAGCAAATTAGAAATTCTTTTTGCAAACATCCTAGTTTTTGACCTGCTGGGGAATAAAATTTAAAGAAAAAACAAAACAAAACAAAAAAAACTTTGCTAGCTCTGACCTCCATTGGGAAAGAATATCCTGGTGTCTCTCCCGAGGTCTTGCCGTTTTCTAGCAACAATCATGAAACAAAATAGAAGCTTTCCTCTTCCCCTCTCTTTGCAAATTCTGATCAGCTTATGTAGGAGGGAAAAGAGCAAATGCTGAACCGGGAGAGTGAAAGTTATCTGGTTGTAGCAGAGATTTTTGAGATAAAATGAGGAAAGTAGAGAAAGGCACTTTCAAATATAATGCATGATACACAGGAAGGCTACAGGAAACAGAAAGAAGGTGTTTTCCTGGGCCTGGTAGGGCTTGAAAGAACAATGAAAAGTTAAGCATTATTACTCCCAGCATTAAGGAAACGTCGATTTCATCTTTCTCAAGCTGTCCCCCACCCCCCCCCGCCCCCACAGTTTCTAAAACGAGAACACACACACAAAATTCCAGTATAGTATTTGAACTTTGTTTTCTCCCAACCCTTGAATTCTTACAGCTAGCTTAGTGTGTCCCCTCCCTACCTCAGTCTGGACAACATAAAAAAGAAAACAGAAAGTTATTCAGCCCAGCGATGCAAGGTCTTTGGGTTTCTCATTCAACACTTTACACTTTGATCCCTGAGGTAACGGAAAATCCTTATCGCCTAGACTTTCATTGGTTCCTATCAGCTCGGCTGGAAAGGATGGCAAGTGGGACAATCCTGAAGAAAACGGAGTCACCCCCACGTCCTAAAGTACTTGGAAGTGCTCACTGGGATCTGCCTGTACTCCAGGCTGGTGCAACTCCACCGCCCTCCAGTGAAGTCCCAGAAGTGATCAAGTTTAAAGTGAAAGGAGGATGGAAGCATTATTTCTCCCTGTGCCTCCGGAGTCTGTGGCTTCAGTTTGCTGCAGGTTCTCTCCGTGGACTTCTCAGAAACCTCAATTTTCCACTTCGAGGGACAGAAAGCTACAAGGAAAACGCTGACGGCTTTGGTGAAGATTCTCCTGGACTTCAGTGGTGTCCTCTGGTACATCTGTCCGCGGTGTCCCTTTGGTTTATTTCTGTGGTCTTACTGCGCAGTCCCCCGGCGGCTGGGATTTTGGCTCTCCAGCTCTCCAACTCAAATCCTGAGCCTCCTAAGCTCCCGCGGAGACCCCGAAGTCCCGGATCTGGCGCCGCTCGCAGTCCTGGAGGGAGGCTGCAGGGCTAGAAGTGCAGTCCCGGAGCTGCGCTACTCTGGAAAGCAAAGCAGCCAGACGTGGCTTGAGTGGATTCCTAAGCCCAGGATTGGATCGGGAGTACCAGGGGCAGAGAAGGGGAGCAGAGGAAAGAAAGGAGATGTGAGCAGTTTCCACCTAAAGCACTTCACTCCTCGGGTTCTTCCCCTACAGAGATAGCTGTGTGGGTCTTTCTTACCCGTGGGTGCAGCTGTGCGCCTTTGGGGTGAGCCCAAGGTTGTGCTCGAGTATACGCGCGCCTGTGCACTTCCAGGGCAATGGTAAAGCCTGGCAAAGCTTTTTGGAACAAAACGAAAGAGCTCCCTATCCATGGAGGCCACCGGCATGGGCCTTTGCCAAATAGGGCAGAAGAAACCCTTGTTAGCCAGCTTCCTTTTTGCAACTTCCTACTCTTCCATTGCCTTTGGGGGTACAGACTGGTGTCTGGGCTAGCTAGGATCAGAGCTGAGAGCGAAGGTGCGCGCAGTGTCCGAAGACCACGTGCTGGTGAACCCACAATGAGAAGCGAAAGGGTTTCAGGATTTTAGCTGAAAAGAAGAGCAAGATTTCACTTAGGGTTCTTTAGAAGAAAGAGTTAACTTTGCTTACTGGCTTTTTCAGGCTGGGCGGAGTGGGGATATAGGGTCGGGGAGAGAAGCACTGGGAGTCTTGTCGGAGTCTAAAGCAAAACCAGGCGAGGGCTCCGGGCAGATCCATTCCCGCAGGGCCCTGTCTAACCTCCTTTCCAGTCGCACCTCTTTTCTGCTTTAGACCCTGCTTCTGTACCGGTGACCTTACAGACCAGGTCTGGATTATGAAGATTGTTGGGCTCCCTTTCTGCCCTTGACATACTAAAATGTGACAAACTGCAGTATTCGTAATGTCTGATGCTGAGCTGATTCCCAAATATAAATGTTCTTTACAGAATCCGCTCCCATCTGATTAGTAAGCAAATCACCACCCACAACTAAGGGGACAGCGGAAGCCAGCCTCAGATGACTGAAACCCCCAAGTCAGTAGCTCTCCTTCTCAAAATTTCCGGCGGGTTATTATAACTAATGCCTTTTCCCACCTCCCTAAGCAGCCGAAGCTTGACTCAGTGATGATTCTCTCTATCCCACAACCGAGAGGAAGTGGGCGATCAGCAAATTGCCCTTTTGCAGGAGGCTGGGGACGCCCCTGGAAGTTCGCTTTCATCCTCCAGGTTTTCTGCCTTTTCCCTTCCCCCTTCCTGCAACGCCCCCGCGCCTCCTCAGCCTGGGGATTTCCCGGCGCTTCGCCCGCCCTCTCCGCACCCCCCAGATAAATCGGTTCAGAACTAGTCTGGCTGGGAGGCCCGAGGGCTGAGAGCAGCTGACCGGTCCCGGCCGGGGTCTCACGGACTCTCGGGGTCTGGCCGACACGGCCGCTCCCGTCACTGCGGCGCGGGCCGAGCTCACGGCCGCGCGCCCGCCGCCGCCGCCGCCGCCGCCGCCGCCGCCTCCATGCTGCAGCGCGGGGCTCAGTTCCACGCGGCCAGGAGGCCGCCGTTGCCGACACGCACAGCCTTGGGAAGCCTGGCTCCCGGGTCCGCCCCGGCCGCGGCCGCAGCCCCGGACCTCGGCTGCTTGCCTCGCGCCTGAACTGCGGACTCGCCCCAGCGCGGTGGCCAGCGGGCGGGGCGCTGTGTGCAGCGGCGCGCAGGGAGGCGGTGAGCGTGTGCAGAGCTGCCCGAACGGAGGACTATGTATGTGTGTGCGCGTGTTTGCGCGTGTTTTTCATTCTTCCCTTGAGAATGTGAATTGTTTAGCAGCTGGCAGCTCCCTTAGGATTCTTGACTTTGGGGAGCTCTGGGCTGTGAGCACAGCCCACCCATATAATTCATTTTGCACCGTCGGTTATATCAGGAAAAAAAGCGCAACTGGACGGGGGTGGGGCAGACCAACGAAACCTTCTGGAGACACACACATACACACACACTCACAGGAGAGAGGAAGAAATGAAAGACTTGAGAAGACTTTGATAACCTCCCTGCTGGCCCTTCTGTTTTCCGGAAAGATCCTGGATGTTGGCTACCTTTTCAAGTCATCTTGGCATGTCTCTAGTGTTTTGTAAGCCGCTTTCCAGCTAGCTGCGTGTGTGTGTGCGCGCGTGTGTGTACGCGCGCGCCTATCTGATGCATTTGACTGTCTTTTATCCAACTGCCCAGAAGCAAATGTGTTAAGTCGGCGATGCCCCTTCGTGCCCGGGTTCTTGCAGAGCTCTGAGGACGCCCAGACCCATTTTCCTGGCTGGATTTGGAGCGGCTGCTGGGCTGTGGACCCAGGTGTGTGGATCGCTTTATCCAGAAGCTTGGAAAGCGCCAGTATTGACCTGCTTCCAGGTACATCACAAGGTCAATAGAGGGTCTTGCTGCCCTCTTGTTTCCGTTTATCTACACCTTCTTCTCTTGGCCAGAAGGATATTTACGTTTTGGTCCACAGCATTTGAAGCCAAAAGTTCAGCCCTTCGAACTGGTTTGCTATACAAAACAAAACAAAACAAAACAAAAAAGGTAATGAGGATTGCTTATCAAACTGCTTAACAAAATCCCCGACTCTTCCTCAGCCCTTTCTCGGCTCCCTCCTCTCCACCAAAATGTCACCAGCTCTTGAATTACGTGGATTCGGGTTGGAGGAGAACTTGAAGGAAACGTGATTAAAGGGCTATGCGAGAACGCTCTCTTTGCTGCCCGCGGTCCTGTGGGCTTCGAAGCCAATCGTGAGAAGGACCGGTTCCCTCCGTGCTGCTTCCTCCCCGTGCAGTGCCGGGTGTGCGTGTGTAAGTGTGAGTGCAAGTGCGCGCGCGCCCGGGTGCGAGTGTGTGTGAGTGTGAGCGTGTGTCTGTGTGTGCGTGCGCGGCCGCCCTGCCTCTGCCCGCTCCCCGGGCGCGGAGCCGCGGGTTTCATGGGGCGATTGCAGCGGATCCCCCACCCAGCGCGACCTGCGGGCAGCGGCGGCAGTGGCAGGAGCTGCCTTTCCGACTCCCTAGGATGCGGGTGCTGAGCTATGGCAAAGGGCAGCGAAGTGACGAGCGAGACACGCGTACGACTGTGAAAGCCACCTGGAGCCACCTTGCCGGGATTGTACCTGCAGGCAGAAAGTCTTCCTACGACCGTCTTTTCCCCTAGAGGCACCAGGTAACAAGCCAAGGATTACTCGCCTCACCCAATTTCCTTTAGATCTTGTTTCTAGTGTCTTATCTGCATTGCAGGCTACTTTACTTATTAATGTTTTGAAAATCATTGGGAAGGATTGAGTATCCAAGGGCGCCTGCTCTGTGATTTTGTAATACAATTTCTAGTAGGTGAAATATACATCTATACCTGAGCACTTAATCTAGTAGTGAAAGCTTTGGGAATATGGATGTGCTCCACCCTGAGGATATTTTTTGAGAGCTAGGCGTGTGGAACCTGTCTGATGATGCCAGAGATCAAAATTCTGTTTCCTTCAGGCTATGGTTGCCACGGACCATTTGGTACCCAACCCTCTCCAGATTGTGGAGTGTGAGTGGGTGTTTGGTTTCCACCCATCATTTAAACCAAAGATCTTTTTTACCCTTTTCTACCTCTGGTGCCAGGTTGTTTTCTTTCCTTGTTGTGGAGGAGCTTGCCAGATCTTTTTAGTAGTTGTAAATTACGCATCTGGAGACTTTGACTTGAAATGGAGTTTTCTTGGAACTTGGTTTGCATGAAAGGGAATATATTGTCACGGGTGTGTGTCTTGAGATATGGTGTTTAACTGCCAGGGCGTGCTTTTATGTAGCAGAATAAATCCATGAAAGAAGTCATTTTTATATCTAGCAGAACCAGGCTAAACCGATAGCCACCACCCAACGTTCTCTCCAGCTGTATTGTCTCCGTCACGTCACGGAGAGGGGCTCCTCTGTGCGTTTTTTTTTTTTTTTTTTTTTTTTTTTTGTCTCTGTATAATAGATACTTTGAATTTCTTTTTCCGGTGCCTTGATTTACAAGGAGCAGGTTGGATTTGCGACTGCCTAATTAACATATTGGGTCTGATATGTTAAAATGAGATTCCCATGGCCAGCTGAAGCAGAACAAATTTAGTTAACTTCCAGAGCCCTTTACCCTGGCGCCTTTTCCCCCTGAATTCCCTTTCATCCTATCTCAGCGCCCGACCCCAAAGGAAAATTTCACTCCCTTCTCGAAGACATTAGAATTAACAAGATAAAGCACTTCCAAAGTAGTCTCATCAATGTTTTATTCCATAGTGAAGACGGTCTGAATAATTTAGCTAAGGAGTGTTAGTTTGTCTCCCGCCTTTGGGAGCTGCTTTCTGGCTACATTCAGCGGAGGACTTGGCCCAGCCAAGCTCAGGGTTCCCTGCTTCAGGAGGCAGTGACTGGGGCTGTTGGGGGGTGGGGGGTTCTGTTTGCTAAAGCCGCTTAGGAAGTGTAGGGGCGCTGCCTGATTTTCCTCCACTCGCTGCGTTTCTGTAGATATCCATATGATGGCATTTGCAGACTTCTAGCTGGCCCATACCTGCTCTGCTTGTCCCTGCGTACTGACGTCCCCAACTCCTCTTCGAGTCTGGGCTCGGCTGCTGCTGCAGCCCTCGCAGGCTGGTGGTGCTACAAGGCCATGTATGCAGCGGGCTTTGGGGGCTGGGCTCTGCCACTGCAGCTGGCTGGCGGGCTTTGACACTTTCTCCGAGCGGGGCGGAAGAGCTCAGCGGACCCCCTGGCAGACAGCAAGCGGATCGTGGCCGAGGCGGCCGCCTGGATGTGAGAGGAGGGAGATGCCCAGAGCCACAGAGGAGCGTGGAGGGCGGTGGTGTCCTGCCTTTGCCTGCAAAACCTTTCTCTCTCTCTCCCTGTCCCTCCCCTCGGCCATGAATATTCAAGAATATGGAAGGAAAGCTGGCTACAAAAATGTCTTGATATTCAAATACTGCATGATTTATCAGGATTAAAACCTGAAGCTAAGTGTGTATTTCCTAGATTTCCATTTGTTCCTCTTTCTAACCCCCCTTCTTGCTCTCCTCGGTTTGATCATGTCATTTATACCCGTATTGTTTCTAGTTGAAACACCTCTGTAAAGTCAACTAACCTTCCTCCCCAACCTGGTACCCAATAAACGTGAAAGAGGAGGACATGAGGGCCACTCTTCAGATAGATTTGCTTTGTAACTTCAAGCTGCAGGGATAACCAAGGAATGATACAGAAGATACCTCGACTTTAACAGAACTTCCCCCTCTGAGGTCCCGGGCGGGCGGGGGTGGGGGTGGGGGTGGGGGGCGGGCAGTGGGCGGAGGGGAAGTGTATTGCCTGGATTAAATAATGAAATAAATGAAAGATAACAGATAATTGGGAATACATTTAAAAATGATTTTTTTCTTTTATTTTCCTTTTTTTTTTCTTTTTCTCTTTTGATGAATTTACTTCTAATCCTCTTATCACTCAGAAAATCTTAGAAATCTGATTTGTGTATTCTAAACGTCTGACAAGGACACCACTTTGTCCTCCCAAATTACCCCAGAGTACTATTACAACAGTATTGATATCATACTTACAATATTTGTTAGCAAGTAAGTTATACCTATCTAGAGAGTGCCCAAGAAAAAAGAAATGCTGGTGAATATAGGTTCTTGGAAAATAAGGTGTTTTCACCACCTCCCACCTATTTCACTTTCTTCTGGCCTTTTCCCACTAAGGATTCGATTTTTTGCAGGTTAAGCTTTGTTCTTCCACCTTCAGCCTCAGGGAGGGCAAAGCAAACGCATTAAAATGGATGCTGAATGCTCAGAAACCTAAACAGATGATGGTGTGATGCATGTTTGAAAATGTCACTCATTGGTGCGGATTGGACTTAGGTTAAAGGTCATAACTAAATAGAACTACTAGCACACGGTTACATGCATAGAGGTTCCTAAGGGGGGGAAAAGATTTCTGCTACCTTTTTCTTCTCCCTTTTCTGGAAAAATGGAGAGGGTACAAGTTACTTTGAAAATCTGAGTCCACTGTCCTTGCTAAGAATTGTCTTTAGATAGAGCTGGCCTGGCTCACTAGCCTGACTCATTGATGAATTAACACTTCAGGTATTGATAGGACATTTCCCAGCCAAAAGCCTCCTTCTTTGTAAGCCCTCTTTTAGTCACTATTAATAGGGACAGAACAATAGGATATCTATAAGAACAAGCATAAGCAGATAGGTGAAAAGAAGTTGTCGTTTGATTCCTGTACCTTGGATATTTTCTTTTAGACATTTTTTTCCCTTTCTCTTTTCAAGAGGAGAATGACCTTGAACACCAGGCTTCTGTTCTTTCACACACCTCTCTCCTTCCCTCATAGATCTAATGTGTGTATGAGCACACACAGCTTGTTTTTGAAATATGAGATTCCTGTGCTGATGTTCTGGGAGAAGTTCATAAAGGTTTAGTTCTGACTGACACCAGCCAGAAGTGATTTCTTTCCTTTTTCTGAAGAGGGGATAGCAAGAGCTGTAGTTACCTGTGGGAGAATACCTCCACCCTATTCCCTCTTCAATTATTTTTGTCTCCTCTGTCATTAAATGGATTTTGCGTGTTGAAGCAGTATCTGGTTATGGCATTGGTGTTTAAATGATCTTCATATGTTATGTCATGTTTTATCACCCTTTCATCTTTTCATGAATGGCTTTCATTTCCTTTGTCCATTTAAATCAGTTATCTTGATCTTGTTGCTGTTTGAAGCACTTTTGGCTTAGTAGTTTTGCTGAGTTTTCTTGCTGGTGAAATTGAGATCTTGCTTTCTGCTGATGTATTGCTGTGTTGTTATATGGTTGGGATGAGATGCTTGCAGGTATCTAACAATATTCCTGCCTCTACATGACACTACTACATAATATCTACTAAATTATGTATTTTAAAATAAATGTATCATAAATAAGATTGCTAATAAGTTTTATTGACAATTTTGAGGCTGGAAAAAGGAAGCTACTTGAAACTTCCTAAAGGCTTAACTGGCTAACCTAGTAGCTTATTTCAGTGATTTTTATTTTCTGGTTACTTAAAAATGTAACATATTGGCATTATCTTCAGGGTTTTGTATATAGTATAATGAATTTTGTGTTTTATGTATTATTGAAGAGTAAAACTGGAAATTTGGACCTTATAGGTGTGAGTGTGAGCCCCTAGAATACATAACTAGCAGATAATTTTGCTAAATCATTCCAATAATACACATGTGCATACTCTGCCTTGTTCAACAAGCCTTGGACTGAGACTACTTATTCTGGTTGCAGGGCCCACATTTTTATTCTCATGGCATCCTTCAATCATTGAGGACTGTTTAGAACCTAAGGCTGTATAATTTGTTCATTACATGGTATGTGCATAGTGAAATTAAGAAGTATTATGTTCATAATTATTGAAGCTATTCCACTTAGAGGTGAACCATTTTTAGTATGCTCTACCAACATAAATTGTATGTTATTATGAAAATTCCAGTTTCATGTAACAGAAGACAGAAATGTAAGAATTTAATTCAAAGATAGCCAATGCTACTTTTAAGCTTTTTCATCATATTGTTGTGAAGGATACTGTGTTGACAAAATAATTTTTACTAAACATAATTTAATTTTACATAAACATTTTACATGACATAATTTAATACTAATTATGAAGTTGGTTAATAAGTGGTAAAAATTACAATGGAATTACATGTTTACATAACTCTGCTGTCCGTCATTTCACTGATTCCAAGTAAACCACATGAAAAGTATTTATTGTTTAAACTGCAAACTACATTTGTAATATTTCTCAGAAATTGGTTTTCATAGGCAGTGTTTAAGTTACATGGTCACATTGGCAGGAAAATGTCAATTGACAAGTTTGTTCTTCTTAGAAAATATGTCTTCCTTTGGGCATATACCCAGTAATGGGATTTCTGTGTCAAATATTATTTCTGGTTCTAAGTCTTTGAGGAATCACCACCCTGTCTTCCACAATGGTTGAACTAATTTGCATTCCAACCATGGCACATATTTACCTATTTAACAAACCTGCACATCCTGCACATGTATCCCAGAACTTAAAATAAGAAAATATATCTTTTTACAAAAGAAATCTTTCAAAACTCAAAAGCTCACACTGTTCTTGCATTTTTTTTTGTATGTGTGTGGGAGCATGGATATAATTTATTGCTCTAAAAAATCTTCCAAATCAAATATTTTGAAAATGGTATTATAATCCTCGTGGGAAACAATTGTAGAATTTTGATAGAAAATTGAATCTATTTTAGATTTTACAATAATAAAAGACTCTAGAAAAGAAGTAATACATTAAATGATTAAGGTTTCAACAAATTCTGGGAGCAGTGTCTGAATTCTTAGAAAAAAACAACAAAAAAATAATTCATTCAATAGATGCTCAATCAAAAATAGTATATTTAATCAGGAATGGAAGCCTAAACAATGCTGTTTATCTTGATCTATTTTCACTCCACCACATTCAGCTCTTTTGAGGAAGTGCTAAAGAGCCTTGCAGGACAAACTTCAATTTATTTCTTGATTTCAGTGTTCGTTTTTATTCCTTATTTTCTATCTTCAAGTAGGTTTTCCATGGATTTTAGTGGTATTACCTCCCAAGTACTAGAATATTTGTATTAATATGATTTACTAGTGGGGACATACCGACTACATTGCTATGAAGCCTAACTTTCTCTTATCTCTTTTGCAAATATAGGATGTGGTACTTTTCTTATTAGTTAGCTCTCCTTTTATTATTTTTTTATGGTGTGAAGATTTGTCAAGTTTTTGAGTGGTTTATTTACACTTGTTTTTATAAGTGTTTAGACATTTGTACAGCAACATTAAACTACATATAATTTATATGGCAGCATTGAACGCTACATGAGTAGTGAATATGCTTTATTTTATGTGGATAGATATCTTGAGATCATTAATATTCACAAATATTTTAATTTGGAATCCTACACTCAATAAAACTAGGTCTAACTTTATGAAAAGTTTAAGGTTATTTTTAGGAATTATGTTAGGATATTTGCCATGTATTGACTTTTTAAATATCAGACACTTAAACAATGTATAACTGGACATTGGGACCTGACCTCAATAACTCATTTTCTTAGTAACATGAAAAATACAAACAAATGAATAAGCTTGAAAGTAATTTATGAGCTGAAACTTTTAGTTCTATTTTGATGTTCTACACTTTGTAGTAGGAGAGAGAGAAGAAATTAAGAAATCATGGCTGTGTTTCGTAGAGGTTGGTATTGTGCAGCAGTTAAATTAAAAGGAACTATGGAATTCTGCCTCCCTCGGTCACAGTCCTGTATAACCTTGAACAAGTCTTTGAACTTCTCTGAGCATCATAATCCTCACCAGAGAAAGAGGGGTAATAATATAACTTATGCAATCAGGCTGTCTGGAGGTTTCAGTGATATAGTTCATTAGGCACCTGACTGTGATTATCATTGTCATCATCACCATGATCATCTCATCATTAGCTAGCGTAAGCATGAAGAGGGAAAGTATAAAGGAGGTGACAATTGTATGGCTTCAAAAGCTCGTCAGACCAGGGGTCATATAGTCCAGTGTCTTCAGGAACCAGGCAGAAGATGTAAAGCAGAGAATCTCGCTGAGTTTAATAAATCATAGACTGTATTTCTAATATACTGGAGAGTGCATGACTTACCCAAAGATGTTCAAATTTATTCATTTTAATCTCTGATGGACATGGCATTAGACAACTTGTAAGTTCTCCTGACACGTATATTAAATCTTAATTTTTTTTTAAAGCATCTCTGCCAAGTGGTCATCTTGACTAAGCTTGAGTAACTTTAGTAATTCCCAAATCACTCCACCTAAAATATATTATTTCACTTTCATATAGATGTATTATAATTTTCTCTTTTAACTTGAGCCAAAACTCTGGCATCTTGTAGCTTCTAATTATTTTTAACATGGTAGAAAGAGGCACACAAGTCTAATTCCTAATGGTAGTACTTCAAGTATTTGCGCTGAGTTCCTTGAAATTTCCAAACCACAATTGCTGTGCTTATGACTAAACACATCTTGGCCGTAAACTGGTTTAGGACAGTTTTCTGTATATCATGATTTCAAGTCCTTTTGCCTTTAATGGTCAATAAATGTTAGCTGTCATTAGTCTTCATCATCACCATTTTCTGGAAGGTCTTCATTTGTTATCCAAATTTTCACTTAAGCATGCCAACAACCCACGTGGGTAGACTACCATCCAGTTAAGCAGCGCCATTACTTGCGTGCTTTTGGAGCAGACAAAGCAAGAAAATGCTGTAACTCTCCAGCCTACACTTATTTTAGATGTTACAATTTGATCAATGTTTTCTTTCCCGCTGAGCCTGGACAAGGCATTGGAGTTCTTAACATATATACCTCTTTTTTAAAAAATTAAAAATCATTTTTAAACATTTTTGTGGGTGCATAGTAGGTGTATATATTTCTGGGGTACATGAGATATTTTGATACAGGCACGCAATACGAACTATGCACATCATTGTGAATGGGGTATCCATCCCTTCAAACATTTATCTCTTGAATTACAAACAATCCAATTACACACTAAGTTTACTTCTTCAAGATACAACAACTGGTCAATCTGAACACTGGATTAAACGTATTTGCTATTATGAGTTCTGGCACTTTTCGAACATTCAGATCATTTGATTTACTCATGATAACCAAGTTGCTTAAATCTTTTCCAATAAATAGTGAGAGAAAATTCACTAATATATTTTAATGTTATTGTTCATAATAAATATGAACAACAATGAAATGGAGCAACACAAGAAGAGTACATTTTCACCTTACTCTAAGGTGATTGGCTGGCTGCATCATGAGCTCTCTGTTCTAGACAAGAATGACTCAAGTATATGCTTTAATTCCATTAACACATATTTATTTGGCATTTAATGCATACTTAGATTTTCTGCTAAACATTTCTCCTTTAAGTCACAGAAGCCAAAATGGCATAGATGCCACTCTAGAAAAGTTGCAATCTAGAGTGAGAAACAAATATTCTTTCAGAGAGGAGCCCTAATCCTGAATCAGTCTTGATGACATTCTCACACCTTTTCCTCTAGATGCCATTGATCTCTATATTATTTACTAAATTAATTTTTGTTACCTCCTCCATTGTTTAATAAAATTGATTATTAAGCTCCTAGCAGTTTTTCAGCCTCTATATGAGGTTATCTAATTCCTAAAAAGGGGAAAAATAATTTGAATACAGAAGAAAATGACACGTAAACTTACTTGACTAAGTATCCTGGTCAAATGAGTCTTTTGGTTATCAACATTATCCATAGTCTTGAATGGTATTGTCTTTAGGCATCCTGTTTAAAAATTTTTTAAAATTTTGCATTTGATGTGAATTCAAATAGTTGTCAAGATCAACACACCACATATAAATATAGTTATTTCCTTAATGACTTCTTCATTATGTATGTTAGCAATTGCAGAAGACCCTTGGGGACCAATCCAAGACATGTTTAAGGCAGTTCATAAATTTGCCCCTTCTTTTGTTCTTTCTGTCTCAACTGTAAAGTGTTTCTTTGATTTTCTTTGCTCTTATATAGCTAATTGTTTTCAATGTACTTGCCTTCCTTTTAAAGTTCGTGATAGGAACTTACTAAGAACATAAATAATAAGGTTGCTAGGTACGTTGGTAAAATAAGGACCTAAGGCTAAATAAAAGTCTAAGGCTTCATCCTCTGAAACAAGCACGTGAGCTTTCCATGTACTTGCTGAGGACAGCACTGAAAGATGCTAATATAACTTGGATAATATATAACAGATGACCATGACCATCAGCATCATCTTCATCATATTCTGAGAAGGTGGTCTTTTCCTAGCACTGTAGATTTTTACTTTTCTCTACTCTATGCACTAACCCTACAACTTTATCATGATTGTCTCTGTTTTTTAGGGGAACATATTGAGGCCCAGTGTGGTTAATTTGCTTGCCCATGATTATACAGCTAAGATGATAGGGCTAGAATTAAAATCCAAAAATTTTTGATTCTAAAGAGGATGCTCTGTTGGCTACACCTAGGGGATTGCCCTTTTATCCTACTGCTTATGGCTGTTTTCCATTGATTATTACAAAAAAATGTGTTTTTAATCTCCTTCAAGGATGATGAGCATCCTCTGATCATATATCCTATTTTTAGTTACTCATGTGCTTATGGTACTCTATAAATTGCCATGTCTTATGTAGTTTATAAAAACACTTTATCCACTAGGAGATTCTGTAGTTGTTTATATTGAGAAGGTATTTGCATCCTGAGTCTGGGATATAAATATATACTAAAACTTTTTGATAAAATAGACTGTGTGATTTTGGGTGATTTGCTGTCTTTAATTTTCAGTTCCCATCTGCAGGAGGGACTGGCAAGCCATTTAAACGGACTGGTATGCTGTAAGTAATAAATAAATGTTCAGGTTAACATGTTTCCTAGTGCAAAAGAATCAGAACATACTGCGATATCATGGTGGGGTGAAACTTACAGATCATTCTGTCCATCATTAACACCCTGGCATTTGTCTTATCATGCTCTGCCTTCCACTCACCTCTTCTTCTTTTGCTGTACTATTTGTGTAGACTGCTGTTGATGCTCTTAATGAGTGCTTCAGGTGTTACTCTTGTTACCTCTTCCCTTTGGCAGAGAGTGGAAAAGAAGTCACTTGACAAACTCATTTTCTCATCTTGAATCACTGGTGTTATTTCTGTGACAGAGGGGCTTGATGATAGGCAGTCAAAATCTGGGCTTAATTCCAGATATAACTGTTATCAGGACAAATCTTTTCTAAAGTAAGCCCTGTGATGTTTTCCTATCTGTAAGCTATGTTGTTACCTCTTGAATTCAAAATGGCCACAAATTCATTGCAGTGCTTCTCATCAAGAATAGATGTGTGTTTCTCTTCTCTTTGAATCTGAACTGGCCTTTTTACTTGCTTTCAACAATAGGGATTGCAGAAGTGATATGGTATAATTTTCAAGCCTAATCCTCCAGAAACTATGTAGCTTCTACTCTTGTTCTTTTCAAAAAATGTTACCATTATGTGAAGAAACATGGATTCCTCTGCTGAGGACAAGTGACCTGGCTAACAGCAGCTCCAATGGCTAGACATGTGGATGAGGCCACCTGAGACCATTCACACATATTAGAACCTCCAGATAATTATAGTCACAAGAGTGACGCCAGGTGAGACCAGCAGAAGAACTAAGCAACTCAGGCCAGCCCAAATTGCTGACCCACAATTCATAAACAAATAAAATGGTTGTCACTTTAAGCCACAAAATTATGTAATCAGAATAGATAACTGAGACATCTATCTTAGGTACTGAGACATAGCCAGACACCATACCTCTCTGGAAGAAAAGCCTGGCTCTCTTTTTTAAAATGCTTTCAACAAATATTTGTTAAATATCTACCATAACTAAGCATGATGCCCCTCATTCCATGCATTCATATATTTTTAAGGCGGAATATATTCTTTTCTTACACCTTTGGAAATATTTGCTGATTTCTCAGTAGGTAAAATTGTCTATGATATTTCCTAACATGTACATGATAAGTAATTTTGATTTGCCTAATTTATAACTTACTGACTTATCGTTGCATTAGAGAAGCTCCTCTGAAAAGGTTGTCCTCTTGTGCTAGGAGTAATGCTATTCACCTAAAACCCAAGGGAAACTTTGACTCTTTTTTCCTCCAAGTGCTATTTGGGCTTGATTTAGTTCAGTGTGATATTCTGTAATTTCTCCAAGATTTCATTGTATCTTCTAATTATATTTTGGTGATTCATATTTACTATTCATTTCTTTTGCAAATTAAATCTATATTGCACAATTACTTTATCCTGGGCCTTGATATTCATCTTCTTTTATTTAATAATATTCTCATTCATGTATCAAATTACTCTACAGGAATTTGACATACTGTTACAGGTATAATATGGTGCAGGGCATAGGTCATGGGGCATTACAACTATAATTTCATAACTTTCTGAGTATTATTCATTTGCAGAAAATACATAATTAAAATGAGTGTATTTGACTTCAGTGTTTGTATTTTTAGTAAAACAGATATATTTGTGAAGGGGTACATGAAAATGCATGTCATACTCACTTAAATATTTTCTTCAAAGCTATTTTGTAATTATGGGTTGAAACCCTCCCTGGATTATGTTGAAAATAAAATGTTTTATTTATGTTTTCTTTTTGGTCCTTCTTACTGTGATCTTAGAATCTAATGTAAGATAGGTAATGTGTGTTATGCTTTTTATTTGAAATTTCTACTAGTAAATTCTAAAATAACCAGGTTCCATATGCTGCATATGGTAATATATGTATATTGCAATATATGTACATATATATCCACATACACACTACATATACTATGTGTATTATATACAGTGCATTATCATTGATTTTCTTGGCATATTTCTCAATTTCCTTACCTGTAGAATGGGGCTAAGGTTGATGACCATCGCAAAGGCTGTTGTGAAGAGTCAGTGAAATAATGTATTCCCAGCACCTCACACATCGACTGGCAAATAATGGAATGCTCAAACAGCACTAGCAATTATTATTATTATATATTGAAAGTGAGAAAATTACAGTTGTACATAAAGAATAATTGCAAATAATTTTATGCATAGCATGATGGCTCTTTTAAAAATTACGTCTTTATATTTTACATGTTAGACTGCAATATTTGGCCTTAGTAGATTGTCAGCTTTCAAGTCTGTTTCTAGTTTATTCTATCGAGACACAGGACCAAAGGGATCTTATAAAACAATGTCAAGGCAGTACTTTTCCTTAAAGATTGATACAGAAGGTGTTAAAAAATATAATTAAAATGAAAGCAAACTTTCCTACAGATGTACAGTAACTAACTATTGTTAAACTAACTGGGATATTTTAAAAGCAACGTCTCAAATGATGTATGGTACTAATAATTAGGCAGGACCAATTCAGGTTGTTTAGGGTTTTGAAGTAACATAATTTGGGAAATCTTTTAAAGAAAAAAATTATATAAAGTTACAGACACAAAAAGTAAGTAAAGTATCTTGGAAGGGGCTTTTGTATACCTTTTTTTTTTTTTTTTTTTTGAGATGGAGTCTCGGTCTGCCCAGCCTGGCGTGCAGTGGCGCGATCTTTGCTCACTGCAAGCTCCGCCTGCTGGGTTCACGCCATTCTCCCTCCTCAGCCTCCCGAGTAGCTGGGACTACAGGCGCCCGCCACCACACCGGCTAATTTTTTTTTTTTTTGTATTTTTAGTAGAGACGGGGTTTCACCATGTTCACCGGAATGGTCTCTATCTCCTGACCTCGTGATCCGCCCGTCTTGGCCTCCCAAAGTGCTGGGATTACAGGCGTAAACCACTGCGCCCGGCCAGCCATTGGTTTGGTGGTACATGTTTCACTCTTATTAAGGACATGTTTGAAGAATTGAGGAGAGATGAGTAACTTGATTTTGTTTTCTGTTTGGGAAAATCGATCTTATAGTAGCTTAGACTAATTTGTGTAACTTTTTTTTTTTCCCCATTGATGTCTATCTCTTTAATAGTTCTATTTCTTTTAAATTGAAAATTAAAATATCGTTTAAATAGCTGTGTGAGTATATGACTATCACACTTATTATTCTATTGGGATCAAAATAAATGGACAAAAGAATATGTGTAATTGATGGCCAAGTTTTCCCAATGATGTTAGGGAAAGTGGGTTTTTTTTTTTTTTTTTTTTTTTTTCAATTCTAAGTGTTGTCTGTACCATTACATTCTGAACACATGGAATAAATAATTATCTCTAACGTCTATATTAAACAAAGGAAGCAGATTCAAGGGCAATTTAAAACCAGATAGGAAATGTAAGTGAAATATATCACTCTTGGTATAAAGTGTGCATTCAGAAGGTGCTGGTCAAATACATGAATTGATATGTACATTAATAAATAAATATTGATTTTGGAATGTGGCCATAAAGCACTAAAATTTACTTATATATGTACCAATAGAAGGAAACTAATTTTATTTTTTGTAGTCATTACCTCTCTACTGGTGTATGTACTTTTAGTGATAGCATTTTGTAACATTTGGGGATACACAACAAAGAAAAGAATCCTAATTTTTGAAATATGAAACAGCCTTTGAAAAACAATGTCATATCATTCTAAAGATTTTTAAATATTTTCTGTGTTCCTATATCCCCTTTGTGAAATACAGTCTATATTGGGAATGAGAAATTAGTGTCAAGTCTCTCAAACTGATTCATAGCCCATAACACAAAACTTTCTTGAACGGGGTAATCGGTATTGTAGAATTATCAGTGATGCTTAAGTGGAGAAACTATGTGAGCTGAATTTAAATGGAGTTAGCACTCACTGTTTCTGAATTGGTGCTATCAATAGTAATTTGAAGATATGCTTTGCCATTTTAAGCTGAAATGATAAATTGACTATATATCAGTCCAAGATGGAGTTGAGACCTCCAGGTGAACAATGTGTAAAAACAGTGAGACAGATGAAATTATGTGATGGTCCCAAGCTTGCTGGAGTTCAGGTTCTGTAACTTACATTTAACAGAATATTTTTGGTTTCAGCATCTAGAATTAAGGCTGGAAAATAGGGTTGTATCACTTAGAACTCATTCAGCAGGAAGTGAAAAACTCAACCTAAATTGCCTCAGCATCAAAGGAATATTTTTGTTCAGACAACCAATTGCAGGATTATTTTCAGGCATAGCTTGACTCAGTATTTAAAAAGTTGAAAAATCAGGATCCAACTTCCAGCTCTAATTTCTCTCCATTGGTTCCTTTCTTAGATTTGGAGGGATAGGTCAGGGTCGCTTCGTATCATAACAACACCATGTCCAAAGGCTGATGGAGAAAGGCCTTGAAGCAGAGGAGGGAAGCAAGAGAGAAAGTGGGAGATAGAAACTGTTTTCTGACAGTCCTAACAAAGATCCTTACATTGATTCTTTTCAGCCCTAATTGTTTGACTTGGGTCATGTTACCATCTCTGAACTTGGTTGGGAAGAATCAATGCACTATTTGATTTATTTAACCCTTCCTTCTTCTTCTCTTTCTCTTTCTATCCTTCTTTTTTTTCCTTTCTTTCAGAAATAGTTTATCTGAGAAGCCATTTTTCTGTCCCCCATGTGAAATTCAAAAACCGATAAACTTTTAGTGAATTTCTAATATTTTGGTTTGGTAATTAATGTTTCCTGCTTTAAGATTTCTTAGCAAATTTTGTTATTTTAGGGAAACAAATGGAAAATTGTCAAGCCACAGTCTTACAGCAAAATATTTGTAATGGCTGGGTCTAATAGAATTTTACGAATAAAATTGCATATATTTTTCACTGAGAAGCCCACAACTGTAATATTTGTATAAGCAAGCTTTGTCTTACTGTCATAAAACAGTAAAGGACCATATACATGTATGAACGTACACATACTTTCAAATAAGCTTATTTATTTTTATCAAATACTGAATCTCTATTAATGTGCATGCTATATATTGTACTGTTCATAATTATCATACTTTAAAAAAGTTTACAAATAAATTTAAGCTACAAGATTGTGGAAATATAATAATTTTTTTTGGCCGGGCGCGGTCGCTCAAGCCTGTAATCCCAGCACTTTGGGACGCCGAGA
Source organism: Macaca mulatta (assembly GCF_049350105.2). Lineage (NCBI taxonomy): Eukaryota > Metazoa > Chordata > Mammalia > Primates > Cercopithecidae > Macaca > Macaca mulatta. The sequence continues at coordinate 114,809,811 of NC_133412.1, forward strand.
TGGTTGGATCACGAGGTCAGGAGATCGAGATCATCCTGGCTAACACGGTGAAACCCCGTCTCTACTAAAAAATACAAAAAACTAGCCAGGCGAGGTGGTGGACGCCTGTAGTCCCAGCTACTCGGGAGGCTGAGGCAGGAGAATGGCGTGAAGCCGGGAGGCGGAGCTTGCAGTGAGCTGAGATCCGGCCACTGCACTCCAGCCTGGGCGACAGAGCGAGACTCAGTCTCAAAAAGAAAAACTTTTCTTCATTTTAAAATGAAATAAAGTATAGTAAAATTATAGAAGGGAATATGACAATGGCTGCATTTAAATATAATTTTTCTTAAAAGTCTTAGGTAACTTCTTTTTCTCTTTGTTAGAGAGAGATCACACAAGTGCTGAAGAATTATTATAGCTTTGTGTTTGTTATCATGATCTATTTTTGAATTATCTGAAATATAGAATTCTCCATTATGATTTATCCAAGTCATGCTCTTTTTTCATAGGATAAATCCGTATTTACTTATCAACTTCCTTGTAACTTTGTACTATAATTTAATTTTAAGCTTATATGAGACAAAAACGTACTGAAGTTTTAACTGAGTTATGATATACCATATTTTGTATTGACTTCTGGTATGATTACAGTTAGAGGAAGGAAATAATAAACCTTTGAGCTGGTGAGATATAGGTCAGTTTGAGAGTCTCTGCTTCAGTATAAGGTCAGCTCTGCTATTAAAGTTCAGCTTTCCAACCCCCTAAAGGGTCATTGCTTTTCTCTCAGGACCACAGCATTTCTAGAGTCATTGAATAAATAATTTTCCATTTGACAAATAAAACAGCTGAAATTAATCTCTTGTGATGATACGATTAGACTTTGTGTCCCCCACCCGAATCTCATCTTGATTTGTAGTCCCCACACCTGCTGCCTTGTGAAGCAGGTGCCTTGTGAAGCAGGTGCCTTGTGAAGCAGGTGCCTTGTGAAGCAGGTGCCTTGCTTCCCCGTAGCCTTCCGCCATGATTGTAAGTTTCCCGAGACCTCCTCAGCCATGCTAAACTGTAAGTCAACTAAACCTCTTTCCTTTATAAATTACCTAGTCTCGGGCAGTTCTTTACAGGAGTATGAAAATGGACTAAAAATGTGGGGGTTTAAAAAATATTCTCTGTGTTTGAGTTCCCAAGTGGCATGTCAGCAAAGTAATCAAACACACCTGTGTTTTGTAGGGGAATCAAACATGGTTCAGTTACTTGTGTATGTAATCTCTATTAAGTGGTTTTGAGATCAATTTTAATTATAAACTTTCAGTGTCTTTGCTATAAAGCTGTGTGAGAACATTAAAAATATGTAGGCCTGACTTTCTTGTTTTAAGGTAGGGCAATACCAACTTATATTGTTGTTATATTTTAATTGCACTGGCAGACTTCTTAAGGTCTAACACATTCTTTAAAAGTTGCATACTTATTTTGTTACAGCTAACTTCAATATTGTGGAGATGGAAATCTGAAAGTCCCCTTTTTGTAGTCATTTTTTGGTCAGAGTACTCTAAAATTTATTAACTACTTATGGTGAAATCACAACTCAGCATTCCATTTGGGAGGAAGTTGCTGGCAGCCTGTGAAGAAAATAATGCAGTGTGGTTAACTGATGTTCCTGTTTCCTATAGTGTAATGTAACTAGTTTAATAAATTACATATGCAACAATAATCTCCTGAATTATCGAGAAGGAAATAGTTCCTAGGCCTCTACAACTAAGATATTGCAGAGTCAAATACCTTGTGCTTCAAATATTCAAACCTCTGCTCCTAACTTCAGCATGGGTAGCACATACTCCATATATTTCACTAGATAAAGATACTTTGAAATATTTAATATTTTAAATACAGTCCAAGACAGTATACTTTTGTCATTTCAATCAATGTGGACCGAAATTTGAATGACTGGTTAATTTTCTTGCAATTAATCCTTTTGTGAAAATTTCATTGCCACCATTTAATTAAAATCAACAATAGATTGTTCATAATCATGAACAAGGATAATATACTGTAATATAATATTATATCATTTGTAGCCTCTTCAAATAATTCTTCAGAAGAGAGAAACATTGAACTAGAAGGTTAACAGTGAAAGTAGCATATAGCAAAAAATAGAAAAATAGTGTCTTTTCCAGTTTGGGTAGAGCAGATTTATTGTATGATTCTGCAGGGAATCTGCAAAGTGCTCTAAACACTCACTTTTAATTGAGATAACCCTGGGTTTCTTGAAGTGTAACCAGTGACAGACTAAAGTAACATTTTGATTAAGCAATGTTGAATTACGAAGTACTGTTACTCTACATTACTGCTGGGAACCTTAATTGAAGTGCAGAATCTGACTAAAAGCAACAAAGGCAACTAAACAAAAACAAAGAAGCAAAAGTTCTAAATCGTGCTTTTTAAAATCAGTTTCTTCACAGTTTATCTCTAAGTGTACATACATGCACATACACATTCACAAGACTTCCTTTGTTCCTCTATTTGGATTAGATAATGTCCCTCCTGCTTCTTAATTTTTTTTTTTTCTTTTCTATGTCTTATTTGCAGAGTTGACTATTTCCAGATAAAACATCCTAATCATAGGCAATCAATTGCCAGTTTAATTTTTAATGAAGCAGCTTTAAGGATGTGCTTTTTACTAGTATTTTTATTCATATTTTTCTAAGATACAGATTGCTTTATTATCTTCATCATGATTAATGGATGAATATTTAAAGATAAATAATGAATGAGAGAGGATAGTACAATTGTAGTCTGCTGTTCTTCATGTAGTACTCTGTGTTGTCGTCTAACATTGATATGGTTTGGGTTGCTGTCCTCACCTTGAATTGTAATAACACCCATATGTCAAGGTTGGGTCCATCTGGAGATAATTGAATCATGGGGGCAGTTTCCCCTATGCTGTTCTTGTGATAGTGGGTGAGTTCGCACGAGATCCATTGGTTTTATAAGCAGCTTCCTCCTGCTCTGGGCACTCATTCTTTCTCGTGTCGCCCTGTGAAGAGGTAACTTCTGCCACAGTTGTAAGTTTCCTGAGGCCTCCCCAGCCATGCAAAACTGTGAGTCAATTAAACCTCTTTCTTTATGAATTACCAAGTCTCAGCTATTTCTTCATAGCAGTGTGAGAATCGATGAATACAAACATTATTAGAAGTAATAGTATACAGATATGGCATTGGAATTATTCCTAAGATATAGTTGAACAGGTAAACTGTAATTACAAGAAAGTTTATTGCTGTGTGACAATTGCAAATAGCATATACTGGCCTTTAATGATCGTTTCTAAAACAGTCATATTTAATTTTATTTGACCTATAATTATATTAAAATGTGAACTTTTATTATGAATTTTTACATGTACAAGGTAAAAAAAATGTCAAGTATAACAGCAAAAACACATTTAAGCAACTTTATACAACCTAAGTATTCATCAGTGGTGTGTAGGTTTCTTATTCTGCTGTTTAATTAAATGAAATAGGCCTGTATTTGATAATAAAGTAAGTTGCTGAAAATATGTGTTTACATAAGAATGGAAGCCATTGTGGGCATGTTTCTTTGGGTAAAAACATGTATGTACACACATATGCAAACACATATAAATGCACATTTGTGAATTTACATCTTCTGGAAGGATACCTACATAGGCAAAAAGTAGACGGGGTACTTTCTAGGGTGGGAGGTTCTAGGGTAGGAGGGGCAAATGATATTCAACTTTATCTTTTTTATAGAGTTTGACATTTTTTACCTTGTTCATGTAAAAATTCATAGTAATAAAAAACAAATACATGTTTTAACAGAGATTTTTATTGTAGGTCAAATAAAGTTAAATATGAGTATTTAAAAATGATGATTAAAGGCCAGTATATGTTACTCACTGTGCTATTAAATATGTATGTGCCAACTAAAACATCAATGATATTTGAAGATTATTTTTCTATAAATAAATTGAAGAAATTTAGCAATCAAGCTTATCTGCAATGTAATTTGTATTATATGCAACAGGCTATATGCCTGGCTGCTACTGGGAATTTCACTAACAGTGAGAAATACCAAAAATACGAATTTTTTGAGAGTTTTTGCTATGTCTTACAATGTAATTTTATGGAGGGAGTATCTGTAGAACATGAACATCTAATTTAATTAAAGTAATACTAAACTTTTGACTTATGTGATAAAAGATACGTCATTTGGGGGCTCTTTTTATGTGCAAAGTGTTACATTTATGAAGACAGGAATATTGAGTGTATTGTGCATCTCTACATCTGGCCCTGGAACAATGTCCACTATGTACATTAGTGATTACACAATTAAGTTAAAAATACCATTTTTTTCCTACAATTTCAACATAATTTTAAGATTATGTACGTATAATACAACTGTGTATTCTAATTTACTCTGATGTATTAGACAAATTAATGAAAAGGATGAGAGGCTCTGCTAAGATGCTATTCTAGAAAATTAATAATAGAAAAAAACACTGAATTCCACATTAAGAGAGATAAACATTTTATTTGGATTTGTACAGAAGAATGAAGCTACTACACTTTTGAAAACTATTTTATGTCATATTTAGCAGAAATATATTTGCATCGATGCATATTCCTAGAACAGAAGAAGTACTCAAATCGTATCTTTCCTCTGTACATTTTCAATAAACTTGATCAATAGTATAAAAGGATAGTTTTCACATTTAACTTTCACGGCAGAACTCTAAGGAGGTTAGCTTTTAAGGACTAATCTCCCACTTTTTATTGAAATATAATTCACATAACAAATAATTCATCCTTTTAGCGTGTACAATTTAGTAGTTTTTATTATAATTACAAGGTTGTGCAGCCATCACCACCATCTAATTTTAGAATGTTTTCATTATCCCTAAAAGGAACTCCATATCCGTTAGGAGTCACTCCCCATTCCGCCTCTCAGGAGGTTATTTCTGGAAAACAAGCAACAAGTAAAAGAAAAACAAACACATGTACACAAAAACCAAACTTTATAGAAAATTCATTTTCCCAAGGGCCTTTTTCTTAATCTTTAGGATAATTAAGCCATTTTTTTGAAGCATTCCTCTAGGTATATTTTTCTTTTGTCAAATGGTTTGATTTTGCCAGATTCTCATTTATTAGTAGCTATACATTTGAGTCTAGGAGTTATCTAACAAAATTCTCATTGACTTCATGAAATCCTAACATTTATAAATGAATTTCCATTCTACTTTTCCATAGCTATGTTTATGATGTTTGTAATTCAATGTCATATGATGTTTGTAATTCAAAAGTATTGATAAAGGAATCAAAAACATGGTCAAAGATATAGATATCTCTGTGTTAATTTATGTGTCCATTTTTCTATATTGGTATAATGTGAAGAGACATTTGAATTGGGCTAATTATATACATGAGTAATTCTTTAGTGGATATTGTAGTGACAGTTTTCTGCTTTAAGCAATCTTGTTATTTCAAAGACTTGAATAAATACTACTAGGTTAAGAGCCCCTTTGTATATCACTTGAAATTGTATATATTTTTCTTTTCTCTTGAGAAACAGTGAAATGTACTTAGTTTCTATTTGTGAAATTGATGATTGAGGGAATTAATTTTATTTATTGCAGCTAAGAATATTAGCATTTACTTAGTTTTTATTATTCTAGGCTTTAGTGACATTTAACTGATAGGTACTTTCAAGGATGCTGAGTTTCTTTTTGTTTGTTTTCACAACTGCTTCTGTAATATGTGGTGAGAACTCTAGGAAGAGACTGTTCTGTAAAGGTGAAGCTAATCTAATCATTCGATAGTGAGTTCTTGAATCCTCTCTATGATCTTAAGTTTCTTTTACCCCTCATTTATTCTTAACAATATCTTGCTTTTTTCTCACTAAGCTACCAGTGAAGTCATTTCCCAGAGTAGGCAAAAATAAAAGATTTCTGTCTTTAGTCTGGTCCTCTTTTTCTCTTGTCAGGTTTTGCATCTTTAACTCATTGATTTCTTCATTCAATAAATATTTATTGCTAAACATCTTCCTGTTCCATAAAGAGTGGTAGGATCTAAAGACTCAGCAATAGAGTGAGACGTCATGTCTACAAAAAAATTTAATAACTTGCCAGGTGTCTTGGCATGCACCTGTAGTTCTAGCTACTTGGGAGGCTGAGGTGGGAGGATTGCTTGAGGCCAGGAGGGTCAGGCTGCAGCAAGCCATGATTGTGTCACTGCACTCCAGCCTGAGCAATAGAATAAGACCCTGCCTATGAATCAATGAATAAATAAATAAATAAATAAATAAATAAATAAATGCTTAGCAGTAAACAAGAGAGAGATGATTGTTGTCCTAGTTGAATGTACAGATTAGAAGGGACTCAGATTCCCAAGAATTCATAGATTCAATGTATTGAGCACCAATCTGATGTCTGATATGGATAGTTGCATTGAAGATATAGAGTGGATTTGCACGTGTGGGGACTGTGATAAAACAGGAAACTTCATGTGCCCTGGCAGTGTGTAAGGTGACATCTCAACATCAGACTCACCTTCTTTTGTGTCTCCAGTCAGCGCATACTACATAAGGCACAAAGATGGTGCATGTTGGACTCTCTGCTTATGTCAGGTCTGCCATTCTGACTCACAACTTCCCATTTAGTGTGTAAACTATTAAAATCCAGTTGTTAGGCTAGATTCATCACCACTTGCTTTTAAAAATTAGATATTTGTAGATATTTATAGATCTGTATAGCTCTTTGAAGGCATTGAAGATGCCATATGTCTCTATATTTGCAAAAAATACATTCTGCAGTTAATAAGTTCTGAGGATTTTCTCACTTTTCTTTTTATTTTAGATCATGTATACTGCTCTGGCTCAAGTGCTGGGTTGAAAATTTCTTTAAATATTACTCTTCATTAATCAAAAACTCACTGTCTTTTGATTGTTTCTTGTATTGCACCATCAGATAATTTATCCAACAACAGGAGCAAGGGATTTTACTGTTCAACCAACTTCGTGCTTACTTACTTGTGGGTTACACGTCCGTGTAGCTTTATGGCCTTGAAACGGTTTTCTATTACTTATTTGTAAAATAATTCAATTGTTTTGCTTTATTTCACTCTCTTCAACACACTAAGATATTCGAAGTTTCCTGCATTTATTTAGCTTAGACAAATACCATTTTATTTCTCTGAATAAAATGTCCTAATTGTATAGTCAGTGTAGCTGATACAAATATTGTCCAAGGATAACTAAATTGTTTGTAGTTCTCTAAACGCGCTAAGCTATTTTATATTTCGGTGTCTTTGTTTTTGCTCCTCATTCTGCTAAAATGTCATTTTCCTGATCATCCTTTAATTAGTCATTCAATAGGATTTCCAAAATCTCCTTTGGAAGGAGGTGTTCCCAGTGCTTGAAAGTTGAAGTTAGTGTCGCATGTCTTAGTTCTCATACTGCACTCCAATCATATGTACTGGTGAGACCACAGGTGGGTTTCTTCTAATGAGCTGCATAAGTTGCAGAATCAGTTCCAGGATCTTTGAGAAGTTGTTTTTCTGAGAACTTTACTTTTTTTATGTAGTGCCTGTTTTGTATTAGAGCATTATTTCATTGTCGCACACATTATATTTAAATCATTTATCCTTCTATGGACATAGGAGACAGACACTGATATCTTTGAGCATGATATATTTAGCTTCTTTTAATTTTTTATCCAAGTACCTAGAAAGGTGCTTAAGATATTATCAACATGAAACAGTTATGTGTAAAGGCATTAATGATATCATAAAACACAGGTGACAGTTTTCTCAGAGATTTTCTCTGACCCTATTAATGTGAAGCAAATGATTTACTGTAGAATGATATCTGAAAAACTTTTATCAGTAAAGAAGTAAAGGGAAGAGCTAGGAAGGACCTATATACATTTTGATTTAATTAAAGCGTTCCTCTGGATTAAATCACTTTAGGGCAAAGACCTTTTTTTCAGTTATGTAGATACCTTTCTGAATTGGCAGTTGGATCATGTAAATACAAAAATACTGTTAACATTTATTGTTTCAAAAGTATAATGGGAATTGTTGATCCTATTCAAGGGTTTCTGAAGACTGCTTTTGAGAAATGCATGTCCTTAAAAATATCATGTTCTTGGATTATATTCTTTTCATTTGTTTGATATCAATCAGTATTGTTTGCTTAGAACTTCTAATTCCATGTTTTATATACTGTAATTACTATTAATTTGTTGTCAATTTAGATGTGCAGTAATGAAACATGGAATAGAATGTCATTTCTTTTAGAGCATTGCTATTTTGCACTATATACTTTTGAGAGAATATAAATGAGAAAAGATAATTTTCTTTCACTGTATTCATTTAACACATATAACTGCTTCAATCATGGGACATAAATTTATCTACTCAAATTTTCATTGGTCACTTGTAAAGTCTTTTATATATGATTAGAAATTATATTTTCTTGAGAGTTTCCTTTGATATTTATATTAGTTCTTTATCATTTTGCTAATTGTTATTTATATAAAGGTATTTCCTTTTAATTAAATGAATTTAACTGGAAGGCTTAACAATTATAATCTGGGTATCTCTTCTGTCTTACCAACTGTTGGGGTGAATTAGGTTGAAATGGCTTATATAAAGCTCTGGACTCTCTTCTTATAATCCTCCCTCTTTTAATTTATACTGTATATTCCTGCAAGATAAATCTTCGTAAAGTGCTTCAGTCAAGTAATTTCCCTACTCAAAAACCTCTAGAGGTCCCTCATTGCTTACTAAATTAAACCCAAACTTTCTCTCTGACATTCATAGCCCTCCAAACCCCAATATAATCCAGCTCTAGTCTCAAATATTACTATTCCTCTGTTTACACTGTTCACAACAATAAGACAGAATTATTTGGCTTCTACAGACTCTATTTTATTTTTTTTTTCCACTCTGTATTTTTCTGGGCTTGTTCTTCCTGGAACACTTGCTCCTGTGTCATTTCATACTGTTCAAATCCAGTTGATCCTTCAGAGCCCATCTCAGAAAACCATGTCTGTGAGAAGCCTCTCCTGATTTATTTATTCAACAAGTATGTACCTTCCCAGGCATTAGTCAAGCGTACTGTGAATAACAAAGACAAAAATCCCTATTATCCAGAGCTTACTTTTTAGCTAGGGCAGGAAGATAATAAATGAAGAAACATATAAAATAAAAAATAATGATTTAAATATATAAAATATGAAACGATAAGAAATATGAAGGAAAATAGTGAATGTAAGATATCAAGTGTGAAATTTGAGAGGGAGGGCTGGTATTTTATTGAGAGTGATCAGGAACATGTCAACTCAGATGAGAAGGTATTTTTCAGAGATGCCTACTGAGAGAAAGAATCAGTCATGAGGATATCCAGAAGAATAGAGCCTGAGACAGGAGTGAGTTCAAGAACCTTGGGGCAGAAGCAAGCTTAGCATGGTTATAAAATAGTCAAAGGGCAAATGCGGCCGAACAGAAGTGAGTGAGCAGAAGAGTCACTGAAGTCAGAGAGGAGTAAGTCCTGGGGACCAGTCAAAGGACTTTGGCTTTCATTATGAAAGAGATCAGAAGCCATGGAGAGTTTTGAGCAGAGACATGACCTGAAATGACTTATATTATAAAGGATTGCTCTGGCTGCTGCCCTTGAATAGACTCTAATGACACAAAAGGAAAACAAAGGAGGACTAAAAGCTATGCTGATCAAGACTTAGTGGTAAATTGAACCAGGGTTCTGGTGTAGGAAGTGACTAGATTCAGGGAAAATATCATAAAATAAGGAAGTACGTATAAAGGGTGAATAAGAAATCATAAGAAAAAAAAAGTAGCATTTCAGGGAATAGTTCTTCATCTTAATAACTATCATTCCTTTTTATTACGTTTGTTTTTCGTACCAGCTTCTTTACTATGCTGTTACTTCCATCATCCATATGTAAATCTCATAACAGCCCTTTAAAAATGTAAGTGTTGTTGGCCGGGAATGGTGTCTCACGCCTGTAATCCCAGCACTTTGGGAGGCTGAGGCTGGTGGATCACCCGAGGTTAGGTGTTCGAGACCAGCCTGGCCAACATGGTGAAACCCCATCTCTATTAAAAATACAAAATTAGACGTGGTGGCATGCACCTTTAATCCCAGCTACTTGGGAGGCTGAGAGAGGAGAATTTCTTGAACCCAGGAGGTGGAGGTTGCAGTGAGCTGAGATCGCACTATCGCACTCCAGCCTGGGTAATAAGAGCGAGACTCTGTCTCAAAAACAAAAATAAAAGTATGTGTTGTTATTGTTACATTTATACAGATAAGGAACTTAGAATATAGAGAAGTTGAGTTACAAGAAAATATTATATGTGTCTATCTTCTTATATTCTTAGTAGATGAGGAAAAAAAGGCAAGGAATAAATACACTAGAATTTTACTAGTGGTGGAATAATAATATTTTAGATTTTTATGTTTATCTGCATCTGTTTCAAGAAAGTGTTTTATTTTCCTTCTACTTATTTTAAAATTCTTATATTTTGGTGAATAAGGATATTGCCTTAATAATCTCATAACCATTAAATGTAAGAATTGTGAGTTGACACCCCATTTATATGACTTTTCTTTGTTATTTTATGGTTAACAAAGTACAGAATTTGTAGTCAGACTTGGTTTCCAATTCTATAGCCTTGGGCAAATAATTTAGACCCCATGAACCTCAGTGTCTTCATCTGTAAACTGAAATTCCAAGGTTTTAGACTTATTTTCAGGATGCAAGTGGAAACAAAATGACAGTCTTAAACACAATACCTGTCACATAATACAGCATAATAAATGAGTGCTATTATGATGCCCATGTTATGTAGATATTCAGATTAAATGTTTCAACAGATAAGAAAAAATATACAGTACTATAATATATATAAACAAATAGTTATATATTATAACTAATACATTACTATGAAAATGAATTTCAACTCAGAACGTTAAAAAATTTCACTGTTTAATTCTTCAATATTATGACTTGATTTTAGACCTTTGTAGATGGCATTTATTTTCATTTTTAAATAATTAATATGCATTAATTTCTTGCCACTTAGTTATAAATGCCTTAGCAGATACATTTCAATAACTTTGAAAAATTATGAATAATCAGTTCAGGATTATTCTTCGATACTGGTTTAACATGGGCCAGTGTTTAGTGAAACAATCTGCTGACATCAGTAGCAAACAGACTTGATGTCAGTGCTTGTTTTGTCTAAACAGAAGTTTTAGAATCAAGTCCAATTCCATAAAAATCATTGCAATTATGACATTATGTGGGACAAAGTAAATTAAGATATTCTTTTTAAATTACATTTTTAACAAATCAAACAAAAATGTTTTCTGTAATTTTTGTAAATGTTGCCTTCTCTAGTTAGAAAATTTTAGAAAACAGTATAAAATAAAACTGTTTAAATGTAATCATGTGCACACCTAAAATAATGGCATAGACCCTATCTTCCTCATATACAAGTGTATGTATGTATGTTTTTTTCCTATGCTTTATAGCAATTCAAATAAAAAACTGCTAGATACCAATTAGTGTGACTCAATTGCATTTTTCCTAGAGATATGGAATGAAGAAATAAAAAAATCCAATCTTCTGCAATGTTTCAAAATTATCAGTCCTACTGAATTATTGCTGTATAATTATATTATTAACATTTGCTTTGCCTCTATTATGAGTTATTCTCATTAGCTTTCACTTTCCTTCAGTGTCACAGGGTTCTTCATAGTACAGTGACTGTTATAAAATAAACTCATGCTATGTAATAGTTCTCAGTAAAACTGGGCTGAGTTTGTGAAGGGTATGCATCATAATGAGCTCCACCACACTTAATTTTAGATTCATCGGTATGAATCACCGATGAGCCTATCTTTTCTTAAATTAGATCTTTCAGCATCTTCTATTAATATATTGGAAGCCATACTCCTTTTTGAATAGTAGCCAAAAATATGTCACTAAGTTAGGAAGTTCTTCTAGTGATGGAATCATCCAGAGATAGCCCTCTGTCTAATGTAGTTTCTCCCCGTGGAGTCTCCTGATGTTCAAAAAGCCATAAAGGCAAATAACTTAAAACAGAGAAAGGACATGCAGTGCTGTTGGCTAGACATGAGATCTACTTCAGCAGTAGAAATAAAATAGTAGAATCATGTAATTTGGTAGCCAGGGAAGGATTTTGTAATCCTTCCTGATACACCATCTGGATAGACATAGGTCCTGAAAAGTTGAAGTTTGAAAGTTTCTTTTAGGGCTTGGTTAACTGTAATATATCTTGTAAACTGACTCTAAGATCTGTATGTTCCAATGTATACTAAGACCCTCTGCTTAAATTGAATCATAATGCTGTAGGATTTGAGTTTTAATTTGTATCATTTTCAGTTTTGATTCCTTCTTGGCATATTGAAAATTATTTGAAAGTGAAGTTTGTTCTTTTACTTTTACATACACTGGATCAACATTCTTTTAAATTATTCTTAAATATAGTGTATAATATGAAAAATGCATTATTATAGTCCCCTGATAATTACCCCCTGAGAAATAATTTAATTATGTAATGAAACATAATTACATTTAAACAGTTTTATTTTATACTGTTTTTAAAAATTTTCTAACTAGAGAAGGCAACATTTTCAATGGGGGAACTATTATACTGTTGGAACTTATGAGTATAATCAGTAAGTTGCTCCCAAATAACAATTATAAAAGAACAGCATGTTGATATTTTTATAATTTTAGAACTCGGAAAAACATCATTTCTGATTTACGATGAAACTGGAACACATTACTCTTCAATACATTGTATTTTGTTAGGCAACCATGCTGAATTCTGACTATTGACCTAGATACAGCCTTCAAAATGATGAAAAGTTAGAATGTGCCTTTTTATTTCCTTAAAATGTCTTAGTTTGAATACATTATTTTAAAAAAAGTACATAAGATTATGTATTCACAGGCCTTTGTGTTGGCTAGTACATGTAATTTATCTGAAACTTTATAAAAAACCAAAGAACCCAAAAACTCAAGTGTCGTGATTTTGAGTTCAGTTTTAAAAGTTAAGACATGCAGTCAAAAGTTAAGTTGAAATGTCTAATCCCTTAAGTAAATTTAATGATTTAAAAAAGATTTGCCTGTGTGTCAGAATATACTATGCAGCATAATGTAAGTGATTAAAAAATAAAGAAGGCATAATATTTGTTTTTAAGGAAGTTGTTATATCCTTGAGAACTGTGACAACCTCACTCTTGATTCTGATCAAAGCAGAATACTAAGCATGCAGTAAGAGAGTACTGTGTTTATGGGGTTTAAAGAAAGAAGGATAAGATCAAGTCGTTAGGAATCCAGAAAAATATCACAGAGAAGGAGGCACCTGAGATTGTCATTGAAGAACAGCTTGGATTACAGTGGTTTGAAAATAAGGGCAGATATTTTAGAAAAAGGGAACAGTATGAATAAAACAACAATAAGTGAGGTCCAAATCATGTTTGAGTATAAGGAGCAGTCTCAATACTGCTTGAGTATAGGAAATAAATAGGATATTTATGCATGTTTTTCCTTTTTTTGCTCCTATGTAGGCATAACTAAGGTGTTATTATTAGATCCAGAATCTGTCCATACTAGTCTCTAATTCTTAAAGAGCTCCATTCTAAATTTGCACACTTTACCCTTATCCTGTTGTTGCAACACAGCAGTCAGGATTGGAATATTCTAGTCAACCCTGTTTGGGGTCTATTTCAGTCAATCCCAGAACTGAGTGGGTGGACTCCATGTTAATGGGAAGAAAACACCTGCAATATTTTAAAGGTAAGGAATTTATATTAGGTTTTGATGACATTTGGGAGCCATTGAGGTTTTCTATTGGGAAATTATACTGTTGGATCTTACGAGAATAATCAGATATTAGTTCAACTGAAGAGTAAGAGAAATATTTGAAGCAATGAGACTGGTTAAAAGGCAGTTAAAACATTCTGGGTGGAGGCAATGAGGAAATGCGTCATGGAGTTGGTATTACAAATGGACGTAAACATATGGCTCAGTGATCTTCAGTTTACTTTCATTAGAATTTAGCAATTAGGAGATTTAAAATTAGGAGTTAAACATTTTCATTTTTGATATCGTGGAGGTGAATAATGAACTCTCTTTTAATCTCAAGATCTTGGTCTGAAAGAGGAGTTAATTTCATGGATCTCTTGCACTGTTCCCTACTATGGGTATTTGGTATGGCTTACAGGCCCCTCAGCATCAGTTGCATTGTTTAGGACAGATAGAAAGTAGGTGGTTAGGCTATGGTCTCCAGTAGGAGGTGTGGAGCAGGTTTACTGTGCATGGTTACCGACTTGTCTGATTCCAATGAGACAGAACACACTCATATGCAGCAGGCCACATGAAGTGGATTTATTACTTACAGATAACAGAAAGGGACAGAAGGAGCATAGCATCCTATGTGAGCTCATTTCTCAAGGTTCAAAAAAGCTTACTAAGGCAGACTGAGTTTTGACTGCACAGGCCCTGCTTGCAACACAGCTGAGGGACCCCCCAAAGGCAGACTCCCTTGGATTATACACCTCAGTGGCAGAATGAAGCACTGAGTAAATATTTGAAAGACATCCTGCATCCAGGAGAATGAGAAACTAAGCCTTGGATATTGCAGGCAATTCTTTTCTGACCCAAGATGTTACATTCCACAAGAGGGACATGAACAAAGGCTTGAACTGTGTCAGGCAGCTTCTCCCTATCTCAGGCTATTCCATTTCCAGCTCATTCTGTAGTTGTGCTTGAGAACGACAAGCAAAAAAGAGGGAAGAATTGGGTTAGTTCAAGGTCACCCAGAGAACTGTTCTGTAGGAGGCCCTATCCTAGTCTGGCTGTTTAATTTTATGATTCTAACTAGGGAGAGTTTCTCTCTTTTCTTGTGCTACCATCATCTTGCAATCAACCAATTACATGGTTTTCAGCTTGACATGTTCAAATATATTATTTTAATTTAGTGATATAAACAAATTAAAACTATTAGAATCAAGGGAGGAAGGAAAACATAATTTTTTTCCCTTTTTTCCAAATCTGCTTTGCTCCTATGTAGGTATAAATTAAGGGGTCTTTATTAAATCCAGAATCTTTCTATATTAGTGTTGAATTCTTAAAGAGCTCCATTCTAAATTTGCACACTTTACCCTTATCCTGTTATCACAGCACAGTAGTTGGAATTGGAATGATTCTATTCACTCATGTTTGAGGTCTATTTCAGTCAAGCCCAGAACTGACTGGGTGGATCCATGTTATTCTTTTGCTCTAAGCTCTGTACACCTTATTTGGAGGTTATTAATATTGTAGGCTGCTTATAGATAAGTGAATTTTGCAGCTTGTGTCTAAGGATAAATCCAAAAAGTATAAGAGCTTCTTGATTTGCATTTTTGTTAAGCACCAGGGCTATGACTGCATTCTTCATAATTTCAAGGGAGTCATTAGGATCTTTTAGACAAGATTAGATTGTCGTGTCAATTCAGCACCTTGAACACTTCCTCTCCGCCCATGGGCTCCACTGCAAGTAGCTAGATAGCTTTCTGAGTTTTGCTTCAAATTCCACTTTTTGTTTGGTCCCTTGGATTTAATATAAAAACATTCTCTTAATTCCAGGCCCATGTTGCCTATTGCAGCAACACCAGATCCTCTTGGTTATCACCTTTTGTTACTGGATCACACTACCCACAAGACAGCTGTGATATCCTAAATGCATGCTATAGTATGAGAGTAACCTATCCATATGGGTAACAGGACCTCAATTTCTCTACTCAGCTCATAGAAATTATGTACCCCGAAGACTTTGGCACCTCTAGGATTTCTGCCATTAGTAGTGAGGACTTTGAAAATGTCAATATATTTTTATGTCACACTAGATATAACTTGTTCCTCCTAATTAAAATGATAGAGGGTTAGAAATCAAGACTGGCCCAACCAAGAGCTATGCAATTCTCCTTTAGAATACAATGGAAGCATCTCTCTAGTGTCAATAATTAATTCTATACTGTCAGAGGGGCAGCTGTGTGTCCCGAGGAATTACTGTAAGATAGCCCTTCCAATTCTTGCTTAAATACACTTTTAGGGAATGAATGATGAAAGCAATTTAGTGAAGAAAAATGGACTGCGAACATGTAATATAAAATTCTAATCACTTTCTATTGCTAAATGGGAAAAAGACATTTAAAAACAACTGATTTACCAACGTTCTAGGTTGTAACTCTCCTAGTATTGTATATTGATTCTGCTTACTGAAATTCATGTTCTGTGAGAGAGAGATATTAGCTCTTTTATAAAATAATTCCCAGCCAATTCAATGAATAGATGCTTGTTTTAAAATTAATGTAACCTAATATGATAATTTATAGCTTTTATAACAATAAATTAAATTGTGCAATGTATAAATACATATAAATTTAAATTTTATAAAGCATAGTAATAATGATAAATATGTTAACATCTATTAAATATTTTAATTAGAGTTTTGAAAACATTCTTCTGGAAATACAGTATCAGTGATAAAGTAGACATGTTTCAACTATAGATAGAAGTAATTTATATTTGTATATAACTTTGGCATCTGCTAGAAAACATTTCTCTTATTTAATCCTTACAAAAATGTTGTGAGATAGAAAAGGTTGGTGTCATTATATTTACAGTAAAGAGAAGAAATTTGTTCAATAAAACATACCTGAAAATGACAGAAATGGAGCTAGAGTCTTATGACTCCTAGTATTAGTTTGTCTCTATCGAAATGCTGAAAAAATGTAAATATATTTTATATATATAATATATATATTTTATGATTTTATGATAATATTTATATATGTGTGTATATATATTACTAAAGACAGAGTTCATGAACCATTTGCTCAATAGCAGGAATCCATTGCATTTCTCTTTTTGGCCAGGTATCTTGCAAGGCACAGGGAACACAACTTTATTGAGCAGGTTTGCCCTCAAAGGATGGACAGTCTGATAAATACTCTAATTTAGAAGTCACAGACACAGGGAATAATTTGCCGCTTTAACAGTAATATGCAGCTTTCTCTTTTCCCCTACAATGTTATTGACTGACCGAAGAGAGGCTCACGGTTCAACTTGTTTTATCTGCAGATGAAGTGGAGGTTCTCATTGAAAGAGAACTCTTCCAAGAACCGGACACCTGGATTCCACTTTTGCCTTGTTACTAACGTCACGTGTAACTTTGAGAGTATTATTTAACCTTTTTCGTCCTTAGTTTGTTCATTTATGAAATAATCAAAATAAAGCTTGACCTAGCTACCTCACAGGATCAATGTGAGGAAGAAAAATATGATTTTTTTTTTTTTTTTTTTTTTTTTTTGAGACGGAGTCTCGCTCTGTCACCCAGGCTGGAGTGCAGTGGCCGGATCTCAGCTCACTGCAAGCTCCGCCTCCCGGGTTCACGCCATTCTCCTGCCTCAGCCTCCCGAGTAGCTGGGACTACAGGCGCCCGCCACCTCGCCCGGCTAGTTTTTTTTTTTTTTTTTTTTTTTGTATTTTTTAGTAGAGACGGGGTTTCACTGTGTTCGCCAGGATGTTCTCGATCTCCTGACCTCGTGATCCGCCCGTTTCGGCCTCCCAAAGTGCTGGGATTACAGGCTTGAGCCACCGCGCCTGGCGGAAAATATGATTTCATAGGTAAAATCAAAATTGAAAAATGTAGGAGGACTGAACAGATACAGGGTAACAGTGTTTAGTTCTGGATTGTATGGAACAATTATTATCGAATAACTAGAATTATAATAAAAACTGTTGCATTGATGGTTTCCAGCACATTTTTGTCTTTACATTTATTAATTTTAATTAAGTGATGTATGTATTTATTGAGATGCGGTCTTGCTTCGTTGCCCAGGCTAGAGTGCAGTAGTACAACCATAGTTCAATGCAGCCTTGACCTTCCTGGCACAGGTGAACCTCCTACTTCAGTCTCCAGAGTAACTGGGACTACAGATGGATGCCAACACGACTGGCTAATTTTTTTTTTTTTTTTTAAGAGCTGGGATCTCCCTAAATTGCAAGGCTGGTCTCAAACTCTTGGACATAAGCAATCCTCTTGACTGGGCCTCTCAAGGTGTTGGTATTACAGGTGTGAGTCACTATGCCCAGCCCATATTCTTTAATTGAACCATACCCTTGTGATCCTGGGGGAAAAGTAAACTTAGGTGATGAAAATATCAGAGGTGAAAACATATTTCATTGTCCCTCTGAAGGCCCTGACATTCCAAATAAGCTTTGTCAATATGAATTTATAGACTGAGGTAGATTGGAGTGCCACTTTTGCTTTGCCTTAGGCTGTTAATATAAAACACACACTTTTTATGTCAAACCAAGTGGGGATAAGTTATTGTTAGAAACCTATAATGATTTCAGATTTTCAGAACGGTAATGGACATCGAAGAACCATACATTCATGTAGTTCTACATGAAAGGCAAACCTCTGATTTTGGATAAGCAAACTGAGGATGAATTTCCATTCTCAAATGGTCTCTATCATGACCTTTTTATATTACATTGTACTTGTGTTTATATTTTTGAAGGAGAAACACACTGGAAAGATCAGGACACTGTGGAGACAGAGTCATGTGGGGCACTCATAAAAAATTCAATGCCCTCAGCATTCACAGAAGTAGGTCATTTCATTCTTAATTAAAATTATATATTATAGTCACTGATTAACTTGTATCTGGATATTAGATACTCTGAGCCTTCTTTACTGGCAAAAACTATTGTCCAAATAAATACATTGTATACACAAAACTATAACAAACAAGTAATATCTAGTTAAGAGATTAAGAAGTTTTTTCTCAAATTTTATTACCCTTTATCCCATATTTCATAATTTCACGCCTCTGTCTTGCATACTTGTGGGATTCTCTATCTTAATGACCTATTTTTATCTTTGGTTGCTTGTATCAGCAAAATTTGGGAAAGCTCAGGTCTAAATAGAATACACAGGGCATTACCTTAACAACTATATGTGAATCCCTGGTGTTAGTATTTCAAGGATGACTATTGAAAGAAATGCCACAAAAATCTTGATGTTTTTCAAAGATATAGAAAGGATGAGTAGACAAAGAATAAAAAAAAAATCACACTCTCCAAAGTGCAAATTATACGAACTGTGGGCAGATAAACCCCTCCTAATGTAAAACCACAGCACAGTAACTTGAGACATATTTGATCATTCCCGGAGACAGGAAGATCTCTTTAGAGGGCATTTGAAAACATTATTCTGAAGGTCTAAAAGGACATTGGATGGGTCATATAAAATATTAACTATAAATTCAGGTATTATATTAGAGCACTCTACAGAAATGAAAATGCATTTGGTGGTGGATTTCATAAAATGGATGAAAGAAGTGAATTCATATTTCTCTTTCACCATCATTAAGACAATTTTACCTGTACCATTTTTTATTACTTGCTGGCTGGATGGGAAGATTAATATTTTGGTTAATTTAAGTTTCAAATTTTAGCTATTTTATAACATTTTTTCAATATTTTGAAACACCATACTATACTAGTAAAATTACTATTTTCCCATTTTACATAAACGTCAGTACTTTTAGCATGAAATGGCTTTTCTATACTTTTCTATATACATATTTGTAGTTTGCTTGGGAAGATAACACAAAATTAAATGCCAATTTGCTCTTTAAATTCCATAAATATAATGCCAAAGTAATAGTTATCACATCCATGGTGTCCCAAACCAGATGTTAACATAGTTCCTCATGGTTTGATAATGGCTTTATGATTTATATTTAAAATATTTTGATAGATGAAGGATAATTGTGCTGCCCTAAAATATCAGAAAATGAAGTTTTGAAACTTTATTATAGTCACACAAATCAACTGATGTCCCTTTGTTTTTATAGTGCACAATATTTCTCCTTGTTGAAAATGAGTGCATCAGCATAAAAGCCTCTTGAGTGAGAAAAATGTATATTGATCACTATAAGTGCTTTTCTGTAATACCTTGAAGTTATTGAAATTGACCCTAAACCATGTTCTATTTCTGACAATGATTCTTTTCATGTGTTATTGATTGATTTACAGCTTAATAGAGATGCGGAAGTAATTTCTGTTATAAAAACACATGTAAGGCCTTGTATTACTACTTGAATTTGTTTGTAGCTTTAAGAAAACATCAAACACATTATACTCAATATAAGAGCTAACAGATTAACCAACATAACTCTTATAACACTTTTATCCTTCAATAATGTGTTGAAATAAATACGCATACTGAATCATCTATAGGACCACAAAGTACAATCTGGCTAGTGCACATGTGGAGAAAATAAATTCTAGAGTAAAAGGTTGTTTGCGTTATAACCTGAATTGTACTCTTTCTCAGATTTAGTTTATCATTCCTTCGCACCTCACCATTTCCATTTGTAAAATAGTGATAACATTAGTCTTCTTCTAGCTCAATGGCTTTTATGAAAATACATGAGGCAGCATATGTGAATAGTTCCCAAAGCTTTCCAAGAAAGTTGCTTTGCAAATTGAGGTAATGCATAGGTCAACTTTCCTGGCTAAGGCAGATGGTTCCTCATTGTTACTTAGTTTCTCCCAAACTAAGTAATTTGGGAGGGCAAAATTGGCTGCCTGCCAAAGACATGGATTATCGTGAAGAACTGGCGTAGATTCCAGGACTTGAGCCCTGACTCCTGCTTTTGCATTCCTAGTGATCTGGATCAAATGAAGACTGCCAGTGTGGATTGACAGAAAGGCAATGCATCTCATGATTCATGGGCTTCCATTTGCTACTTCAAACTGTCTTTTCCTTTTCTTTTTTTCTTAACATCTTGAACTGTAGGGTAAAAGGCTAAATAAGATATCCAGTTGTTTTATATAAAATTGTACACAATATAACACAGAGGTTTTAAATGTTAAAGATTAGAGACACATAGCTGGTTAAATGCAAATAATTTGTTATACTTGTACACTGTTACTTCATACTTCATTGTCACAATTTATACCATATATCTTAGCGCAAGTAATAAAAATGGGATTAAGAGCTTTACATAATCAGTGTGAGACAGTCACACTGAATGCAGTATTAAAAATTCATTTTAACTGATTTATAATTCAGGAGCAAAATACAGCATTTAGAAAAATCACATATTTTTGACTCCCCACATATTTTGTTGATAAGCTAATTAAGGATTACCTAGATAGATATTCTGTGATTCTTTTATAAAATAAATCAAGAGAAAAAGGTATCAATAGGAATAAAAACATTCTTAATTCCATTACATTTTTCCAAACAGTTTGAGTGAATAAAGATGACTAAACAATATCAGCAAAAATTAAATAATCAAAACCAATGGAATGTTGAATACATGTTAGTGCAATTAAAGTTATATATTTTTACATATGCAATATCCTGTGGAGATATTGAAGTGGAAAATATTTTGGAATGACTCCCTTTCAGGGAGTATTTTTGAAATGAATCTCCTTTCCCCCTACACATGTATCTTCTCGGCATACAAACCATGTGTGTTAGCTTCTAAGTTTACTTGTGTATTTGAAAATAATTTGTCTTTGAATCATTGGGTTGATTCAAGATTCTGGCTCTATCTTCAGTAGCTCCCATGATGCACTATGAAAGCTAAATTCAATAACATCATTTCACATTTATCTATAAACTATTTTTCCTCGGCACAATCTCTTCCCACTAGCATGCACGTGAGAGTGCACACATACACATAAACATACACACACATACACTTCCTGTTTAAAACTATTTACTGTTACTCCCATGTATTCTTTAACCCTCTGCTCTAAACGCTCTGATTTTCTCATCTTTCTCTACACATGAAACGATATTTCCCTCTCTGCCTATGGTCATGTTTTTGCTTACAATAAACCAGTTCTGTTCATAATCTCTGTAAGTCTCAAAGTGAATTCTTTACTGAATCTGCCCAAACTAATCTTTCTCTATTCAGAGAGAATGCACTGAAACCAATGCAGTTTAGTAGGTTACCCTATATAACACGTGGTAAAACTAAACTACTATTGTTGAAATTTGAAATGAAAAGTAATTAGAACACTTTTTCTTGTTTGAAGTCATGGTTGAAAATGAAAGTGTGTTTTTGTTTCTGATACTATTTAGTGGTGCTTTTTTTTTTTGCAAACACCCGAGGGTTTTAAAGTTAATAGATGCCTTGAGATTCTAAAAGTTTTATAAAATGACTATAACCAGTTTTGATAATATAGATACTTCATGTGCGGATCCAAGATTCCTAATGGACTTTAAATCATCTTCATTTACAACATGTATGTAGGCAGATTCCAAGAGTTATAAATTGGTCGTTGAATTTATTAGATAGTGTCTTACATCTTTATCTAAGAACATAGAGAAAGGATGAAGGCCATTTATGTTGCTTTCACTAACTGTTTAAATCTATCACGCATTTAGGAATATAATTGCAGGCTGCTGTTTAAGGTTTCGATAGTATAATATCTGAAAATTATATACATATCCTACTTTGCTTAATATGCCTTCAGTTTTGTTAGTTATCATGAACCATATACCACACAGTGTGGCAGGGTTGGGTAAGGAGAGAGTCTGAGTGGTGTGTGTGTGTGTGTGTGTGTGTGTGTGTGTGTGTGTACTGGCAGAGGTTGAATTAAACCCTGTAACAGAAAAGGAAACAAGGCTTATCCTAAGAAAATGTATAAGGATCTTTCTTTAGGATCTATTTTATGTCCTTCCCCTGTGTCCTCCAACTTTCAGGCACTCCATTATTTGATAGTTTAATTCTCAGACGCTGAGGATCAGAACAGATGGATGCAGAAATTCTGGGAGAATCTTGGCTGAAGATGTGGGTTTCTCTTCTGCAAAGAACACAAGATCAGAGAATCTTTAAAATGAGATGGGAATAAATTTCAAGGATCATATTTGACATTCTAAATTAAAACATGATTTCTTTTTTATGGTCTAAAAGCAGCTGTCTAGTTCCTTTAGAACAACCACAGTAAGGTAACTAAAGCATAATCGTTGAGAGTTTTTGTTATGGATCTGTCCAACTGGGCCTGTGTGTTCTAACTTTCCTAGCTCAGTGAGCTTAGCATTTTTTATGCTTCAGTTTCTTCAACTGTAAAATGAAGTTATTAATAATACTTATTTCACAGATTGATTGAGGGGATTAAAAGTGATGATACTTGTAAAGTGTAGCATAGTGCTTGGAAGGAAACTCTCAATGACTAGTGGCAATCTTACCTGTTGATTGATTGATTGATTGATTGATTGAGATGGAGTCTCACTGTGTCACTCAGGCTGGAGCACAGTGGCACAATCTCTGCTCACTGCAACCTCCGCCTCCCAGGTTCAAGTGATCCTCTTGCCTCGGCCTCCAGAGTAGCTGGGATTACAAGTGTGCACTACCATATCCAGCTAATTTTTGTATTTTTAGTAGAGATGGGGTTTCATCATGTTGGCCAGGCTGGTTTCCAGCCAGCAATTATTTTTATATGCTTACATTTTTTGAGAGTTTGTTAAAAAGTTTATTTCCCCACATTTTAAGTCTCAAACGAATCTTGTTACTCCTACATGTTAGAAGATTTTATACCTTGTAGATGGTATTCAAAAGGACTGTCTCTCTCAAATGGGAGCCATTTAAGCATTTAAGATAACGTGTTTCTACAAGTCTTTTATTTCTGAAACTAAAATAATCAGTTGTTTCACCTCTTCATAGGTCATGATTCATCTTTCTTACTATTCTCCTCTGGGGACTGAGCATTTGTTAATGTTCTCCTAGAAATTGATTGCAATATTCCTTGTGGATTGGAAGGGCAGAGTGAAGCACAATTTTCACATACTCCTTTCAGTGTAATTGCTTTTGGTGATGTAGGTTCCATTCTTATTATTTTGGGGCTACATTTTCTTGTTAAATTGAGGCAGTTACAAATTACATTTTGAGCAACATCATGAAAATTAAGCTTTCAGTCAACTCAAAATCTGAAGTGATTTTAAAATTGCTTTATTTTATTTTATTTCACATTTTAGTTGACGCAATAATTGTACATATTTGGGGAGTATACAGTGGTGTTTCCATATATATCACGTATAGTGATCAGATCAGAGTAAGTAACATGTCCATCATCTCAAATATCATTTCTTTGCGTTGGGAACATTCAACATCCTTCTTTTAGCTATTTGAAACTATAATATATTATTGTTAATCATCCTATAGTTCTGTGGAACACTAGAAGTTACTCCTTCTCTCCAGCATAATTTGTAACCTTTAATGAAATGATTTTAATCTCCTGTCCCGTTGATTGGATGCTGTTGTGTTTCATCATGTGTATTTGTCTTTGTTTTAATTGATATTTTAAGTCTTATTGCAGAAATTTCTTTCTATTCCTATAAAAATAATTTCAGCTCCTGCTACCATCCTGTCTATTGCTAAACTAGAGCAAACTTTGTCTCACCTTTTGGGTGAGGATATCCAACATGGAGGGAGAAATGGTGCTCCCCAGACAAGGGAGAAGTCTCAGGGACACAAACCTCTGTTCTGTATCCCATTTCCTAGAATCACTTATCCTTGTAGTTAACTCCCAAAATGCTTCCTTTAGCCTTGAGAAGATAAAATGAAATGTCTTTCTATTAATTATGCCCTGATAAGCTTGCAGCATCGTTTTACTTTGTTGTTGTTTTTGATTTTGTTAGTGTATCTTCATATTTGTAAAAAAATTTAGTTCAATTTAGTACATTTATTGAGCATTCATGCAGTGCATGACAATGCTCACTGCTACTGGGGGGATCTCGGTCCTCACAAAGCTCTGTTGACATTGGCCATGGGCTTCCAGACGATTTCTAGGGCCACCTTTCAAAGCACAAGTATGTGTGAGAATAGTCTTCCTAACAGCCTTCAATTCTAGATTAGCTTGGAGTCAGATCAAGCCACAATCTGGGTGCTTCCATCTTGAGCATATCTAAATTGAGGCAAGGATGGAGAGTATTCAGAGAACAAGACAGTCCTTTGTTTTCCAGGAGTCTATGAGGAAGTAAAATTTGGTGAAAAATTTTGGAAGACTAAATGTTTTTATGACACTTTTATTGGTATATATCCATTTATGCACCTAACATTAGCTTCAGGTCTTATCAAGTTCCCCTGATGTTTATATTGTTGGTGTTTAACCAGTAGCTCCTCCATCCTTTTCATGTGATTTAGGTATTTGGATAACATATATAGATTTTGATTCTGCATATTATAAAATTCTTTCACATGTCACCAATCACCATACCACAGAAACAATATGACAAATGCCTACTCCTTGTCTAAGCCCCATAAAATGAAGACCCAGCCTCAGCTTATGTGGGAAAGCAAATCAGTCATCAAATGCCATCCGAAGAAGTTTGGGCATTTTTTAATAAATGTTTCATATCACGGAGGAATTTAGACAAGAAATAACATGAGTAGTAAAATCAGATGGATAGCAGTGTGTAGAAGCTGGGATGTAGGTATAGCAGCAGATTTTGTGTGTGTGTGTGTGTGTGAGATGGAGCTCTGTCGCCCAGGCTGGAGTGCAGTGGCGTGATCTCGGCTCACTGTAAGTTCCGCCTCCCAGGTTCACACCATTCTCCTGCCTCAGCTTCCCGAGTAGCTGGGACTATAGGTGCCCGCCACCATGCCCAGCTAATTTTTTATATTTTTATTAGAGATGGGGTTTCACAGTGTTAGCCTGGATGGTCTCGATCTCCTGACCTTGTGATCCGCCCGCCTCGGCCTCTCAAAGTGCTTGGATTACAGGTGTGCGCCACTGTGCCCGGCCTTCAGGAGATTTTTTCAGTAGGCATGAGGCTGATTATGAAGAAGCCATGTAGAAGTACAAGCTGCAAGCATGGGTAATTGAAGGGGGCAGAGAAATGGAGGAAGGGGTTAGGTTAGTTGGAGGTCATAATAAGGATATTAATTATAATTTTAACATGGGTAAGAAAGGCTGAAGGATATAGCCTATTGGATAAAGTGTTCAGGTTTGGGCATGTTACTTTGAGTTCCACATGGGATAAAAACAGGGATTCAAAACTTTACATAAGAAGAGAGGCCAACTCTGGACCAAGAAGAGATTTGATAGTCATTCTGTTTTTGAAGTGATTGGATGAAGGAGCTAATCAGATGGGAAAAAAACTGAGAGGTCTAGACCAAGATAGTGGGCAGTGTGATGATAAATTTTAAATAACAGGAGAAACAATATCTAAACTCAGGTAATTTTAAGAAGAATAAAGATTACATAGGCAAATAGATGTTATTACAGTTATAGTTAAGAAGAATATGGCCAATTTAACATTTTGAGGAAGTATATCTCTATGTAACCCTATATTAACACATCTACATCTATATCTTTTTATATCGCTTCATCCTTTGTTCAATAGTATGCTTTTGGAGGTAACATACAAGCGCCATCAGCATTTTTCTTAGGGAGAAATCACTAAATCTGTTATTGTTACAATAAAACAATATAACTCTTTTTTACCACCAGTAATATTTCAGAAGGCACTGAAATGCAATTTACCATTATTGTTTAAAATTGTTCTTGAAGTATTCAAGAAAAAAATTGATATTGGAAATGAAGAGTTGTATTTAATGTTATTTCCAGATTATTTTATCAACCCAAAAATCTTCCAAATCAATAAATATATTCAAAATAAAAGGAATTAATTACTGTGCCTGGTGAGATTATAACCACATACAGTTCAATAGTTTGCTTTAAATAATTGACAGTAATCTTAGCCTAGGCAACCAAGTGAGACTTCTGTCTCTAAAAAATAAAAATAAATAAAAATCAGCAGTTGCCAATTGAAAAATGAAATGGTTGTGTCATCAAGATACTTTAAAACATAAAACAAATGCTCAGGATTAAGCTTAACAAGACATGTATAAAAACTTTATTAATAAAACTGTAAGTATTTCTGAGAGAACTTTAATAAAACAAATAAATGGTGGAGGTTACAGTGACCTGAGATCGCGCCACTGCACTCCAGCCTGGGTGAAAGAGTGAGACTCTGTCTCCCACTGCCCCCCGCCGCCAAAAAAGAAGTAAACCCCAGTAAGTGTATCAGTTCAGTTTTCAGGCTAGAATTTTAATAATATTGAGAAAAGGATAAATTATGTAATAATTAATATTGCAATAGTTTTAAGTTTGCAAAAGCACTTGAGTAAATATATTACCACCATAGATAAAATGAATACTCAAATATTTAATTTTTAGCTGTTAAGATACTATAATACAATGGTATAAATATAATACATTTTACATTTGGTGACAAAAATTATTTGCTTGGCTAAGCTTGAGTCAGGTTTCTGAATCTTCTGCTAGGCCCATCTGTGCTCTTCATTGTAAAATCCAGTATTGGCAAAGAACCCTGCTGCGTCAGTTTAGCAAGAATCCACCATCCTCAATATCTGATCATCTTTGATAGTTTATCAGGTTCCTCATCCTCCACATCCCCAAATGACACCTGATCACCCTGGTCTGTCTTCAGCAAGAATCCCGTTAGGTGGGTTTAACCAGAATTCTCCTTACCCTTGATGTTTCCTCTTAGTAATTTTCAGTTCACTGGACTCCACACTGTTCCTTGGCTATAAATTCCTACTTGACCCTGCTGTATTTGGAGTAGAGCCCAACCACTCTCCCCCATTGCAATACTCTCTTGCAGTAGTTCCTCTACCCATGTTGATGCTACCGAATAAAATCTTTCTTATTGGGCTTTAATAAGTCTCATAGAATATATGTATTTTTAACATTTGTAGTGCTCAAAGGCAATAATAATTAAGAAAAAATGTAATTATTTCACTGTGTAAACATTTTATTTTGCTTTTTAGTTAAAAGTAATAAAAACAAAATCAATAAACAAATGATGTGCTGGTTAAAGATACTTGCAACACAGGTCGGGCACGGTGGCTCACACCTGTAATCCCAGCACTTTGGGAGGCCGAGGTGATAGTTTACTTGAGGTCAGGTGTTTGAGACCAGCCTGGCCAACACAGTGAAACCCTGTATCTACAAAAATACAAAAAAAAAAAAAAAAAAAAAAAAAAAAAAAAAGATACTTGCGACATAGATGAGAGATAGAGGTTTAATTTACCTATAATATTAATATAAATTGCCAATATTAAAAAGACCAATGAGGATATGGTGATTTGTAATAGTTGAAATCGTCGCAGTCAATCAGAGGGAAAATATAATTAAATTTGTTAGCAATTAAAGATGTGCTTCAGTGACAACACATTGGTGAGCTAATGGAAATTTACGTGAACTCTTTGTTGGAGGATAAATTGACAGAACCTTTCTAAGAAACAACCTGACAGTATGTGTTCAACTTAAATATTAGTAAGGCTTTAATTCAGAAAATCCACATTGAGTAATATCTTTTAAGGAAATGTTTGAAAAATTACATACTTGTGTAGATTTATATAAGAATATTTATAAAGAACAGAAAAGAAGAAAACATTTTGAAGTATTTTGTTCCTGGTTAAGTTAAAGTACATTGCTACACTCATTAGAATGTGTAGCCATCAAATATTTAAATCAACATGTTACTAAATATGCTGTTAAGTAAAAGTAGACATGATAGACTACATATGTAATGCAATCTCATTAAGCAACAAAGAGACAGAGAGAGAGAGAGAGACAGAGAGAGAGAAAGAGAGACGGAGGGAGAGAGGGAGGGAGAGAAGGAGAGAGGGAGGAAGGGAGAGGGAGAGGAATATGGCTTTTATGCAATGACTAAAATGTTATATCCCAAAATCTTACAAAAAAGATACTGAGTCTATAAATTCATTTTCTTCTTTGTGTTTTTCTATATATAAAATAAGCATGTCTTAATTTGAATTTGAAAAAAGATAAAGCTATTTCTAAGTATTGTCTCATATATTTAGACATGAAGACAACAGATATACTTTGTGCTCAAGCTCATGGCAAGGGAGCAAATTGTGTATATTATTTGCTATCACAGCACTCTCATGGATTTTTAACAGCCAGAAACAATGTGAGCTTCCTTTGTGGAAACTTTAAATGAACATTAAAATTATGCTACAAAAATGCCCAGTCACTCAGCTAACCTGAAATGGTAGTTCTCTAACTCTGGAGTTTTCTGTGACAAATACTGAATCTCAAAAGGAGAACACTCTCAAACTGTGCTTTTGAGATGATCTCTGAGAAAATATATGTGAGCTAAAAATGGAAAAACAAGATTAAATTTTGATGTACTCTTACAGAAATAACTTGAAATGGAAAACAAAAACAAAAACCTTTCACATTTATTACTAGGTAGTTGTAGTGTAGCTAATTCTTTACGCGATTCTCTAATTTCTCCATGTGCCTATGTATCTGATAAGCCTGGGAAATGGTGCTAGAATAAACCATCCTTTAGAAAGAATTAAAAATAGACATCCAAATACTAATGTGAATCTTAACACTTTTTTTGTAAAGTTGTTAATTCCAAAAAGTGTAACTGAGCCACAATTTTACTAAGCAAAGCATACGATATTGGATGATTCCTATTCTCAGCTATTTTTATTTGCCAGAGCTACCAAGCTTATTTGCAAAGACTAGATGGCTTAAACAACAGAAATTTACTTTTTCACGATTCTAGAGACTGGAAGTACAAGAACAACATGCTGGCAGGGTTGGTTTCTTCGAGGCGTCTTTCCTTGACTTGTAAATGGCTTTCTCCCTTTGTCTTAATATGTCTGTCTGTGTCATAATCTCCACTTCTTATATAAATACCAGTCACATTGGATTAAGATCCATGCTAGTGACTTCATTTTAAATTAATTATCTCTTTAGAGACCCCATTTCCAAATACAGTCACATTCTGGAATACCAAGGGTTAAGACTTTGACATACGAAGTTGAGGGGAGCACAACCAAATTAAAGGAATGAATGACTGATGTATAGATAAATGAATTAATTTTATAATGTTGAAATTGTTTTAATATATTCAATTAAGAAATATGCATAAAATATTAACATATAAATTATCGAAAATTAGTGATTATAATCTTTTTAACATCATATTTTAATGTAGCATGTTGACAATATTATATCATTTCTATGATTTCCTAGAAGTGTAAGGTATAAGGAAAAATTTTGGAGCAAGATGGATTTGTTTTTGTGATATGCAATCATTGTTAAATCAATAAGTCAGTTAACAAATAAATATAGAGTGGGCTAGGCACTGTTCTCATTACTTAACATAACAATAATTAAAGGAGATTGAGCCCTTGCCTTCAGAGTGTTAACAAACAAATAAGAATATAGTAAATAAATGTGCAAGCCAATCAATAAAGTAAGTTTGGCATTTAATATTCTACAAGGAATATAATGAAATAGAAAAATATGACAAGGAGTGACAGGCTGGTTTCTACTAGGACCAGGGAAAACTTCCTTCAGCAGATGAGCTGGGAGTTCTGACCCACCTGATGAGTAGGCTTTTTGGGCAAAAATAGCAAGAGTAAATTCTCTTAAAATGCAATGTTCCTATCTTTAGGTCTTTGAGGAATTGCTGCACTGTCTTCCAAAATGGTTGAACTAATTTGTACTCCTGTCAACAGTGTATAAGCATTCCTTTTTCTCCACAACATCACCAGCATCTGTTATTTTTTTTCCTTTTTAATAATAGCCATTCTGACTTGTGTGAGATGGTATCTCATTGTGGTTTTGATTTGCATTTCTCTAATGATCAGTGATGTTGAGCATTTTTTAGATGATTGTCGGTCACATGTATGTCTTTTTTAGAGAAGTGTCTGTTCATGTCCTTTGCCCGCTTTTTAATGAGATTGTTTGTTTTTCTTCTTGTAAATTTGTTTAAGTTCCTTGTAGATGCCAGATATTAGACCTTTGTCAGATGCATAATTTGCAAACATTTTCTCCCATTCTGCAGGTTGTCTGTTTACTCTGTTGGTTGTTTCTTTTGCTATGCAGAAGCTCTTCAGTTTAATTAGATCACATTTGTCAGTTTTTGCTTTTGTTGAAGTTGCTTTTGGCATCATCATCATGAAATCTTTGCCTGTGCTATTTTCCTAAATGGTATTGCCTAGGTCGTCTTCCAGGGTTTTTATAGCTTTGGGTTTTACAATTAAGTTTTTAATCCATCTTGAGTTAATTTTTGTATAAGGTGTAAGGTAGGGTTCAGTTTCAATTTTCTGCATATGGCTAGCCAGTTGTCCCATCACCATTTATTAAATAGAGAATCCTAATCTTCAACTTTCAGCCTCCAGAATTACCAGAAATAAATTTCTGTTTTTTATAAGCCAACTTGCAGTTTTCCCTAAGTTCCCTTGAAAGTGTTTAAAGGATGGAAACAAGGTGATTGTGACTGAAATGAAGCAAACAAAGTGTGTGGAGGGAGAGACTGAGTTCAGAAAATATTTTGGCTTATACTTAAAAGTTTAGATTTTATTTTAAGTAAAATTTTATCTCATTGAAAGTTTGAGGTAGGAGAGTAACTGGTCTGCATAAATACTTAAGAAACATCACTATTGCGTAGAAGGGAGGCAGGAGGGGAGATAGGTAGACCAATGAAATTGCTTCTACAGTACTACAGGGAAGAGGAAAAGATGGCCTTAAGAAGGGCTGGAGAAGCAGAAAAGGGGAGAAGTCATCAAATTTGGGATTTGCTTTGAAGATACAGCTGACAGGAAAAACAGGTTAATCAGGTGTGTTGTGTAAGGGGAAAGAAGTAATCCAAGATGACTCTGACTTCTCTTTGGTTTTAATAACTGTGTGAAAAGTAGAACCAGTTCCTGGGAGATATTCAGAGTGAGGGTGGATTGGAGGAGACATGACATGTTTTCTTTTGTCAAGGTCATTCTGAAATGTAGAAGACAATAGGTGATACGATGTGAGCTTTGTTCTCAAGAAGAGTTCCAGGCAAGAAGTCTGAGTTTGAGAGTTTTTAGCATGTACATAGTAGGTACATAGTACATATTCACATGTACATAGTTCTTAATATGTACATATTAAATCCATAAGGAACTGGATGATGTCACGTAGTTAGAGTGCAGAAAGAAAAAAGAAAGGGTTCTAGGATTGAGTTGAAGGACTTAGAACAGTTTTCAGGTTTGGAGCAGAAAGAGGTCTCAGTAAAAAACATTCCATGAACTAAAAGAATCCTGAGTATAGGGACTAGGAAGCCTCAATACATTTTCTTTTTTTATTATTATTATACTTTAAGTTCTAGGGTACGTGTGCACAATGTGCAGGTTTGTTACATATGTATACATGTGCCGTGTTGGTGTGCTGCACCCATCAACTCATCATTTACATTAGGTATATCTCCTAATGCTATCCCTCTCCCCTCCCCTGACCCGCACCCAATGACAGGCCCTGGTGTGTGATGTTTCCTTTCCTGTGTCCAAGTGATCTCATTGTTCAATTCCCACCTATGAGCGAGAACATGCAGTGTTTGGTTTTCTGTTCTTGCGATAGTTTGCTGAGAGTGATTGTTTCCAGCTGCTTCCATATCCCTACAAAGGACATGAACTCATCCTTTTTTATGGCTGCATAGTATTCTATGGTATATCTGTGCCACATTTTCTTAATCCAGTCTATCATTGATGGGCATTTGGGTTGGTTCCAAGTCTTTGCTATTGTGAATAGTGCCACAATAAACATACGTGTGCATGTGTCTTTATAGCAGCATGATTTATAATCCTTTGGGTATATACTCAGTAATGGGATGACTGGGTCAAATGGTATTTCTAGTTCTAGATCCTTGAGGAATTGCCACACTGTCTTCCACAATGGTTGAACTAGTTTACAGTCCCACCAACAGTGTCAAAGTGTTCCTATTTCTCCACATCCTCTCTAGCACCTATTGTTTCCTGACTTTTTAGTGATTGCCATTCTAACTGGTGTGAGATGGCATCTCACTGTGGTTTTGATTTGCATTTCTCTGATGGCAAGTGATGATGAGCAGTTTTTCATGTGTCTTTTGGTTACATAAATGTCTTCTGTTGAGAAGTGTCTGTTCATATCCTTTGCCCACTTTTTGATGGGGTTGTTTTTTTCTTGTAAATGTGCTTAAGTTCTTTGTAGGTTCTGGATATTAGCCCTTTGTCAGATGAGTAGATTGCAAAAATTTTTTCCCATTCTATAGGTTGCCTGTTCACTCTGATGGTAGTTTCTTTTGCTGTGCAGAGAAGCTCTTTAGTTTAATTAGATCCCATTTGTCAATTTCGGCTTTTGTTGCCATTACTTTTGGTGTTTTAGACATGAAGTCCTTGCCCATGCCTATGTTCTGAATGGTATTGCCTAGGTTTTCTTCTAGGGTTTTTATGGTTTTAGGTCTAACATTTAAATCTTTAATCCATCCTGAATTCATTTTTGTGTAAGGTGTAAGAAGGAATCCAATTTCAGCTTTCTACATGTGGCTAGCCATTTTTCCCAGTACCATTTATTAAATAGGGAATCCTTTCTCCATTTCTTGCTTTTGTCAGTATTGAGGAAACCTGAATACATTTTCAAGAAGAGGAAATAATCAATTGTGTCAATTTTATTGTATGGTAGAATAAGAGGAGATAATTTATCATTGGCTTTGGCAAAATGTAGGTCTTTTGTGTTCTCTAGGTTTAGCAGTGTCTTTTTTTAACAGCAGTCTTATAAAAACAAGTAAAAAATAGGGAGGGTTGGACCTTCCCACTGTACTGATATTGTGGTAGCATAGATAATTTTAAGTCACAGAATTATTTTTAGAGAGATACCACATGAACAGTAGCATAGTTAGTGGTTAGGTGCATATGCTCTGCAACCACATGGCACAGGTTTTCTTCAAGATCTGCCATTCTGTACTTTTGTGATTCATATAAGTTACTTTGTCTTTGTATGCCACTGCCTGTGTCTCTTCATCTCTAATGGATATATACTGTAATGCCTACCTTCTTAGGGTTGTTAATTCAATCCTTTGTTCAATATGTTTATGTTGAGCATCTGGTTTGTGACATATACTCTTATAGCTATGTACAAGACAAATTGTCTATGGAGCTTCCATTGGTGTAGGAGAGAGAGACTCCCCTCGTTTCCAAACAAGCAAACAAAATACATGTGCAGCTGCTAATAGATTCTAGGGAAAAATGAATCCAGATCAGAGTGGGAACTGTTGGAAAGGTTATTATTTTATATTATTTTAGATAGACTAGTGGGAGAAATCCTCACTAATAATAATTGAACAGAGACCTGAAGCAGTTTAGGTACTAAATCATAAATATTCTAGAAGAGAAAACGGCAAGCATATACCCCTTAGAAAAAAGCATGTCTAAAATGATTTAAGACAAGTAGTTAGATTAGTGGATCTGGACCAAAGAGAGGCCTAGTCAAGAGGTATAAATGAAGAGATCATGGAGGGCCTTTTGGAACTTCAAGACTTGTACTCTGCATAGGATGGGAAACCATTAGAAGTTTTGAAAATAATAGTGACACCATCTGACACGGTTTAAAGAGATTATTCTGGTATTGGGTTAGGAAATAGCCTTCAGGGGACCTGCTTAGGAAAAACAGAGGAATACAGAGGCTATTACAGTAATTCTGGTAAGAGAAGACAGAGGTGTGATGTAGGCAGTGGGAGGTGGTGAGATTCTACATCTGTCTTGAAGCTGGAGACCACAGGATTTGTGGATGGGTTAGACATAGAGGGTAGGAAAATGAAAGAAATCAAGGATGATCTCACAGTTTTGAGCTCTGTTGTTGAGATGATGATAAGGATTACATAGTTCATATAAAGCATATTGAATTATGCCTAGCACATAATAAATGCTTAATAAATATTAGCATTTAATATTTTTAAATGCTTACTAGTTATTTTGCACTTTTATACTTTCATATATTGTTTTAATGCTTTTGACTTTTAGATTTCAGGTTGAGTGTAAACTTAATGCCATTTCCTTTCAGTGGTAACCATCTAGCTAAATAAACTTGAGTAATGTAGTAATCTTAGTGACATTGCCTTGGACTGAAATTGGCATATAGTTCACTTACTGCATAGCTATGGGCAAAACACTAATCTCTCAATTTCATCTGCTCTGAAATGAGGGTAATAATATTTTCCTCCCAAGGCTATTATAAAAATTAAAAAAATATCCAGATTCAAAAATGAAAGTCACTGCAAAGTATGAGTTATTGCAGTTTTTATTGTTGCCTACACTCTGAGAAGGCTCTTTATGCTAATCCTACCCACTTAAAGGCATGAAAGAAATGAATTTGAACACATTAGTTATTCACATCGAATTTTATTCTTGTTTGGTAATATTTGAATGTTTTCCTTGGTGAGATTTGTCTTTATGTTTCACAGTTTGAGATTTGTTGAGACCAGAACAGCTTTATTGAACCACTTTTTAAAAGATTTGATGGATTCAAATCTTCCATTCAGGATGAATATTGGGCACGAAAAGGGAGCGTAGGGGAGATGAGCAATTTAGACGATCTGTCTAAGGCATTGAACTTAAGAGTGCTTCATTCCTTAGTGTACTTTAGATAGATACTTTCAGAGTACAGTGATAAAATACATTGTTATGATTTAAATGCTTAGCAAGTCAGTGTCTCATAATTACTGGAACATAAAAGGCATTTCCTTTATGGGGGAGGAAGAACATTGGTCACTTATATAAAACTTGAGTAGACTGAGAGACTGAGTGAGTGACATTATTTTATTTCAATTATTATATCCATATTGAGACTGAAGGTGGGAACAATCTGTATGTTTTTCCTCAGATAGGAATACGTAGCATTATCTGATATTTGTTCATTATTTTATATCATTTTACGACTTATAGACAGTTCTCCAGTGGACTCATTTTAACATAAAAACCCTTATCCTCAATTGTTATGTTTCTTAGTCAGATATTATTATTCCTAATTTATAGAAAAGGGAATTGAGGCCAAGAGAGACTAAGTCACAGGATCATTTGTTTACAAGCAAAAGAAATGAAATACAACTTTGTTTTCCAGCCTCTCGTCTGTATCTTTCTTCTATGTTTCTGATCTACATATTTTGCAATATGAAACATTGACCATTTAGGTAAAAGGATTTTCCTAATTAGCAGAAAAAAAGTTGATGTTTCAGCTTCTATATCTATTTATAAATGTTTTATAGGTAAGTGGGGCTATGTTTTTATTTAATTTTACCCACAAGATGGACTCAGGATGATTTTAACATCCTGTTCTTAATAAGAGTTTGGAGGACACCTGTATATTTATACTGTCCATTTTGGTTTTATCTTGAATGATGTAAAAGGGAGTGGAAGATTCCCATGGTTGTCACTGGAATTAATACTCTGCTCTGACCCATCTCAGAAGGACATCAGGAAGGCAACATTTTAAAATTAGTCTCTACGAAAATAGTTATTGCATTTGATAGGAAGCTCATAAGGTAATTTGGAAAATTTCTTTCTAACCAAAAAAAAAAATGCATCTTAAAACCTTTTGATTTTATATGCACCTTATAATATGTGAGAAATATTCAAAGCCATTTAAAGTATTTAAGGACTTATGACTTGTTAGACACCTTTGCGATGATATAATAAAACCAAACTTACATATATACCCATAGTCATTTTTAAAAGCTTTCTTATTAAAGGCATGAAATTATTTAATAAACCTTCTTCTCAATTCATCTCCTTTGACAAAGGCATTCTATGGAATTGTTGGTGAACCTTAAATATATTTGGCATAAGGAATATTCTTGCTTTCTCTCGCATAGAGACTGGAATTAGGAATTGCTTCAATAAGGTAAAAGAGCTTGTTGAAAACCAGCTTGGGAGAAAAAAGGAAAAAAAAAAACAAACATCTGACCTTTATCAACATTTTTTCAAGTCTTTATTGTTAAATCCTGTGTATTCTACTTGTTTACAAAGCTCTAATTAATCAAACATTTAAAGATACCTTATGAGTAATTAAAGGAATGAAAAAATTTTCTTAAATCTTATAGCTAAAATATTATGATTTTTTTGAAGGTCACATGCTGACAGCGTAAGTCATGTTACAGGAATCAGTAAATCATTTTGGTCTCAATGGAGACAATAGCTTTTGTATTCGTTATTTCAACAAGGTATTGGAAACACATTTGTTAGGAAAGATTGACCTTGGAAAAACACCAGACTAATTTTCCAATGAAGAGGGACTGGCATTTTTATTCATGGGATTGTAAAGGGAAAATTAAGCTATAATTTTACTTGATACATTCCTGATCAGTGTGTGATTGGCACTTATACCATCTTCGTTTAATCATGACTTAATTACTACATGGAACTTTGTCCAAGGAAAGAGGTGAATAATAACTCATTGATGATTCAGGCATTCACTTCTCACTTTCTTGAAAGTAACCTCTATGAACTTGTAATATATTCTTCAAGTTATTTTTCTTTCCATCTGTAGCATAACATTTATTTCTAATATATCAAATTTTCTCATATGTAAATAAGAAAAACATAATGCACTTCATAAAAGTTTTACCTATATAGTCAATGATATGCAATTATCCTATTAAAATGTTAAATTACATCTACTTTGAAATTTTAGGCGTATTTTCCTAAATAAGGTCATATAAAATTTTTCTCACTGATTATTTTTCTTCTTGAAGAAGCGAAACTATGTTTACTATTAGTTAATATTAACTATGACCTTGGATATGATGTATCAATGGTCGTTATATTTTAATATGTGTAATTTTTATTAACTAAATCGGTGATTCCTAATAATAGATCTGAGGATCAAAGCTGATTTATCTAATTTATCAAAACTTCAGTTTCACTTACTTAACACATTATCTCATTCTTTAATTGTTCTCTTTTCCTGCCTGCCTCTCTGTATGCTACAGTGTTTTCTTTTTTTCTTAGCCCCTAAAATTTCCTTCAACTCTATTACAACCAACTCTTTTTTATATATTTTTATTATGTAATTATTATTATTATAATACTTTAAGTTCTGGGGTACATGTTGAGAACCTGCAGGTTTGTTACATAGGTATACATGTGCCATAGTGGTTTGGTGCACCTAGTGTAGATGATGCTGCACCCATCATCTACACTAGGTATTTCTCCTAATGCTATCCTTCCCCTAGACCCCCACGCCCCAGCAGGCCCCAGTGTGAGATGTTCCCCTCCTTGTGTCTGTGTGTTCTCATTATTCAACTCCCACTAACGATTGAGAACATGTGGTGTTTGGTTTTCTGTTCCTGTGCTAGTTTGGTGAGAATGATGGTTTCCAGCTTCATACATGTCCCTGCAAAGGACATGAACTCATCCTTTTTTAAGGCTGCATAGTATTCCATGGTGTATATGTGCCACATTTTCTTTATCCAGTCTATCATTGATGGGCATTTGAGTTGGTTCCAAATATTTGCTATCGTGAATAGTGCTGCAATAAACATATGTGTGCATGTGTCTTTAGAGTAGAATGATTTATAATCCTTTGGGTATATACCCAGTAATGGGATTGCTGGGTCAAATGGTATTTCTAGTTCTAGATCCTTGAGGAATCACCACACTGTCTTCCACAATGGTTGAAGTAACTTTACTTTCCCACCAACAGTGTAAAAGCGTTCCTATTTTTCCACATCCACTCCAGCATCTGTCATTTCCTGACTTTTTAATGATCACCATTCTAACTGGCATGAGATGGTATCTCATTGTGGTTTTGATTTGCATTACTCTAATGACCAGTGATGATGAGCTTTTTTTTCATATGTTTGTTGGCTGTATGAATGCCTTCTTTTGAGAAATGTCTGTTCATATCCTTTACCCACTTTTTTTCTTTCTTCCTTTTTTTTTTTTGTAAATTTCCTTAAGTTCTTTGTAGATTCTGGATATTAGCCCTTTGTTAGATAGATAGATTTAAGAAAGGGAAATAGATTCTCCCTTTCTGTAGGTTGCCCGTTAACTCTGATAATGGGTTTTTGTTTTTGTTTTTGTTTTTGAGATGGAGTTTCTCCCTGGTTCCCAGGCTGAAATGCAATGGCATGATTTTGGCTCACTGCAACATCTGCTTACTATGTTCAAAGGATTCTCCTGCCTCAGCCTCCTGAGTAGCTGAGATTACAGGCACCCGCCACCATGCCCAGATAATTTTTGTGTTTTTAATAATGAGGAGGTTTCACCATGTTAGCCTGTTTGGTCTTGAACTCTTGACCTCAGGTTATCCACCCACCTTGGCCTCTCAAAGTTCTCGGATTACAGGTGTGAACCACCGCATCCAGTCATATGACTAACTCTTATATCTTAGTCAGTGCTTCTATTTCAACCCCAAACTGTGCTGAATCAAAATGTTTGAATATTTGCAAACAGTAGTTATGTGATGATTTACAATTGTATCCTGGTTCACAAACCTGAATTTACAGTTACTAACATTAGAAAACATGCTGTTGTAGTCTACGTGATTGTCCCAGCATTTTCTATGCATGTTTAAAAGACTGGCTTGCAGAGGATTTTAAAGTTATCCCTTTATTGTAGACATGGGGAACAGTTTGTCTGTTATTCATGTATATTTCAACCGCTTAAATATATCAGGGGTTCTGAAATGATAGATGAATAACTCTCCTGGAGTGCTTCTAAAGATACTGATTGTTGGCTGAACATTCCAATTCAGTTAAGTATTGGGTGTGACTTGGGAAACTACAGTATTAATCAGAACCTCAAGTGATTCTGATGCATGTGGCTCATGGATCATTCTCTTTAAATATATATGTATATTTCATTTTCCGTGAACTATTTAGAATGCGTAGTTAAATAAAGATACTTTGGCCAAGTTCAAACAGCCATTACTGTTTTTCTCTGCCTAATTTTAATTGTCATAGCTATAGCTCCAATCTTGGATTTATTGCACTTATATATTTTTGCACCCTTGCATGATTCGGAATTATTGTTATTCATTCCTATGAGGTACAAAAAATAGACACTAATCGCATATGGGTCAGAAGCAAATTTACTTGCACATATAGTACTAGTTCTTTCAACTTACCAACACAAAATAAATCCTTTAGAGATTGAAGAGATATTGTAGACAACTTGTTTCTAATCCCTTGTTCCTAATTGAAACTAAAATCTCATCTTATTAAAATATTTGTTCATGAAACATAATCTAGGCACTGGTATTGTCACTAGTAAAAGATAGTTGTCTTCATCTCAGTAAGAACTCTTCTTGTTCAAGCAATATTTTTCAAATTTTGGTCTTCATAAGAAACACCCAGAATGCTTGTCAAAATGAATATTCCTGGGTTCAAAATACTGCTGTAGTAAAAGAAGCATATAAATCTATCTTGTTAACAACCCTCATGGGTGATTTGAATGTAAGTAGTTCAAGGCCTACATTTTGTGAAATAATGTACAATATCCTGCTAGAAGGGTTGAAGAGTTAAATAAATAAATAATTAAAAGTAGGGCCAAATAACTAAGAATAAAGTCATTTAGCTAGGCTTTATGATAGGCCCTATGGCTAATACACATAATCCCTATAATGAAGAAGTGCGCTGATTAGCAGTGGTGACAAATAAGAAAATAAGAGAATCGTGTTAGGTGATGTGGAGTGCAGAGAGAGGAGCCTTCAGTAGTGGAGGCCTTCAGAAAAAACATCACAGAGAAGGTGACCCTAGTGGCAGGAGTAGAATGTGGGGAAGGTTGCTCTAGGCACCTTTGACAGTAACTTGTGGGAAAAAAACAGAACAACAATAAACCTAAACCAAGAAAAATTTGCAATGAGAGAAAGCCTGACATAAGGGGTTATTATAGAAGTTAATATGTGTGCTTAGCACTGATTAAAAGCATTCATTAACTACTTATCATTATTTGTACTACTTATTTCAGCAGAGGGCTGAAAAGAGAAGAGTATTCGATGAACGACATTGACAAGAGAAGGGGTGGGGGCTGCTGAAGCTTCAGACCGAGCAGCAAGCAAAAACTTAGGGTAGGTGGTGTCTGTAGCTCTCTTTTATGAACTCACAGATAACAGGGCCAGCTTTATTCAGGGGCCTGGGCCTGAGCCTCTGGGAACATGAAATTTCAAGCGAGGATCATTAAGAGCATCAAATATTGTAGAAAGGTCAAATGTGAATAAGAGCTGAGATGTCTCCTTCACATTTGGTAGTTATTCATGACATTGCTCCTAACCACCTACATCAGAATAATTTAGGAATGCTTATACATATTCAAATCCCTTCCTTCTAATTTGGGATTATTAAATTAGAATTTCTGGGGTATGTGGTTTAAGGATATCCATTAAAAAAATAAGGGATTATTTTGTACCCTGGAACTTAAGAACCTGTAAACTAGAGAGACAGATATATTTTGGTATATGATAGGACTATAACCAACTGTAAAATTTTAAATAGTACAGATATAAAAGGAAATGGAGATAAAACAAGTGCAAACAAGATTTGTCATTAAAGCAAAATAAGAAGATAATTAACAAAATATGGCTGGGTCCACAGCCAAGCATCTATTGTGGGCCTGGATTTGCAGTTGGTCAACAGGGCCACCAATCAGGAAAATCAGCTGTACATGCAGTAGAGGAGAGTGTAAACTACTTGGAACCCACGAGGCATCTTGCAGCTGTTTATCATCACATCGGTCTGTGAAACGATCTTCAGGGAGTGCTGACAACTGTTTCCCTTCTGCTTTCTAAATTTTGTGAAAATTCCACAATTGACTAACTCTAACCTGCACAACACAAGGAAGGGAATTCAAATTCTGCAACCATCGTTCCCAGCTTAACCAAGTTGGCACAGCACAATATACCCATCACTGACATTGCCAACCACCTTCTTTGCATTGCATTTATGAGTTAGAGTGGTTTCACACATCGTATGAAATTGTACTTTGATTAGACATACAAATCATAAGGGTGGTTTACCACCACTACAACTAAAAATAAGTAGCATTTATTATCTACTTAAGAACTGTGGAAACTGTTTACATGCAGTTTAATCTTATGCATAGAAACATGAGAGGTGACTAACATTATTTTTCT
The DNA here is from genome assembly GCF_049350105.2 of Macaca mulatta. Classification (NCBI taxonomy): domain Eukaryota; kingdom Metazoa; phylum Chordata; class Mammalia; order Primates; family Cercopithecidae; genus Macaca; species Macaca mulatta. The sequence goes on from NC_133412.1 coordinate 114,851,854, forward strand.
AACATGTAGGCCAAGGAGTGTAGCCAAACCTCTGTGTTGTTGAGAGTAGAGTCAGTATTTCATGATTCATCCGAATAGTGGTGAGAAGAATGTTCAGAGTTCAGATAGGTGTTTGTTTACACTTCCTTGTCAGAGAGGACTCACTTGCATCCTTTACTGTCAGTAGGTCGGTGTTTAACAGAAAGGCCAACCAGAAGGTCACAGCTCACCAAAAAGGACTTTGAGATAGAGAAAGAGCATCAAAGGACTCTAAGACCCGATCGGAGGTGAATTGTTTGCATTGGTGTTTAGAGGGAAATAAGTCTTCTAACTTCTGTATTTACTACGAACCCTTTGTGTAAGAACAGAGAGGAAAGAGTGCCTACCAAGATTTAGTTATTAGAAAAAAATAAGAATAAGGGAGGATTACCTTGAATGGAATCACATTTTCCTTCGTGAAGACATTACTCATATGTAAAGCAGCTGCTTGTGAGACTTATCTCAGTCTTCCTTTGCCAGCGTTTCCTGGCAGCCCATACTTAGTTGTGCGTTGATAACCTAGGGATAAGTTGGCAGTGAATTTATTCTTCTGCGCTCTGCAACCTGGTCTCCCGAAGGGGAACACGTATTTATAGACTTGGAATTAGAAAACATGGTAAGAGTTGCTAGTTTCAGGAGAAAAATATTAAATAATAAGATGAACTTATATAAAATGAAATAGTTTTTTGTAAATGAAAAACCTCTCATATAAGAGAGAGATAGCTTGATCAATACACATTCAATACCAGAAATAGATTTATATTGGGTTACAATCATCGAATTCACAGTATGAATTGCAGTGTTTTCTGTCTCTTGTCCTCACCCCCCATTTCCTACTTAATAGTCTCAAGTGTTATAAACATTCAATATATATCCTCTATTTCACCTTCTCTTATTCCCAGAAACATAACTACAAAATTAAACTTTCCTTACAAGTGTTTGCAAATCAAGTGTAGGTGAGACACGAGGGAGTAAAAATTACAATAAGAACTTGCTCTCATGGGAAGTTGCTAAATTTTATGAGTGATGTTGTATCTTTAACTTAAAATACTGTAAGAATAGCTAATAAAATCATATTTAAAGCTACTAAATTTATACTACTTCCCCAGTTATAAGTGGTAACAGATGACACAGGATATTGCTTAAATCAATTTTTAGTGGTCTGTGCCATCATTTTGTACATTTTTTCCTTGTGACAATTTTTCTTGGTGATATCTACTCCTGAGATTAATAAGTTTGAATCTCACCAGTTTGACAATTAACTAAGTCCTTATTTAAGAACTTGGGGGTATGTTAGCACACAATTATTCTGAAATTTTCTTTCTAGGCTGGGCAGAATGGCTTATGCGTATAATCCCAGTGCTTTGCGATGCTGAGATGGGAGGATTGCTTGAGGACAGGAGCTCAAGGTTACAGTGAGTCATGATCACACTACTGTGCCATAGCCCGTACAATTAAGTGAGAACCTATCTCTGAGAAATAATGAAAAATAAATAAAATTTCCTCTGTAATCCAATGCCATAAAGAAAAAAAGGCATTATGCAATATATATTCAATCACAAAAATGATTATTTTTCTACTTTGAGAGAGTTCTTTAAAAATTCTTTTCTGATTAACTTCTTTCTCTTAACATGTTGTTATTGATTGATTTGAGATATGGGCCATACAAGTCAATACACAAGAAGACAAGTTGTATGTGATGACAGTAATTCTATCCACAGGATAACTGCCAAATGTCTGGGTACCACGGATTATATTTCAGCCAGCTGGTCAGCACATGATAATTTGTCAGTAAACCATTTTACTGTCTTTGACTTCTAAAATGCTTATTTTCTTCAAAATATGTATTTTGCTTGTTATATCAATATTATATGTATCCAAAACTAGAAAGCTTGAAAATGTTTATTTTTTCATTTGGCATCCTTTACTTACATTTTCTTTTGTTTTGTTTTTAGAAAAAAAATGGTCTCAAATTTCCTATGCTGTCTGGTTTCCAAAATTGTTTTATGCAAGAAGGTGCTTATGGCCAGATATAAGACCAATGGCACACTTACTGTAATGTTTTCTAATGAAGAAATTTATGCATGTGAAGGATAAAGAAAACAGAAAAAGAGTAATAAATTAGAAATTAGAAATTTATATAGGGACTAACAAAGGAGGGATGAGAGGTAACATTCAGATAATTTATAGAACAATGTAACTAGGTGCAAATTAGAAATGCCTACCTTCCATCCAGTGCAGGAAACTCAACTGGGCATTGTCTGCCAGCACGTACGCATTCCTTTGATTGACAGCATTAATTGCTAAGCAGTGAAACACATTTTATATGGTTACAAAATTATAATTATCATAGTTACAGTAAAAGTATCATAATAAGACAGACATATTTGGGATTTTCAGCTCAGGAACAAGTAAACTTTACTATAATAGTATCCTGCTTAAGTTTGTGTCTCTTACTGCTCTGAAATTTTTGACATAAATATAGAATTTCCTATTTCAAAAGCTAGTACTAGGATAAAGTTGAAACTCCATACATAGAGGAAAACTGGGCATTTTTAGAGTGTTCACTTCAATTTTAATGTCTAGACCTCATACATCTTATTCATTTAAATTATAATAACAGATATATTTAGCCATTTCAAATTGTAATTTAAATCCAATTATATTACTATGTAAAATTTTATTTTTTAATATCTGTTTAGTTTTCTATTATGACTGAATATTTCGTCAAGCTTGGGTTACAACTTTGTTGTCAAGGAATATTTTGTGTATTAAATAGTTGTGTATTAGTGTATGGATATTTCATTTTAAACAAGATTTGTTTCAGAGACCATTTCTCCTTTAAATTTTAACTAGCATTGTCTTTTCATCACATAAAATTTCATTTTACTAACATTAATTAAAAAGGGGCTAGAAGCAACAGAAGTCACATATTTCAAGAGTTTTAAACATTATCTTATCTGAATTCGTTTAGGTACCTTTGAAATAAAACTGATGAGTGATGTGTTTAATCTGTGCTTCTACTTTTTCTCATTTTATTGCAGCCCTGAAGAGCACTTGTGGTTACAAGACATTAACAATTATTTGGAAGAGCTCCCCAATTAAAAAAAATCTCAAAAAATTCTAGTCTTAGTGAAAATTACTAGTGTTATCTCCATTTTTCAGCAATGGAAATGGATATTTATAATGTTTAAAGTATCCTGCACTGGACCACACTGCTCAGCAAAGATGATCTATCTCAGTGTTTAGCATTCTGGATGAATATTTCAAATCATCATGACTACTCCTGCTAAATGGCAAGATGATTCATACTATAGATTTTGCATTTTTTTCTGTAATTCCTCATGGCTATTTTTAACTATGAAGCATGCACATTTATGTGGAAGAAATGCAAGATAGAGTTAATTTTCACTGATAAACAATTTTATACTTGGATTTCATTTTTTTAAGATTTCAATTTTGTGGCTAAGGCATTGTCCAGCTAACAGAAATAAAAAGACCAAGATAAAGTCTTGTTCCTGTTAATATTTTTTGTGGAATATGAAGTTCATTGGATGAGCTCTTCAGCCATTTCTCACAGCCCAAGAGTGACAGAAAAGAGAGATGAGAAGTGCTAGCTAGATCTAAGGAGGGAAGGCTACGCAATAGTGATAGTTAACCTAAATTGCAATAAGTGGGCTCTTCCTTCAATCTGACCTAGATAGATTCACAATTTATTTTTCATATTTCTTTACAAGAATAAGAACATAATGGCTATACAACATTATAGAGTTTTGTAGGATTTTTATTGTATTTATATTTCTTATTTCACTTTTTAAAACTCTACTTTGCAGTCTAACAATTTTATTTTAACAATCAGAGCAAAAGTTGTATTTAAGGTTTAAGAAATCATAGTAGTTCATACTTTTGGTTAAAACAAGACAAAGAATTAGTGGGTAGTCAGGATCAATGTAAGGAAAGCGATGAACTATTAGTTTAGAGAAGAAAGTTTATGGCTTCAATTTGCAATGTAGGCTATCACTCTTTGCTTTTTTCTTTCCTGATTCTACGTTCCTAAATTTCTCATGGGTATTTTTACTGTGCACCTCTAGATTGTAGTCAATTCTTGATAAAAAACTGAATTAAATCAATAGATTAATCCTATATTCAACAAGGAGGATTTCTGATAAAGTCGTTATATTTTAGCAGTGCTGTCTAATACAGCAGCCATAGCCATGTTTGCTATATCTAGCACTTGAAATGTGCCTCGTGTGATTGAGGAACTGAATTGTCAGTTCAGCTCCATGTAGTTGGTGGCTAACATGCTGGACAGGGAAATATGTAGCTCTAGTGCTCAGAAGAGGCTGCTGGTGTCCAAGCTTCTTCCCCTTTCCTGAATCTATAGATTGCTAGTTCTTTGCTAAGAATCATCAATCCCTGCCCCACTGATGAATTTAAACATTGCTTTTTTCCCTAGTGTCAGCCTATCCTGAATGGGTAGACCTCTATCTATAAAATTCTTTGATTAGCCAGTATCTGTTAGTGGGCCTATAGCTTTGGAACGCTGGTGGTCTGTCTGCCTTCTCTGTCTTTTAATTAAGATTGGATCCTATTCCTCCCAATCCTGAATCACACTGACAACTACTGAATATGGCTTCTGACAGTTTATACCTATTTTTAATTAGTTATTTGTGATTCTTGAACATACAAGTATTTTTCAGTGTGCAATGGGCATCTTGACTGTGCTCCTTAGGAGATCCCTGCCTACCAAACCTTGTGATGAAGTTGCTATTCTTCATTTTGTTATTGCACAGCTGGATCAAGACTGGCTGTAGAACTTTGGGAAAGTCGAATCTTGTGCTTCAGCTTCCTCACTTATAAAGTGGGGGCAATAAGAGTATCTTGCTTATTTGGTCACTTGAGAAATAAATGAGTTAATATAAGGGAGATGCTTAGAATAGCATATAGTGATTCTGTGTAGACGTAGCCATTAATAACAACATTACTATAGTTTGCATCAGCACTTCAGATCCCATCAAAACTATTTGATTAGTTTCACTTAACTCTTCATATTTATTATATGTCCGAATGTCACAAAATAAGCCTCTTTTATATTTATTTTTATAATCTGGATTGAAAATTTTGTAGGAAGAATTAAGAAAGAGATCATATTTGTATATTCAATTTAAGGAACTTGAAATTTGCTTTCGATAGTCAATTTTTATCTCAAGTTTCCTACTTTATAACCTTGGACAATCAAGCATATCTATGCTTTCTTTTTTTTTTTTTCTCCTTCACCCATGTTGTATCACTCCTCCTATCCCACATTACTACCTAGTCAAATAAAAAATCCTCGGTCAGCAAAATCCTCTTAGGAAGCAGTTTCAAAAAACATCTGGTATTAATCACAGATGCTCTTATGGGTTTTAACCACGACTCCATAAAACTTCAGAATTTTTCAGACAAAATGCTGTCCCCAAGACTGCTTTGCACTTCAGCTTATATGAGAATACACTTTCTTTATGTAGTTCCCCATCTGTGTTAGAATTAATAAACCTCAGATTTGAAATAAGTTTTTTATAATTGATATTTTTACCAGATACCAAGCAGTGTTTACATAAGAACTGGATATCCTGAAGAATAATGAAGCCAAGAACCCCATGAGCTTATCTTCATTCAGTACTAGGAATTTTATCTGTTGAACCTAGCTCTGACTTTTATTCTTCTAAAAATTCTATTTATATATAAATATAAATGTGTATGCACATACACCTTGGTAATTGCTTATGTACTTAAGCAATTCTGATCTATATGAAGAAGAGAAGAAAAAGGTAGAAAATCAGGATGAATAATCTTGGCAGCTATGTGATAGAAATGTGTGGTTTTGTTCATGAAGACAAATGTCTAATTTGTATATGGTGCTGTGAAAAATGGATAGCCAAATGGCAAAACAAAAGGGTCTATAGCTGAAACCATAAACCAATATGAATAGGTAAAATATTTATATGTAAAATATGAAGCCTTACTAATATAAGGGGAAAACATGAGGACCTTTATGATCTTGAAATTGAATATAACTACAACCCCAAAACTGGAACCCATACAAATCAGTTACTTTAGAAATAATCAGTACAGAAAAAAAATTAAAGGAAAGATGAAAAATTATTTGTAATTAATAATACAGAAAGAGAAAATATGACTAAGGTTTTCTAGAAGTCAAAAACAAAACAAAATTTAAACCAATACAAAAAAGACAGATATTTAATATAAGAAAACATAAAATAGTTATTTCATATAGAAAATTATATCTAACATTAGGATCCTATTAGAAATTCAAATTAAAGCAATAGTAGTTAAACTTTTTTTTGAACTGTTTTTCTGTCTGTCAGATTGTTAAGCATCTATAAGCTTAACACATACTACTGGCATGGTTATCAGTAGCAAAAAACATTCTTATATGTTGCCTGTGGGAATGTAAACAACACATTCCACATGTAGGACAATTTTGAAAGAAGTATAATTAGTAAAACAATGTACACACTTTGACCCAGCCATGTCTTATTGTAGGAATTTATTGCAATTCTATAATTGCATATGTATAAAATAATGTTGACACAAACATTTTCACTTAACGTTATTTTCATATCAGAAATAATTTAAATTCCTGTAGTGTTTGGTGGTTAAGCCAATTAAAGTGTGCTCATAAAATGGAATGCTTTCTGACTCTAATAATTGAAAAAAAGGAATAGAGAAACTCACTATATGGAAATGTGGAAAAGCGTTCAAGCTATATAGTTTAAAAATTTGCTATGCAGTATATAAAATATAATTACATAATGCAAAAATGTATAATAAAATGTGTTTCAGTATATGCACCTATATATATAGAAAGAACCTCTGGAAGGAAGAATATATATTATTAAAAGTGATACATGACAATTAGTTATATGAGCGTAGAGATGAGATGAAAACTTTTCACTATATAATTTGTATATGTTTTGGATTTATGACAGTTTAAATGCACTACCTATTTAAAAATAAATAAATTGAATTATAAAATGTTTAGGAAAGTATCACTTTGATAAATTCAAAATAAAAATTATATTTATGTAGCTTATCTTTCAAGCCACTTATAACACTATTAATTTTATTTATTATCTGTGTAGAGTGAACCTTTTAAAGACCTCTGAATTTAATTTTTTTGAAATTCACCTTTGGTTGTATCCAGTTGAGTTTTAAAATCGTAATTCCTCACTGAAATAGACTCAGGATTTATCTGTCATTTTTATTTCAACAGATAACAAAATAAGACCCAGGAAGATTGCATTTGCATAATGTTGGAAAGCAAAGTAGTAGGAGAAAACACACTAAATTTTCTATTTTTTAACTTCCAGCCATTATTCCCTTAATGATGATGAATTCTATTACATTACACTATTATTTCTTATATGTTCTATTTCACTTTTAAGAGCTTCTGTTTTATTATTTTGTAAAAGCCTTGAACTGGCTTTTCTTTGAGGACAACAATGTTAGCAAAATACAACGTGAAAGTTTCAAACTAAGATATATTAACATTTATATTAGAGTATCCATTAATATTTAGAATATAATATTAATATTTAATTTTCTTCTAATTTATTATTAGACAGCAAAAGTCATCCTTGTAAAGGAAATTTATTTTCTAATATGAGAATTCTTTGAAAATAGAATGCCAATTTGTCTACTGTACAAAGTCATGAAAAGAAATTAATATTATCAAGGCATTTTATAGTTTTAAAAGAAATTAAGTTCTCAATATCATAATCATCTAAGATGAGAATATGGACTTTTCTTCCTAAAATCTAAATATAATGTCAATTGGAAACTAATAATTATCTTAATCTAAAAGTGAAGGGCAACACACTGATATTTTCTTCTTTAAAATATTTTACCCCATTCCTAACAATCTGTTTGTTTGTTGCTCTGACATCTTACTAGCTATTTAAGCTTGTCATCCTTATTTGTTCACTCCAGTCTCTCATGAAGCAATTAATCTTTATTTTCATTGCAGTACCACTTTGAACAATTCACCTCTTTTCAAACAAAATGGTTAATTAAATCTTGAAATATCACTTTGTAGTATCACTTCCAAGTTCAAGAACTTCCAATAGCTCACCACTGTGTGGGTGTGGAGGAGATTTTTATTTTTTATTTATTTATTTATTTATTTATTTATTTATTTATTTATTTTACGGAGTTTCCTCTTATTGCCCAGGCTGGAGTGCAATGGCACTATCTCGGCTCAGTGCAACCTCCACCTCCTGGGTTCAAGTGATTCTCCTGCCTCAGCCTCCAGAGTAGCTAGGATTACAGGTGCACACCACCAAGCCCGACTAATTTTGTATTTTCAGTAGAGACAGGGTTTCATCATGTTGGCCAGGCTGGCCTCGAACTCCTGACCTCAGGTTATCTGCCCACCTTGACCTCCCACAGTGCTGGAATTACAGACGTGAGCCACTGTGCCCAGCCATGAGATCAAATATTTCATAGCTAAATCTTGATTCAAAACCTATTTACTAAGCATCTAACCATGTTCAAGGTCTACCTATACTTATTTACCTGATTCTTAATAGTTATCTTTCCATAAGCTGGAAGTTTAATCTATATTCAAATACTGAATATAGGTGATTTAGGGCAAATATTCCTGTCTTAGATTCCTCCTTCTGTTTATTTTTTAAATTGGAATAATAAGCATTCCTTCTTACCTCGCTAGATGTTAGGATTAAGATAGAATAACATACTTTAGAAATACAATTGGCATTAGGAAGTACTCTGATTTGTTAGCTATTTTTATTACCTTCTTTTTCAAAGTGTCAAAGTTGTGTTTGATTTCTCCCTTAGGTTCCTTTGTGTCTCATGTGTAAGATACCATTCCTTCTTCTCTTTATTTATTAAAATTCTATTCTTTTTTGATAACATAGTTTAAGTGCCTTCTTTCTGGTATATACTTCTCTGTGTACTTCAACTAGATATCTAATGGCATTGGACTGAAAATTATACTTAACTTTTAATTAACTTAATTTAATTTAACTTCTTAGGAGTAGTGGTGATGTTTTTAGTTATTTGATTTCATCTAATGTCTGAGTAGTCAGATGTCTTTCAGAACTAGACTATTAGAATCAATAAAATAACAATTTTTTTAATGTGTTATGTACCCGTTTCATGGACTCAAGTTTTAAAAAGTTATAACCTTTAATCTTTATCGCTCTTTCAATCAAAATATCTTTCTATTTTTAAATGAAATTCATTGAATCTCCCTTAAATACAGGAATCCTTACCCTATATGGTATTAGATGTGTGGTATTATTTCTGAGGTTTCTGTACTGCTCCATTAGTCCATATATCTGTTTTTGGTACCACTACCATGCTGTTTTGGTTACTGTAGCCTTGCAGTATAGTTCAAAGTTAGGTAGTGTGATGCCTCCAGTTTTGTTCTTTTTGCTTAGGATTGTCCTGGCTATATGGGGTCTTCTTTGATTCCATAAGAAATTTAAAATAGTTTTTTCTAATTCTGTGAAGAATATCAATGGTCATGTTATGGAAATAGCATTGAATCTATAAATCACTCTGGACAGTATGACCATTTTCATGATATGGATTTGTCCTAGACATGAGGATGGAATATTTTTGCATTCGTTTGTGTCCGCTCTTATTTCCTTGAGCAGGGGTTTGTAATTCTCCTTGAACAGGGCCTTCATATCCCTCGTTAGCTGTATTCCTAGGTATTTTATTCTCTTTGTAGCAATTGTAAATGGAGTTCATTCATGATTTGGATCTCTGCTTGCCTATTGTTGGTGTAAAGGAATGCTTGTGATTTTTGCACATTCATTCTGAATCCTGACCCTTTGCTGAAGTTGCTTATTAGTTCAAGAAGTTTTGGGGCTGATGTGATGGGGTTTTCTAAATATAAAATCATGTCATCTGCAAACAGAGACAACTTGACTTCCTCTATTCCTATTTGAATACCCTTCTTTCTCTTGCCCGATTGCCCTGGCCAGAACTTCTAATACTATGTTGAATAGGAGTCGTGAGAGAGGGCATCCTTGTCTTGTACGAGTTTTCAAAGGGAATGTTTCCCACTTTTGCCCATTCAATATGATATTGGCTGTGGGTTTTTCATAAATAGTTATTATATTGAGATCTGTTCCATGAATACCTAGTTTACTGAGAATTTTTTAACATGAAGGGATGTTGAATTTTATCAAAGGCATTTTCTGCGTCTACCAAGGTGATAATGTGATTTTTGTCATTGGTTCTGTTTGCGTGATGGATTGCATTTAATGATTTGCATATGTTGAAGCAGTCCTGCATCCCAGGGATGAAGCTGAATTGTTTGTGGGGGTAAGTTTTTTGATGTGCTGCTAGATTCAGTTTGCCAGTATTTTACTGACGATTTTCCCATTGAAGTTCATCAGGGATATTGGTCTGAAGTTTTCTTTTTTTGTTGTGTCTCTTCCCAGTTTTTGTATCAAGATGATGCTGGCTTCATAAAATGAGTTAGGGAGGAGTCCCTCCTTTTCAGTTGTTTGGAATAGTTTCAGAAGGAATGGTACCAGCACATCAGAGTGAACAGGCAACAGAATGGGAGAAATTTTTTTCAATTTACCCATCTGGCAAAGGTCTAGTATCCACACTTTACAAGGAACTTAAACATATTTACAATAAAAAAATCATCAAAAAATGGTCAAAGGATATGAACAGACACTTCTCAAAAGAAGACATTTATGTGGCCAACAACCACATGAATGAAAGCTCAACATCACTGATCATCAGAGAAATGCAAATCAAAACCACGATGAGATACCATCTCACTACAGTCAGAATGGCAATTATTAAAAAATCAGAAACAATAGATGCTGGTGAGGCTGTGGAGAAATAAGAACACTTTTACACTGTTGGTGGTAAAGTAAATTAGTTCAACCATTGTGGAAGACAGTAATGCAATTTCTCAAGGATCTAGAACCAGAAAGATCATTTGATCCAGCAATCTCATTACTTGTTATACAACCAAGGGAATATAAATCATTCTACTATAAAGACACATGCATATGTATGTTTATTGCAGCACTGTTAACAATAGCAAAGACATGGAACCAATCCAAAGCCCATCAATGATAGACTGGATAAAGAAAATGTGATACATATACACCATGGAATACCTTGCAGCCATAGAAAGCAATGAGATCATGTCCTTTGTAGGGACATGGGTGAAGCTGGAAGTTATCATCCTCAGCAAACTAACAAAGGAAAAGAAAACCTAACACCACATGTTCTCACTGATAACACATGGACAGAGATAGGGGAGCAACACAATCTATGGCCTGCTGGGGGTTGGGGTTTGAACAGAGGGAACTTAGAGGATGGGTTAATAGATGCAGCAAACCACTATAGCACACATATACCTATGTAAAAAAACCTTCACTATCTGTACACATATCCCCATTTTTTAGAAGAAATTAAAAAAAGAAAAGCATATATTATTCCGTTTTTAAAAATAATAAAATTTGTCATTTGCAACAACGTGGATGGACCTGAAGATTATTATGTCGAATGAGGTAAGCCAGGCACAGAAAGACAAACTTTACATTTCTTCACTTATTTGTGAGAGCTAAAAATTATTAGTCGAACACATGGAGATAGCCAGTAGAATAATGGTTACCAGAGCCTGGGAAAGGTAGTTGGTGGGTGGGTATTTGGGGATGCTCTATGGATACAAAAATATAATTAGATAGGAATAGGATCTACTGTTTGATAGCATAATGAGGTGACTATAGTCAATAATACTGTATTGTACATTTAAAAACAACTAAGAGAGTACAGTTGGATTATTTGCAACACAAAGAAAGGAAAAATGCTTTAGGTGCTGGATACCTTATTTACCCTGATGTGATTATTATACATTGTATGCCTGTATCAAAATATCTCATGTGCCCCATAAATATATATACCTACTTGGTACCCATAAAAATTAAAAATAAAAAATTAAAAATAAATTAGTAAATTTGAAAGGATTGAAGTTCTACAAAATATGTTTCCTAATAACAATGTAATTAAATGATAAATCATCAACTGGAAGAAATTTGTGAAGTTCAGATACACAAAAATTAAACCAAACAATTCTAAATTACCAATGGGTCAAAGAAAAAAAATGAGGAAAATTAAGACATGATTTGAGATGAATGGGAAAAAAACAAAAAGAAAAAAACAAAAACAAGAGATACCAAGATTTATGAGATGCAGCTAAAGCAGTGAACAATGCTCAGAGGTGAATGTAGACCTGGAAATGCCTACATTTAAAGAAGCCAAGCACAGTCTGTATGGACTTATGTCTTATGTCTGTAATTCCAGCGCTGTCAGTGACCAAGGCAAAAGGATCTCTTGAGTCTAGCAGTCAAGCACCATTTTGGGCAGCATGGGGAGACCCTATTTCTACACCCCACACAAAAAAAAGAAGAAAAATAAAAGCTGGGTGTTTGGATGTATGCCTTTAGTTATAGTCGCAGCTACTTAGGAGGCTGACGTGGGAGGATCACTTGACCCTAGGAGGTTAAGGCTACACCGAGCTGAGATCTCACCACTGCACTGCAGTTTGGGCAACAGAGTGAGAACTCATCTCTAAAATAATAGCAATAATAATAATAATAATGATAAATATAAATAATAATAATGATCATGAATTATAAAAGGAAGAAAGCTCTCAAATCAATAACTTAAATTTATTCCTTAAGGAGCTAGGAGAAGAGCGTATTAAACACAGCAAATAGTTGGGAAGTCATACTGAAAGCAAAGTATAAATAAATAAGATAGAAAACAGAAAAACAATAGACAAACACAGCAAAACCAAAATTTGGTAATCTTTCACTTTATTGACCAATAAAAAGAAACCATGAATTCGATTACAGAAAGACAGAAACAAAAGATAGAAAATCACTACCGATCTTACAGAAATTTTTAAAAAGAATGCTGTGAAAAGCTTATGCAAAAAATTAAATGATTTAGATGAAATAAATAAATTCATAGAAAGACAAAAATCATTAAAATTGACTCAGGATGAAATGAAAAATCTAATTAAGCTTATAACAAGTAAAATGGCAAAATTAGTATTTTTAAAATTACCCACCAAAAAGGCGTAGGTCCCTAATAATCACTTTTGAACTATGAAAAACATTGAAATAATTATGAATGCTAACTTTTTACAAACTCTCTTTTCAAAATAGGATGCCAGAATTACCCTCATACCAAAACCAAACAAAAACATTACAAGTAAATAAATTTTAAACTCTCCTTTATGAATACAGATGCCAAAATCTTGAACACAGGACTTGCAAACCAAAGGTAGCAATATTTTTGCAAAGATTGTACTTCATAACAAAGTCCTATTCATCACAGGCATGCATAATTAAAAGAAAAAAATGACCATCTCAATAAATACAAAAGTAAATAAAGAAACATTTTGGCCAGGTGCACTGGCTTACACCTGAAATTAATCCCAGCACTTTGGAAGGTCAAGACGGGTGGATCTCTTGAGGCAAGGAGTTCAAGATCAGCCTGGCTAAGATGATGAAACATCATCTCTACTAAAAATACAAAATTAGCCGGGCAAGGTGGTGTCCCAGCTACTCAGGAGGCTGAGGCATGAAAAACACTTGCGCCCCTGGGAGGTGGAGGTTGCAGTGAGCTGAGATCTCACTACTGCACTCCAACCTAGGTGACAGAGCAAGACTTTGTCTCAAAAAAAGTGAAAATAAATTAGGATAAATCTAGTGTCATTTCAGGATAAAGACCTTCACCAAATAAAGAATAGAAGGGAATTTGCTTAACCTAATAAAGGACATCTATGAAAAACCCACAGCTAAATTTATATCTGTTAGTGAAAGAATAGTTTCCCTCCAAATCAGGTAAAATATTAAAAGTCCACTCTCTCTGTAATTTAGCACTGTATTGGAGATTCTAACTGGAGCAATTCGGTGAGAAAAAATAAGTAAAAGACATCCAGATTGTTTATTTACCCTTACATCAAACTTCGTAAGTTTTATTATTTAAACATTTTATCTTTTTCATTTGATTGCTCATATTTTGTATGAACTCTTGTTTATATTTTTAATATTTTTAGGCTTATTAGTGATAAGCCAATTTTCATTCCTGACACAGAGTGAAAGAGAAACACTTATGCTGTTTCTCTTTCATTCTTCCTGTTTTTATGCATTTAATCAATAGTATATCTGTTTGTAGAGACAGATTTTGAGTTTGCGCTTTTCTCTGTTGAGCATTTATTTTTGATTTATTAAATTTTGTCTTTATGCACTTTCTTCTGCCTCATTTTAGGCTTAATTTACTCTGAACACTTTTTTTTCAGCTTTATACTTAAATAATGGATTTTTTAAAATCATTTTTCTATTCTGACATGTGCTTTTAAGCTACAAACTTCCTCATACAATTAATTGATATCTATTCCATATAATTTAAATTTTCATCGGGATTCATGTCAAAATATTTTCTAACTTTCATCAAGCTATCACATTTCACCTATGAATTATATACATGTATATTTGGAACTTTTAGTTGTATGTTATTATTTCTAACTCAGCTTCAGAAAACAAACTGTTTATGATTTCAATGCTTAATGATACTTAGAGGTCCATCACTGGTCAAGCTTGCTAAAATTCCCATATGTATTTGAAAAGAGTGTTATATTATTTCTGAGGACTCTGTTCTGTTCCATTGGTCTATATCTCTGTTTTGGTACCAGTACCATGCTGTTTTGGTTACTGTAGCCTTGTAGTATAGTTTGAAGTCAGGTAGCGTGATGCCTCCAGCTTTGTTCTTTTGGCTTAGGATTGTCTTGGAGATGCGGGCTCTTTTTTGGTTCCATATGAACTTTAAAGCAGTTTTTTCCAATTCTGTGAAGAAACTCATTGGTAGCTTGATGGGGATGGCATTGAATCTATAAATTACCTTGGGCAGTATGGCCATTTTCACAATATTGATTCTTCCTATCCATGAGCATGGTATGTTCTTCCATTTGTTTGTGTACTCTTTGATTTCACTGAGCAGTGGTTTGTAGTTCTCCTTGAAGAGGTCCTTTACATCCCTTGTCAGTTGGATTCCTAGGTATTTGATTCTCTTTGAAGCAATTGTGAATGGAAGTTCATTCCTGATTTGGCTCTCTGTTTGTCTGTTACTGGTGTATAAGAATGCTTGTGATTTTTGCACATTAATTTTGTATCCTGAGACTTTGCTGAAGTTGCTTATCAGCTTAAGGAGATTTTGGGCTGAGACAATGGGGTTTTCTAAATATACAATCATGTCATCTGCAAACAGGGACAATTTGACTTCTTCTTTTCCTAACTGAATACCCTTGATTTCTTTCTCTTGCCTGATTGCCCTAGCCAGAACTTCCAACACTATGTTGAATAGGAGTGGTGAGAGAGGGCATCCCTGTCTTGTGCCAGTTTTCAAAGGGAATTTTTCCAGTTTTTGCCCGTTCAGTATGATATTGGCTGTGGGTTTGTCATAAATAGCTCTTATTATTTTGAGGTACGTTCCATCAATACCGAATTTATTGAGCGTTTTTAGCATGAAGGGCTGTTGAATTTTGTCAAAAGCCTTTTCTGCATCAATTGAGATAATCATGTGGTTCTTGTCTTTGGTTCTGTTTATATGCTGGATTATGTTTATTGATTTGCGAATGTTGAACCAGCCTTGCATCCCAGGGATGAAGCCCACTTGATCATGGTGGATAAGCTTTTTGATGTGTTGCTGAATCCGGTTTGCCAGTATTTTATTGAGGATTTTTGCATCGATGTTCATCAGGGATATTGGTCTAAAATTCTCTTTTTTTGTTGTGTCTCTGCCAGGCTTTGGTATCAGGATGATGTTGGCCTCATAAAATGAGTTAGGGAGGATTCCCTCTTTTTCTATTGATTGGAATAGTTTCAGAAGGAATGGTACCAACTCCTCTTTGTCAAACCTGAGAGAAACAAGAAATGGGGAAAGGATTCCCTATTTAATAAATGGTGCTGGGAAAATTGGCTAGCCATAAGTAGAAAGCTGAAACTGGATCCTTTCCTTACTCCTTATACGAAAATTAATTCAAGATGGATTAGAGACTTAAATGTTAGACCTAATACCATAAAAATCCTAGAGGAAAACCTAGGTAGTACCATTCAGGACATAGGCATGGGCAAAGATTTCATGTCTAAAACACCAAAAGCAACAGCAGCAAAAGCCAAAATTGACAAATGGGATCTCATTAAACTAAAGAGCTTCTGCACAGCAAAAGACACTACCATCAGAGTGAACAGGCAACCTACAGAATGGGAGAAAATTTTTGTAATCTACTCATCTGACAAAGGGCTAATATCCAGAACCTACAAAGAACTCAAACAAATTTACAAGAAAAAAACAAACAACCCCATCAAAAAGTGGGCAAAGGACATGAACAGACATTTCTCAAAAGAAGACATTCATACAGCCAACAGACACATGAAAAAATGCTCATCATCACTGGCCATCAGAGAAATGCAAATCAAAACCACCATGAGATACCATCTCACACCAGTTAGAATGGCAATCATTAAAAAGTCAGGAAACAACAGGTGCTGGAGAGGATGTGGAGAAATAGGAACACTTTTACACTGTTGGTGGGATTGTAAACTAGTTCAACCATTATGGAAAACAGTATGGCGATTCCTCAAGGATCTAGAACTAGATGTACCATATGACCCAGCCATCCCATTACTGGGTATATACCCAAAGGATTACAAATTATGCTGCTATAAAGACACATGCACACGTATGTTTATTGCAGCACTATTCACAGTAGCAAAGACTTGGAATCAACCCAAATGTCCATCAGTGACAGATTGGATTAAGAAAATGTGGCACATATACACCATGGAATACTATGCAGCCATAAAAAAGGATGAGTTTGAGTCCTTTGTAGGGACTTGGATGCAGCTGGAATCCATCATTCTTAGCAAACTATCACAAGAACAGAAAACCAAACACCGCATGTTCTCACTCACAGGTGGGAACTGAACAATGAGATCACTCGGACTCAGGAAGGGGAACATCACACACCGGGGCCTATCATGGGGAGGGGGGAGGGGGGAGGGATTGCATTGGGAGTTATACCTGATGTAAATGACGAGTTGATGGGTGCAGCACAGCAACATGGCACAAGTATACATATGTAACAAACCTGCACGTTATGCACATGTACCCTACAACTTAAAGTATAATAATAATAAATAAATTTAAAAAAAAATAAAAAAAAAAAAAAAAAAAAAAAGAAAAGAGTGTTTATGTTATTGGTGCAATTGCATATATACGTATACATATACAATTTATATGTAACATTTAACAATTTTGAGTGTATTTTATAGACATTAAAATACATAGATCTTAAATGGTGAGTTTGGCGATTTTTTAACAATTGTGTATTTTATTTAACCACCACACTATAGAACATATAGAACAATTTCATATTTTCAGTTTCCTTATTCCACTTTCCAGACTATCCCCTTTCCTTACTATTCCCAGAGACTAATATTTTCTGATATCTAACACTGTGGGTTAGTTTTGCTTGTTTTTGCCTATTTTTGAATTTCATATGAATAATCATCAATGTTTTTGAGTTTCATCAATATTAGTGTATATATCAGTATTTTGCTCCTTTTCATTGCTAGGTAATGTTCCATGGTGTTATTATGCCACAGTTCTTTACCCATTCTTATGTCAATGGATATTTGTGTTATTTTTCAAGAAAGGCTTCTTGTGGATAAGATTGATGTGAATATATTTTCTCCAGTCATTTCATGTATATATGTTTCAGTTGTCTTGGGCAAACACCTGGGAGCAGAAATGTTGAATATAGGGTAGATGTATATTAAAATTTGTAAGAAACTGGTAATCATTTTTCAAGGTACCTATGACACTTTACACTCCCAACTTGTACAAAAGTGTTACTTGCTCCACATCATTGCCAATATTTGTAATTATTTGTCATTATTTTTCTTTACAATTTAGCTATTCTTGGAAGAAATGTTGTCTTTTTTTGTTTGTTTGTTTACTTTTATTGTAGCTTTATGTGAGTCCTTTATAGCTTCTGGATATGTACCCCTCATGAAAGATATATATAGTAGACATTTTCTTCTAAATGGTTGCGAGCCTTTTAATTTTCTTAATGATGCTTTTTGAAAAGCATATGTTTTTAACTTGGTAAGGACAGTGTATCAATTTTTTCTTTTCTCAATTTTCACAGTGCAAATTGTGGTTTTGGTCTTCTCTTTAAGAAATATTTGTCTATTTCTAAAATGGAAAAGCTCTTCAATTTTTTTCTTCTATAATCATTATTATTGTAGCTTTCATATTTAGTTCTATGATATACATCAAACAAGCTTCTCAGTATAGAGTTATCTACAGGTTAAAGTTTATTTTTTTCTTTAGATATCCACTGGAACCATCAATATGTGTCATATAAATTTTATTTCCTCATTCAGTTGCTTTTGGTAACTTTGTTACAAATCAATTAACTATATGTGTGTGCATTTATTTGTGGACTTCATTTCCTATTTCACTGATGAATTTTTATATTCTTATTCAAACACTATACAATCTTGATTATTTAAGCTTAGAGTAAGTCTTGAGATCAAATAGTGCAAGTGTTTTAAATAATGTCTAAATATTTTTGAAAGTTGTTCTGTCTCTTTTAGGTCATTTGCATTTCAATATAACTTTGAAAAATCAGTTTGGCAGTTTCTATAATAAACCCTGCCTAAATTTTGAAAGAGAATGCATTGAAGTTATATATTGCTGTTGGCATAAAAGATAGTTTAAAACATAGTTTAACAATATAGAGTCTTCCACTTGCTTTTATTATAGCACCTTTCTTTGGCACGCATTTTACTCA
This sequence comes from Macaca mulatta, assembly GCF_049350105.2. Classification (NCBI taxonomy): domain Eukaryota; kingdom Metazoa; phylum Chordata; class Mammalia; order Primates; family Cercopithecidae; genus Macaca; species Macaca mulatta. Next base: position 114,870,803 of record NC_133412.1, read on the forward strand.
ATGTGTTTTGTAAACTCCAAAATACATGTTATGATTCTGCATTTAATTAGGTATGTTTTATTTTATCTGAGCAATGTTTTGGACATTTGAATGTAGTGATTTTGTATATATTTTATTAGATTTTTTTGTGGACCTTTTTGTTTGCTGTTATTGAAGTTATATTTAAATTTCATCTTCCAATTGTTCCTTTAACATGTATTGAAATGCTATTGATTTTTACATATTAACTTTGAATTCTGTGATTTTTTTGTTAGGTTTTATAAAGGTTTTTTTGAATGCCATTGTCATGTTTTCTGAGAATAATAACTCTTTTTTCTTCTTTTCTGATCTTTATAACTTTTCTTTGTCTTGCTTCATTATTCTTGCTTAGACTTCCATATACTGTTGATTAAAAATGGAAAGAATAAATGCTTGCTTTGTTTACATCTTGGGGAGAAAGCGTTCGGTGTTCTCCATCGGGTTAATGTTAGCCCTTTATGAGTTGCAGACCACTTCAATTCCCTTTACCAGACATAAGGATTTTCTTTAAATAGTAGTTGCTGAGATATTCTATCATGTTTGAGTCTTAATTTTGGCATTTTTTTTCTGCAGCTATTGAGATGTTTGTATATACTTTTTGCTTATTTTATTAATACAATGAAATATACCAATTTTATTATTTTAATTGACATGTAGTTTAATTTAATGTTTTACATATGTGTACAATGTGGAGTGATTAAATAAAAGCTATGAACATATACATCATCTCATTTACTTGGTATTTTTTGTGGAGATACATTTGAAATTTACTGTTAGTTATTTTGAATTATACAATATGTTATCATTGAATGTACTCACACTGCTGTGTAAATCTCAAAATTTATTCCTTCCATTAAGCTGAAACTTTGTATCTTTTGACCAATAACTCCTCAGTCCCTTGCTCCCCAACTGCTCATCCTCTAGTAACCATAATTCTACCCTCTCTTTATATGAATCCTACTGTTTTTAGATTATATATATATAAATTCTACAAATTGTGCAGTATTTTTCTTTCTGTGCCTTCCTTATTTAACTTTGCATAATGTTCTCTAGATTCATCCATGTTGTCCCAAATAACACAATTTTGTTGTTTTTTAAGACTGAGTGGTATTCTTTTCTGTATATGGGCATACCTTGTATGTATTGCATTTTATTTTGCTGTGTTTCACAGATATTGCTTTTTAAAAATTGAAGGTTTGTGGCAACTCTGGGTCAGGCAAGTCTGTTAGTGCCATTTTTTCCAATAGTATGTGTTCACTTCATTTCTCTGTGTCACATTTTGGTAATTCTTACAATATTTCAAACTTTTCATTATTATTGTGTCTGTTATGGGGATCTGTGGTCAATGATATTTGATGTTACTACTGTAATTGTTTTGGGGGACCAAAAACATTCCCGTACAAGATGAGGCCAATTAATAACTCTACAATGGCCACTAAGTATTTGAGTGAGAGAAAAGTCCCATGTCTCTCACTATAAAACAAAAACTAGAAATGATTAAGCTTAGTAAAAAAGGCATGTTGAAAGCTGAGATAGGCCAACAGCTAGACCTCTTGCACCAAACAGCTCAGTTGTAAATACAAAAGTTATTGAAGGAAATTAAAAGTGCTACTCTACTGAACACACAAATAATAAAAAAGCACAACAACCATATTGCTGATATGGAGAAACTTTTAGTGGTTCAGACAGAAAATGAAACCAGCCACAGCACATTCTTAAACCAAAGCCTAATCCAGAGCAAAGCCCTAACTCATGTCAATTCTCTGAAGACTGAGAGAGGTAAAGAGGCTGCAGAAGAGAAATTTGAAGCTAGCAGAGATTTGCTCATGAGGCTTATGGAAAGAAAGTATCTCCGTCTCCATAACATAAAAGTGCAAGATGAAGCAGAAGTCTTGTTGTAGTAGACCTAGACAAGTTATTCCGAAGACCTAGACAAGAGATTGAATTAAAGTGGCTACACTAAATAGCAGATTTTCAATGTAGACAAAACTACCTTCTATTGGAAAAAGAGGTCATCTTGGACTTTCATAGCTAAAGAGGAGAAGTCAATGCCTGCCTTCAGTTTTTCAAAGGACAAGCTGAATCTCTTGTTGAGAGCTAATGCAGCTGGTGACTTGAAGTTCAAGCCAGTGCTTAGTTATCATTCTGCAAATCCTGAAACTGTTAAGAATTATGCTACATCTACTCTGCCTATACTCTATAAAAGGAACACCAAAGCCTGGATTGTATCACATTTGTTTTAGCACGGAATACTGAATATTTCAAGCCCAGTATTCACACCTACTGCTCAGGAAAAAGGATTCCTTTCAAAATATTGCTTCTCATTGACAGTACACCTCGTAACCCAAGAGCTCTGATAGAGATGTACAAGGAGATTAATGTGATTTCCATGGCTGCTAACAACAACATGCAATTCATGGATCAACGAGTAATTTCAAACTTTGTTATTATTTAAGAACTGTATTTCATAAGACTATTGCTGCCATAGATAGTGATTTCTCTGATGTATCTGGGCAAAGTAAATTTAAAAGCTTCTGGAAAACACTCACCATTCTATATGTCTTTAAAAACATTAATGATTCATTGAAGGAGGCCAAAATATAACTTTGACAGACATTTAGAGGTTTGATTCCAACTTTCATGGACAACTTTGAGGGGTTCAAGATTTCAGTGGAGGAAGTAACTGAAGATGTGATGGCAGTAGCAGGAGAACTAGAATTAGAAGTAGAGCCTGAAGATGTGACTAAATTGCTGCGATCTCATGATAAAACTTGAATGGATGAGGGGGTGCTTCTTATGGATGAGCAAAGGAGGTGGTCTTTTCAGATGAAAAGTACTCTGATAAAGATGCTGTGAACGTTGTTGAGATGACAATGGATACAGAATGTTACATAAACTTAGTTGATAAAGCAGTGGCAAGGTTTGAGAGCACTGATTCCAACTTTGAAAGAAGTTCTGTTGGTAAAATTTTATTAAGCAGCGTTACATATTACAGAGAAATATTTTGTAAATCCCAAGAGCCAAATGATGTGACAAAATTCATTATTGTCTTAGTTTAAGAAATTGCCAGTCACTTTACCCTTTAGCAGCTACCTCCCTGATCAGTCTGCAGGCATCACAGTCAAGGCAGACCCTCCACCAGCAAAATACATATGACTCTCTGAAAGGTCAGGTTATTGTTAGCATTTTTAACAACAAAGTATTTTTTTTAACTAAAGGACGTGTATTCTACTCCTGGACATAATGCTGTTACACTTAATAGACTACATACAGTATAGTGTAAATAAAAGTATATGCAGTGGGCAATCAAAAAGTGTTCATGAGACTTGCTTTATGTGATATCCACTTCATTGTAGTGGTCTGGAACCACACCCAAAATATCTCTGAGGTATGCCTGAATATACCACATTTTCTGTATCTATTCATCTGTTGATGGAAACTTAGGTTGATTTTATATATTGCCTATTGTGAATAATGCTACAATCAATGTGGGAGTGCAAAAATCTCATAGGCATGTTGATATCTATTCATTTGAATATATTCTCAGAAGAGCAATCGCTAGATTGTATTGTAGTTCTAAGTTTAGATTTTGAGGAACCTCCATACCATTTTCCACAATGGACAAACTAATTTATATTCCCACTAACAGTGTCCAGGGAGTCCCTTTTTCCTGCCTTCTTGCCAACACTTATTATCTTTCATCTTTTTGAGAAAAGCCATTCTAACTGGTATGAGCTGACATCTCATTCTGGCTTCAATTTTCATTTCTCTAGTGACTAATGATGCCGGGCATGTTTCATGAACCTGTAGGCATTTGCATGTGAAATTCTGAAAAGTGTTCACCACATTGTCCATAGTCTAATCAGGTTATTTGTTTTCTAATGACATACCTACCTTGAATCCTTGGACTAAACCACAAATAGTGATAATATTGTATTCAACGTATTAATATTTTGTACACAGTTTTTGTATCTTTCAATTGTTAATCTGCACTTTTGATATTAGTAGTATTCTTATTAGGTTTTGGTATGAGAGTTATGATAACCTCCTAAAACTTGTTAAGTATATTTTTATTCAGTATTTTAAATATAATTTTATAGATATCATTATTTCTTTCTTATAGATAGGTTTGATAAATTCACATATGAAGCCATCTGGGCATAGAATTTTATTTGTAGGAAGATTTTTCTATCCTTGCTTGAGTTTTATCAGTTGTATTAATATTTTCAAGAAATTAAATTTTGCTTTTTAATTTTTAAATTACTGACTTTTGTTTCAAAATAATACATGGTTACTATGTTTGCTTTACAAATCAATAATCTTAAAATTTTTCAAATCAGAAGTGGAAGTTAGTTTAATAATTTTATTTCAGTACTTTATAATTACTGTTAGATGTGTTAAAATATGCCATCATAATCATGAATTTGTCTGTTTCTTCGAGTTCTGTCCATTTTTGATTAAATATTTTGAGACTGTCTTACTTAAAACAGAGATTTTGTTAATTTTAATATATTTCATGTGGATTGACTCATCCATATTAAGTCTACCTTTTTATTGAGAGTTTTTGTATTTAACTGTATTAACTCTGATATGAATATAGCTTCACTGCTCTTGTTTCTTGTTTCCATCTATTTATTTTCAACAGTCCTATGTCCTCCTACTTAAGGTATAACTATAACGAATAGCATATGCTAATTTTTAAAAGAATGTCTTTACATTTAAATGAAATAATGGTGTGTTTACATTTTATGTAGTTGATAATGTATTTATCCAATTTTATTTTATATCATATAGTGAATTATTAAAATATTTTTAGAAATTAAAAAATATGATGAGAGTTGTGGAAGAAGTAGGCTGTGTCACCAATGAAGGCAAGGGATGAGGTAGAGAAATCAGTTAGGAGATTGTCACAATTAATATATTTGAGATGTTGTTATCCTAGAAAATTATAGAGACTGGGGAGAAAAATGAACAGAATCCTGCATGTGAAGGAGATAGTTGTAAACATTTTATTTTAAAAAGGGAAGGGCTATAGATTTACACTTAGATGCTGGACAAATTTAAGAAATGTGTAAAGCAACAAAATCCTTTAAAAATATAGGGAAGGAATCAAAGATTACAGGAGAACCGGATATTTTGCATTCAGAAATCTTTCCTCCTGGACTAGATGATTTATATTATCAAATACGATAAAGCCTTCTTTTCATTGAAGTGTGGTCCTAGAACAAGCAGCATTCACTTTCTCTAGGAGCTTGTTTAAAATGTGAAAATTTAGGCACTGCTCCAGGCATACTATATCAGATTTTACATTAAATAATTGCCAAATGATGTTTTTTGCACATTAAATTTGAGCAGTGTATGGAACAGTGGTTCTCTACCTTATTTGCATATTAGTATAATCTGGGGAGCCTTTAGAAATCCCATTGCCTGGGCCATACCCTAGACTAAATTGGAGCCTGTGGGTTTGGCACTCGGGCGTCTGTATGTTTAAAGCTCCCCAGGTGGTTCTCTTGTGCAGCCAAGGTTGAGATCCAGTGCTGTAGGCACATGGAAGAGAATAGAGCAAAACTAGACAATTAATAAGAAATCATGAGGATTTTAGAGACTGGATTCTAGTCTTTGTCCTTTATTTGAGAGATATTCATTTGTTCCCTATAAATCAATTTTATTTTTGTATATTTCAAAATTGTATTTAGCAATTATTTGTGATTTTTCTGTCTATGGATTGTAATTTAGGAGACTCTTAGCAAAATATAATAATGGGTGGTAATCATTGGTATGGGATTAATTTGTGAATGGTAAGAAAATGTGCTGACTGTAACTGTTCAGAAATTGAGTGAGCAGTAGTGATCAGAAAATTTAATTATATCAGAAACAGAAAAGTAATCAAAACTGGTTCGCAGAAATAAAAATAGATAAGCCAATAAATTCATGAGAGTGTGAGTTGAGATGAGTTTGGGAAAAGACAAAACAGGCAAAGTACATGACAGACTTGTAGAATTTATTTTTCATTTTTACCACTACAAGAGTGAGAAGAACTTGATCAGTGCTTCTTGAACATTAACGTACAGATGAATTGCCTGGAGATTTTTATTAAAATGAATAGTCTTACCTTGTATGTCTCTGGGGTAGGTTATGAAATTCTGCTTTTTGAATAAGATTCTAGGTGATGAAATGCTTTTTCTGTGGGTTCACACTTACTGCAGCAAGGAGCTGGAACCCAGTTATCACTAAAAGTAGTGCAAAGGTCTTGCTGCTCGTGCATCTTTCTTAGTTGCCTTAGTAACTGCGTCTTTTCAAGATAAGACACAATTTATAAAATTCAAATGAAAATCAGATAAACTTCAGTGAGAGATAGAACAACATGTTAAAAGATTATGTGGAAAGAGTTTTGGGGGAGGAATTCCTGAAGTTCATAAAGATAAGATTACTTGAAGAAGAATTTGATTCCTCTCTAAAAAGATTAATAGAACTTATTAGCTTAGGAACTTAGAAGTTCAGCAGGTCTGTTTTATCTGCAGCTGTCTTTGGTCATAGTCAATATAAAACTCCACATGCGTCACAAATGCATTTGCTCATCTGTTTATGTGACACTAATACTCCATGGAAGAAGTTGTTACAGGAAATAGGGTTATTGAGTCAACACCAGACACCAATCAGGAACTGACATTCACTTTACATGGAGATATCATCAACAGAAAATTTGAAAGTTTAGGTATTCAGAGAGCACTGAAAGAAATACAATAAGAACATTAGGGTTGGAAGTAAAGCGTGCAGGGAGAAAAAGACCCTTTTTTCTGTTTCAAGGATAAACAACTAAAACTGGTTGAGGAAAGTGTGTCAGAGGGCTCTTCCATCTTGAGAGAATAGGAGGAGGGGATATCTGCTAAGAATGAGAAAAATAAATGAAGATTTACAACGCAGGAAAAAATGATCAGTAAAACATTACTAAAGAGCTTTTAAAGCAACATGAAGATCCTGTTTGCTACTAGAAACATGAATTTGTGGTGGGCAAGGTACATAGTGTTGTGCTGCAGCCCAGGGCAGGTAATGGAGAAGTAGATGATTTTGTGCAGTGAGGGACTTGTGACCACTATAGTAGCAAAGAACGTAATTATGGAGGGGCAGTAAGGGTTACATGACAATAGTGGCCATTACTATCAGGAGAAGCATAGGTAGCTAGAAAGGAACAAATGAGTTCAGTCAATTAGAAATGACTTTAGTTTGAAGTTTTTGATGGATGTAAAGAGGAAAATATGAATGACTTTGTGAGATCTGGCGGCAAAAAACTGTCTGAAATGTTGGGTTTGAAATATGCCATATGATGACAAGTTACAAGGCATGGTTACATGAAGTGTAAATGAGTGATAGAGAGTGAATTTGATCATCAATAGCATGAAGGAGAGAAGTTTTTTCCTTTTTTAAAAACAGGATGATATGGGATTTCACAATGTATTATTAGAGGTAGTATAGATGTCTGCAAGTGTAAGAAAAGAAAAGAGAAAAAAAGAAAAAAGAAAAGAAAAGAAAAGATAAAAACATGCAAACAAGTTTTTGAACTTGTCGAGTAGGGAGAAAATGGATCCTAGCTTTGAGGATTTGAAAAGAGGGATATAATCATAAATTCCTAGAGTAATAGGTTTGGGAAGAAACTTGGAACTAAAATTGTGCAATACTATAACTTAGAGACAAGGAAGATCATAATCAAGAGAGGAAATTTCTTGTCCAGAAACACCTATCTCTTAGATAATGGTTGAGACTAGAATACAAGGTAGTTAACCTCCCTTGTTCTTGGTAATAGTAAAGATGATGGCTGTGGTGATAATGATTTTGAACGTAGTGGAGTAGGCATACATACCAAGAACTTATTAAATAAGAAAACTTTGTTCGTAGCTAATACAAAATAGAGAGATAAATGAATGTTTGCCTCTAATGCTCCCTCCAAAATGTTAGCTCTGTAAGGACAGGGGTTTTCATCTTTTATTTCTTGATAACATATCTGAGTGAGTTAGTCCTCATTATATATTTGCAGAATACATGAATAAACACACATTTTAAAAGTATAGAATGTGTTGATCAGTTAGATGCTTTTGTAGAACTATGAGTCTGCTAAAGGGACTGTTGTTTTATGAAGCATTTATCACTCAAGTATTCACTAAGTATTGATGGACCATCAGAATACGTAACACTTACTCAGCGCATAATATGAACCACATGCTGTAGATACATTATTTTTTAATCCTCATAATAACTCTTGAAAGTAATTATTATTATAACATTGGGGACCTAAGCTTGTATTTAAACTGTCAATCTTTTACTGCTAGAGCTCAGACCAAAAATATATAGTGAACTTATTGGGCAGATGTTACAAAAGATAATCTGTGTGGTACAGACTCTCTTGGGACAGAATACTTGTTTAAACAAAGAAGATGCCAGGCTGAAGTGGGTTCATCACAAAGCATTAATTGGTAAGTGGACGTTTCTGATTTGATAGGTAAAAACCTGTCCCTGTCCCTATCCTACCTGCATGAATATAAGTGTGCTTTATGGGCAGAGAAAACGGCTGCTTCGATAAATGCTGTAATACACAGGGAAATGCAGAATGTGACAGGCAGAGAAACTCCGCCATCTCGTTTGACACAGATCACCAAGAGGACTCATTGTTGGGAAGGCTCGGGGTGATGGTGACAGCATCATGGATATCAAAGGGAAAAGTGGAGATTAGCACTAGTCTGAAAGTTGTGACCTTTTAAACTTGGCCTATGGATAAACAGCATTAGCATCTCCTAGAAGCCTTTCAGAAAAGCAGAACCTCAAGCCCAACTCCTGATTTATTATTCGGAATCTGCATTTTAACAAGCTCCCCATCCTAGTAGGAGGAGCACTGGTAGGTAGTGCTCTGGCTCAGCAGTTAGGTGGAGCAGAACCTCCTGCAGCAGTGGCAATATTAGAAATAGGAGACTTGCCCAGGACTAAGCATAGGACTTATTCTGACTATCCTGTACCGATTAGGTAGATGAATACATACCCAATGTGAGCAAATGAGAGAGAATTTAAATAAAATCCTGCTAATTTTTATTAGCATGACTCCATCTGTAAATACAAGTTAGTGAGGCCTAGATAAACTGAGGTTTTGTCTGTGTTACAAAGGAAGACACCAAGACTCAGAGAAGTTAAGTAGCTTGCTCAAGGTGACACATGCAGGGAATCCATGAAGTGACATACAAGGATGCTGAAGTAAAATACAGTTCACACCTCTAAATTGAATCAATAGGAAGCCACTGGCACAGTACATTGTATGCTTTCTATCATTCTGGTTATAATTAAAGCAGCTTCTATTCAAGGGCCCAATGTGATTCTTCTTCTTGTTGGTGGTGAAGGTTTTGTTTGTTTGTTTTTTAGAGACAGGGTCTCAATCTTTTACCCAGGGTGTAGGGCAGTGTCACAATCATAGCTCATTACACTCTCAAACTCCTGGGCTCCAGGGATTCTCCTGCCTCAACCTCCCAGATAGCTGGGTCTACAAGAACATGCCACTGTGCCAGCTAATGTTTATTTTTTATTTTTTTGAGATGGGGTTTTGTTGTGTTGCACAGGCTGATCTTGAACACCTGACCTAGAGCCACTCTCCTGCTTGGGCCTCTCAAAGCTCTGGGACTATAGACATGAGCCACTAAACCCAGAATCAATATGTTTTATAAGCATAATCACACTAATTTCTACAATACTTTCTGGAGATTTGGATATACACTACTACTTAAACAATATATATTTTCTATGTCTCAGTTGAGAGAGAGAAAGAACTTGGTGAAGCAGTACTAAATTCCCTCCTGAGGCTAAAATAATTCAAAGTGTATTTTTACCTGTATCTTTTTAAACCATGGCACCCCTTTATCACTTTCAAATTCGAATGTGTGACAATTATTAAAAAATCTTTTTGCTCTCCTGGTAAAAAATGAAAGATGAAAAAAATGAAAATTCAGATTTTATAAACTAGGAATATTTTAAGACTGCTGTGTAGCTATCAGAGTCTGATAATAATGTCTATATTTGTCTACATATGGAATATCGTCGTTTAGTTAATTAGAAATTAACCAATTTAATTAATTTAATTCTTCAGTTAATTTCTTCCGGCCCTTTAAATATAGTAATAATTAATGATGGGTTCTAATTTACATATCATGTGCATATGTTATAAGGACAGATTTAGTAAAATTAATGGTTTTTTGAAAAATAGCTTTTTTCTTGGAAGAGAACGTGTCTATAAACAAGCATTGGACTTTTTCCTTTTATTTTTCCTGAGAAAATCAAGACCCATGAAGTGAAAACATTTTGTTGGCTTGTAAAAACCTGCATTAATTATTCCATTCTGCCAATTTAATCAGTTTTCTCAGTTTTCCTTTTAAACTTATTCAATTAAACAGAATGACCTTCAGAGCAATGACAGGTGAGATAGTGGTTCCCCCCTCCCCCCACCAGCAAAAGTGTTTTCTTTAAAAAGGCTGCCACACACATCAGTTTTTGCTCCTTGTTGTCTTTTCTTTTGGGAGAATAACTATTTATAAATAATTGCCTACAATAATGTGAACATTTCTCAGAGTAAATGCCCCAGATCTGATGATCATTTCATGGTAACCCTTTGAAAATCAGCACATTTGCCTCCAAAGACGATAGTGTCAGGTGGTACAATAAATGTAAGTATTTTATCAGCATTATTGTGACAATTTTGTATCACACCTTGATAGTATAGATTTGTTTTCTTTGAGGACTTTGACTTTCATGTATCTTATTTTAATGGGACTTAATGCTCATATTTAACAATGTCAAGTAGAGCATAAGGATGGAGAAAATCTTCAAATCTCTGTGTCTGACTTGCTTATCACTCCAATCTAGGTAGCTCCATTATTTACCCCAGAATTTTTTACCCTGTTAATATGACCTATATTCTAAACTCAAGGAGATCATATCTCTACAGAAAGAGGCTGAAGGACAATAATGTTTTTAAAAGAGGTGTGTGGACTAACAGTGGCCAAAATAGACCTTTACCAATGTCTAATGGATTGCACTTATTTGAATTTAAATTAATGCTTTTTTATCTCCAAATATATTTCGTTAATATGGAGATCATCTTTAGATATCAGCAGCCAGAGCTGTAGTTGGGGAATTATTTATTACTTCCAGAGTAGCCACGTGATTTCCCTTTCTCTCTTTCCCCTGGCGTTGTCTCATCATCTCATTACTTTACTTCTGGCCTTGTATTGCTTGTACCTCGCTTTCAGTGAGAATTTCACCTCCATTTTCTTTTTTCTTTTTTAATTATACTTTAAGTTCTAGGGTAGAAGTGCACAACGTGCAGGTTTGTTACATATGTATACGTGTGCCATGTTGGTGTGCTGCACCCATCAACTCGTCAGCACCCACCAACTTGTCATTTACATCAGGTATAACTCCCAATGCCATCCTTCCCCCCTCCCCCCTCCCCACAATAGGCCCCGGTGTGTGATGTTCCCCTTCCCGAGTCCAAGTGATCTCATTGTTCAGTTCCCACCTATGAGTGAGAACATGCGGTTTCACCTCTATTTTCTAGGCTTATTGTTATATTTCTCTCTCTCTCTCTCTCTCTCTCTCTCTCTCTCTCTCTCTCTGTGTGTGTGTGTGTGTGTGCGTGCGTGTGTGTGTCTGTGAGATATGGGATCTCTCTCCATTGCCCAAACTGGAGCACATTGGCTATTCACAGGCATAATCATAGTGTACCAAAGTCGTGAACTCCTGAACCCAAGCCATCCTCCTGCCTCAGCTCCCAAGCAGGTGGAACTACAGATGCATCCCACCACACCTGGATAGACTTATTTTTGTGCATGACATTATTTTTCCTATCCACGTGTCAAAATATATTATCACTTATTGTACTAGTTGCAGAGGTGTTTCTTAGATTTGTGTTTTTTTGAAAGTGAAGGATCATGCCACTTTCCTATTATCATTCCTTAGTTTATATACAACAGGAAATAAGTGTCTTTTAAAAATATTTTGGGAGAGGAAATAAATAAAAAACCTATTATGTTAGCTGGAATATATTATACATCTCTGGAGAAATAAGCTTATTGTAAGCAATTAGGTTTCTGGATTCTACCTGCTCATCTTCCAAATGCTCTTAAAGAATAAAAGATAAATATGAGATATAGTTTAATGATGTGATGTGTGTAGGCTAGTCAGCTGTATCACTCTCATTAATTATAAGGATAAGTTATTATGTGTCTTGACTGGTTCACTTGTTTGTTTCTAGAAGCACTTAAACACCAGAATGTACCATTTTTCAAAAGGAGAGAGTAATATTTTTTCATATAAATTAACGATTATAATTGCAAATGAGCATCAAAATCTATTTGGTGAAAATGCAAAAAAAAAAAAAGAAAATCCAAAACTAAACAGTGTAACACACTACTCTGTGCAGTGCTATGGCCTCATTTTCTTTCTTAGAGACTACAAAGATACTAAAATGACATAAATACTAATGTAATCACAGCTGCCATTTCTCCAAGTACCGTGTTCTACATTGTGAAAATTCTTGAGGTGATTAAGGTAATTTTTGAATTGTTTTGAAATGATAATATTATAATTTGAAATTATGAATCATATATGAATAATACATACTACTTTGCATTATAAAATATTTTCAGTAATTATTGTGAAGTGCCATTAATATTTTGGTGATTACTTTTACGTCATATGCACATATACATGAGCGTGCATACAGACAGACATAAAAATGATGGGATCATATAAGACATTGTAGACTGTTTTATGATAGGGTAATACACTTTTCTTTTCTTTTTCTTCTTTGTCCAGATCTTCTATTCTTTATCCATATCGTACTCTATCCCTATCCAAGGTAATCTAGGAATATGTGTATAGTTCCATTTGTCTCATTATGCTCACATGTCATTTACATGGTATTTCATATATAGGGTTTACACATTTATAGTAAATGATCTTTATATAGTTTATACAATATCCATTTTTCTTTTCTCTGCAATGCAAACGTGTTTCATATCCCTCAAACACACCCATACCCCTCACTTACACATGTGTTATCACTGTTTGCTTTTGTAAATTTGTGTTCATCGTATACACATTAATCATTTAAGCATACCTTGTGGAAATCCTGCCAACTTGACTTTTTTATCCCATCATAATAAACCTAGTAATAATTGATTCAACCATATGCACATTGATATCGCTTATGCTGTTTGTTTATTTTTACTACTACAAACATGCTACAACGAAGTTCTGGTACTTTTTCTTTTCTTTTCTTTTTTTTTTTTTTGAGACAGTTTTGCACTTGTTGTCCAGGCTGGAGTGCAATGGCGTGATCTCGGCTTACCTCAACCTGCACCTTCCCGGATTCAAGCGATCATCCTGCCTCAGCCTCCTGAGTAGCTGGCATTATGGGCGTGTGCCACCTCGGCTGGCTACTTTTGTATTTTTGGTAGAGACTGGGTTTCTCCATGTTGGCCAGGCTGGTCTCAAACTCCCGACCTTAGGTGATCCACCAACCTCGGCCTCCCAATGTGCTGGGATTACAGGTGTGAGCCACCATGCGCGGCTGTTCCTATACTTGACCCTAAATTTTTATTTATTTATTTTATTTTTTTATTCTTCAATGGAATAGATTCCCTGGAGAGGGCTTATTGAGTCAATGATTCTATTTATACTGTCAGTTTGACTTTTAAAAAGCTTATCAAAATCCACATTCCTTTATTCATATGTGAGTATTTCTTCTCATCCAGGCCATCTGTAGTTATTATCAGTCATTTAAATTTATACCAGTCTGTCTGATGGATATTATCTAATACCTTAGTGTTGTTTTAATTTTATATTGAGCTCCTTTTTATGTGTTTGTGGGCTTTTGTTTTGCTTTCATATGAGTTTTTTTACTTTTGTTAAGTAGAACTAGATTTAGCTGCATTAAGTAAAACACTCTAAATAATAGTATGTAAAGCCATATAGAAAGATAAGTTTCTGTTATAAAAGAGATCTAGATGTTAGCAGTGCATATATTGGTGGCTTTCTAATATAACCTGGGTCCTGGGTCCAGTCTGTGTTCTATTGTGCTTAGTATCTTCTACCTGATCCGCAAAAATGGGCTGGAACTTTAACCATTAAATTTACATCTCCAGCATCTGGATACAGGAGGAGGAGAAGGAAGTGCCCTTGCTCCCTCCCTTTAAAATAAATCTTCCTTAAATGCAGAAATTTGTTCTGCCTGCCTGTATAGTATTGACTGGAAGGTAGGTACTGTCACAAATTATTACAATATAGTTTGTGAAGTGTAGTGTTTTATATTGTTGGAAGAAGGCCTGCCTTAAATGCAATTTTATCTTACTAAGATGGAAGGCAAGAATATACATTAGGAGGTCAGAGGCATTCTCTGCCATGCTTTTCCTTTTCCTACATTACTATGGGATTATTTGTTTTATTAAATTTTGGGTACTACCTGCTACTGTCAAATCTGTCTTTTTCCTCTAAGTTTTCTGTGCTGGTTAAGGATTCTTCCCAAGTCATTGAATGAATGTGAAAATATCATGTTTCTAAGATTGTATATTACTTTATTTTGCATGTTTAATTAATCTTTGTATATTTTTACAAATAATGTGATGAAATGATTTAAATTAGATTTTGTCTGTATGGCTGTTAGGTATGTTGGCATTAGTAAATGATGAAACTCATCATCCTTTTCTCACTAAATTGAAATATGATCCTTGCCACTTACTTTACTTTTATATATACTAAAATATACTTCTGAACTTTCTCTCTTAATCTATTTTCTATTATTCTGTCAGTACAATACTAATTTAAACTAATTATTTTCAAGTGTTAGCAAAGTAGAGCACATTGACAAATGCAGCCCCCTGCTTGAGGTTTGTAAATAGTTTTGTTGGAACCTACCCATGCCCCTGTTCATTTGCATATAATCTATGGCTGCTTTTGGACTACATTGGTAGAGCTCAATGGTTATATATAGCCACAAAGACTAAAATATTAACTGTTAATTCCTTTACACAAAAGTTTATAGACCCCTAAATGACTAATTGAGAGTAGGTATTGACCTAATTAAAGGATGTTCAAAAACTAAATACTTGCTGATGTTTAAATATCTATACGTTAACTGTTTTGAGCAATAAATAAGATGACATATATATGCCAATACAAATTAGTCTATTAATAAATTATCAAAACCAAGTTTTGATGTTAAAAAGATGATGAATTAAGTACCTAATGTACAGTAAAGTATTTCCTATTAGTACTTTTTTCCATATTCATAAAGTTTTATTTTTGGGAAAACATTTCTCATGGGGATTATATCATATTGCATATTAAATATTTTTGTTATTTTGATTGCAGGAAACTTTAAACATACATTTAAAAATATAAAGAACAGTATAATAAATGCCCAAGTACACATTACCCACCTTCAATAATTATCACCAAATGGCTAATTTTATTCGTTCGTCTGCCTATTCCCATTCAACAACTTAAAATATTTACCTCTAACATTGTATTATTTCATCTGTAAATATTTGAGCATTTATTGTTAAAGATTAAGAACTTTTAAAAGCACTTCTGTAATACTATTATCAGGCTTAAAAAGCTACTATTACTTTATTAATATAATCAAATATCTAATCACTGTTCAGATTTCCATATTTGCTTCAAAAAGGTTCTTTTCATGATTGTTCTCTTCTAATCAAGATTCAAATAAGTTCCAAGAATTACAATTAGTTGGTGTTTCTGAAGTATCTTCAAGTCTATGAATTTTCCTTTGCCACATCCCTTGCTGGGAATTCCTTGAAGTAAGTAGGCTGCTTTGTTCTATATTGATCCCTCCCATTATGGATTTTGCTGAATTCCTTTTTTTTTTTCCTTTTGTTTTGTTATTAATTGTATTTCCTGTGGACTAGTAGCTAGACAGAAGATACAGAGGCTTGATAAGATTTAGGTTCACATTTTTAAATCAATATTCTTCATAGATAATGTTGTGTACTTCCAACTGTTTTTATCAGGAGGTACATTATGTCTGGTTTAATCTTAAGAATTGAGCTTTCATGTATCGTGAGCCTAACACATGTGTTTAAAACTTATGCATCTGATGTTCCCTAATGATATTTTGAGCATTATTGAGAGTCATTATTCATTAGGTTTTGAAAGTGATGATATTCTAGGTTTATCCCTATTTCTTATTTCTTAACTGTAAATCTTCTAGAAAGTAAAACTTGTACCAACTGTTTCTTCCACTTAGGTACAGTTCGCGTAACTGTATGTTTGATTATTTTCCTTTGTTTTCTGGTTTTCAGAATGTCTTGGTTTCTTAGCGTCAGACATAATACTTATTTTATTTTATATCTGCTGGATTGATTGCTTGTTGAATATCAATATGCTGAAATTAACACAAATTTGGCTAGTGAAAGATTCCTCTGGTTGTTTCCTAATTTCTTTTGATTAGAACTCAGAAGACTTCCTTGCTTATATGGCAAAATGAGATGACCTAACCTGCTTTGTATATTTTTGGACCCAGACTTGGAATTCTATTATATTTTTGAGGACTAGAACTTGAAATCATTTCTCATTTTTCACACTGTTTATTAAAGATGGGAAAACGTTTATTTTCCCATTTATTAATTTCTTTTTAAAATTTTGCTTTAAATATTTTCCTAGTCATATTTTAAGTCTATTGAATATCTTACTTGCCAGTCCTTTTTATAGCATTAACTGTGGTGTGGAATTTCTCTTTGTATGTGAAAAATTACACTGTATGTCACCCATCTTAATTTATCTGTTTTATTTTATTTACTTATATCTTCCTGGAATTTTATTTTAATTTTAGGAACAGATAGCCAAAAAGCCAAAATAACATAATAGGAAATATAAAAGATAATATAAGCTTATTTTGAGTTAATATTTTGTCAATAGTAAAAAGTAGATTTGTCTCAATTTTACCTAAATAGAAAAATATAATATTTTACTCCAATATAAAAATTCAAAGGAAAATAAAATGTATTGCAGCTTAAGTGACCTTACTATAGATGTAAATATACATAAAGAAATAAACAACCACCATCAAATAAAAAGCATCAAACAATAATATTGAAATTCATGGTCTGTATTCAGTTTTTTTTTTTCTTCTCTGAACATAGACTAATTGGAGTGTTTCACATTAAATTATTACCTATTCTAAATTCAAATATCACTATAGGATATATTGTTTTTTAAATAATATGTTGCATAATTTACAGCTCTTGAAGACTACGGATCAAGGTTGTTTATAGGCAAAACTTTTAAAGCAACAATATTAAAGTATTGGATTATTAATTTGTGTTCCAATATAATACTGCAAGAAAGTATCAATACATTTTCATTGACATTAGTATAAACGGTTTTAGATACTGACCAAGAGTCTCAGTCTCCAAACATTTTGAAAGGACCTCAAATTAACGAAATTTCATTAGCGGCATAATCTTGCATCATGGCTTATTAAAGTTACTTCAGGAATAGGTTTTTAAAAGCATTTAACATTTTTCTTAATCTTTTTGAAGTAGCTTATGTGGTTGTATCTTTTCAAATATGTATTCAGTAGAGGGTTTCCTGTTAATGTAGATGTGATTTTTGTTAATGTAGAGTAACAGCATAAGATACTGTTTTATGAAGATAATAGTAGTTCATTTTGTTATAACTAGCAATATTTCTTGATCTATTTTAGATTGAAAAAGAGATAAAACATGAATTAAAATGTATTTTTAAATGCTGATGCATTTTTCATCTGACTTGCATATTTAGATGATCAATATTTTGATGACTCTACTCTGAAAATCACTCAAAATAATAATTGAGACTATGTATTTAAATTATACCCATGAGTTTCTCTCTGTCAAGAAAGAAGACTAGATATTCTGAAGAAACATTTTACTGCAAAGATGAAAAAATGGTCTTAAATAGGCAATACATAGGTACACCCACACACATACACACACACGCATGCACACATATTTTCAGGAATCGAATGAATATTGACTAAAGCACAAAACGCAAGTGAAAATAGGAGCTAGAATTGTAAGAAACCTATAAAGTAGTTATAGAAGATATTGAGCTTCTTTTGTTTGATAGGTATATGGTGCAGAGGACCGGGTACAAAGCCAGAGCACATGTAGATGAGTGTCTTATAGGAGTTGCCTATATAAAGCCAACCCTGGAGAGTAACATCTTCCTGAATCATAGACATGTGAAAAATGTTCTACACAGAAGGAGAGAACAACACAGAGGACATATGTATATATGTCCTGAGAATTCAAATCTCCCCATCATATAGAAGAGATTTGGGACCTGAATATTCTGTACTTCTTGTTCCAAATAATGTTAAGCTGTAAATTACTTTTAATGTAGTCCCAGGTTTGTAGCGCTTAGTGGATAGCTTGCAGAAATAATCACAGTTTCTTTCTAAATAAAACCTCCTTAAAAAGAAGATACCATTTCGTAGATAAACTGTTATTAATGTAAAATCACAGGAGTACATCTGAAAAATGTAGAAAAAAGGCATTATGACAATAAGACCAAGCAGAAGTCTAAGTAAGCAGAATTAGACTCTCCCTGTTCTCAGATTTTGGAATGATAATTCTGGAATATAAAACCAGGGTATGTGTATATGTGTGTGTGAGTGTGTGTGTATACACACATATGTATGAATCCAAAAGATGCCTAGGAATTGTATACTATGAAAAATTGCCATGAGGATTAGGAAAAGAGCTAAGTGACACTTCATTAAATGAAAAATAATGTTGTTATTAAAATTACATCCAACAGCAGATTAGGCACAATAGAAGAAAGAATTGTTGAAGTTGATAAGAACTGAATAAATGATACAACAAGCAGTGGAAGTAGTATCGGGGAATATGCAAGAGAGACTGAAAGACATGAGGGACAGCTTGAGATAATCTAACATATGTCAAAATAGTCTTATAAACAGATCAGGTATATCTCTCTTTTTAAAAAATATTGTCTTTCAAGACAAGATTAAAAACTCTGTAAGATTTATAATTTTCATTAAGAAAAAGGTTTTGGGCCAGGCACAGTGGCTTACACCTATAATCCCAGCACTTTGGGAGGATGAGGTAGGAGGATTATTTGAGGCCAGGAGTTCGAGACCAGCTTAGGCAACATAGTGAGACCCCATCTCTATGAAAAAGAAAAAATAAAAGGTGAAATGTTTTGAATTTTGAGTTAGTTTTGTTTCTAGATATCTTCTTCTACAATTGATCCATAGATTAAATGTCATTCCAAACAAAAGTATAGTAGATTTTGTTATATAACTTGGCAATTCTAAAATTAATATAGAAGAGAAAGGAGCAAAAAGAGCCAAGACATTATCTATCTATCTATCTATCTATCTATCTATCTATCTATCTATCTATCTATCTATCTTTAAATGAACAGGTTTAGGTCTTCTACCATATCACCACAATTTTTATATAACCTAAGCAAGTAAGAGAAAGTGATTACTATGAAGTTTGCGTAAGACATCTTAAAACAGGCTATTTTATGCTAGTAACAGCTTAAATTTGATCTCATGCCCAAACTTTCTACTTTTGTTGCTCTTCCCATTTTGAAGTTTAAAATAATAGATTCTAAATTTTTTCACCAGAAAAGATGTGTGATGATGAATATGTTAATTGTCTTGATTTAATCTGGTACAATGTATAGATATATCACAGCATCACATTTTACTCCACAAATATATATAATTATTATTTTCCTTAAAAATAAAATAAAACAAATGTAGAGAGAAATATAATTTATAAAAAGAAAATAAAAGTGTGTGGTAATAGCAAGGAGATATTCATGGAAGAGTCTGATTAAAAAAAAGAGAGTCTACAAACAAATCTGTGCAAATATAAAAACTATATATCATAGAAATGTCTTTGCAGATTAGTGGGAAAGAATGGATTATGAAGAAAACTGTAGAACCAGCTACTGAATATGCATGTGAAAATATTTGAAAATGACTACAGTAATCCCAAATCAATTCCAGCTAAATACTTAAATGTGCAAAACAGTCTGTTAGTAATTTCAAAGTAAATAATGGGAGAGTCTTCATAACGTAAGGGAAAATTTTAAGCAACACATTAACAATAAATAGTAAAGAAAAATGTGTGCAAACCATGGAGAACAATATTGAGAAATTAGACTCTTGTACAATTAAGATTTTCAACATACATTTGATAAAGTACATAAAGTACAAAGACAATCTGTAAACTTGTCTTTACTAACATAAAACTGAAGATATATGTGACACATAAAATAAAATAATTAGTATTGAGGTATACAAAAACATCTATATACAATCTAAAATCTCCAGAATCTCAGTGTAAAATAGTCAAAAGGCATAAAGATATATTTGCTGGAAGAAGAAAGAAGAATGATCAATAAACCTATAAAAGTACTTTCAATGTTATTGGTAACCAGAAAATTAAAAATTTAGAATGAAGTGAGATACCATTTCAGATCTACCATATTGGCAAACTATTAATCATTTATAATCAAGTTAGAGTGTTTAGAGAACATTAATAATTTTGCCTGCTGATGAGAGGTAAATTGATACAATCTCTTCCCGAAACAATTTGTCATTGTCTTTTAATGTTGAGTGTGCTCATGCCTTATAACTTTATATTTTCGGTTGGAAGAATGTAATAATTCAAGAGAAATTTTTCTTAATGTGAGTTAGAAAAGAAGAATGTTCATGCCTGTATTTCTTGTAGCAGCAGCAGGTTACAATCAAATGCCCACTGTCAGAGCAATTAATATGTAAATTGAGTTGTATTTTTAAAAGGGAATACCGTTCAGCAGTTAAAATGAAACATAACTACATGCATAAATATGCAAAACTAAATTACATAAGAGAAATGGCATTAATTATATGTATCCTTTGTATGGCAATTATACCTCAATAAATTAAGGAAAAAAAGAAATGGAAAACATAAGGTTTTTAGAAGTGCTTACTTTAAGTGGATGGGATATGGAATTCAAGGGAACAGAGACTTGAGAATCGTAATTATCATCCTCTTTAGTTGATATGTAGGGGGTTACTTCTTTCTCTTTCTCTTGGCTGCCCACATAAATTTGGTCATGCTTCTCCTCAAGGACTTACATTAAACCATGAGCTTTGCCTGGATGAAGCAACATATTATTATTTACCCCCAAAGCACAAAATATAATACTTGACATATAATTATCATACAAGAATTGTTACTGAACTATATAATAGTTCGTTATTACTTGAAAATTATACATGGTTGACAAAGTCGGATTTTTTTTCCTTTTGCTGTAGTGAGCTGGTAAGGTTTTATTTACTATATTCAGAACAAATTTAATTGGACAGATGTGTATCTGTTTTCTAATGTGTAGAGGACATTGGTATTTTAGATTTTTTTAGTCAAAGATGCTAAAAATCAGCTGGACATGGTGGCTCATGCCTGTAATCTCAGCATTTTGGGAGACCAAGGCAGGCAAATTGTTTGAGTCCAGGATTTCAAGGCCAGCCTGAGCACATGGCAAAACCCCATCTCTACAAATAATGCAGAAATTAGCTGGGAGTAGTGGTGCACATCTGTAGTCCCAGCTACTTGGGAGACTGAGGCAGGAGTATCGCTTGAGCACAGAAGGTTGAGGCTGTAGGGAGCCATAATCATACCACCGAACTCCGACTTGGGTGACAACGTTGGACCCTGTCCTAAAAAAGAAAAAAAAGGTTCTGAAAAATCATTACAACTTTTTAGAACGTTTCATTTCAATAGTTCTGGGCAACATAGTCCTCAAACTTTCAAAAACATGGAATGTTAAAGGGTTATAAAATATTGGTGGTTGAAGGTGTGCAGAAGCAGGCAGATTTCCAAGATCCTTATATCCCTGAGTAAAATATCCATGAATTAAAGGAATTTGTATATTAAGGAATATGAACATAGAAATTTGAAACAAATTGTAGAGAAAGCATCTTCAAAATCTAGTGCTTTCTCTAATGCATGACACTGCATTACCATCCTGAAATGATTTGTTTAAAAATCAAAGAGGGAAGACCACATCTGTGGCATTATTTTATTTTTGATCTTGTATCATTCCTTTGTATTGAGTCACCAAAAATTTTATCATTTGATCCGATGATGTGGAATGTGTAACATTTTGAAGAGGTTTCAATTAGTTTTATAATGTAGACTATTCTATGGTTCCATATGAAAGGTCAGAATTCCAACTCTGCCTCTGTGTTCTTTTTAAACCTCTTCCTTTAACAAAAATACCTCATGTGGTATCTCATATTAAATTTAATTTTCAGATGGACACTTTTTTCAGAGGCAAAGGAGTTTGTTTTCTCTGTGCCTTTGTTCATTTTCTGCTGCTATAACAGAATACCACAGAGTGGGTAATTTATAGAGAAAATAAGTTTATTCAGCTCACATTTCTGGAGGTTGGGAAGTACAAGAGCATGCCGCTGTTGCTTTGAAGGGTACAGTCTTCCTCCTGGCTGCTTCCACAGGCTGACGTTGAGTGTCTGTGGCTTTCTCAGGTGCACGGTGCAAGCTGTCACTGGATCTATCATTCTTGGGTCTGGAAGACAGTGCCCCTCTTCTCATAGCTCCACTAGGTGGTACCCCAATAGGGACTCTGTGTGGGACCTCTGACTCCACATTTCCCTTTCACACTGCCCAAGCAGAGGTTCTCCATGAGGGCCCTGCCCCTGCAGCAAACTTCTACCTGGGCATTCAGGCATTTCCATACATCTTCTGAAATCTAGGTGGAGGTTCCCAAACTCCAGTTTTTGACTTCTGTGCACTGTCAGGCTCAACACCACGTGGAAGCTGCCAAGGCTTGGGGCTTGAACCCTACGAAGCCATGGTGCAAGCTCTATGTTGGCCGCTTTCCATCACAACTGGAGGGGCTGGTACACAGGACACCAAGTCTGTAGGCTGCAAACAGCATGGGGACCCTGGGACTGGCCCCCAGAACCACTCTTTCCTCCTCAGCCTTTGGGCCTGTGATAGGAGGGACTGCCATGAAGACCTCTGACTTGCCCTGGAGATACTTTTTCCATTGTCTTGGGGATTAACATTGGGCTCCTTGTTACTTATGCAAATTTCTGCAGCCAGCTTGGATTTCTCCGCAGGAAATGAGATTTTATTTTTTATTGCATTGTCAGGCTGCAACTTTTCAGAACTTTTATGCTCTGCTTCCCCTATAAAACTGATTGCCTTTAACAGCACACAAGTCGCCTCTTCAATGCTTTGCTGATTAGAATTTCTTCTGCCAGATACCCAAAATCGTCTCTATCAAGTTCAAAATTCCACAGATATCTAGGGCAGGGGCAAAATGCTGCCAGTCTCTTTGCTAAAACATAGCAAGAGTCACCCTTATTCCAGTTCCCAACAAGATCCTTATCTGCATCTGAGACCACCTCAGCCTGGACTTTACTGTCCATATCCCTTTCAGCATTTTGGGCAAAGCCATTCAACAAGTCTCTAGGAAGTCAAACTTTTCCATATTTTCCTATCTTCTGAGCCATCCAAAATGCTCCAACCTCTGCCTGTTACCCAGTTCCAAAGTTGCTTCCACATGTTCAGGTATCTTTTCAGCAGCACACCACTCTACGGGTGCTAATACATGGTTACATTAGCAAATAAATTTCACCATGCATTTTGAAGGGGACGTTGAAATCATAGAACTCTGGTTTTGTTTGATTTTCTTTCTGTCTTCTCTCCTTCAAGTCAGAGCCCACTATGGAATCCTTGTTCTGATGGAATTACTTTTCTGTGCTCTATTTTCTAATCGAGTCTTTCAACCTTTGTTTTTCATCAAACCAATGCATTTTCTAAATCCTGTTCTCCTTTACTGCTATAAAAACCCCACAGGCTCGTGATAGCAATGATCATTTTAAAATTTCTTTTAACGAATCTAAGCTTATAGGTTAGCATTTTAAGTTGTCCGTGTTCATAAATAAAAAAGAATGTAAATAGTGAAGATTCTACCTAGAAGTTGTAAACATCGTGGTTGCCCTCCCAACTCCACACTCAACCTCTATTATACCCCATCTAATTGTTGTAGGCAAAACATATTTAATCTTTCAGTCTCGCAGGAATGGCTTAGAGTAGGCTTGGATGGATCAATGCATGTTGAAGATAGACTTACTGAACATATTGAGGAAAGAGTATTTCTTGTGTTTAAATGAAAGCTATGAAAGCTAAATTTTTCCATGTCTTGCTAGATGTAAACACCAGAACAAGTAGTTTTAAATTGCCACCTACATGGCGAGGCACCAGCCTTAGAGTAAAACTGAAACTGTGCACTTTAGGAGGGTTACAAAACTTGTATCCATGATGAAATTCCTGAGTCTCTCTGACCTTTGCTGAAGCCCATTCTCACCACAGCTTCCACTTTTGTTAACCAATACTTTTTCTTACTGTTTTAAGCCAGCTAAAATTGGGTATTCTATAACTTATGGTCAGACCCATCTTAAGGGTTACACTAGTTTTTATCATTGAGTGTCTACACTGTGTCAAATCCTGAGGCTGACATTTTACATACTTTATAACTCTAGTGAACATTGCTAAAGGCAAATTCTCTCAATCTCAGGAGTCCTACAAATTTCCCCAAAAAGGAAAGTCTTTTTCCTGGTGTCTTCAGTCTCAAACCTCTTATTTATTTTAGAAAAGGGTGATAGGCCAAAAGCTACTAGACAGGTTTTAGACCATATATATTATAAATCTTACACCCATGGGCTAGCTCTTCACTATGGAATATAAGTATACTTCTCATTTTTTTGTATTGTTCTTAGCTTAGGTGAAGCTAAGAACCTTTGGAGACTTTTTGTCTCCAAAATCAAGACAGAAAGTGTCCTAGCATCTTGTTATACATAGATAAAATGTAGCTACATTGTAATGCGTGTAGTGGAAAAATAACTGGATTCTATTAAAATAATTGGCTATGCTCTTGGCATCTTCTTTTATTAACTAAGTGACCTTGAAGAAGTTACTTGACATTTGTAAGCCTTAGGTTCTTCATCTGTCAAAAGGAAATATCACATCTATTTTTTAAATTCCTGACAAATAGATTCACAATAATTTGATTGTTGGATGTAATTGTAGAATATACACTTCTCTGTCTTGCAATTTAAAATATCACCAGTACAAGTGATAATTGAGCTTATTGAAATTAGCCAACCATATAATTAAGCGTCATATTAAGTACCTGTGCTTTGATTTGTTTGACATGGATTAAAAAGGGCAGAGAAATATCTGTTTAGCTACTAACAGGCGGAACTTCTGGTTATTATAACCATTTTAAGCCTATATTTTACATGTACTTACCTATTGTTTATGTTTTTAAATTAAAACATAAGATTCTTCACTTTTAGAATTTACATATTTTGAATTAGTTTCTCATGCCACATGCGTATGGGAAAGCTCTCCGTGTTAGATGAAGTAAACAACATAGTCAGTTCCCTCAAATACATCTCACCTCTTCCTGACTGCATCTTTATTTAGGTGATTGGCCGGAACTCCACATCTCGGCCCTGATACATCTACACTAAATCTAGGCTGAATCTCACCTGTGTTGTTAGCCATTTGTTCAGAAACTCAGCTTTAAATACTTAAGTGATTGACATTAAACTGGTGATAGGTACTGCTTTCTAGATACCTATGTATGGGGAATTAACAGGGATGAAAATTTATTTTTCATAGTTAGAAGGAGGCATCTGCCACCTCTCTTGCAGCAAATAGGAATGAGGAAGCCAATGGTAGCTTCCTCTTGTGACTGTAAGATAGGAAGCCATTGTACAACCACATGAGGATGCAGCATTAAGAGGAAGCTGAGCACTCTGGATTACAGAGTACCAGAAAAGAAAAATCCGGGGTAGTTCATGACTTTTGTGAACTGTCCTTTCTCCGAAATCCCAGAATTGTCAGTCATTAGAATCTTTGTCTTTAATTATCATGCAAAACACAAAAAGAGCCCCCATGTATAGGAATGTGTTCATTATTTTACTCTCATCCTGGCTGTGGGAACTCAAATCATTGAAAAGGGGCTTATATATCTATTTATGAAATATGATATCTTATTTGTTCCATTTAGGCTTTCCGTTTTAGCAAGAGTAGTAGATTTTAAGTAAGTGGTTTATTCATTTTAGACTGATAACGTTTTAGATATATGATATATTTTAAATACAAAAATGATGACTACAGCATCCTTTTATACTCATATTGCATGGTATTTTAATATCTGTTATACATATGTATATTTTAAGAAATTGTTGTTGAAATTATCCTATTACAATAGCTATTATTGCAAGTCAACCACATAGCAACCTTCATTTCTTACTACTGTTTTTACTTTGCCAACACTTATCACACTTATAATCTTATAACCTTCAGATTACCTCTAATGCAACTTCACTGCATTCTGTCTAATCACTTTCTTGTTTCTGACATAGATAAATATTTCTCAAATCATTTTACTCTTTTCGTCTTTTAGGATTTTGATATATACATTCAAATTTTGATATATTTTGAGATATGTGTGTGTGTATATATGTATGTGTATGTGTGTATGTGTGTGTGTATATACATATATAAACTCACTTTCCATATATATATGGAAATATATATATATTTCCCTATGGATATATACCCAGTAATGCAATTGCTAGGTTAGAAAATTAATTAATTTGAGATCTTTCTGACTTTTTGATGTAGGTGTTCAGAGCTATAAACTTTCTTCATATGTATATATATAATCTCTGAACTATCTCTCCATATAGAGAGATACAGATCTTCTTCTCTGAGTATATTGATTTACCTAATAATTTTAACTTTCATTTTAGATTCAAGGGGTACATGTGCAGGTTTGTCACATGGGTATATTTTGTGATGCTGAGGTTTGGGATATGAATGATCCTGTCACGCAGCTAGTGAGTATTGTACTCAATCATTAGTTTTTCCCTCATCTATCCTTCCCCATTCTAGTAGTCCCCATGTCTATCATTACTACTTAATGTCCATGAGTACCTAATGTTTAGCTCCCACTTGCAAGTGGAGCATGCAATTTACTTAGGATAATGGTACCTAGCTCCATTCATGTTGCCACAAAGGACATGATTTCATTTTTTATGGCTGCATAATATTCCATAATGTATATGTACCATATTTTCTTTATCCAGTCCACTGTTGATAAGAACCCAGGTTGATTTCATGTCTTTGCTATTGTGAATAGAACAGCAGTGAACATAAGAGTGCATGTGTCTTTTCGGCAAAATGATTTATTTCCCTTTGGATATATACCCAGTAATGTGATTGCTAGGTTAGAAAATTAATTAATTTGAGATCTTTCTAACTTTTTGATGTAGGTGTTTAGAAGTATAAACTTTCCTCTTAACACTACTTTCACTGCATCTCATATATTTTGGTTTGTTGTGTCTCTGTTTTCATATATTTCAAATAAATATTTGTTTTTGCCTTAATTTCATTGTTTACTTGGAAGTTATTCAGGAGCAAGTTGTTTAATTTCCATGTGCTTATGTGGTTTGGGGAAACCATTATATATATTGATTTATATTTTTATTCCACTATGATCTGATAATGTGGTTGGTGTCATTTTGATTTCTTTTTTAATTTATTGAGATTTGCTTTATGGGTAAACATAATGTTGATCTTGGAGAATGTTTTATGTGTAGATGAGAAGGATGTATATTCTGTGGTTGATAAGTGGAATGTGCTATATATTTCTGTTAGATACAGTTGGTCAGTGTTGTATTCAAGTCCAGAATTCCTTTGTTAGTTTTCAGCATCAATAGTCAGTAGGGTGTTGAATATTGTCAGTAGGGTGTTGAAGCCCTACTATTATTGTGTGGCTGTGTATGTCTTTTCATAGGTCTAGAAGTAGTTGTTTTATTAACCTGGGTGCTTCAATGGTGAGTGCATATGTACTTAGAATAGTTAAGTACTCTTGTTGATTTCAACTCGTTGTCATTATGTAATGTTCTTCTTTGGCCTTATAAAATCATTGTTTAAAGTTTATTTTATCTGATATAAGAATAGCAACTCCTTCTTTTTTTTTTTCCCATTTGAGTGATAGATCTTTCTCCAACCCTTTACTTTGAACCTATGGTTGTCATTATGTGTGAGATGGGTTTCTTAAAGACAGCAGATGAATGAATCTCGCTTTTTAATCCAACTCGCAACTCTGTGCCTGTTCAGTGGGGCATTTAGATCATTCACATTCAAGGTTAATATTGATGTGTGAGGTTTAATCTTGTTGTGAAGTTGCTAGCTTGTTGCTTTTTAGTTTCTATTGTGTTGTTGCTTTATAGACTCTGTGGCCTATGTACTTGTGGGTTTTTTTTGTAACAGGTATCATTGTTTCATTTCCATGTTTAGAACTCCCTTAAGAATCTTCTTTAAGGCTGGTGTAGTGATAATGAATTTCCTTAGTGCTTCCCTGACTAGAAAAAAAATTGTATCTCCTTTTTTATGAAGCTTAGATAGTGGTATATGATATTCTGGGTTTTAATTTATTTTCTTTAGGAATGCTGAAAAAAAGGCCTCCAATGTCTTCTGGCTTATAAAATTTATGCAGAAAAATCTGCTGTTAGTATGATGGAATTTCCTTTGTATGTGATCTAGCCTTTTTCTCAAGTTACCTTTTAGATTTTTTCTTTAGGGTTAGCCACGGACAGTCTTGTGACTATGTGCCTTGGTGATGTATATTTTGTACAGTTTCTCACAGTTCTTCTCTGGGTTTCTTGTATGTGGATGTTTACCTCTTTAGCTAGATTAGGGAAATTTTCTTGAATTAATCCCTCAAATATGTTTTCCAAGTTGTTTACTTTTTCCTTTGATTCCAAAAATGCCGATATTTTGTAGGTTTGGTTGCTTTACATAATTCTATATTTTTGAAGACTTTGTTCATTTTTTAAAATTATTTTTTTCTTAATTTTGTCTAATTTGATTAGTTTGAAGGACCAGCTCCAAGCTCTGAAATTATTTTTTTCTATTTGGTCCAGTCTATTAATAAATGTTTCAATTATATTTTGAAATTCTTTAAACTAGTTTTTCAATTTCAGAAATTCTGATTGATTTCTTTTTAAGGTGTTTATGTCTTCCTTCATGTCCTGGATTGATATAGAAGTT
This sequence comes from Macaca mulatta, assembly GCF_049350105.2. NCBI lineage: Eukaryota > Metazoa > Chordata > Mammalia > Primates > Cercopithecidae > Macaca > Macaca mulatta. Next base: position 114,900,037 of record NC_133412.1, read on the forward strand.
TCTCCATTTTGGTTTTTAACCTTGTCTTGAGTCTCTTTGAGTTTCTTTGCAATGCATGCTTTTGAATTCTTTATCTGTCATTTCTGAGTTTCCATTTTGGTTAGTGACCATTACTGGAGAGCTAGTGTAATCCATTGGTTGTGTCACTGCATTCAGATTTTTCATGGTTCCAGAATTCTTGTTCTGGTTTATTATCTGGAGACACTAGAACTTCTAATTTTTGTAGTCATTTTAATATGGGAATTTTTTTTCTTTCTCTCCCTATAATAAAATATATTTTGTTTTGTTTTTCTTTCTCTTTCCCTTTTACCTTTGTCGCCACTCCGGGGTGTGATTGTAAAGAACGTTGGGAAGAGTCTTTTTGCTTTGGCACTATAGCCCTATGCATTTCAGCAGATTTTATATTGGACCGTGCAGTTCATCCTATAAGTCAGTAGATGATTCTTATAGGTAAGTGCCAGATGTGGCCAATGTGGCTGGGTTTACTGGGAACTCTCTGTTCCCTCAGACAATGGACTGATTCATGGAATACACAACGTTCCGTGCTCCCTGCTCATTCCTTGGGAGGTGGGGGACAAGATGGGTGGGGCCAGGTTGGGCAGGTCCACCTACAGTTTCCCTGCTGGCAGGCACAAGCACCAGTACCAAGGGAGAATCAAATGGACAGCCACCAAGCACCCAGAAGTGTGCCTAGGTTTGAAGCTGGGAAACCTCCTTGGCTCCAAGTTCGCTGCATAGTATGTGGGGATAACCTCAACTCTTAATCTAGGAGAGTGAGTGCTCCAGTTACCTGGAAATTTGCAGGGGTGTAGGTGTAGAAGACCCCACTGCAGCACAGTCGCTCCACCAGAAGGGTGGGGTGTCTCAGGCTGCTGAACCAGGCAGGTGGGTACTCCTAATGCCTGGAAATCTGCTTGGATGTGAAGTGGAGAGGGCTTCCATGTACCAAGATCTCTGCACAGAAAGGGTGGCGTGGCTCAGGCTGCTGAGCCAGGCAAGCAGGTGCTCAGAATGCCTGGATGTCTGCTTAGGTGTAAAGTGGAGAGGGCCCCCCTGTACCAGGATCTCTACACAGAAAGGGTGGTGTGGCTTGAGCTGCTGAACCAGGCAAGTAGGTGCTCAGAATGCCTGGAGAGCTCTGACCAAGTATGAGGAAGACAGGGTCTTCCTGCACCAAGATTTCTGCACAGGAAAGATGGGACAGCTCAGGCTGCTAGTTCACGTTAGCGGATGTCCCAAATGCCTGATGATCTTCCCAGGAGTGGAGCAGAGGGCACCCTGCTGCACCAGGTTCTCTAGGGAGCAGGCTAGGGCGTCCAGCAATGACACACACAGACTGTTTCCAGGTCCCCAAGCTGACTCTAGCTGCAAATCTCGTTGCCCAGGAGAAACCAGAGCTGTAGCAGCTCTCCTCCTTCTTCCCCAGGCCTGTGACCATGGGGAGCACAATTCTAGCACCTACTACTGAGCCGCTTTTCACAATTCTGAGTGTGAAGGGCACCTACCCTACTCCAGAGTGAGTACTCTAGTCCTTGGCCTGAAACTGAAATACCTGTGCCATCATAATGCCATATCACGAAAGAATGACTGACTTTGTATACAGCTGGATTAAAAGTTGTGTCCTGTTCTTGGCTGTGGGTCTGGGTAAACACCTGACGTTTCTCATGGTATCTTTCACTCTCACTGTCTCTAAACCTATCCCCAAGTTAGCTCCAAGGCTGGGGAGAAACAAAATGCTCTCCCTTGGCCTAGAATTCCCTGTGAAAAGATGAGTCACAAAAGGAGGTTCTGTGCCTCTCTCATGTACTGGGGCTACACTCACTTTTATCAACCAAAATGCTGTCATGGCATCTGTCTGCCCACCTCTTCTCCTCCTTTAGATCTGGAGTGTCTTTCATGATTCCAGTAGATTCTCATTTTCTTTCTCAAAATACAGCTAACGGAGTTGATCTTTTTACATTATTTTGCTATTTTCAAGTGGCATGCTAAAAGCCCCTAATATTCCATCTTGGAAAAAAAACTACTTTGTAACATTGGAATGCACTCGTAATTTGTCACAGTTAGAGTGATTGAAAGAACCATTTACATTGAGAGCACAAGGATTTTTTCAGACCAACAAATTTACAAACTAAAAATCTTTGAAACATATTAAGATATTTATATGTCATTACCAATTATCCAGTACCTTTAGCTAAAATATATTCTAAAATGCTGCAATGAAGCCTGAAATAATTTGCATTTGAGATTTAAAAACAATGTTCATAAGCTCATATGAATGAATTTATATTAATTAAAACTACAAGGCCATATTAAGTTATGGTTGATTTAAGTGGCAAAATGGCCAGTGTAGTTATTTTTATCTTTGTGTAATATAATAAGGTTACATATTTTCAATAATGTGTTATGACTAATATAGCATGTAATAACTTGGAAAATTATTGTATGTGATAATTATTAATTTTCTTCTTTACATGTTTACATCTTTACGCATCAACCCCCCTTGTGAGAATCATGTCGGTTCTTCATTCATCTTTGTCTCACAGCCATAATACAAGTCTCATTTGTTTGTCCTATTCTTTGAGCTTTCTATTTCAAACTTTAGTAACCAATTACCACCTTTCAAAGGTCTTGATGATTTTGAAGGACTATATTCCCTTATTTTTTATCCATTTTATCAGATTTTCCTTTTTGTAACAGAGCTGAATTGTTGCTTTTATTGGCCCTATTGAAGTGAAAAACCACTGGGATATTTTCCTTGGGGCTATGTATTTTCCCTTTCTTGCTTCTAAGTAAATAGGAGTCTAGTACTAGAGATGAAGTTATTGGCCCAATGCCTTACATTAATTCTCTTATTTATGCTTATTACTACTTTAACAAGGTGCCTAGAGTCAGGATTCACATTTTAGGTGTGGCAAACTTGAGGCTTAAAAATGTTGCTATCATCCTTCGGTGACATTGCCATTAAGATGAAGACTCAGGATAAGAACATGGGCTAGCTGACTTTGGAATCATGAGAGCTTTAGCTCTCATGTTTTCTGCTTCACATTTGCTTGCAGGCTTCATCTGCTGTTTGGAGATGGTTGACATTTCACTGCATCTTGATTCACAAGTTTTATTTCTGTGTGTCATGTGGTAGTTAGATCAGGTCTAGAGAGATAGCTTCCTGTCTCTTTTAACCCTTATTGGCTATTGCCCACTGCCCCGATGGCATCTGTCTGAAAATGATAAGCCAGAAGTCATTCTTAATTCCAGAGTTGTTGTACCATATTTTTGGGGAGAGAACATTTCTTTAATTTATATATCTTGTACCCTCAACCAAATATGTTTGTTTGGAGTTGGTAAATATTTGCCAGAATAACTGTCAATGGCCACATATGTGTAATTATTCCAGAGTGCTTCTGATCAAATAATATTTCTAAGTCTCCACTGAACCAGATTGCTTTACTTCATGAAGTCTTTTAAGATCTTCCAGGGTGTGTATATCTGTTTCATAGTATATAGAAATTCCTGAATGCAGAAGACATGCTCTCTTCTGGGGTAACCAGTATTTACTTTTAACTCTCCAATATTTTATTTATTTGCTTTCTCTTATACTAAGGTAAAAAAAAAAATCACATGTTGGAAAATGTTACTGTTCAAAGTGTTTACCTCTTATCTGCTAAATAGGAAATTATGATTCATTTGGTTTAAATTTCTCATCAGTTTTTTTTTGGTAGTATTTTTCCTAGTTATTATAAATGATTGCTCTCAGAAACCTAAGCGTATAGTATCAAGTATGATTGATGGTCATAACACATTAATTGGATGAAAAAGGATCACATTACTTAAGTAGGTTGGCTTACTATTGACTGTAGAACTGTTCCTATTTGGAGCTCAAAAGTATGATACATTGTCTTTGTTCCCTCAATTATTATTTTTTCATTATGCCCTAATTAAGCTTTCTGGTAAACCCTGTTGTTCAGAGGGTTCCAGGGAACTTTCATCATTGCTCGCCTTTCCTATAAACTGCTTTCGTTTTTCCCTTCCAATTTGTGTCAATTAAAACTTTCCTAAGTTATACTTTGGAGGAACTTAATCTTTGTTAAATAAAAAATATACTGTGTGAAAGGTAACTCTTGCTAAACTGCATCAGAGGAATTAACAGCCATGCATCCTTTCAGGACATTCTACAAATAATAACTAAAGTAAAATAATGTTTATAATGCCCGAATTTCCATAGGGGCATTATGATGCTGAGACTAAAGACCAGTGTGCCTCTGAAAACGCATATGGACAGTAGTCTGCTCTACTTAGTCATACCTACTCCATGAACAAAATAATGGTTCATGTATTTTCTTCTTGTTTGACTTTTTAATGGTCACCACAGAAATCTGTCACTTTGAAACACCATTTTCTCTGTTACAGGTGTTTCAAAAGTATAAAGCACATTATTCATTATAGTTAAACTGCTGCACTGTGTACACATACATATTTAGTATAATGGTTATATTTTAATAGATCGTTGATAGATATTTAGTAAAAAGACTAAATCAACATAATGCTCACCAGAGCAATATAGGACTATAGTAAGAGTGTAAACAGACAAAAGGCTGTAATTGTATGTGTATATTAACATTTTATGTAAAAATATTTACTTTCAGTTTCTTTACCAGTTATTTTTTGTTTCTTACCCGTAATGTGAATTTTGTTGCAAAATGAGGTCATAACATCTTGGTGTCTTATGAAACCTGTGCACTATGTGATTTAGTCAGTGCTTAGACATAGGCAAGACACTTCCATTTGAAGATGGAAGCACCATTGACCTTTCACAGTGACAAAACTTTATACTAATCATTTATTTGAGGGTAATGACTTCACATATGTGTGGAAGAATATAATCTTAATGTTGGAAACTAATTTAAAAGTCTTTTGTAAGTTAAAACAGTGAACTATTTACTGGTAACTATCTTAAATGACAGTATTAAAAAGCAGTGCTTTATAAACATCAAATCAGCAATTGAGGTAAAACAGTCAATCAGCCAGGCCTTGTGGCTCACAATTGTAATCTTAACACTTTGGGAGGCAGAGGCAGGATGCTTGCTTGATCCCAGGAGTTCGAGACCAGCCTGGGCAGCAAAGCAAAAACCTGATCTCTAAAAAAAAATAAATAAATTCAATAAAAAAAATTAGCCAGTCATGGTGGTACACATGTGTAGGCCTAGCTACTCAGGAGGCTGAGCAGGGAGGATTGCTTGAGCCTAAGGGTTTGAGGCTGCCATCAGGTATGATTCTGCCACTTCACTCCAACATAGACGAAAGAATGAGACCCTGTCTCTAAAATAAAGTAAATATATTTTAAAAATAAAATAGTCAAAATCATCAAGCAGCATGTATAATACAAAATAGTAAGAGTAATAATGAAAACAAATAAATAGAAACAATTTCAACAAAACATTTGAACTGGAGTCTGAAATGTATGGATCTTAGTTCTGGCAATACCTTTGGCTGTATATGTGACTTTGAGCCAAAATACTTTTATTTTCTGCATTTATAAAATATTCCAACTATGAAAGTTAGGTGAGTATTGAGTAGTACATGAAAATGGGGATAGTACGGGATTACTAGATTGCTAAATAATCTCAAATGCAAATGCCTTCTCACACTTGAGTATAAATTCTCCAGAGAGGTCAGTTGCAGATGGGAAAAATTTTGTTTCTGCTTTTTTTTCATGACACTGCATTAACACACACCCATGCTTGTTTTCAGGTCTCTGCTCATTCAATGGGAAAATTCTGGTAATGATTTGGCAATGTCACTCCTGTGTGGGGAGGTTTTCTAAAATCTAAAGGGCTGTATTTCACTTTGGGCAATCTTCCATTAGTCATATTTATTGGATAAACTTGCCGGGTCAGCAATCACTAAAAGCACATGCAAACAAATTTAGTTGGTGTTGCTTCTGTTTGAAGAAAACACAAATAAAGTAGGCTATAACTATCTCTTTGAGAGTTACTAACAACTTAAAAAAAATCTATAATCCAGAGAAGAAAAGACTAAATATAATTGCTCAGCAAAAATGTTTATGTGTCTGAGCCCCCTATAGATAGATCATCTTAATGAGTCCAAAGACTCTCAAGGAAAAAAAAAAAACAACAAAAAACTCATCTTTGTCTTTCCATTTCAAAAATGACAGAAGTCTTTCAAATATGAAAAATGAAGCAAATTGAAACCATCCTCTATCTATCTTTTAATAAAACAAGAGGGAAAGATACTGCATAATCTTTGTAAATGTTTGTAAATCCTTTAATTAACTCTCAGATTTCTTTTGTAATTAAGATTAGAATCTATTCAATACGTCTAACTTTCTCTCCTAATTCTTTATCATTAAGAGAATCCATCAAGTCTACCACATAAGAATGGGAAAGATTCCAAATTTTATAGCTGCCTTCTATCTTGAAGCCAAAACATTTTATGAGTCTCTTGGTTCTAATGTTCTTAACTCAGTTGAGTGTCTGAGTATTTTAGATGAGAGACATTTTTATCACTTTGACAAAAATGGCATCTTTAATTTTAATGGCTCCATCAAAAATTGATCAAGCATGTTGTTTTTGTGAGCCTTTTTAGAAATGAATTCACTAACCAACAATTTTAAAGATTCATCCATTTTTGTTTAAAAACTCCCCTTCAGCACAATACATGAACTATTTATTCACAGATGGCATCTTTTAAAAATAAATCTGAATTGTGTTTCGAAACTCAGAACCAAGGTTTCCAATAATAAGCTCAGTTTTTGCAATTAATCAATCATTCAGTCACACCATCTGATGTGGTTTGAACATTTGTCCTCTCCAAATCTCATGTTGAAATGTGATTCCCAGTGTTGGAGGTGGAGCTTTGTGGGAGGTGGTTGGTTTAGGGGGCAGATCCCTTGTGAATGGCTTAGCACCATTGCCGTGGTGATGGATAAGTTATTGTCCAGTTTGCTCACACAAGAGTTGGTTATTTAAAAGAGTGTAGCACCTCCCTTATTTCTCTCTCTTGCTCCCACTCTTGCCATATGACATCCCTCCTCCCCACTTCACCTTCCATCATGACGATAAGCTTCCGGAAGCCTGCAATAGAAGCAGATGCCAGCACCACACTACCCGTATTCCCTGTAGAACCATGAGACAATTAAACCTCTTTTCTTTATAAATTATAAGTTTCTGTATAAATTTACGTCTCAGGTATTCCTTTATAGTAACACAAGCAGAGTAATACAACATTGTAGAATTACCTATCCTCATTTTTATCAACAGTAGTTTCCTATTATATACAGGAAAGAATATATTATTTTGAGTGACAATGCTTTTGTAATTTCAAATCTTTTAAAAATAATTCTTGCACATATTTTGATATATTCTTTCTTGTACACATTTTGATATCTTAAGTAGTTCTATGGAAGGCATGATTTTAAAAAATTGAAGTTTTGTGTTTTTATATTTGCACCCCTCTTTTAAAATAAATATGTTCAAGTTAGTGTATTCTGTAAGTATAATATTTATTTAAAAAATTCAAATATTTGGCAATGGTTTTGGAGTTTTAAATATTTTAAAATATACATGATTATTAGGAGAAAACTTAAGAAAGCAACACTTTGTTGTCAATTAGGTGAAGAATAATTTATTTAAAGAGATAGTTTACTGGAAGTATTAGTATTAAAAGTTTTAATTGTGGAAACCAAATCATATATAAACTGCAACTTAAGACGTGAGAAGTAATGTTCTGTATATAGTCTGTACATGTTTGTCCAAAATTCTGTTTCTGGTATTTTAAAATAGCAATTGTTTTTCTATTCATAAATAAAGATGAAAATGTTTATTGCAAATTATCAGTTATTTATTATCTCATTACAGATGCAAATAAAACCATAGACAAAAATAGACTGCTTTTAAATGGCTGTCTTCTAATTTTCACCTTGTATTACAAAGATGATATGAAGTACTAACAAAATTGTACTATTTAAAAATAAATAAAAGTTCTTATCATTTATCACCACTTCAGTAAATATTGAACAAAACAACCATGTCTCTATTCTTTTCTAGTCTTTGATAATATTTTCAAACACTTTAGTGGCAATGCACTTTGCTAGATATAGAATATAATGGACTTGCAAGAAGATGCATATTGTTTTATATTTCAGGGAGCCTAAAATGTGATTTACAAACCATACTTATGAGTCCAGAAAGGATTTTCACAGGAAATGTAGTATGAGTGTCAACTTGATGTTTAGAGTGGTTACAAAAAAGGCATAGATAATGCCAGTTTTGTATGTTAACACACATTATAAAATGTTCATTTTTAATGACTATATAGTGTCCAAGTCATTTCTATTTTACATAACCATTTTTCTGTTTTAGAACCTTGGTTCTTTTCAGTCCTTTAATTTGCCATTATACATATGTCTAATAGAATATATATCTATATATCTGTATGATTTTATTAAAATAAAACCACCAAATGGTATGGTTTTGTTAACAAAAGATGATAGTTTAAAAAAAAATAGAGAATTTTAAGTTGCTTTCCTTTCTCTGATCATTGGTAATGTCTTAATTTATGCCTGTATATGTTAATTGAATGAAAGATTCTCATCTGCTCATTTGATGGGTAGTACCCAATGGAGTGGTCTATACCAGTTGGTGGTCTACACACCAACTGTAGGTCTCCGTCACTCTATTTTCCTTTTGCCTTTGGTTGAAATTATCTAAATCATTTGGGTTTCTATTTATATTATATTTTCAGATCATATGAATTTAGGGGATATTTTTTTCACATACAGTATCTGAAATGCTGTCTCTCTCTCTCTTTTTAAATTTGTCACAAAATTAACCAGATTTGATATTTTCAAAGGTAGATCCTGTTATTGGCTACCTTCTGTGTTATTCAGTCTCTTGTGCTAACTCTTCACTGATACTATCTTATTTAATTTTCAAGTAAAATATGTGAGATGAAATAGCTGATGCTTAGGTAAAATGACTTTCTAATAATCCTAAAGCTAATAAATGATAAAATTAAATTTTAAAATGTCCCTCTTTCTTGTATATTTATTATGCAGTCTTGCATCACACAGATTTGTGTGGAGTTCCATTCTTGCTACTTCCACCATTCTACTCTAAAATTGTCATCTTTACCCTACACTATGGAAATCATCCCCTAACTGATTTCTCTGCTTCAATTTTGGCAATCATTAGCCAGAAAAATATTTGAAAAAAAAAATAAATTTGATCATGTAATCCATTCTTAATGTTTTCCCTTCCTTATCCCCTTCAGATATTTGAGCTAAATTTACATGATAAGAAGGAGTTAGCTAGGCAAAGAAGAGGAATAAGGATATTCCAAATTGGCCGTGCAGATGCCTCACATATCCAAAAGGCAAGTTTGCTTGAAGATTTGCAAGTATAATTAGAGAGTTGAAGTCATTTTTTAAAGTATGTATTTTAGCAGGTGATTCTGGAATGATGACATAGTGGGAAGCACCAGAAATCTGTCTCCTCATCCAGACAACAATTTTACTTTCAGAATATGTCTGATATAACTACACTGAAACTCTGAAGCCTATTGAAGTCTTGAATCTTCTGAAAGAAGGATTAGACAGTAAATTGTAGTTAATTTTGATCTTCCTGTTCAGCTACCCATCCCTTGCACCCAGTTCCAGGGCAGCCAGCTGTGTACATGTTCCTGGGGCAGCATGCACACAACTTGGGGAGCCAGAATGTGCAAAAATGACTCTCAAATATCAGGATCTGTGCTCTGATCATTGGTTGCTGATTTTGATGATTATAAAGAGGCAGTGGCCATTATTGTTACTCCAACCCCCATTGTTGTAAGTCCTTCTCCTTCTGGCTCAGGTGACTTCAAGGGGATTTAAGAGGCTGGTGCCTTGTTCCTGCTTTTATTTTTGCCTTTGTCTCATTTTCAGAGACAGACATTGTTACTAAAATATTTTTTTAAAAAACACATATATTAGGTAAATTAAGAAGTAACCACACTTGCCAAGGGGAAGTTACAGGCTTAAATAAGACATGAAAACACCTTAAGTTTACATTTCAGGCCAGCTCTGTAACAGAGACAGCCTACAGCAATCAAAACATAAAAAATGAAAACAAAAACAAACACTGCAGGAAAGGGATGATCTAATATTCTAGGGTTATTATAATATTGGATTCAGATGTATAGTTTTCAACAAAATGTATAAACATAAAAGGAGACATGAAAAGATGAGACATTTAAAGAAAAAAAAAAAACCAACGGAAACAATTTTCGATGGTGGATCTACTAGACAAAAAAATTAAAATATCTGTATTAAAATACTAAAAGAATTAAAGGAACACATTGAAAAGTCAACACAATTATGTGTGAACAAAGTAGAAAATCAATAAATTTATAGAAAACCTAAGGAGAAACAAAAAGTATAGCTAAAACGTGCAAGAAAAGAAAAACAATCACTAGAGGATTTTATAGAAAGATTTCATCAGGCTGGAGAAAGAATCAGCAAACTTGAAGATAGAATATAAAAATTATAGTCTTAGGAAAATAAAGTTTAAAAAAAAAACAGATTGAAGAGAAGTAAACAGAACTTATGGGACCATTGGTATGTCATCAAGGAAACCAACATACACATTTTATAGTCCTAAAAAAGAGAGTTACAAAGGAACAGAGAGAATGTTTGAAGAATTAATGACTGAAGGCTTTCCAGATTTGGTGAAAGACATAAAATATAAGCATCTAAGAATCTCAGAGAACTCCACATGGGATGAAATCAAAGATAACCACACCTAAATACATTATGTAATTAAACTGTTTAAAGACAAATTTGGAAGCAGAATGGGAGAAGCCTGCTCATCATATGCAAAGGATACTAATAAGTAACTTTGGAGACCACAAAGCGATGAGTTGATATGTTCAGTGCTAAAAGAAGATTAAAAAATATATCAACCAAGAATCCTGTATTTAACAAAACTGGTCTCCAAAAATGACAGAGAAAGTAAAAGAATCCCAGATAAACAAAAGCTGAAAGTAGTTATTACCACTAGACCTGCCTTAAAAGAAATATTAAGGAGAGTTCTGCAGATTGAAATAAGAAGACATCAAACAGTAGCTCTCAATCGGTAAGAATAAATAAAGATTTTTTTTTCCTATTTGAATACCCATTATTTCTTTCTCCTGCCTGATTGTCCTGGCCAGAACTTCCAACACTATGTTGAATAGGAGTGGTGGGAGAGGGCATCCCTGTCTTGTGCCAGTTTTCAAAGGGAATGCTTCCAGTTTTTGTCCATTCAGTGTGATATTGGCTGTGGGTTTGTCATAAATGGCTCTTATTATTTTGAGATACGTCCCATCAATACCTAATTTATTGAGAGTTATTAGCATGAAGGGCTGTTATATTTTGTCAAAAGCCTTTTCTGCATCTATTGAGATAATCATGTGGTTTTTGTCTTTGGTTCTGTTTATGTGATATTACGTTTCTTGATTTTTGTATGTTGGACCAGCCTTGTATCCCAGGGATGAAGCCCAGTTGATGGTGGTGGATAAGCTTTTTGATGGCTGCTGGATTCGGTTTGCCAGTATTTTATTGAGGATTTTTGCATCGATGTTCATCAGGGATATTGGTCTAAAATTCTCTTTTTTTATTGTTTCTCTGCCAGGCTTTGGTATCAGGATGATGCTGGCATCATAAAATGAGGATTCCCTCTTTTTCTACATATTGGAATAGTTTCAGAAGGAATGGTACCATCTCCTCCTTGTACCTCTGGTAGAATTCGGCTGTGAATCTGTCTGGTCCTGGACTTTTTTTGGATGATAGGCTATTAATTATTGCCTCAATTTCAGAGCCTGTTATTGGTCTATTCAGGGATACAACTTCTTTCTGGTTTAATCTTGGGAGGGTGTATGTGTCCAGGAATTTCAAATTGTCCCTATTTGCAGATGACCTGATTGTATATTTAGAAAACCCCATCGTCTCAGCCCCAAATCTCCTTAAGCTGATAAGCAACTTCAGCAAAGTCTCAGGATACAAAATCAATGTGCAAAAATCACAAACATTCCTATACACCAATAACAGCCAAACAGAAAGCCAAATCATGAGTGAACTCCCATTCACAATTGCTTCAAAGAGAATAAAATACCTAGGAATCCAGTGTATAAGGGATGTGAAGGACCTCTTCAAGGAGAACTACAAACCACTGCTCAACAAAATAAAGAAGGACACAGACAAATGGAAGAACATTCCATGCTCATGTATAGGAAGAATCAATATCGTGAAAATGGCCATACAGCCCAAGGTAATTTATAGATTCAATGCCATCCCCATCAAGCTACCAATGACTTTCTTCACAGAATTGGAAAACACTACTTTAAAGTTCATATGGAACCAAAAAAAGAGCCCACATTGCCAAGACAATCCTAAGCCAAAAGAACAAAGCTGGAGTCATCACACTACTGACTTCAAACTATACTATAAGGCTACAGTAACCAAAACAGAATGGTACTGGTACCAAAACAGAGATACAGACCAAGGGAACAGAACAGAGCCCTCAGAAATAATACCACACATCTACAACCATCTGATCTTTGACAAACCTTACAAAAACAAGAAATGGGGAAAGGATTCCCTGTTTAATAAATGGTGCTGGGAAAACTGGTTAGCCATACGTAGAAAGCTGAAACTGGATCCTTTGCTTACACCTTATACAAAAATTAATTCAAGATGGATTAAAGGCTTAAATGTTAGATCTAAAACCATAAAAACTCTAGAAGAAAAGCTAGGCAATCTACTGAGGACATAGGCATGGGCAGGGACTTCATGTGTAAAACACCAAAATTAATGGCAACAAAAGCCAAAATTGACAAATGGGATCTGATTAAACTAAAGAGCTTCTGCACAGCAAAAGAAATGACCATCAGTGAACAGACAACCTACAGAATGGGAGAAATTTTTTGCAATTTACCCATCTGACAAAGGGCTAATATCCAGAACCTACAAAGAACTTAAGCAAATTTACAAGAAAGAAACAAACAACCCCATCAAAAAGTGGGTGAGGATATGAACAGACACTTCTCAGAATAAGACATTTATGCAGCCAACAGACACATGAAAAAAATGCTCATCATCACTCACCATCAGAGAGATGCAAATCAAAACCACAATGAGATAACATCTCATACTAGTTAGAATGGCGATCATTAAAAAGTCAGGAAACAACAGGTGTTGGAGAGGATATGGAGAAATAGGAACACTTTTACACTGCTGGTGGGACTGTAAACTAGTTCAACCATTGTGAAAGACAGTGTGGCAATTCCTCAAGGATCTAGAACTAGAAATGCCATTTGACCCAGTCATTCCATTACTGGGTATATACCCAAAGGATTATAAATCATGCTGCTATAAAGACACATGCACACGTGTGTTTATTGTGGCACTATTCACAATAGCAAAGACTTGGAACCAACCCAAATGCCCATCAATGATAGACTGGATTAAGAAAATGTGGTACATATACAACATGGAATTCTATGTAGCCATAAAAAAGGATGATTTCATGTCCTTTTAGGGACATGGATAAAGCTGGAAACCATCATTCTCAGCAAACTGTCGCAAGGACAGAAAACCAAACACCGCATGTTCTCACTCATAGGTGGGAATTGAACAATGAGAACACTTGGACACAAGAAGGGGAATATCACACACCGGGGCCTGTTGTGGAGTGCGGGTAGTGGGAGGGATAGCATTAGGAGATATACCTAATGTAAATGTCGAGTCAATGGGTGCAGCACACCAACATGGCACATGTGTACATATGTAACACACCTGCACGTTGTGGACATGTACCCTAGAACTTAAAGTATAGATAGTAAAAAAAGAATAAGTAAAGATCTCAGTAATGGTAAGTATGTGGGAAATTGTAAAAGTCATATTACTTTAAATAATATTTGTAACTCCACTTTTTGATTTCTCCATGATTTAGTGATGCATACATTAAAAAGCAATTACTCTAAAAGCTAATATTGTAAGTCTGATTAGTAACTCTAAATTTTGTTTCCTACACAATTAAATATATTGATATATAGAGAAAAATTATTGATTTATGGCCAATAGTTCCTTATTGATTTTTTATCTACATAAACTGCCCAATGTTGAAAGTGGGTATTGAAGTATTCTCTTGTTGTTGTATTGCAGATCTCTTTCTTCAGTTATATTAATATTTGCTTTATATATTCAGGTCCTCTGATGTGCTCATGTGTATATATATATATATATATACACACACACACACACAGACACATATATATATATACACACACATATATATAGTGTGTGTGTGTGTGTGTGTGTGTGTGTGATGGAGTTTCACTCTTGTTGCCCAGGCTGGGGTGCAATGGCATGATCTCAGCTCACTGCAGCCTCTGCCTCCTGGGTTCAAGCAATTCTCCTGCCTCAGCCTTCTGAGTAGCTGGGATTACGGGTGCACACCAATTTTATATTTTTAGTAGAGATGGGGTTTCACCATGTTGCCAGGCTAATCTTGAACTCCTTACCTCTGGTGATCTGCCACCTCAGCCTCCCAAACTACTGGGATTACAGGCGTGAGCCACCATGCCCGGCCTGGGTATATATATGTGTGTGTGTGTGTGTGTGTGTGTGTGTGTGTGTGTGTATATATATTTACATTTGCTATAACTTATTGATGAATTGACCTTTTATTGTTTTATAATGACATCATTTTCTTTTTTATAGTTTTCAACTTAAAGTCTACTTTATCTTATATAATTATAACTACTTAGCTACCCCTGCTATCTTTTGTTTCTGTTTGCATGGAATACCTTTTTTCCATTCTATCGTTTTCAGTCTCTCTGTGTGCAAAGAGTTGAAGTAAGCCTCTTATAGGTAGTATACAATGGAGTCTTGTCTTTTTTTTTTTTTTATTTTTTTAATCCATTCAGCTTCTTCCTGTCTTTCAATTGTGAAATTAAATTCATTTACATTCAAAGTAATTGATGATAGGTAAGAACTTACTTAGGCCATTTGTTCATTATATTCTGGTTAGTTTGTAGATCATTTGTTTCTCTCTTGCTTTCTTGCTGTCTGCATTTTGATGAATTTCTGTAGTGGTATGCTTGGAATTATTTCTGTTTATCTTTTGTGTGTCTAGTAAGGGTTTTGCTTGTGGTTAGAATAATGCTTACATAAAACATATTGACAGATTATTTCAAGCTAATAATAACTTAACTTTGATCACTTACAAAAAATGCTCCACTTCCCCTGACAATTTAAAAAGTGTTTTTGATAACACATGCTTATCGTTTATAGTTTGTGTTACTTAGCACATTTTCGTAACTGTAGTTTTTAATAGTTCTCCCTTTAAACTATCATGTAAATATTTATTTTCTCAACATTATTACAGTATAAAATGTTCTGAGTTTTACTCGACTTATTTTTACTAATGAGTTTTATATTTTTACATGTTTTTATGTCACTACGTTGCAATGTTTTCCTTTTGCTTGAAAAACTCTAACATTTCTTATACAAATAAATTCTTTGGGTTTTGTCTGAAAAAGTTTTTGCCACCCATTTACCTTTATTTTTATTTTTATATATTTTTCGATACAGTGTCTCAGTCTTTTACCCAGGCAGTAATGCGGTGGTACAGTCATGGCTCAATGAAGCCTCAAACTCCTGGGCTCAAGCAATCCCCCTGCCTCAGCCTGCCGAGTAGCTGGGACCACAGGTGTGCACAACCATACCCAGCTAATCTTCATTTTTACTTTTAGCAGTGGAAGGGTCTCCTATGTTGCTCAGGCTGGTCATAAACTCCTGAGTTCAAGCAGTCCTTCTGCATCAACCCTCCAAGTGCTGGGATTATAGGCATAGGACACTGCACCTGGCCACACTCCTTTATTTTTATTTTATTAATTTTTTTTATTATACTTTACATTCTGGGATACATATACAGAAGGTGCAGGTTTGTTACATAGGAATACAAGTGTGATGGTGATATGCTGCACCTGTCAACCCGTCATCAACATTAGGTATTTCTCCTAATGGTATCCCTCACCTTGTCCTCCACCCCCTGACAGGCCCCAGCTTGTGATGTTCCCCTGCCTGTGTCCATGTTTTCTCATTGTTTAATTCCCACTTATGAGTGAGAGCATGTGGTGTTTGGATTTCTGCTCCTATGTTAGTTTGCTGAGAATGATGGTTTCCAGCTTCATCCAAGTCCCTGAAAAGGACATGAATTCATTCTTTTTTATGGTTGCATAGGTTTCCATGGTGTATATTTGCCACATTTTCTTTAACCAGTGTATCATTGATGGGCATTTGGGTTGTTTCCAAGTCTTTGCTATTGTGAATAGTGCTGCAATAAACATACATGTGCATGTGTCTTTATAGTAGAATGATTTATAATCCTTTAGGTATATACCCAGTAATGGATTGTCAAATGGTATTTCTAGTTCTAGATCCTTGAAGAATTGTCACACTGTCTTCCACAATGGTTGAACTAATTTAAACTCCCACCAACAGTGTAATAGCATTACTGTTTCTCCACAACCTCTCCAGCATCCATTGTTTCCTGACTTTTTAAAGATCACCATTCTAAATGGCATGAGATGGTATCTCATTGTGGTTTTGAGTTGCATTTCTCTAATGACCAGTGATGATGAGCTTTTTTTTGTAAATTTGTTGACTTCATAAATGTCTTCTTTTGAGAAGTGTCTGTTCACATACTTTGCCCACTTTTTTATTTTTATTTTTCTTGTAAATTTGATTAAGTTCCTTGTAGATTCTGGATATTAGCCCTTTGTCAGATGGATAGATTGCAAAAATTTTATCCTATTCTATAGGTTGCCTGTTCACTTGGATGATAGTTTCTTTTGATGTTCAGAAGCTCTTTATAGACCATTAGCCAGACTAATGAAGAAGAAAAGAGAGAGGAGTGAAATAACACAATAAAAATTATAAAGGAAACATCAGCACTTATCCAGCAGAAATGCAAATTACCGTCAGAGAATACTATGAACACCACTATGCAAATAAACTAGAAAATCTAGAAGAAATGGATAAATTCCTGAACACATTCACCCTTCCAAGATTAAACAAGGAAGAAGTCAAATCCCTGAATAGACCAATAACAACATCTGAAATTGAGGCAGTAAGTAAAGCCTACCAATCCAAAAAAGCCCGGGACCAGACAGATTCACAGCCAAATTCCACCAGAGATACAAAGAGGAGCTGGTACCATTCCTTCTGAAACTATTCCAAACAATAGAAAAAAAGGGAATCCTCCCTAACTCATTTTATGGGCCAGCATCATCCTGATACCAAAACCTGGCAGACACAAGAAAGAAAGAAAATTTCAGGCCAATATCCCTGATGAACACTGATGCAAAAATTCTCAATAAAATACTGAGAAACTGAATTCAGCAGCACATTAAAAAGCTTATCCACCACGATCAAGTTGGCTTTATCCCTGGCATGCAAGGTTGATTCAATATATGCAAATCAATAAATGTGATACATTACATAAACAGAACCAATGGCAAAAAACACATGATTATCTCAATAGATGCTGAAAAGGTCTTTGATAAAATTTATCACCCCTTTGTGCTAAATACACTAAATAAAATAGGTATTGATGAAACATATCTTAAAATAGTAAGGGCTATTTTTGACAAACTCACAGCTAATATCATAATGAATGGACAAAAGCTGGAAGCATTCCCTTTGAAAACCAGCCCAAGACAAGGATGCCCTCTCTCTCCACTCCTATTCAACGTAGTATTGGAAGTTCTGGCCAGGGCAATCAGACAAAAGAAAGAAATAAAGTGTATTCAAATAGGAGAGAGGAAATCAAATTATTTTTGTTTTCGGATGACATGATTGTATATTCAGAAAACCCCAACATCTCAGCCCCAAAAGTCCTTAAGCTGATAAGCAACTTCAGCAAAGTCTCAGAATACAAAATCAATGTGCAAAAATCACAAGCATTTGTATGCACCAATAATAGACAAACAGAGAGCCAAATCATGAATTCCCATTCACAATTGCTACAAAGAGAATAAAGTACCTAGGAATCCAACTTACAATGGATGAGAAGGATCTCTTCAAGGAGAACTACAAACTACTGCCCAACGAAATAAGAGAGGACACAAATGAAAAAAAAAAGTTCATGCTCATGGATAGAAAGAATCAATTTCATGAAAATGTTCATAACACCCAAAGTAATTTATAGATTCAATGCTATTCCCATCAAACTACCATTGACATTCTTCATGGAATTAGAAAAAACTTTAAATTTCACATGGAACCAAAAAAGAGCCTGTATAGCCAAGACAATCCTGAAAAAAAAGAACAAAGCTGGAGGCATCATGCTACCTGACTTCAAACTATACTACAAGGCTATAGTAACCAAAACAACATGGTACTTGTACCAAAACAGATATATAGACCAATGGAACAAAACAGGCCTCAGAAATGACACCACACATCTACAACCATCTGACCTTTGAGAAGCCTGACAAAAGTGAGCAATGGGGAAATGATTCGCTATTTAATAAGTGGCGTTGGGAAAACTGGCTAGCCATATGCAGAAAACTGAAACTGGACCCCTTCCTTATACCTTATACAAAAACTAACTCAAGATAGATTAAAGACTTAAACACAAGACCTTAAACCATAAAACCTATTTCTCTAGAAGAAAACCTAGGCAATACCATTCAGGACACAGGCTTGGGCAAAGACTTCATGACTAAAACACCAAAACCAATTGCAACAAAAGCAAAAATTGACAAATGGGATCTAACCCGTTTATTTTTAAATGACAGGGTTCTGGGTATAGAATTCTCCATCAGAAGTCTTTTTTTTTTTATTTTTTCATTTTTTTTGAATATATCATTCAATTCTCTTCTGGCCTACAAGCTTTCTGCTGAAAAATCCAGTGACAATCTTTTCAAGATCCCATTTTGCACATTAAGTAGCTTTTCTCTGATAGCTTTCAGAGTCCAGATTGCTCATCATTACATGACGGAATCCCTGATAGCTTTCAATATTTTCCCTTTAAGTTTTAACAATTTATTTATGATGTGTCTTAATGTAGTTTGATTTATATTCAAACTGTTATATGTTCACTGAGCTTTATAAATCTGTGTTTCTAACTTCTTCCCCAGGCAAGGGAAATTTTCTCAACTACTGTTTCGAACAAATGAATCTAACAGGTATTTACAGAACATTTCATCTAACAGCAGTGAAATACATATTATTCTGAAGTATGCACCGAACATTCTCTTCTATAGATCACGTGTTAGTCTACAAGTCAATTCTTAACAAATTTAAAAAGAATGAAATTATATTGAATAACATCTTTTACAACTAAAATGGCAGGAAACTAGAAACCAATAATAGGAGCAGGCTGGACACAGTGGGTCATTCCATAATGCCAGCACTTTGGGAGGCCAAACTGGGTGGATTGCTTGAGCTCAGGAGTTTGAGACCATCCTGGGCAACATAGCCAGAGCCCATCTCCACAAAAATACAAAAATTAGCCAGGCATAGTGGCATGTGCCTGTAGTCTTAGCTATTCAGGAGGCTGGGGTGGAAAGATTTTGCTTGAGCTTGGCTTATCAAGACTTCAGTGAGCTGTTGTCACACCACTGCACTCCAGCCTCAGTGACAGAGCTAGACATTGTGTCAATAACAATCATCATCGTCATCATCATCATCGTCTTGAAGAACTCACAAATATGTGGAAATTAAATATCCTTCTTAATGACCTAGGGGACAAAGGAGAAATTAAAAGAAAAATTAAAAATAAATCATGAGACAAGGAAAAATGGAAACACAGTATACAAAAACTTATGGGATACAGCAAAAACAATTCTTAGAGGGAATTTTATAACAATAAACACCTACATCAAAGAAGAAGAAAGATCTCAAACAACCTAATGTTATACCTCTAGCAACTAGGGAAAAAAAAAAAAAAAGAACAAACTAAGCCCAAACTTAGTGGAAGGAAGTAAATAACAAAGATCAGAGTAGAAATAAACAAAATAGAGACTAGAAAAACAGTAGAAAATATAAATGAAACTAAAATTTTTTTTTAAAGATAAAATTCATAAATCATTAGCTAGACTAACAAGGAAAAACAGAAAGAAGACTCAAATAAAATCCAAATGGAAGGAATCATTATAACTGATACCACAGAAATGCAAGGAACCTGAAGACTATCATGGACAACTATACAATAAAAAATGAATAGCACATAAAAAATAAATAAATTCCTAGAAACATGCAATGCACCATGACAAATAAAAGAGAAATGGAAAAATCTGAACAGACTTGTAATGAGTAAGGAGATTGAATCAGCATTTAAAAACTTTCAAAAATAAAAATAAAGCCCAGGGCATGATAGCCTCACTGCCAGTTCTACTAAACATTTAAAGAACTAATATCAATCCTTCTCAAGATTATCCAGAAAATTGAAACGGAAGAAAAACTTCAAAATTTATTTTACAAGACAAACATTACCCTAACATTAAAGCCATACAAGGACCTTACAAGAAAAGAATACAACAAGCCAAAATCCCTGATAAATAGGGAGCAAAAATCCTCAACAAAACTAGCCAATCAAATTCAGGAGCACATAAAATATTTACTAACTATGTTCAAATGGGATTCATTCCACAAGAGAAAGGATGGCTCAATGCACATAAATCAATAAATGAGTTACACTATATTTACAAAATGAAGAACAAAACCATATGATACAGGAAAAAAAAAATTCTCGATAGATCCAGGAAAAAAAAAAAAAGCAAAAAAAAATTTGACTGCATTTAACATCTGGTCATGATAAAAGCTCTCAACAAATAGGTATTGAAATAATGTACCTGAACATAATAAAAGACATATATGACAAGCCCACAATCAATATCATATTAAACAGTGAAAAGTTGAAAGCTTTTCTTCTAAGATTAGGAAATAGAAAAGGATATATTCACTGTCATCACTTCTATTCATTATAGCGTTGGAAGTCCTAGCTAGAATAACTAGATTAGAAAAAAGAAATAAAAGGCCTCCATAAAAGAAAAAAAAAAGTGAAATTGTCAGTGCAAATTGAAATTGGCATCATGTTTGCCAATGATATGATTTTATTTTAGAAAACCCTAAAGGCTTTATCAAAGACCTATTAAAACTGTTTAGTACATTTAATAAAGTTGTAATTTATGAAAACAAAATTTAAAACTAAAAACAAACCATCCAAAAAGAAATCAAGAAAATAATTCCATTTACAATAGCATCCAAAAATAAAATTTAATATTTAGGAGTACATTTAACTGAATAGGTGAATGATGACTATGATGAAAACTGTAATACATAGGTGAAAGAAGTTGAAGAACACACAAGTAAATAAAAAGATAGCTCATGTTCATAGATTGAAAAATTTACCATTTTTAAAACATACATAGTACCCAAAGCAAACTACAGATTCAATGCAATCTTTGTCAGAATTCCAATTTGTTTTTCACAGAAATATAGTAAAAGTCTAATAGAAAAAAAATCCCTGAACAGCCGAAGCAATTGAGCAAAAAGAATAAAGTGGGAGGTATCAAATTTCCTGATTTCAAAATAGATTATAAAGCTATTGTAGTCAAACAGCGTGGTACTGGCATGCAAGAAGATCTACTGATGAATGGAAAAGAAAAGAAAGCACAGAAGCAAAATCCTGACTATTTAAGGTCAATTGATTTTCCACAAATACAATGAAGAAAAGACAATCACTTCAATAAATGGTGTTGACAAAACTGTATATCCACATTCAGAAGCATGAAATTGGATCGTTCTCACACACCGTATGTGAGAATTAATTCAAAATGGACAAAATACCTATATGAAAGAATGAATCAATAAATCTACTACAAGTAAATGTAGGGTAAAGTCTTCGCAATTTGGTCTGGGAAAGGATTTCTGGGATGGAACTTCAAAAGCACAGATTAGAAAAGCAAAAATAGACAGAGGATATTGCATCTAACAGAAAAGCTTTCATGCAGCAAACACAACAATTTACATAATGGAGAGATAGCCCACAAATTTAGATAAAATATTTTTAAACCAGACATATGGTAAGGGGATAAAATCCAAAAAAAAAAAAAAAACTAATTTAGTAATAGACAAAGAATCTGAACAGACATTTCTCGACAGAAGACATATGAATGACTGACAGATATATGAAAAAAATCCTCAAAGTCTCTAATCATCAGGGAAATGAAAATTGAAACCACAATGCAATATCACCTCACACCTATTAACATGGCTTTTACAAAAATGATAAGTGTTGGTGAGATAACAAGTGTTGTCAAGAAAGGGACCCTTTGTACACTGTTGGGGCCAATGTAAATTAATATGATCATTTTGCAAAATAGTGTGGAGATTTTCTAAAAACTAAAAGTAGATTACATA
Source organism: Macaca mulatta (assembly GCF_049350105.2). Lineage (NCBI taxonomy): Eukaryota > Metazoa > Chordata > Mammalia > Primates > Cercopithecidae > Macaca > Macaca mulatta. The sequence goes on from NC_133412.1 coordinate 114,922,499, forward strand.
TGACCCAGAAATTTTATTTTTGGATATATAGCCAATGAATCTGAAATCAGCATGTGAACGAGATACCTGTACTCTCATGTTTATTTCAGAATTAGTCACAGTAGTCAAGATATAAAAGCAACCTGATTTTATTAAAAGATGAATGAAGGAAATGTGGTGTGTATACACACACACACACACACACACACACAGTAGAATACTATACAGTCTTAAAAATAAGGAAATTTTTTTCATTCACAGCGTGCCTGGAACTGGAGGAATTTATGCTAAGTGAATTCAACCAGTCATAGAAAGACAAATACTTTATGATCTCACTTATATGTAATATCTAAAAAACTTGATATCACCCTACTGACTCAGGTCCCCACTTTAGCTGCGCTTCTTTCATCTCTGCAGTTGTGACAGGAAGATAAGTTGAAGCGACTATGTGACTGAGGCGGGAACCAAACTGATTTCGGGGCAACATCAGCAACCCCCAGGGATGGGGCCTGTGGGACCATGATGGGTCAAGAAGGACATTCACCAAGAAGAGCCAGAAGAGTCAAGAAGAGCCAGATGTGTGTGGTGCACTACACAGGAATGTTCCAAAATGGGAATAAATTTGATTTATCCCAAGACAGAAACAAGTTCAAAACTGGTGAACAGGAAGTCATCAATGGTTTTGAAGAGGACATAGTGCAGATGAGCCTGGGGCAGAAGGTGAAGCTGACTTGCATACCTGATGTGTCATATGGAGCCCCAGGCTTCTCTTGTGTCATCCCTCCCAGTGCTACCCTATCTTTGACAGGGAACTGCTCAACTCAGAGTGAAGGCAGGAAGGAAATCAAGGTGGCTGGAGATGGCTGCTGCTCACCCTGCTAGCCTGCTCTGCCACTGGGTTAGCTCCTCCTGTTGGGGCTCTTGATCAGTGTGCTAACCTCACTGTCCCATGGCATGATCCATTCTTTCTGCCCAAGTTGCTGTGTATATGTTCGTTATTGTTCATGCATATCCTTGCTTGAGGAAATTTTCATTGCATTGAAACATTTCAAGTTCTGCATTTTTAAATAAGGCATATAGTAGCCATTCCTGGTCACAGAAAATAGATTTCTTGCTTGCAAAATCTACACTGCTTTACTTTCACTGAAGCCAGACATGCAAGGTGATCAGATATGAGATATACACGGTGTATGCTAGAGGCTTGAGCCAGTTACCTTTGCTCTCACTTTCTATCTTATAAATTCTGTTGGCTGCTCACTTAAACAATGTCTGCTTTGGAAATAATATGTAAAATAAACACACAGTGCTTGACCAAAAAATAAATCAATAAAATAAAATTAAAAATAAAACAGTTGATCTCATAGAATCAAAAGTAGAAAGGTGGTTACCAGAGACTGGGGAAGGATGATGAAAATGAAAACATTGATCAAAGGGGACACAGTTCCAGTTTTATTGAAGGAATAAACTTCAATATTGTATTCCACTACAGTTAGGAGGAATATATCATGTGTTTTAAAATTGTTAAAATAATAGATTTTTGATTTCCTCATAACAAAAAATATAAGTAGTTAAGGTGGTGGATATGTTAATTAGTTTAATTGGCTCTCTGTACAATGTATACATAGATCAAAACATCACATTTTACCCCATCGATATATACAATTATTATTTGTGAATTAAACATAAATTAATAAAATGTTAAAAGAAATATATTCATTTATACTTTTGGAAAAAATGTACAAAGATATAATTTTGTGACAACAGTTAAAAGTAGTGTGGATGGAACTGTCAAAGGACTAGAGATTTTGTACATTAGTTAAGCTGGAATAAAATCAGTGTCTTGTAATTAGAGGATGTTAAATTCAATCATCTGGTAACTACAAATAAAGTACTAAAGGATATACACAAAAGAAAATGAGAAAGCTACTGGGTGCAGTATCTCATGCTTGTAATCCCAGCACTTTGGGAGATCGAGGTGAGTGAATTGCTTGAGCCCAGGAGTTTGAGACCAACTCAGGCAACATGGCAAAAATCTCATCTCTAGAAAAAATACAAAATTTAGCCAAGCATGGTGGTGGCATGCACCTGTAGTCCTAGCTACTCAGGAGGCTGAGGCAGGAGTATCACTTGAGCCCAGGAGGCTGAAGCTGCAGAGAGCTGGTATCATGCCACTTCACTGCCAGTCTGGGTGACAGAATGAAGTCCTGTCTCAAATAAATGAAAAAATAAATAAGACAGAAATACATTTAACAATTTCAATACAAAACAAAATTAAATAAACACAAAAGAGGATAGTAGTGTAGGAAATGAGGAGCATTATTCTATAGTGCATATGGAAAACAAATAGCAACATAACTAAAGTAAGTCCCACATTATCAGTAATCATTTTAAGTGTAAACAGATTAAACACTCCAATTCAAAGACAGAGACTGGTAAAATGCATTAAGAAACACACGCACACCATAATTCAAATAATATGCTGTTCACAAGAGACTCAGTTTGGATCCAGAGACACCAATAGGTTGAAAATGAAACTATGTAAAAATGTATTTCATGCAAATATTAACAAAATTAAAGCGGGGTTAGCTATAGTAGTATCAGACAAAATAAATTTTAAATTTATAAAGCTTACAAGAGACAAAGGCATTATTTATTAATAAAAATTGAGCAAGAGCAATAGAGCAAGAAGATAAAAGAATGTTAAACATTTACACATATAGTAATTGACTGTAAAAATATAAGGTAAAAACTGACAGAATTGAAGGAGAAAATAGCTCTACACAATAGTTGGATACTTCAATACTTCACTCTCAGTAGAACAACTAAACAGAAGATGAAAACATAGAGGATTTAATGAACAAAATAAGACAACCAGACCTAACAGATATATACAGAACACTCTATCCAACAACAGAATGCACATTCTTCTCAAGTTCACCCAAGACATTTTTCAGAATATAGCATATATTAAGCCACAGATTAAGTATCTATACATTTTAAAAGATTGACATCACATAAAACATTTACTGTGATGACAATGGCAGAATAAACTTAGAAATAACAAAAGAAAAACTAAAAATACCACAAATTTGTCAAAATTAAATCACACATAATTGTGGAAATTAAATAACACAAATCGGTCAAAAAAATCACAAGGGAAATTAGAAAATGCTTAGCAATGAATGAAAACAAAATCATAACATATCAAAACTTATGGTACTCAGTGAAAGTACTGCTCGCTGGAAAACTTTTAGCTATACATGCTGACATTTAAAAATAAGAAAGCTCTTCATTGAACAACTCAACTTTACAATTTCTGGAACTAGAAAAAGAGGACCAAACTAAACCCCCCAAAATAGCAGAGGGAAATAAATAATAAAGATTGGAGCAGAGATCATTGAAATAAATAATAGTAAAATAAGAGAGAACATCATTCAAATTAAAAATTGGTTCTTTGAAAGGCTCAGTAAAATTGATGAATATTGGACTAAGAAAAAAAATGAAAGAAGATTCAAAATAAGATTGTTATAACAGTAAATGAAACTGGGGATGTTACTACTAATTCTAGAGAAATAAAAAGGATTACGAGATTATCCTGAACAATTGTGTATCTACAAACTGAATAACCTACATGAAATAGACAAATTATTAAAAGTACAAAACTTACCAAAATTAACCCACAAAGAAATAGAATATCTGAATAGCACTGTAACTAGTAAGGAAATTGAACCAGTATTTAAAATCTTCCCCAAAAAAGAAAAGCCCTGGATCTGATGGCTTCACTAATGAATTCTACTAAATATTTAAAGAACTAACATTAATCTTTCTCAAATGGAAAAGGAACAAACACTCCTTAACTCGTTATATGAGACCACCATTACCCTGGTAGCAAAGCCAGACAAAGATAATACAGGAAACAAATATTGCAGGCAGTTATGCCTTATGAACATTGATATATAAATTCTCAACAAAATACTAGCAAACTGAATTCAGCAGCATATTAAAAGGATTATATACCATTTGACTGTGTGTGGCTTATTCCTAGAATGGAATGATGGCTCAATATATTAAAATCATTCACTGTAATATACCACATAAACAGAATGAAGGAAAAAAATACACGATTATCTCAATTAATGCCAAGAAAATATTTGACAAAATTCACTATCTTTTCCTGATACAAAACACTCAAATAATAGAAGGAAACTACCTCTATATTATAAAAGTCATGTATGACAAAAAATATAGAAGCATCACACTCAGTAGGGCAAGACTAAAATATTTTCTCCTAAAATTATGAACAGGGCAAGAATCCACTTTGCCCCTTTCATTCAATGGAGTGGTAGTTCTTCGCCAGAGCAATTAGGCAATAAAAACGAATAAAGGGGTGAGATGATATCTCATTGTAGATTTTATTTTCATTTCTCTGATTATCAATGATGTTGAACACCTTTTTCTATACCTCTTTGCCAGTTATATTTCCTCTTTTGAGCAATATCTATTCACCTACTGTGTACTCACAAAAATTTTAAAAAAAAAGCAAAAAAAAAAAAATTTTTGAAAGGCACTCCAAATGTATAAAAGAAAGAAGAAAGGAAAGAAGGAAAATACATTAGAAATGAAAAGAAAGAAATAAAATTATCTCAGATCTCAGATGATATGATCTTTTAAGTAGAAAATCCTAAAGAAAATGCACACCTAAATGCCTGCTAGAACTAATTAACACATTCAGCAAAATAAGCGAATAAAATGTTAACATACAAAGTGCATTTGCAGTCTATACACTAATAATGAACAGGCTGAAAAAAAATTAAGAAAATGATTCCATTTACAATACCATCAGAAAGAACAAAAGAGTTAGGAATAAACTTAACAAAGGAGGCAAAAGGCTTACAGAGTGAAAACTACAAAACATTTCTGAAATAAATGAAAGAAGACATAGATTAGAAAGAATCCCTGTGTTCAAAATGGGAAGAGTTAATATTGTTAAAGCATCAGTACGACCCAAAGGGATCCACAAATTTCCAATGACTATATTCTGATTACTTTTGCTGAATAAATTTTTAAAAATTCTAGAACACAGAATTTCAAGGAATCCGGAATAAAATATATATATAAAATATAAATGTATATTTTAAGTATATATATTTAAATATATATATAATATAAATATATATTTTAAATAAATATATAATATATATTTTTAAATAAATATATTTAAATATGTATATTTAATGCATTTAATACATATATTTAATACATTTAAATATGTATATAATATAAATATATATTTTAAATAAAGAAATAAATATATATTTTATATAAATAAATAAATAAATAAATATATATATATTTAAAGCTGTGGGGCTAATACTTCCTGATTGCAAAACTTACTACAAAGCTACAGTAATCAAAGGATTTTGGTACTGGCAAAAAGACAAACATATATACCTATGAAATGGAATACAACATTTAGAAACAAACCCTTGCATGTATGGACCAATTACTTTTGACAAGGTTGTCAACACCATTCAGGTGGGGAAAGGACAGTCTTTTTAACAAGTGGTGCTGGAAAAACATGCAAAATAATTAAATTGGACCTTTACATAACACTATATAAAAAATTAAACTGGATAAAAGACCTAAATATAACACTGATAACTATAAACTTAACACACAAGGCAAATACTTTAAAATATCAGATTTAGTAATGGTTTATTGGATATGACTGCAGAGGCATAGCCAACAAAGAGAAAAATAGACAAATTGGAATCATGAACATTTTTTAAAGTGCATAAAAGATATTGTCAATAGAATAAAAAGGCAACCCACAGAATGGGAAAAAGTGTTTGGAAATTATATATATGATAAGTTATTAATATCCTGAATTTATAGATAACTCCTAAATCTCAACAAGAAATAAGCCAATTCAAAAATAGATGTAGGCCTTCAACAGGCATTCTCCAGAAAAGATATACAAATGGCCAACAAACATACAATAAAATGCCTAGCATCAGCAGTTTTAGGAAAATGCAGATCAAAACTGCCATGTAATACTACTTCATAATCATTAGAATGACAACTCTCAAAAGAATATAAACAGAGAAAATAATAAGACTTGGAGAAGATATGAAGAAATTTAAACCTTTGTACGCTCTTGATATGTTGGCGGGAATGTAAGGTGTAAGTGGTTCATTTTCCTGGGAAAAGAATAAGATAGTTCCTCAAAATATTAAAATAGAATTATTTTGATTCAATAATTCCACTTTGGGTAGAGAGGTGGAAAGAATAGAAAGCGAGACATCAATAAATGTATTTGTATATCCATGTTTAAAATTATATTAGTCACAAAGCTAAAAGTGGGAAGCAATTCACCTGTCCATTAGCAGACAAATGGCTGAGGTAATGGTATATACATACAATGGAATATTACTCAGCCTCATAAAGGAAAAAACAACCTACATATGATAGAGCATGGATAAATCTTGAGGAGATTATGCTAAATAAAATACGACAATTACAAAAGAATATTATATGATTCCACTTATAGAAGGAACTTAGGGTAGTCCCAGACATAGCAACTGACAGTGGAATGGTGATTGCAAGGGACTTCAGGTAGGGGATAATGGAGAGTTATTTTTTAATAGTTTTGCAAAATGAAAAAAGTTCTGGAGAAAAGTGGTAATGATGGTTGTGCAACAGTGTAAATGTACACAATACTACTAAATTGTGCACTAAAAACTATTAAGATAGTAAATTTGTTGTGTATTTTTACCCCAATATTAAAAACTCAGAAAAAAAATATATGGTTCAGTATGCATGCAGCTTAGAGTGTGAGGAATGGTGAAAATCAAATGCTTATGGGCTTTTAATGGTACACTAGAATTTCATATGTGACACGTAATTTCATTGCATTAAGGATCATCATTACAGTGTTGGCAAAATAAAAATATGGATGACTTACTCTATTTTCTGCTGCTATAACAGACTGAGTATTATATATATACACACACACACATACACACACACACACACACACACACACACATATATATAGACAGAAGTTTATTTATCTTGTAGTTCTGGAGGCATGGAATTCTATAGCATGGCACCAGCACCTGGCAAGGATCACTCCATCACAGAAGGGCTGAGGTAAAAGTGAGGACACCAGACAGAGAATAATTGGCAAGCTCATATTTTTTTATAATGAACTCATTGTTATGATAACTTGCCCACTCCCACGATAATGTCATTTAACCATTTACTAGGACAGAGCCTTCATTACCTAATCACCTGTTAAAGCCCTCCTCTCTTATTACTGTTGCAATGACAATTAAGTTTCCAACACATGAGCATTGAGAGACGTATGCAAACAGTAACAATCCAGAATATGTTGTATTGTCTTATAAAACTGTATTGTCTCATAAGACTAAATCCATTTATAACTCTATTGTATGAATGCACGTGAGAGACAGTGAAATGTTGACTTATAATAAAGCAAGAACTGAGTGCAAATAGAACCAAAGGATGTAATAGACATTGAATTAACAAACATTCATTGATTTAATGACAGATTCCATAAAAACGTGGTACATATATGCTATGAAATATTATACAGCTATAATATTCCATGGTGTATATAGAGATGACGTCTTTTGTGGGAACATGGAAGAACTGGAGGCTATGATCCTTAGCAAACTAACACAGGAACAGAAAACCAAATACTGCATGTTCTCACTTATAAGTGAGAGCAAAACGATATGACCTTCTGAACACAAAGAAGGAAACAATAGACACTGGGGTCTACTTGAGTGGGAGGAGGGAAAGAAGAAGAAAAGATCACTATTGGATATTGGGCTTAATACCTGGGTGATGAAATAATATGTATCACAAACTCCCATGACATGTGTTTACCTATGTAACAATCCTTCATATGTACCTCCAAACCTAAAATAAAAGTTAAAATAAGTTCACTAATTAGATGAAAAAAATTTCATCCTAATGTTGCAAGTTCATTATCACTAAATCAATGCCAGAATTAAGAATTGGATTACTGATGTTAGAAAACTAGCACATATTTAAATGAAATATCAAAAATGGTAACTTTTAGCTAACATCAATAGGGATACATGCACATTTTGAAGCTGTCTCTCTAACTTTCTTTTCTATATTAAAACATATTTTCTGTTTAACTTATTCATTTTGATATGATGAGATAAGTTTAAACATATATTGCCCTTAGCTCCAAAATAAACTAGAAAAATCATGTGTAAGTGCTTTTACAATTTGATCCCTATAAATTATATTTCCATTTTATTTCTTAGTGTTTACATCCTGTATAATGTTATCAGTTTTCTTCTTTCTTCACATCATGTCTTAGATGAAATTTGTTAAGACTAACTTTTCATATATATATAATATTTATATATTATATGTATATAAACATATTATATATATAATTATATATTATATATATATATATATATAAATGGTAGAATGGAAAGAGATTCTATAGTTTTTTACCTGCCAGCAAATATTGGCATAGATCTGTGCAAGAGAAATCATCTTTCAGCCTTGAAAATGAGAGCAAATTATAACTGTGATATCTGCTTTGTAATATTATTTCAAAGGTCACATAAAATAATGTATGTAAAGAAGCTTTGAAAATGATAAAGTACATATATGAAATATTAAAATTTGCTTTCGTTTTATTATGATCTCAGTTAACCCCTTATGCAAAATTATTATGGTAATGCAGATGTATTATTCCATTTTCAAACTGCTGTAAAGATGCTACCTAAGACTGGGTAATTTATAGACAAAGGAGGTTTATTTGACACAGTTTTGCATTGCTGGGGAAGCCTCAGAAAACTTACAATCCTGGAGTAAGGCAAAGGGGAAGCAGGCACCTTCTTCACAAGGTGGCAAAAGAGAGCACACAGGGGAAACTGTCACATTATTATTATTATTATTATTGTTATTATTATTATTATTATACTTTAAATTCTAAAGTATATGTGCACAACGTGCAGGTTTGATACATAGGTATACATGTACTAAGTTGGTTTGCTGCACCCATCAACCCGTCATCTACATTACGTATTTCTCCTAATGCTGTCCCTCCCTCAGCCCCCCACCCGCCGACAGGCCCTGGTGTGTGATGTTCCCCGCCCTGTGTCCACGTGTTCTCATTGTTCAACTCCCACTTATGAGTGAGAACATGCTACTTTTAAAACCATCAGATCTTGTGAGAGCCCCTTCACTATCTTGAGAAGAGTATAGGGGAAACTGTCCCAGTGATCAATCACCTCCCACTAGGGCCCTCCCTCAACACAGTTACAATTCAAGATGAGATTTGGGTGGGGACAAGGAGTCAAACCATTTCAGCATATAATCACTCTAAAGAAAATCAAATTATGATCTTATTAATAAAGTTCGGTGTTAATAGCATGTATGGTAAAATTCAAATGCACGTAGTTTTTGAGCTAAAAATGGAGTTACAGCTCCTGTGGTCAAGCATCAAAATCACACATTAGAACATACTGAAAAAAAAACTGAAATTATAATCTTTCCACATATGTGTATTTTTCTTTCCTCCAATGCACATATGTATTGGCTTAAGAATGGACTTCTAGATGTGTTCAAGGAGATGAGATAAATATTCCCACTTATATTTAGTTTTAAATGTTTATCACATTATAAAGTCATTGGTGATACATACAATGTATCTGTTTATCTCATCTCTTTGGAAGTCTCTCCAAGCAGATGCACACTCTGAGGATGAAGAGAAGTCAGTTTGACTTTGGGCATAGGGTTAACTTAACCCTAAGTGTCTTACTAAAGGCAGTCTCACAGGACATTAGCATTAGGCAGAATCCTTAGGGCCAATCACCTCCAAACTTAAGTCCTACACAAGAATGTCATTTTTGGTACCCATATAGAGTGAGCCTATCAGAAATCAATTCACTCACCTTCTCCATGGTGGCTCATACTAATATGGGACTATCCTAGTAGTAAATTATTAATGTAAAAGTAAAGCCCCCATGCAACTGTTATCCTTCTTTCCAAATTATGCTTTCAAATGGCATTTGAAGGTATCTTCTCCTTATCATATCTCTTTCTCAAGCTAAAATGTCCAAGGTTTTTCCAACCATTTTTTAATTGCAGTGCTTGCCAGATTTCCTTAAGTTTTTGTCTCCAGGCATGTTTCACCAGAATTCATAATGAGATACATTGTTTTCCAGATATAGCTTGATAAGGATGACATGTTTCAATATGATTATTAAACTTGTTCTTCTGGATATGTCTTTTCTATTAATGAATGCTGAGATTGCAGTCCTGAAACTATTGACCATTAAGGATCATAGAGACAATTAATCCCTTATGTATATTTCATATAAACTACTTTCAAAGAAGTAACCCTCACCTATACTTTAATAGTTAAGTTTCTAAATCTAAGCCTCTTTACTTTGGCTTTACTCTATTTCATTTTGACAGTCTCAGCCCATTCATTAAACCTATGGAGACATTTTTAAATCCCAGTTTTGTGTCAGTCACAGATTGACAGATTTAACAAGTATCACTTCTTATGTCCCTTAAGTCAGTGTTAAAATGCTGAACAAGAAAATACCAAGGACAGCAGGGTTATGGTCTAATAAAATAACGTATCTGAAAATGCTTTGCAAACATTATTTTGTATTCATCTTTAGTTTTTCATTCTTCCTTCTGTCTTTTATACATGACGGTTTATAATCTGACCTTATGGAAAATTTGTCCTGTACAGCCTTCATAGTTTAACTTTCTTTCCAATGACCTCTCCATCAAAATAATTTCTAATTGCATCATTTAATTTTCAATTTTAATACATTCTCTTCTTTTTGAGTTATCTTTTCTTTTGGAAACTTTCTCCTCAAGAGGTGACTTCTTTGAATGCTTTTTACTATGTGATTTTTCTTCATTTGCAGTTAAAAATGTAATTTGTTGTACGTAGGCAAAGGTGCTAGATGCTGCAGGGCATACAATTATTCATATTATATTCCTGGACCTCAAATAGCTTACAGGCCAATAAGAAATCTAAGACATGTGGTACATCACATGATAGACCATTAGGGTGGTTCATTTTAAAGTGTAATACCTCTCACATCTAAACTGTTAGTTCTTCCCTGTCCTTGTAATGTGTTTTTAAGTCCTCCTGCCAAAAAAGGTACTTCTCACGCTTATAGATATTTCTCACACCCATATTGCTTTTCAGAATATTTGCAGTTCTTTGAAACTCCCGTACTCCATGTGGTCCTTAGTTTTTCTGAGTTTATTCCAAAATCTCTTTTAACCAACTATGAATCTAATTTTCAATTGCTCAATAGTTTCCCAGGACTTATGGTCTCATATTCAACCCACTGACTTTAATATATATGTTCCAGTATTTTTACAGTGACCATTATAAAGTATATTTTTTCTCTTTGTCTCTCTCTACACACACACCTACATACACACACATACACATATAGATACAGAGCACCAGAAATCAGCATTTTATTTTTATTTTTACCTAATAAAGGGAAACACAATTAGGCAGGCACAGGTAGCGACTCTGATTAACACCAGTTCAGGAGTGCACTTAGTAGCTGGTTATTTTACCATCTTACATACCTGGTAAAAAATGTAATCTCTGTGCTTTACCATAATGCCATTTATGTGGTCTGGTACCCAAAGCAAACAGTAATTCAGTACTTTCCATTGACTGATGGATTTATATTTTTTCTAGTTTTCTGTGAGACACACTGTATTTCAAATGTGGTTTAATAAGGAGAAATAATTCACTGTGCAATTAAACATGTTTTACTAGATGTTCCTTTTCTAATAAGATGTTAGAAAAGGAACATCTAGTGCTAAGATTGCAGTCCTGAAGCTGTTCACACTTAAGGCTCGCCCTAAGGCAGATGATGCACTGTTATGTAGATTTTCATGCAGTCATGGCAGTAACACAGAGGGATTCCCACATATCTTATACCTGGTTTCTTCCAATGGTTACATCTTGCATAACTGTAGTACAATATCACAATCAAGAAACTGTCATTCATACAACCCACTGACCTTATCAGATTTTTATCAATTTTACATATACTTGTATTTGCTTCCATTTAGTTTTCTAAATTTTATCACATATGTAGGTACACATGAACACAGTCAAAATATGGAAAAGTTCAATTAGCATGATACATTCTGCTACATGTGTGTAGCCACAAATAATTCTCTCCCTCATCTCTAAATAAATAAATAAGCATTTATTTCTTAATTTTTAGATACAGGGTCTTACTATTTTGCATAGGCTGGTCTTGTTCTACTGGGTTCAAGCTGTCTTCCCACCTCAGCTTTCCAAAGCAGCTGTGATTACAGGCATGTGTCACTGTGCCTTGCTTCTGTTATGTCTAATTTTAAAAGAATAATGTACTCATGTATTACTTGTATTATGAATATTAATAAACAAATGGAGCATGCACTTTCTCATTTGCACGTGAAAAAATTGATCTGGCTTCTACAAATTTACACATGAATCAGAACGCTAAAGAGAGGACATAATGTAATATAAATGTTTTGAAATTCTGCTGAATTGGGTTTTTAAAAATTTTGTATGTTTATAAAATGTTCAGTATTATGGTTTCTTTATGAAATAATTTCTGATTTAACATGCAAAGGAGGAGGTCTTGGAGGAAGGAAGGAATAAACGAAGGATGAGAGAGGGAGGGAGGGAAGAAGGAAAGAAGGGAATCAGGGAAGGATAGAGAGAAGAAAGAGGAAACAGGGAGGGAAGGGACACAGAGGAGGGGAGAGAAAGAGGGAAGGTGAAAACTGGTAGATACAAAGGACCTAAATAAGGGGATTATATTATAGAACAAAATGGTTAGGGATCAGATGGAGATAAAACATCCAGGAATACACTAACACAGAGATTTGCTATTATCCAATAATCAGCTAAAATGATGTTAACAGTAAGCCCCAATGTCCATTTGGACTAATAAAGACTTGCCACCTCATCCTGATATGAACCTATATTTGGCCCCTCATGGAAGGAGTGGAAAGAGGTCAAAAAACAGGTCAAAGTTGAAATAGATAAAATATTGATTTACATAAAACTTTTTTTTCAGGTTGTGGTATGTGGGTACATGTGTATACACAGGTGTGTGAATGTATGTAATATATCAAATAACATTCACAGTGACACTGTGATGTACATAGTATAAACACTTAAATACTAATGGACAAAAGGTTTAAGTATAAGTTAAGAGTTACTGAAGGGACAAAGAGAGAGAGAGGGAGACAGGAGAAAGAGAGGAAGGAAAGAAAGGAGAGAGGGAGGGAGGGAAGAAATGGGGGATACAGGAAAAAGGAAAGAAGGGAGTAAGGGAATAAAGAAGGAAATATCGTATGTGGATAAAAAAATGATAATTATTCTATTGATAGACACAAATTGATATTCTGTTTTAACTGGAAAAGATCATTACCAAAGAGCTAAACTGATATACATATTAGTTTGACCATACTATCTGTCTGCTGACTTTTACCAAACCATTAAGAACAACAAGAATGTGGTGTTTTGTTTTTCCATATGGTCCAAAGAACAGAGTAGGCCTGACATTTACATTGTCAGAGCAGACCATGAGCTAGCAAATGAAATCAAAGGACCACTCTCTCATTTCACCAAGGGATGAAGATGTGCCAAAGTTGTCTTCAGGGAAAAAGAAAGTTTATAGCCCTTTGAGTTTCTGATAAATGTCAAGGAAAATTTTAGCAGTGTAATATTAAATTGTGAAATCATTATTTGAAGTATTTTTGTTATTACTTTGGATTGTTTTGATTCTATCATTTGACAAAATATTGTGGTGCAAGTAAAAGTATTTTGATAGCTCTGGGGTCTTCATCTGGGCCTGGTTTTACATTTCTTTTGTTTATTTTTCATGGAAATTTTACAACCACTGTCTAATAAACAGAAATTTTATAATTAAATTAAAATTGTAATAATACGTTTTGGTTTTCACTGAATCAGTTATTAATTTAGCATCTCTGTTTTTGTATGTGGTGAGAATCTCATATTTTAAACTATTACTCTGAAACATAGTGAATGAGTCATTTCTTTAAAAACAATGAAAAGCAAGCACAACCTCTACCCACCTTCTGTCTTCATACCCTGAAAAAAAAAAAAAAAAAAAAAAACCTTCACCTAAGTTGTAGCTTACTGAAGTACTGAAATACAGTATCCCTTAATATTATTTTCTGTTAGTTGTTAACAAGATATTACAAGTGCAGTAATAAAATTTTTAGGTCAGCAAGATTTATGTTTTACTTAACTGCTGAACCCTTGCTATTAGAGGAAAGGAATGATTAGTTGTTTTCATTTATAATGTGACATTTACATTAAGCAATAAATGCTCTAGTAGTGTATTAATTTATTTGTCATATGATCTTGGACGTGTGCAATAATTTGTAAAAGTTTTCCTATAGCCAAGGATATGGTGCTACATTTTTTCCAATAACAAATGCATTTTCATATTCAATCATTGCCTCTAATTTAATTTTTAAAGTAGGTTTAGCAATATTAATGGTGAGGCAAGCATGTTTTAATAATAGTGTTTATATGAATTTCTGAATAATTATGCTTTAACAAACTTATTAATATGAAGTAATTTTCAATTTTTTGCTTGTGTCCCAAATTATTTTTCAAGTCATTCATTTTAATAAAATAGCAATCCCTATCTTATAACCTCAGTTTTGGAGTAGTCCCGTAAAAATAATGGCTATTTTGTGTCAATATATTATTACATAATTGTAAATAAGTAATTGAATGAACTGCAATGACATCATATGATTCAATTATTTATATATTTTAAAACAGCTGGTTTTTGCATCATGTAGGCCAAAACATTTGGCTGTTTATTTTTTAACCTTTTTTAACACAAAGTTAATGTAACTAAAGCCAAATGTAGAACAACTCATTCCTTGTTTATTTTGTACTATTAGGAATTCTAGGAAGAAGTGATTGGACATGATACCATTTGATGGATTCATAATTTTTCAAACGTTATGAATATTTAAAATGAAGGGAATATGTGAGATGATATTCTGATGTCTTCAGATATTTCAAGAGTTTTCAATGGGTCAAAACTTAGGGCAGGTTTAGGAAGATTTTCTATGGGTAACAAAATTGTTGCAATGCCTATAATGTATGACGTATTATGATTAGTACCTTCACATACATTGTATCTTCAAATAATTACAACTTTTTGTAACTGTTTTCATTTTGAAAGAGAAAAATGGGTAATGTGGTCATAGTTGTGATTTCAGCCTTGGTCTAGAAGACTTTAGAGTCCTATCTTTGTTGATTTTAAGGCTCTTACCAATGTGTATGTTCAGGCAGTTGATGAACACTTAGTAAAGATATCCTAGAGGATAAGAAAGTATCATTGGGTGCTGGAGGAGGTAATGATTCTCACTTTTAAACACATATTTTCTAATAAATTCTAGAACTTTGCCCATGTTTTCTAAGTTCTTTCTGAGTTTAGTGTTGGCACCTTATGTGGTTTGGCTTTGTCCTCACCCAAATCTCATTTTGAATTGTAGCTTCAGTAATGCCCATGTGTCGTTCCATGGGAGGGACACGGAGGGAAGGAATTGAATCATGGGGGCAGGTCCTTCCCAGGCTGTTCTGATGATAGCAAATGAGTCTCATAAGATCTAATGATTTTATAAAGGGGAGTTCCCCTACACATGCCCTCTTGCCTGCCGCCATGTAAGACGTCCCTTTGCTCTTCCTTCATCCTCTGACATGATTGTGAGGCCTCCCCAGCCATGTGGAACTGTGAGTCCATTAAATGCTTTTCCTTTATAAATTACCCAGTGTCAGTTATGTCTTTATTAGCAGCATGAGAACAGACTAATACATCATCCACAATAATTGTTAGAGGGAGAACTATGTTTCTTGGAAATACATGTACATAAACAATAACAGTTGCTGAATTTTCTAAGATTATGCAAAGATAGTAACAACTTGGAATTAAGAAATTGACCTTAATTTTTTATAGGATGTTCCATTTCAACATAATATTAAGAAAAAAAATCTTTGTATGATAACACTAGAAAATGTAGTATTAGAATCTCAAATCTGAACTTTCTCACTTTAGTCATTGCATTGACCAAAATATATGGGCTAAAAAAATAACACCTTACTTTAATATAGAACCCTTACTGATTTTCTGAAAATTTCACTTACATTATGAGATATAAGACATTTCATAGAGTGAGATAGCCCTAGGTGAGAGTCCTCACTTTGCTATTTATCTGTATGACCTTGCCCAAGGTTACTTGATCTTTCTCTGTCCTTGCATTTTTGTAGCACTAAAATAGAAATATGTATTGACCTCATTCGATTCTTAAGAGAATTTTTTAACACATGTTTCATGGTAGCTGGAACATAGTAAGTCTTAATAAAGGTATTATTACAAAAAAAGGAAATGCTGTTCTCATAGTTATGTGACTATATAGACAATAAATTTTCTCTGGGAAATTAGAATTTAGGTAGGAATTTCAGCTGTTACTGTGCTTTTTATGCTAAAATGAAGACAGAGACGTACTGTTGGTCAACAGTATGTTTTAGGGGGAGTTAGGATGATATTATGAGGCCTTTATATTTTGCTACCATAATGAAATAATATAAAATGTAATTACAGAATTCAGATTTTTTTTATACTGCACCTTTACTACAAAGAAAGAAACATGATCAGAGCTACAGGGACAATGAGGTGTTTTAACCAAAACAATTTATTTAGCAATATATTGTGCCTGTATTTACTAACATGTGTGCAGAATACATACATATGAATATATGTGCAGAATACATATATGCATATAAATACATATATTCATATAAATGTTACTTTTGTAACAATAAATCCCAGAAAGGTGTACTTTTTCAGTTAAGACACTTTAAGAACAAATTATGCTTATGGTAGATGTGCACTGCTAGAATGAATGGATTCATGCTAGAAGACAGAAATGGAATGTTCTTCAAGATGTTAAAGACACAGGGCACAGGCCGGGCGCGGTGGCTCACGCGGGTAATCTCAGCACTTTGGGAGGTCGAGACGGGCGGATCACTAGGTCAGGAGATTGAGAACATCCTGGCTAACACGGTGAAACCCCGTCTCTACTAAAAATACAAAAAAATGAGCCGGGCATGCTGGCGGGTGCCTGTAGTCCCAGCTACTCGGGAGGCTGAGGCAGGAGAATGGCATGAACCTGGGAGGCGGAGCTTGCAGTGAGCCAAGATCGCGCCACTACACTCCAGCCTGGGCTACAGAGCGAGACTCCGTCTCAGAAAAAAAAAAAAAAAGAAAAACAAAACAAAACAAAAAAACGGACACAACAGAGCAAAGTATTCTGATATATGTACAAAAATTTACACATGCACACACATACATACACACACAATTTCTGAAAGAATGTTCTAAAATGTGAAATTGGTTTTCTGCGAGGAGGATATCTTACTTTGGAGGGAGATGTACTACTGGATTTCTGATATTTTTATCATGCATATATGAATGTGAAAATTAGCTTAAAATATATTCATGGAAAGAAATAAATGAAAAGGCAAACAATTGCTGTACCAACATGGTTGTCAAATGATTGATTTATATTCATATGTGTGTATGTGGTATGTCCCAGTTATTCTAAAATGCTGTGGTAAACATAAATTTCAAAAAGATACAGCATTGATTGACAGATTCAGATAAATAATTGAAATATATAAGCTATAATTTACTTTTATTTAATTGTACAATTAATCTGTGCATTGATTTTAGTATTTCTGACCATTTCAGTATTAAATTAAGCAATAGCTTAATTTTCCTTTTTAAATAAATTTCTAATTATTATCTTAAGACAATATCATCACTTCTTTAAATTTTGACTCTATAAGATCATTCATATATCTTTACAAGTGAAGGCAGCAGAAATAATTAGCTAAACTCAAGTTGCTGTTTCATCTTAGATCTGCTTTATATTATTATGCTTAGGAATTTCATTATTTCTGCCTTTCTCTTCCTCAGACAAAATAAGTCATAGTTAAAGTAAAATTACAATGCTTTTATTAATTTCAAGAACATTTTAAAAACTCAGCCTATTTCTGCATTAAAAATATCAGTGGTTGAATATCAATTGGTACTATTACATAGATCTTAAAAGAAAGAAAGTTAAACATCATGTCTCATCGAGCCAAGTTAACTATTCTTTAGAGTGACATGAAAACCTCAAAAAGAGGTAGAAATCAGTAATCTGCTGACATAAAGTTAAAATGTAAATGGCATGCCTATGTATTTCTTTCATAGACATATAGGTTGCAATAGACAGATTTTCTCTATTGAAAAAAATACGGGAAAAACAACATAAGACTATTAGCTTAATCAGGGTAGGGGTTTTTCAGGTTCATTCACTGCCATATCCTAAGTGTCATATGCCTCGTAAATAGTAGGTGATGCTTAAATATATGTTAACTTATGCAGTGTTTTCACATTAGACTGCTAGTTGAATTAATTTAAATATGATGAAATTGAACTATGCAGCTTAAGATTATTTAAATTATCCCCAGTTTTGATAAGAAAACTTATTTCAGAAAGGAAAGGAGAATGCTAATATATTTACTGAAATCACAGTATGTTGCACATTCCATTGGAAAGCTTTATTATGCAAATATATTTAAATCATATTGCATGATAGTCCTGCTGTAGTTTGAGATTGATCACCCAGTTAACAGCCACTATGTTTTTCAAGGATACTTTATAAGCATTTTTTGATACACTCTTTTTTTGTGCTTGCCTCCTTTGAAGAATCCCTGTAACCATTCAGCCAGGTGTTGAGAAGATATGTAGCAGCCGAGCACTCATCTTTTGACACCATCCTCTGAAATCAGCTTTGGAGATGCTTTCACTCTGTCCGTCTTCTGCAGCAGCCAGGCAGAGTGCTGACTCCTTCACAGCCGTGAGGAACTCTTCAGGCTCCAGAAGTAAGTTAATTGCATTCAGTTCAATCATTGTCAGTGGGTTTAAAACACTTAAGGGAGGAAAACTAAAAATCTTGCTAACTTACATACAAATTAAACCTCGTAGTATTCATCACTGATTATCTTGTTTTTTTTTTTTTTTTTGAGTCATATTTTTCTGGAGATGCAATGTCTTCCACTTTTTGTGTTGAAAACCTGTATCCTTGTGGAATTTTCTGATTTTTTTTTCAGGATTTGTGTTTCACATGCATTATCATAATTTATACTTACAACTCTATAAGGCCTGGACAAGGAATATATTAAAATAACAATGTTTGCAAATGAATAAAAAGATTCAAAATGACCAAATATTTTATCAAATTTGCTTGGCTCATAAACTATGAAAGTGGAATACAATTTCTGGTTTTCTAAATTTTAAAAAGTAAGTGCTGTTTCCATGGCTTTGATGTCAGTGCTGTATGAAGGGCAATGTACTGGTGCTAGAAAGAGCAGTTTTCCTGATTGGTTGGTTTATTGAATGATACGTTATCTGGGTCATTCAAGGAGAGTTTATGCCAACCTTTAAATGTACATACTAGAAAAACAGAAGAAAATGAAGATCATATATAGGAAAATGAATTGAAATCAGGGGACATGAAGAATCTGTAAAATACATAACACAATGTACTGCATACCACCACAAAACAAATTCCCAGCCATAAATTTATGTATGGGCTTTCTAACTTCTAGGTAAATCAGGTAAATGTATTAGTTAAAAGATTATTTATGACCATAGAATTTGAAAATTAAGACAATGTCTCAGGAAAAGTTCAGGTTTTCCTGGTTCATACTTATGAGCCTATTGTTTTGCCATGTTTCTAGTTTAACTTTATGTTTGAGGCAACTTTACGTTCATACTTTACGTTCATACTTATGAGCCTATTGTTTTGCCATGTTTCTAGTTTAACTTTACGTTTTTTTTCTTCTCCTAAATACTTGATGTAGACATTTCTTGTTGCTCTTGGCGACATATTTACATCTCAATGTCACTGCACAGAAAATTAATTGTAGGTGCACTTTTATATAGAGCAAAAGTTTGATATAGCTGAAACTGTCAGTGATTGGATGCTTGGCAATTAAAATTTTCTTGAAGTGAACAGGTAAGAGATACTTAATGAACCCATTTTTATTTTGCAACATATTACATGTCAATATGCAACATAAATGCATATGTTATTAGAAGAACAGAAAAGCTGTAGTTAAGAATTTATATGTGAATCCCGATGTATCTGATTATATAACATTTAAAATAGGCAGCCAGTTTGTTGTTGCCAGTATGCTCAAGGTGGTGTAGAAGGACTACTTTTAAGACATACAAAAATAATATATCTAGATTACATTGAGGTTAATTGATTATAACTGTGATGGTAGTGTAAAATGATGAGTCTGAGTATGCAGATTCATTCCAAACATGATTTTCGTGTAGGTTTCTTCTTCCTATATTTTATTACCTGGTATTCCTTTTGTACATAATGTATTCATTTATTTTAGGAATTGATTTTGTTGCTTTGCTTCTTTAGCTTTCCATTAAATGAAACAATTTGAGGAATGCATTCTAAATTTTCTGTGCTTTGCATTTTCTTAAGGAGACAGAGGACACTGTCCAAGCCTGAGGTGACTGTGAAAATGTAAAAATTGTTTGTTTCTTTATGGCAACCCCACAAGAAACTCCAGAGATTTTATCTGCCCAAACAATTAGTTAATTAATAATTTTTTTGTGTGTTGTTTTCCACGGGCAAGGCTTTTTCTAGATAAAAGCATTTACTTTACGAAAGCCGTTAACAAAGGAACTGTATTTACTGACAGATTCTCTAGTGTAAATCCCAAAACGAAGTAGATTCAAACACATTTTCATTTACTAATTGCTAAAATCAAGGCCAAAGGATTTTCTTAATTAACGTGGAAATAAAAGGCTAACCAGAAATAATTTATATATTGAAAAAGACTCTTCCAAGTTAATGCTTGATTCATTTTTTTTTTTAAATTAGCAGTCCATTTGTGTGTAGAAGTAGTACCTCATGTTCTCTATTTTTTCTTTGGAGTAACATTAGGTTAAAGTCTTGCATGAAACTGATCACTCTGAAAAAAATAAATAAATAAAACAGAAAGTAAACACATTCCTAATTAGGGTTGTCCAACTTCAAATAGCTCATTGAAAATTCATAGGACATCCATTAAAATCCCTTTAAAAATAAATGGAATACCAGGAACTTTCTTAGAGTGAAACAGTGAATGGAGTAGTAGTAGTAGAATAATGATGCAATGGAATATCCACTTGTGATTAAGGAGGACAGCTGAGGTGGTAATTGTTGCTATTATGATTATTTTTCTCACTCTGGCATTTCCAATTGGCCTTGGATAGTAGAAGAGTACTTTTGTCTGTTTCTCTATTCGTTCTCACTTGACAACAGTATTGATGAAATTAAACAATGAATGATGTCTTAACAGCAAATGTGCCTGTAGGCACATGCTTTTGAAAACACATAAGTATGTATGTGTGTGTATTTATGTGCATGTGTGTGTATGTATATGTATATATGTGTGTATATATGTAAAGATAATTTACTATACCCATAATGATAATAATCATTTTACAAAGCTAATATTCCTTTTAACTATTAAGGTATCCTTAGTGGCATTAAATATACAATATTTAAGGGGTGCTTTATTTTTCTGAAATGAACTCCCTTATATTTAAAGTGTATACATTATCACCTTTTATGACATTATTTGAAAGTGGCTTAACCAGCTATCATAATAATGGGCAACATATTATCATTTGACAATTTGCAGTACTCTTTACTAAACATTAATTTATTTGCTATGTATACCATTTCTATGAGTACATTTTTCATTTGTCTGTTTCTTCAACCATGTGTTAGTCCATTTTTGCATCATTATAAGGAAATACCCAAGGCTGGGTAATTTAGAAAGAAAAGAGATTTAACTGGCTTATGCTTCTGCTGGCTGTACGGGAAGCATGGTGCCAACATCTGCTTCTGGTGAGCCCCTGAGGAAGGTAATCATTAAGACAGAAGGCAAAGGGGGAGCAGGCACATGACATGGAGAGAGTGGGAGCAGGAGAGAAAGTGGGAAGTGCTACACTCTTTTTAACAACCAGATCTCACATGAACTAACTGACCAGGAATTTACTCATCACCAAGGAGCCATTCATGAGGTATCTACCCCCATGCTCTAATACTTCTCACTAGGCCTCACCTCCCATATCGGTGATTACATTGTAACAAGAGATTTGGAGGGGATAATCATCCAAACCTTGTCATTCCATCCCTGGTCCCCCCAAATCACATGTTCTTCTCAGATTGCAAAAGACAATCATCACTTGCCAACAAGCCCCAAGAGTTTTTAGTCATTCCAACATTAAGTCTAAAGTCCTAAGTCTCATCTGAGACTCATCTCCTTCCACCTATGAGCCTGTAAAATCAAAATGAGTTATTTAGTCCCAAAATACAATGATGCTACTGGCAATAGCTAAGCTTTACCGGTCCAAAAGGGGAGAAATTGGCAAAAAGAAAGGGGCAATAGACCCCATACAACTCTGAAACCCAGCAGGGCAGACATTAAATCTTAAAGCTCCAACATAATCATTGACTTCAGTTTCCACATCATGTTGTGAGGGATGGGTTCCCAAGGACTTGGGTAGCCCTGTGCCTGTGGCTTTGTAGGACACAGCTCACATAGCTGCTCTCACAGGTTGCAGTTGTATGCTTATGATTTTTCTGGGCAGAGGGCTTAAGCTACCAGTGAATCTACCACTCTGGGGTCTGGAGGACAGTGGTTTCTTTCCAACATCTCCACTAGGTGGTGTCCTGGTGGAGATGCTGTATGGGGGCTCCAACTCCATAATTTCCCCTCAGCTTGCCCCCGTAGTTTCTCTGTGAGGAGCTCCACTCCTGTGGCAAGCTTCTGCTTGGGCACCCAGGCTTTCCTATATATCCTCTGAAATCTAGGTGGTAGCCACCAAGCCCCCTTCACTCTTGCAGACTTAACACCATGTGGAAACCACCAAGGCTTATGGCTTGTGCCTTCTGGAGCTGTGGCTTGAGCTGTACTTGGTCCCCTTTGAGCTATGACATAGCTGGAGTATATGGGGAGCAATATCTCAAGGCTGCTCAGGGCAGTGGGGCCCTAGGCGTGGCCCCTGAAATCATTCTATTCTCCTGGGCCTCTGGTAATAGATATCCTTGCCCAGAGGCCCAGGAGAAAAGAATGGTTTCTTGGAGCAGGCCCAGTCTTGAAAATCTCTGAAATGCCTTCAAGGCATTTTTCCCATTGTCTTGGATATTAGCGCATGGCTTCCTTCTGGTCATGCACGCCTCTCTAGCACATGGTCGCTTCATCGGTTGTTGATATTATTTCTCTGTCACTTGCCCAGTTTGCAAATTTTCCAAACCTTTGTCCTCTGCTTCCCTTTAAAATATAAGTTCCAACTGTAAATCATTTCTTTGCTCCTGTATATAATTTAGGCTGTTAGAAGGAGCC
Organism: Macaca mulatta; assembly: GCF_049350105.2. Classification (NCBI taxonomy): domain Eukaryota; kingdom Metazoa; phylum Chordata; class Mammalia; order Primates; family Cercopithecidae; genus Macaca; species Macaca mulatta. Next base: position 114,946,068 of record NC_133412.1, read on the forward strand.
ATGTCACTTCTTGAACATTCTGCTGCTTAGAAATTGTTTCTACCAGATATCCTAAGTCATCACTCTTAATTATCAACTTTCACAGATCCCTAGGACCTGGATGCAATCCAGCGGAGTTATTTGCTAGGGTGTAACAAGGAGGACCTTTACTTTATTTCCCAGTAACTTCCTCATTTCCATCAGACACCTTGTCAGTGTGGTCTTCACCATCCATATCTCTGTCAGCATTTTGTTCAAAACCATTTAACGGTCTCTAAGAATTCTAAACTTTCCCTCATCTTTCTGTCTTTGGAGATCTCCAAAATCTCCCAAGCCCTGCCTGATACCCAGTTCCAAAGCCACTTTCACATTTTCAGTTATCTTTATAGCAACACCCCACTACTTAATACCAATTATCTGTGTGTGTTCATTTTTGTATCACTATAAAGAAATGTCTCGGGCTAGAAAATTTATAAAGAAAAAAGGATTAATTGACTCATGATTCTTTAGGCTGTAGGAAGTATGGTGTCAGCATCTCATTTTGGTGAGGGCCTCAGGAAGCTTACTGTCATGGCAGAAGGCAAAGCAGGACCCAGCAGGTCACATGATGATAGTGGGAACAAGAGAGCAAGGGGGGAGATGCCACATCTTTTTAAACAACCAGATCTTGCATGAACTAACTGAGAACTCACTCATCACCAAGGAGATAGCACTAAGTCATTCGTGAGAAATCCACCCTCATGATCCAAACACCTCCCACTAGGCTTCACCTCCAACACTGGGGATTATGTTGCAACATAAGTTTGAAAGGAGACAAACATCCAAACCATATCAAATCTGATAGATATTTTTTCATGTTTAATATATTTAGGTTTATGCTTCACTGCCTAAAATCATCCCATAAAATATGATCCTCAAAAATATACAGATACAAAAGAAAGATCATCAATAGGACAAAAGCAATATGCTACCTATGAATGCTTATCTGGTTATATGAATTGAGTTCAATTAGTTTCAATGATATCAAAAGTTAGAGCAAATTAGACTTGTTATGTTATGCAGTATTCACTTTACAAAGAAGAAAGAATAAAAAATCTTCAAGTAATAAAAAGTTCTTCATAATGGCTCTCACAAATTTATGTAGCATAGACCTTGCTACTCAATTCCAAATCCATGTATCTAATTACCTACATGTCTTAGATTTAACTTGTGGAAAACTAACCTCTTGATTATCTTGCCACATACATTCTTCTGGTGTTCTTGAGTTCAGTGTATGGCTCACTCTATACTAGTAAAGTTCTGAATCATTTTGTCATCTTTCCCAATCTTTCACTCCACAAAAAAAAAAAAAAAAAAAAAAAATCACCTAATCTGGTCAGTTTTACCTACAAAGAAAATTCTAAAATTCATCTACTTTTCCCTATTTTTACTATCATTATCCTAATCTTTACTACTATGATTTCTCCTGTAGACTACCCAAAGAGCCTCCAAAATTATCTGCCATACCCAGTGATGTATCTATTTTGCTTGTTCTCCATATGCAGAGAGAGCTTACAAAACACAAAACTGAGATGTTGTGACCTCAATAAAGATTGTTATACTTAGACTAAAGACAAAGTTATTTAACATGGCTTACAATGTTATCCATGGTTTAGCATTTTTCTAAATGGCCCCAAGTTGTCCCCCATCATGCACTTCTTCTTGCATTTAAGGCACAAAGACCTTCTTGTTCTTGTTCACATCATGTCACCACCCACCGTGGTCTTTGCACCTGACTGTTCCCCCCTGAGAGACTCACTTTTTTTGCCTGCATCTCATTCAGTAGTCACTTTCTGAAGGAAGCTTTTCTTGGTCAGCCAAACCAAATTTGCTCTTTCTATTATTTAATCTCATAGTATCATATACCTATATTTCATTATAATTTTATGTTTTTTCCTTCAGTTGTCTGATGAATATTGTCCTCTCCTCCAGAATGTAAGCACTGCAAGGTCAGAGTCTACATCAATTTTGCTCAACATTAAAATGCCTTTTTTAAAAATTATTTTTGCATATAATCACAGGCATAGAGAATTTTTCTGTTTTTCTTTGTCTCTCTCTCTCTCTCTCTGTCTCTTTCTCTTTCTCTCTCTCTCCAGATTTATATGACTGAAATTTTTGTCTAAAAAATAATTACAGACTTGTTGGCAAGGTAAGGCCTACGGAAATAACTACCATATGATAAATAGTGAGGAAAAGCTACAAATAGTCATGTGAGTTCAGTGGAAAAGGAGATTACTTCCTGAGATAATGCAAATATACTTGTTAGAAGTAGAAATGTTCTGGCCCTCAGAGATAGGCTTCAGCATTAAACTGTTGTAGTTAATATGCTGATGTATTGTCTCTTTTAAACAAAAATTATAAAAACTAGAGAGATAATGCAGAGTCTCTCTGAAAGCCCATAAATACTGACACAACAGCTACAAATGTCTTAGCTGCCAGTACTTGATACAGAGGAGCCTCTGCTGTCTCTGCCTGCTGTGAATGTTCGTCTTTGGGTTGCTAACACCATGGTTCTTACTGTGAATTGTCCAGGGAAGAAGTCTGAATAAATGCTCTTCTTTATGAGGTAATGATTAGTTTACATTTAGGACCAGTAGAGATTTATGTAATTTGGAGAGTACTCTTGGCAACCAACATTAGATTCATGACAACAATCTTAATTGCAAAGCATTGGCTATGAAAACCAACGGAAACAATCCAATTTGTACTGACTCAATGTAAGGTTATTAACTCAGTTATTGTAATGAGCAATCTATTCTCTGAATGTGCAGTTGATCTCCATATACCACTACAGACTACACTATGGAGTATTTTAACACATGTTAAATTTAGAATTTCTCTGTAAACTGAGGCGTCTCTTATCAATATTAAACAGAATATGGGAGCCTTTAACAGCAAGAAAAACATTGGCAGTCTATACAAAGGCTTCTTTTAGGATAATTCGTGATTTCTTATGGGAAGAAATTTGCAGATTGGAAGAATTGTGTATTGACTATAAATGCTAACTTAATATTACTAATTATTTATAATATGAAATGAATAGAACACAACAAAATTTAATGTTGGGACTACATGAGAAATTGTATGGAAAAAACATCAGGAGTTGTATAGACCTAGGACTACCAGGTGAAAACATTAATAGCATAAGAAAATCTAGACTTGATTTTGAAAAGCGTTAACTTAGATGTTAGTTAACTTTGATCATACAGTTTTCACACATACATGTTCAATAGTTAGAATAGTTAAGAATCCCACTGAGGTTGAAAAGATCATGACAGAGAGGATACATAAAGCACACCTATTGGGAATGCTGACATGTAGGCGATATATAGGTTAGTTGCAAACAATAACCTCTTTCATCACTCCTGATTACATATGTAAGACTGGATAATGATTGTGACCTTGCAGGGAGTAGCCTGATCTTACATGTATAACTACCCTTACCTTTGGCCTCTTTGGAATAATCAAGGATAACTGACTCTACAGAAAAACACATTTCCCCTGTCGTAATACAATAAAAGACCAGGCACATTAGATTTGACAATTGAGGTGAAAGATTTGATGCTACTTTTTATTTATTTATTTATTTATTTATTTATTTATTTATTTATTTATTTTTCTGAGAGGAAGTCTCGCTCTGTTGCCCAGGCTGGAGTGCAGTGGCGCCATCTCGGCTCACTGCAAGCTCCGCCTCCTGGGTTCACGCCATTCTCCTGCCTCAGTCTCCCGAGTAGCTCGGAATACAGGCGCCCGCCACCATGCCTGGCTAATTTTTTTGTATTTTTAATAGAGACGGGGTTTAGCCGTGTTAGCCAAGGTGGTCTCAATCTCCTGACCTCGTGATTCGCCCGTCTCGGCCTCCCAAAGTGCTGGGATTACAGGTGTGAGCCACTGAACCCGGCTGTTGCTATTTTTTAAGCAACTATTTTTTATAAGGTGACTTTTCCTCTTAATGCCAGGCAATCATAAATCCGTAATAAGAATCTGGCTTTCTTTTTGATAACTGGCATGCAAATATGGATTACTATGCTGAATCTTCAAGCCTTAACATACTGTTTAATATCTGGAAAACAAATAATCTTTTCACACTTGCTTACTTATTTATGTCTTGAAGATGTAGTTCCATTACAGGCAAATGAGAATCTCTTAGATTATTTCAATACCTACCGCAGTAATAATTTCAACACAGAAATCATCCACAATTGAAAAAAATGCATTCATTATTTATAAAGTGACAGAATGATAGGGTAAACCTTTTTCTAATGAGAACCCTCTACTTAAAAGAACTGAAGGGGAAATATTCACAAGTAAAATTATATGTAATTTTAAGTTAATGTTCTCATTTTATCTTTTATCAAGGTTATATTATGAAGCATTTTTCAACATTTCTTATATGCATCCTGCAATAAAACAGCAGGAGATCAAAATTTTAGGTCAGGTTTTCTAAACAGTGGTTCCAAATGTAACAATTATACTGATGATGAGAGTTGGCTTGTGGCCTTCATGGATTTTCTTTAGGTAGTTATATGCAAACACTGCAGTCTGGAAATTGGTATGCCCGAATGTGTCACTAAGTAGTGATTCCAGCAAACAACCCACATTGGAATCACTTCTTGGATTTGTTGTTCTATATTTATCATAACATACATGTTACTCTTTTGAAAGTTAAAAGAGAGATTGTTTAAATTTTTAGTGTATTTTATGGGAAGTTTTATAGCGGTAATCCTGATTCCTAAATATTTGGGGACAAAATACATGTAAATGACTTCTTGTTTAGTTCCACAAGTGTATTCATGTCAAGGGATCTATGCTGCTCCAATAGGAAAAGTAATGATAGATAAGGAAGCAATTGAAGGAAATGTCAAGTAAGAATCTTTTAGTTACCACGTGAGTGTCCCCATTTTGGTGTCTTCTGAGTGGATTCCTGAGTCTTACTTGGTGTGGGTTTATGGGCATTCTGGTGCTTACCTATGTGAATAACACAGAGATTTTTTAAAAATATAATGGCACAGTTATCATTTCACACATTGTATGGATGCCTTAATTTCGTGTGTTTTATGGTCATCAGCTTTTGTGAAACATTTTTATATTTAATAACTTGTCTTTAATTTAAAGAGACTGCCCAGTGAGGGTGACAGTCCTTTTTACAAAGAGGAATTTTCATAAAGGACCCAACATTTTAAGAAAAGGATTGTCTCAGAAACCCTTTACCAAGATAAAATCTTTCATTTAATGTGATAAAATTATCAATTATGTATTGTGCTGTGTATTTTTTTGTGCCTTGTTTAAGCTATCTTTCTCTGCTGTTGAAGAAATAAAGATATTTTCCTATGCATTCTTTAATATTTTAAAAGTTTATTTTCACATTTTTTATGTAATGTAGGAATTAAATTTGGAGTACTGTACAGTTCCATTTTATTTTTTCCATACTGATAACTAATTGTCTCGTATTGTTTATTGAATAATTTATCCTTTACACATTGAATTGGAATTCTAGAACTGCCATAAATAGTTTTCATATATGAATGGATATATCTTGATTTTTCTATTTATTTTATTGTTATATTCATCATCTCTGCACAAATACTATACTGTAATGTAATTATCCTATTTGTAATATGTCTCAATGGATTGTGAAATAAATAGCTCCTTTCATTTCTCCTCAAAATTTCCTTGCCTAATATTGGTTTTTTATTCTTTATCCTTCTATTTTAATTTTAGGAGTAGACAAGTCTGGTGAAAACTTATGTTGTAAATCTTATTGGAGTCACAAGTAATTTTTATTTTAGATGAGAAGAAATATTTTATTTTATATTTTTAAATAATTACTCTATCAATGTTCCTTTTTAAGTCCTATACTAAATTTTTATAAAATTATCCTATACATCTTGAGTTTCTTTTCTATTTCTTCACAAATGATGCTTTTTGTGTTTTTGTGTATGGATTTTTAAAGTGTTACATTTTTAAATTGATTTGTCTGAACAGTAACATTGCTTTTTATCATTATGTCTTCTAACTAACTATGCTGAAGTTGAACTAGTTTAGAAGTTTTGTTTGTTCCAATTACATGTTTGTAATTATGATATCTATGAAAATAGCATTATTAAATTTTCCTTATATAATTTTTTCATCATGTAATTGAACATGCTAGGAGCTCTATTACAACGGTAAATGAAAACAGTGATCAAGGTCATTCTTACGTTTTCCTTGGCTTTTTGTATTTGCCATAGTGTATGATGTTTTCTTTAAATCACTGTATGGTGAGTACCAATTTGGGATATATACACGCTAAAACTGCAGAAGCACAATTGTGCTTTTTATTATCTTCTTCATAATAAACATTTTGGAGTTTCTATTGCAGTAATCGGTTTTAATTTTTAATGGGTAATGGTGCTGAAACTAACCAAACCTTAGCCCTGTTTCTGACTCTGTCTTTAAGGTGGTAATTCTTCCCAACTTGCATTGCAGTCAGGATTAAAGTACCATTAAGAAGAAGTATGGGATCCTTTTTTGTGGGGGGATTGAGAGGGGAGGATTATACTTTTGCATATTTCAATGTTTGATAATTTTTTAATAATATCTTTTCCAGGCTCAGAATAATGTCCATTCTCAGCTCTTTTCCAGAAAACTTTATTTTGGCATATTTAAATATGAAATATTTACAATAATTGAAAATAGCAATTTGATTCCCAGTCTGAATCTATAAGCAAATAGGATTTTTTAAAATAAATAAGCAATTATGCGTATATTTCGTAATTAGATAGAATCTGAAACATAACTCTTCATTTATAACTGAAGGATTAGGGGCCATCAAGAGATTAATTTACATGAGCTTATGCAGACAATTTGTGTAATTGACTTATCTTCTTCTGGGCTGTAACTTCAAAAATTTAAAGTACTTTGGGGACTATCGTATTGTTTTACAGGTAAAATTTCTTGGTTTTCTTTCCCAGTTTATTTCTTTTTCATTGGTTTCTATACTGTCATTTGCTCCCATGGACAGGTTGTTATTATTATCATCATGATTATGGTTTAGTATTTTAGTGAATAATATTGTGCTATTATTTTTGTAACATTTAATGAAGAAAGGTTTATAAAACTCATGTATACTTTAATTAATAACTACAATGTGAAGAACTATGGAGCTACCACTCCGTTCAAGAAATAGAACATTTTTAGGATCCCTTTCTGCCTCTGTCTGCAATACTGCCCTTCACTAAAGCTAGAAGTTGTATAATGATCTAAGCTAGGTAATAACCATTTCTTTGGTTTTTGAATTTATGGTTATTATCAAGTACATGTGAATTGTGGTGCATGTGCACAGATTTCCACATAGGGATCTTATACATATTTTGTTAAGTTTGCACTCATTTATTAATGGCAGGAGTTTTTTTAATCAATTCTCTGGGATTTTCTATGTAGACAGACATGTCACCTGTGAACAAAGACAGTTTTATTTCTTCTTGATTTGTACAACATTTATTCCCTTCCCATTTCTTCTTGTACTAGTTCAGACTTTCATTCTACTGTTTAATAAGACTGCTGAGAGGGAACATTCTTGTATTGTTCTTGATTCTGGAGGGAAAGCATCTAGTTTCACATTATAGAGCATATATTAGCTGTAGGTATTTTGTAAATGTTGTTTATCAAGTTGAAGTTTTCCGCTCTAGTTGGCCGAGAATTTGTATTATGAAAAGATACCGGATTATGTCAAATGTTTGTTCTAAATCAGTTGATATGACTTTTTTTTTTTTTTTTTTTTTTTTTTTGCTTCAAGTTGTGATGGATTGCCCTGATTTCCCGCCCCCGAGACGGAGTCTTGCTTTGTCGCCCAGGCTGGGGTGCAGTGGCGCGATTGGCTCACTGCAAGCTCCACCTCCAGGGTTCATGCCATTCTCCTTCCTCAGCCTCCCGAGTAGCTGGGACTACAGGCGCCTACCACCACGCCCAGTTAATTTCTTTATTTTTAGTAGAGACAGGGTTTCACTGGGATTAACCTGATTTTAAAATTTTAAATTAGCTTTGCATAAATCTGATTTCATCATGGTGTATAATTTTTCATCCATTGTTTGTTCAATTTGTTAATATGTTATTAGAACTTTTTGGATCTACCTTATAAAGAGCAATTGGTCTATAGTTTTCCATTCTCATAATGTCTTTATCTGTTTTTATTATTAGGCTAATGCTGTTCACATAGAATGAGTTAAGAAGTGTTTCCTTGACTTCTGTTTCTATAGGAATTTGTAGAGACCCAACATAATTTCCCCTTACATGTTTTGTAGAATTTGCCAGTGGAATAGTCTGGATCTCGTGCATTTTTTTTAGAAAGCTACTTATGATTGACTCAATGTCCATTAACAAATAAAGAGATGTTCAGATTATCTGATTCTCTTAGTGTGAGTTTCAGTAGTTATCTTTCAAGGAATTGGTCCATTTTTTCCAGTTTATCAAACTCCCGATTATCGGCATAGAGTTATTCATAATATTACTTTATTGTCATTCAAATGTACATTCAACCAGTAATGTCAACTCCTCTTTCATTTCTGATGTAGTCATTTGTGTCTTATCTCCTTTTCTTGGTTACTTTGGCTAGAAGTTTATAAATGTTACTGGTCTTTTCAACTAACTAGATTTTTCTGTTTTCCATTTAATTGTTTTCTGTTTCCTATTATTTTTTATTATTTCTGTTTATTATTATGTTTCTGTTAATTATTATTGTTAATTTTCTCCTGCTTTCCTTAGGTTTATGTTGCTCAATTTTCTCTAGGCTCCTAAAGTAGAAAGATTATTGAATTTATATCTATTTTTCTAATATATGCATTCTATGCTATAAATATCTCCGTAGGCAGTACTTTCACTGCTTTTGTTAAGTTATATTTTAAGTTTTGTTTAGTTAAAAAATTTTTAAATTCTCTTGAGCCTTCGCTGTGGATTATTTACAAGTGTATATCTTAATATCCACATGCTTTGATATTTTCAAGCTATCTTTCTGTCATTAATTTAATTACATTTATTTCCACAGTCATCTTAGAACATAATTTTTTTCTATCCTTATATAATTTCCTTTGCATTTCTGTGAGTTTTTGCCTCACATCTTTTAATGCACTAGGTGAATTCATGTTAAGGATTGTTGTCTTCCTGAAGAATTGACAGTTTTCTCATTATTAAATATTCCTCTCTATCCCTGATAACTTTTATTGCTCTGAAGTCAGCTTTGTCTGAAATTGATATAGCTGCTTCAGCTTTCTTTTGATTAGTGTTAGCATGGTCTATATTTCTTCATTCCTTTAGTTTTAATCTGTGTTTTTAATTTAAAGTGGGTTCCTTGCAGATAACATATAGTTGAGTTTTTTTGTAAATCAAATCTGAAAATGTCTGTATTTATTTGAAGAATTTAGATCATTAATGTTAAAAATGATGATGACTATATTGAGTTAATATCTACCATGTTTTTGTTTTCTATTCATTTCAGTTATTATTTTTAGTTTCTTTAATTTTTATTTTTTTGCATTATCTGGTTTTAAATGAATATTTTATATGATTCCACCTTCTGTCCTTATGTATTAATTCTACTTCAAAAAAATTTATAGTAAGGTTGCCTAAGTGTTTATAAAATACATTTACCATTAATTATTTACTCTTAAGTTTTACAAGTATCCAGATAATTAACAACAGAATATTTCCAATTTCTTTTCCCATCCCTTTTCATATTGCTGTCATTTAGTTCACATATACTATATTTCACTTTATGCTATATTCAAACAAAATATTATTACTATTTGTATTTTGAACAAATAGCTCTCTTTTAGATTGATTAAGAATAGGGAAAATATTTTACCTTTACTTTTTCTTTCTCTCTTTCTTTATACCAACTGAAGTTCTGACTTACTATTTTCTTCTCCTGAAAGAACTTCTTTTAAAATTTCTTGCAGGGCATATGTGCTTCTGATGAATTTCCTTGGTTCAAAGACCAGGTGTGTTGGTTCATGCATGTAAGCCCAGGAGTTTGGGAGGCTGAAGCAGTAGGATTGCTTGAGCCTAGGAGTTCAAAATCAGCCTGGCCAACGTAGTGAAACATCATTTCTTCAAAAAATAAAAAATAAAAAAATAGCAACATGTATGGCACGTGCCTATAGAACCAGCTGCTAGGGAGGCTGATCTGGTAGGATCACTTGAGCATGGGAGGTTGAGACTGCAGTGAGCTGTGATCATGCCCCTGTAGTGAGACCCTGTCTCAAAAACTGGAAGAAAGAAAGAGAGAGAGAGAGAGAGAGAGAGAGAGAGGGAGAAAGGAGGGAGGGACGGAGGGAAGGAGGGAAGGAAGAAGGGAAGGAAGGATGGAAGTTAGAGTTTTTATTTTCTTTGAGAAAGCCTTTATTTCTTTTTACTTTTTCGAGGAAAAGATGTTGCTAGATAGAGTATCACAGGTTGTTGGTCTTGTTTTTCTTTCAACATTTTATGTATTCTATTCCACTTTCTTATTGTTTCATGAGTCCTAATGGGAAGCCCAATGCAATTCATATTCTTGCTCTGTAAATAAAGTGCTTTTCCCTCTGATTTGTTTCAAGATTTTTGCTTTATAATCTGAATATTCTCTAGATGTATGTTTCTTGACATTTGTACTGCGTGGTGTTCTCTGAGCTTCCTGGATCTGTAAAGTGTTTGTCTTCAATTAAAATAAAATTCTTGGTTTTATTATTATTTTAAATATTTTCCTACTCCATTATCTTTGTCTTTTCCTTTTGCTATTTCAGACATTTTTAATGTTTAAACTTTCTAAATTGTTTTAAAGCCCTTGGATATTCTGTTTCTTTTTATTATTTTTTTTAATTCTTTTTATCTCTGGTATTTTAATTTGGGGAGTTTCTATTGACATTTCTCAAACTTGTTAAGTCTTTGCTTAGCTTTGTCTAGTTTACTGTTGAGCCCATCAAGTCATTTTTTCCTTTCTGTTACAATATTTTAATTTTTACTCTTTCTTTTGATTCTTTCTTATAGTTGCCATTTCTCTGTTTACATTGACATCTGCTCTTGCATAATGTTTTTTTAGAGCCCTTAACATATTAATCATAGTTATTTTAAATTCCTTCTTTGATAACTGCAAAACCCAAGTCACATTTGAATCTTGTTGTGATGTTTGCTTTATTGCTTTAAACTGTTTCTCCTGCTTGTTGTGATACTTTGTAATTTTTTGTTATACATCAGACATGTGGCATTGGGTAACAGAATTGAAGTAAATAGGCCTTTAATTTGAGGATTTTTGCTCATTTGGCTAGAGATGGACTTTGTTTAGCATTTGCTCTACTTAAAGGTGCCAGAGGCTGTAAATTCTTTTAGTGTACTTTTTTGTTGTTGTTGTTGTCCATCTTCTTACTATTGGGCTTCTCTAAGTATTTCTCCTCAGAAAGAGTCTGTGTCTTACAGCTCTTTTACCTGAAATCCACTCTTATTACATTGGAACCTTGTTGTAATGGTAGTAATGTGGATAGGGGAAGTCTTCTATAATCTTATGATTGAATATGTCTTTTAGTGAGCTATATCTCTTGGCTATAATCTTTATGAGTGTTCTTGTGGTGATATAGCTTTTTTTTTTTTTTTTCTATTAGATGAATCAGGAAGGCTAGTGTTGGCTCAAGTGAGTGGAAATCCTTTCTTGAGATGGTGCAAGTTCTGGTAAAATCATTTCCTTTGACAAATAGGGCTTCCTTGTGGAGAAAAATCTGGGTGTAATTCAGAGTGGTTATTTTTCCCCTTTCCCTGCCAGAAGCCTATGGGGATTTTTCTTGTCTATGATATTCTGGTGGGTTTATGGACTAAAATATAAAAATGTAGGGGGAGACTTTCAAACTACAGCCTCCAAGAGTTTCTCACTCTCACTCTCAGCCTTCAGCAAATCACCAAAATTTCAATGTAAATGTTCCTTTGTGTGACTCTAACAGCTACTGCTCCAGGTAAGCAGGTGCTGTCTGTATCTCTCTGGATGTGCCTGAGTCCCCAGATTTCATGGTGGCAGTTTTTCTTGTATCTTCAGTTCTCTGATGGGTCCATGAAAAGTCACTGATACTGTGTTTGGCTCTTTAGTGTTGTTGTAAGGCCTGGAATTCAGCATCCAAGTTTTTTTTTTTTTTTTTTTTTTTTTTGTTGTTGTTGTTGTTTTTTTTTTTTAAACGTGTTACAGCTAAAACCTTATCAATCATTTTTAGTCACCATTCTGGTTGGTAGTTTAGAAGTTTCAATTTTGACTAATACGGCTGTCAGTTTCACTAATGACTAATGAACTTCAGTAATTTTCTGCATGCTGCTTGTCCTTTTAGATATTCTTTGTAGTGCAGTACCTCTTTAAGACTCTTTGCCCATGCTTAAAAAAGGGGTGTATTCTGTTATTTTTTCACTAATTTAGAAGTTCTTTATGTATTTTTTACATAAGTCCTTTGTAAATTGTACATATTATGTGTTACATGTTATAAATATCATTATCATGTATCACTCTGAAGATTACCATTTTCGTTTCATAATAGTGATTTTTGATTAATAGAGGTTCTTACTTTTAATGTAGTACAATTTATTAATCTCTTTCTAATTTTCATTTTATGTTTTTTGTATTATAAGAAAAGTTCTATAGTACCCAAATCATGAATATACTATTTAATGCTGCTTTCCAGAAGCTTATTTTACCTTTTACATTCTCATGTCCATGAACATTGGCCTATATGTAAGGAGCTGGGTAGGATTTAAGATTTTTTTCTTAATAAAAAACTAATTGACTTAGAATTCTATTAATGACAAAATTTTCTTTACAACAGTGCTATGCTCCACCACTGCTATTTAAAATTATTTATATTAGATACTTGATATAATCCAAATGCATCAGAGTATAGCAGTGAAGTGAATAAAGGTAGTGATTTTTGACACTTTATTATATTACTCTATTTTGTTACATTTGTATCTATAACACACTTATAATTAGCATAGCTTTATAATAAATATTGATATCTGATAGTGCCAATCTTCCAACATTGTTGTATTTCCAAATTTTCTTGGATTTTCATGACCTTTTTAAAATTTTTATTTCTTAAAAAAAAAAAAAGTAATCATTTAAGTTTACCCTCATACTCATGTTGCCCTTTATTCCTTCCTCTATGTCTTTCTTCTATTATTTTCTTCCTTTCAAAGACTCTCTGAAATTTCTTTTATTGTTGGTAGACTGCTGACGTAGTTTTTCTTTTTTGTTTTTCTGAAAATATTTTCATGTTTTCTTCATCTGCCTAAATATATTCTGAAGCCTGTGAGTGTGTGTGTGTGTGTGTGTGTGTGTGTGTTGTGTGTGTGTGTGTGTAAGAGAGAGAGACAGAGTCCAGAGTTTTGCTCTGTCGCCCAGGCTGGAGTGCAATGGTGTGATCTCGGCTAACTGCAACCTTCGCCTCCTGAGTTCAAGTGATTCTACTGCCTCAGCCTCCCAAGTAGCTGGGATTACAGGCACACACCACTATGCTCGACTAATTTTTGTATTTTTAGTAGAGACAGAGTTTCATCATGTTAGTCAGGCTGGTCTCGAACTCCTGATCTCAGGTGATCCGCCAACCTCAGCCTCCCAAAGTGCTAGGATTGCAGGCGTGAGCGACCTTGCCCGGCCCTGAAGCCTCTTTAATTGTTAAATGTACATTTGGCATTACCAGGTTCTCTGGGAGACACTGACATGTTGATAATCATGAAATACATCTCAATTTCTGAAAATACTCATTCTTCTGAAATCTATTTCTAATAATATGAAAATGGCCCCTCTAGCTTTTTTTTTTTTTTTTTGGAGTGATGTTTGAATAAGGTAGTTTTCCATTCCTTTACTATTTTACATTATTTGCATTTTTGAGTTTAAAGTGTCTTTTAGCAGACATATTGTTAGGTCTTGCTGTTTTATTGTGTTTGGTAATTTCTGCCTTTTAATTGCAGTGTTCAGACCAATTACAATTTATGCAATTATTGGGATGGTGGGTTTTAATTCTCCACTTTGTTATTTTTGTTCTATTTGTCCCCTACATGTTTGGTTCATTTTTCTCCTCTTTTCTTTGCCTTCTTTTAAAATAATTGAGTATTTTTATGATTATATTTTATTCCCTCTGTTGGATTATATACTTATACTTCTTCATTTTTTATGGTTTGCTTCAGTATTTATAAACTTTTACCTTATCAAAGCTTCCTTTAAATGATATTGTATCATATCATATATGGCAGCAGTCCCGAAACTTTTTGGTACCAGGGACCGGTTTCATGGAAGAGGATTTTTCCACTGATGAGAGGGAAGTGGTTTTGCAATGATTCAAGCACTTTACATTTATTCTGCACTTTATTTCTGTTATTACTACATCGTAATACATAATGAAATAATTATACAACTCCCATAATATAGAATTGCTAGGAGGCCCGAACTTGTTTTGCTGAAACTGGACAGGCCAATCTGGGAGTGATGGGAGACAGTGACAGATCATATGGCATTAGATTCATATAAAAGGCATGCCACCTAGATCCCTCATATACACAGTTCACAATAGGGTTCACACTCCTATGAGAATCTAATGCCACCAGTCATCTGACAGGACGTGGAGTTCAGGGGCTAATACAAATGGTAGAGAATAGCTATAAATAAAGCTGAAGCTTTGCTAGCTTGCCCACTGCTCACCTCCTGCTGTGTGACACAGAACAGGCTACTGACTGGCACCGGTCCATGCCCTGGGGTCGGGGACCCCTGATACATAGTACAGGAAGCTTACAATGGTTTAAGTCTATATTTTTGCTCCTGTCCTTTGGGCCATTGCTGTCTTATAGTTTACTTCTACATATGTTATACACTCTACAACATAGGGTTATTATTTTTATTTTAAACAGGCAATTACATTTTCAAGAGACTGACAACGGGCAAAATATTACCCACAAGATATTTACCATTTGTGTGACTTCGTTCTATCTAGTATCATTTTTCTTTTGCCTAAAAAAAGTTCTTTTAGCATTTCCAGCAGTATAAGTCCACAGGTGATGAATTTCTCATTTTTGTTTTTTAAAAAAGTAATTATTTTTCATTTTTAGAGTTTTTTAATACACTAATTTAATCTTTTTTCTGTCAGGACTTTAAAGATGTCTTTCAACTATCTTGTTTCTTACATAGTTTCTGAGAACAGCATACATCTAATGTAACTTATGCCTTTCTATATGTAGTGTGTGTGTTTTTCGAGCTGTATTTGAGTTTTTCTCTTTATCAGTTTTTTTTTTTTTTTTTTTTTTTTTTTTTCCCCAGAAAGTTCATTATACTATTGCTTGGTGTGGTTTTTAAGATTTCTTTGCTTGGGATTTGTTGAACATCTTGCATCTGTGGGGTTGTGATGTTTTTTAAATCATCTTTGGAAATTTTAGCCATTGTTGCTTCAAATTTCTTTCTTCATGTAGTTTTTTGTGTTTTTTTTTTTTTTTTTCCCCCTAGGATTCCAGTGACACTTATGTTAAACTGCTCTGGAGTCTCACAGGACACTGATGAACTATACCGTTTTTTTTTGTTTTTGTTTTTGTTTTTTTCTTCTTCACTTTTTGGTTCATTTCATTGTTATTTGTTGTTAGTATATTTGTGCTTTATTTTAGGCAGTTTCTGTCACTGTGTTTTGACATTCTTTAAACCTTTCTTCTACAGTGTCTACTCTGCTATGAATACCATCTTGTGTGTTTTTCATTTTGTATATTGCATTTCTTGTATCTCCAGGTGTTATTTGATATGTTTTGTATATATTTCATCTTCTTACTCATCATGATCATGTATTCCTCTAAAATTCTGATCATATGGTGCATCTTTAAAGCTATTTTAATATATTTGTTTGCTAATTCTATTATCTCTTTCTTTTCTGCATTTTCTTCTATTGATTGACTTTCTCTGATGTGGGTTAATATTTTCTCGCTTCTGTGCATTCCTGGTAATTTTAGCTGGATACCAGACATAATGAATTTTCAATTATAGGTTGTTACATTCAGGGGGACCCCAATGCAGATTTTGGGAACTTTCTCTGTGCATCTTCCTCCTCTCTGATATCTGCATCTCTCTGAACTCAGATCATTTTCCACCCAACCCAACCAAACTTCTAGGTTCTATTTGAGTCACTCTTTCCTGTGCTGTAATACAACCTAGAAACTGCCTCCACACAGAAAGTTGAAGCAGTTTTAGGGATAATCTCATCGCTACTCTTTTTTTAGCAATTAAAATTCTGTGCCAATTGTTGTCTCATGTTTGAAATATATAGTGCTTTTTTGTCTATTTTTTTCTAGTGGCTTAAAAAATGGGATGAGTATATCAGTCTCTTCAGCACAGGTAAAAGCAGAAATCTCTATTTTTACCTTAATTTTCAAAGTATATTTTGCTGAACATGGTATTAGAAATTCATAAATATTTCATTTAATCTCCTTGTTGTCTACTTTATGTTTTTTATTTGTTTTGTCTTTGCAGGAATATAACATTTTTTCCTATTGCTATTTGTGTTTTCTCTTTGTAGTTTTTCATTAGTTTATTTATTTATTTATTTTATTTTATTTTTATGATGCAGCACTATCTTCTGTACTTAATATTTGTGTCTCTTCCAAACTCACATGTTGAAACCCTAACCCCCAGTGTCATGATGTTTGGACTTGTGCCTTTTGGGAGGTAATTAAGGTTAGATGAGGTCTTGAGAGTGGGCCCTCGCAATGGAATTGGTGCCCTGTAAGAAAAGATACCAGAGAGCTTGCTCTGTCTCTCTTTCTAACACATGAAGCTATAGTGAGAAGGCAGCTGTCTACAAACCAGGAGAAGAGCCCTCACTGGAACTCAACTCTTCTGGCTCCCTGATCTTGGATTTCCAGCCTCCAGAACTGTGAGAAAATAAATGTATGTTGTATAAGCTGCTCCGTCTATGATATTTTATTATGTCAGCCCAAGCAGAGATATATTATTTATTGTGCTAGAGTTCGTAGACTTACTTGAATCTATTTCATGATACTTTCTAACAGCTTTAAGTGCTGTTCATTATATCTTTGAATATTGTTTTTTATCCATTATATGGAAGTTAATTCTTCTGCCACTTCAGTTACATGTATGACAGATTCATTCACCATGTTCCATTGATATTTACTTACCTTTTCTTTTTTTTTTTTTTTCTTTAATCCTTATTCCTCTAAAGTTTTATCTGGGTATCTGCTCCCCATTGTGTAAAGCCAAATATGGCATAAGTATTGTTTCCAGTTAAATGCAATTGAGAAGTAGTAGATGCAGGAAAGCCCTCTGCCTTTCCTCTACTTACATAAAAGAGGGATATAAATTTAAAAAGACAAAAGTTGTTCCATCTCCTCTCTCCTCCAGTGAGAAAAAGAGTAACCACTGAAGACAACTATAGACAATTATTTACCTGGAGATAGCACCAAAGGAATCTACATTAACATGCCTTACTAACTAGCCTTTATCTACTATTTATTTACTTTTCCGCGATTTTCTACCTCTAGAGACTCAAAGTCCTTTTTCTTTGACTTATCACTTTTCTAATAATTAACTTTTCTTTGTTTGAGATGCTATATAAGCTACGATTCCAGGACAACTTTTTCAGAGTAACGAATTCCTTGAGTACCTCCCATGTGTATGTATGTGAAATATACACATTAATATACTTCTGTTTGTTTTTCTCTTGTTAATGTGGAATTACAGAAGTCTGTTCCAACTAAGAACTTGAAAGGGTTGAGGAAAAATTATTTTTCTTCTATACTATTTTCTGACTTTCTAATTTTTCTTAAAAAATACCTAATTTCCTACAAAACTCATTTATTGAGTTCAAAATTTTAGTTCTGATAATTGATGTTTGAAGTTTCTAAATAAGTTATACTTTTCTTCTAGCATTCTAAATTGTGCCATTTGATTTATAGCTCATATTAAATTTATTTTAAAGACCATATCTGGTAAGTGGTAAGTCAAATATTTTATTGTCTTTTACATATTTTGCTATTATATCCATTACTTCTTTCTATGCAGTCAAATATTACCTTTTTATTTGACTGATTTATTTTTAAATTTTGTTCCAACTATAGGATATAAAAAATTATGGAAATAATTTCAGTATATGGATAATATTTTAGTAGGTTAGATCACGCAGAGGATTTACCTTTGCTTAGAAAGGGCAAGTAAGCTGGAGGCTGTTCACTTGAATCCAACTAGAATTTGAATGGATACAGACCTAAATGTCAGTCATTTTTGAGGGCTAGCCTATTTGTAATGCACACATGCCCTTTAGAGTAGCCCATTTTTATTGCAGTCGAGATTCTAGTATTTCTACAAAGGCTACTCTACCCGGAAAATCCCAAACTCCATTTACTGTTCTTCCAGACCTAAGGGACCCTCAAAATGTATGCTCTGCATCTTAGCCTCTCACTCACTTCTATTTCACTACAGAATTTTCATTTGTATCTAGGATTATGTGTGCTGTTCTTTTCTAATTTTAATTTTCCCATCATCTTTTTCTGGCTCTGCTAAGATAAACATAACGATTTTATAATGTTTAACTAGCTTTGCATTCCTGGGATAAATGTTTATTGGCTAGGTTATGCTTTTTAAAAATATTTTTTTGACTAGTTTTCTAATATTTTCATAAACAATTTGCATCTGAGTTAATGAGTGATTTTCCTGTAATTATCCTTTTTTTCTGTTCTCAAGGTTATGCTGCTTCATAAAATGCATTGGGGACTTTCCCCCTTTCTGATTTTTTTAGGAGTGTTGGCGTATAATTGAAATTATTTATTCTTTGAAAGCTTTCTGGAATTTGACACAGAAGACATCTGAGCCTGGAATTTTCATTGTGGAAGATGTGGTATTATAAATTCTACATCTTTGATGATTAAAGGACTATTCAGATTTTCCGTTGCCATTTAAACGAGTTTTGAGAGACGCTTTTTGTAGGAATGTATACATTAAAGCTAAATTTTAAAATGCATTATTTACTTATGCCTAATCAACTTTATTATTATTTTATGTCTGCATTTTCTGTGGTAGTGTTCTCTTTTTCATTCAGGATGGAATTCCTATTTGAGTCTTTTTTTTTTTTTTTCTTAATATTACCAGTGACTTATAAACTATTTGTTTATTTTGTCCTTTAAAGTTATCACTAATGGCATTGTTGATATTTTCTCTGGTATGTTTGTTTTCTATTCAATTAATTTCAGTTCTTATCGCTATTATTTCTTTCCTGTTACTCTCATAATTTATTTTAATGTGTTTTTTTCCTAACTACTTATGATGGATTTTCTTTTTCTACTAATTAATATTTGGTCTTATTCTTTAATACATATGTAAGGCTAATTTTGTTTTTCTTAAGGGCTGATTTAGTTGCAATACACATTATTGATATGTAGTATTTAGTAACCATTTAGTTTAAAATATATTCTTATTTATAAAAAAGGAATGTTTTTTAATCAGTGAATCATTTAGGAATGTTTCTTATCTTTTAACAGTTATGAGTAATTTAAAGCTTAATTCGTTTTGGTAGGGAGCCATGGTCTTTATTATTCCAGATTGAAACATGTTAAGACAATGCCTTATGAACTAGTTTACAGTCAAATTTTTAAATAAGCTTTTAGCATATGATATGACTGTCTTATAACTGTTGGGCATTATGCACTATACATTCAGCTATTAATTATGTGACTAAATCCTTTATATACTTAATGGCTTTTTTCTTTTTAGTCTATCAGTAACGGAGAAATATGTATTAAAATATCAAGATATTATTTTGGATTTATCTATTTCTCCTCATAATAGGACAGAATTTTACTCTATATACTTTGTCGCTATGCTATTTGGTGATTAAAGATGGTGTTGACTTAAGAGTTAAATATTTAACATTATGAACCCAAATTATCTGTATATATTTTTTTCCTTAATACTAACTTGATTACCTAGTGTTTTTTTAAAAAAAGTATTTTGGAAACCATTCCAGCTTTATTGAAATTATCGTTTTGATGCTCAGTATACTATGGATTATAAAATAAATGCATCAACAATAACCTGGAGGGCAAGGTGATAAAAGATCTGCTATATATAATTTTCTCTACAAATACAGATGATCAGTCAGCATCAGTAGGAGATTTGAGATATAGTTAGCCACCTGTCTCCTCAGCATAATGAATGTACTTGCTTCTAAGGAGTGACCAATTATGCCTGAAAATAAAGTAAAATTAATAGGCAGTAATAGGTAACAATTACTCAACTTTTTCCATGTGATGTATTTTGTCAAAGTAGACTGCCATTTATTTTCTTTAACTTTGTCTCAAATATTAACTCATTTCTGATATGGGAAGTAAAAATTTCAAGACTGAATAGTACTTAGGTTGATAGTTTTTGTCACAATCATGTCATTTAAAAAAATGTTTCCTGTTAACAGTATCACTGATTAACTGTGATCAGTTTTTTACTGATAAAAGTGTCTTTGATGATACTATGTTTCCATTAAGAGGATTATTTCATCTCAACTTTCAGGTAATACTGCTGCAAGAGATGAGATAATATCTATGATCTATGCTTTATTCAAAGATGAGACTATTCTGAAAATTGATGCTTGGTAAGACTTTGAATATCACTATGAACTAAGAAATAATTACTTCTCTATCTTTGAATATGAAACATCATATAAGCAATACAGTTCCTTTCTGTTGGCTATACAATATGGTTGAATAACAATTTATTATAGTTTTGCAGCAAACATGATTAATTTGAATGCTCTCCAAAATCATATGTAAAGCACACCAAGCACACAGGTTGGATATGAGTCAAAATGCACTCTGTGCACTCTGACATACCAAAGTCCTAGGTATAATAATGCATATGTATTCTGGTTTTGAAATAGTTCTTTTCCAGTAAAATTTCGTAATATTGTAACATTTGGAATTTTACTACAAAACTTTTTTTTATTTTCTCACCTCATCGTGTAATCTTTGTTGTCTCTAACGCTTAAATATTAATTCAAGAGACCCATAAGACCACTGACTCCTGGTAGGGCAATACTACAATTTATTGCCCAACTGGGACACTTTTAGCTGTAAAAATGTTAATCCAAAGAGCATGGTGGAGCCACAGTTATCAACTGGGACTCCCCCAAACATCACTATTATACACGATCATCCTGCTCCTAAGGAAAACAAATAGAACTAAATACACTGCCCGAGGATGGTCCCACGGATGAGAAACATGGATGAAGCACAAAAGCAGATCAGTAACTAACTACTTTCTAGTCAGAGACTTTCGCTAAGTTCCTATCCTGGATGTTCAGTTACTTTGGGGATTCATCCACTTGTATGTCCTAAATGTTCCTTAGATGCAATATATCTGAAATTAAGTTCATCTTTGAAAATCTACTCTCCTGTCTTTATATTCCATTGCCACGTACAGAAACAAGGGAGTTATTATAGATTCCTCCTCTCACCCACTTACATAATTATTCTTTCACCAACTTCGTAGATTTTATTCATTATTATCTTTCTTTATTCCACTGCCTTGGTTCTGCCCATATCAACTCATATTTAGAAATGTGACCCCCTCAAAATGATATTCTTGCCTACATTCTACCTATGTAACATTGTTGCCAGAGTTTTATATCCAACATGACAGTTTATTTAAGTAATGACCCTGATGAAAATAATATAATACCTCTAAAGAGTTGTCCAGAAATTTTACTCTTTACATTCTAGGATCTGCTACATTTATACATTACTATATGTCATCCATACCGCCATTTGACTATTTCTCCGTCTATGTATATGCTTTGTATTAATACTAAACTGATCATAATCTCTTTCTAACATATAATTATACCCTCTGTGCCTGAAAATACGATATTTTATTCTTATAATTTTATTTCTTCCTTTTTTGATCTAATTTCTACTGTATTTTAAAAATTAAGTTCAAATATTACCTTCTGTAAGACTTTTCTGATTCATTTAATGTACACTTGTATTTGTATTGCATGTTTTACTAGTTTTATCTTGGCTATTACTATACTTCATTCCAAGAGTTGCTCTATTTAGCTCTCTCCTCAACAGGACTGTAGCCTTCATAAGCAGGATAAGTGCATAAAGGAATATAGAAAAGCAAAGTGTGGGAAAAGTTCAAGATGAGCTTAGATGTGAGGGTACAGACATCAATAAGTTAAGGTACCTTTCTTGAGATGATTGTGGTCTAGTAGATAATATAAATCTGTATAGAGTTAATAATAAGAATATATGGTTCATGCTAGTCAGAAATTGTGGAAGACGCACTTTGAGTTCAGGAATTTTTCTAGAATCAGTTAAGCATTGCAGCATATATAAAAAAGCATAATCTGCTTCAAAATTGTGGGGTTTTCTTGTTCCACACTTGTTAATTGTGCAATGTGGCCATATGTTCTCAAGATGCACAATTATTGAAAACTTTAATTATAAATATTTAAATAGATATGTATGTAGGTATGTATATATACAAATATAGATATATGTTATGTATATTTATGCATGCTGTATATTCTAATTATGCACACACTCGTATGTTTGGTATATATACTGTATATTCTTATAAATGGGCTATAAATGTTTGGCACCTAAATAGGTTAAAATTTATGATTTAGAATATTTATTAAATGTTCAGGCTTCAGACACTTTTCAAAAGAAGACATTTATGCAGCCAATAGACACATGAAAAAATGCTCATCATCACTGGCCATCAGAGAAATGCAAATCAAAACCACAATGAGATACCATCTCACACCAGTTAGAATGGCAATCATGAAAAAGTCAGGAAACAACAGGTGCTGCAGAGGATGTGGAGAAATAGGAACACTTTTACACTGTTGGTGGGATTGTAAACTAGTTCAACCATTGTGAAAGACAGTGTGGCGATTCTTCAAGATCTAGAACTAGAAATACCATTTGACCTAGCCATCCCATTACTGGGTATATACCCAAAGGATTATAAATCATGCTGCTATAAAGACACATGCAAATCTATGTTTATTGTGGCACTATTCACAGTAGCAAAGACTTGGAATCAACCCAAATGTCCATCAATGATAGAATGGATTAAGAAAAGGTGGCACATATACACATGGAATACTATGCAGCCATAAAAAAGGATGAGTTCATGTCCTTTGTAGGGACATGGATGAAGCTAGAAACCATTATTCTGAGCAAAGTATTACAAGGACAGAAAACCAAACACTGCATGTTCTCACTTGTAGGTGGGAATTGAACAATGAGAACACTTGGACACAGGAAGGGGAACATCACACACCGCGGTCTGTGGTGCGGTGGGATAAGTGGGGAGGGATAGCATTAGAAGATATACCTAATGTAAATGATGAGTTATTGGGTGCAGCACACCAACATGGCACATATAGACATATGTAACAAACCTGCACGTTGTGCATATGTACCCTAGAACTTAAAGTATATGTATAAAAAAAATGTTCAGGCTTAAAACTCTGTCATTGGATTTGTATTTGTGTGCCTTAAGGATACTTTCTATCTTAGGAATGGGCATAACACAAATAATAGACAATTTTATTATTGTACACAAAATTAACTTAGTAATTACTTTCTAAAAATGCCAAATCAGTAAGTTTTTTCAAAAATAAAAAAATAAATTTTAAACACAAAATGTTCTTTATATTTTGTGAATTCAAAAATCTGAGTAATTCTTTGAATAAAAAAGTTTTTCTAATCACCTGTTAAAGATTGATATTACAATTTTATGAAAAACATCATTTTGCTTAATGATAATAGTCATGTGATTGTTGTAGAGAATGCACAAAATTATCAGGAAATATATATCTTTCATAAACTTATTATTCAAATATTACCCCTGTTAAAATGTTGCTGCCGTGTGTTTTAATAAGCTTAGTGCTTGTGAATACGCATGGCAGATAAGCAAATAGGTTGAAATTATATTTTATATAGTTTCAGGTTTTTAACATAAGTTAATTGTTCGCAACCATTTCCTCTATATTAGTCTTCCAAAATATGCTTTTAAAAAGCCTTGGTATGTATACCTTAACAAATGCATACTTCGCTGTATTTTTTATAGTTTTATGTTATGAATACTTTAGTGTATCACATAATTTTTGTTTGCCTCTTATTAGATTGGCAATTAGTTAGGCTCACCTTATTAGGCATTACTATATCAATGTATATTAATTCTACAAAACTACATATTATAGAATTCCATATGAATCTCTGATCTTATTGCTCTGTTTAACAACCTCACAAGCATGGCAACATTTTCGCCCATCTGATGGTTTCATTTCTTGTTTGGGTATGTTTACTAAACAGGCAATCCTAAATATTTTTTCAACTAGCTGTTGAAGATAAAAATTCTTTAGTATTTTTTCACATCTTCAGTCATTAAAGGTTTTAAATATTTTTCTAATTTTTGCTTATGAGTTTTTATTTCTATTGTTTATTCTCTTTGTATCCTTTACTTCTTTAAAAAATTAAATTATCTTTACATTGATTAGTAAGAATGTTTATCTTGTGTACTTTCTGCTCACATTTTCCTACATGGTTACTAATATTATTTCAAATACTTTTCAATCTGCCAAATATTAAATGTATATTAATCAATTGTAAAAATATTTTAGTGATTTTTAATATCTTATGCATAGAAAGTTTTTTTTCACAGTGAGATCAGATAGTCAACTGTGTTTCCCTAGCATTTTTCATGGCCTTTGAAATTATTTATTTATTTGGGAGTTAATTTTTCTGAATACTATGAAATAAGATACCCTAGCTGGTTTATTTTTATCAGTATTTAGATAGTTTTCCCAGTGCCATTTGTTTATGAATATATCACCTTCCTATTTTGTGGTGATTTTTAAAATTCTACACCTAAGTTTAGTCACTGGAATATATTTCTATTTATCAACTTGCCAAATCTTTTGATAGCATTGTTCTGTTTTAAATATGGATAGCTTTATAATATTACTTAATACCTGATTGGAAAGTGCTCTGTCCTTATTCTTTTTCTTTCTTTCTTAAAGTTTCTTAGCTAAATTACTTTTTTTTTCTCTACTTAAAATTTGGTAAATTTCCATCCAGAGAAAAAGTCTTGGATTTTACACATTTAAATGATATTATATAAAATAAAGCTTTTACGTATTTATGTATGTATGTATATGTGTATGCATATATTTATCTACCCATCTGTCCATCTGTCTGTTAATCTTTGAGAAAACTGACATCCCAGTGATATTATTTGTTCCATTCAGACTATTTCTTCATTTTAGTTTTTAAGTATTTATTACAAAAAGTCTCCGAAACATGTATCGCTTGTCAATTTTAATTTTTTTAATGTTTAGATTTCCTGTTTTTTAAATTTTGTTTTATTTTTAATT
Organism: Macaca mulatta; assembly: GCF_049350105.2. Taxonomy (NCBI): domain Eukaryota; kingdom Metazoa; phylum Chordata; class Mammalia; order Primates; family Cercopithecidae; genus Macaca; species Macaca mulatta. Next base: position 114,971,486 of record NC_133412.1, read on the forward strand.
GTCTTTCTTATTTTATTATTTAGGTTTTCATATCTTTATTGTTGATTATTAAAGTAGAACCAAAATATAAATACCCCATTATTTGCACACATGTTTTCCTCTTGGAACTCTCTCTATCCCTGCTTTAACTTAGACTTATTGCTCTCTAGACATGCTCCAAACCGTCATCCTGAGACCACCCTTAATTACTCACCTTGTTAGAACATGGAATCAACTTATTTCTTGGTCCATAGGATTTCTCATCACTTGAATTAATCATTTTATTGTAGCTGTCTTCAGATACTTTATGAGAAAATTTGGGGGAGTAAATCTTGTTGAGCTCTTCCAGATCTGAAAATATTCTTACTTAAATTTGTAATTTGGCCTACATGCATTGTTCCACTTTCTGTTAACATCAATGTTGCTGATTAGAATCCAAGATTTATGGTACGTGTCTTCTCTTTTTCCTCTCTAGAAAATTTAAGAACTTATGTTTGACTTATTTATTCATCCACTAAGTAGTTGCTGTGTGCTGGCTATAGTTCTATGTTATGTACTTAAAATTGAGCAGTGGGCAAAGTAGACAAAATTCCTGCTCCTACATATTTTACCATAGAGCTGGCAGAGAAAGACTAGCAATTTCCTAATGATTAGATCCATGAATGTATCTTTTTACATGCACTGTGTTAGACATTCAGTAAGCCCTTCCAGTCAGAAATAGTGTAATCTGAACCAACAGTAATTATCTTACACTAGTATGCAATGACTGAATTCACTTTATTTCCCTGAAACATTGTCTCATTAGAGGTAAAAGTTTTTACAGTAATCTTTTGCAACTTATGCCTTTTATCATGTTTTTGTTTGGTTCTAAAATTGGGACTCAGTTTCACTTCTCATGTAATCACACAGGATTTCTACTATTTTAACATTTTGACTTTATTCCATATACTCATTTTTGTCTCTGATCATTTATTATAGTGTTATATTAATTTACATCTCTGTAATATGTGTTTTAATCTTTCTGAGGCTATTCTAGTTGAGGTTTTCTTGTGGTGTGTATGCTCTTTTTTCATTTTACCTTTTATTATTCTTTTTTCTGTTTATTTTAACTTGCTCTCTGGTTTTCCTTAGATGACCTGGAAAACTTAGTTGTATGTCCAAACTTTAAAATAGAGTATAAATCCAACTGGGAGCACTGTGTACGATGAAGCTTACTGACTAGTGAGCTTAGCTCACGGGTAAGTACATAAATTGCTGGTTCCTGTACTGGGCCAAGGGATCACTAAACATCAGAATGTGGAGACCTTTTCTGTAGTGTACAAATAACCAAAAGTCTGCTCTAATTCTTCCAAGGGGGTTCATTATGATTGTTTTTTAGGAAAATCTTTTCCACTATTTGCCTGGGAGTTTGGAGGTTGAGTTGCTGCCAAGCATTCTGTGCACAGCAGCATGTGTGTATTGAGGGGGCTCACTGCTGATCCAAATACAAACTTAACAACTAACAGCGCTATTTTCTACTGCACATTTCACTTACCCTTTCCCTCCTGCTTAGTATTTCTAGGTACAGCTTCTTTTTCTGGTGTTCTGAAACATTGCTTGCTTCCATCTTCCAATACTATAACCCTTCTTCTACAAGTTCTACAAATCTGATTTGTAGACATTAGAACTCCTTTATCAACTTTTTTTCTTTCTCCTATTTGTTAATTTATTTTTCTGTTGATGGCTTCAGGCTGGTTTTCCTTATCGCTGCGGATACTTTTGTTTCTAAATTGATTTACTGTCAGTTATATGGTAGGGTGTGTGAGGCGATAAATGCCTTTGGTGGTGTTCCCTGTCTTTTGTAATTGGAAGTTGAGGAAGTGTGGCTCTTGCTGCTGTTTTTGCCATTGTTGTTTCATCACTTACAAATAATGGGTGATATTTAGTGTTTGAGTCCTAAAATTCCTCTTTGTACACAGTATAACTGATAAAATGGTATCTCAGGCTATGAGTTAGAACCAATGGAGGGGAAAGGAAAAGAAAGGGAAGGGAAAAGGAAAGGGGAAGGGGAAGGGAAAGGGAAAGGGAAAGGGAAAGAGAAAGGGAAAGGGGAAAGGGAAAAGGAAGGGAAGGAAAACTTTTTCAGTGAACAATTATTGGTAAGATATTGGACAAAGTATTTTATGTAATATGGATAACTCACCTGTTATATCATATATAATTGGCATCAGCTAATATTTATGAAGGACACTTCCAAAATTTGACACCTTATTGATATACGCTGTGGGTCACTTAAAATTTCAAGCTGCATCACATCCTATAATTATTTGTGTATTTGCCTTCATTTATCTTTAATTGGAGGTTTTTAAATGGCAGGACTTATGTTTGGTTGATATTGTTGTTTCTTAAAATACTGATCACAGATGAAACCAAAATAAATTATTGGCAAATGTCCTTAAGTTAAAGCTAATTACTGCAATGATATATTATTTTAGTTTATAATTCTGGACTCTACTTCAAGTATAAGTAAACTAAAATTGGCAAAAGTGAGAAATCTGTATTAACATGTAGGGTATCAGTACTTATACTTTAATTTTAGATAAATAATGAATTCTAATTTCTTACTATATTTTCTAATAATTCAATGAATATATTCAATAATTAAACAAACATATATAACAAATTTTATGTAACAAGTACATTATTAGACAGTAGAGATATAGGCAAAAAAAACCCATTACAACTTTATTTAATATGAATTTAGCTGTACTCTATCTAACTATGAGATACAAACTGAAGTCAACAATTCCTAACAAATGAAATAATATGTTTAAAAAAATTAAATGCAGCATACACGGCAAATCAGAGGAAAATATATACAATAAAAAAGTAAGTCTAAATTCTGTGTCTCCTAACTCATAAAAGATTCCCCTGGAGAAAAAGAGAACTGCAGTGCCTTTTCAAGGAAAATATAAAAATCACTAGTATTGTCTAAATGCTTTGAAGAGGCAAATTTGTCTTTTTAAAAAATACTAGCTAGAGAGGAGGGCTATGAAGAAAAAGATGTAAGCTTCACTTATGAATCAAATAAAAAGACTGGATATACATATACATTATTTGTACTTTTCAACAATCCTATGGCAAAATTAATGGCACACTCTTTTGTTTATATATAATAACAATATCATACTATATCTAACAATATCAGAGTTATATATATGTGTATATATATATTACATAATATACATGTGAAAATATTGGTAAAGGAGTAGAAAAAACCGATTTTGAAACCTGATATAATTTAAACTTAGTTTCCAGTACTTAGCAGTAAATGATGTGTAAATATGCACAAAAGTATTCAACCACTCCGTATCTGCGTATAAAAAATGGATTAACAATCCTCTCCAAAAAACTGTTATGAGGATTAAGTATATGTATGTTTGTAAAGCACTTAATCTGTGTATCCAACTAATGGTAGGGATGCAATTAATGTCAATTAAAATCTTACATATTTTTAAATTTTGTTCTTAATCTTTCATTCTGGAATTAGTATTCAAGAGTAATGTAGAACTTTTAGTCGTCATGCTTACCTATAACGAAACAAACTGCACATATCTTAGACAAAAGTCCTTGATCTTATACTTTAAGTGTTCTTTTCCAGTACCATTGACAGAGAGTTACTCCAGAGTAAAGATTTTCAGTGCTGCATCAGTGTTCTTCCATTTTTCTAGTTTTCTCCTACACCTGTTTACTTCTCTACAAGAAGGATCCTTGAGGAGCTTGAATCTCACAGCATGTGCTCATTAACCCAGACAGGGGGGCACTGAAGCACCATACAGAGTGTGTTGGAGATGGTAAATAGCTTTTTTTCTCTCCCTGCCAGCTTTGAGTGATTGGTAGGAACCGCACAAATTGCTCTTCTGAGAATGAAAGAATGCCTTAAAACCTGCAGGAGAAAAGCAGCATGTTTCACCGGGTGGGAGGAGCAACTCTCATCTTACTTGCCAGTTCCTTGACATCCCAAGTGGGTCTTAAGGTTAAGGTACCCCTGCCAAGGGGTGTTCACAAAAAACTGGGAGGGAGCTCAGTGAAGAGGCGGAAAGGGGAATGGACTCTGAATTCCCAGAATCTGGAAAGTGAGGAAGTCTTATGGTAGAGAAATTAGATGAGATGAAACAGGGTTAAGGTGGAAATATTTTGCGACTGATTTAATGCATCTTTCTGTCCCTTTTAAGTCGTCTCTCAGCAGTATTAAAATGGCAACAGTCAGCCTTAATGTTGTCAGAGAAAAACCAGAGCTGGACAAAAGTTAAAGCAATAAATATGGATTTTTACTTAGGGACTACTGCAATAGTGGAAAAGAAACCTAAGTATAGAAAAGGGCTCAAGTCAGAATACAGCAAAGACAAATGGGGATTTATAGCCAAGGAGCAGGTTGTCAGGGATGAGAGTTGGGAGATGGAAAATTACTAAGAGAAAACATCAGAGGCGGGGAGGATTCTAGCTAAACTGATTTGACAGGGTTCCTGCTGAAGGCAGGCCATGGTGATCACATATTAAGGGTAGGAGATGAGGAATACCATCAGGTATGGGGGTAAGGGATTCTTCCTAAACTGATTTAGCGGGATTCTTACTAAAACTAGGCAATGCAAAGAGGAACACAAAACCCAAATGTCGAGTTCTAGTTGAGAAAGGAGTTTAGAGGAGCTGGGAAATGTTTTGTCAAGGAAAGTCTATCACCATAGAATAATTTAATAGGCTAGGATAACATTTTCTTAGCCCAAAGTTTTGTGGTCTTTAAATTTTACATGCAAACTGAAAACTTTCTCTTCCAGTTAAGTGAAATTTAGGCTAAAATCATAGTAAGGATGACATTCATAGGCAGGTTTTTTTTTTCCTTTTCTGTAACTTTAGGCTCCAAAAATATCACTTACTCGGAGTTTAAATTGTTTAATAGAGTGTAGGAAGTGGGAAGAATATATCTAAGACGGTTGAAGAATTACTTGACAGTGAGATGGTGGCAGAAAACAGAAATGAAAGGGAATTGAATATTACTGAAGACAAATTGTAAGACCTTTTATTCAGCATAATCCTTTTCTGTGTATGTTCTGTGTATGTTCTTCTACAAGAAGGATCCTTGAGGAGCTTAAATGGAAAATAAACCTAAGAGTCTCTTGGGTCCTATTTAATAATGCAAGTTGCCTTAGTGCTGGTATCAAGTCAAAGTGAAGCTCTTGACCTATACCTCCCAAGACTAACAAACAAAATAGAGTACTATAAAGATGTTAGTGGTTTTCATGTATGTAATTATTTATGTGTAAAAATCAGATAAGTTAATAAATCATAGCAGGTATGAATTATCACCAGAACAAGTAATATATTTCAGCATTTGTCATTAAGATTATTTTGACAGCCAATGGATGTGCAGTTTTTATGTTTTATGTATATTCTTTTCCAAAACTACATACAGTAACTATAGTAATTGGTTTAAAAAAGCAAATTCAGCTTATTGAACAGTTCATTTATGTGCATATAGCTTTTTTTTTTTTTTTTTTTTTTGAGACAGGGTCACACTCTGTCACACAGGCTAGAAGATGGTGGTGTGATCATACCTCACTGCAGCCTCAAACTCCTGAGCTCAAACAATCCTTCCTTCTCAGCCTCCTGAGCAGCTAGAATTACAAGTGCACCCCTTTGTGCCAGGATAATTTTTTTTTTAATTTTGTAGAGATGGGTCCTCACTTTCTTGCCCTTGCTAATTTTGAACTCGAGTAATTTTCTTGCCTTGATCTCTCAAAATGATGGGATTATAAAGATGAGCCACCACACCTAGTTCAAATACACTTTTAGTTATGTTGTTGTTTTAGAATATTTTTTTATCATGATTTACTTATAACAGTAACTGGAACATAGCAAGTTCTCAAAATGTAACAACCCAGTGGATTTTTCTTTCTTGCTGCCCAGATAGAGCTGATTTATCAAGACAGAGGAAATGCAATGGATAAAGAGCTTTACACAGGTAGAGCCAGCTAAACAGAAAGCCAGAGTTCTTTTCGTTTATTTGTTTTTGTTTTGTTTGTTTGTTTTGAGACAGAGTCCCATTCTGTCACCCAGGCTGGAGTGCAGTGGCGTGATCTTGGCTCACTGTAACCTCTGCCTCCCAGGTTCAAGCGATTCTTGTGTCTCAGCCTTCTGAGTAGTTGGGATTACAGGTGCATGCCACCACACTTGACTAATTTTTGTATTTTTAGTAGAGATGGGGTTTCACCGTATTGGCCAGGGTGGTCTCGGACCCCTGACCTCAAGTGATCCGCCCAGAGTCCCTGAAAGTGCTGGGATTACAGTTGTGAACCACTGTGCCTGGCCCAGAGTTTTATTACTACTCAGATCAGCCTCCCTGAAAATTTGGAGACTAGGGTTTTTCAAAGATAGCTTGGCAGAAAGGAAGTTGTGTAGTGAATGAGTATTGATGATTGGTTGGGGATGCAATCATAGGGGTGTAGAAAATGGTCCTAGTGTGCCAAGTCCACTTCTGGGTAGGGCCCACAGGACAAGTTGGCAGATCTGGGTGGAGCCATTTGGTCATCAGAAATGCAAAAGCCTGAAAAAACATCTCAAAGGCCAATCTTAATTTCTACAATAATGATATTACCTTCAGGAGTAATTGGGGAAGTTGGAAATCTTGTGACCTCTGGAATAATGGCTGGTAATCATTTATGTCTACATCTTGGCAGAATTCAGCCTCCTCTCATCCTCCTAGCCTGGTGGTCTTTCATTAGTTTTACAAAGGTGGTTCAGTTTTGGGGAAGGACTATTATCATTTAAAGTATAAACTAAATTTTTCCTAAACTTAGCTTGGCCCAAGCCCTAGAAAGACTAAGGGAATTAAAGGCAAGTTGGAGGTTGGTTAGATCAGATCTCTTTTACTGTCACAATTTTCTCAGTTATAATTTTTGCAAAGGCAGTTTCAAAAACACATTTGTTAAATGAATAAATAATTGATTTATTCTCCTAATTTTTTTCTGCTTTTTAATTGCCTTATAATGTTCTGAACAGAAACTGATATTACCTCTAATACCAATAAATCTTCAGAATAGAAATGTGCATTTCCTTTTTTTAAAAAATGTCAGCTCACTAATTCTAGAAATTATCATTATATTAGCTATTACTTGTAAATATCTTTAGGCCATTAGTGATGGTAATGGTTTTACTGCAGAAGGAATGAGGATGAAAGATCAATGTGAATCAAGAAGCAGATGGAGGATAACATTACTAAAATTAGCTACACAAGAAAAGTAATAAATAGCATCTGTATTTTCAATTTAAATAAAAATGTGATTACTGCAAAATTATGTGCCTGCTTTGCTTTTGAAGCAAAGGTCTGGATGACAGCAAAGGTCTGAACATTTTTATCAGAAAAAAATATTGGCCAGATTGATTATCATGAAAGCGAAAAATATCAGGAATATTAGATGTTTATTTTTATATATTATAGAATAAAATATAGAAGAACAAATGTATCAGTTATGCAGATGTGGATAATTGCAAGTTCTCACAAAACTCCTCAGGGCATGCTTACATAGGTTTTATTTAAGGAGAGGATACGGTACAACAGGAGGAAGAAAATGAAGACAATTGTAGGAGCTGAGTGACTTCCTGGTGCAGCTCCTCAGGGCGGTTTTCTTTTTGGTTGTTGCACAGCAGACCTTTCTCCTCAGATTACGAATTATCAAGGTATGTATGAGGAATCTTGGTCACATGGACTCAGGCATAAGTTTTCAGTGGACTCTGCCCACGGGTCTTGCAGACAGACCTACAGATCTGCAGATGCAAGTTTCCCCCACAAAAGTCAAACTTGCAGTGCCAGTTTTATTTGCTGGCCCCTGGCAGCCGTCTCAAAATATGTCAAAGAAGTATATTTTGGGGTAAAGTATTTTTATTCCTTTCACTAGCTCATCTTGGGCTTACTTTGAGGGCCAGGATTAGACTTTGAGGAGTCTGAGAAATAAGCCTAATGATACTTCAGTTAAACTGCAAGATAACCTTTAACATTAACCTTGCTAAATTAGAGATGTACATATCTAGATCATTCTAGGTAACTTAGGATCCTCAGAAATTGACTGCCTTCATTGTGCTCAGCATTCAGGGAATACACACATATGAGCTATCTGTCCAGCCAAAGGCTTCATTGCTTTGTTAGGGAAAAGGGTTGAAAAACATAAAGTGAAAAATGTACTAGATGGATAGTCTATTGCTATTTTATTTTACTTTATCATTAGAGAAAAGGAAGTTTTATTTGCTAGAGTAAGCAGAATGATATTCCTAGAAGTGATAGCACTTAAGATAGATCTTGAGTAACTAAAAGCTTTGCTGTGATTACATGCGATAATAGTAAGCATTCTGAGTACCTTTAAATAATAAACCAGGGCCAAAGCCACCTTCTTTATGCTGGGAAAGTGAGCCCAGATGTTGGTGGAGGATGAAATTGGAACACAGTATGATTGAAATTTGGCTATGGATTAGGACTGGGGATTCATTTCACATTAAATAATATAAATAATTTTGTTAAAACCTGTTAGCCAAAATGACAACTGCATATGTTGTCAGAATGACAATATCCATACTTAAGTGTAATACATTTTTAATAAACAATAGTTCTAGAATTATCTTAGCCATTTGAAGAATATGGAAAACGTCTGATGAAAAGCTATTTCATACACATCTACTGAATCTATACCATGATATAGGCACTGAAACCTGAGTTAATGAGATCTGAATTCTCTTTGCAAGAAGATCCTGAGCATTATGTGTGAACGTTAGAAAGCACAGACCAGCCTGTCTGCTGGAAGGGGCAATGAAAATATTTTTGGTATATTTTTAGATTAATGTATACTAATGTGATGAAAAGGAAGTGTGATGATGAAAACTTTCTTTTCGTGTGACAAAAAGAACGTATAGGCAGCAGTGGGTTAATAAGAATTTTCCTTGCTACATAGATGTGAATGAAATTAGAAATTACCTTGAGCCCCCACCCCTTTTATTTTTAATAATTGGACTCCTATACTGGATAACTTTGGGTAGTTTGATATTGGAAATGTAAAAATGATTCTGAGGCTAATGCTATCAAAGTGAATAATTTTCACTGTGTTTATCTCCAGGACTCCTTGTAGTCTAGTCCTGACCATCAGTCAAAGTAAGACCAAGATGAGTTATTTGGTGATTTAAAATGTGCTGTTTAAAGTTTGATACCTTAAACAAAGTTACCCCCAGGATTAGCTTATCTATATATTTGCACTGTAGCATATTAAGACAGTGCCTGTGTCTTGAACCTGTATAATTCTATGTTATATTTTAAGAAGTAGAAAGAAAATGGAGCGGGGGAGGAAGAAGAGAAAGGAGAGAAAAGGAGGGAAGGAAGGAAAGAAGGAAGGAAGGAGGGAAGGAAGGAAGGAAGGAAGGAAAGAAGGAAGGAAGGAAAGAAGGAGGGAAGGAAGGGAAATAATCGAGGGAGGGAGGGAGGGAGGGAGAGAGGAAGGACCTATGAGATTAGTTCTGGAAACAGTATACCCAACTGTGGCCAGACAAGGAAGGGAGGGAGGGAGGAAGGGAGGAAGGAAGGAAGGAAGGAAGGAAGGAAGGAAGGAAGGAAGGAAGGAAGGAAGGAAGGAAGGAAGGAAATGAGGGAGGGAGGGAGGGAGGGAGGAAGGACCTATGAGATTAGTTCTGGAAATAGTATACCCAATTGTGGCCAGACAAGGAAGGAAGGAAGGAAGGAAGGAAGGAAGGAAATGAGGGAGGGAGGGAGGGAGGGAGGGAGGAAGGACCTATGAGATTAGTTCTGGAAATAGTATACCCAATTGTGGCCAGACAAGGAAGGAAGGAAGGAAGGAAGGAAGGAAGGAAGGAAGGGAAATAATCGAGGGAGGGACGGAGGGAGAGAGGGAGGGAGGGAGGGAGGGAGGACGAACGACCTATGAGATTAGTTCTGGAAATAGTATACCCAATTGTGGCCAGACAAGGAAGGAAGGGAAGGAGGGAGGAAGGGAGGAAGGAAGGGAGGGAGGGAGGGAGGAAGAAAATAATCGAGGGAGGGAGGAAGGACCTATGAGATTACTTTCAGCAATAGTGTACCCAATTGTGACCAGACCTAATAATCCTGACTAAAGCAGATGTAAAAACACTAAAACAAGATAAATCAAAAGAAGTAAAACTCCTTCTAATGTTTCAATAATGAATTAGATGTGTGTCATTTAACAAAATTCACTATTAGCATAAGCTAAATGTAAGATAACTTTCAGGCTTGACAGTCAATTGATTGCTTATTAGGTCAGGAAGAAATCCATACCAGCTCCTAATCACGACCCTGCATGGTGCATTTGATTATAGTATTGTCCCACAGTATAGGTTTCTAGGTACTTTGCTTGATCAGTTATTCATTCTAAAATACAAAGTCCTCTATTCATCTGGCATTGTAACTACCATCAGCTTTAGCAGAAATATGCCTGCTGTTGAACTGCAGTTATGCGAAGCAGGAGGACATTTCCTATCCTCAGATTATTCTTCCTTTATACTACAAAGTGCCACATGGCTATAGTTATCTGGATTTTTTACTATAACGAAACACAATTATTCTGTTTTAGAAAGTTGTGTTTTAAGTGGCTAATTCAACTAGGTAATGTCCATTAGTAGGAAAGTGATTAAACAATTATGAAATAGTCGTGAAGTGAATATAAAATGGAATAAAAATAACAGTCTAAGTGTGTTTTCATGAAAAGTGACTATAACAAATTAAGTTAAAAAAGCAGTTTAAAATAACATAGTTGATTATTTGTATTATATCTAAAATAGTAGACAGGAACCTTACTAAACTATCTTTTTTAAATTCTTAATGTAACATTGAAATATTGAGAGAGTGGCAAAAAATGATATAGGTATAGCAACCAATCATTACATTTTTCCAAGTGACAGAACTGTGATGTGACCTGAAAAAGTCTAATTTTATAAAACTCTTCAAAATTTTAATTAAAATATATTAGCCAAGTAAGGATGTTAAGGGTATTTATTAATTATCAACAATATTACAGCTGGATGGTAGCATTTTGTTTTATATTTACATTTGTTTAATATTTTAAATATATTTTTGTGTATTTTATATCATATTTATATATTTTATATTTAATATTTGTTTTTTAAATTATGGCAAACAAAAGAAATATATTTAAATATTAATCGAGAAAATGATAGCATACGGATTTATGGGAGATACACATACACACATTTATGTTTTTATTTAGTGTAAAAATACTATCTAAAAATACTGTACACTCCTGATTTGAGACCTTTCCAGATAAGAGGTAATGAATGTAAGAGGAATGAGAGGTAAGCATGTCAGAGAATTACTGACAATCTGTTTATTTAGGATCTAAGGGAAGCCAAATTTACCAAAACTATGACCAGAAAGTGTGGATAGCAGAATAAGTCGCCTCAAATCTATACTAATGTAAAAATCAACTTTCAAATACTATCAAATTTATCTTTAATAATAAAAAGTTAACATTGTAATTAGTGTTTTTAAAGCTGTGAAGTCACCGAGTTGATTGAACTTTATGACATAATTGTAGACCAATACACAGATTAACAGACATTCCATTGTAGTTTACTTCAGTGACGTTTATTATTCTAGAGAACTTAGAAAACCAAACCTAAGAAGTTCATCTCCACCAGTTTTTGCCTGAAGAGTTATGTAACGATAAATTACTGCCTCATTGAGATCCCCAAATTTTGTTAAATTTCCTGGCATACCAGGAAGACCATAGCTACTTATGAGGCTGGATGCTTGTTAAGACACAGAAGAGATGCCAGTTTTTTGCTCAGAGCTTTGTAGGCGTTAGTTTCATGTCTGTTCTAAAAGCCTTGGTGGTAATTGTGGGCTTATCATCCATAGTAAAATCAGAATTACCCTCAATATGACACCCAAGGTATTGTTGATTGTCTCATTTTTCTATCAGATGCAGATAAAATAGGAGAATAGTTTTTCATCGACCTATGCAATATTTACATGGCCATTAGAAAGAAAGATGCAGGTTAAAATTATTTTCCTAAATTCTTTTCCTAAATTCTAGAGTGAAAATGAAGTACTATTTTTTAAGTTTTTATTTTAGTTTTCAAAAGCATTATATTTATCATTAAGCGGTATTATGAAGAAAATAAGAATATTTCATCTCATTCTCATCAGAAAATAAAAGCAAAATTAAAATATCAATAACACACCCAAACAGCCTGCCAACCTTAATGCTGTCTTTTCTGTACTGTCCTTCTTAGTTGAAAACACGCTTTCTAGTGTGCAGCTAATAGAAAAGCCTTCAGGCAAGCATAAGGAAAAGCAGAAACTACATGTTGATGATAAGACTTAACGGTTGTGGTTATTTTTTATGAAAATAAAAATGATATCTGGGTAAAGAACAATAAAGCCATCTATTAGATTAAAATACAGAATTATATCATAAGGATTTTATTGGTATTTTTCCTGAGGATGAGCATCATATGGACAGTAAGGGCTTAATAATAAAAAGATAAATTACTCAATTTTAAAATGTGCAAATAATCTGAACAGACATTTCTCCAAAGAAGGTATAAAAATAGTCAATAAGCATATGAAATGACATTCAAAATTATTAGCCATTAGAGACATGCAAATAAAACAGCACTTCACATCCACTAAGATGGTTACAATAAAAAAGATAGATAATAACAAGCGTTAATAAGCATGTGGAGAAATTAGGATTCTCATATATTGCTGATAGGAGTGTAAAATATTGCAGCTACTTTGGATAACAGTTGGTAGTTTCCCAAACTCTTAAATATATGGCTAGATACGACACAGCAATCCTTGCCTTGGGTATACATACTCAAGAGAGGTGAACACATATATCCACATGAATACTTGTACACAATTGTTTATAGCAGCACAATTCATAATAGCCAAAAAATGGAAACAACCCAGGGAACTATCAACTGAGAAATCCATAAATAAATATGGTATATACACACAATGAACTATTGTTCATTAATAAAAAAGAATGAAGTGATGATATGTACTACAAAGTGCATGAATCCTCATCACACTAAGTGAAAGAAGCCAGTCAGAGAGACTCCATATTGTAAGATTCCATTTGTATGAAATGTCCAGAATAGAAAAATCTGCAGAGAAAAAAGAACTAGTGCTTACTTAGGACCTGGTGGGTCAGGTGGAAGGGCTTGGGAGAAGTAGGGAGTGAGTGCTGATGGACTAGGGGTTTCATTTTTGAGATGATGAAAATATTCAACAATCGATTGTGGTGGTTATTGTACAACTGCATTAACACATTAGAACGCTTTGAATTATATACTTTAAAAGGGTAAATTGTATGGTTATTTATTTTTATTTCAATAAATCTATCTAAAATAATTACAGAAATAAAGATGGAGTATAAGATAATTCAAAGTAATTCTTTGTAGCATAACATCTTTTAAAAAGTCAGCAGAAAGCACGAAAAGTTATTCTGGTGAATGTGGAATATCTACTATCTAGGACATTACACAGAAGATAACCTTATTATAAACTAATTAAATACTCTGAATCAATTTTTCATTTAACAGAGATAAAACTGAGTTCTTACACAAATCCACATGTACTTGTATGTACTCCAAAATGATATCAGAGAAATAATACACAGATTGTTTTAAAACAAAATGATCAAAACAGGTCTTCATTTTTTACAGAATTTGGATTTATTTTATATTAAAATGATTTTTAACTAGGAATTTCTGTGGGTTTTTTAAAGGCTAGCATCTTAATAATATTATAATTTTAGTTCTCTTGTTTCCTGGGAATTGTGATAAACTAATCAGAACAGAGCTCCTTTATTTCAAGACATTCATTTTTAATTTCTTAGTACCTTCTGAGGGTAAGAAAATGTTTATACTTGGACAATGATGAACACAGATTATTCTATTATATATACAAAGGCACACAGAAAACTTGCAGTTTTATTTTTATAACTTCAGCCACATGTCAGAAGTAGAAATATATATATATATGTGTGTGTATATATATATATATATATATATATATAATCGAGTCAAAATTCAAAAAGATCTGTTTGACAGAGATTGTTTGTAATTAAAATTTTGTATTTTTCTTTGCTTGAACAAAATGATTTTAAAACAATAAAATTTGTTAAGTAAAATTAATATAATGAAACAATTTTTTAAATGATTGCCTTCTGAGCAATATTTTATTAGTATAGATCAAAATTATTTCAAGAGAGAACAAGGCAGTGTACGTAATGATGGAAAATTTCATGAAGATGGTTATATTGTGCTAGATCTAGGAATGGGGTGTCGATTTGAAGAAGTAATCACATTCCAGACTAGAGAAAGGACATATGCAGATACCTTTTAACTGAGGAAGATAAGTAAAAGATACTAACTGCATAGAAAATATATGTTGAAAGTGATGAGAAATAGATAGGAAAGTTGTTTCCCACCCTTTGAAATAGTTGTATTTCTAATACTGATATGCAGAGATAATTTGAAGATGACTCTGAATACTAAACTACATTTTTAATTGTCCACTCAAATCTGTTTTCAACTAACTACAGAGAACAATTACATTAACAATTTCATCCCTTCGATTTTTCTTTTTATTACAGTTTAAGTTCTGGGATACATGTGTAGAATGTACAGGTTTGTCACATAGGTATACATGTGCCATGATGATATACTGCAACCATCAACCTGTCATCTACGTTAGGTATTTCTCCTAATGCTATCTCTCCCCTTTCCCCCAATGCCCTGTGGCCCCTGTGTGTGATGTTCCCCTCCCTGTGCCTATATATTCTCATTGTTCAACTCCCATTTATGAGTGAGAACAAGTGGTGTTTGGTTTTCTGTTCCTGTGTTAATTTGCTTAGAACAATGGTTTCCAGCTCCATCCATGTCCCTGCAAAGGACATGAACTCATTCTCTTTTTATGGCTGCATAGTATTCCATGGTGTATATGTGCCACATTTTCTTTATCTGGTCTATCACTGATGGATATTTGGGTTGGTTCCAAGGCCTTACTATTGTGTATAGTGACACAACAAATATACGTGTGCATGTGTCTTTACAGTAGAATGATTTATAACCCTTTGGCTATATACCCAGTAATGGGATTGCTGGGTCAAATGGTATTTCTAATTCTAGATCCTTGAGGAATTGCTACACTGTCTTCCACAATGGTTGAACTAATTTACACCCCCACCAACCATGTAAAAGCATTCCTATGTCCCCACATCCCCTCCAGCATCTGTTGCCTCCTGACATTTTAATGATTGCTATTCTAGCTGGCAATCTCATTGTGGTTTTGATTTGCATTTCTCTGATGACCAGTGATGATGAGCTTTTTTTCGTATGCTTGTTGGCCACATAAATGTCTTCTTCTGAAAAATGTTCATATCCTCTGCCCACTTTTTGATGGGGTTGTTTTTTTTTTTCTTGTAGATATGTTTAAGTTCTTTGAGATTCTGGATATCAGCCCTTTGTCAGATGGACAGATTGCAAAAATGTTCTCCCATTCTATAGGTTGCCTGTTCACTCTGATGATAGTTTACTTTGCTGTGCAGAAGTTCTTCAGTTTAATTAGATCCCATTTTTCAATTTTGGCTTTTGTTGAAATTGCGTTTGGTGTTTTAGTCATGAGTTACTTGCTTATGCCTATGTCCTGAATGGTACTGGATTTAGGAAGCCAGTGTTTAGAGCAAATTTTCTAATCCTTTCTTATTATGACCTTATTATTCTGGTCTAAAAGGAGCTACAGTTCACTATAAAAGGTCTTTCTGCTGGCAATCAACAAGTACTAATTGAACAATAGGTTTTAATTAAATGGTATGAAAGATCAACTGAGTAAAGAACATAATTCTTTCCCTAAAATAGCTTGTAATGCTTTTAGGGGCATAATAAAAGCACAGAGGAGACCCTGTATAAAGATATTTACAGAACCTTCCTAAATGATTAATGTTGTTGGGCAACCTAGATGCACTCAAGGAATTCAGCAACGAGGGAATAAATCAATGGGGACTCAGATAGACTAGGAAAGAAACCCTACTATGTACCACATACTGACTGAGCTTCATGTTTGCCTGTTTTACAAAATGGAATATGTTAACAATCTTAGGAGCCAAAGTTTTCCTGTTTCTCAGATGATTAAATCAACACTCAGAATCAATATTGCTCAAGTATGGTGTGGCAAAACCTTCAGAAATTTGGTCTTCTAACTCTCCATTCCTAGCTGTCTTACTTTGCTTAAGTTTCTTCAAAACTTAAAAACTATGAGAATCTAATAGTTTGTGATCTGGAATTTGCAGTAGCGGTGGGATTTTAGCAGAGAGGAGAATGTAGCAAAGAGGGCATTTCAACAACCTGAAGTTGACGTTTGAATCAGAAGTGTTCTTTTTCATTCTATAAAGGAGAAAAATTGGTGCTATGTTTCCCTAGGTTTGAGTTTTTAATGTAGCCTGTAATTTATTTTGCCAAATAATCCAAGAGGAAAGATACAGTCTTTCTTTTCATCCCCAGATTATTAGAAACTTCAACTTTAGTCCTAAATATCACCACACATTAAATATAACATGGCAATATAGACTTGGAGTACATGAATCTAATATCCTTTACTGTGCTCATTCAGAGCTCAAACTTTAGAGTCTTGCCTAGTCGGATACTCATCTTATTCCTTCTAAGTGGACAGACCATAGACTATTTAATACTAGGCTCCTCCTTGTATCTTGGAAATCCTTCTGCCTTAGGTGAATTTGAGGGAAGCAAATAAAGCAGTATTCAATAAACTCTATGTATTATTTTGGTATTCATGACAACCCCAGGAGGGAAGTTTTATTATTTTTATTCCATTTTGCAAATGAAAAAAAAAACTGAGTTATTAGTCACTGTACAAATACTTCTTGTGTCTTAACTGCTATATCTAATTCTTAACCTTAGCCACGTTATATGATCCAACATAGAGAATGGTAAGCTGTGGTCCTCTAAGATGGGCAGAAATATAGCAGGTGCTTTGATTCCTGTGTACCGTATTTACAAAGATTGGTAGTACCCAGTTTTCTCCTTAATTTCTTGACATAGAGAGTTTGAATTTATGTCTTAAACTCATATTCTGTAAAAAGAAGCATCAGTTTATTTTACTACTGTACTGTTGGCCCTATTTCTTGAGTATTAGTCCTGGCCTGGTCTTGTTAGGTTAAGAGAATCTTTGTCTTCCTGGGCCTGTCTTTGCAATTTGTGCCTCTAATTACTGCTCCCCCTTACTTTGTATTTTGTCACAACTAACCTACAGAAATGCCATATTCAGTCAACATCAAAACATGTCTTTTTCATTGTAGGGTGTGTATTAGACAAATGGACAAATTGGACAGCATCTATAGTGTTGGGTGGTGGGTAGTGAATCTAATAGTTGGGACATTTACTGTGAAACACTTCTGAGATGGAATAACATTTAAGCTTTGATATGAAAAAAGAGAAAGAATATTGATGGTTAAGAGAGGGCAGAAGAGCATTTCAGATTAGAAGAACAGCATGGAAAAACATCCATGGTAAAAAGCACGGACAGCACTTGAAGAACTAAAAAATAGTCTATTCCAGTAATAACAAAGTAGTCTACAGATGTCCATTAAATCCAGTTGATTAATGGTGTTGTTGAGTTCAACTAGGTCCTTACTGATTTTCTGCCTTCTGGATCTGTTTCTTTCTGATAAACAGGTGTTGAAGTCTCCAACTATAATAATGAATAATATATTTCTCCTTGTCATCCTATCAGTTTTTGTTTCTGCAAAACAGACGCTCTGTTTTCAGGCACATGCAAGTTAATGATTGTTATATTGTTCATGGAGAATTTACCCTTTATTATTGTATAATACCCCTCTTTATATGTAATTAATATCTTTGGTCTGAAGTTTACTCTCTGAAATTAATATAGCTGTTCTTGCTTTCTTTGGATTAATACTAACATGATGTAAGGTGTAATACTAACATGATGTATGGGTCTCCACTCATTTACTTTTAATTTTTACCTGGTTTTGTATTTAAAGTGAGTTTCTTGTCTGGACGTGGTGGCTCACATCTATAATCCCAGTGTTTTGGGAGGCTGAGGCAGGAGGATCACTTGAAATAAGGAGTTTGAGACCGGTTTGGGCAGCATAGCGAGACTTTGTCTCCAGAAAAAATAAAAATAATTAGCCAGGTGTGGTGATGCATGCCTGTGGCCCCAGCTACTCTGGAGGCTGATGTGGGAGGATCGCTTGAATGCAAGAGATCAAAGCTGCACTCCAGCCTGAGTGCCACTGAATGCCACTGCACTCCAGCCTGGGTGACCGAGTGAGACCTTGTCTCATAAAAATAAATAAATAAATACATAATAAATAAATACATAAAATGAAGAGGATGTCTTGTAGACAAGATGTAATTGGATCTTGTTTCTTGATCCACTTTGTTAATTTCTGTTTTCTAATGGTTACATGTAGACCATTGATGTTCAGTGTGAGTATCGTTATACTTGGATTACTATCAGATTTGTTAGTGTTTTCTATTTGTTGCCCTTTTTAGTTATACTTTTTTATTTTCATTTTTTAGAGTTTTCTCTAGAGTTTGCGGTATACTTTTACAACTAATGCAAGCTGGTGTAGCGTTTCACAGAACACTGTATCCACTTCACAAGGAGTGAGTTTTATATTTTAATTTTCACCCCCTTCTCTCTTCCCTCCCTCCTTCTCCCCCATGCTCCTCTTCCTCCTCTCCTCCCTTTACTGTATTTTCTCCCTTTGTAAGTTCTTTATAATGATAAAATAATTCTAATTCTTTTCTCCTGTTCCTTACGTCATTGCTGTCATTCATTTCACATATATATATATATATGCATAGAATATTGAACAGATTTTTGCTATTATTATTTTTTAAAGTTATCTGTTAGATCAATTAAGAATAAGAAAAATTAAAAATTTTATTTTATCTTCTGTGCTGTTTCCTTCTTCATGGAGATGTGCGTTTCTGACCTCTATTATTTTCTTTTTCTCTAAAGAACTTATTTTTTAATGTTTCTTTTATAGAAAGTCAGTCTACTGGCAACAAATTTTCTCAATGTTTGTTTGTCTGAGGAAGTCCTTATTTCTGCTTCATTTTTGAAGGATTATTTAATAGCGTACGGTATTCTATTTTTTTCTTTCTCTGTCAATACTATACATATTTCTCTTTAATTTCTTCTTGTTTGCATGATTTCTGAGAAGCTAAATGTAATTTCTTATCTTTCCTCTTCTAGAGGTAAGATGTTTTTTATCCTCTGGTATTTTCCAAACGTTGTCTCTTTTTAAAATTTTCTGTAGCTTGAAAATGATATACCTAAGTATAGTGGTTTTGACATATGTACTGCTTGATTTTTTCTGAGCTTCCTGGATCTGTGATTTGGTGTCTAAACATAATTTGGGAAAAATCTCAGTCATTATGGCTTCAAGTATTTACTATCTTTCTTTCTTTCTTTTATTGTTTTTCTAGAATTCCTATGACACGTGTTATACCGTTTGTAATTATTTCTCATTTTGGGGTTATTTTGTTCTTTTTAAAAGTATTATTTTTCTCTAAGCTTTGTAATGTGGGAAGTTTTTTTTTTTTTTTCTTTTTTTTTTGAGATAACCTCAAGCTCAGATTCTTTCCTCCGCTGTGCCTAGTCTATGGGTAAGCCCATGAAGGTAATTATTTATTTCTGTTACAATGTTTTGAATCTCTAGCATTTATGGCATTTATGTTTGTTTCTTTATTAAACTTTTTATATCTCTGCTTACATTATCTCTGTTCTTGCATGTTGCCTGTCCATTAGAGCTCTGAACATCTTAATCATAGTTGTTTTAATTTCCCAGCCTGAGAATTCCAACATGCCTGGCATTTGAATGGTATTCTGCTGCTTGCTCTGACTCTTCATAGGTATTTTTTTTCTTCCTTTTTAGTTAGCTTTGTACTTTGTGCTTGATAACTGGACATGATGTGCTAGGTAGATAGAACTGCTATGAATAGACTGTTAGTGACATGATGGTAGAGGATGGGGTAGAGAAGCATTCTATAATCTTAGGAGAAGAACTGTCTTTTGCGAGCTTGGACCCCTGAACTGAGAGCTTCTCACATGCTTCTTAGTTCATTTCCGCAACTCTATAGGACAGGATGACTAGAGGGGTCTGCAGTTGGGTATTTCTCTTCCTCCAGGTCACTTAGATGCTGATGAAACTTAGAGGTTAGGATTTGGCTAAATTCCCTCTTCTGAGAGAAGACCTTATTAGAAGAGCCAAATGCTCTGACACATTTCAGAATGTTTATTTTCATCCTTCTTCTGCTGGAAGCACTGAGCGTTTTCTCCAGTGTTTGCTATGAGAACTTAGATGAACTCCTGGAGGTAAAATACAAAAGAGTGAGGACCCCTGATGTCTAGGTCTCTTTGGAGTTTTTAACTCTCAAACTTCGTGCTGAGCCTCCAGCAATTTATCAATCATAGCTCAGGTTTTCCTCTCTAGTTAGTGGTTCCTTCTGAGGTTTGCAGGCTTGGGTTTCTGCTCTAGCAAGCTGTGATTCTCTGCATCCCATCATGAAACCAGAAATTCAATGCCATTTTGATTCTAAATCCTTTTCTATGACTTAATTTTCCTCTATGTATTCTAGAATATTCACATATACTTTATTTCCTTTAATTCTGGAAATGTTAAATTATTACTTATATACTTATTTGTTTCAAAAAATCATGCTAACTGAATATTAATTCTCTGGGTCTTAGCCTTTTACTTTTTTATTCTTCCCTTCCTGTTTAGCATTCATTGCCATTTCGTTCTACTTCCTGGATGAGATACTTAACTGTATCTTCAACTCTTCTTTTAATTTTATCTATTGTAATTCATGGCATTATTTTTTCCAGTTTGTTTTTTATATAGATTTCAATTTTTGATTTGTGAATCAATTTAAACAGGGAACAAAGTTCTTAATTATATTGGCTTTTAATGGGGGACTAAAATATCTCACTATTTTATGTAGAGACCATTAACCAAACTTTATTTAGATTTAGTAACTAAATATATCATTTACATATACATATGGAATATATATACACATTCCATTTACATTCCTTTCTTTCAAGTGATATATGCCATCACATTTCCAATATTTCTTAAGTTGCATGTGGGCTAATTAGCTATATTCTTGTGATCTTTCAAGTGTGCTCTGGCTACTTCTCTTGTTTCAACTGTAACTAGTATGTTGGAATATCTTTTGTTATCTCTCCAAATATTTTTGTCTTTTTGTGTTAATTCTTTATTTCATCTCTTTACCATAATTTAAAAAAACAGATTTGTGGGCACACTGCAGTTTTGTTACATGGATATATTGCAAAGTGGTGAAGTTTGGTCTTTTAGTGTATCCATCACCTGAATAGTGTACACTGTACTCAGTAGATAATTTCTCATCCCTCATGCCCCTCCTAAACCTCCCACGTTTTTAAGTGTGCAGTATCTATTATTCCACTCTGTATGTCCATGAGCACACATTGTTTAGCTCCCACTTATAAGTGAGAATATGTGGTATTTGGCTGTGTTTTTTATTTATTTTACTTAGGATAGTAGCCTCCAGTTCTGTCCATATTGCTGCAAAAGGCTTGATTTTATTCTTTTGTATATCCCATCATATAAATGCATCACATTTTAATCAAATTATTCATTGGTGGACACTTAGTTTGACTTTGCTATAGTAAATAGTGCTGTGATAAACATATGAGTGCACATGTCACTTTTATATGATTATTTATTTTCCTTTGGGTATATATCCAGTAGTAGGATTGTTGGATCAAATGGTAGTTCAATTTTTAGTTGTTCGAGAATCCTTTGTATTGTTTTCCTTAGAGGTTGTACTAATTTGTCTAACCAATAATGTTTAAGTGTTCCCTTTACATTCATATTAACATCTGTTGATTTTGATTTTTTAATAATAACCATTCTGATTCATGTAAGATGTTTTCTCATTTTGGTTTTAATTTGCATTTTCTCTGATGACTAGTGTATTAGTCTGTTCTCGCATTGCTATAAAGAAATACCCAAGACTGGATAATTTTTAAAGAAAAGAGATTTAATTGGTCACAGTTCTGCAGACTGTCAAGGAAGCATGGCATCATCTTCTGGGGAGGACTCAGGGAGCTTTTACTCATGACAGAAGGCAAAGTGAGAGCAGGCATCTCATGGCCAGAGCAGGTGGAAGAGACAGAGAGAGGTGAGGTGCCACACACTTTTAAACAACCACATCTCATGAGAACTCATTATTGTCACGAGAGTGCCAAGGACGATGATGTTAAACCAGGGGAAACCACCTTCATGATCCAATCACCATCCACCAGGCCCCTCCTCCAACATTAGGGATTACAATGCTACATGAGATTTGGTTGGAGACACAGATCTGAACCATATTAACTATTGATGCTGAGCCTTTTTTCATATGTTCATTGGCCACATGTATGTCTGCTATTGAAAAATGTCCACTTTTGATAGGGTTATTTTCTTTTTTTATTTTTCATGCTGATTTATTTGGCATTATTTTAGATGCTGGAAATTAGTCCTTTGTTGAATGCATAGTTTGCAAATGTGTTCTCCCATTCTGTAGGTTGTTTGATACTCTGTTGATTATGTCTTGTGCTGTGCAGAAAATTTTTTGTTTAACTAAGACCCATTTGTCTATTTTTGTTTTTGTTGCATTTGCTTTTGGGGTCTTAGTCATAAATTATTTTCCTAGGCCAAACCCCAGAGTTTTTTTTCTAGGTTTTCTTCTAGGATTTTTATAGTTACAGGTCTTATATGTAAATATTTAATCTATCTTTAATTAAATTTTAAATATGGTGAGAGACATGGATCCAGTTTTATTCTTCTGCATGTGGCTATCCTATTATCTAGCACCATTTATTGAATAGATTCCTATTCCCGTGGTACATTTGTGTTGACTTTAATGATAACCAGTTAGTTGTAGATATTGGCTTTATTTCTGAGTTCCCTATTCTGTGCTACTGATCCATGTGTCTATTTTATAACAGTACCATACTGTTTTGATTACTGTAGTCTATAGTATAGTTTGAAGTTAGATAACATGATGCCCCCAGCTTTACTCTTTTTGCTTATAATTGCTTTGGCTATTTAGGCTCTTTTTGGTTCCTTGTGAATGTTTGTTTTTTGTTTTTTGTTTGTTTTTAATTCTGTGAGCATTCATATTGGTCATTTCAGAGGAATTTCATTGGATCTGTAGGTTGCTTTGGGCAGTACATTTATCTTAACAATATTGATTCTTCCATTCCATGATCATGGAATGCTTTTTGAGTTGTTTGTGTCATCTCCAATTTCTTTTACTAGTGTTTTATAGTTTTAATTGTACAGATCTTCATCTCCTGGGTTAAATATATCCTGAGATATTTTATTTTTTGTAGCTATTATAAACAGAATTGAGTTATTGATTTAGTTGTCAGTTTGATTGTCATTGGTGTATAGACATGCTATTGAGTTTTGTATGTTGCTTTGCATTATAAAACTTAATTAAGTCAATTTTCAAATGTTGAAGTCTTTGAGAAGAATATTTAGGGGTTTCAAGGTATACAATTATATCATCAACAAGTAGAGACAAATTGAGCTCCTCCTTTCTAGTTTGGATGTTTTCATTTTTTTCTTGCCTGATTGTTCTTGCTAGGTTTTCCAATACAGTGTAAAATATGAATTGTAAATGTAAAGTATGAAAGCGAGCATCTTTGTCTTATTCCAGTTCTTAGAGGGAATGCTTTCAACTTTTCCCTGTTCAGTATGATATAGGCTGTGATTTGTCATATATGGCTTTTATTATTTTGAAGTATGTTTCTTCCATGCCTAGTTTGTTCAAAGTGTGTTTTTTTGTTTGTTTGTTTTTGTAATCAGGAAGGGGTACTAAATTTAATTGAATATATATTTTTTTGCATCTATTGAAATGATTACATGAAACTTGTTTTTAATTATGTTTATGTGTTGAATCACATTTATTTATTTACACATATTGAATTATCCTGGAGTAAAACCCACTTGATCATAATGTAATAGCTTTTGATATGCTGTTCGATTTGGTTTTCTAGTATTTTGTTCAGAAATATTGTGTCTATGTTCATCATGGACACCAGCCTGTAGTATTTTATTTTTGTGTTGTCATCGACTGGCTTTAGTATAAAGATGATATGTGCTTTGTAGAATGAGTTATGGAGGATTTCCTCTTTCTTGATTTTTTGAAACAGTTTCAGTAGGATTTGTACCAGTTCTTTGTACACCTGCAGAAATTGGCTGTGAATCCATGTGTTCCTGGACATTATATTGGGGGTGGGATATATTTTTTTAAATTACTGATTCCTTCTTACTACTCATTATTTGTCTATTCAATATTTCTATTTCTTTCTGGTTCAGTTCTGGGAGATTGGATGTTTCCAGGAATTTATCAGTTTCCTCTAGGTTTTCTTGTTTGTGCATGTAGAGATGCTCATAGTAGTCTCCGATGATTTTTTTTGTTTCTATTGTATGAGTTGTAATGTCTCCTTTTTCAATTTTGATTTTGCTTATTTGAATCTTCTCCCTTTTTTTTCTTGGTTAATCTAGCCAGCAGTCTAGCACTTTTATCTTTTTAAATAACGTACTTTTCATTTTATTGACTATTTGTAATTTTTCATCTCAATTTTATTGAATTCTTCTCTGTTCTTTGTTATATCTTTCCTTCTGCAAATGTTGGGCTTGGTATGTTCTTATTTTTCTATTTTCTTGAGGCACAATTTGAACTAGTTATCTTGTTATCTTTTCTATCCTTTTAATGTAGGCATTTATCACTGTAAACATCCCTTTTAGCAATGGTTTTGCTATACCTCAAAGGTTTTGGTTTTGTTTCTATTTTTATTTGTTTCAATTTTTAAAATTGTCTTCTTAATTTCATCATTGACCCAAAGATCATTCAAGAGAAGGAGTTTAATTTCTAAGTGTTTTTATAGTTTTGATTGTTTCTCTTGGTATTGATTTCTAAGTATTATTCCACTGTGGTTCAAGAAGATAGTTGATATGATTTTTATTTTTTAAAATGTGTTACTACTTGTTTTTGGCTGAATATGTGGTCTATTTTGGAAAATGTTCTATATACTGATGAGAACAGTGGGGTGTTGAAGTCTACCACTATTATTGTATTGTTTTCCATATATTTTATTAGGTCTAGTAACATTTGTCTATGAATCTGGGTGCTCTGGTATTGTTTGCATATATATTTAGGGTTGTTATATATTTTTGTTGCATTCTTCTCTTTATCATTATGTAATTATCTTCTGTGTCTTGTTTTCCAGACATTTTAATTTTTCTTCTTCTCTCTCAGAAATACCCATGACTCATAGTTTTGAACACTTTACATAATTATTTCTAAAAGACTTTGTTCATTTTTAAAAATTCCCTTTTCTTTATTTTATCTCACTGAGTTAATTCAAAAGACCAGTTTTTAAATTCTGAAATAATTTATTTTGTTTGGTTTAGGCTATTATTAAAGCTTTCAATTGTACTTTATAATTCCTTCAATGAATGTTTTATTTCCAGAAAATCTGTTCATTTTAAAAAATCATTTTAGTAAATTTTTCATTTATATATTGAATTGTTTTTTTCTGATTTCTTTGTGTTGGTTTTCAACTTTATCTCTGATCTGTTGTTGGGAAGAATGTTCTGTAAATGTCTGTTAGATCCATTTGGTCTATTATCCAGTTTAAGTGCTTTGTTTCCTTGTTAGTTTTTTGCCTGGACCATCTCTCTAGTGCTGTCAGTGGGGTGTTGAAGTCCACCACTATTATTGTATTGCTTTCCACATATTTTGTTAGGTCTAGTAACATTTGTTTTTGAATCCGAGTGCTCTGGTATTGGTTGCATATATATTTAGGGTTGTTAAATATCTTTTTGTTGCATTGATCTCCTTATCATTATATAATTTTCTTCCATGTCTTGTTATAATGCTGATTTAAAGTCTGTTTTGTCTGTTATCTGTGTAGCTACTCCTGCTCACTTTTTTGGTTTCCATATGTATGACATATTTTTTCCACCTCTTTACTTTGAGTCTATAAGTGTCATTACTAGTTATGTGGGCTTCCTGTAAGCAGCATATGGTTGAATCTTTTTTAAAAAAAAAAAATCCATTCTGCTAATCTATATCTTTTAAGTGGAGTATGTAGTCCATTTGTGTTCAAGGTTAATATTTATGTGTGACTTATTGTTTCTGTCACAATGTTAAGTGTTATCTAGTTGTTTTTTACTTTATATGTGTATGTGCTTTATAAGACCTGTGAGTTTCCTACTTTCATGTGTTTTTGTGACAGTGACTATTAACCTTCCGTTTCCATGTTTAAATGTCCTTTGATCATTTCTTGTAGGACTGATCTAGCGGTGACAAATTCCCTCAGCGTTTGCTTGTTTGGAAGACTATTTCTCCTTCATTTATGAAGCTTAGTATAGAAGTTTACAAAATCCTCGGCTGATATATAACTATATCTGTATCTATTTGATTTTAGAGGACTGAAAATAGGACCCTAATCTCTTCAGACTTGTAAGGTTTCTTCTGAGAAGTTCACTGTTAGTCTTTTGGGATTTCTTTTATAGGTAATTACATCCTCATGTGTTGCTGGTTCAGCACTTTTTCTTTCACAATCAGTTTAGATAGCCTGATGACTGTGTGCCTTGGTGAAGTATGTCTTGCAATTTATGTTTCAGTAGATTTTTGAGTTTGTTGTATCTTGACATTTAAATCTTTAGCAGCACTAGTGTATTTTTCTTCAGTTATTCCCTCAAATAGGAAATATTTGAGGAAAACCTCAAATAGGTTTTCCAGACATTTTACTCTTTCTTCTTCTCTCTGAGAAATACCCATGACTCATAGTTTTGAACACTTTACATAATTCTTTATTTCTCAAAGACTTTGTTCATTTTTTAAAATTCTCTTTATTTTACCTGAGTTAATTCAAAAGACCTGTCTTTAAGTTCTGAAATCATTTATTTTGTTTGGTCTAGGCTATTATTAAAGTTTTCAACTGTACTTTGTAATTCCTTCAATTAATGCTTTATTTCCAGAAACATTCATTTTTAAAAATCATTTTAGTAAATTTTTCATTTATATATTGAATTGTTTTTTCTGATTTCTTCGTGTTGGTTTTCAACTTTCTCTCTGATCCAATTGAACTTCCTTACAAGTCATAGTGTGAATTATTTATTTGGCATTTCAGAATTTCTATTTCTGTTAGAATTCATTGCTAGAGAGCCGGTGTGATTATTTAGAGGTGTTGTAACATCCTATTATTTCACACTGCCTGAATTGATACACTGTGTTTTATCATCTGGAGAAGCTGTCACTTCTTAGATTTCAATTTACTTTTGGTTAGGTGGTTCCTCCTCCCTCCCAAAGGGTGTGATTATAAGGTATGTTTTGTATTACCATTTAGCTTTTATTCTGGGTGCTTTCAGGGTGCTAAGGCTCAGTATGAGTTCCTTGGTTGTAGATAGCTTTTGTATAGTGACCTTCTCAAATCTCAATTGTAGTAGTGATATACTGGTTCTATCAGCAGGCTCACTACCTTCCACAAGACTAGGATTGCCGAGGTCTCAGGAAGCTTGTCTGACCACCCAGTACTGTGAACTTCTGTTAGCAGGCTTTTTATTGGGCTGTGTAGTTCTACCTTCAGGCCAGTAGGTGGTGTTTATGGGTAAAAGCTGTAGCAGAAGCAAATGGGTATACTGTTCCATCTTTGTTTACCAGAAGGACGTCTCTGTTGTCTCGGCCAGTGCAGTGTTCTGTGGAATGCATGCCTGAAGCCCTGATTTTCCTGCTTAGCCTTGGAGAGGGGACAAAGCTGCTCTCAAATATCAAAATTACTAGTACTGCGCCTTATGCAAGTGGGAGATGGAACCTGTGGTGAAATGTACTGTGGTCTCTGCAAGGGGGGAGGGGACTGCAGTAGCTCCAAGTCCCAGGCAAGCAAAAACAATGTCCACCTCCCTATCATATCCCTGCCCTGGGATTCCTGACTCTCAGTTCAGAGAGATACTGTCATTTATTTGCATGGGACACCGTAGCTAATGGCTGTGGAAAATGCTTGTCCCACAGCTATCTGCTGTAATGGCCCCTGGGCAGAAGTTCTTTTCTCAACGCAGAACAGATAGCTCTACAGCTCCCCTAATCCCTGCTGCAGGAACTCTGCCACTCCATGTAGAAAGCGGGAAGGACCATGCCCTCTGTTCAAGCCCTGGCCCAAAGGGCACACTGCCAGTGTGGGTTCCGTCACCCTGAATAGACCTGGAATGGCCATCCACAGACGCTTTTGCAAAAAGCCCCTGGGAGAGGAACCCTAGTGGGATGGGAGGGGGAGAAGTCCCCCCTCTCCATGTTTATGAAAAGTACTGGTATTGCATGGCTGCTGGGGCAGAACCACACTCCTCCCTTTCAGAGCCCAGAGAAATGCTCATGTCTCTGCTGGAAGAAGAACAATGACCTTCAGCTCACATTCAGAGAGCTCTTGGTACGGGAGAACGTGCATTCTGAATTTTGGTTTCCTTTGTCCCGAGGAGCACTCTCTTGGAATGCTGCGCTCACTCTTTCCCCAAGAACTGTCTGCCCTGGGGGTCAGACTACCAGTAATTATGCAGCTCCCTTGGCTCTTGTTGGCCCTTTGGGGAGGCTGTAGTCTGAGCAGTTGTTGGTGTATATTTCCAGGGATCAAGGGATATGGATACACCAGGAATGAGATTTCCTGGGCATGACAGTGGCACATAATGGATGCATACTCAATATAGTGCCTGCCACCTCAGCTTAGGTCTGGGGGGAGGGTGAGTTACCCTTTGCCAGCTGGCAGCTCAGTGCAATGCCCTCAAGAAGTTCTCAAATCGCCACCCACACCAGTGCTTGGGTTTATGAGGGCAGAGGAGCCCTCCAGCAGTTTGGAAACCAGCAGTCTGCTGCAGGGACTTGGTGAACTAACAATAACTCCACCTACCTTTTCCATAGGACTTCAAGTTCTTCAAGGTTCCATATCTGCCAAACTGTTCCTTCCTTCTTTCTCAGCATCCCATTTTCTTCCTGTGAGTCTTCTGTCAGGCTCCAGCATTCTCCTTTCAACTTTTAGTTCAAGTTACGATATTCATCTATAACATTGATTATTCTTTCTGAGAACTGGCATCGGATAGGCCTAGTCATCAATCTTGAAATGATCTCACTGCAATCATTTTAAAAGGATTTTGTGAGGTGGAATGTGGAGGGAGGAAATTCTTTTGAGAATTCACACTAACTCACTCATACTTTACAGCCCTTCAGAGGTTGCTCATTACATTGTGAAGATTATGCAGATACTTTAAAAGTGACTTTCTGCTTTTTAAACTAGCCTTGTACCTTACTTTCCTTACACATGAAGTTCCAATCATGGTTAACTTCCTTTAGCTCTTCAAATGTCATCCACGTCTTTCTTATATTTGATCTCTTCTCATGCTGTACTTTTAAATTGAAATGCTCTTCTTTTCTCCATTAATACTCTGTCTTCATTCTCACCAAATTTTAGATGTCATTTCATCTGAAAAGTCATTTACCATAACTTTCAGCTGTTAAGTTTCACCACCTATCTAGGGATATTATAGAAAATGCCCAATCTCTCTGTTGGTCCAATATATACTCAATAATAACTAAGAAATGTTTTGATGTTGAATATATATGTCATTATCATAGGTTTATTCTTGCCACATAAATCATAAAGCAGTGTGGATTATTGACTAGAAGCATGAAACCAGAGGCCAGATTGCTTGGGTTTGAATACCATCTCTGCCAGTGCCTACTCATATGCCTTTGTACATGTCATTTAAGTAAATGTTTAAGTATCTTCATTTATAATACGGGAAAATAATAGTACATAAGTACTATGGTTTTTAAGAATGAAATTAGCTAATATACATGAGGCATATATGTTTGATATGTTGTAAGAATTGTGTAAATGTTGTTTTAGTAAGTAATTATTTTGATTCACACTGACTAAAACAGATCAAATCAATCCAACATTGCAAAGGTAATTTTCTATCATCTCATAAGTAACTTCAGAAATATGAATTAGCCTTACCTAACTCAAAAATCTGAAATTACACCACATATAATTAGAACAAATTACCTATACCTGAAGGATAGAAATTAAGATTAATATCAAGTGAATTAGTGTTGAATGGCATATACTTTGTTTCCTTTCACAATCATGAAGCTGAAGGTCATTTAGAGCTTTCTTTTTTATATCAACATACTGGCACTTTACAAAACATAAAAGCATAGCTATTATAATGTAAGCTTATGATGGCAATTGTATTGCTCAGCTGCTTAAAAAGATCTGTACATTTATTTCTAATTCTCAAGAAGTAAATTATAGGCAATGCTGGAATATAAATTTGAATGCATAAGAATAAAGATAGAATCATATTTCAAAAGTTATTGCTTGAATTACTCAGAAAAAAATGTGTATTTGGTAAGTATATATTTTTATTAGCTAAAGAAAGTACCAAGCCAGATACATTGAAAAATAATCGAAGCATAAAGTATCAAAGGAAATTTTTTTAAAAAATGAAAAAAATGGCCAGGCGCGGTGGCTCACACCTGTAATCCCAGCACTTTGAGAGGCCGAAGCGGGTGGATCACGACGTCAGGAGTCCAAGACCAGCCTGGCCAAGATGGTGAAAATACTACTACTACTCTACTAAAAATATAAAAAATTAGCCGGGCGTGGTGGCGGGTGCCTGTAATCCCAGCTGCTTGGGAGGCTGAGGCAGAGAATTGCTTGAACTCAGGAGGCAGAGGTTACAGTGAACCCAGACAGCACCACTGCACTCCAGCCCGCGCGACAGAGTGTCTCTACTAAAAATACAAAAAATTAGCTGGACGTGGTGGTGGGTGCCTGTAATCCCAGCTACTTGGGAGGCTGAGGCTGAGACTTGCTTGAACCCAGGAGGCCGAGGTTGCAGTGAGCCAAGACAGCGCCACTGTATTCCAGCCTGGGCAACAGAGTGAGACTCTGTCTCAAAAAAAAAAAAAAAAAAAAAAAAATGAAAAAAATGAATGGCACATGTACATTCATCAGCCATTCCCTGAAATTCTAGGCACCATCTGATATTAATTTTCCCTTGATATAAATTCCAAAAACTATGACAACAAAACCATAGACCTGCTACTTGTTTAAATAATTAAAGCGAAATTAATTATATCTGAATAAGATTACTATATCTTTCCAAACTTAAAACTTAGAACCATTTGTTTTAACAATTTTTTATTTGTTTATAATTGCCTGAAATAGCAACACATTTCATTGCTCATATGTTTCTAAATTTGAGAACTAGTTCTAGTTTACATCTTTCTGTTCGCCTACTTTATTTTAGCAGTAAAAGGAAACATAACATACATGATCTTCCTTACCAATTGACTTGATTATGTGCTTTTATTCTCAAAAGTTTCAACTATTAGCCTTCAAATTTGCACTTGCTTCAAGGTTGTCCTTAATGTTGAGCATTTGATTCATGTCACAAGGGGACTATATCTGTTCACGGTAAAAATAAGTATGTATTGTTGTAGCATGAAACTGAAGTCAGTAAAAGAAAAATAGGTCAGCTTTTTCTAGTCATAAACTTTATGTCAGTAGAACAGACTGTACATTTTAGATTTTAGATATGAAGAAAACCTTTGAAACTCAAAATAGTTTCTTTCATTTATTTTTATCTAAATAC
Source organism: Macaca mulatta (assembly GCF_049350105.2). Lineage (NCBI taxonomy): Eukaryota > Metazoa > Chordata > Mammalia > Primates > Cercopithecidae > Macaca > Macaca mulatta. The sequence goes on from NC_133412.1 coordinate 115,003,288, forward strand.
AACTTCTGCTTAAGTTATTGCTGTCATTATAGGATATTAATTAACCTAATAACGTGTGTTTTCTCAAAAAATAATATTCATAGATCAAGATTTGAAATTCAAACAAATCATCTACTTTGTAGGCATCAGATTAGCTAGAGAGGATAGTAGTGCTAGTAGAATCAAGTTTATTTGCATTCTTAACAACTTCTACCCTAAAGCAAACAGATCAAGTAGTTGATGAAGAAATGTTACATCCTAAATAAATGCTTCTTTAACAAGCACATCCAAATCCACATGTTTAATACTGAACTCATAATCGTTTTCTGAAAGCTATTCCTTTTTTCCCACTTTTTTCCATGTAGTATTCCTCAAGTCAGAAATCTGGAAGTCCTTTATGGCAACTGTTCAGTCGTTTACCTATTCAAACCTAATAAGAAAATAAGCCCTGTTGATTCTCCACCATAATTAACTCCCAAAGCTCTTCACTAAATCTCAAACTTGATTGTCAACACTGTCATAGTTAGAGACACTACTCTTTCTCACTTTGAGTAATAATATTATAACTTTCTCCAATCTCAAATTAACTACTAGATCATTTTTCTTAAAGTTGAAAATACTTCTCATGGACTTTATTTTATGACCTCTCTAGACTTACCTGATGCAATTTCCTTACCACAGGCACCAGATTCATGATCCTTTTTCAGTTGTTCTAAAGCTGTAAGCCTTTCCTAATGTGAGACATTACACATAATGTCTTTTCTTATGATAATCTTCCTTCTCTCTTAATTTGTCCTTCTCCCACATTTTATGACTTAACCATTACTCATTTATTAGCTTAATTTTTATTTCTTTCCTCAGAAAACCTTTTTCTTACTTCTCTGATAATAAAATCACTCCTAGTTTCACAATCCTAGAGTACTCTGCTTCTTCTTTATATTAGTCATTTGCATAATTACATGTTTAATATTTGTCATCTCCACTACACTCTGCATTCCATGAAGACAGAGATTAGTTCTGTGAATGTAGACTCATTTTGTTACATTTCCTTACAGATAATATAAAACCACAACCCACAAATGAATTTTTTAAGATAATTACATTAAATGTCAATATTAACAAAAGAGCCACAGTAGTCATGAGTATTCAAATCCACAAAAAAGTTATATCCTCCTTTTGATTTATTTTTAAAAGTGTATTTCTTGAAAGTATTCATTTTTTAAATAAAATTTATGATGAGATGAGCAATTTCAGACAAATTGTCCACACTGTCTGCTAGTCTGTTTATCTGACTGACCCTATCTTGAATGACGTAAATTATAAACCATATTTTCCGGATCTATTAATGGTTGTTTTCCTCTTGATTTTTATCATTTTTTCTGAATTAATCTGATTATTTTATTAATGACTCCAAATATATCTTTATTTATAAAATTCCCTTTCATTAAGTGATTATACTCCTTTGTTCAAATATTGTATATTTGTGGATGTGTTTACCTTTTTATTAAACTATTTGCTTTTTTTTACTAAGTCAGTATTTTTTGAACTTTCTGATTCCACATCGTTTTTTAGTAATACTTCCTTAAAATTTCTACTGTAACATTTATACAACCATTTTATTCTTTTCTCAAATTATTTTCTTTGTCTCTTTTTAAAATGTATTTACCTGACTGCTTAGTTCATCTGTATTTTGTTCATTTTTAACTATGAAACTATTTAGAGCTTTGGATTTATCTCTAATTGTATCTTAATACATAATTAACTTTTGGCTTTATCTTATATTTTTAAATTATGAATTTCATTTTATTTTTAGATCATACAATTATTTTAACTTGTATTAACTTATAAATCTTCGGTTTATATTTCTTGTGTTTATATCTGTCTTTTTTCAATTGTAGTATAGTTATGAAGCCCATACAACTTTTCATGTTTTTTGTTGTTGTTTTTGATATGGCAAAATTTCTCTTTCTGGCTTATTTCATGATCATATGTAATAATATTCATATGTAATAATATTCATATATTTTAATTCTAACTTAGCTTTCAAAAATGTGATCCTTAAAAATCAAAGCTCAATCTGTTAAATACTATAAAATATTTAAAGAGTTTTATTACTGTTTCCCATCAGCTTTACCTTTGATTTCAATACTGCTGTTTGATATATTGAATATTATGAAAGATTTATCTTTAGTGTACCTCATATGTTAATAAATACACCCTTCTATATCAGTCAGTGCTGATCAGGAAAGCAGAACTACTATAACTTTTGAAGAATAAATAATGAATTATAGGAGATGAAGTCCAGAAATAGCACTTGGAGAGTCAGAGAAGAGTCAGAAACTAGCACTCCTGCAGTGCTGGCTCAGGTAGATAAACCTGAGCTGCAGGGAAGCTGGGGATGGTGACTTGCCAGAGGGGAACCATAAAGGGAAGTTAATAGAGACATGTGTGAAAGGTTGCTGCTGCTCTGTCTCCTGGTGGGCCTATTGGTCAGCAGTGTCAGCAGTTAGAAAGAACTGGCTATGGAACAAGGGAAGCCAGGACGAGCTCCAACCTGCCAGCTCCTCTGAGTTGTCTCTTCCCTTATCTGACTGCAACAGCCTTCACAGATTAGTAGCTGTTACTCCATTTCTTTCTTCTACATCTCACAAAAATTTATCTTTAGGCAATCACTGTTTATATTAGAAATTCTGGGAAACATTGTTCCAGCTTACAACTATATACAATCTATCACCACTATTGTCACTCTTGAAAACTTGGCATTTATATTTCATTTTCTTAATCATCTGTTTATTTTGAATAAAGTGATTTTAAAAGCCCATGCAGTTGTCCCTCATACAACTGAAAACATGCTAACCTTCTCCCCAAAAGAGAATACAAAGAGGATACATGTTACATTACCCATCTTTTAATAATGTTTATTTTTTTACTAGCTGAGTCTCACCATTCTTTGATAGCTTGTAACTTAAATACTGAAATATAACTTAATCACTACTAACACATTTTATGAATAGGAGAATGAGTAAAGTATAATAATTTTGTATGTGTAATGCTTGTTTGTACATACATAGACATATACACACATTCTATACATACCATACATACACTCTATGCACATATATATGTGCTACAGATATATAATATAAATATACAATGTAGGCAATATATATACACACAATATGTGCTATACACTTATGTACATGTATGTGTGTGTGTGTTTGTGTTTGTAAGTATATACACATATCTCTCTATATATATATATGCTTGGTGCATGCTAGTTAGAGAAAAAAAGACTGTTACCTTATGAGTATTTCTTCCTTAAATTGAATACACACATAAACAAATATTAATATATTATTACACTTTATACATTTACAACTACCACAGTCCTTTTTCTCTGTCACTAGTCATACGGCTCAAGGTAGTATTTGCCTCTTCTTATGTATTCCATTTCCCTTTGCTCTTGTTCTTAGCTCAGGCTCCTCATGAAATACCAAAGACTAGGTAACTTCAACAATACACTTTTATTTATTACAATTCTGGAGGCTAGGAAGTTCAAGATCAAGGTGCCCACAAGTTCAGTTTGGGGTGAGAGCCCTCTTACTGGCTTACAGATGTCCACCTTCTCCATGTCCTCACATAGCAGAGAGAAAAAAATCTTAACCTTTTTTCTCTTCCACTTCTTATAAAGCCACTAATTACATCACAAGTATCCCACCCTCATGATGTCATCAAACTCTAATTACCTCTCCAAACCCCATCTTCAAATACGATCACTTTGGAGGTTAGGGATTCAATATATGAATTTTGTGGGGAGGCACAGTTCAGTCCCTAGCAGTCCACATCAAGCATCTGAGCTAGTCAGGAGTTCTTGTCTAGTGTGGTGACCCAGACCATTATTCTGGAACAAATTTTTATTTCTGAATTGGCTGTGACATTGCTAGTGTTGCCTGTATTGGATTGTGAACATTTTCCATTGGCTAATCACAGGATGTAAAAGTAGTAAGAGGTTCCCAAGAGTTTCCCCTAATTCCAGAATAGCTTTTATATTCTTATAGTAGCAATGCAATGTTCGGTCACTGGCATAAGGAGCACAAAGCGACCAGTGGCAATTTCATCTTTTAGTTTAATAAAAACATTTTTGTACCCGTAAGGGGAAATATTCCTCCCTTCGGAACTAAGATGATTATACTAGTAGAGCTATCAGATTTGCAGTAATGAGAAGCAGAATTTTCACTAGAGGGTCATTAGGGGTAATCATGAAAAGAGCTGTTCACCTTTGCACAACATGACTCCTGTACTTAATGCTAGTTGTGGTGCTTTTACCTTATATTGGCTATGGGTTCACCATATATTGGTCCCTTTTTCAGAACATATATCTGGACCTCTCACATACTATAAAGCACTGCCCAGCCCCACGATGTGTTACCACACCGATAATACCATTGCTAATTTTTCAAAATGCCATTCTACTTTTCTCTTGTGTGAGCTGTTTCAGGATAATGGTAAATATAATACCAGTAAATTCCAAGTGTGTGAGTCCATTGTCATACATTCTTTTCTTTAATGTAAGATGTTGGTTTTAACAGAAACATTGTGGGAAGGGAAGTCAAATCTGCATCTATAATAAATATGTATTTCTGGAGAATAACATGTGACCTTTTCTGATTTAGATGTGGTCTGATGGTCCTATATATTCAACCTGTAACCAGGTAGCTGACTCCTCCCTGTCAGGGAATCACACCATATTAGGGGTTCAGTATCAATCTCTGCTGTTGGCATTTTGTCCATTCAGTAATTTCTCTAGACAGATAAACCTTGGTAAGTAGAAATTTACCCTGATAAGCTCAATCATAACTGGATTACAACCATTATGACAACGTTTTTACGAGCCCATTGATAAGGACAGAAGTAGCCACAGAAAGAAAATGATTAGCACTCCGCAGTAAAAGTCAGCTTAACCATCTAATTGTCAGGATCCTCTGCTGAGGGCACAAGTTTCTTCATTCTCTGGATTCAATCAGAGAGGTCTAGCCACATCCCCCATCTATAGAATCTCTTGATACCAATTTTCCAATTATATTCTTTCAAATCTTTAACAATCCAGCCAAAATATTAGCCACTACCCATGAGTTACAGAAAATGCACACATCGGTTTATCTCTTTCCAGGCAAAGTTGCAACCAAGTACACTTCTCAAAGTCCTGCCTGCTGAGCAGAGTCTCCTTCATCATTGTCTTTCAATGTCACTTCTATGTGATGTTTTAATGCTACAGCTGCTGCTATTCATAGTTGTGCAAAGAACATTTAGTGTACCTCTCTGAATAGGATGTGTATATTCAGTATTGGCTTTTGGGGAACATCCAATTTATTATTTACTTTTTCTACTGTCTTAACTTTGTCAAGTTATTTTTTCATATGATAACCATCTCCTAGTTTCTCCTTTTCCTTGGCATAAATCTCTTGGTAGGGAGAGCGTTGCTCAGATTCTCCAAATTAGTCTCTTTCTCTTTTGAACTACTGATTCTCTGAGAAGACTTAACAGGGTGAAGTTCAATATTTATTTGTTATTGGGAATCTGATAGCTGAAGTGATTTTTGTACAGCAGTCTATGCCCCAGATATGTGAGGGGATAATGTTTTGCATGTGCTCATAAATTGCCTATTTTAGTGCAGTGGTGTCCTGCTTTCCAGGGAAAGCAAGGAAGAACTAGAGAAGAACATTTTTATTTGCGTGTCAGCATGGCCTGTACTTACTTCCAGATCTACATTGTGAACTAAGGGTGTCAGTAAGATTCCAGTGAAGGTATGTGCCACTTTTTCCCTAGGGGGAAAAATATTTTGCATTCAGGGAACCTCAGTATTTTTAGATCTCATTTTGGTCTCGATTTGCATAATAATTCGCTGAAAATCTTAAATATCTTTTGCAAAGTGTTCTGTTCTCTTCTAAGTTTATTCTTATGTTTTATTTATATGTGTTTGTTTATTCATTTATTCAATTACTTACTTGCACTTCGGTCATTTCATTTGTTTTTTTAGAGCTAAACTCAAGGGCTCAAATCACCATATTGAATGAGATCTGCATTTACTTTTTGAACCCAACTAGACTTAGGGCATTTAATCCTATTAACATTCACCTGTCCTCATAATCTAGCGAAATCTGCTAATTACATAACATGTTTTAATTATATTTTTATTTCACCTTAACATTTCATAAAGTACATTCTCTATATCTTCATCTAATTACTTGATAATCGTGTTAAATTTCATAAAGTGACTGATATTTGTGGGTGGAATTTTGTTGTTTGTTTGTTTTGTTTCGTTTTGTTTGTGAGACAGGTTCTCACTTTGTTGCTCAGGTTGGAGTGTAGTGGCACAGTCACAGCTTACTTCAGCCTCAACTTCCCTGGGCCCAAGTGATCCTCCCATCTCAACCTCCTAAGTAGCTGGTACTACAGGCATGCACCACCATACCTGGCTAATTTTCGTATTTTTTGTGGACATGAAGTTTTGCCTTGTTGCCCAGGCTGCTCTTGAACTTCTGCACTCAAGCAATCTGCCTACCTTAGTCTCCCAAAGTGCTAGGATTACAGTCATGAGCCACCACACCCAGCCTGGGACTGATATTTGAATGTTAGTCTCCAGTGAATTTCAGAACAACAACAACAACAACAACAAAAAAAAAACCATGAAATGGAAGAGACTCTTAGAAGTCCAAAGAATGAAAGCAAAGTTTTTTCATCATTATGTATTCTTATTTCTTGAATATAATGACTTTAAAAGCAAAAACAAAGTGAGGTGTGAATTTAAACAGAAAATTATATAGTAGTTTCCATTTTCAAATGTACTGCTTAGAAAAAAAAAGGTAATTGAGTCCAGGATTATTAAACATATAGGACATCATTTTTGCAAACTAGATGGGATGGTCATGATAAATAAATGCTTACTGCTGTATTTCACTGCTTGTCTGTGCTTCTTTGGCTATAGGCTAAAAACATGGAATGCTCTCTCTTGCCTAAGGACACAAAATTGTGCAGTAAACAAGGGTTCAAATAAACCTTTGGTCTGAACAGTTTGAGCAGATGCTTATGTTTGGAAATAGAACACCTGTCAAGTACTTTGAAGTCAACTAGACCTCATAACTTCCAATAGGGTTAAATGTAGTCAAGGGAGCATTAAAAACTAATGAGTAAGCCTGGATAATATGGTGAAACTCTGTATCTACAAAAAATACAAAAGTTAGTTGGGCATGGTGGCATGCACCTACAGTAACAGCGACCTGGGATGCTGAGGTGGGAGGATCGTTTGAGCCTGGGAGGTCGAGGCTGCAGTAAGCCACGGTCATGCTACTGCGCTCCAGCCTGGCATGACAGAGTGAGACCCTGTCTCAAACGAAAAACAAAACAAAACAAACTAATGAGTTAGTAAATGAGGTAGAGAGAAAAAGATTTTGGAAATGCAGATACAAATCTTTGGAGTTTATTTTAAAATAATAATTCTAGATGAAAGTAATGGTTCATAAACAAAGAGCATGCAAACCAAAATTGATTTTAATCAGGATAAAAAGTTTTCCTTTTCTTTTTCCTTTCTTTAAAAAAAAAATTGAAAATGTGACTTTCAGTTGTACTCAGAATTCACGATAATGCAAATACTATAATAGTCCCATCTCTTAAAGAGAGAAATCTCAAGATGAGCTCAGAAATTATATGATCTTCCACCTTTAAAAAAATCACAAAAATATAAAAAGCCTTTACAAATAAATGCTGCTTACTTGGACTTGGGGGAAAGAGGACTAGTGTGTGTTTCTATGAACTCAGACTTTAGTTTCAGCTTTTGCATCCTATTTAAAGTATAAATTGTCACGCTTCCACTGTTCTGAGAACATGAATATCTCTGGAAAAATGGGGAAGTATTTGACAAAGTTTTCAAATGTGTGTTGCTAAAAAGGAGATACTTTTTACTTTGACAGTCTTAGCAAATGAAGATTATATATTTACCAACAAAACAAACTCATTTCAAATTTAAATTTAAAATGCATGAATTGCATATACTTGATATACATATACATGCATATAAGTAGACATGTGTATGTTTAGGTGTATGCATGTATAATATTTGCATGTGTACTTATGTATCTGTTAATATACATGCATATATTTGTTATAATGTATGCATGTTTGTATTTTTTATAGGACTCTACAAATAACTTTTTGCTGCTTTTGATTTGGGGGGTGGGGCCCAAAGCTGAAGACAAAAAGAAGCTAAATATACTCATGTTCTGAAGTGATCCAGCAACAACTGGATCAAATATTACCCAGTTTTTGTTAATTGGCACAATCTTTGGCCTTGCAGAATTTCTAGTGCTTATTGAGTGAAGCAGTTATTTTCTTCACTATGAGTATATGACTGCACCTAAACAGATTCACTCAGAGAGATAGGGATGCCTCCAAGTGTGGCATTTTATTCCTTCTCCTTGGGAGCCCCCTTGTTGAGTGTCTTAATAGTTAGAGGTTTTCCTGTTCAGCCTGTGCCTTCCTAAGGAGTGAGGAAGACAGTGGCAGTAAGACACAGAGAGGGAATGACAGAGGAGTAGCATGTAGTCCCCTGTTTGACAGGGCTGGGACAGGTGAAATTTCTTTGAGCCTAGTGGTTACTTGGGAAGTTGACTAAGCTTGGGTGGTTTTGCCAGTTTCTTCCTTCCCACACAGGAAGATTGCTCCAAAGGATAGAGGCCGGGCGCGGTGGCTCAAGCCTGTAATCCCAGCACTTTGGGAGGACGAGACGGGCGGATCACGAGGTCAGGAGTTCGAGACCATCCTGGCTAACACGGTGAAACCCCGTCTCTACTAAAAAATTAAAAAAAAAAAACTAGCCGGGCGAGGTGGCGGGCGCCTGTAGTCCCGGCTACTCAGGAGGCTGAGGCAGGAGAATGGCGTAAAAACCCGGGAGGCAGAGCTTGCAGTGAGCTGAGATCCGGCCACTGCACTACAGCCTGGGCGACACAGCGAGACTCCGTCTCGAAAAAAAAAAAGAAAAAAAGGAAAGAAGGTGAAGCCAGAATGTCTATAGAATTGAAAGGTGAAAAAGGTTGAGTCCAGTTGGTTTCCCAAATCAGCAGACTGAGAAGTTGGAGGCACTAAAGAGAATTTGAAGAATTATCTCTCTCACACACACTCCAAAAAAAAAAAAAAAATGCCAGCATTTGAATAAATCTCAGTTACATCAAGAGCATCAACAGTCAGGTTAGTGTTAGAAGAACAACCACATCAGCATTAAGACAAATTAGTATTTGTTTTCCCTGCTCACTACTCTGCCCCTGTGGTGAAATGCTAGACTTACTATAGCACAGTGGAGAAAGACATAGGAGGACAGAATCTCCTTCCATTGGCTCCTTAGTCTCCTTACTCTGTCCGGAGATGGTGCATGGAGAGAGCTCTGAATCAGAAATGAATTTGTAGTATTAAACTGCAAGGACTAAATTTTATTAACTAAAAGCAACCTGTCAGCTTTACAGTCTGGCCAAAGTAACAACCCACTTTAGAGACAAATATAAATTTACATAAAGTAGTAAATAGGGAATGATATTTGCTGTATAAAGATGGAGAAGGCAGGCCAGCAAGAGGAAAAGGGATCATTTTTTTTCAGTTATTCTGCTAGAGGCACTTTAAAAAAATGTATTTCCTGCATGTGCAAGCTCTCGGTCATCTAGAAGAATTATTCTGTTTAAAGAGCTGCTGCTCTAAAATAGCTAAAATAATTTATCTGGGAACTTGTAAAATGATATTCAGCTTTGAAACTTGTAATGCAAACCAAGGAAAGATAACTGCTGACATAATTCTAATTTAATTCTCTCTTATGGACCAATTTTTCACAAATATACTCATACTCATTGTAAATGTAGGAATTGTGTGTGCTTGTGCTTATGAACATATACAACATTAACATACCCACATGAGACTATATTTAGTATCTGGAAAATTGTACATCATCTAAAAATATGTAAAGCCAAATTTATGTGTTTACAACAGTGAATGTTGTAAAAAGGAAATAAATGTGCTTATCATTAGTGTAATATCAATGTAATACTATTTTTAACATCTACAAAAACACGGATATGCACTATGTTACTCTATTTTGTATTATTTATTACTAACACTACACGAAAGAAAAAATATTCTGACATACTATTTTTCTGCTTTGATGATCCTTCACGTAGTATACAAACTATTATGAGATTTTAATGCTAAACATTTTCATTTTGGTAAGTCTATGATTATGGCATAGGCAATAATTGGTATCACATACCCAAGGGAGATGCTAATGAAGTAGGACTGCGTGGACTTGGATAAGAGCTGCAATTCTGGAAGAGAGGTTCTATGCTCTTCTTTCCTCCAGCACCCTTCTGTAGTATCTGCCTGCACCATACAACCTAGTTGTGAAGTTGTGTCTAATTTCTGCATTTATAGCTATGAACAGAGGAACCTTAAGCAGACATAAGAAGAGTAGGAACAATATGTTTATCATCTTCCTGGCAGATATGTCTTAGGTCTCTCCTTGTTCTCCTTGAGTTTTGGAAAGAAACTCAGATGGGGGATGCAGGGAGTAAAGAAATAAAGGCAAAAATAATTAAATGAAACAATTATTTCCAGAAATACTATAGCAATATTTTGAAAAGTCATTAAATAATGAGATGTCTTAGATATGAATGAGAATATTTAACATGTTTCTAGGAAAATTAAACTTAGCCTGTCCTAGACTGATGTGGGAATGTTTAATAGAAAATAGATAGTGTTAAAATTATTTGTGGCCATGAATGTGCAGGTATTTTCTTGGCTCATTGCCTCTACACATATGACCAAAATCATCATTTATTTTAAGGAGAGTTAAAGGACAGCAATCATTAAAATATTGCAGCCTCTATTTTTTCTCCCTTATGGACACAGAAATTGGCTATTGGAGAATGTCTTTTATATTATATGCTTTTCTATTGCTTCAGGTTACAATATTGAATTGTGTCTATCTCCTCTCAAGGCCTTTGGTAGCCTGGGATAGTGTATTCTACCTACCAATGAACAGAGTTTTAATTTCATAAATTACTCAGAATGTCATGCATATATTTTTATAATTTCTATGATTTAGAAATTTCTATTAATTACAGCTATCTCCCCTTTATGTATATAAACAAAATAGTGTATATATTCTCAGTGTAGAAATTGAAGTGAACAAATTTACTGAGTACTTCAGCAGGTGGTGTCCTAGTCAAGTTACTTTTGACCAACTGTAAGAGTAGATTTTTTTTTTTTTTTAAAGAAGGGACTTCTTAATAAAAGAAGAAGTGGTTTGGTTTCAAACTTATGATTGGTATTCAGAAATGTATATTTGATTCTTAAGATAGTATCATAACAATAACAATAATTTCAATAATGTTGACTGCATGATCAGTCTGTACAGTATCTCTGTTTTTGCATTCACCTAATTATACTTACTGCCAGTCCTTGCAACCTGGTAGCAGCTATCTTATTGTTTGCCTGATGCTGTCCATACAAGCAAGCCCAGGTATTTTATCAAAGAATATGCGTTCTGGGAGGAAGAACTACATGCTTAATCTAAATATGAGCCATTTATTTTCTTTATAACAATACTAGCTGTAAAATCTGTGGGAAAGACGTAGCTCAACTCACCAAAGCTATTTCTGTGAAGGGACCTTGAAAACGACCAGCTTTTTCTTCACAATCTAAATGCCTGTGAATCTATTGCTATACCCTTGCTGAGGTCTTTCGATTGAACTCCCCGGCTTTAGCTAATTCAATTTCTAACCAGCGGGTATTGCTAAAACATGCTGTGTGCACATATTCATAGCTTTGATAATACAGAGGGGAACAGCCAAAGAATCACCAAATCAAGACAGATGCTGTTTGTACTATAAATAGTCACATTATCCTGGCATTCTGTTTCTTCTTAATGCTTCCTCTCTTTTGCTCATCCATATAACCCCAATCTGTAAATTTAATTTAATGATTATTTGGAAGGATAATTTGGATGTGTGCAATAACTGTGGAAGGCAACTTGGGAATTTGCATTAATTAAAGAAGATCATTCTTGTTAGACAGAATTATTCAGTCACTTAATAAATAATCCACAATGTCCTAAAAGATGTAGAAAAATCAGCCTGGTGGGCTGATTATATGACCTTCAAAAGTTGCAAAATATTTATATATTTTTTTTTCTCACCAATGTAAAACTATCAGTGTTACAAAGGAATTCAGGCAGCAAACACATAGACTAATAACTTCACATCTCTAAATGTCTTTGTTCTCTTATAAAATAAATTAATATAAATACTATTAGTGAAATGTATTTTGTGGTTATTTTCAAAGCAGCTATTCCTGAAGGCTATTTGGGCAACAGTGCCATGGAATGACTTCTGTTATTATTTAATCAAATCTGTTAAATATTTTAGTGTAATAATATGCACAAAACATCAAAATTACAGAAGTAGAATGTAAAATGTTTTATTGATGCTTAAGTGCAATTTAAAGTAGCCTTTGACAATGATAAGAACTCTGGTGTACCTCTCCTAGGCATAAATATTTTCTGTGTACATCAATAATTAATATTCTTTTTTCCCCTCATCCCTTAAGTAAGAGAAATTGTAACCTTGCCATAATATTATTTTATAGGCCAGCTGAGAGAGTCAAAAGAGCCATATCCTCTAGAGGACTGGAAGGCAACTAAAATAATTCTAAACATTGTTCTTTATTTTTTATCCAGTTAGCTGCTATTGATATTAAGTGATTTAATGCAGTATCTATTTGTTGTATAAATGTGAGATAGAATTGTTTTTGGATTCAACTAAAATTTGAATCTAAACAGGGGTTGTAATATTTTATTTTTTTGGTTATACAAACTCACAGAATCAATGTATGTATTACTTATGTTAGTAGCCAGAATTTGAATTTTATTTAAAAATGTTAGTATTCAAGAGATCTATGTATAATCCGAACCCACAATCAATAATAGTATGATATGTATCTGTAGCAATATGGAAAAAATTACTTTTCTTCCACAATAGCAGTTATTTAACTGTACAAATAATACATAAATATGTAACTAAATCATAAAATAGGGGAGCTAAAAATAAATCAGTGACCCTAGTATCACATTTTAATATTTTCTATGGGCAATTATAGAAATTATATAAGGACATTATCTGTTACTATCCTAATTAGAAAACCTGAAAATGAAAAATGAATTTCTAGGATTATACTTCACATAACAGAAAAGTAAAATGGTTTCACTGGATGGAAATAGCTAGTTCTAAAATTACGGCTGTAGAGATAAATTGCCTTTTTTTCCCCTTTGAATTATTGTATAAATCTCATTGGTTTAAGGATATTTGTATGGGTACATAAATGCTCATAGATGGTATTAGATAGTTGTACCACCATTTTGTGTCTGGTTTCTTCTACTCAATGAAATATTTTAGTTCATGATTTGTATGTGTCAGTAATTTATTATTTTTATAGTTGTGTACTATTCCATTGCATGACTGTTTCAGAATTTCTTTGATGAATCCTCTTCTTGATGGTCTCACATGTTTTTTTCAAGTTTTGGGCTATTATGAATAAAGTACTTTGAACATTGTTATGTTTTTGTAGATTTGTGCACTCATTTTTTATGAGTATACTAAGTGTAGATTTTCTGTTCACAGGGTAGATGGGCATGCTGGGATAATCTCATATCAGCCCATCGGATCTGCTAAATAAATGTTTAGTTGTTTTGTGGGTTAGTTTTTATGCATGGACATTATAACAAAATAAACTATATAAATTTGCACTTAAATTATATTAAAACTAAAGTTAAAAAATTCTCAAAACTCATTATGCCCTAATTACTCTACTATATTTTACTATTATGTATGCTATTGAGGTTATTTATGTCTTTTATATGTAGATGGTGAAAATCCTGTATAAATATGTGCTATAGTACATATTCCTCCAAGTTTTCCATTCAGTGATGTCACAATGAATATGGTGGGACTAATTATACCACATGATTTGATATATGCTATAAATAATAGCTGAATTTGTTGTTTTTGGCTTTTTCAGGCTTAAGAAAATAATGGAGATGATGTTACTTATGCTGGTTAAACTTAAACATTTGTTGCATTTGTAGATATTGCATTGAAATTATCACAAAATTAATAAATATTCTTTCAGTATTCAAAACCTATTATCTAAGTCAGCAAATAAGTTGTATACATCATTAAAGAGACAGTGACAAGCATCTTTGTTGGTTAACTTTTGTCTTGCTGATTAATGTAAACCCAAATATCAACAAATAGTTATGTCAAAACTATACTTTATTAATTGCAACCATAGGTTGGCTGCAGGTTTTTAAAAAAATGTTCTGTTAAAACATGTTAGTTGTATATAATTTACAGCAAATAGAATTTTATATTTTATTAGTATTTGTACATTAAGGGTTACACTTTCATTATATCATTAAAATTTATAATAATTGTATATGTAGTTATGTGAATTACAAGCATTAAATACACTGATACATTTATTTTCAGAGTGCCGGTTGTTAAATATTTCCCACACAACATACAACTTTAAAAAACAGTTAATTCGAAACAAATTACTGAAGGTTTCTCTTCAGTGGATGTATAACATTTTTTTTTACCATGAGAAGTGTATGAATGTTTAATCTACATCTTATCTAACATTTAATATTGTTGGTAGTGTAAAATTGTAGCCATTTTGGTGTTTTTGGCATTTTAATATGGTTTTAAGTACATTCCCTGTGATTGCAACATTACCTAATGGAAATTATGTTGAACATCTATTTACGTTGTCTTAGCAATGCTTCTCACGTGAAGTATTTGATCAAGATCTTTGCCATTCAAATTTTTTTTTTAGTTAACTTATGTCAATGTTTTATATGTAATTCATATCATTTCTTTTTGAGATATAGGTGTATGTAAATTTTCTACCACTCTATAGTTTCTTAAAAACTTTTTTTTCTTTTTTCATTTTTTTTAAATACTGAGTCTCACTCTGTCACCCAGGATGGAGTGCAGTGATGTAATCACAGCTCACTGTAACCTTGAATTAGTGGGCTCAAGTGATCCTCCCATCTCAGACTCCCAAGTAGCTAGCTGGTACTGCAGGCATACCATTATGCCCAGCTATATTCTAAAACGTTTTTGTAAAGATGAGGTCTCACTATGTTTCCCATGGTGGTCATGAACTCCTGGACTCAAGTGATCCTCTGGTCTTGGGCTCTCAAAGTGCTGGAATTTCTTACGTGAGAAAAACTTTCTTAATGATATCCTTCGCAAGCAGAACTTTAACTGTGATAAAATTATATTTAGCAATTATTTATTGAATGGTTACTGACTTTTTGCATCCTGTTCATATCATTGCCTACCCCTCTGTTATAAAGATCGTCTTCTGTGTTTTCTTCTAGAAGCTTTGAAGAAGCTTCTCATTTTAGTGAATGATCCAATTCAAATCAGTCTTTGTGTATGCTGTGAGTAGCATTCGAGATTCCTTTTTTACCATAGGAATATACTGTTACTCCAGCACCATTTACCAAAAAGACCTTCTTTTTACTGATAAATTGTATTAATACTTTAATTCCTACATACATATATATGTGTTTGATTGATATATATATAAAATACATATATATAAAATACATATTATATATATGTGTGTGTGTGTGTCAACACAAAATGCACCTACATCTGAATATACGGTCCATGTATGTAATCACTTCATAAGCATAGATTTTACAAACCTGAAAGAAATGGAATTAGTCACAAAGGAAAGATAGAGAAGATAAACACATGTTCATAAACAAGTAACAATATAGAAAATAAGATATGCAAAGATATGTGCAACAACTAACACTTAAAGATAAACTTTTAATGGTCACTGTTATACAAATAGCTTATGCAAAATAATAAAAATACATGAAGGGGCCAATAGCTAAAAGAACAATGGAGGTGAAGAGATACTTCATAACAGAGGCAAAAAGAGATAACAAACTCATAAACAATTTTTGATTATGCTAATTATTAGAGAAATGGAAAGGATAACAATGTCATAATTCAATTCAAATGAATGTATATTTTAAAAATATAAATTTCACACTGATTTTGAAGTTGTGGTAAGATGGGAATTCATACAACCTCCTGATTAGTTTAAAACCATTCCAATATTTTAAAGGACAGTTTAGTGATATAAATATCACATCTTTTACCACTTTACACTGACACTGATTTCTGTACACACATAACCATGGTATGCTATTAATTTGACTCTCTGGAAAAAGTAAGGCCTTGATTTGTAGCATTTGCCAATGTTTATGATATAAGTACTCCCACCATGGTCAGTTTCAGGCTATTAACAGTTTAACAATTCACTCACAGAATTTCACAGTTATCTCTTGCAAGAAAATTCAAGCCAGAACAAGAATTCCACTATACATATTCTTTTTAAAAATCATTTTCATATAGCTGAGAATTGTTAAACAAGAGATTAAATTAGAAATCTGTCAGATTAATTAATTATTTTAAGATGAAATGAACTTGAATATGGCTTATTTTCCAGATGTAAAATTAAAAGATTTTGGCTTTATGGAGACCAATTTATAAATAAGTATCAAATCTAAAAACATGATTGTATTTTAATACAGAAATTCTACCTCTAGATTATCCTAAGAAAATTAAAAAGAACATGCACAAATTTTATCTAACACTAGGCTCACTGAAGTATCACCTTTTTTGAGCAACTGCTGGGGGAAAACATGAGTAGATAATAATAAATATTTTAATCCAATTATGGTGTAGCTAGAAGATAGATTAATAAGCATGGATTATATAAAATATTTCAAAATACTATTTAAAGGACATGACAAAATTGTTGCAGGATACATATTGGAAAAGGAGGCAACCAAACAGCATGTATTCCTTTTATTAGAAAAGATTGTGTGCATTTAATAGATTATGTCTGCATTTATTTTGTTATTCATATATATTTATACAACTATGTGTATATAATATACACATACAATGTAAATGCTATACGTAGTCTGCCATATGCATGTATATTTACATATTTGCATGTTGTATCTAAACAAAAGCATTTTCCTTCCTATGTGAAGTTTGTAAATTTTTTCTTTCTTCGTTCTTGTTTTCCTCTATTCTCTCAATAGTCTACATCTCCTTGGAAACTGCAAGTTATTCTGTGATTTTAAATCTGACATCTAGGCCGGGCGCGGTGGCTCAAGCCTGTAATCCCAGCACTTTGGGAGGCCGAGATGGGCGGATCACGAGGTCAGGAGATCGAGACCATCCTGGCTAACATGGTGAAACCCCGTCTCTACTAAAAAATACAAAAAAAAAAAAAAAAAAAAACTAGCCGGGCGCGGTGGCGGGCGCCTGTAGTCCCAGCTACTCCGGAGGCTGAGGCAGGAGAATGGCGTGAACCCGGGAGGCGGAGCTTGCAGTGAGCTGAGATCGGGCCACTGCACTCCAGCCTGGGCGGCAGAGCGAGACTCCGTCTCAAAAAAAAAAAAAAAATCTGACATCTAATTGTGACATATATAAATGTGAAGAGAAGACCTAGTTCTTTTCTAAGATATCATATCATGTAATTTTAAATTTCAATATTATTAGGTGCAACTAGCAACAGACAATAATTTCATTAGTTGTCAGCAAAAAAAGTTGAATACCACCCAACGCTGAGTATTAAAGTAGCTCATATGCATATAGCTAACTGCTGTAAATGAATGCATTCTTATATAAAGCCAAAGTATTTAGTGCCTACTATTGCCAGCAACTTCTGCAAATTAGTTAATTAAGTAATGAATAAGAGGGACATTTTCCCTGCATTCCAGAGCTAAAATTAACAGGAAAGTTTGAATCTCAAGGGCTTAACACTTGTTAAAGTATTTGTTTCAGAAAGATAACCAACAATATTTGTAGCCATTTCAGAGCCCCTTCCATAACTGTTATAAAACTAGAAAGCTGTATGGATGACCATGTGTCTGGTTGCATGGCAGAAATCCAGCAAACTCAAAACTGTGTCCATACACTGCTAGTGTGTTTCTGAATTGGTACAACAATATTGGAGAACTATTTCCAGAATTTACCAAAGATGTGTATATGTGTACACACACACACACACACACACAGACACACACACTTTCCCATGTGGCAAGTTTACTTCTAGGTATGAACTCAACATATATTTGCATATATTTACAAAATGAGAAGAATGACTAATAACACTATTTGAAATCATCAAAAACTAGAAAAAAATTCCAACAATAGAATCAAAAAATACATTTCGCTATGATCATATAATGTAATAATGCATAGCAATGAATGTGAATACAGTACAACACGGATTAAACTCACAAACTATTGAGGGAAAGAGGTCACATACAAAAAAATACGCACTGTATGATTCCATATACACACCATTCAAAAACTAGCAAAATAATGTTAGATAGTGTTAAAACTGGAATTTCTGTTTTTTAATCCGGATGCTAGTTATATAAATTTGTTTATGTGGAAATTTATTTTGTCATATTTATATTTTCTGCACTTTCCTGTATGTATGTTTCTATAGCATAGAAGTCTGATGTGGATTTCACTTAGCTAAACTCCAGGTGTCAGCAATGCTGTGTTCCTTTCTGTAGGATGTAGAGCAGAATCTGTCTTCTGTTTATTCTGATTGTTGGTAAGAATCAACTTATTGAGATTGTAAGGACTGTGATCCCCATTTCCTTGCGGGCTGTCAAGTCAGGGCCATTCCTACCTTCTCGTGTCACCCATATTCTTGGTCTATGGCCCCTTCCTTCAACTTCAAAGCAACAAAGTTGGGCCCAGTCCCTTCATGTTTTCTATAACTTTACTTCCATCTTCAAACTTCTTTTTGCTGTGTAAAGAAACATTCATAGATTCCAGCCAGGGATTACGGCTTGGACATCTTTAGAGGTGTAATTTTTCTGCGTACCGTGATATTAAACTTAAAGATAAAACATTTCCATGAAAGTGTTTTTAAAACGGTATCAAGACAGGACTAATTCAAGAGTAAATATTTTTCTTTAGAGCCTTCATTGGGGCCCATACTATTTGCCCTTCTGCTCCCTGAAGTTAATAAACTACATGAGATCATGCAAGATTTCTGTTAAAAGTGAGCTAGTCCTCCTTTAAAAATGTTAAACTTGGGAAACCTGACTGCTCTATTCCTTCATGGGGAGTAATAGTATGCATTAATATAGAAAGACTGAGATATTCTGCAGTAAAGAAATTTACTGGCCTGCATTAACCCGGTGTTACCAAAATATAGTTGGAGTTTTTCAAAAAGATCCTGAAAAAGTTCCTAACATCATGTATAAGAAATGTTTTTTCTTGGTCTTAAATTTGAACGTAACTCGTTAAAACTTCTCAAAATTTTAAAATTATATCACCATGGTTAGTATCTTTCTTCTTCCTGCTTTATTACAAACAGTAAAATTGATTATACTCTCACTATATTTTAATTGTTTGATATGTGTTATTTTTTCAGAATTATTACCCTTCTTTCTGATGAGAAAATCAAAGTGAAGAAATGTTTCCAAATTTCCAGAGCTAGTAATTGGTGGAAGAAGATTTTTTAAAAATTTTAACATTTTATAAAGGGTAAATTTAGTGAATTATTTTTATCTTGTACAGAAGTTATAATTTTAATGCTTTTCACATACATGCTGAAAATTTGCAATTAGATAAAAATGAAAGGAAGGAATATAAAATTCTCCAGAGGAATTTTTCATGCCATTATATACACATGTCATGAGGAAGTTTCAAACACTTTCTCAATGATCACAAGTTACCAAGAAAACAAAAGGTCAAATTTGTACAGATATTGATCTACATGTCAAACACATGCAGAAATGATGTGAAAACCTTATGCAGTTTACTTTCACTTCTGTCCTCAAAAGATTTGCCCAGGGGCAGATGCTGTTCTTTTGTATAAATGACTGTGGCTTTATTTAAAATATGAAAATCAAAGGAAGAACCCCAGTTTAATCAGAGTATTTTAAAAACCCCTTCCCAATTGTAAAGGATCATTGCTGATATGTAGCACCATAATACAAATATTGATGGAAGACGGCATTCACATCATGCAAAATAAATTAATAATAAAAGCAAACAAACATTGAAAACTGTATTAGTATCTGTAGAATAAGAGGCTGATAACAGCTTTAGCTTTCCTCATACACAGCAAGGAAAAAGTTAGAAAGTTTAAACTACCAAAAGTCCCCAAATAAAACCTAACAGGAAAAAGAAAAAGGTAAAACAAACTCAAGGTCAGCAGTACATTTTGAACCGTAAAAGAGAATGGGGCAATTGAGTTGTACAGCTGGAGTTATGGCTAAGACATAAATCTCCTCTGCATTATTTTTTTTCCTATTTGTCAGCAGTAGGAGTTACAGCGTGGACAATGAAGAGGGCTTCAGGTTGTGTTTAGACTGTAGGAAAGTCCTTACCAGCCTTCAGCTGTTGGTCATGGGATCAAGACAAGAAACACTATGAATTGGGAAATTCTAAAACACTTAGAGCTTGGTGTTGCTGTAGAATTGGAAGCTTATGAAACCTGGCTCTAAGTGAGCATTTCGTAGATTACCAGGACTGACTGGCTTCAAATCATATCTCTTCTGCTTTATTCAGTTCCCCTTGGAGCCCCGAAACCAAAGTACTGGCAGAGTATGCCATATAACAGGCTTCTTGTGCCTGTACTGTGAAATTAGTCCCGGGTTTAATTCAGTGGGCCTGAGAATAAAGACTCCTATAACTCTTGCTTTGGAATACTTGTAGGATTTAAGTTTTTGAGAAGATTTTTCTGAGTGAAAGATTTGGGAAGTGTGAGGATGTCACATTTACAGTAGGTCTCTCTCAGCAATGTTAAGATAAATGTTGACTAATTTAACAGCTGAATTCACATATATTTGACACATGAGAATCAAGTTGCTCTGTGATCTGTACTTAGGCCCCTAAAGAGTCAGTATTAAGAAACAGTGGCATGAAATTCTATACATTCTTACGCTATACAGTAACAAATTTTACTTCTGTTAGCCATTACAAAACCTTATGTTATTAACCCCTCTTGCATAGAATGAGGTAATCCAATTATATTATTCCCCCAAAATCCAGCAATTTATTTTCTAAAATATTGCTCTACTTTTGAGAAGAAGAAGGTCTTAACCCATCCCTAGGTCTTCATCTTTATCTTCCCAAACTGTCCTCTACTCTGTGGTGAAATTTTGAATCCAAAACACAGTTTTGACTTTCTTGTTTAAAGCATTTCAACACATTTTTATAAGTAGCATCAGATTTTCTTAGTGTGGTAAAAAAATAAAAATAAAAAAAAAAATAAGTGGGGAGGCTCTTTTCAGACTCTGCCAGACTGCACTACAATTACAGGGACACCTCCTAGTGAACCTCCATTTGCTCATCTGCTTCTTCACACCTCCTTGCCTTTCTATATATTCTCCTACTCCCTCTATTCCAAATGATTATTTAATTTTTAAGAACCACCTCAAACATCATCATATCTGTGAAGACTTTTCTGTCTCCTTTAGGTGGGATCATGTGCTCTTGCCCTTGCGGGGTGCTTTACTGCATGCGTGGTATAAATTCAGTTAATGCATTGACTCAAAGGGAAATAATGTGTAACTTTTATAAATTTTAAAATAGTTTCCTGTCCATCCTCCCCTCTGAAATTCTAAATTACTGTCATTATTTACCATTCATAAGTAAATATTATATTCTATATACTTAAGAGACTTGAGACTTTTTATAGTGATTAGTCAACCTTGTTAAAAGAAAACTTGTTTATAAAAAATATTTTATCATACTAAATTTGCAGTTATTTTTAATGACATCTCTACTACTGCCCCAAATTAGATGGTGAACTTTTCAAGGGTTAGGATAGAAACAGTGACCTACTCAGGTTTTGGTCTTCACTTCCAAGTACTATACATGTACATAATATGTGCATGTGTAATATACTACATGTATCATGTACATGTATAGTGCTTGCATAGTACATGTATGTACATGTATAAGTAGAATACACATAGGTAACACAAGTACCTACATAATATATGTCTGATACATACACAAACATGTTCATTAAAGGTCTGACTAATGAGTGACTAATGAAAGTGATTGAGGTAGAATAAGGACGAGGCTGAGGTGTAAAGTTAAATTCAGTCACATACATATGCTTCAAAAAAGAATGAATTGTTTGAACCATTTCTGCATCTAAGAAACATAGTCACGTTCCAAAAAATCTATATTTAACACCCAGCATTGAGGCCTCTTACTTATTATTACTACTAAGTTATGAAAATATCATAGAACTGTAAAATTATGGGACTGCATACCACACCAATGCATTTATTCTCATTAAAGTGAGAACAAAAAGAGAGAGAAAGGTAAATAGCATATTAAAAAGAATAACAGTTTAGTGTCTCTTTGATAATTATAGATATATTTTCTCTGTTTCTTTGCTGAATTAATATCCATGAGCAATTTCAATTTCATTACCTTTATATGACCTCAGTCTGTTAAAGGATCATCAGCTGGCCATTATTTTTGCAGTACATTGCAGTACAGTACAATAGTCCTCTGTCTAATATAGCACCCCCTCCATGCCAGAGACTATTTCCTGAAAGTTACATCTCAGCAAAACAATTTATAACTTTGTTATTCAAATGTAATTGTAGTATTTCAGAAAAAAAAAAATGTGTTACTTGAGGATGCCTGAATAACAATATCTAAATGTCTTTGCAGTTAACAAGTGGGTAAGAAAAATGTCCACCATTTTTGCCAAAAGGGTTAGTAATCATGAATAAACTGTTGAAATATGTGTAACATAGTATCTTATGCATTTGCCTTCCTCGCTTCAGTACAATTAATATAATTTCAAATAGATAACTGTTTCATTGGTAACAATATTGTAGTACACCATATTTACTACTCCAAGCAGAAGTTATAATAATGCATTCTACTTTGGTGTGCCTTCTGCCTATAATTAAACTGTAGAAATTGGCACCTGAACACACATGCTATATATATTGCATAAAACAATGAAACTGGGAAACAATTATTAGGGAGTTTTCAGACTTACAATACTAAAATACGAATTACATTCTGGTATATTTACTACTCAGTTTACATGCAAAGCATTTTGAATATGATTATTAGAGTAATAATATAATATACTGATTCCAAAACTAATTCTTACTTCAAATATAAGAGCTAATGAGTGAAAAGCTGGCTTTTGATTATGTTACATATAATGTTTCGATATTTGCATAAAATACTTATGTAAGGGTTCCCCAATATGGAAACACCATTTTTTGAAAAATTAAACACATGTCTAAAGGTATTTTTTACATAAATTAAGTTAAACACATATATCTGTTCAGTGTGGAAACTTATGGCGGTTGTTTAATTTTTTTCTGAAGCTGTTCAAAACAGAGTTACTTAATATAAATACTGTACATGTAATTTTAAGTTTAATTTTCATAAGCAGTTTGGGTGGCTTAAAGTACCAAATGCCATAGAAAAGCTTATTTTAAAACATCAGTTTATATTACATAGGCAGTTTATTAGTATTGCATATTTCATTCTAAGCATTTGACAGTCTCAGGCCTTTCCCCATAATTAATAAACCAATATTAATGGGTCTGTTGGGTCTGTGGCACTTGAGAAAAATCAGAAATTGGGCTGTTTTATTAATGATCAAGTTTTGGTATAAAAACCATGCCTAATTTGATGTATATCCTCTGACAGGGCTAATCCTTGCTCTAAATTAATGCAGAAAAAAAAAAGAGGGAGAATCTTTGTGGAACCCACAACATCCTTTTTTTCCAGCTTAATTCACATTGAATTTTCTTTCCTAATTGTGAATATAACTATACTCCCTTACATTGCGATTTACTATAAATGATCATAATTAATGTACCATTTTCAGTCCTCTTTTAACATGTTAAAAAGTAAAATGTTGTTAACACAATCCTGTCAGAAAATATTCTATGAACAAGATCAAATCATGTTAATTCACTCTCAGAAGCTGGCAAATAACATAATCAAATGAATCTATACTTCTATTTTTTTTTGCATTTTGAATCAAAGATACATATGTAAAGGAAAACAACCTTCTAATTTATCACTACCATCAACATTAATGCAAAATAATTAAATATCTATGAAAAATGAATTTTCAGCATGTCACTGACATTTTCCTTTTATATATTGATTTCTTTTCACTGGCTTGCAGGTAGTTCAAAATTAGATTTGTTCTCTTTCCTTGATCTAAATAACATCAAAATATCTAGAGCTAATTATGAGAGGCATTCAGACTTTCAGATACCTGGAGACATAAAGACATATTGACATAAAGTTTTGTTCCTCCCATTTCTACTGCCTGTCTCCTTTTTGACATACTTTTTTTCCTGAGCTCTGTAGTTATTTTGTCTTTTTTGAAAGCCAGCGTTTCAGCTTTGCACTAACTTTACCCATTAAATTATAAGCCACTCACCAAAACTTTATTATCTTTGGCTTACAGGTTTTCAAAAATTTCTGTGCTATCCTTCTTTCAGATATTATTGCTCCATTGAATAAAACTGCCTAAATCATGAAAGTATCTGCATGTTGTCTTTTTCACTAATGAAATGTCACATTGCAACAGGTACCATGAATCTTCTCCCTGATCTTATATCTTGTCACATTCCACCAAGATGCTTCAAATGGAGGGTATTTTTTCTTTATAACTAAAATAATTTTTGTGTTTTCTTATTGCCAAGTTGTCCCATTATAAGATAATTAAAACGCATTAACGTGTCTCTTATCTACAGACACTATCTTTAATGCAAACTTAGTCTTAGAAGAAAGATAATGGAACTCATAGGCATAAAAAGTAGTAGGTAATTAGTTTATAAATTATAAAATATTGTCATAGCGTTCTTGAATTTACTATCTCCAAATTTAAGAATGAGGATGGATCCATCAAATATTTTCAAAATTTAGAATCCATTTAAATTTTTCAAATAAATTGTTTGCTAAGTGTGAGAGATCAATGCATATTTTATTCATTAATTTATATACCAAGTGCTCCCTTAGAGCTAATAAGTTCTCAGCTCTATTCTGGATACAATAAGTGGAACATTGTTGTAGACAACAAAGAGACCAGTTAGTGGGAAATCAAGCATTTCAAGCAAAAGATAATAGAGTCTTGGTTTAGGGAACTGACAATGGAGATCAAGTTAAGTGTGTAGATTCAGGATATATTTGACTATAGAATAAGACTTACCAGTGAATTGGATGTTGCAGCATGGGGAAGGTAATACCACAGTAGTAACTCTTAAGTGAACTTTTTAGTCCCTGAGATGGGGAAAATAAGGTTGTAAGGAGTAGGTTCCTCGGATTAAATTAGGTTTCCATTTTGGATATATTATTTTTGAGATACTTATTAAACATCTAAATATAGATATTAAGAAGCAGATAGATATAAGGTTCTGGAACTCACAGGGGAAGTCAAGACACAAGATATATATGGAGAAAATAACATTATATGAATATTTAAAACCATGCAGAATGGTGAGATTACTTTGAATGAGAATATAGGTAAAGAAGAATAGAAGCTGAAAGAAGTAGTGGCTTCTGGTGGTATAGCAACATTTAGATACCAGCTAGAGGAACTGATGACTGAGGATAGTGTTGGTAGTAGTAACAACAGCAGTCATAGCAACAACTATGATTTATTGGGTTCTTATTCTAAACCAATCAGTATTCTAAGCATTTTACACTACTGTAGAAAACTCATTTATTTCTCATGACAACCATATGCTGTGTGTACTATTATCACTTTCATTTGGCATAAGGGGCGAGTAAGGTACAAAAGAGTAAAATGACTTGTCTGGGTTGAAGAGTTTATTTTTCCTTGCATGTTTGTTTAATAAGAGAGCCCCAGAACACATTTGTGTGCTATTAGAAATGACCTGGTAGAGAGAATGAGAAATTGCTGATGTAGGAAAGAAAGAGAATTAACACTGAAGCCATGCCCTTGAGAATCTGAAGGAAAGAAAATTCAGAATCCAAAGCTCAAGAAAATAGGTTGGTTTTTGAGTAAATTAATGTAATTGGAGGAAAGAAGAAATTGAGCAAATGTACGGTGTATTGAGAATATGCAGTTTGTGCATGTGAAGATGAGGAGCTCCCTTTTGATTGCTTCTGTTTGTTTTTGTTACTGTTGTGTTGAAAGAGAGAATCAAAGGAGATTGATTTGTGGAGGAGAGCCTAATTATCTTGTAGGTTTTCAACTCAATACACTTACAAATTCACATCTCTGGTCGATAAAACAAATGCTTCATAAATAGTATGCACTTATATGTATCTATGGCATGAGTCATCTGTTGGCAAGGAACTGTGACTGCAGAAAGCAGGGTAAGACATGAATTAGTTAAAGTCTCCAGGTGGAAGATAAAATTCTATCAAACTTAAAAATGTCTCCATTTAAACCCAATGATCTTAAAAGGTTTCATGGAGGAAAATTCATTTCGGTGGACACTTTTAGAATGAGTGGGATTTTCGTGGGCAAAATTTTGAGTGAAAAGTAATCCAGATGGATGTAGCAGGGTGAGGAAAGGCATGATCAGAAGTAATAAAGCTGAATTGGCTTAAATGTAGGATGAATAAAGTTATAATAGTGGGATATAACTCACATAGATATTAGGGACAGATTGTGAAGGGCCTTGAATATCACGCTGTGTATAGATTTATTATGTAATAAACCAGGAGACATGGGAGGGTTTTAGCAGTAGAGTGATGAGAGAAATATATTTGGAAGTAGATAATGAGCCTCACTGTTTTGTAATTTGGAATGTATGATATTTTAATACCACTGAACATATCTAGCTACATTTTAGGTTGACACTTTTTTTCTTTCTATTATCTTTTCTATTCCAAGCCTAGGACAACACTTGAGGACATTGCTCTTTTATACAGTTGGACAAGAATGTCCTAGGCACAGTGGTATATTTTTGCTTGTTAAAATATAACTAAATATTTTAGCCATTTAGCATCTGTGGCACATTTCCACTCTGAAAAATGTAACGACAAAAGTGTTCTTGCCTACTAAGGAAACTCTCGATGACTGTGCTAGCAAGCTGAATAAACATTTCTATAAATGTTTAACGAGTCCCACTGGCTTAAAATAAATTTTGATTCACCTATAACAATCCAAACATAAATTTCAGTAAAACAGATATTTTCACTGCAAAACTGTTTTACCTCTTAGGATCTAACCAAATAAAATATTTATTTTGTGAAATTATGTATCACTGTAGACATTCTTCTCTTAGTATATAGAGACCTTGTAGCTACAACTTAGATAATCATCAATAAATCTTTTTTTTAAGTATTTAATAAACCAACCTGTTACCTTTTTTGTTTCCTCTTTTAGTACCCTAATATCTAGGCATTTCAGACAGTTAATTTTGTGTTATAAAGGAGTTAAATTTAACATCAATGAGTAGTCAGATTCCAGTAGTCTTTTCATGAGAGGACTGTGACATGCGTGCACAAAGATATTGTCTCTCTTATCTAGTATTTTTCTTTCAGCCAGTATAGCAAATGTACTGTCTTTGTGAAACTACTAACCGTGCTTAATGATCCAGACAGTAAACAAAGGGAATCATCTTCTATAAACACATGATCAAAATTTAGATACTAAATGTATGATTTTAACCTAATTGATCCATGCATTTAGCAGATAGTCCTTGAATATATATTATCCATTAGGCCTCGTGGTATGTTCTACACATAGAAATGTAAATAGTGCATAACCCTTTCCTTCAAGGGGCTTCAAGGGGCTTCTATCTCTACTAGAGAAATACATTTAAATATTGCATAGCCGTTTCCGTCAAAGAGTTAAAGCCCTAGTGGAGGCAATAATGGAAGAAAAAACCTATGGGGTGTGTTCACCCCCTTGAATGTGAGTATTTCAAACTTTCACTTTCTGAACCATTTATTGAGCAGGTTTTGATCACCCAATACATGTAAGGAATCTGAACTTGCTGAGTTTTGTTAAAGAGTCTTCTAAGTATTTTGTAATTATTTCATAATTATTAATGGCCAATAATAACACTTACAATGCATAAAGTCCTTATCTAAGAACCTTATGAGTGTTGTTTTATTTTCACAATTAATTTAAGTGGAAGTTAATCTTCATATTATTGTTTTATAGATAAAACTCAAGAAAAAATCATTTTGTGACATATTCAAGGTCCCACAGCTTTCAGTGGTAGAGCCATGCTTTGATGGAGCCCAAATAATTTGGCCCAGATCTCACAATTTTAGCTAATTTAATAATACTGTTTCTTTGGAAACAGAAAAGAGACAGATGCCATTCATTTTGTTTTTTATGCGATAAAATGTTCAGGAAATAAATAGATGGAATGATATAATTCCCAGAAACTGTCTCCTCGTGGTTCGTCTCCATAGTATATATGCTGTTTATTTTTTCTACTGTCAAATAAGCAAGGTTATTTACAGTTGGTGGTACTGCTATTTATAATTCTGATTTTTCTACTGCATGCAGCTCATCTTTTTATGTATTTGTTTGTTCATTCTTAAGTCCCACATACTAAACACTGTGGTTGACCCTGTACTACTTGTATGGTGATAAAAACATGCAGAAAACACATACTCTGGACTTGTTCATCACAGAATTTGGAAAGAGACACACAACTGAAAACAAATTACTGTTCGGTCTTCCAAGTTCTTTACTAGAAGTCTCTAAAAATGTTATTAGACGATAAGAAGATAGCAATTTATGCTCAGTAAAAATGCCAGTGAAGACCTCATAGTGATGAGAACATTTATGCTGAAACTTGAAGTTTGAAAATAAGTTAAGAGGAGAAGGGAAAAGAGATAGTTCCATTGGATGTGAAATACAAAAGCTGAAATGATTGGACAAAGATTAAGCTGGCCAGGGTGAATGGAATGTAGAGTTTCAAGAGGGAATGTTGAAAGATAAGGGAAACAGAATACACTAGAGCTAAATTGGAGAAAGTTTAATTTTATCTTATAAATGTACATTTGCAAATGTTATCATATTAAGAGATGACATTGTGAGTTTTTAATTTCAAACATTAACGTAAGGAGTCATCTGTAGGAAGAATAGACTGGAGGAGAAGGAACAAAAGGCAAATAAATACACATTCAGCAATATTTCTTCACCTGTTAGTGAGCAAGGATGCTGCCTTGCTCTGTCGTAAGGCAGACCTCTGCCAGGGTCTGTCGTAAACTTTTACAACTCTCTCCAAGCACCACCCAGTTATTGCCACCTTTGCATAAAGTCTGCAGAAGGAGTCCCCCTTTCTCCAAGATAAAAAGGCCTTTAGACATGCATTCTCTCAAATACCTATTTCCAGTAAAAAATTTCTCTGATTCTACCAATAATGCATCCTTTTTTCCCCTACCTGCCAATCAGAATTATGTTCTTAATTTCATCAGCTCTTGGCCTCACAGAGGCCTTGCTCTAGTAAATATTATTTTCTGCAATAGGCTTATTTTTCCTCTTTTGGGACTTTTCCTCAGCCTTGCATGGGACTGGACGATGCTAAAATCTAAACAAAGCAAAACAACAAAGTAAAACTCTTCCTTTGATCCCACATACTATTCTTATCTTTGTCCTCTCAGTCTTATCTTCAAAGCAGAATCTTCCGTGTACTCCAAAGAAACTCATTTTCACCACTTTCTATCCTCCCATGGTTTTACTCATTCCAGTGCACATTGTTTTGTCTCCACCACCATACACAAAAAGAATCATGAACTATTAACCCTGAACTTCAGTGGATATTCCTCAATCACAACCTTATTTGGGCTCTCCAGGCATTTCATCTGGTTTGCTCTACTTAGAACTCCCCACTGTCCCTACTTTGTGGCATTGTTCTTTAGTTTTCCTTCCAAATGTTTCCCATACAAATTCTGCCCTAGAGTAATGGTCTATATGGTCTTAATGATTGTGTGAATTAAGAGAAAGATCATTTGGCTGGAAGGATATGACACAGAAGTGTTTTGGAAAATGTATATTAACAGCTGGCTGGTTGTTGTGGGAGAACTCCTGATTTGTAGCATTTGTGAATTTCTATGGTGTAATTATCCCCACCAGAGCCAACTTCAAGCTACCTTTGTCAGGTGAACCAAATGACATCATTCCTGAAAATTTAACCATCTTCCATGTGCCACTGAGAGCCATCTCCAGCATATCACTGGATTCAGAAACTTTCTAGCTACATGTCATGAAAAATCAGATTATATTTAGGACTAATTTGACATAGCAATTCTAAATGATTTCATTAGACCCAGAATTTTATTCACTTTCCGTGTTCCCTGTCTACAAATTCAGCTATCTCTAAATACAATTTTGCGGGTAAAACTTTAGCCATTTGCACTTGTTTGAGAGGAAGTAACCTCATGAAGAAAGACCATTAACCCTAATGTTTGGTGAAGTCATAACACTTTCTTTATTATAGCAAGTAGACAGTGGCTAAACTCCTTCTTGCCTCATGCCAAACATTACAAATACCTATTGTGTAACCCAAAGGGGGATGCTTTCAGCGGTCACTGTGCCTACTTATACCCATATTTAGGTAGTGCTAAAAATGAGTTCAAATGCTGGAAGAAGCTATATTTAACAAAAGTTTTCTAACTCAGGACAGAAAACATTCAAACGTTCTCCAAATATATAGAAATTCATGAACATTCTGGCACAGATTAAGAGAAAAGATGCAGTTTTAACATTTCTTTTTGTCTTGAATATTTTAATATTATGCTTTTTAAAAATTACTGTTATGCCTTAATATTCTCTCACAGTTGAGATCACATTGAAAGTATTATTTTCTCCTTATTTGTGCCAGGTTTCTTATACATGATAATCAACCATTTATCACATTAATCACTGTACCCTTCCTTCTACACTGGGTTTTGGAGACAGTTAGTGTGGTTCACAGACAAAGATATGTGGAGTATACTTGGAGATGGTGTGGCCATCATGCATCCCTGTGCTTATCTTTCATCCAAATATTCTGGACTGGTTCCAAGGACCGTAGGTACAGACAGTTATTGCTGCCATCACTTTAACACAATGCCAGCTATCCAAAAGAAAAGTGAAGTTCAGAATTCCTACTATAGTCCAGA
Organism: Macaca mulatta; assembly: GCF_049350105.2. Classification (NCBI taxonomy): domain Eukaryota; kingdom Metazoa; phylum Chordata; class Mammalia; order Primates; family Cercopithecidae; genus Macaca; species Macaca mulatta. Next base: position 115,034,538 of record NC_133412.1, read on the forward strand.
GAACCAACAAAATAAAACAAACAAAAACACCCCAGGATATTTAAAAGCATAATAAGGTACTCAGCATACAAAATAAAAATATTTTCATACTTTATGCACATAGCAATAAACAACAAGAAAATGTTGCTTTTATTTTATTTCGTTTGCTTTATTTATAATTATTTCAAACACTAAAGGATTTTAGAAAGTGAAAATATTTCTCCTTTTTAATCTAATCTTAGTTTTGTTTTAGATTTATATTCTTTTTGATATCTTCTTATATAAACAAAAATAAATATATCCAAATATACAATATTTTAATATGCATTGGTTCATCAAAGTAGACTATTCTGAAGCTAATCGTTTTTCATTTAACACCTTACCATGGACATAATTATATAGTAGTACACATAGTATATATTATTTCTACCGTCTCATAGCATACTTCTATGTTATATTTAAACAAGTATCTGAAACTGCTATTTAAAAATTTTAAAAGGAAAGAGAAAGTTTTCTTTACATTTTCATCCAAGTTTGGATAAGTATGCAAATGACTCCGATTTGCCTCCCTTGGCTTACATGACTTCCCTGGTGTTCAGGGCAGAAAGACAGAGAATTGTAACAAGTCATTTCTCCAGAACTCCCTGGAGTGCCAGAGGCAGTTCTGCAGACATAGGACTTCTTCAGCAGATAAAGGAGGAAGGAATACTTGGAAAACGAAACCTACAGACATCCACTACAAAGTGAAACCTCTGCAAATTTAAACGAAATGAAATGCATTTAAAGCATAATGCACTTTGAAAGAATACTCTAAAGCCGACTATTCCAAAGTTGTCCTTATAAGAAAAGTAATTCTGCTCAGAGTCCAATGCAGGATTACTTGTTGCATTTATTTCACGGAGTTTATTAGTATCTATCTGGAACAGTTCTTCGGAATGTCATTAATGTTTATACGTTTTTAATTTAATATGTTATCTCCCAGGTTTCTTTTCTATAAAGAAACTACATTTCTCTTTGGAGTTAGCAATTGTGAGGAGTTATTTTGAGACTGTAAAAATACCCTATTTTTCATCAAAATTAGACCCACTATTTTAACATTGACTTATGTCTGAATCGGTTATTACTATGATCTTTGACAAATGGTGGTTTTTACTAGCCCAATTACTGTTTCTTTGCTTATTCGTTGCCATTCTATTGCTATAAAGAAGACCATTTCCTTCTCTACTACTTGTTTATATGTATATTTATATCTATTAGTATTGATTGATGAATTCCTATTAATTCAAAAGGTTAATACATTGCTATAATGTATTTTGATGTTAAAATTGGATGTAACTCACTTTAAGCATCAGGGTTTTAAAAGCTTCATTTTAGCAAATATTATGCTGCATTTTTAATGAGTGTCTACATATTTTCCATCTTTACTAGAATTGTCTGGGCAGAAAGACCTTGTGTTATTTATCTCTGTATTTCCAATGTCTGACAGAATGCTTGCATAGTAGTAGTGATCAGCAAACATTTGTTGGGTGAATGGAAGGCTGCAATAGCTCTCATGTGAGTTACTTTAATTTTAAAGGCTTTATTGAAGTAGATTGCAATATGCAGAATGGTGCAAAAGGTAATGTAGAACTCTATTAATTATTACAAACTGAATCTTTATGTAAACACCACCTTGGTCAAGAAAAAGACTATTGCCAACAGCCCAGACACTCCCCTCATACCCTACCTATTGATATGGTTTGGCTCTGTGTCCCCGCCCAAATCTCATCTCGAATTGTCATCTTCATGTGTTGAGGGAGGGACCTGGTGTGAGGTGATCAGATCATGAGAGCAGTTTATTCCATGCTGTTCTTGTGATAGTGAGTGAGTTCTTACGAGATCTGATGGTTTAAAAGTGTTTAGCAGTACTCCTCTGCCTACTCCGCTCTCCCTCAGTCTCCTGTTGGTCATGTAAGACGTGCCATGCTTTACCTTCCACAGTGTTTTCTGAGACCTCTCCAGCCATGCAGAACTGTGAGTCAGTTAAACGTCTTTTCGTTATAAATTACCAAGTCTTAGGTCGTTCTTTATAGCTGTATGAATGGGCTAATGCACCCATGTTTTCTCTTCAAAATAAGCAAACCAAACCCAAAGAAACAAAACAAAACCCACTATCTTGAGTTCTACGTTATTAATTATTTTAGCCTGTTTTTACATCTTATATGGTAGAATCACCCAGTACTTCATGTGATTTTGTTTACCCAGTGTTACTCTTGTGACATTCATTTACATTTTTATATATTAAAAGGGGTTTGGTTATTTTTTTCTTATATGTTGTTCAATTATATTAATTCCAACATTTATAGACATTTGAATTCCTTCTGTTTTTTTTCATAATCATGAAATCAGCATATAAAGTCAGCATATAATGCCGATAGGAACATTCCTATACATATCTTTTAATGCCTATGAGTATGCATTCGTGTTGGATATATGCCATGTGTGGAAAGACTGTATCATAATTTATACATACATATACAACATTAAGTAGAAAATGCCAAATTATCATTGTGCAAATTACAGACAGAGTATGAGAGTAGATGTTGCTCTAACTATAATTGAGAACTTTTTTTTTTTTGGTGAGGGGGCATTGGTGGATGTGTATATATGTAGTAACAGCGCTATTTTATTCTGTATTTTCTTGATGACTAGTAAGGTTGACTACCTCTTCATATGTATATTGGCTTTTAATAATCACTTTTAATGAAGTGCTTATTTAAGTTTCTTCTTAATCAGTCTTACAATGGGTGGTAAATTCTAATAGATATCTTAAATAATATTTTTGTTTGTGATCTTTCCTATTTTATATTTGCTTTCTACTTCAATTATTTCTCCTCTTGTCTTTATTATACTATTTTACTTGCTTAGGGCTAATTTGTTGTTCCCTTTAAAACATTTGAAGATTGATGAGTAGTCATTGCCTTTCAGCCTTTCTTATTTTCCAAAAACTGTCTTTAAGATTATACGTTGACCTATTTGTGATTTTACTAATATCCCACAAGATTGGATATATAGAGTTTTTAATCATCATTTAATTCAGAATGTTTTCTAATCTATTTTATGATTTCTCTTTTGACCCATGGGTTATTTAGAGTGCACTGGCCAATTTCTACAGAAATGCATATTTTATAGACATGTTTTTCTTATGAATTTCTAGTTTAATTGCACTGCAGTCTAAATAATTATTCTGAATAAATACAATTCTTTGAAATTTTATAGGCTAGTTTTAATATAAAGAATTTATTATTGGCCGGGCGCGGTGGCTCAAGCCTGTAATCCCAGCACTTTGGGAGGCCGAGACGGGCGGATCACGAGGTCAGGAGATCGAGACCATCCTGGCTAACACGGTGAAACCCCGTCTCTACTAAAAAAATACAAAAAACTAGCCGGGCGTGGTGGCGGGCGCCTGTAGTCCCAGCTACTCGGGAGGCTGAGGCAGGAGAATGGCGCAAACCCGGGAGGCGGAGCTTGCAGTGAGCTGAGATCCGGCCACTGCACTCCAGCCTGGGCGACAGAGCGAGACTCCATCTCAAAAAAAAAAAAAAAAAAAAAAAAAAGAATTTATTATTATTATTATACTTTAAGTTCTGGGATACATGTGCAGAACATGCAGGTTTGTTACATAGGTATACATGTCACATGATGGTTTTCTGCACCCATCAAACCGTCATCTACATTATGTATTTCTCCTCATGCTATTCCTACCCTAGCTCCCAACCCCCAACAGGCCCCGGTATGTGATGTCCCTCTCCCTGTGTCCATGTGTTATCATTGTTCTACTCCCACTTATGAGTGAAAATATGCAGTGTTTGGCTTTCTGTTTCTGTGTTAGTTTTCTGAGAATGATAGTTTCCAGCTTTATGTATGTCCCTGCAGAAGACATGAATGCATCCTTTTTTATGGCTTCATAGTATTCCATGGTGTATATTTGCCACATTTTCTTTATCCAGTATATCATTGATGGGCATTTGGATTGGTTTCAAGTCTTTGCTATTGTGAATAGTGCTGCAATAAACATATGTGTGCATGTGTCTTTATAGTAGAATGATTTATAATCCTTTAGGTATATACCCAGTAATGGGATTGCTGGGTCAAATGGTATTTCTGGTTCTAGATCTTTGAGGAATCACTACACTGTCTTCCACAATGGTTGAACTAATTTACACTCCCACCAACAGTGTAAAAGTGTTCCTATTTCTCCACATCCTCGCCAGCATCTGTTGTTTCCTGACTTTTTAATGATCGCCATTCTAACTGGCATGAGATGGTATCTCACTGTGGTTTTGATTTGCATTTCTCTAATGACCAGTGATGATGAGCTTTTTTTCATAAGTTTGTTGGTTACATAAATGTCTTCTTTGAGAAGTGTTTGTTCACCCTATTTGTCTATCTTCAAATGTCCCCTTTTATAGGGACATGAGTCATATGGGATTAGGAGCCCACCCTACTCCAGTATGACTTTATCATAACTATTTACATCTGCAGTAACTTTATCACCAAATAAGGTCACATTCTGAGGTACTGGGAGTTCAGGACTTCAATATATAAATTTTTGGAGGAACACAATGCAACCCATAACAGTGCGTATATAGTCCATCTATATTTCATGTGGATATTGAAGTATTTTTGTTTATATATACTATATTAGTGTTTACATTCTCTTTCTCTGATCTTTTTTTGTTTTTTGTTTTTTGTTTTTGAGACGGAGTCGCGCTCTGTCTCCCAAGATGGACTGCAGTGGCCAGATCTCAACTCACTGCAAGCTCCGCCTCCCGGGTTTATGCCATTCTCCTGCCTCAACCTCCCGAGTAGCTGGGACTACAGGCGCCTGCCACCTCGCCCAGCTAGTTTTTTTTTTTTTTTTTTTTTTTTTTTTTGATTTTTTAGTAGAGACGGGGTTTCACCGTGTTAACCAGGATGGTCTCGATCTCTTGAGCTCGTGATCCGCCCGTCTCGGCCTCCCAAAGTGCTGGGATTACAGGCTTGAGCCACAGCGCCCGGCCTCTCTGATCTATTATAATTTGTTTTCTTTTCTCTCCGTTTTTGGTTGATTATTTTTCCCTTGGGGATAATGAAAGGCTTTTTTCTATGATTCTCATTCCTCTGCTCTATCAGCTATTACATTGTACCTTATTTTATATTATTTATAATATATATTCTTAATTTATTACAAGATGACTTAGTTAATTACTTTGCCAATTTTTAGGAAGCAAACCACATGACATTAAAAATAACTTCTCTGTTTTTATTGAATTTTACTTTTCTATTTTTTTAATTTGTGTGTCATTATTTTAGAACAGTTTTATTGAGATATAATTCATGTGCCATTCAGTCTACTCATTAAAGCTGTGCAATCTAGTGGTTTTTAGTGTATTTACAAAGTTGTGCCACCATTACCATAATCACATTTAGAACACTTTTGTCACCCCACAAAAAACCCATACTCATCAGAACCACTCCCCATGCCCCATCCCCAACCCCATATAACCTTGAGTCTACTTTCCATCTCTGTGAATCTATTGATTTTAGTTATCACATGTAAATGGAATTGTATCATATGCAGTATTTTTTGACAGGCTGTTTTTATTAAGCATGATTTCAAGGTTCATTTATGGTACTTCATATATCCGTATTGCATTATTTTTATTGCCAAACAATGTAGTATTGTGTGAATATGCCAGGTTTTGTTAATCCATTCATCAGCCGATAGACATCTGGGTTGTTTCCACATTTTTGCCATAATAAGTAATATTGCTCTCACAATTTTTGTATTAAGTTTTTATGTCACCATATTTTCATTTCTCTGGTGTGTAATTAGGAATGGAAATGTTGGGTCATATGGTAACCATATATTTAACATTTTAAGCAATTATATTTTATTGCTTACAAAGTGGCTACACATTTTTGCATTTCCAGAATCAACGTATGAGGATATTAATTTCATTACATGTTCACCAACACTTGCTTTTGTCTTTTTCTTTGGCTATAACCATTCTAATGTGTGCAAAGTGGTATCTCATTATTGTTTTGTTTTACATTCCCTTGATATTTAACATATTTTCATATATTTATGGGTGATTTATATGTCTTATTTGGAGAAATGTCTATTTAAATTCTTTGCCCAATTATAATCTGTTTGTCTTCCTATCATTAAGTTATAAAAGTCATTTATATGTTCTTGAATACCAGACCCTTGTCGTAAGTATGACTTTCAACTGCTTTTTCCCATCTTGTAAGTTGTCATTTCATTTTCTTTATGGAGTCATTTGATACTCAAAAGGTTTTAATTTTGATGACATCCAATTACCAATTTTGCTTCATTTTTTATTTGGGATTTGGTGACATATCTAAAAAACTGCTCCCAATTTCAAGGTCACAAAAATTTACACCTCTGTTTTTATCTAGAAGTTTTATAGGATTAGATATTACATTTGCATCTATGAATTAAGTCTGGTAAAGGAAGTGGGTTCATTCTCCATCATTTGTCTTACTTTCTTCCTGGGAATTCTGACAATTACAGATTGTGTTAACAGGCTTTCTTACACTAAGAAAGAGATCAGAGAGAAAACACCTTTAAAGAATTTTCTCATCTTCTGTAGGCTTGGGGCAGTTACAGCTAAGGAGCAAGTCTAGGTTACCACTAAAAGAGCTGCAGAGATACTGCCATTATTAAATCCTCTACTCTTGGGTCTCTTAGGATGAGATAAAATCACTGGCAGGGAAGTTTCATGCCAAGTTATGGTATATCTGAACCAAGGAGCCCCGGGATCTCCAAAATGTGCAAATAAACTGTGTAAACTCCCTTGGACCTGGTCTTATTGCTTAGTTGCCTTTCCTTCAACTCACCCTGATAACCCCATGCAGTTTTATATTATTATATAAGAAAGGAGAAAAGCCTTGTACCTTTTTGTTTGATTTTTATCTTTATATCACTCCTTTTGTGGAACAACCAAACAGGAAAGCTCCTTTATAGAGAAAAATCACAGAATTTAAAATCATCACATAATTAACAAGTTGCATTTAAGAGACAAAGTGAATATACCTGATTTTAACACACAATTGACTTAATCTCTAAACAATAACATAGACATATCAGTGTTGTCTCCCACAAGTAATTCCGATTAATGAATCCAGAATATGACCTAGATTATATTATTAGCTACATAATATTGGATCATATTATTATATGACTGCATACTCTTATTTATGTAGTTGTCAATGTAATTTATCTTACATAGTGAGATACACAGTCTACAAATCACGAAGAACTATCTTCCAAAACTACACTGAAAAGGTTATTGACATAACCTTTAATTATATACATTACTTTAAGACCAGCCTCCTTAAATCCATAAGGCAGTAGAAGTATAGTAGAGAATATTTTCAATGAAGGTAATAAAACATACTGGATAGGAATATAGACTTTAGATTTAAATATGTATATTTGGAATGGGGGCTATGATTTTCAATAGTTCTTTGACTCTTGATGATTTACTTAGACTCTTGGAACCTGTATTTTAAAGCTATTATAATACCTACATAAGAGTGTCATTTTAAATGTTAGTTGGTGTATTATATACATGCAGATATCTGCGTGTGGGGCGGTTGGGGGGGGGCAGGCGGTATGTATGTGCATGCATGCACATGGTTAAAATCCTAATGCCCTGGTTTTAATCCAAATATCTGGCTTATGAAAAGAGATTTATGTTTTACATAAAGCAAATCTCTATATTTCAACCTATTTCCACATGATTTTTAATTCTTTCCACTCATTTTACCAGACTACCAATTAAGTTTTGTTTTGGTTAGGATGGGTGGCATATATTAAATGTTAGTTTACACTGGTGTTGATGCTTAATGTGTACGTCATCCCAGCTGATTCTCAGTTCACAGCAGACCTCCATATTACATTATGTTTATGTATTTTATCTCCATCATATCTCTGTCATTTTGTTCAGGGAAAAATTGGCTGAAAACATCTCATCATTCAGACTTTTTATTTTTTGTCACTTCTCACCTTTTCTCACTTCCTTGCTACCCTCCCTCATAGCCTCCCTCTTTGTCTTACGCTACCTGGGAATATTTGTTTCATTTCTTCTTTGTCTCTGTTTGCCATAATTGCAAAAAAAAAACTTTTGTGGGGGAGGGATCTTCCAGGAAATCATAGAAAGTGTAGGACAGATCTCCTGACTCCTAGAAAGCATTAATGTTTTCACTATATATTTATAAATATGTTTCATTTATATTCACCATAGAGTTGCTATCCATATGTATGTTGTTGTTTTTGTACTTTTTTCTCCAGGCCACAATTTTTTCATCACCCTCCTCTATGACAGAGAAAAGCAAACAAAAAGCAGCAGCAAACTAGGTGGGATAAGATACAGTAAAAACGTCTTCTCCAAGACTTAGGCCTTCAAAAGCTCATAAAAGTTAACTTTTCTTTACTTTTTTAGTATTTTCTTTAGGTTTTGACTACGTATTGAATAATAGATGTCAAGGTTCTAAATATTTGGCCAGTGGAAAGAATGAACAATGGAATATGTAAAGGAACTAGAACTTTAGGACAAAAAGTTACCATATTGAGTAGCATTTTAATTATCATGCTCCCTCAAGCTTAGCACCAACACAAAGAAAGCAACGAACGAATGGTGGTAGCCAGACTATTTCCATTTCAAATTTTAGTAGTGATAATAGTGTTAGTAGTCATTTACTCATCTAACAAAATCTGAGTAAGTACTTAAAACTTGGCTTCTCCAGAGGGTGCATAAATGAGTACCTGTTCTCCAACAATCCACCACCTACTGATGCATGGTACGAATGGAGCGTAGGCCATAAAATGTCTTTAGAAGACATCTCTCTCCTCCCTGACTCCTTCCACTGCATTAGCAATATCTAATTGGCCAAAAAGAGAAGAAGCATTTGAATACAGGCCATTACTAGTCTCAGGACACACTGAATACTTTTCAATATTTTCAGCCATTTAAAACATTTTTGTGAAATGCATTATTCATACCGAAAAGTGCGTAAAACACACATGTATAGTACAGTCGGTAATTATAAAATGACTGCCATGCAGCTTGCTTTTCAGTGTAGAAATTGAACATGCCGGCCGGGTGCGGTGGCTCACGCCTGTAATCCCAACACTTTGGGAGGCCAAGACGGGTGAATCACGAGGTCAGGAGATTGAGACCATCCTGGCTAACACAGTGAAACCCCGTCTCTACTAAAAATCCAAAAAAAAAAAAAGAAAGAAAATTAGCCAGGTGTGGTGGTGGGTGCCTGTAGTCCCAGCTACTTGGGAGACTGAGGCAGGAGAATAGCGTGAATCTGGGGGGCGGAGCTTGCAATGAGCCGAGATGGCACCACTGCACTCCAGCCTGGGGCAACAGAGCGAAACTCTGTCTCAAAAAAAAAAAAAAAGAAATTGAACATGCCAGTACCTTCAAATCCTATATGTCCCATGGAAACTACATTCCATCCATTCACTGGCAAATAAACATAATTCACACATTATGTTAATCACTTAATTTGCTTTTAGTTATGATTCTGTCACCATTTAAATATGTCCTTAGTTTTGAAATTTATATATAAATAGAGTCTAGAGTATTCACTCATTTTGTCTTTCTTTTGTCAACATTATGCTTGCAAGCAACATGTTACTGCTAGAGTGGTTCATTTCCATTGCTTTATAGTATTTTCTTGTTCTCTCCAATTTATATTTCTTTTCTACTCTGAATGGGTAACTTGGTTGTTTCCAGTTTGACATTATCACAAATGACACTGCTGAAAGGAAAACACTTTTTGCATGGCTCCTAGCCTGACATTGTTGAAATAAAAATTACATTGAGTATTATTTTAGTTTTAGTTTTTTACATAGTCTTATTAGTCTGTTTTCACGCTGCTGATAAACAAGTACCCAAGACTGGATAATTTATAAAGAAAAAGAGGTTTAATGGACTCACAGTTCCACATGGCTGGGGAGGCCTCACAATCATGGTGGAAGGCTAAAGACACATCTTACATGGCAGCAGAGAAGAGAGAAGGGAAACTCCCCCTTATAAAACCATCAGAACTTATGAGACTTATTCACTATCAGGAGAACAGCAAGAGAAAGACCCACCCCATGATTCGGTTACCTCATACTGGGTCCCTCCCATGACACATGGGAATTGTGGGAGCTACAATTCAACACGAGATTTGGGTGGGGACACAGCCAAACCATATCAATAATTGTGACCATGGTGCACATTTGACTTTTAACTCAATTTTTAATCTAAATATTTTTTATTAGTTTACTATGGCTGTGAAATTAATAAAGACTGAAGCTTTAAAACAGTACACATGTATTATCTCCAGTTGTCATGCAGTAGGAATCTAAACCCATCTTAGCTATGTTCAAGGCTATGATAAATGTATTGGCCTGATTGAGTCTTCTGTTCAATCAGAACAATGTATTGGTCTTCTGTTCAAGGCTATGATAAATGTATTGGCCTGATTGAGTTTTCATTTGGAGGTTTAACTAGGGAAGAACTCACTTCCAAGCTCTTCCAAGTTGTTGGTAAAATTCATTTTCTCACTGCTATAGAATTATGACAGTTTATTTTTTCAAAGCCAGCAATTAAGAGAGGGAATCTTCTGTTTGGAGTCTCTAACTTCAGGAAAAAGACCTTCCGTCAAATGATTCGCCCAGTATGACATCCCCCAAGATAACTGTATTAGTCTGTTTACCTGCTGCTAATAAAGACATACTCCAGACTGGGTAATTTAAAAGGAAAGAGGTTTAATTGACTCACAGTTCCACATGGCTAGGGAGGCCTCATAATCATGGCGGAAGGTAAATGAGGAGCAAAGTCATGTCTTACATGGCAGCAGGCAAGAGAGCATGTGCAGGGGAACTCCCCTTTACAAAACCATCAGATTTCATGAGACTTATTCACTGTCATGAGATCTGCACGGGGAAAATCCACCCCCAGTGGGTCTATCCCACGACACGTGGGGATTATTACAATTCAAGGTAATATTTCGGTGGGGACACACAGCCAAACCATATCAATAACTCTCTTTTTATTAACTCAAAGTCAAATAATTAGGAGTTGTACATACATATACAAACTGCCTTTTTTACTGACATTTAATACTGATTGGAAGTTAAAACTTTTAACTACACTCAATGGAATAAGATTACACAAAAGTGTATACACCAGAGAGTAGCAATAACAGGGACATCTTAAAATTATGCCAACATACATTGTAACATATTTTATCATTATTTTTAACCCTCAAAGATTTTTTATGACTGTGTTATATTACAACCAACCAGGTATATTATAAATCACCTAAATACTAGATTACCAGTACATGTTTAGGTTGTATATGTCAGTTTTTAAGGTTTGAAAAATTCCAATAATATCTGATAAATATTTGGGCCTTGATATTCTCAGCTAGGAGTAGGTGCTTTTAAAAACTGGAAGAAAATGTGGGATGGGACCTTACTTAAAAACCATCTGATTCTATTTTTTAAATCCTAGGAACAAAAGTAGATACTAGATTTATGTCATTAAAAAAGAAATGCTTGCACCAATAGCCTTGCCAGCTGAAAAATGAAAAATAATAATCAAATCAAAAGTAATTATTATTTTGTGTAATAACAAATAACAGTAAAAAATACTCCCAGATTTAGGCCAGGTGCAGTGACTCATGCCTGTAAGCCCAGCAATTTGGGAGGCCGAGGCAGGTAGATAACCTGAGGTCAGGAGTTTAGGACCAGACTGGTCAAGATGGCAAAACCCTACCTCTACTAAAAAATACAAAAATTGGTTGGGTGTAGTGGTGGGCATCTGTAATCCCAGCTACTCGGGAGGCTGAGTCAGGATAATTTCTTGAACCCGGAAGGTGGAGGTTGTAGGGAGCCGAGATCACACCATTGCACTCCAGCTTAGGCAACAAGAGCGAAACTCCATCAAAAAAAAAAAAAAAATTCCCAAATTTATACAATGGAGTGCTCTCAAGAAATTTTAAATGCCACATTCTTATTGTCTGCAAAGCAGCCATATCTATCCATTATATCCTCCAAGGTTTTCTACTCACAGATTTTATTTAATACCAGTATCCTGTTTATTTCAACAACTCTCCCACCCTGATTTAAACCAGAAAGTTACCTTCAAAAATAGATTACCCCAATTAATTTATTATCTCTTAGCACATTCCAACTTTTTTTCCTACATTCTAATTAATATTACTCTACCTGCTCTTTTACCTAAGCCAAAGATGAGGACATTAGCCAACACTTGGCTTAGTCCACATATGTAACCAATAACCAGGTTGGAAAGCTTTTTATTATTATCATTTTACATTCTTATGGTTAGGGAATGTGGGCTCAATGGCTTTTTTAAAATAAGAATTTATTTAGCTGGCTTGAAATAAAAATTTCACTTAACTATCTAACTTACTCTCAAGAAATGCTTCAGAGCCTGAATGAACAGTGCCTGTCTGCTGTGATAGATGACAGATGTAGGCTAAATGTGTTTACTCACTGTAATCATCATATAATATTTGTTTTTAGTAATTTTGTTACAGCTTAGAGATATACCTGTCAAAAACTTCTCAATTAGTAGAGAACTTTTATGACTATGCCGAATTGCTAATGTGGATGATTTAATATTAAAAAAACCCAAGTTACTCTTAACTTTTTGAAAACTTTACAGAAAAGATCTACACACAAAAAGTGTCTAAAGTATCTATAGACATATAGACTTGAATGCGTGCTATGTTTTTTCCTAATCATGTTAGCATATTCATATTTGATGCTTTAATGATTTAAAATCATACTGTAACCAAGTGAAATTAGTTTGGCTGTAAATAACAGACTTTTCAAAATAGTAGTAGTTTAAGCATGTTAAAGAGTAATCCAGGGCTGGTGGAGCAAATTCAAGACAATTAGGAATGACTCCTTACTATCCTTGCTCATGACTCTCATCTTCAAGGTCACCTTAATGTCCCAGTTTGCTGCTAGAGTTCCACACGTTATATTCAAACTGTAATTCTAAAGAAGGCAAACAGCACAGGACAAGTAGGGTAGATCCCATCTCAGTTATCTCCTTGTAAGCAGCCTGTTCTAAAGTTCTCAACATTTTCGCTTATGTATCGTTGGAAGGCACAATTTACAAAACAAACTTCATTTTGGGCAATGCAACAGGTAAAAATTAGGTTCTTCTAAAGAAGGGACAAGTGGATATTGGAAATGCAACTAGTACTTTCTCATACACACACATAACACAGGCACATAAGTGTGCGCACAGATATGTGTATAGATTTGCATACACAAAAAGTATATATGATAGTTTATTCTATTTTTCCACTAAACATTTGTCTAAATTCCACTTCTTTATGAGTCATAAACATTTTAATGACTTGATTTAAAATTCATTGAGTTGATGTAGCATTGTTCACCCTAAAATTGGTAATAGGCTGTTTCCACATTTTTATTGTTCTTGCTTACTACACTGCTGCAATAATGACTGCTGCTGCTGCTGCTGCTGAAGGAGAATCTGTCCTGGGCCAGGCATTTTGTTAAAGAGTTTATATTTACAATAGGTGAAAAAAACTACATCTTGATCCTATTTTCGGCATAATGCAGGATTTGAAGGAAACACAAACTCAAATCACAGAAACACAATTAATGCAGAGCTTTCTTACATTTTTCTTTAGAGTAGAAGAGCAGAGTACACTTCCCAAAATACAATAAAATGTACTAAATACTCTTAACCCTCCATTTTCCTAAGACAGAAGAGAGAGTAAGAGAGAGCGGGGGAGGGAGGGAGAGAGAGAGAGAGAGAGAGAGAGAGAGAGAGAGAGAGAGACAGAGAGAGAGAGAGAAAGAGAGAGAGCAGAGAGCAGAGAGAGAGAGCAGAAAGGAGAGAGAGAGAGAGAGAGAGAAAGAAATTGCTTTCAGTGATATAAAATCTTCCATATGGTGTTAGTTTGTCAAAATATTTCTGTAGGAGTACTGCCGGAACTTTCCACCCGCACACATACTTAGTATTTATACCCTAGTAAATTCACTTTTCTTCCTTCTCTATGTGGGTATGCCTTTCTTCTCCCATTTTTCATGTTCACAGAGTCTCAGCTATTCAATTTGATTTTCTGAAAGCGATAACTAGGCTACCTCAATGCCCCAATAATATGAAAAGAAATTATTTTCTGAAGAATTTTCCATATTTCTAGATGTCTGAATTCTGTCATACAGCATCTCTATATGGATGATCATTCTTTCTGCATTGCTTTACTACTGTGTTTCTTTAATTGCTATGGCAACAGCACAACAGAGCCGATATAACCACAGGGACTATAGTTACAAGAAATGCTAATACCCTAGGGAAACTGAAATACAGTGGATAGTATGACATCTCTATGGCTCAGAGATTCACCTTTCAGAATTTCAAGGGAAAACTGAATAAAGTAATAAATCATTTATTAGATTTGAAACACCAGTTAATAACATTCAAATTTATATTATAACCTTTTTTATGTCAAGCTGTCATAAATCAAGGTGAATTCTGGGAAAGAGGCTGCTATATTATCGGAAATTGGAAGAAACAGGGGTCATCTACTGTGCTGAGGTAGCAGCAAGATGATTTCATTGCATTTCACATTTGTGGCAATGTTCAATGTGTGAACCTTTCCTAATTCCTGTGACCATTGAAGCCTAATTATCCTGCAATGAGATGCAGTAGAAAGAGAACTAGGACATTAAATTCAGGTTGGAATCTTAGATACCTAGTAATGCCTTCTGACCTTCACTAAGATTCAGATTCCTCATTAATCAATGGTGTAGAACTCAAGATCTTTTTACTCTGATGCTTTCCAAAAGGCACAGATATGTTGAGGCAAACACCTTCAGGTTTGACATTGATAGGGAGCAACAGGGCAATATCACAGCAACAATAGTCTGTAACTGAAAGGTAACAACTCTGCTTATTTATCCGAAGCTACATGCCTATCTACATTTAATATAGAATATTGGTCTTTGCTATACTTTCTTGAGTCCTTTTCCCTCTTCCTCATAATACACTTTAATTTATCAAGTAGAGGAATTTGACTATCCTTGTTTTATTGTACCTTCAAAAGCAATGCCCCGGGGAATGTACTTTTCACAAACAAAGTGGATAATCAAATTATTTATCTAAATGAATATATTAGTCCATTCTCACACTGCTAATAAAGACATACCCAAGACTGGGTAATTTATAAAGAAAAGAAGTTTAATTGACTCACAGTTTAGCGGGGCTGGGAAGGCCTCAGGGAACTTACAATTATTGTGGAAGGAGAAGCAAACACATCCTTCTTCACTTGGTGGGAGCAAGAAGTGCTGAGCAAAAGGAGAAAAAGCCCCTTAATAAAATCACCAGATCTCATGAGAACTCACTCACTATCACAACAACAGCATGAGGGTAACCGCCCCTATGATTCAATTACCCCCCACTTTGTCGCTCCCGTGACACATAGGGATTGTAGGAGCTGCAAAATTGAGATGAGATTTGGGTGGGGACAAAGGCAAACCATATCAACAAATAACCATCTACTCCCCAGATTAATTGTACTTATCTTCTGAAGGTACTACTGGTTTAATTAATTGAAGTTTTATATATAAATTATCTTCCTCTTTTCTACACACATCACTCCCCTTTCCCAAATATTTCTCACTTATTTCTGCACATGCATAGGAAATTCTCATGATCAACAAAAATTCATTTTAGGGAACAATTGCCACCTGTGCCAGCTGACTCAACTCCAAACTACTGCTGTTCCAGCATTGTAGGGAATCTTCACAGCCTCTTAGCACTGGCCTTTTCTAGGCTGCTTTTTCTCCCCAAGCCATTTTCTGCAAGAAAGAATACATTTACCTTTACGGTTCCTAGTAGTATTTACTGGTAGGATCCATGGGTTCCCAATATCACATAGAGTCTCTATAGGGCGATTTCTGAGTAGGCAAGATAGGTGACAACTCAAGCCATACCAATTAAAGAATACTGAGCTTTCTTTACATACAGAAATCACTCTCTTGTGTGAGGTAGAATTTATACACTTAAAAGAAAACTTAGCATTGTGAATTAAATTATTTGGGTGACTTTAGTCATGTTTTCACTTACCAAAGGAAAATGAATGACTATAGCTAAGTGTGTCATTTTGGTTGCCTCCCAAGTTGTTCTGATGTCTTTACTATGTGAAAGAAAAGAGTCTTTAGGACCCCAAACTCATAATGCCAAAGGGAAAATTAAGGTTGGAAACTGAGTCATGCAATACTGTCTTCCTTTTGTTCCCCAAAAGAGAGCTGTTATATCACAACCCTGGGTCCTGACTTCATACATAAATCAAGTTCCCACAATAGGCCACATGTTTACCCAGCTGGCCTCCCTCACACATTTCTCATGAGGAAATTCCCTGTAAGCTTCTAAATCTTTCAGAATACATATGTAACCTGAAAGATACATATGAATACATGTAAGGCAGATATACCCCTCTATAAACTACTGCTAACCCCAAGTTCTGTTTTATCTCACCCTGACTATGTCAATTACCAGTTTATCTTCACAGGTGCAGGACAAGAGCAGATCAGAAATCATTCCTCCACCTACCCAGAGAAGAATGCGTAATTGACTTCTTCTCTATTGTATTTGTTCATGTTTCCTATATTTTATGTAAAATGTAGACATACTGAACACCAGAGGAATGCATAATTGTCTTTTTCTTTTACTCCATTTCACATGTAAAATATAGGTTTACTGAGCACTAATCAGAGTCTCAGAAGAATGTGACCATTTTCCTTACTACCTACCTGCCCTCTCTCTTTTTTTTTAATTTACTTTTTATTATTATTATACTTTAAGTTCTAGGGTACATGTGCATAACGTGCAGGTTTGTTACATATGTATACTTGTGCCATGTTGCTGTGCTGCACCCATCAACTCATCAGCACCCATCAACTCGTCCTTTACATCAGGTATAACTCCCAATGCAATCCCTCCCCCCTCCCCGCTCCCCATGATAGGCCCCGGTGTGTGATGTCCCCCTTCCCGAGTCTAAGTGATCTCATTGTTCAGTTCCCACCTATGAGTGAGAACATGTGGTGTTTGGTTTTCTATTCTTGTGATAGTTTGCTAAGAATGATGGTTTCCAGCTGCATCCATGTCCCTACAAAGGACACAAACTCATCCTTTTTTATGGCTGCATAGTATTCCATGGTGTATATGTGCCACATTTTCTTAATCCAGTCTGTCACTGATGGACATTTGGGTTGATTCCAAGTCTTTGCTATTGTGAATAGTGCCGCAATAAACATACATGTGCATGTGTCTTTATAGCAGCATGATTTATAATCCTTTGGGTATATCCCCAGTAATGGGATGGCTGGGTCATATGGTACATCTAGTTCTAGATCCTTGAGGAATCGCCATGCTGTTTTCCATAATGGTTGAACTAGTTTACAATCCCACCAACAGTGTAAAAGTGTTCCTATTTCTCCACATCCTCTCCAGCACCTGTTGTTTCCTGACTTTTTAATGATTGCCATTCTAACTGGTGTGAGATGGTATCTCATTGTGGTTTTGATTTGCATTTCTCTGATGGCCAGTGATGATGAGCATTTTTTCATGTGTCTGTTGGCTGTATGAATGTCTTCTTTTGAGAAATGTCTGTTCATATCCTTTGCCCGCTTTTTGATGGGGTTGTTTGTTTTTTTCTTGTAAATTTGTTTGAGTTCTTTGTAGGTTCTGGATATTAGCCCTTTGTCAGATGAGTAGATTGCAAAAATTTTCTCCCATTCTGTAGGTTGCCTGTTCACTCTGATGCTGCCCTCTCTTTTATCCCTCCTGCTTGCTCTTTCTCCTTTAAATACTGAAGTTTCCAAAACCCTCTTGGGAAAAGTGCACAATACAGAGGCTCCTATGCCTTGTGTTTTTCCCTGAAGCATCCTCACACTTTGGCTAAACAACCTCCATCAATTGAGACACTCATCAAAATCACTTTTTGGTTAACAACCACAATAATCTGCTAGCACCTTTAAAATGTAATTTGATTGTAAAGAGAGACAAATAAAATAAATGAGTAAATGACATAATGAATACAAAGTGTCATTGTTTACATTATGAGAATTAAAAATCCTTTATATGAAAGTTCTACATAATCAGAAAAACACAATATAAATAATATTTACCACTAACAACCTAGTATAATAGGAAGAACATGGCTTTGGGAAATAGATCTCTCTCTCTCTCTCTCTCTCTCTCTCTCTGTCTCTCTCTCTCTCTCTTAAAACTACCTTTTGTTTACTTTTTTTACGACTGTGAGAGTATCACTTACATTTCCTAAATTCAGTTTTATCATATAAAATGGTAATAAAGTAACTATATGCAGTTGTGCAAGTATTAAATAGAATTTGGGATAAGTACATAGTATGGCAAGTCCATTTGAGCTTTCTAATGTAAGCTAACAAAATTAATATATATTGAATAAGTTTATTTTATTTTATTTTATTTGTGTCAAGCTCTCATTCTGTTGCACAGGCTGAAGTGCAGTGGGATGATCAAAGCTCACTGAAGCCTCGAACCCCTGGACCCAAGCTATCCTGCGGCTTCAGGCTCCTGAGTACCTGGGATCACAGGTGCAGAATACTATGCCTTGCTAATAAATTTTCAAAATGACATAAAATATCTTTTTATGCAGCCTTCACCTCAATTTTAGAAAGCAATGAATATCTGGAATATTTGCATATCTACAAGTCAGAGAAGGCACAAGTTAGAGAAGCCATGATCATGACAAATTCTGTTTCCTCATCTATAAAATAAAGAAATTATTACTTACTTTGTGTTTACCTATCTTCAGTAAATGATAGCTATTATTTTTTAAATTGTTTGGTTTGTATAAGTAATTGGTCTCTTATGTGGAGTTAATTTATGCAAATAATGTTTATGTAAATTTATATCATGGTACAAATACGTGTGTGTGTGTGTGTGTGTAGATATACACACGCACATGTTGAGAACAAAAATTACAGGATACTATATTAAGAACTCAGTAACCAATTAGGACTATGCAAATTTAAATATCAAAGTATAATAAGTCGACATTTTTGTAGTTGGCCATCTATTTTAATTGTTTAAATACCTGTTTTACACAGATCCTCACTCTCTAAGTTTGGTAGATTCCTGCAATGCGCCTTGTATATGTTGCAGTTGCTAAATACATCTTCCTGAAAATATTAATGAAAGGATAAATTAATTGATGCATGGGTGAATTTTAATAATTTATTACATTCAATGTACTTAGCCGTATTACTAGTGACTGTTATAATCAAATACCAAAATGTAATTGTTCTAGGTTATATATATAATATTTTGAGGCCTGAATTTTATAGGCTCAATAATAACATCATTAGTATGTATTTTAATGAAAAATAATGTTATGTTAGCATTTATAGTCTCTCTAGAAAAAAGTTAGACAGAAAACCTAAAATATTTGAAATAAAACTATTAAAGGCATTTCGACATCTCAGCTATATTATAAAATATCCTTTACAATACTGTAGCCATTTAACACATCCTACAAAAACTCATCAACATCAACAGACATTAATCTTTGTCCTCAGGCATTAGTTGAGACGAACGGGCACTAATTGAATTAATAGAGTTCTACTGAATGATGGCAAGGTAGCTATGGAGAAGCCCAATATAGCTTTCCTTTAACTCAGCATATGAATTGCTACCATATTGGTTTCTGCAGAGAATAGGCTTTACTCTCAGTTGGCTGTAAAATCTAAATTTGCTTTTATATTCCATCCTGGTTCCCAGAGAAGTACTGATACTCTTAAGCATATGTTATGTAATAGCCATGACAGAAAGATGGATGTAGTGATGGAGAATCACTTTTCAGTTTATGTGTAATAGACTCTTCTTTGTCTGAACAGAATTTGCTTCAAATAACATATAATAAGAAGATATGTAAATATTATCTAAAGAGCTGCAACTGCATCACTATTTGCCGAGTTACAGTTCCACTCGAATATTTAACAAAAACTTGTTTATGTTGCTTATATTTAACTATTTGGAGAAAGCAATAGACAGATCGTGCTTGAAATGGCTTTACTTAACTAGATTAAAAATATAGATAGTATGTTTCATATTTATGAATTTTTAAATTATTAATTCCAGAAAAGTAAGAAAGCTATTCTGACTTTCCATTTACATTGATTTTTTAAAGAGGTTATGTATTAATATAATAAATATGTCAAGGATCAGTTTGTGAACTTGTAGGAAATGAAAACTATGCTTCTTTACATGAGATCTTACCTCCTATTTTTTAATAAACTTTGAAATCTTCACCTTGTCCAAATAACTTGGGAAAAGTCATCAATCACAATTTATATGATTTTTTTTTCATTACTTAGAGGTCTCAAATAGAAGATAGACTTACGGGAGTTGTCCAGATTTTATTCTACACTTACTCTTACTTTCTAAATTACCATATCTGTAGTGATGTATATATGTTGACTGATGATAAAAAGTAAATCAAGCTATGAAATAGGAAATATAATTTAAGTTGCAATGGAATCACCTCATTGAACATATATGCAAAGTTAAGAATATTTATGTTCCTAAAATTCGATTAAGTTTTGATTAACTACAGATAATATGCCCTTTTATATATTCTTCTTTCTTTGGAACAAATATTTAGAAACATAATGAAAAATCACTACTTCCTTTTTTTAAAAAAAAAAATCTAATCACCTACTCACAATTACTAAAAAGTGGCAAGAATAGCATGAAGAATTTCTGTATACCCTTTACCCAGATCCCCAAGTACTCACAAATACTGCCTTTGCTTTCCTCATTTTCTCCTTGTCTTCCTTCTATTTCTCTCTCTCTCTTTCTGTATATGTGTATTTATATTGTTATATATAAAATTATATATTACATGTTTAAATTGTATACGTAACTGATCATATATTATATATTTATATTATGATAGATAGGTGGACAATTAGATCTCCACTTTGATCTGGAATTACCTTTATGAGAGGATTTTGATTTTGAATTCAGTTTCCTTAACAAATGTGATATTGTTTATATTTTCTATGTATCTTGTTGCCTATACATTTTCATCTATTAGTAGTTTGGTAATTTACATTTTTCAATGAATTTGTCCATTTCATCTATAGTATTGAGTATATATATTGGTATGACAGGGAATTTTGTATTTTCTTATTCTTCTCATTGGCAATTATTAGTTTCTCTCGTTTTTTCTTAATTATCTTGCAGGGATCAATTTTATCAACTTTTGGTTTTTTTTTTGACAGTCTCACTCTGTTGCCCAGGCTGGAGTGCAGTGGCAATATCTCGGCTCACTGCAAGCTCTGCCTCCTGGGTTCACACCATTCTCCTGCCTCAGCCTCCCCAGTAGCTGGGACTACAGACGCCCACCACCACGCCCGGATAATTTTTCTTATTTTTAGTAGAGACGGGGTTTCACCGTATTAGCCAGGATGGTCTTGATCTCCTGACCTCATGGTCTGCCTGCCTTGGCCTCCCAAAGTGCTAGGATTACAGGCATGAGCCACTGTGCCTGGCCCTCAATCTTTTCTAAAACACAGCTTGTGACTTTATGTATTTTTTCTATTTTTTGGTCTGATTTCTATTTTATACATTTCTGCTCATTCTAATAGTTTCATTTCTTCTATTTACTCTGGTTTATATTTCCTTTCTAGCTTCTTAGGTATCAAGCTTAGATAACTGATTTTAAATCATGTTTTCTTTCTAATAATATATTTAGTCTGAATTACCATAACAATTCAAACACACTACATTTTATACCATAAATTATTATACTTTAATTTCAATTTAATTAATTTAATTTAATTTAATTTCAATTTAATAGTCTTGCTAAAGTTCTATGAGAATCTAGATAGAATGTGTATTATCTGTTTATTGAAGTTATATTTTATAATTGTAAATTAGGTTAGGTTTGTTGATAGTGCTGTGTAAATCTTTTATAGCTACAGCTCTCTCTTTTTGTTCAGCTTATTCTATCAATTAATAATGAAAGAGAGGAGTTTGTATCTCCAATTGTAACTGTGGATTTAAAAAAATTCCCTTTTTTCTGTCATGTGTCATTTCATGTATTTTGAAGATCTTTTGCTAAGTTCGTGTACATTCAATGTTTTCGTGGTTTCTTGATGAATTGATCCTTTTACTCTATAAAATGCCCATATTTATCTCTGATATACTGTTTGCCTTTTTCTAATTTATAGCCACATCAGCTTTTTATGTTCAGTGTTTTAATGACATATCTTTTTCAGCCTTTTACTTTTAGTTATTCATATCTTTATTTTCAACATGCATTTTTCTGAATGCTTCATGGATGGCCTGGTTATTTTAGGCAGGATAAAAATCTTTGCCTTTAACTTTTACATCCCATTCGTGTTTGAAGTTTTTCATGTAGTTTAGGATTAAGTCTACTACCTTGGCAATGATTTTCTATTTTCCCACTGGGTTCATTATTTCTCTTTTCCTTCTATACTGGTGAACTGCTGTTGTTACATCTTGCACAGAATATGAGATAAATTTTTCTTAGATTTTGCCTAGCTGTAAATACTTTTTAATGCATTTTGAAGGATACTTTTATTGGATATAAATTCTAGAGTATATTCTTTTATTCTTTATAAATTTTAAATATATTATTTCATTTTCTTTTGACCTTAATTATGATGAAAATTCAGTTGTAAATTCTACAGTTACCCTCCATGCATGCAATACCTTTTTCTCTGCCTCTTTTAATAAATTTTTATCTTTATATTTGGATTTCAGCCATTTGTTCTTTTGTGCCCAGGTGGTTGTCTGCTGCATTGATCTTTTTATATTATCAATGTCATCAACTCTGGAATCTCTTCAGGTATTTTTACTTCTACTATTTATGCTGCCCCATTCTCCCTTTCTTTCTGAGAGCGATTAAAATTATGATAATATTAATCATTCAAATATTTTTCCCTCAGATCTAACACTTTTTGTTCTGTTCTCTCAGGCTTTTTAAATCTGATTTTAGTTTTTTTTTCTATTAATTTATCTTCGGTTACATTTATACTTTTCTTCTGCTCTGCCCAATCTTCTGTTACGAAGATTTTAGATCGTATACATTTAAAAATTGTTTTTCACATCTCTGCTAAAATTTCCCATCAAATCATGCGTGATGTCCTTCTTTTCCTGTAGACACGTTAGAATTTTTATTATAGTAATTTTATGCTTCCTTTGGTAATTGTAATATCTGGGGTGTCTCTGGATCTGCTTCTATTAATCACTTTCTTTTTAATGTTGGTCACTTTTTCTTGCTTCTTCAGGTTTTTATGTGAAGTGAATTCTTACATGTCTAGGAATTTCCTATTTAGTAAGACCTGAGATCTGTGCCCTACGGCGGTTTTCGAGATCTATCTCTATTTTACCGATGAATCTTTTGATCTCTAAATTTCTGGAGGCCTCACCACCCTGCTTTAGAGCTCTGGGGCCAGATTTGTTGGTGGCCTAGCAGAATTTTTTTAATCTCAAATCTCACCCCTAGTATTTTTATTTTTCTTTTGGCTGCAGCTACCCATATCTCTTCCTAGAGATATCCTCTAGGAAGCTCTAGGAAGGATTTTTCAGCTGCCCAATGTCACCCTAGGCATTTTGTCGTTAAAATCAGGAGTATTTGTAGGGAGATGAAGGGGACTGAGCTCTCCCACCCCTCCATCAATCCTGATAGATGAAATCCCTGAGGGACTGTATTTTTCTCCCAGTTCCTCTGCATTTTTCCCATTCTTTCCAAGCTGAAAAGCAAGTTTGCCCGAAATGTTTCTTTCAATTTTCCTTTCCTTCCTCATTTTTTTTCTCATCTGAAAATAACATGTATCTGAGAGAAATTATCTCTATCCTCTCTCTATTCCCATATTTTTTAAGATAATATTTCTGTTACTCATGAAAGTAACAAGAATGAGATAGGTGTTAATATTTTCTCACTGTTACTATTGGGGCTCTTGTGGATTCTATTTTGTTATATCCAACCACAAATGCATTCTTAAAAGTTTGGTAAAATGTAGGCAGGATTCCTTTTATCCCAAGTTATGTCAGATAGATAGGATGTCCTAGTTTCTATTTTGTTGGTGGGGGAAATAGAGAACAGCTATGTATTTCCCTTTTTTCTTTTTTTGAGACGGAGGCTTGCTCTGTCACCTAGGCTGGAGTGTAATGGCGTGATCTCCACTCACTGAAACCTCCACCTCCCAGGTTCATGCCATTGTCCTGCCTCAGCCTCCCCAGTAACTGGGACTACAGGTGTGCACTACCACGCCCAGCTAATTTTTGTATTTTTAGTAGAGACGGGTTTTCACCATATTGGCCAGGATGGTCTCGAATTCCTGACCTCGTGATCTGCGCCCCCGTCCCCCGCGCTTCCCAAAGTGCTGGGATTACAGGCGTGAGCCACCACCCCTGGCCATTTCCTCCCTTTTATCAAGGACTGTCACCTCTGGAAGTTAGATTCTTTAAGTTTATTTGTATTCCAAAGGTTATAATGTTGCTATTTTTAAAAATATTATTTGTAGCTTATCCAGCTTATTTTGTTTGCTTAGGATGACAGTGATGGTTTCTTATTACTTTCTATATTTATTCCAGAAATACTATTTATAAACACATTAAAATGAAACAAATATTGCATACATATCTACAGATGGTTCATTTCTGTTGTTCTTTAGTCATTTATAAAGTTTCAAGTTTCTTCCATATGTAATTTTCCTTCAACCCAAAGACACTATCCTTTACATTTTCATATAAGTGCAGGTTTGCTTATGAAGAAACTGTTTCTCTTAAAATTTCTTACCTTGTTTTCATCTTTTATGAAAGTATAATCCTACCTAGGTTGCTAGGTTTTCCTTTCTTCATAGAGCACTTTAAAGATGTTTTTCATTATCTTCCATCTCACTTTATTTACAATGAGAAGTCAGTGAGGAGTCAGCAGTTACTTTTGTTTTGTTTACCTTACCTTATTGTAATCCCGTCTTATTTCTATGCCTACATTTAAGATTACTTTTCCTCTGGTTATCTGCAATTTGACGATGATGTGTCTTGGCATGGTTTCATTGTGTTGAGCTTGGATTTATAGATTTTTTTATAACATTCAACAAATTATTTGCTTTTATTTCTTTAAATATATTTCAGACTAACAGCATTCTTCTGATATTGCAATTACATATGTGTTTGACTTCTTAACATCGTTCCACAGGTCATTGGATTTTTGTTCCTTTTCCTTTCATCCCTTTTTATCAGTATTACAGCATGGTTTGTACCTATTACCCTGCCTCCACTTACATAGATTACCAGAGCCCTTCTTCAATAACTCTCTTTTCGTTAGGATACTGCTCCACAAATTCAAGCCACCTGAGACTCTGTGCTCTCCAATCTTTGTCTTTTCAGTTTAACAAGACTATTTATATGTTGCCTTGTTCCCCCTTCTTGTGCTGTGATTTGGAAAATGTCTCCGGGGATACTTATAGAATTCATTTTTAACTCACTATCTCAAGGATCACGGTTCTGTATTTATTCATTTCCAATGTCTAAAACTTGTTGTTTTATATATTTTTGTAATTTTATTTGTTAATGCTTGTTTTGGAAAGGCTAGTTTAATACCAGTTAGTAATGAACAGAAGATTATATCTTTATTTGTTGATAATGATCATTTTTATTAACTAGATCACATTTCATATGGCATCAAATAGGTGTTGTGCCGGACACCTCTTAACCTCAGTAGGAAGGATCCAGGTTCAAGAAGCGGAAGAAGAGACCCAGAGCCAGCAAGTGAGATATGGGGTTTGATTAGGGGATTACATACAGGGAAGAGTCCAGTGGTCACAGGCTGGACAACATATCTGCCTTACGTACAGTCCAGTGGTGGCAGGCTGGTCAGGAAAACCACAACTGCTTGCAATTTCTATAGCATTTAACAAGCTCCCCACCACCACTTAACGATCTCCACCCGGCAGCCTCCGTAACCCAAAATCCAGGGCATTAATCCCCTGTACAGCCCGTGTTCCATTGGACAGGTTGGGGGTTCAGATGTTTCTCATAGACAAGGAATGAATCTCCGGACTGGCCACTCCTGGATTCCCTGGCTCAGGACACACTTTCAGGTGCCTCTGCAATCTGGGGTCGTTCTAAGGATATGTTTAAGTTATTGCTATCAGGGGCTTTTACTTTACAAAAGGCATTAAATAATTAAAAGTCATAAAATATGCTTTAATTAGAAAACTAGGCATGATATTTCCAGGATGATTTCATATTTATATTAAATTGAAAACATGTATGATTTTCTACAGCTATTTTCACCCATGGTTTTTAAAATTTCATGCAACGGCCTGAGTAAGGTAGCTCCTTCCTGGACTCGCAGCACTTTGGGAGGCTGAGGCAGGAAGATTGCTTGAGCCCAGGAGTTTGAACCCTGTCTCAAAAAAAAAAAAAAAAAATTACCCTAGGGTGGTGGCACTTATCTGTAGTTCCAGCTACTCAGAAGGCTGAGGTGGAAGGATCCTTTGAGCTGGGGAGGTTGAAGCTGCAGTGAGCCATGATCACACCACTGTACTCCAGCCTCCAGGTTGGGTGACAGAGAAAAACTTTGCCTCAAAAAACAAAGAGAAAAAAACTTGATGCAACATATGAGAACTTTTAATCACATATATGCTATTATTATTTTTGAGGATTGATTTCAATAGCATATACACAAGGTCAAACAGAAAAATGAAAATTGTCAAAGTGTTTATTTAAAATTAAATTTCGATAAATATACATTCATTAAGATTTTAAAAAAAGGAAAATTGAATATAATATCTTGTTGAACATACTGTTAAGTGAAACCACTGATGGCTGCTTCCCAGAAATTATCTTTAAAAATCCACATTTATAACCAATAAAATATTTTAATATTTAGGGAACTCAGAGCTATTGTGGTAAGCATTCAACTTTGTTATTTTTGAGCATAAGATTTTTGCATTTTCAGTTAAGATGTGAAGATTGGCTGGGCACAGTGGCTCATGCCTGTAATCTCAGCACTTTGGGGGCTGAGGCGGGCGGAACACCTGAGGTCAGGAGTTCGAAACCAGCCTGCCCAACATGACAAACCCTGTCTCTACTAAAAATACAAGAATCAGCTGGGCATGGTGGCAGGCGCCTGTAATCCTAGCTACTTAGGGAGGCTGAAGGGTAATCACTTGAACCCGGGAGGTGGAAGTTGCAGTGAGCCAAGATCACGCCACTGCACTCCAGCCTGGGCAACAATGATAGATTCATCTCAAAAATAAAATAAAATAAAAAAATAATAAAATAATAAAAAAGTGAAGGTTGATCTATGTCAAGATAGTTTGTAAAGTTAAAAAAATTAATCAAGAATTTGTTGTCTTCAAGGTCATGCTGCAAGCTAACAAATACTGGTTTTTTATTGTTTCCATTGAGGCTACTGAATTGACCTACTTACAAATCTTCAAATATGCCTCTAATTTTTTAGATATCTTTATGTAACAAAATGTCCTTCAGGGTCTAGGGTATGTTCTCCTGAACTCCCAGGCCTAGAATCTCAGCCATATATCTATTTTGGTTCACCCATGGAGTACCCTGGACATACTTAAAAAATGGCACTTAGTTTGCAGAGTTATAATAATCTTTTGATTGCTTTGTTTTTCCCACTTGATTTTAAATCCCATGAAACTATCAATGGTGTATGATTCATCCCTATTGCCCATTATGGCCTTTACTACAGAATAAATATTAATACTTGTTAAGCAAACAAGTGGAATTACTTCTCTATTCTACATTGCATACAAATATTATTTTAGTAGGAATATGAATATGACTTAAATCATTGGATGCTAACATTCTATTTTGTGTCTTCTGTTACAGGCTCTTAAATCTGATCTACAATGGAAAAAATTCTTTTTTATCTGTTTTTCATTGGCATAGCAGTGAAAGCTCAGATCTGTCCAAAGCGTTGTGTCTGTCAGATTTTGTCTCCTAATCTTGCAACCCTTTGTGCCAAGAAAGGGCTTTTATTTGTTCCACCAAACATTGACAGAAGAACTGTGGAACTGCGGTTGGCAGACAATTTTGTTACAAATATTAAAAGGAAAGATTTTGCCAATATGACCAGCTTGGTGGACCTGACCCTATCCAGGAATACAATAAGTTTTATTACACCTCATGCTTTCGCTGACCTACGAAATTTGAGGGCTTTGCATTTGAATAGCAACAGATTGACTAAAATTACAAATGATATGTTCAGTGGTCTTTCCAATCTTCATCATTTGATACTCAACAACAATCAGCTGACTTTAATTTCCTCTACAGCATTTGATGATGTCTTCGCCCTTGAGGAGCTGGATCTGTCCTATAATAATCTAGAAACCATTCCTTGGGATGCTGTTGAGAAGATGGTTAGCTTGCATACCCTTAGTTTGGATCACAATATGATTGATAACATTCCTAAGGGGACCTTCTCCCATTTGCACAAGATGACTCGGTTAGATGTGACATCAAATAAATTGCAGAAGCTACCACCTGACCCTCTCTTTCAGCGAGCTCAGGTACTAGCAACCTCAGGAATCATAAGCCCATCTACTTTTGCATTAAGTTTTGGTGGAAACCCCTTGCATTGCAATTGTGAATTGTTGTGGTTGAGGCGTCTGTCCAGAGAAGATGACTTAGAGACCTGTGCTTCTCCTCCACTTTTAACTGGCCGCTACTTTTGGTCAATTCCTGAAGAAGAGTTTTTGTGTGAGCCTCCTCTCATTACTCGTCATACACATGAGATGAGAGTCCTGGAGGGACAAAGGGCAACACTGAGGTGCAAAGCCAGGGGAGACCCTGAGCCTGCAATTCACTGGATTTCTCCTGAAGGAAAGCTTATTTCAAATGCAACAAGATCTCTGGTGTATGATAACGGAACACTTGACATTCTTATAACTACTGTAAAGGATACAGGTGCTTTTACCTGCATTGCTTCCAATCCTGCTGGGGAAGCAACACAAATAGTTGATCTTCATATAATTAAGCTCCCTCACTTACTAAACAGTACAAACCATATCCATGAGCCTGATCCTGGTTCTTCAGATATCTCAACTTCTACCAAGTCAGGGTCTAATACAAGCAGTAGTAATGGTGATACTAAATTGAGTCAAGATAAAATTGTGGTGGCAGAAGCTACATCATCAACGGCACTACTTAAATTTAATTTTCAAAGAAATATCCCTGGAATACGTATGTTTCAAATCCAGTACAATGGTACTTATGATGACACCCTTGTTTACAGGTAAGAAAAATTAAGCAAATTTATATACTTACCATGCATCTTAGTGTAGAACTTGTTAATGTACTACTGATTTTTCTTAATTGGCAGTGCTCTTCTGTTTTGTAATTCCGTATTTTAAAGTGCATAGTGTAAGCTTTGAAAAAGGTGGTAATACAAGTGGGGAGATATTTTGAATGGTATTATTTTTAGAGAGTTCAACTTATATTTAATATTATGCTTACTTACTTTTTTCCCCCTCATCTAAGAGATGTGACTATCAGAGGACAAGACTGATTTATAATAAAAATTCAAAAACATACCAGAACTTACACATCCAAATGAGTGTTCTTTCCTTCAAGGAAGTCATGTTGGGAGGCTATACCATTATCCCAATGATGCTGCCATTGCTCAAAGCACTTTTGGAATTATCTTTAGAACCTTCATCATACTATTTTGAATATCCTCAGTGGTGGCAAATCTTCGTCTTTTGAGGGTGAATTTGAATTTTGGAAACAAGCAAAAGCCATTTGGAGTCAAGTCTTGTGAATAAGGTGGGTGATCAAGATGGGTATTGCCATTTTTGGTCAAAAATAGGATGTAACTATAAAATAATGAGACTGATTTTTTGAGTGATTAAGGGGTGTGTGTGTGTGTGTGTGTGTGTGTGTGTGTGTGGTTGTGTTGTCTCACGTGTACTGGTTCTAAGAGAGTTCCAAAAAGAAACATTATAAATAATTTGAGCAGTGAAAGTATCACTGGAATTAGGTATGTAATATCCAAGTAAGGATGATGATGGGGAATTTGCACCTACTAAAGAATTTCTGGTATGTTTTTCTAAAGTTCAGCCTCATTGATTTATAGTCACATCTTGTCCAATTTTCTGTTTAAAAGACATATTTTTATCCTTTCATATAATTGAGAGACTTACTATGCCCTGGGAAATGATGCAAAACCATGGCTTTGAAATATATATAATACACACACACACACACACACACATATATATATATATATATAATGTTTAAGATATTCAGAAATCAGATCAGATCAGTTCCTATGTCCCCAGGTGAATTATTCAATATAATTGATTTTCATTCCTGTATGGAAACGAGAGTAATTTTTTTTTTTTTTAAAGCATGGACTAGTAGGCAAAATTAAACCTATCCTAGCTAGCCATGTGATCAACCCGGGGCAGGATTCTACCTGGCTGAGTTTCAATTCCTCGTTATTACAAGGGAGAAATTATCCCTTCATCACTAAATATGTGGGGACGTGGACTATGATACATGTATATTAACTTTAAGTAATTTGCTCTTGTCATACCAGGCTCTTCACATAACCCATGGACTACTGTCGATGACAAATACCCCTCCCCACCCCACACTTTTCTGTAGCTATTGGATATTATATATATTTTAAACATTATCTCTGTGAAATAAGCCAGATTTGATTTTCCAAATTCCAGGATTTTAATCCTGCAATGACAAGTAAAATTTTGTTAAACCGTGAGGAAATTTCTTGAATCCCTGACTTTTTTTGTCATTTGTAAAATAGTGATAATGCCTGTCTCATAAGGTCATTGTAAAGATTAAATTTTAATGTATACAAAATGCTTAGTAATGCCTGTTGTTTAATTATAAATTAGGTCATATTCAGTTGCTACTGAAGGAACAGAGGAAAATAGACATTAACAAGAAACTTTTAGAAAGTAGTAGATTCACAGATGTCTATAAACTCTTTAATTAATTACTTAATTAATTAATTTTAAGGTAAGGTCTTGCTCTGTCACCCAGGCTTGAGTGCAGTGGCACAATCTCGGCTCACTGCAACCTCTGCCTCCCGGGTTCAAGCAATTCTCCTGTCTCAGCCTGCCGAGTAGCTGGGACTACAGGTGCCCGCCACCACTCCCAGCTAATTTTTATATTTTTAGTAGAGATGGTGTTTCACCATATCGGTCAGGCTGGTCTCAAACTCCTGACCTCAACTGATCCACCCTCATTGGCCTCCCAAAGTGCTGTGATTACAGGCATGAGCCATCGCAGTGAAAGTATCACTGAAATTAGGTGATATTAGATTTGGGCACCACCTAAACTCTTATACTTTATAAATTGTGCTCCGATGGAAATTTGCGGTAGCATAAAATGGAATGAGGGATTTATGCTGTGGTCGACAGACTTGCCTTGTTCATGTTTCTAGGATAATATTACTTATATGTTTTCATTATCCTCATTTGTAGGTAAAAACATAATGGGGTCCAAGTGTTGATGGCATTAAAAAAGGATTAGATTTGTAAAGAAAATACTTTAATCTTAGTAATAATCTTAGTTATTAAATATATATTTACTGGGTGCAATTTCATTTTTCTGAAATGGAAAATAAATGCTCTGAAATGCGTATCTATTTAGATTTCTAATGTGATTGTCAACATTTTCCCTTCCTTCAAATTTGCTTTTAGTCGTAGAGGTATTGTAAGTGCTAAATGGATTTGTTTAGCAGTCAGATAATGTCACAGTCACACCTTTCAACAGTAATTTATCATCAATGATTTTTTAGCAGTGTTTTTTATTAGGAGTTCTCCTTTGCCAAGCAATGTAATTAGTAAGCTTGTGAAGGCTTGGGGTAGGAACAATTAATATAGTGCAGATGCTGACAAGGACTTTTAGCCATTTTAACTCGGTAAATATGAGATTAGATCATTTTTCAATAATTCATATGTTATAAATGTACTTACCTTAATGAATAGTAAAATGACTCCGAACTAAAGTCGTAGTGACTTTCTGTGTATATGTTTTGTTTTGTTATTACTATTAACACAAATTCCATTGTCCCTCAGAATGATACCTCCTACGAGCAAAACTTTTCTGGTCAATAATCTGGCTGCTGGAACTATGTATGACTTGTGTGTCTTGGCCATATATGATGATGGCATCACTTCCCTCACTGCCACAAGAGTCGTGGGTTGCATCCAGTTTACTACGGAACAGGATTATGTGCGTTGCCATTTCATGCAGTCCCAGTTTTTGGGAGGCACCATGATTATTATTATTGGTGGAATCATTGTAGCATCTGTGCTGGTATTCATCATTATTCTGATGATCCGGTATAAGGTTTGCAACAATAATGGGCAACACAAGGTCACCAAGGTTAGCAATGTTTATTCTCAAACTAATGGGGCTCAAATACAAGGCTGTAGTGTAACGCTGCCCCAGTCCGTGTCCAAACAAGCTGTGGGACACGAAGAGAATGCCCAGTGTTGTAAAGCTGCCAATGACAATGTGATTCAATCTTCAGAAACTTGTTCGAGTCAGGACTCCTCTACCACTACCTCTGCTTTGCCTCCTTCCTGGACTTCAAGCACTTCTGTGTCCCAAAAGCAGAAAAAAAAGACTGGCACAAAGCCAAGTACCGAACCACAGAGTGAAGCTGTCACAAATGTTGAGTCCCAAAACACTAACAGGAACAACTCAACTGCCCTGCAGTTAGCTAGCCGACCTCCCGATTCTGTCACAGAGGGGCCCACATCTAAAAGAGCACATATAAAGCCAAGTAAGTTTCTCACTTTGCCTGCTGAGAGATCCAGAGCAAAGCACGAGTGCTCCCTCGATGGAGAATTAAAGGAATACTATTGTTATATTAACTCGCCGAACACATGTGGACTGTTTTCTAAAAGAAGCATGTCTATGAATGTGATGTTTATTCATTCTGACTGTTCTGATGGTCATAGTGGAAAAGCAACTCTCAAATTCTGAGGGACTACTGAAAAGCTCTGTGTCATTTATTATTTCTTTTCAACGAAAAATCATTTTGAGAACTCACATAGAAAATTGGAATTTGCAATTCTGATGCTGTGCATAAATCAACCTTCTCAGGAACAGTATATATATATACATATATAACTATATATATATATGTATTTATGTATATGTATACTGGAAGGAAACATAAATAAAATAATAAGGGAAAAAGCATGGCATTGCAGCAGTGCCTTTCCCTATTCTAGGACCAGCTCCTAGGACTAGCAGCAGCAGATTTAAAAAATGAAAATTGTTGTAGAAAAAAGACAGTGTTGCATAAAAAGTGATATGTTCTCTAATTTTACAAAGGACCACCTATGGATAAATGATATTTTTAAAGTAGACTGTATATTTTCTTTCAATGGTAATAGTGTTTCCTTTGTTTTTAGGGAAATGTTGTAGAGAACAACTTCATGTTGCTAAATTATTTAAAATAAAATATTCAATTAGTATACTGAGTTAATGTTAAAATTAGTTCCCTTCGAAACAACATCCTTGGTGCAGGTGCCTTAATGGTTGTAAGATATTTCTCCTCCATGACACACCTTTTTCAGTGGAAAGGGGAAGAAAGTGCAATTTATTTTACATTTATGAAAACTCTAATCAAGTTTAAGTCACAGGCTACAAATTCCTATGCATCTACATGGACATATGAAGGTGTTTTCGTTCATTTAATACACATTTTCTGAATGAATGAGTTTTATGTTGGTCTTAATGCAAGCTAAAGAGGGAGACATACAAGACTGCCTTTATCAAAGGGGTGTTTATCTTTATCACCAAGTAAAATTTAAAAACTTCTAATGGTGTTCTCATTAGATTTATAAGTCTTATAAAGTCATTGCTCATTAAACAGGCAGTGGATTTTTTTCCCTTTGCACTATAGTTTTGCATTTGAATGTTTTCCTTTTAAAGTAAATGCATTTGCTATTTTAACCAGAAACTGTGATAAATTTAACTAGAAATCATGCCATTTAGTGAGAATACATCATTTTTTAACACAGGATTTTAAATTGAGTAGAAACTAATAATGCTCCTGGGTAATGTGGAATTATTAACAATTTACTGAAATTAAGGTCTATAGATAAATGTTTCTATTCACTCCTTGAAAAACTTAATTATATAATAATTTGAGGGTGTTTTATTAAAGATCTGTAAACAGGTTAACATCAAAGAGGTTTTGTTTTGTTTTGAGAATAAGGCTTACATGAGAACTTAGACCCATTGCTTTACACAAAAGAAATGACATTTTAGCCATAATATTGTAAGATAGGGGCTTTACTGTCTTATGTCAAGTACTCTTTGGGAGTAAGTTAAACACACAGCAAAAGTTTATTAACTTTTTCAGATCACTTGAAATACCACTTGAGATACAAGGGAGGAATGTGGAATCGTTAATTTCCTTATGCTAGAAGCATATACAACAATTTCAGTTACTGGTAACTTGACAAAGCCACATCTTCTCATACACAATGTATCATGATGCCATTCCACAGTATGTAAGATTAAAGTAGTTAGAGATGACTTTCAATGCTAGTGTTCAAAATAATTATCCAACGGGCTTTTTTTTTTTTTTTTTTTAGGCGTTTGCTAAATCCCTTCTCTGCACTGATTCTTTTTCTAAAAAATTTGCCTTTCACATTTGCGAAGTCTAATTATCCTTCACTGCTCAGTTATTTATTCGTTGTAAGGAATAGATGAAATCACATGTGGTAGTAGTTTGCAAAGTCAAAAACAGCACTCAGAGTGAAATGTATTTTCAGCACTATTAATGTAGTAATGCTCTAATTCCAACTAAATATTTTAAATTAACATCAATTGCATAATTCCTCAATAGGTGTTGATTTGCAGAAGCATACTACTTTTTCCCTTCTTAGATTTATCAGCATGTTATTAAAAAATATTTAACATACAAAAGTTTTCGAGACTTGACAAATGAACCTTCAAAGAATTTCTGGGATTATGAAGGTTGTGATCAAAGATAAGGATGCTCTGAAATCATGCAACATCAGCAAGGTTAACATATGTACTATAAGTTACTGATGAACTTCGTATTTTCCAATATTTTTAAAAATCAATTTCCTACTTATGTTTCTAATGAAAGTTTGATTAAGTATCTTTCATTTCTCATAGACTTTTTAAATTCCATGATATTTAATCATATGATATTTATTTTGTTTGACTAACACCATTGAAAATCATTTAATGTTATTTAATATATTTGTAATATGATCATTTTTACAATATTTAAACCAAATGCTTGAACAGTTGTTCTTAAAAATGATAGAAAGGTGAGTATCTGGCCTGATATTTTGCCCTTCAAGAAGTCTACATTTTGAGAGATTAACAAAAGATTGACTTATCAAGAAGGTCAATTTTTTTTTGTATTTGTTTATAAACATATGAAGAAATTTTTGCTTAAAGTAATTGCAGTGTGAAGTGACTGAAAAGTAAGTCTACGGAAAAGTTGGGGATAATATTACCTATCCTGATGTCTGAAACGTAATTTTTGCTTAGGTGAATAAATGAGTAAATGAATAGATAAATATGGCCAGGGAGTAAGGTGTGGAAATAAGAGTTTTCATTAGTTAGTACAATAGAGATTTGTGATCTAAATATTATATTACCATAAGCAACAAATTCTCTGTCCTTTTCTTGTTTTGCTTTCTGTCATTCATTATTTTATTTCTCATTTAAACAGTCATATATATGTGATCTGAAGCATCTGGTTTGCGTTTGTTGTTTCTGACTATATGAAGATTATGTATACTTATATGTTATTTTTGCTTCCTCATTCTTAATTATTTTTCTTTTATTTTTGTCATTTTACATTATAGTTTCAGCTTGTTCAATGTGAGAACAAACAAAATAATGTGTTTCCTGTTATGCATGTATTAACGATGTTTACTTCAAACATTTTTTTAAATTGTATTCCTGCATTATTTTTGTTCCTTTCGAATAATTGTCCCCCAATTGAAAATGCAAAGCTATTATTACCGTAGTGTCATAAAGGGATAATGAAGCATCTAACGTGGCCCCACATTTTAAAAATCAGTATATTTTAGTTTGATGGATATTATTTATTTTAAGTCTACAAATATATAAATACATAAAAACATCAAATACAACAATTTAAAGTAGACATAGTGGCCGGGCACGGTAGTTCACACTGTAATCCCAGCACTTTGAGGGCCCAACATGGGCAGATCACTTGAGGTCAGAGTTCGAGAACAGCTGGGCTAACATGGTGAAACCCTGTTACTAGTAAAAACACACACAAAAATTAGCTGGGGGCGTGGTAGGAGTCTGTAGTCCCAGCTACTCAGGAGGCGAAGGTGGGAAAAATCGCCTGAGCCCGGGAGGTGGAGGTGGCAGTGAACCGACATCCCGTCACTGCATTCCAGCCTGAGTGACGGAGAGAGACTCTGTCTCAAGAAGAAAGAAAAAAAAATTAATTAATTAATTAATTAAGTAGACACAGTAACACTCAAACTGTGGCCAATTTATTCCCCCCCCCCCCTTTTTTTTGTAACCATTAAAGGAGTCAGTGGAGGTCTTAGTAAGTTGTTTCATGCTTTAAAACAGTGGGTTTTTACCCGCTTTGTAGATATATTTTACTTAAAATTTGGGAATATAAGTTTTGAACCATTCTAAGAAATCTCTAAACATAGTAAGTTTAATCTTTGAAAGATGCATACTTTTCTCCACAAATTTGTAAACAATTAAAAAGCATAAATGTGTTCCATTTGTCTCCAGAAATCTTTTTCTTCAAGTTTTGTAATGTATTTTCTCTTTAATTTAAAGTACTTGCATCCAATATAAATTTTACTATTTTATTTGCTTGTGTTTTTGAAAATAAAATACATCATTTATAAAGCTAAAAACTTTAAAAGTTGCCCTAAAATTTACATCAGCCGCCTTTTAGTTCTTAAATTTAAGTTTTTCTCTTTCATTATAGCAATAAACTTATGATTTTTTTTTAATTCCAATAGTTTAACAAAATCATAAACATAAAGTATCGTCTTTTGGGTAGAATTGTGAAGCATATGAGACATTTCTTAAGGAGACAGCAAATACAAGCCATTGTCTTCTCAGCATAGTTGATTTCCAGTTGCATTTTATAATACTGAGAAAACAATGTTCATTTATGTTAGACAGAATGGAGACTATCTACTATCTTTCCCTTGCTCAGCCTTCCCTCGTTCCAAGAACAGTCCAGTGATTTTACTTTAACAATGTATGCTTCTGTGTGAGTGTGAAGTGTTTTGAGAAAAGGACTTCTGCACAGAGGTGGATTGTATGTGAAAAGGATATTTTTCTTATCCTCTTATGTTGCTGATAATAATACTTTACCTTACAATGTTAATGATATTTAAGTAAATTTATAGAAAAGAAATATGTCATTTTTGAAATGGCATTGAGAAAAGAATAATCAAAATTAGTGTTTGAATTTTTACTTTCAAAGGACAGATTGCCCAGTCTTTTTCTTCCCGTGCTAGATAAATACATGCTGGGATTGTGAATAAAATTAGTTTGTTCACATCTTTATTATTTATGTATTTATTTATTATTATATTTTTCCATAGAAACAATCAATTCATGTAGCAGGGTAAAGAAGACCACTTAAAATAAAAAGAGTGGTAGGCCGGGTGCAGTGGCTCGTGCCTGTAATCCCAGCACTTTGGTACGCCGAGACAGGCAGGTCACGAGGTCAGGATATCGAGACTATCCTGGCCAACGTGGTGAAACCCCCATCTCTACTAAAATTACAAAATATCAGCTAGGCATGGTGGTGCGCACCTGTAATCCCAGCTACTCGGGAGGCTGAGGCAGGA
The DNA here is from genome assembly GCF_049350105.2 of Macaca mulatta. Classification (NCBI taxonomy): domain Eukaryota; kingdom Metazoa; phylum Chordata; class Mammalia; order Primates; family Cercopithecidae; genus Macaca; species Macaca mulatta. The sequence goes on from NC_133412.1 coordinate 115,072,528, forward strand.
GAATCATTTGAACTCCGGACTCAGAGGTTGCAGTGAGCCAAGATTGTGCCACTGCACTCCAGTCTGGTGAGAGTGAAACTCTCTCTAAATAAATAAATAGTGGTAAACATATTGTTGTGATTGAGCAATCCTAAAAATGTGGTGTTATCTGAAGAGGGATATAAAAAGTAACAATTTATAACCAGGAGTATATTTAAGTAGTAAATTACCTCATTAAGGTACTGTTAATGCATTGGGGATTTCATCAAATTACACAGATACTCAACAGAACAAAATAATCACTGATTACTCTGGTAAGTGTAATGGTACGCATAAAATCATTGTCTTCTGATTATGTTCAGCACTTTCAAAGTCAAAATTTAGGAACTAAAGTTAACATTGAATAAATATATACATCACATACATTTGTATAAATATATATGTGCTCAACAAATATCTGTCTATATACTTATATAGACATATAAATATTTATATTCATAACATTAATCAGCTAAAATCATAATTTTGTGTCCTGCAATATAGATTGAATTGTAATTACTATGAAAAACATAGATTTAAATGAACTGGCTAGAGAACTTCTCCCAGAAAAACTGTAAAAATTATACCTGTTACTTATCAGGTGACAATAGAATATAAAGTACAAATTTAATTTTCTGCATTTTTTAATGATAACCATCTCTACAACCTATTTTCGTCCATTTCAAACTTGGTGATTGTTATGTTCATGATGTCTGAAAACAAAAACAAAATATTTTCACATTCATTCAGGAATAAGCCATGACAGCCCTTTCATTTAAAGTACTTGTGTTTGGAAGTAGTTGAACATTTAACCTTACCTGACACATAGGCTATGTATATATGTTTCTGCTCTGGCATATGTCTAATAAATAAATATTTGAGTAAAGTCAAGGAGGTTATGAAATATACTATGTTGGCTATTGGCTCTACCATAATTCAATTCTGTAATCATTTTTTCATCTATAATGTGAACATCTATTATGATTTTATGTAAAATCTAATCTCCAAAGGCCATTGTATATTTACATGAATATTTGTGCTGAAAGTTTTGTAAAAAACAATTTGTCGGCCGGGCGCGGTGGCTCAAGCCTGTAATCCCAGCACTTTGGGAGGCCGAGACGGGCGGATCACGAGGTCAGGAGATCGAGACCATCCTGGCTGACACGGTGAAACCCCGTCTCTACTTTAAAAATACAAAAAACTAGCCGGGCGTGGTGGCGGGCGCCTGTAGTCCCAGCTGCTCGGGAGGCTGAGGCAGGAGAATGGCGTGAACCCGGCAGACGGAGCTTGCAGTGAGCTGAGATCCGGCCACTGCACTCCAGCCTGGGCGGCAGAGCGAGGCTCCGTCTCAAAAAAAAAAAACAAAAAAAAAAACAAAAAAAAAAAACAAAACAATTTGTCTCAGTCTCGTGACCCTCAGCTGTAAATCCTAAGAAGGACTTAACCTTTACCTTAGGACTTAAGTTTTCTATCATGTGTCACTTCTCAATGATTAGACGTATTTGCTTGAAAATAATGCATTTTGGAAAAAATAGAATGTTTGCTGCACAGGTTTATGTAATGGTATTAAATTTGTATAGGCAATTGGAACCTACATATAAACATTTAAAGGAAAGATGTTTGTATTGAGATTGATTGAGATTGCTAGTGTCTTACATAAGGATGAACAGGTACTTGTTGAAACATTACCTATTATTTGGGGAGTGGGTATTGAATGATGGTTAATATTGTAAATGATTATTTCATACTCCATATGGTGCACATAGTTAAACTATATTTTCTGCTTTGAGTTCTTTTTTCCTTGATGTATTTTTGCATATTATTCATATGAATCTTTATACATGAAATGTCAACTGTAAGAAAGAAAATGAACAGAAACTTGATTATCTTATTGAACTCTGTCACAAATACCAAATCTATATTGAAAATCACTCATTTTAGTTATTAGAATAACATTTTTGAAAACTATGTTTTTAAGCATCAGGAATAAGAAAGTAGTCACAGAGAACTGAAATATTATAAAAGTCAATTGCAATTAACCCATGAACTGGTAAGTTTTTTTAAAAAAATCTTTAGATAAATCTTTGCTAATTCTTGGTATGAAGTCTTACCAAGATTTAATAAGAAGTTTTTTAAATCTATTTCTTTTAAAAAATGAATTGTTTATGACACTGAACATTTTATTCTCAGATGCTTTGCTGACTAATGTTGACCAGATTGGCCAGGAAACACAGGTGAGATTCTTATTACCTGTAACATACTTCAACACTTAAATGAGTATACACTTTTTATAAATTAATTTTAAGTAATTAGTTTGCTAATTTGTGTAGCTTACTGAAATTTTCTTTTAAACTTTACTTATAATTCTCAACAGTACAGACTGAAGTTTAGTTTACTTAAGTGAATTCACAGTTTCTAAATTTAGAGATATTTGGGGTTAACTAAACATCTCTGCTTTGTTCTGTAAGAAATAAAGTTAGTAATAATAGTGATGCATTCAACTTTGGAGTCAGTCTTATAATCATACATGATACAATGTGCATTTTTACAAATATTTCCAAATGTGAAGACAGTACCTTGATAAGAATGTATTTACTCCTATCCTTGACCTCCACATCCTAATAAGAGCTGAGATGACACATTATGCCTCATTGAAAACAGATGTACAGAAGCGTTTCGCTGTTATCTAAAATGAATGAAGCCTCTTTAAAATGGAGCAAAAGACTGCATATGAAATATTCATGGTATTACTTTTGTCAGCAACCAATTATTCTTCTTGAGTGTTTTTTTTGGGGGGTGGATGTTTGAAATGAGTATTTGATTCTTGAATTTTAATTGGATCGGAGAGTGTGTTTCCAGAGCAGAGCAGCACTTTAGCAATCTGTTCAAACAGCTGGAAGCATCAGCCATTTGCTTGAGGTTTGGCACACACAAAAAAACTCTGCTTTTAACGGTTCTAAAAAAGGCCATTGATTTATTTGCTGGTAGTAAAAATAGGGTCTTGGTTTTTAACATTTTATATTTAAAAGAAAAACAACTTTGTCAATCTTTCAGGATCTTCCCTAACGAATTCCATCCACAAATCAAAATGTTTTCGTGCATCATTTCTTTACTGAATTTAGAATCCCATTCTTATGTTGCAAAAAACAGCAGATGGCTCATTGGAAACACTGAAACAATCAACAGCACAATGTCTGGCACATGTCTGTGTTCTATTGTGTGCATTGAATTGACCTGCATGAAGGTGTCTGGTTTCTCCATCACCCCTTTTCTTCTCTCTCTCAATTTTTAACCTTTCTTCTTATTTCTCTTTCCGTCTCTCTCTCTACCCACCACTCTCTCTCCCTCTTTTGCTCTCTTTCTCTTTCTCTCTTTCATTTTTAAAGTTCATTGATCATGTAACTTTAATAAATCATATCCAGCCAACCTGAAATTTAGGATAGGATACCTTTATATAAGAATTAAGAAACAGATGATTAATCTATAAGGAACACAAGCCAAAATGGTATTAAATGTTGTATCAAAATTTGGAGGCAGGTGAGTAAATGTCTACGTAATTTTTCAATTATCAATTTAAAGAATTTTCTAAAGATTCACATTTGAAATGGCATATTGAATATTATTTTGCTTATGTGTTTATTTTCGTATATTATCAGGAATGGAATTTGGAAAAAGCTAATTTCTTTGAAAGTCTTTGTACTACTAGACATAGCACGAGATTTTGCAAATGTGATACATACATAAGGCTTTTAATAATGACTTTTTATCTTAAAGTAATTAGTAGTACAAAAAATAAGAAAATATTAAAAATAAATGACTGTCATAACATTATAGAAAACTTCCCTTCATACTTAGGCTACCTTGTGCCTCTTTCTATAAATATTAGCAAGTGAAACAAATCCAGAGACAAATAATAGTTTTAACAAAATTCAGTGGCAATACATCATTCACTTATGAGCCAGCTCCTTGCTACCTTTCTATTATCAGACTTAAGTTACTGTATGACCCCGAGGTAAGTATTCTTGATTCTTGGTAAATGATTTGTGCTATAGCAGGCCTATGTCTACTACCGTGAGCAGACCAAACAGTGATGCTCCTACTGAAGACAGTGTGTGACCTGTGTGTTCTTAGCTTTCTCACAGCCTTTCACATTGTCAGTGTGTGAAGGAACTGAGGTGGAGAGTGGGCAGAGACCCTTTGTGATTGCAACTCTTCAGCTCTGAGTTTTCTGTAGCCAATCATACTGAGGTACCTGTTAAGGTGAATTTCTTTTCTAGGCATAGAGAGTTAAAACACTTATTTCATTTCCATTATTCAGAATATGCCCCATGCCAATTTTCTTTTTTAGAAGCCTTTACGAATGTATATAGAAGTGGAGTGGCCTTGAAATATTTTAATGTATAATGTATAATACAATTCTTTATAATATAATCATAAAATTTTAATCACACTAAAATGAATTGAGAGCAAAGGGGAAAGGAATGATGTATAAAATTAATGCTGATGACTCTACGTGGAAATTGGCACTTATGTATAAATTTTCGTTGTGTTTGGCCAAGATTTTTATCTTTACAATGAACACAGTAAAAAAATAGTTATGCTGTTCGGCAGTTAAGTAAGAAATAATTGAGTAGTTTCCATTTATACTTAAAATGCCTTAAATAAAATGTCTTAAGAAGTGTTTGCTGTATTCTGACCAACAAAATATGTACACATTGTGTGTACGTGTGTGTGTGTTTGTAGCTTTGCACAGAGCTATAGCTTATTCTGTGATTGCTTGCACAGGCCTTTAAGATAATTGCTTCCTGATTTTAATAAATTTAACTTGCCATTAGTCCACGTTTAATAACAAGCAAAAATGTAAACTTTGCAATAAAATCTCTGTTCCAGATGAGTACAATTTTTTTAGATAAATAATATACAAATTAATAAAAAGCTAATATTTATTATAAATACATAACAACATTGATAAAACTATGGGAAAGCATAGGGTTAGGAAAATACATAAAATAAGAGCCTAAGAGAAAAGCAAATTTTGTACATGATGCAAATATGCTTCCAATATGTTTCCAGGTGAGAGTGATCAATATAAAATATTTGCTTCTGCAGGAGGAGGTTCCTATGAAATTCTTTTCAAGTAAATTTTCTGAAATAGGAGTAACAGAATAAACACATATGTAGGAAACATTTGGATTTGTTTTAATAATTAAGGCATGTTTTAACATATATATTTGAACATTTACCAGATTTAAAAAAAGAAGAGCCTTTGTGTCAGCAATGACCTTTAGAAATCATCTCCTTGTTTAGACATCCTAGCTATGAAAGATCAAAATATTTCACAGTTCTTAATTACATTGAGAAGAGGGGCAGTAATAAATGTTTTCCCACAATTCATTCAATGTCAGGACATTTTTTTCTTCTCTTAATGTTCAGGGAGCTTGCATTTCTTATTTATCTTTTAGTACTGTTAATAAGACTGTCCATAAATTTTTGCATGATATCCACTCACTGTTTAATGAGGAAAATAACCAAAACATCCTAAACCTACTACAACTTGATTATTTTTAGTTTTTATAACATTTTTACCATATTTAGTCTGCATTAGTTGTATTGTTTGATACTCTTGTAATTTTGTGTTTTATGTTTAGATATTTATGGAATTACTATAGGAGCTACCTATTGATATGTAAATTAAAGTGTTATTTTGGATATTCTATTAAATGACAATTTTTATTTGGCTCCGTATTATTTAATAATTTTAATACTGCTACATCTTCAGAGCAGACAAACTTTATACTTCACAATATTTTTGTTATTTCCTAATATTCAAAATTAGTAGCATTTATATAAACCGTAATTTCACAGTTCGTTAATATCATTATTTAATGTGAAACTTAAGTAAATCTTTAAGATATGTAAACTTATAAAATCATTAACTTGATACTAAATTAACATTTGCTATCCTGGAACTATTTATTACTTAAAAACTTAAACTAGTTACTTTGTCCACTGTCATTTTCCTCCTAGGTATACGGCAACTTTTACTATGTTATTACTTTTTGTAACTTGACATTTGATATAGTACCATAACACCTTTTTTGTGTGTCAAAGGGAGTATATCACTTGAAATACACAAAGAGAAAACATGTTGATATTCAATTTTACCAATATGAGCTCTGCAATGAACCAAATAAAGACGAACTTAGTAATATATACCGTTACATTTTTACAGTGATTTTGCAATGTTTTTCTTAGTATATTCCAGGTAAATTATGACAATGATATCTATATTTCAGTAACTTTTTAAAAAGTAATTCTTTTTTTTTACAAATAACATACACATTGGTCCCTTAACAATCTTCACATATATGGTGCATTTCTTATTAGCTTTCCAAAATTATTATTTTTGCTAAAATCAATTTCACTATTCAGGTTAATTATTTTGAAATATTTTCTTAAATAAATTATCTTTACAGCATTTTACCAACTTTCACATAAAGTTACCAAATAACCTTTAATATACTTTAATAACTTTATCACATAAAATTATCTAAAGATATTCTACATCAGCATTTTAATATAGAATATGAAATAAATGAATCTCTATTTCATGATTCATTCGTGCCATGCATTTTAAAATTTCCAAATAGAAAATTGTAAACATGCAGTATTCTTAATGGAAAAGAGAAAATTAGTTGTGCTCATGTATATGAAAGCATATATTTCTCAAAACGTTATTTTCCATTTTCATAAAAAGTAGACTTAATTAGAAGTATCTTAAATCCATGAAGACTGATTAGAGGAAAAATATTTTCACAGTTGTATGTTTAAATATTTTTATAAAATGGCTTTTACATTATTTTCTTTCAAAATCATATTTAATTCAAACATGGAGTGACTTTAAGAGTTATTGTGAGTTTTCCATTTATTTTGTTTTGTGGATGAAAAACTGATTAGTTAAGATGAATAATTTACTACCATTATATGTATAACTAAATATTTGTAAAATTTTAATATCATACACATTTTCTAGCAGAATTTTTTAAATTTATAAGCGGCATGCATTAATAGCTGCAATTATTATTTGTTTATCTTACCTTGAAATTATATATGTGAAAAAAAAAGCAAGAGAAAATGACATTTTCCAAGGTAGCTTTGACTTTACATAATTATCTAGACTTCATATACTTAGATTTAAAAAAATAAGATTTTTAATATATTCACCAATTTGAAGTTACCAAGCAACATTTTATATGTTAATATGCATGTTTACATAGTTTTCATGCGTATGTGATGTATTTCATGGCAAGAAACTCCTGCTTGGGTACTTACATTTCAGTTACTTTTAGCTTGCTAACACAATGATCTTATTAGCTATGTGTTTTCTTTCTTTCTTTTTTTCCTTTTTCTTTTTCTTTCATTTCAGAGGTTGGAGTTAATCTGAAGAGCACCACTTCTCCTCTCTCTCCTGAAAAAATTTGCCACTGATATTTTTACTGGATAAAATTCAAAAATGTTTCAATTCACAAAGGCTAATTGTTGAACTGCTGTCCTAGAAGAAACTGTCTACAGGAGCCGAGGTGAAAGTCTCTGATGCTGGCGGAACTGGCTCCATCAGACCATGGTTCATCCTCTTTTAAAACCAAATTTTTTTTTCTTCTGGCCTACAGGTATTTTTTTTTTCCAGAAAGAAAAAAAGCCTACATTGGCATAAAGTTCTGTATCAATCCATCTTACATTGCCGTCCATGATTTAACAGACTGTAGAATCTTGAATAATCTATATCACTTTAACAAATAAATGTTTTACTATGACAGAATTTGCACATTGCCTGATTTGTGAAAGTACCCATTGCTTCAAGTGCGAGTGGTGAAATAATTATTGCAAGAACTAATAATACTGTTTTACATGTAGGCCGTGCAAAAACCTTAAGAGATTACAAGCGGCTTTATAATATTGGAACGATTTATTCCATGATTAGGTGCACCCAGTTCTTTGGGAGAGCGGGACAGCTATTTAAGCAAATGTATACTAATTTTATGCCTCAGTATAGGATAAAAAGTGATAAAGGCTCTCTTCTCCCAGTAAAACTTCCAAAATGATCAAGATAGGAATACTATAATTAATCCAAATTGATTCATTGCTTTTCTAGAGAGCCAGGGCAAAAGAGGTTTTAGTAATTACAAGCCTTAAGTGCACATTTCTCCAATTTTGCACAAGTTCAGAGTAAGAACAAAGAATATGCATGTGATTTAATACCAGCACATGTAGAACTGAGTTAGTTTTGATGGCTAATACAGGAGAATGCAGTCATATTTAAGCAATATCGAAGCTAAGCACATAAGAGCTGCCTCTGGTGTGAAGCAGGCCTCAACTGTGTGAGTTTGGCCGGTTACTTATGCACAGCAGTCTCCCATGGTGTCATAAAATAGATATTAATGTAAAATTTGAAAGCACATACATTTATCAGAATACGTGGCAAAAACAATGAGTTCAATAAAAATATTTGTAAGAGCATTGTTCCTCCCAATTGAATTCAGACGCTCTAAGATATAGATCATATCTCTATTCCTTGGTAATTCTGATAGTTATCATTGAGACCAATATGTAGTTTATATTTTTTTAAGTTCAAATCAAATAAGATAGAAAACTGTTTACCTTTTAACAAATTCAGGTTAATCTGTTAATTATTCCACATTTGGATTATTACAAATATCCAATCATCCAAGGAGAGGTTTCAGGACGTTAGCCATTTAGAACACTTGGAAGCCGTGCTCAGGAACCTAACTACACTGGACAATTTAGATACAGTTGTTTGTGTGCGCGCTGCCCACACACACACACACTCCCTGACACACACAATGCAAGACTGAAACAGAAGTTGCAAGTTTGAATTGAATTTTCGTGGTTAAATTTGTGGTCGTGACATTGGGCAATTTACCTAATTCTCTGTTTGACAACCCTGGAACAACTTTGCTTATGGGTGTGCGTGCATGTACATACATGAATGTGTATGATGATTAAAAAGAGACGGATTGAAGAGTGAATATTGCCTCTGCAAATACTTTGCTGTTGTATACAACTCTTCTCCTAATATACATATGTAAAGAGAGAGTCAAGAGCAGGAATGGCTTTCCTGGATCTCGGCTCAGAGTGACATTTTCAGTTATCTTGGTTCCTCAAGGACATCGTCCTGTTTATTCTTACACTCCTCCCACCCCTTTGGGACTAATTCTTTTCTTGATGGTGATAACAAAACAGTGTTGTTCATAACCTGTCCTATCATCTACTTTTTCATTCATTCAGGATATTTATGCGATTGTTTTCAAAGGAACAGAATTGTTACTGAGTTAAAACGAAAGTTAAATCACTTCAAGTCTTTACCCTGCATCCCCTACATCTAAATCCAAAATTTCCGTTTATGCATATATTCAATCAAACAGCGTTACTCACACACCCATAATGTACACATTTTCTTTTTTTTAATGTTTATGAGGAAGAGTGGGCGCAGACTATGATTCTTAAGGTTTGTGAGAATCAATTGTTTTTATGAGATATTTAATTCTTATATTAAGAAGATTAACAGAACATAGGTGTATACCCATAACTAAATAAAATTAATAATCATTCACAAATAGAGTTCTATAAAAACAGAAAGTTCTACAAAAAGTGGCATAATTATATTTTAAAAGTAAGCAGGAGCAATTTGTTTTAGCTGAAAATATTATAAAGTACAGGAATGCGCTAATCTATGATAACAAGTCTCAATGCTAATGTTAATGGACATAGACTGGAAACCATTTAAATCATTCCTGTTACTCAACGTTCTTGGGTAATTTTGGAAGTAATCTAGCTGCTAAAAATATGTAAGTATAAATACATACTTCTTATGACACATCTAATTCATAGTATATTGTAAAGCACAACAAACACAAGAATTTCAAATAAAAGTGTGTTGATTGCAATAGAGTTATAGCGTAATGAGGTGTGGAAGTAGACTGCAAACTGTAAGTTACTCTTTTGAAAATCTAAAATCATGATTTTTAAAATTTTGAATAATCTGTAGAACTAAAGGGTTCTAATATTTCTAACAATTTGTAGAAATAAAGTTCTGTTACGTTGAAAGGAATAATACATGGAAATAAATCTCAAATAACTTTTCCTTTTTATTTTATGTATAATTTTGTAGCTCACCAGCTAGTTTTTGAACAAGTTTTAATTGTCAGTTACACCCCAAAATATTCCTTTTCATATATATGAAATGTTTTAGGGCTTTTTTTATTTTTTCTAAAATGTACTCATAAACTCAGGTTATTTCTTCAATCACTCTGTTGTACTTGTTCCAGAAAATTATTCAAGTTTTATTTCTTTCCTTTTCTATTTCCAAAATATATTCATACATACATTTTATAGATCTAATAATTAATTATTATGTGCACTTTTGTGTATTGAGTCACATGAAATTATTGAAAATGCAAATGAGATGCAATTTTTTGTGTACAAGAGTAAAAGTAAAAAAGTAGAAGTATAGCACCAAGTAAAAGTCCCCAGCACCTGATTGTTTCATTTAATATAAAATTACTATATATAGGGAGGCTATCTACACTAATTTTTTTAAAGATTTTACTTTGGAAAATATATAACATAAAATTTGACATTGTAACCATTTTAACTGTACAAGCTAACAGTGTTAATTACATTTACAATATTGTGCAGTCATCACCCTCTGTTTTAAATATTTCTTAAAAAGCACTTAAAGATTTTTGTATGACCCAAACACAAACTCTGTACCCATGTAGCAAATAATACTCATTCCTCCTCTCTCTCTGTCTCTAATAGACTCTGATCTACCTTTTCTCTACAATATACCTATTCTAGATATTTCATGTAAGTGGAATCATAAAATATTTGCCCTCTGATGTCTAATTTATTCCACTTATTACAATGTTTCCAAGGCTCACCCATGTTGAAGTGCACCTCAGATATTCACCTCCTCTTATGGTATAATAATATTTTGTGTATCGTATTTTGTTTATCTTTGTTTATCGTATTATTTGTCTTTTGATGAACACTTTTGTTATTTCCACCTCTGGGCACTGTGAATAATGCTGCAGTTCTGCATGGAACATCAGTGTACAGCTATCTGTTTGAGTCTGTGTGTTTTCAATTCTTCTGGTTATATATATAGCAGTGGAATTGCTAGGTCATATGATAGTTTTAATTTTGAGTTTTTTGTTACTTTTTTTGAGGAAGTGTCAGTGTGTTTTCTACCATAGCTACACCTTTTTAGATTTCTTCCACTAATTTTTGAGGGTGTTAGGGTTTCAGTTTCTCCCAAGTTTTAAATTTTTTATGATTTGGGTTTGATTTGCATTTTCCTAATAATGAATGATACTGAGCATTATTTCATATGCGTATTGATCATTTGTATATGTTCTAAGAAATGTCTACTCAACATTTTTACCCATTTTAAAATTGTGTTGACTTTTGGTAGTTGTTTGTATATTCAGGAGACTAGTCCTTTATCAGACGTATAATTAGCAAATATTTTTCCCATTTTGTAGATTGTCTTTTTTACATTCTTAATAATATACTTTGATGATTTTTTAAAAATTTTTATGTGTCTGATTGTATTTTTTTTTCTTTTGTTTCTTGTGTTTTTGATGTCATTTTAAGAACCTGTTTCCCAATTCAAGCTCATGAAGATTGACCCCTGTGTTTTCCTCTAAGGGCTGTACAGTTTAAGTGCACAAGCCAATGGTGATTATTTTTAGGTGATTGATTTGTTTAGAGTAAATTTTTGTAGATAGTGTGAGGTAGAGGTCCAACTTCGTTTTTTTGGATGTGGATATCCAGTTGTCTCAGCATCATCATGATGAGTATGATGTAAGCTGTAGAGTTTTCATAAATAAGCTTTGTCATGTTAAGGAAGTTCCCTTTCATTGTGGTTTTCTAGTGTTTTTATCAGGAAGGGGGTTGGATTTTATCAAATGCCTTTTTGATTTGATTTATCATATGTGCTTTGTTGCCCTTTATTATATTGTGTTGTATTGTTTTCATTGATTTTTGATCTATAATTACCATAGCATTCTTGGGATGAATCTTACATGGTCATTGTGTATTAGCCTTTCACTATACTGTTGCACCTCTTTTGCTAGTATTCTGTTGTGGATTTGTATATATATAGCTTTTTCATTTAATATATATATATAATATATAATGTATAATATATACACATACCTATATAATGACTATTGGCACAGTTTTTTATATATATATAATATATATAAAATACATATTGGTGCAGTTTTATTTTCTTGTGATGTCTTTATCTACCTTTGGTATCAGGACTATTTTGGTTCCATAGAATGGGTTAAGAACTGTTTCCTCTCTTCTGTTTATTTTCTTAAATTGTCTGAGAAGAATTGATAGAATTATCTTTAAGAGTTTGGTAGAATTCCCCAGTGAAGCCATCTGGCCCTGGCATGTCTTTTTTCAAAGGTTTTGGATTAGTGATTCAATGTATTTGTTGTTATAGTCGTGCTGATATTTTCTATTTTCTCTTGAGTCAGGCAATTTTTGTGTTTCTAAGAATTTCTGAATTTCATGTAGGCTATCTATCTTACTAGTTTAACATTTTCTTATAATTCTTTTGGTTTCTTTAAGGTCAGTTCTATTGATTACTGATTGTGGTGTACTGAAGTCTTCAACCATTGTTGTAGAATTGTCTGTTTTTACCTTCGATTATGTCAATGTTTGCTCATTTTGAGGGGCCTTTATTTGTTGTTGTATATAAGTTTACAATTGTTATAGTTCTTGATGAAGTGACCCTTTTATGTTTTTATGTTTTTGGACACAATATTTGTGTCCAGCATATTGTTGGGTGATTTTTCTTACCAATTCTACCAATCTCTGGGTTTTTTGTTTGTTTATTTGTTTGCTCTTGAAAAGATTCCACACAATATTGTTTATATTTGGCATTTTCCCACATGGTCATATTCTCTTTGGTGAAAACTAGAAGGACTTGGTCTTCCATTCTCTGGTCAACTATAAGATGTCTTGGGATAGAGTACTCAGTGCATTGATATCAATGAGCAACCTCAGAAACCCTGAAAGAGGAAAAACAAAAAAACAGTGACATATCCAGGACCTCCACTTTGAAGAGACATTGACTACCAGTAGAGTTTATGTAATCACCAAATTATGAAAAAAATTCTTTTCAGTTAGGACTTTTCAGTAAGTTATAACTTCTATTATTGCAGCTATCAGTAAGCAGTACAGAGAAACATTAATAGTGTTGAGATTCAAAACTCAAATTTTACATTTATGTTCAAATATAAAATATTAACTAGATATTTTACATTCTGTTTTCATGTTGTCTTCAATCTTTGTTTCTCTGATTAGGGAATTTAATTAATTTACATTTGAAATAATTACTGGTAAGGAAATATTTACTTCTCTCGTTTTGCTATGTGTTTTCTTGTATGTCTTATGCCTTGTTTGTCCCTCATTTCCTTCCTTATTGCCTTCTTTTGTAGTTAGTTAATTTTTGATGATAAATCATTTTTACTCTCTTTATTTCTTCCATGTATATTCTATGAATATTTTCTTTGTGTTTATGATGGGAACTATATTTATCATACTAAATGCATAACAACATAATTTGAATTGACAATGATTAAAATTCTATATCATACAAAATTTCTACTCCTAAATGGTATAATCCTTCATTCTATGTTATCATCAAAAGCTACAGCTTCATACCTTGTGCATCCAATAACATAAATTTATAAATATTTGTATGCATTTCTGTTTTACACATTTTTAAAGAAATACAAAATAGAGTGACAAAGCAAAAATAAAGTAATGCTAGTTTTTTATAGTTCTGTGTATTTACCTTTACTAAGACCTTTACTTACATGATTTTGAAATGCTGTAAACTGTCCTTTCATTTCGGTTGGAAGGATTCTCTTTAGCTTTTCCTCTAGGCCAGATCTGATGGTAACACAGTCTTTCATCCTTTTTTTTTTTTTTAAATCTGAGAATTTCTGAATACCTCTCTTAATTTTATCTACAATCTTGCTGGATATAGAATTTTTGGTTGCCTTTTTTTTAATCAAATAAGATTATTTTATAATAAAAGAGTTCCAACATTTTATGCTATTCCCTTGCCTTCTTACCACCATAGTTTCTGATTACATTTGGCCTATGAATCTTATTGCAGATCCCTTCTTAGTGGTAAGTTTCTTCTCTCTTGTTGCTTTCAGTATCCTCTCTTTGCTTTTGTTTTTCAGTGTGTGAAATGTGTCTGAATGTATAATTAAATTTTCCACCTTGAAGTTTGTTGAGCTTTTTAGACTTGTAGATTCTTGTATTTCATTAAAGTTGGTAAGTTTGAAAAGTTGAATATTCTTTAAGTATTATTTCAACCCCATTTTCTCTATTTTCTCTGGGACTTAGATGATGCATATGTTAATCCACTTGATGGTTTTCTAGGGGGCCTTTACATTCTGTTCACTTTTCCTATTTCTTTTTCTTTTTCAAACTCAGTAACTTCACCTGTCGTATGTTTAAGTCCACGCTGTTTTTCCTTTGCCTGATCAAATCTGTTGTTGAACAACTCTAGTGATTTTTTATTTCAGTTAGTATAATTTTACTTCAATAACTTTTGTTGTATTCTCTATTATAATTTCTGTTTTTACTGATATCATAATTTTTTCGTAAATCCTTTTTTCTGTTTTTGTTTCTTCTAGTTCTCTGTGTTTTCCCTTAGCTTTTTAAACATATTTAAACAGGTATTTAAAAAATTTTTCCAGTATGTGTTATGCCTGACTTCCTCTGATACGGTTTATTTCCATTTATTTTTTTTCCTTTTTACTCATTCCTATTACTTTATATGTCTTGTGGGTTTTTGTTGAAAATTGGACATTTACATATCATAATACAGTGACTCTGGAAATCAAACTCTATTCCTTCTCTAAGGTTTGCTATGTTTTCAATTGTTGAAGTCTGTGCTAGTCTATTTGTTTAGTTACTTTTGCAAACTATTTTTTGCCAAGACTTTTTGCTTGTTTTTTTGTTTGTTTGTTTGTTTGGTTTTTTGTGACCATTAAATTATCTGTTCATTCAGCTAATGTCTGACTAATGTTTTGACAGATATTTCCTTGACCTCTAGGAGCTAAAATAAAGATAAAGCAAAACAAAAGTACAAAACACAGCAAATAAAATATTAGAAAATAATTACAAAAGAAAAAACTTTAGTATTTGGAGATTGTCTCTGTGCTGTGGCACTTTCATCATTTAGCCAGACTTGCACTGAGCCTAAGCATCAGCTCAGGGTGGAAATACAGAGTTTCTCTGTTCATTTATTAACATGTGTCTTGCCTTGGTCATGTGCTTGGCTTTATAAATCCCCCTGTATATACAAGTGCTTTTGAATATTCTGATTTTCCAAAGAATTTCTTCCTATATCTTAAGCAGTCTATTTTATGTCACAACTGTAATCTTTTACCTCAAACATCTGTTTGTCTGCCTTACTCATTTTTGAGCAATACCCAATTCTTTAGCCTGAGATCCAAAACAGTGATGACTGCTTTTCACGATTTCTTCAGGTAGTCCCCAGACACAATAGAACAGACATAAACAATAATTTGTGAATAAGGTCCATTTGACTTTCTTCAGAGTCAAGGACCAGGATTCTGAACTGGGTACACAGGGTGCTACTGCTTTAAGACTGCTGTTATGCTGGTGAAAGATTGGACAAGGCAAGTAAAAATGCTGCAAACACCTTTCTACCATCTTAAGTTGCAATTTTCTTAATTTAGCATTCATTTGGTTGAGGTAAATCTCTGACTATTTATCAGAGTTCTGTCAAAGTTGGTTCTGACAATTTCTATGGGATAACAAGAGCTTGGCACTGCCTACTCTACTGATAACATTCTATATGGTTCTTGTTTTCTCTTGATAAGTATCTTGGTAACGGAAGGAAGAAACATTTTGGTCATGATGTGAACAAGGATGTTTATAGAATTTTAGAATGTTTTCATTTTAAAATGTTTTCAATATCACAAATCTGATTGTCATAATTGTTAAGTGAATGAATTTACTTTGAGTTCACTAGCCTTATTCTTTAGGTGATTTGTCCCACGTGTTTCACTTACTTCCTACCCAAACTATCAATGGCTCCTCTTTTATTTTTTAGTGACCCTGATTTTTTATTTCTCTTTTTACATTTAAAATTCAGTTCCAGGACTTAATGTCTATCACTTACCTTTGTCTCCTTAACTAACCCATATACCAGCCTCTCTATAATTAGTGTATTACTAACTTCTGGAAACTTACTCCCACAAAGCAGAATTCCAAAATGTCACTTAATCGAATTACCAGTAAATACATTTTTCTCTATCTAGGTTAATAATCATTGTTTATTTTCCCCTATGATGACAGTGGCCCTTTGATGACTAAAAATTAAAAATGACCACAAAAAAATTAAACTTCAATCCTCTGCAAAAGAATGCATTATTTATCTATATGCATAAATTATTCACAAACTTTGGTAAAATAGCTTATATGTGAATTCATGTGCAAGTCAACAATTAATACTCTATGTTGTTACAGCGTACATGCAGGTCAATAGGGACTCACCAAGTATCTATGGATACATTACTTTAAACTGTTTTTTGTTTGTTTGGTTGGTTTTAAGGAAAAGGAGCATTGGGTGTGTCTGTTATGACATAAAATAGCATTTCATAAGTCTTAGAGCATTTAAGACATGCAAAGTTCTAGAAAAAATGAAAGCAATAGAGTGGATCAGAATTATTTTTCCAGATCAAGTTAATAAAGTTGGTGCATTAAAAGTCTTAATTTATCACATTTAACAATTTAGACATAAAACATTTAACTAAATACATTTAGAAACATTTTTGAATCATTTTTTGAATGAATTTTTGAGTGGAGTGGCTTAAAAAATGTCCTCAAGAATCTCCAGTGCCTAAAAGCTGTTTATTGTATTTTTAAATGGAATATTTCAGAATTTAAGACTTCTTTTATCAAACATTTTCAATTCTGTAACTATTTGTTAAGCATTTAATATGGCCTGGGTATGATACTCTTTATTGTGAATACAGAGATAATAGACCAAAGACCTCCCAAATGTTGATATCTATATGGTATTTAAATGTGTGAACCCATATATTTACATAAGAATTAATATTATTATGTCATTTAGGACCACAACTCTTTGGAAACAGAGTACAGATCAACCCAATGGCCACTGATCAAGAAAGATGAAAAAACGTTTATACATTGGTGCTGCTTAAAACGAGTAAGGTTTAATAAAATCCTCAAATCATAATTCTAATTATGGAAACACAAGATTCTACATTTGCGTTTTGAATCCACTCTTAGTATTTTACCACATCAACTCAAACTACTTTTCCTGAGCTCTATACTCCATGTACCCTTGTGTTATTTATAGTAATATGTATCTTCATCTCCTTAAAATTCCTTTGATATCAGGCATTATTTTTTTTCCTTTTTTTAAAATTATACTTTAAGTTCTGGGGTACATGCGCACAACGTGCAGGTTTGTTACATAGGTATACATGTGCCATGTTGGTTTGCTGCACCCATCAACTCGTCATTTACATTAGGTATTTCTCCTAATGTTACCCCTCCCCCAGCCCCCCACCCCCTGACTGGCCCCAGTGTGTGATATTCCCTGCCCCATGTCCATGTCTTCTCATTGTTCACCTCCCACCTATGAGTGAGAACATGCAGTGTTTGGTTTTCTGTCCTTGTGATAGTTTGCTTAGAATGATGGTTTCCAGCTTCATCCATGTCCTTGCAAAGGACATGAACTCATCCTTTTTTATGGCTGCATAGTATTCCATGGCATATACATGCCATATTTTCTTTTTTTTTTTTTTTTTGGTTTTGCTTTTATTATTATTATACTTAAGTTCTAGGGTACATGTGCATAACGTGCAGGTTTGTTACATATGTATACAAGTGCCATGTTGGTGTGCTGCACTCATTAACTCGTCATTTACATTAGGTATATCTCCTAATGCTATCCCTCCCCCTTTCCCCCTCCCAACAATAGGCCCCGGTGTGTGATGTTCCCCTTCCTGTGTCCAAGTGTCCAAGTGATCTCATTGTTCAATTCCCAATTACGACTGAGAACATGCGGTGTTTGGTTTTCTGTTCTTGCGATAGTCTGCTGAGAATGATGGTTTCCAGCTGCATCCATGTCCCTACAAAGGACACGAACTCATCCGTTTTTATGGCTGCATAGTATTCCATGGTGTATATATGCCACATTTTCTTAATCCAGTGCCATATTTTCTTAATCTAGTCTATCACTGTTGGACATTTGGTTGGTTCCAAATCTTTGCTATTGTGAACAATAAACATATGTGTGCATGTGTCTTTATCATAGAGTGATTTATAATCCTCTGGGTATATATCCAGCAACGAGATCACTGGGTCAAATGGTATTTCTAGTTCTAGATCCTTGAGGAATTGCCACACTGTCTTCCACAATGGTTGAACTAATTTATACTCCCACCAATAGTGTAAAAGCATTCCTATTTCTCCACATTCTCTCCAGTATCTGCTGTTTCCTGATTTTTAATGATTGCCATTCTAACTAGCAGAAACACACCAATTCTTGTTGCAATCTTAAATAAAATTGCCTGTGTACCTAGGAAAAAAAAAAAAAGAAATACAACACCAGCCACATGTGCTACATTTACATTTTCTTTTTTTTTCTTTTTTTAATTAAGTTCTAGGGTACCTGTGCACAACATACAGGTTTGTTACATATGTATACATGTGCCCTGTTGGTGTGCTGCACCCATTAACTCATCATTTACATTAGGTATATCTCCTAATGCTATCCTTCCCCCTACCCCCACTCCACAACAGGACCTGGTGTGTGGTGTTCCCCTTCCTGTGTCCAAGTGTTCTCATTGTTCAATTCCCACCTACGAGTGAGAACATGTGGTGTTCAGTTGTTTGTCCTTGCAATAGTTTGCTGGGAATGATGATTTCCAGCTTCATCCATGTACCTACAAAGGACATGAACTCATCCTTTTTTATGGCTGCATAGTATTCCATGGTGTACGTGTGCCACATTTTCTTAATCCAGTCTATCATTGATGGACATTTGCGTGGTTCCAAGTTACATTTAATGTAGGTAAATGTAACAAACTTCTTATCTTTGCCTGGAGTACTAGGTATTTAAATTCTGATAAATATCTAGTTTGTGCCATCACTAGTTTTTTTGTTGTCTTTCATTTTTTTCAACTCTTATTCTATTTCTTTACATGATGAGGTCTTCATGTAATATTCTACAATTTTACTTTTTACCACACTTAATGCCTATAAAATTATTTTTAAATTATACTATTTATTCTTGAATTATGTTTATATATTCAACTACATTTTCAAATTTTAATCTCAAAATATTTAACATTAATCTAATTACATATTACTCAATTCTCTGTTTCTTAGTTGTCTACATGATTCTCTTTTGGTGTTTACTCTTTTGTAACTTTGTTAGTGTTACAGTCCTCATAATTAATTCTTTTGCTATTGTTAATATGTCTTCTAATTTAACAATAATCCAAAAAATAAGCATAGTAGATAGAGGAAGTATATGAAATATAGTACATTAAATAATAACAGTTATGACACTATGTAAAGGTCATCTAGAAAAAGTAAATGAAAATCAAATTTTGGCTGTCAAAATTAAACAAATTGAACTATAATAGAGGCCTTAGGCGAGAGAACTGGCAGGAAATTGGAGCTATGGAGTTAAGTATATAAATTCTGGGACCAGAGAGGTAGATATGGGAAGAGATGCTATCTTAAATAAAATTTCGAAGACTGAAGCTATAGAAAATATTTACAAATTTAAAGTTGAATCTAAGGTCAAGTGGAGAGTGGAAAACTTGTCAGAATTTCCTAAATGGAAAAATTGGTTAATAAAAAAAAAGAACAAGATAAGGAAGATAATGAAATGCATTTTTAGATCCAAGATAACTTTCAGTAAATGACACATGACACTAATGTTTTGATAAGAGAGAGTCAATTTTTAATAGTCAGGAGACTAAGCACAGTATGAAAGAGAATAAAGACTGGTGATTAATTTCCAAAGGGCAACAGCATAATGGTACAGGGTTCTTTGAGGTAGAAGCTATAAAAGGAAGGCATTGTAAAGTTAAAATAGAGATGAATTTCACATGCATCACTGGGTCTTCTAGAGGTGGCTCTGGTACTCAGTCAGATGGCAATAGATATTTTATATTTCTAAATTTTGTTAAATCTTACACTTCCGTTCCTGCACTTGGCCAAAGTGTGCTGCCTTAGAATGAAGAAGATTAAAGTTAGGCTGAAGCAAATTCCCTAGTTAAAAATCCTCAGTGTAGTATCATCAGACTGTTTCAAAGCTAATTATTTTGACTATTGGTTAATTGACTTATTTCCGCAGTGTCAAAAAAAAAAGGGGGGGAGTTGTTAACATTGTCGAGAATATAATTCAAGACTTCTGACTCTCCAATGTAACCACTACATCATATTTTGATGACTTTTGCCTGACACCGCAGAAATAATTTATAAAACTTTAAAAACTATGGTGTAGTATTTTGGGTTTCAATCTAAGACTCAAGTAAATGAGAGCAGTAGCTACTTTATCAAACAAATTGATTTTAGTTGTAAGTGTGGTCCAATTCACTTAGCTTGAATTATTTAAGCATCACCTTTAAATGTATTCAGTAGTAAAATACAGCTGAAAGCTTCATCTTCAAAAATAGAATGTTTCACTGTATAAGACTTAGAAATTCTAGATTCATTGTGAGGAGCTGACACAACACTATCTTTCCTAGCTTGGATGGAAAGCTTTATTCAGCATTAGATAGCTGACGATGTGGTTTAGAAGACAGATTTAAATTTCTATAATTTCTATCATTATAATTCTATAATATTATATTTGTTTCACTAGGAAATAATGCATTTATCTAGTTCTTATTATAATGTGTTGAGACTTATTCTCATTGATACTCATGGTCCTGATTAGAAATTAAGTATACAAGTTTAATTTAGAGGCTCTCTCATCCCTGGAAATCCCCCAAATCCCACTAGATGGCACCTCACTAAGGATCTTGCCAGTGCTCTCTGGCAGATTAAACATTTCTCTATGGGAGGGAACCAAAGGTTACAATCTGTTGAAAGCACAGACAGGAGGCTATGTTTTTCATAGAACATTACATAAGATTAAGACTATTTTAATTGTCTCAAAAACAAAGATGGAGCTAATACAGATAAAGCCATATTCTGTTGCCACTGCCATCTCCTTGGAAAACTAAACTCACTTAGGAGGTACACGATGAATGTCTTTAGTTTTCCTAAACAAATAATTACGAAGTTTGCTTTTGAGATATGAAACTGCCTGGCAAACTCAGTAAAAGTTTTACTCAAACTTATGTGGCCTTATAAAGACTGCTTTTAATTACACCTAACATCACTTGTACATAGATTAGATCCCAGTGGTAGATTTAACTGAACTTAATTTTCTCATTAGTCAACAAATATTAAGCAATCAGTTCATGCAAAGAGTTGTTATGTTAATTTAGAAGTATTAAACTGCTTATAATTAGCCCAAGACTGCAGGGATGGGGAAAGTAGACATCCATGTACAAGACCTTTTGTGGATCTCTTAGAGAATGGCTTTGAGATTGAACAAACTTCAAACTGAAGTCCAAGTGCAAAATCTCACTACCATAAAAGTGTCTGAAATGATTTAAGAATTCAAAGTTACTAACTTAAAAGTCAAGAGGAAAGAAAAAGCCTGACGGTCAATTATTTATTTTACTTTTAAATAAAGCATACATATTTTCTCATATGGAGAACTTGTGACCACTACATGGTCAAAACAGGGCATATGATTTACTAAACACAGATTAAAAACTCATATAAATGTGTGCATAATACACAGTTCATAAATATTTGTTGGATAAATAAAAATATGAGGGGGATATTTCAAACATTGAAAATAAACTATTAAATTCATAATGAGACAATATTATTTGTAGATTTTTTTAAATAATCACAATAGCTTTTCTCCTTAAATACTTAACTTACATTAATCAGGCATATGCCTAAAGACCAACTGAAAAAAATCAACTATTCTAATGCTCTTAATTTACTTGCTTTCATTTTAAGTAACTTTACCTGGTTTTTGATTAAATTAAATAATCTATCCAATGGAAATCTTCATCATTATACTTGTAAATACAAATCTACATACTTGGTAAGAATTTTACTTAGTTATCTCTAAATACAGGTGCAAATCTAAGAAAGTGCCAAACATGTATCTTAAGCCCTGGCAACCTTTTTTCTTACAGGTGGATTGTTATAGTAATGCTATAGAATAACTCCAAAAAATATATAAGAAATCTATAACATAGCAAAGAGGTAGCATCATCCAAAGGTGGGCATTCTGTTATTAAAATGAAACAGTACCATTCCTTCTGCTACTATTTCCATTACAACTAATACAGAAAATTGTACCACTAATAATAAATTTATTTAAAATTGCATAGTCGCTATATAGAAGGCACAATTTCTGTCACTTTAAGTTCCTTAATGCATCACACTCTTATAAAAATCCTATAAGTTAGATATAAATGTTAACATAGTTTAAAAAGGTGAATGAAAGTTTTAACAACCTAAATAACTGTCACAGGATGCCCAGCTCACAAGTTTCAGAGGCACAGTTCAAGCTCCAAATCTCCAAATCTCTCACTGCACCCTGTCACTCTCAATCCATATCCCCTATTACTAAAATTAATATACTATCTCCAAGACAAAATAGTATTAGAACAATGACACTATGCTATTTGACTAGTAACTGTAATGTGTGAAGAATCTAATTTTTGAAAAATAATTTGTCACAATAAGCAGTCATTTTATTTCAAAATTAGTTTTAATATAACTTTATGTAGTTATGAAAAATGCATTGGGGACTTACTGTTTTTTATGTACACTTCTATTTAATTTACCAACATTGGAGTTAGGTTTGATTATTGTTATTTTATAGGTGATAAAACTGAAGCTCGGCTCAGTTAAGAAAGAGCCCAGGTCACTCTGTTTGTAAGTGTTAAAGTCATAAACAAAACTCGGGTGTTTGACTCC
Organism: Macaca mulatta; assembly: GCF_049350105.2. Classification (NCBI taxonomy): domain Eukaryota; kingdom Metazoa; phylum Chordata; class Mammalia; order Primates; family Cercopithecidae; genus Macaca; species Macaca mulatta. The sequence goes on from NC_133412.1 coordinate 115,095,742, forward strand.
CAAACACACACAGATCATCTTATATATGTATATAGACATGTATGTCTGAGTGGGTGTGTATACATGTATATACATATACCAGAAGTGGCTAGCAATAGGCATTAGGAGCAATTAGGAGCAGTTCCAATGACTGGCCACAACCTGTGCCTGTTTAACCTGTTTGGCCTTCTGGAATCAAGTGTGTCTGCGCTACAAGGAATGGCACTACAGGGAACAATTGGAGATCCCAAGGAGGTGATGCACAGGTGCGGCTAATTTATGGGATGCTGTTTTCTATTCTTTCATTTTTCATCATGATGTCCCTGTTACACATAAGGGAAGGCTTCCTGACCTTCCAAGCTTGCTGTTACAAACTCTATTATGAACAGAACACTTACTGAAATCAAGATCGTCATGAAGAGTGACTTGTGAGTGGAACATCTGACATGCGTTGCCCATCTACAGTGTGCTGAATGTGCAGCTGGTGGTGAAAACGCCCAGTGCCCTTTAGGCCAACCTGGGCTAATTGACCCTTTTCATTCTTGATTGCAGTCTGCATTCCCATATCTGTTCTCTGCCTTTTGCTCTGCTTGGCCTGGCTGAAGGAAGCACCTCTACTCCACCACCATCTGGGTCTTTCCTAAACCTTGTCACCTGAGAGCCATTCTTAACCTGCAGAACTTCCAGGACAACACTTTGACTCAACTACTTCCCCAACCTATGCCCTCCAGCCACCAGAAAGAAGCCTTCAGGAGTCCCTCCAGCACCCACGCAGGCACTCTCCAGTTTGCCCCCTCCCTTCCTGATGCTGTGAACACCACCGAATGTTTATCACTCTCAAAAATATTATATATATGTATATAATGTAAACAAATTTTTCTTTTTACTGCACATAATATAGTACCCTATTCACCTCTCAGATAAATAAATCGTAATTATCATTTTCTGCTTTTAAATACCCTGAAAACATAATATGAAAAGTTACATAAGATCAATTTTTCAAAATAGAAGTGCCTTATAATTAATCAAACTGTATTCCTGTCTATTAAGTTTTTTTTTTTCTTTTTGTGTGTGGTATAAACGCAACTATGAGAAATTCCTACAACTCTTTCTAGTCATAAAAGCGTACTGCTATTTTGAAGGCTTTAGTGCATATCAACAATATGACACTGAGAAATGTTGGATTAAGTTGTCTCACCACCAGCATTGCATGGAAGTGCCTATCTCTCCAAACACCGTCACTAACATGGGGAATTATCGTTAAAGAAAACAAAGTCTCATCAATTTCTAGTCTTGAAAATATAACATAATTATGTAGGTAAATCCTTGAGTGATAGAGTTTAGTCATTTTTTACATGTGTGTTGGTTCCTATACATAGTACCATATTTTTATAAAGACATCAATTATTATCCGTTAAGGATGATTAAACATATCAGTAACTCATCCTTATATATACTGACATATTTTTCAAGCTTCTTATTTATCTAGTTTCATATAATATTTGAAAATATTGGAGTTTTAATTTATGTGTAGTTAAATACATACTTTAATTTCTGGATGATTCTTTTCTGTTTTTTGTTGTTGTTATTGTTTTAGATAAGTTTAGAAAGTTCTTCACTATTTTGACAGTAAAGAGTAGCTAATATTTCCTTTAAGTTTGTTATATTATTTGGAATTTATTTGTTGTTTTAAATTTCTACTCTCTCTGAAGTATATATTTGTTATATGATATATGCTAGAATATATTTTTAATATTTAAAATTTTTTGATTTTTTATTTGCACTAATTGTTGAATAATGTTTATATTCTTTATAGATTTTCTTTATCATCCTTTAGAGAGTACATTCTGTATACACATAGGCATAGAAACACACACAGTGCTCCCACACAATCTATCATATCAATTAGACTGATGCTATACCAATTTTTCTATTAACAAGCAACATTATTTAACTATACAATATATGTACTAAAGCACATTCTTCTAGAACTCTTGTTTTCCATTTGTATTTGTTAAAATTATCTTATATTGTTCTTCATGAACTAATAAAAGAATTGAGGGAGAAAGAGTATCTACTCATTTAAATCTTATGGTGATGATTTGTTCAAGTCTTCTCTTTTGTCTCTGAGTTAAGATTTATAATCTTTGTCTTATAAATTTGTTTATTTCTTATTAAATTTAAGGGCAACTCTTCAAAATGAAAAGGGTATTATTTTTGTTATTTTTTTCTGTGTTCTCTCTAACTTAATGATCACTCAACTTGAATTGCAAGGTAATTTCCACAAGGTCTCTCTCAGTTACAGAGCAGTGAATGGTGGTTAAGGTCCTGTCTCTGCAGCCCAACATGTCTGAATTTGCAAACCCACCTTACCACTTATCTGTGTGCCCTTAGGAAGATAGTTAAACTTTCTTTACTTCTGTTTCCTCATTTATCAAATAGAGTTATTAACAAAAAAAAAAATTCTGAGATTTCTTGAGAAAAAGAAATAAGTTAATAACAGTAGAAGCCTTATAAAGCGCCAAACCATTATTAAGTGTTCAATTATAATCCCTAATCTTTTAAAGTGCTCAAATATAGGATATTAACTATTATTAATAGCATTATATCATACTGCTAAAATAAAGTAAGAATACTCAATTAATTGGAAAGTCAGTATACTGAAGAAATGAAGCAGTGATACAACCAATGTGTTTGGGTTTAGTCAAATTAATTAACTGAATTACGTAGTCATCAGAGACCGTGAGACATCCAGAATGTTAATATTCCTGTCAAAACAAGTCAAAGTATCATTTGATCCTGGTAAAAAGATCTATGACAACCAAAGGAGCATAAACTATAATAGCAATTATTTTAGCAAAGTTAAAAATTTTATTCATTATGATTATAAGGATTTTTGCATTATTAATACATATTTCTATTCTATAAGTTAAATGTAAATCATATACCTTTTTAGTAATACATCAAATTAGTAGAACACGTGTTTTAATGTATCTTCATAAATTGTATTTTATTAAAAAGATAGTATTTTGGTAATGACATAAAAGCTTTAAGGTGAAATGATCTGGGATTTATTATATTGCTGACAAAGGATTTTAATAAATATTGATTCTTGATTCTGCAAAAATAGAGGACTACGAAAATCTACATGCCCTTCAGCTAAAAGACCTAGGTTTGCTTAAATAAAACAATTAATATAATTATTCACACTAATAACAAGAATAATTAGAAAATGTAAAGTTGGCACAAATTTTAAAAAAATGGAATGTTAAACATAGGAGCCGCTGTTGAGACTGCAATCTCAAACTGCTTTGGGAGAGATGGTGGAATAAATATGAGACTATGTTCTGTGAAAACTCGTTGCTCACAGACATACAATCACAGGTTAAAAGACTTTGAGTCTGAACCAAACTCAGAGCAACAAATGAAACTGCATGAACCATAATGCTTGAAGGGCTACATCAGCATGAAAGGAAGAACCAGAAAATGTCTGCCTATGTGTTACAGGCAAAAGAAAAAAATAACCTTGTGTCTTCCTGGTTTGAGGGACAGTTGATGAGGTATAGCGGTGGATATTCCTGAGAAACTGAAATTGTGTTTCAGAATCCTTGTGGGCGGGGGGGGGGGGGGGATATTTTCAGCTGCAGAAAATATTTAAAATGATACCAGGATGTTGTTATCACATCAGCTTCTGGCTAAGGCAAGCACAAAATCTTGGGAAAGACAAAATGGCATTAAAGAAAAATAAACAAATAAATTAACTCATACTTTTATACATTTAGTAAAACTACAGAACAATATTTGCAAAAAGATAATCACAAAAGGAGAAAAAAGCTTACTAAATTTTAAACAAAAGAACATTTATCAGATACATATTTAGGTATCTTAACCTCAAATATAGGCCAAAGAAAATAGAATAATGTAATCAAACTGATCAGTAAAAAATGTCAACCTGATTTCTATATCCCATTCAACTAACTTGTGAGAATAAGGGCAAAAACAGCTTATTTTTGTTTTCAGGAAAAAATATTCTGTCACTCACTCATAGAAAAATGAAATAAAATCCAGTTGAGAGAATGCTAGAAGCAACATTACACAATGTAATTGGTAAGTATATGAGTAAATCTGAACAGTCATAAACTATGAAAAATAGTAATGATGATAATTACCTATTGGGAATATATAGATATAATAACAAGATAGGATTGGGTTGATGAAAATTAAAACATTCTATCTTAATATTATTCAGAAAGAGGCTATTAGAGACAGCGATTAAGTTAAGAAACTTCCAGTTCTGAGTGCAGTGGCTCACACCTGTAATAACAGGGTTTGGGACGTTGAAGTAAGAGGATTGCCTAAGCCAAGGCACTCGAGATTACAGTGAGTTCTGACTGTGCCACTATACTCCAGCCTGGGCAACAGAGGTAAATCTAGTCTCTAAAAACAAACAAACAGAAAGAAAGAAATGTCTAATGTCCAAAAAAGTTGTGTCAATGTAAGCCAAATTTTCAAAAATATAAGAGGAAATAATAGAAAATGAAACGAACATGATAAATAACCTAGCAAGCTGAAAAGGAAAACAATAGGCATATCAAATTTAAAGTTGAAACTAAGTTACTAGAAATTATCAATATATGTATATATGTATGTATAATAATACATGCTTTTTATAATATATAATTGTAATAGATATCACTGCCTATTATTTACTATATATATGGTTAGAAATAAAGAATGGAGAGAAAAATTAAAATATTGACTATATAAAATTATATATACACATGTATTTGCATGTAAATATATTTACCTACTAACCAGTGTATACACATATATACATGCAAATTGATAATAAAAAGGATAATTACTATTATTTCTGTGGTTCCACAGAAAGAAAAAACCGCTTTAAACCTTTATATCTCTAGAAACAAACTACTAAATTTATAAAGCAAACATTTCAACATTAACAAGTAGACAACAAAAGCTTCACAATCACATTGGAGATTATAATATGTAATTTGCACAATAGATAAATAGAGTAGACAAAAATAAGCAATGATATGAAATATTGTAATTAACATATTTAGCAAATTTGACTTAAAGAACATATGAAGAAACACTTTTTAAAGCCATTCATGGAATACTTGGAAATATTGACCATGTATTAAGTCACAGAAGAAATCTCAGCAGGGTCTTAGCAAATGAATCTGTAATCACATACAATTATTACAAATCAGTAATGAAGATATAAGACTCAGCACCTTGCTTTTAGAAATCTAAAAATTACTGCAAAATAATTCATTGAAATGTATATGACAAATTAGTCACATGGATACAAAAACATAGTATTGTTGTATCTCTAAAATTCAGCTAAAATAGCATTTAGAAGAAAACCTTTAGCATATATTTATATATTAGAAAGGAAGAAAAAATGACTATTAATGTGTACAACTTTAAATCTCATAAAGAACAAGAGAAATTGATAGAAAGCTGTGGAAGGTGACTACTATATGTAAATTTTGAATTTAATAAAGTTAAAAAGTAGAAAATATTAGTGACAAGAAAACCGTTTTCTTTGTAAATGTAATTCAACCAAAAAAAAAACTCCTCTGGTATGAATGATCAATAAGTATGAAGAATGTTAAAAATTTTATATATATCTGAAATTTAAAATGTCATGAATTAATACTATAAATAAATTATATTTTCTTAAAGTTGAAATTTTAATTCAAGACAACTTTCATAAAATACAATTATCCAAACTGACACAATAAATAAAACAAAAAGAAAATAGACCTGTAATTATTTTCACACATGAACCACACATCAGTTTTTAGGAAAATTCTATCAAATTTTCAGGAAATGAATCATCAATATTATACAAATTGTTTCAAATGATGGAACAAAATGGAACTAACTCACTCATTTTTATAATTTAGGAATAATCTCTCACTGTATACAAAAATCAACTCAAAATGCATTGAAGACTTAAATGTAAGATCTGAATCTACGAAACTACCAGAAGAAAATATTGGGGAAAACACTACATGCCATTGGTCTGGGCAAAGATTTTTGAATAAGGCCTCAAAAGCCTAGGCAGCACAAGCAAACATGTACAAATGGGATTAAATCAAGCTAAAAAGCTTCTGCACAGCAAAGGAAATAATCAGCAAAGTGAAGAGCCGGCCTACAGAATGAAGAAAATATTTGCAAACTATCCATCTGATAAAGGATTAATAAATGGAATATATTAGGAACAAAAATCTTTATAGCAAAAAAACATAATCCAACTTAAAACGGATCCGTGATCTGAATAGACATTTCTCAAAAGAACACATAAAATGGCCAACAGCTATCTGAAAAAATACTCAATATCACTAATCATTAGGAAAACGCAAATCAAAACCACAATGAGATACCATCAGACCCCAGTTAAAATGGCTATTATTAGAAAGACAATCACTAAGAGATGCTGGTGAGGATACAGCAAAAGGGTAACTCTGAGGTCTGTTATTAGGTACAAAAATAAACGTGGGATAGACGGAGTAAATTCTAGTTTCCAATAGCACAGTAGGATGACTATAGTTAAAAATAATTTATTGCATATTTTAAAAATACCTAGAAGAGAATATTTAAAATGTTTTCAACACAAAGATGTAATACACGCTTGAGTTGATGGATATCCTAATTACCCTGATGTCATAATTACACATTGTATGCATGTATCAAAATATTTCCATGTACCCTATAAATATGTACAATTATTATCAACATTAGAAAACATTAATAACAATATCTGAGAAGACTATACATGAATAAAACTCAGACCAATTTCAACTATGAATACTGACATTACAAAAACCTGAACAGATATATTCTTTAAAGAGAAACCTCACATGCAAACACACAGATAGATACTTGCTGCTGTTTCCTGTAACACATTTTGTACTAGAAGTTCCAGCCTGTGTACGAAACCAAGAAAAATACATTAAGAGACAAAAACAGCACACTGTCATTATTAACAGATGTATTTTTTCCACACAGAACACTCAAAACATGCTATAGAAACATTATTTCAACTAATAATTAAAGACATTTGCTGCTTATAAGAACAATATATGAAAAAAAGTGAACAAATACAGCTAAACAACAAAATAAATACAGTCAGTGTTTGGTAAGAAAAGATTTCGATATTGTTTAATCTTCAAGTAAGCTATGATTTGTTTAATGACTTTAAATATTTCTATTAGTGTTCATAGCATTGTTAGTCCTATTTATAATGTAACACTCCTTTTCCTTAAAATATTCCATGTTTCAGGCTATAAAATACAAAGCTCAAATCAAACCAGAGTGTATCTTTTTTAAGTAAATCATTAAAATTGACAACACTTCTCATTGATTTTATAGGAAATCAATGAGAGGTTTTATTTATAGGTTATATTTACATTTGTGTTTCTTAAGATAGTGTTGTAATTATGTTCATTAAACAATACATTAATAAACTTTACCTAGAATTTATTGATTTGATTATTGTAATTAATAACAGGACACTGTTCTTGTCTTTAAAGTCATTTTCAAACATTGAAATCTTGTACAATTTTTAAAATTGTACTTAAAAATCATATAAATCTTATTGTCTTAAAAACTGTTAAGTAAGTACATTACGGTAACGTTGACTATATGCATATTGTTATTCAGCACAGTCTCATCAATTTTAAAAACAATTTATTGTGGAAGCAACTGGCAACCCACTAAGTCATGGGCGAGTTTAAGTAAATTTCAAGTATAACTTGTCAAGTGGAATCTTAATGCTTTTGAAGATACAGTCTTAGAATCTAGTTTTCTCTCTTCAAATTTAAAGAGTGATAACCATAATGAAATCACTTAAACTCCTCATTGAATTATGCCTCTTTGTTTCAATAACTTTTTAAAAAATCACTTCTATTTGATTTGAGGGCACCTTTCCCTTCATTTTCTCAGTTACACTATTAAACTGTGAAATATATGTATAAATCATCCACTATTTAAAATATGTTGTAAAATGTGCAGTAGACTCAGTCCCATATAAAGAAAAACATCTCATCAGTAATAAACCAATAAAAACTAAAAAATGACTTTACCTTAGAAATAAGATTGTGATTAATCTAAGGAATAGTAAAGGTAGTGTGTTTAGGTTAGAGAGACTATTATTGGCTTACAGATATAAATTTGCCTTAATATTTATTTACACTTTTTTATCAGCTATAAAAACCGGAATTCTGTATTATATAAGAATTTTGTATCCCCAAGTCATTGTCATTTGGTGTTCATTCTTAACATTAGAACCACTGTATACATTGCAAAACAAGTTTTACTTTCAGTATTTAATCGATAAAAATCCTTTCAAAACACTTCTCTTCAAGGGAATTCTAAAAAATTCTAATATTTTTCACTACAGATAAATATGAACAATCGGTGATATTAAGGTAGTGAAAAAGTTCGATGTTTATATAGTGAGAAATTGAGGAAATTTAATTGAGGATTTAAATAGATGGTTAGGAAAAAATTGATGGTCTAAAATTTCTTCCAATTGTTATATTACAGTTATGCTGATTGGGTAAATGGCAAAATAATAAGTTAAAAATAATTAAGGATATCTAGAATGTTGAGATAGAAAAATTTTTATGGCTTTATACCCCGCCCTAAAATGTTGGAAATATATACTACTTTTTGTGTTGAAATGGTCTTATGTACTTCAAAGTGATGTTTCAAAAAATGTTACCCGCAACATTGAGTCTTTGTCTCCTCATGCCTTTGAAATTTCTTATTGAAATAAAATTGACATAAGTGAGCAAGTTACTATTTTTAAGGCAATTTTCCATTGGTAAAGCCAATGTAGAGTTGAATTACATTTAACTTCGGGAAGGAATTATGGGAATAGAATATTCCTATATTAAATGTGACAGTGAATTATCCATTAATGTCCATTAACAATCAACTGATTAGTAAATCGTCCCTGTAATGACGGCGCTCTTTCCAACATGTCATTTAGTGACAGCTTTGGTCAAGTTGGGAAATAGATGGAAAGCATACAATTGCTCTGACCTTTTCAGGATCAAAAGGCATTTTGACATAACTTCAAACCATTTTAATGATAGCAGCTGTCTACTAATTGAATAAACCTTAATAAAAATAATATAATCTATTTGGGGATTTTTAAATGGTTAATAGACCTTTTATTATATGATGCATAAAAGAAGAAATCTGATATGTTATTGAAGAAGACTATATATGTCATAGAGGAAAATGGGAAACCACTTGGAAAAAAATTAAAAGGAAAAATAAGTGTTTAACTGACTGCATGAAAATAATAGATAAAGAAAAGTGCAGGGTCACCTGTCTCTTTTTGTGATGCTCAGGATTTTACTTTTAGGTTTTTTACTTAGTATTATTCTGTTGTTTATGATATTTCAATTAACTTTTTGTATCTTAAAAGTATGTCTCTTTTTAAGGAGAACGTGTGATTGCATTCTATGTGCACAAATTAATTTTTAGAGGAAAAGGCCAAGGAAAAGATTATACCTGCTTAAAATGGGACATAATTAGCTACCGGAAAGCAGTTTGTTTTTAAAACCAGAAAAAAACAGTGCAGCAATTGTAGGCTCTGTTGTTTATTCCTGTTTGGAACAGTACTCATTAGTAAATGATTTGGCCCCGAGATTCTATTATAAAGCTTGGTGCTGAGCAATCAGGTATGATTTACTGTGGACAGCAACAGGGGAGGAGGTTTCAACAATGTGGCAGATGGAAATTTGAAAACCATTATAGTCAGGAAAAGCAAAAACGTGGCTTCTTATAGTAATCATAACTCACTCACAGCTGCAGTGTATGATGATGGAAATTCCATGATTATTGCCTTTACATTTTCAAACAAATGTTTTCTTCCTATAAAATTTTTACTCACATCTGTATGTGTGAATATACACATATATCCAAAATACGTCTATGTCTATCCATACTCGTGTATATAATGTAGCAAATTTAACTTTTTTCACTTTGCTAAATAATCTTTCACCTTTAATGTAATAATAAAATCAATCATTACAGCAAATCAAAATATGAAGTTGAAAATGGCTTGTATAAATCATATCTTTCCCTAAGTACTCTAGTATCACTATCAGAAAAAGAAGCATAACATTATTACTATGACTACTACTGCTGATAAAAATAATAACAAAAGCCACAAAAAACACATATGGATCTCCAAAAAATACAGTATTAGAATGTTTATCCCACTATTCATAGAAATAAAATTTGGAAAGGACTGTGTGAATGATAATGTACCTAAACATAGTGATGCTCCAAAGATAATTACTAATTTTCTATTCTTATAAATATTTTCTACTGTTTGATATACAGTAAAATAAGGGATCATATGATAAATGAAAGAGATTATAAAGAAAGTAAGACTTTTGCAGCAGAAATAATATACTGTAGGACTGAGCTAACAATAAATTATGTAAACATTACATTAGAAATTAGAAAATATAGTGATGGATAATTTGAGTCACATTATTTAGACAGTTAACCATTTACTGTTTTCTTTTTCACTGATTTATTTTGTTCTAGCTTTTTCGAGGCTTCATTTTAAGAAAATGTACCATAAGAAAAAACAACAACTATACCAATAATCACTTCTATTTATTTATTTATGTATTTTTGTATTTATTTATTTATTTATTTTTTGCTTCATAAACACAATTTACAAATGTTCTTCCTAGAAACTCTAATGAGCAATTGTTATAAGAAATGGACATATATTAAGATGTAAATATAAAGTCCTAACGTTGTTCTGAGGCAACTTAGTATATGTTTCTAAAATATGTACCACCTTATTTTCTTTCTGTAAAGAACAATATCAATTTTCCTGTTTTTTAATCTTCAAAAGCAGAAAGCTATAATCTTCCAGATATTTCTTTTGACTCATCTTATCTTTCATAGAGCCATCGGCTGTTTTCTTCACTGAATCAGTAAAAATACAGAACTATTTATTATTTGGATATTCTTTGTCATCATAGGTAATGAGTTTCAATCACTGCAAAACCAGCAATTTATTTTTAGTTTATTATACCCATTGTATTTTCTTTCATGTTTGGTTGATAGAATAGTTTGATAACATTCTATTAGTATCTGAAAAAGTAAAACATCTGAAGACATTCTAAGATGGGATTTCTCCTTTATTATACGAAGGATTTAAAGTTTTACGTTTAATTTATTCTTTGCATGTTAATAATGACTTGCATGAAAGCATTTTGAGGAATTACTGATTAAATTAAAAGCATTTAAAATACATCTGTACTTCCTTTTTTTCCTTTTTTTTAAATTTATTTATTATTATTATACTTTAAGTTGTAGGGTATATGTGCATAACGTGAAGGTTTGTTACATATGTATACTTGTGCCATGTTGGTGTGCTGCACCCATCAACTCATCATTTACATCAGGTATAACTCCCAATGCAATCCCTCTCCCCTACCCCCTCCCCATGATAGGCCCCTGTGTGTGATGTTCCCCTTCCTGAGTCCAAGTGATCTTATTGTTCAGTTCCCACCTATGAGTGAGAACATGCGGTGTTTGGTTTTCTGTTCTTGTGATAGTTTGCTAAGAATGATGGTTTCCAGCTGCATCCATGTCCCTACAAAGGACGCAAACTCATCCTTTTTGATGGCTGCATAGTATTCCATGGTGTATATGTGCCACATTTTCTTAATCCAATCTGTCACTGATGGACATTTGGGTTGATTCCAAGTCTTTGCTATTGTGAATAGTGCTGCAATAAACATATGTGTGCATGTGTCTTTATAGCAGCATAATTTATAATCCTTTGGGTATATACCCAGTAATGGGATGGCTGGGTCGTATGGTACATCTAGTTCTAGATCCTTGAGGAATCGCCATACTGTTTTCCATAATGGTTGAACTAGTTTACAATCCCACTAACAGTGTAAAAGTGTTCCTATTTCTCCACATCCTCTCCAGCACCTGTTGTTTCCTGACTTTTTAATGATCGCCATTCTAACTGGTGTGAGATGGTATCTCATTGTTGTTTTGATTTGCATTTCTCTGATGGCCAGTGATGATGAGCATTTTTTCATGTGTCTGTTGGCTGTATGAATGTCTTCTTTTGAGAACTGTCTGTTCATATCCTTTGCCCACTTTTTGATGGGGTTGTTTGTTTTTTTCTTGTAAATTTGTTTCAGTTCTTTGTAGGTTCTGGATATTAGCCCTTTGTCAGATGAGTAGATTGCAAAAATTTTCTCCCATTCTGTAGGTTGCCTGTTCACTCTGATGGTAGTTTCTTTTGCTGTGCAGAAGCTCTTTAATTTAATGAGATCCCATTTGTCAATTTTGGCTTTTGCTGCCGTTGCTTTTGGTGTTTTAGCCATGAAGTCTTTGCCCATGCCTATGTCCTGAATGGTACTACCTAGGTTTTCCTCTAGGATTTTTATGGTATTAGGTCTAACATTTAAGTCTCTAATCCATCTTGAATTAATTTTCGTATAAGGAGTAAGGAAAGGATCCAGTTTCAGCTTTCTACTTATGGCTAGCCAATTTTCCCAGCACCATTTATTAAATAGGGAATCCTTTCCCCATTTCTTGTTTCTCTCAGGTTTGTCAAAGATCAGATGGCTGTAGATGTGTGGTATTATTTCTGAGGACTCTGTTCTGTTCCATTGGTCTATATCTCTGTTTTGGTACCAGTACCATGCTGTTTTGGTTACTGTAGCCTTGTAGTATAGTTTGAAGTCAGGTAGCGTGATGCCTCCAGCTTTGTTCTTTTGACTTAGGATTGTCTTGGAGATGCGGGCTCTTTTTTGGTTCCATATGAACTTTAAAGCAGTTTTTTCCAATTCTGTGAAGAAACTCATTGGTAGCTTGATGGGGATGGCATTGAATCTATAAATTACCTTGGGCAGTATGGCCATTTTCACAATATTGATTCTTCCTATCCATGAGCATGGTATGTTCTTCCATTTGTTTGTGTCCTCTTTGATTTCACTGAGCAGTGGTTTGTAGTTCTCCTTGAAGAGGTCCTTTACATCCCTTGTAAGTTGGATTCCTAGGTATTTTATTCTCTTTGAAGCAATTGTGAATGGAAGTTCATTCCTGATTTGGCTCTCTGTTTGTCTGTTACTGGTGTATAAGAATGCTTGTGATTTTTGCACATTAATTTTGTATCCTGAGACTTTGCTGAAGTTGCTTATCAGCTTAAGGAGATTTTGGGCTGAGACAATGGGGTTTTCTAAATATACAATCATGTCATCTGCAAACAGGGACAGTTTGACTTCTTCTTTTCCTAACTGAATACCCTTGATTTCTTTCTCTTGCCTAATTGCCCTAGCCAGAACTTCCAACACTATGTTGAATAGGAGTGGTGAGAGAGGGCATCCCTGTCTTGTGCCAGTTTTCAAAGGGAATTTTTCCAGTTTTTGCCCATTCAGTATGATATTGGCTGTGGGTTTGTCATAAATAGCTGTTATTATTTTGAGGTACGTTCCATCAATACCGAATTTATTGAGCATTTTTAGCATGAAGGGCTGTTGAATTTTGTCAAAAGCCTTTTCTGCATCTATTGAGATAATCATGTGGTTCTTGTCTTTGGTTCTGTTTATATGCTGGATTATGTTTATTGATTTGCGAATGTTGAACCAGCCTTGCATCCCAGGGATGAAGCCCACTTGATCATGGTGGATAAGCTTTTTGATGTGTTGCTGAATCCGGTTTGCCAGTATTTTATTGAGGATTTTTGCATCGCTGTTCATCAGGGATATTGGTCTAAAATTCTCTTTTTTTGTTGTGTCTCTGCCAGGCTTTGGTATCAGGATGATGTTGGCCTCATAAAATGAGTTAGGGAGGATTCCCTCTTTTTCTATTGATTGGAATAGTTTCAGAAGGAATGGTACCAACTCCTCCTTGTACCTCTGGTAGAACTCAGCTGTGAATCCATCTGGTCCTGGACTTTTTTTGGTTGGTAGGCTATTAATTATTGCCTCAATTTCAGAGCCTGCTATTGGTCTATTCAGGGATTCAACTTCTTCCTGGTTTAGTCTTGGAAGAGTGTAAGTGTCCAGGAAATTATCCATTTCTTCTAGATTTTCCAGTTTATTTGCATAGAGGTGTTTATAGTATTCTCTGATGGTAATTTGTATTTCTGTGGGGTCAGTGGTGATATCCCCTTTCTCATTTTTAATTGCGTCGATTTGATTCTTCTCTCTTTTCTTCTTTATTAGTCTTGCTAGTGGTCTGTCAATTTTGTTGATCTTTTCAAAAAACCAACTCCTGGATTCATTGATTTTTTGTAGAGTTTTTTGTGTCTCAATCTCCTTCAGTTCTGCTCTGATCTTAGTTATTTCTAGCCTTCTGCTAGCTTTCGAATGTGTTTGCTCTTGCTTCTCTAGTTCTTTTAATTGTGATGTTAGAGTGTCAATTTTAGATCTTTCCTGCTTTCTCTTGTGGGCATTTAGTGCTATAAATTTCCCTCTACACACTGCTTTAAATGTGTCCCAGAGATTCTGGTATGTTGTATCTTTGTTCTCATTGGTTTCAAAGAACATCTTTATTTCTGCCTTCATTTCGTTATGTACCCAGTAGTCATTCAGGAGCAGGTTGTTCAGTTTCCATGTAGTTGAGCAGTTTTGATTCAGTTTCTTAGTCCTGAGTTCTAGTTTGATTGCACTGTGGTCTGAGAGACAGTTTGTTATAATTTCTGTTCTTGTACATTTGCTGAGGAGTGCTTTACTTCCAATTACGTGGTCGATTTTGGAGTAAGTACGATGTGGTGCTGAGAAGAATGTATATTCTGTTGATTTGGGGTGGAGAGTTCTATAGATGTCTATTAGGTCTGCTTGCTGCAGAGATGAGTTCAATTCCTGGATATCCTTGTTAACTTTCTGTCTCGTTGATCTGTCTAATGTTGACAGTGGAGTGTTGAAGTCTCCCATTATTATTGTATGGGAGTCTAAGTCTCTTTGTAAGTCTCTAAGGACTTGCTTGATGAATCTGGGTGCTCCTGTATTGGGTGCATATATATTTAGGATAGTTAGCTCTTCCTGTTGAATTGATCCCTTTACCATTATGTAATGGCCTTCTTTGTCTCTTTTGATCTTTGATGGTTTAAAGTCTGTTTTATCAGAGACTAGTATTGCAACCCCCGCTTTTTTTTGTTCTCCATTTGCTTGGTAAATCTTCCTCCATCCCTTTATTTTGAGCCTATGTATGTCTCTGCGTGTGAGATGGGTCTCCTGAATACAGCAGACTGATGGGTCTTGACTCTTTATCCAGTTTGCCAGTCTGTGTCTTTTAATTGGAGCATTTAGTCCATTTACATTTAACGTTAAGATTGTTATGTGTGAACTTGATCCTGCCATTATGATATTAACTGGTTATTTTGCTCGTTAGTTGATGCAGTTTCTTCCTAGCCTCGATGGTCTTTACATTTTGGCATGTTTTTGCAATGGCTGGTACCGGTTGTTCCTTTCCATGTTTAGTGCTTCCTTCAGGGTCTCTTGTAAGGCAGGCCTAGTGGTGACAAAATCTCTAAGTATTTGCTTATCTGTAAAGGATTTTATTTCTCCTTCACTTATGAAACTTAGTTTGGCTGGATAGGAAATTCTGGGTTTAAAATTCTTTTCTTTAAGAATGTTGAATATTGGCCCCCACTCTCTTCTGGCTTGTAGAGTTTCTGCCGAGAGATCTGCTGTTAGTCTGATGGGCTTCCCTTTGTGGGTAACCCGACCTTTCTCTCTGGCTGCCCTTAAGATTTTTTCCTTCATTTCAACTTTGGTGAATCTGGCAATTATGTGTCTTGGAGTTGCTCTTCTCGAGGAGTATCTTTGTGGCGTTCTCTGTATTTCCTGGATTTGAATGTT
This sequence comes from Macaca mulatta, assembly GCF_049350105.2. Classification (NCBI taxonomy): domain Eukaryota; kingdom Metazoa; phylum Chordata; class Mammalia; order Primates; family Cercopithecidae; genus Macaca; species Macaca mulatta. The sequence continues at coordinate 115,111,626 of NC_133412.1, forward strand.
GGCCTGCCCTACTAGGTTGGGGAAGTTCTCCTGGATGATATCCTGAAGAGTGTTTTCCAACTTGGTTCCATTTTCCCCCTCACTTTCAGGCACCCCAATCAGACGTAGATTTGGTCTTTTTACATAATCCCATACTTCTTGCAGGCTTTGTTCATTTCTTTTTCTTCTTTTTTCTTTTGGTTTCTCTTCTCGCTTCATTTCATTCATTTGATCCTCAGTCGCAGATACTCTTTCTTCCAGTTGATCGAGTCGGTTACTGAAGCTTGTGCATTTGTCACGTATTTCTCGTGTCATGGTTTTCATCTCTTTCATTTCGTTTAGGACCTTCTCTGCATTAATTACTCTAGCCATCAATTCTTCCACTTTTTTTTCAAGGTTTTTAGTTTCTTTGCGCTGGGTACGTAATTCCTCCTTTAGCTCTGAGAAATTTGATGGACTGAAGCCTTCTTCTCTCATCTCGTCAAAGTCATTCTCCGTCCAGCTTTGATCCGTTGCTGGCGATGAGCTGTGCTCCTTTGCCGGGGGAGATGCGCTCTTATTTTTTGAATTTCCAGCTTTTCTGCCCTGCTTTTTCCCCATCTTTGTGGTTTTATCTGCCTCTGGTCTTTGATGATGGTGATGTACTGATGGGGTTTTGGTGTAGGTGTCCTTCCTGTTTGATAGTTTTCCTTCTAACAGTCAGGACCCTCAGCTGTAGGTCTGTTGGAGATTGCTTGAGGTCCACTCCAGACCCTGTTTGCCTGGGTATCAGCAGCAGAGGCTGCAGAAGATAGAATATTTCTGAACAGCGAGTGTACCTGTCTGATTCTTGCTTTGGAAGCTTCCTCTCAGGGGTGTACTCCACCCTGTGAGGTGTGGGGTGTCAGACTGCCCCTAGTTGGGGATGTCTCCCAGTTAGGCTACTCAGGGGTCAGGGACCCACTTGAGCAGGGAGTCTGTCCCTTCTCAGATCTCAGCCTCCATGTTGGGAGATCCACTGCTCTCTTCAAAGCTGTCAGACAGAGTCGTTTGCGTCTGCAGAGGTTTCAGCTGTGTTTGTTATTGCCCTGTCCCCAGAGGTGGAGTCTACAGAGACAGGCAGGTTTCCTTGAACTGCTGTGAGCTCCACCCAGTTCGAGCTTCCCAGCAGCTTTGTTTACCTACTTAAGCCTCAGCAATGGCGGGCGCCCCTCCCCCAGCCTCGCTGCTGCCTTGCCGGTAGATCACAGACTGCTGTGCTAGCAATGAGGGAGGCTCCGTGGGTGTGGGACCCTCCCGGCCAGGTGTGGGATATGATCTCCTGGTGTGCCTGTTTGCTTAAAGCACAGTATTGGGGTGGGAGTTACCCGATTTTCCAGGTGTTGTGTGTCTCAGTTCCCCTGGCTAGGAAAAGGGATTCCCTTCCCCCTTGCGCTTCCCAGGGGAGGCAATGCCTCGCCCTGCTTCAGCTCTCGCTGGTCGGGCTGCAGCAGCTGACCAGCACCAATCGTCCGGCACTCCCCAGTGAGATGAACCCAGTACCTCAGTTGAAAATGCAGAAATCACCGGTCTTCTGTGTCGCTCGCGCTGGGAGTTGGAGACTGGAGCTGTTCCTATTCGGCCATCTTGCTCCGCCCCCCCCTTTTTTTCCTTTTTTATTTTATTTTATTTTATTTTTTAGACAGAGTCTTGCTCTGTTGCCCAGACTGGAGTGCAGAGTGCAGTGGTGTGATCTCGGCTCACTGCAACTTCTGCCCCCACGCAATTCCTTCAAGCGATACCTATGGAGTGGCTGGGATTACAGATATGTGCCTTATATTTTAGTAGAGACAGGGTTTCACCATGTTGGTCAGGTTGGTCCCGAACTGATCTCAGGTGATCCGCCCACCTCCATCTCCCAAAGTGCTGGGAATACAGCTATGAGCCACCGTGCCCGGCCTGTTTTTCTATTCATATGTACTCTGAATGTTGATAAGTATATACTTGAGGAGGCAATGGTTAAATAGGCATAAATGCGAGGTTTTCTCCGTGGCAAGGTTGTCTAAAAGGTCACAAAGAGTAGAGTATAAGTGATCCATAAACCTAAACGAGAATTGAATGATGGGAAAGATAGAATCCAGGAGGTGCTTGAGTGTTAACAGTGCTGGGTAATAGGAAAGGGAAGTACAATGGTCAATCGCTTCAGGGAAAAATTGCTATTTGTTACTTTGCATTTTATTAGCTGCCATTTCTATCTTATTTAGAGAAGAGAATGAGGACAAAAAAAGAAATGCATTCATTTCCCTTACCTTGCTTTCTGGTATTTATGGTTATCACCCTAGAATCTCACATTTCTGGAGTTCTTTGGGAAAAAAATTGGGATTTTCATCAATCTCCTATTATCATGCAAATTATATCAGTGCCGGAGCAGCTTGTTTGTTCTTGATGATATCTTATGTAAGCCCCTGCTTGTGTACCTGGTACTCACCAGTGATTTGTGCTTTAGGCTGCTGAAGAAAAGATGCAAGACTGTGCTGTGGAAACTGGGAGAATCACCCTCCCTTTCAACTTGGTAAGCAATACCAGGATTGACGTGTTTGTGTCACAAGATGTATAAAAAGTATGCAATTATTATTATTTTTTAATTAAGAGAAGATCTTGGAAACAAATGTTAGAAAAGTTATAATGTCTTAGTTGTGACACCAATAAAACTAATAAATATTAAGACTATTAAATATAGCTATTAGATAGCAAATAAATTTCATGAAGCACAAAGAAAAATAAGCTGTGTTTAGTTTTAAATCAATCTCAGCACAGTCATGAAATATATTTCCATAAATACAAAAATCAAAAAAGTATTTTTATGTTTTCTAAAGATATTCAAGAAAACCTAGAAATGTCACTTTATTTAAAGTTTGAGGAATGGGTGTCTGACCTTCAAATCAGAGAGATTCACAAAAGGGTTTGTGACTGCTGTAAAGAAAGTTTCTGGAACCCAGCCTTTCAATTGTGAGTAGCACTTGCCTCATTAGATCATAGAATTCAAGTGAAAGTATATTATATGCTTCATTTAATACATAGCATGACACATAAATTTACTTAATATGCATTGTTTTCTTCTAATTCCCCCTAATCTATTCTCTTTCTAAGACAAATGTTTGCATAACTGCATTAAAGAAAATGGTTATTTGCATATAACCAGAAGAACATTGACATACAATATAAAACCAGTAAAGTTCAGGCAACTATGCCTCTTTAACGGTGCTATCCATTTCCTGGCCTCTGTCTGTCTTTCCTCTGATTTCACATAAATACACAACTCACATAAGAACTCCATGAAATAATTTTTATCTTCCTAAAATTACTTATTATACATGAGAGACCGTCAAGTAGTTATTGTAAATTAATTGAATTGATCCACTCTGAAATACAAAAGTACTTTTTAAGATATTACTCTGAGACAATACAAGGAGACTTTTAAAAGCTTGTGGAAAAAGGAATTACAAGGTGAAAATGAAAAATATAAACTTTATTCCTCAACATAAGCTTGATTGAGGTCAAGATATTTTGTAAGTGATGCTATCAGCCATTTAGTTCATTCCTAAATAGCTGATGGTTCTGGGAATTTATCCATGTCAATGCAGTATTTTTACATTATTAACTGAAGAAAAATCGGTGTCTTTTAAAGTTTTTTTGTTTGTTTGCTTGTTTTCTTTAAGATTAGGAAACAAAAAAGAAGTCAGAAGGAGCCAAATCAGGACTCTAAGGTGGATACCTTAGATAAGGTGGATACCTTAGATAAGGTGGATTTTTTTCCATTGAAAATCTTGCAAAATGGACCTTGTTTGATAAGAGTAATGAGCAGGTACATTGTCGTGGTGGAGGAGGACTCTCTATTGAAGTTATCTTGGGCATTTTTCTGCTAACGCTTTTGGGTAACTCTCTTAAAATGCTCTTGTAACAAGGAGGTATTATTTTCTTTGGCCCTTCAGAAAGTCAACAAACAAACTGACTTGACATCTTAGAAAACCATTGCCATCATCTTTGCTCTTAAATGTTTCACTTTTGCTTTGACTTGACTACGTCCACCTCCACGTAGCCATTACTTTGATTTTGCTTTGGCCTCAGGATATTACCAGTAAAGCCATGTCTCATATCCCGTTACAATTTTTCAAAAGTGTCTTCAGGAACTTAATCCCACTTGTTTAAAATTTGCATTGAAAGCTCTGCTCTTGTTTGCGGCTGATCTGTACACAAGAGTTTTAGAATTCATTGAGTGCGAAGTTGGCTGAACTTTAGTTTTTCAGTCAAAACTGTGTAAGCTGAACCAGTTGAGATGTCAAGGTGTTGGCTATCATTTCTGCTGTTAATCATCAGTCATCTTCAATTAGGGTACAAACGAGATGAATTTATTCCTTGCAAATTGATGTGGATGGTCTGTCTCTGTGGATTTAATCTTCAACATCATCTCATCCCATTTTACGACAAGTTACTCATCTGTAAACTGCTGATATCTTTGGGGCATTGTCCTCACAAACATTTTGTAAAGCATCATGATTTCGACATTCTTCCACCCAAGCTTCATCATAAGTTTGATGTTTGTTCTTGCTTTGATTTTACCAGAATTCATGTTGCTCTGAGATGAACTCTTTGCAAACTGATGTCTTATTCTTCTTAATGCTTCAAACTACATCCTGTTCAGGCATATTATAACAAGCTAGTGTGAGTTTAATGCAAAAAGATTGAAAGCCATGCAGAGTTTCTTATATGTATTTTCCGTGAGGTTTTTGAAGTCACCTTGCATAATTGCATAAGCCTAAAGACTAAGACAAAATTTTGCAGCATATTTATATCAATAAAATCTATTTTTAAATTTTAAAAAAAATGTTTCTCTATTACATATGACAAAATATTTATTAAGCTGTCACAGGTGATGAGAATACAGACATATAGCTAAAGAGGAATAAAAGTAGAGTTTAGAAGAAGGGGAGATATTTTAAACACTAGATTATAGTAACATGAACAGCAAACAAACAGCAAAATAATTAGCTGAAACTGAATCTTTATTCTTTTAATTGTATGTTATATGGATTTGTATGTAATACTTTGTCTGCATTCAAGAGTGAAGCACTTCCTTTTTTCACTCAAAAACGACAGTATTTCTAAACAACGGAGAAGCTATCATATTTTTAAGCAATTCTTCTGGAGTTGTGATTCTCAGCAGGAGAGACCACTCTAGATGTTATTTTTTAGAAATAAACTGTATTTAAATAATTATAAAAAGATTTAGAAATTATGCCCATAAAATAACTATAAAAACTGAAATTTAATAATAATCTCTCAGGTCAGGCACGGTGACTCATGCCTGTAATCTCAACACTTTGGGACACTGAGGTGGGCAGATCACAAGGTCAAGAGATTGAGACCATGCTGGCCAGCATGGTAAAACCCGGTCTCTACTAGGAATACAAAAGAAAATTAGCTGGGCGTGGTGGTGCTTGCCTGTAGTCTCAGCTACTCAGGAGGCTAAGGCAGGAGAATCGCTTCAACACGGGAGGTGGAGATTGCAGTGAGCCGAGATTTTGCCAAAGCTCTCTAGCCTGGAAACAGAGTGAGACCCCGTCTCAGAAAAAAATTAAAAATAAAAAAAAAGAATATCTCAAAACGAGATGATGTCTGCAACTCTGAACATATAAAGAAAATTGATTTATTTAATTTGAGGCATTTGAAAAGTAAAAAGATCTCTAGATACACTGTGAATAGAGGTTTTCTTTCTCAATGAGAGATAAGAATAAATTGGCTTAAACCCTGGATAGAAGATTTCTGGCATAATACAAATGACAAAGAATATCTAGGTCGAACAACCATTAAGCACAAAAAGGTACTGACCAAGAGAGTTTGTGAAATTTTCTTTAAATAACTTTAGCACATCTTCTTTATTAAATGTATAACCTTGTTAGGTAAAACTATTGAAAAAATGAGTTAAGTAACTCTATATGCATTGAATGGATCAAGTGTATTAACTATTTTAAAATGCTCATCCCTTATTACCACAGATATAGAAACCGTGCAACAATTTTAATAGTTTAGGTATGTGTCAATATATAATTAATTCATGCAAATATAAGCAGATAAACAGTAGAGCTAAAGGTTAGTATAGTTAGAGTTGAAATTACTCATCAAATAAAACTATACATATATTCTTTACAGAATCATCCTATCCTCAAAACTCTACAAAATTGGCTGTCTCTGGTATTAGGGAACATCTAACATTCTTTTTGTTAATACAAGCACACATAGATGGACTTTGAAAATAAATGCAATGAACAACTAAGAATAAAGTGGTTTCACCATTGAATATTATGTAATAACTAGCATTCTCATTATTTTGTCGTTTTTAGTTTGGTATTTTGAGTCCATCAAAATAATGTCAGGGTATATAATCATTGTGTGCTGTTTCTTCAACTTGTTTACCTATTTAATGTTTAGAAATGCATGTATTTACCGATTGCAATGCAGAAGAACCTTGAAATCAGACATAAGTATGGCTTACAGGAATGAAGTTCTTGGACTTCTTCTCTGAGTAGATTTCCCTAAAATCATTCATATGTCTGTGGAACAGTATCACAAATATATATATGTATATACATATATGTGTGTGTGTATATGTATATACATATGTGTGTGTGTGTATATATACACTTGTAGCATCATGGATATGTGTGTGTATTTGTTTTAACATCTAAAATAACTATATCTTCTTTCAAAAATGGAACAAAGTCAAAAAGATATTTTGAATCACTATTAATGTATTGCAAGGCATTTTGTGCTATAATGAACACAATTTTACAAGTACTAAGTAAAGAAAAAGATGCAGACATCTGAGAAATTCTTACATAAGGAAGCGTTGTTTTAAACACGCTTCTTAGATCATGCTGAAAGGATTTCAGGTCAGTGGCTGTATACTTCAGAATCCCAGTTTGCAATAAAGTAATATTTACTCAATGGCTATGAGATCATGGCTAGTATGCAATGTCTTCAATCTTGATGTCCAAGAGCTTGTTCAATAAGACAAAATTCATTATTGCCCTTTCAACATGAATTATGATGTAATTGTTTTTATTTGTAATTCCTAAGTTATAGGGTACAATTTTAATAGTAGAAAAGGGTATTTGTTTTTCATTTTGAAGCAGAATAAAACTAGGAACAACAATTCACTAGTTTACTCTTCTTGTGCTGCTTCAGGCAGTAATGAGTGAGTCAATATGTTATGGCCATATTGGTCACTGGGGACTATAGGGTGCATTAGGAAAACATCATGTGATGTTTTAGCAGGGCAGTTTCCATTAATGTCAATGAAAGTTATATTACTGAAATTTCAGAATATGATTTAGAAGTATCCTTTACGGGGAGTACATTTTAAGGAGATGCAGCTAACCACAAGAAACATAATTTTTTTAGCTTTTTGTTATAGTTTTAAATTAAACAATGGGGTGACATTAGTTCTAGATTTTTTTTTTAGGTTCTATGTTTTTTAACCTCAAAAACTCAGTGGATAGTGACAATAGAGAGTAAGCAGTGTACAATAACAGTAGGTAGATTAAAAGTTTATACTAAGAACAAGTCCTGGTCAAAATCATTGTGTAGAGTTGTGCCTTATCTGACTTCTAATTTTGGATATCAAAATAAAAATTATACAAATATGCCTTAAACCAAAAATTTCAGGTACCTCATCTTAAGTGTTGTATGATGTGGTTCTTTAATTTTTAAATGTTATGAAATAAAATAAGGAATTAATTAAGCCTAGGGAAAACTACATACTGTTTATAAGTCTTGGAAATAGATATCACATTGCTGACAATACAGAGTAATTTATAACTATGAATGCAATGGGATATACTGTTAACCTTTAGTCCATCTCTTCTGTTGTTAATAACTTTAGGTTATCAGTCAGTTATGCAGTATATTGGGATCTGTCTCTGTTCACCTTGAAGTTCTTATCTAATGCTCTTCAGGGAGCACCTAAGTCAGGTTGATCATTTTCATATAGGCATTGGTATCAGAAGGCCAAAGCTTATCCTCCATCCCTGACACTATGTAACTGTATCAGATTGAACTCGTTGTTGATTCTCTCTGTGCAAATTTTCTAATTTGGAAAATGTAAGCAACAGTAGTTCCTGTATTCCAGGTAGACAATTAGATGCATTAATATATGTTCTGTCTTAAAATAATGCCTAAATCATTATAGTACTAAATAAATATTATTATTATCAATGTTATATCATTATTTCTTTTCCCTTCCTTCTCCTCTTTTCCCTTCCTTCTCCTTTACAACTTCTGCCCCTACAACTAAACAAAGAAGGGAGTAATGGATTTAATTTATTTGTGAAACTAATAGTCTAGTTTTTAAAGTAATTCAACTACCTATATGATGATCGTAATTAATATTTTGATAGTTTTGTCATTGTTCAACTCTAAGTGGATAGCAAAATGCTAGATTTAAGTCTACTTGAAATACAGATAAGCTTATCCATGTTTACACACACAATTATGTATTTCTTGTGACTGTGGATGAAATGGCGTATAAACCTCCTTGGTGTTATGCACAATAAGATTATCTTGGGTTGTTACCAGGGACAGACTACCACATTATTCTGAAATCACTTAGTATAGCATGTTGTTTAGCATTCTAGTATCTAACAGTGGTAAATAGTACCTACTTGCTGCCTTATTGAAATGTTCTTGCCTATTTTTATATACACATATATATATACACATACCTCCACACATATGAAAATTCAAATATCAATATTTAAAATATTTTAAAAGATAGGGTGTCACTCTGTCATCGAGGCTGGAGTTGCACAATCACAGTTCACTGTAGCCTCAAACTCCTGGGCTTGAGTTATTCTCCTGCCTCAGCTTCTCCAGCAGCTGGGGCTACAGGTGTGCAGCACCACACTGAGCTATTTTCCAGTAATTTAAATGGCTATCACATGAACACCTGATTGTGAAGCTCAGAAAAAGGACAATGCTAGGCTTGAGGTATCCTCTGGAATATCTTAACTGAGCAGTAGAACAAGAAGTTTACAAGGTCAGCTTCCTTGAGTTGAGCAGTCCAAAGGCACCAATAATCTGGGTAGCAATGAATGTTCTCAAAGTTCAAACTGCTCCAAGCCTGTATGATATGACTGAAGGGCATGCATACCACCAGTCCTTCTTTGGACATCACATGTATCAACAAGGTGGAAGTACCACAGGCATGGAAACAGGTTGCTTTACTTTTGTGATTGATTTTCTCCTAATGGTTGTCCATTTTGCAATTTAACTTGACCCTAAGTGTTATATTTGAGAAAATGATACCATATTACTTACTAAACTTAAACACTAGGGATGTTTCTACAGACAGTATTTCTACTGCTCTAAAAATTACCTCTGTCATCATTCCTACTCTTTCTTCTTTTGATTTACTGTCCTAGGCTTTTCAAAGTCATCGGAGTTTATTTTGCTAATGCAGGAGACTCTGCCCTTTGACTCTGTAATTTTCTTCCTAAAACTCCCCAATTACCTCAAAGTTGTTTGTTGTTCTCTTTGGCCTCAATCATAACTTTGAGTGGAAGAGAGATATAAAATCACTTCTCTGATGATTTTATTAGTCTTTCCATTTTCCTCCCATGTTTACATTTTGCAATCATTATAACACAATTACATTAAGACTGAATATTTTACAAAGCACATGGTTATTAAATGCAAAAGGTATTCATTGGGACCCATTTCAGATAAAATTCATTTTCATCTTACTCATTTTTCACTTTTTTGATTTTTTTATTTGGGTACCTGACTGCTTAATACTTAGCAGTTGCCACACAGGCATTCTCTCTAAGAAGATGAATTTCAGATGCAAGATTCCTCAGGTAAGCCTCACTCAATGCTAATTACTGGATAGACTCAATCCTTGCATAAAAAATGAAAACTGTAAGTGAATATTTTTTGTGAAAAAAGAAACTGCTACACATTAGCAACTGAATACTAAATCTTAGTAGACTAGTATGTATTCTTTTCTCTAAACCCACCACATAGAAAATAAAACTGCCTTGTTTATATAACCCAACCTAGAAAATAATGTTGCAAAACGTTTCATTCTTAGAAGGGACGTCTTGCTCCCAACCGTATAGTTAAGGGCTATGTATCATTCAACCAAAGATTCACTGAGCTATTTTCATGCTCAAAGAATTGGTACAATTGCATTTGTCTCAAGGTGGGTCACTTAGTCTTGTACCATGTGATATTACTTTGGTTTTCAAATGGAACCCATAAAAAAGATGGATTCCTATTCTTGGCCATTTTTGCCTTTCTTGCCGTATGTAGGGGTGTGTAACATGAACTCTTTCCTTGGTGGCTAGTCTGATCTATTGCTTGTTACAGGGCTCTAGAGACCTAGAAAACAAAATTGCTCCTAGAGCAAGCACCCTGCAATTACTCAGGCTGTAACTACATAGACCTAACAAACTGTATTGCTCCCCAGGTGGCTTTCTTGCGCCTCACTCTTTCTGCTGTTAGGCCTTTTGCTGTTCCAGGAATCCGGGAGTTTGAGCATGATCCTCTCCAGAGTCATCTGGTCATTGCAAAGCTGAATTATATTCAGTGTGTATCCGGAGACATGGTTATCAAAACTTGCTACAAGTACTTTATGAAACTAGTAGATTTTAATATTGTCAATTAGTATATATTGAGCGTCTACTAAGAGAGAGCCAATATCTCCTAAATATAAATAGTTATCAAAACAGCATTTATTTTCAGGTTGCAAACATTTTAAGAAGATGACAGGAAAGTACATATAAATATGAATACTTTTAAAGGAAAATGCTTATGGTTTCATAAAAGTTAAAGGCCATTTTTATTTATAGTTTTCAGTACATTTTTGACAACTTTTCTGATGTTTAATTACTTTGGGATTTATTAAACAACTCCTTATGCACTCAATCATTTAAATTTGTATTGTTCTTTTTATAAAATCATTCTACATAGATAATGGCAAATAATATAGCATTCTCAGTGAGAGTAATTTTATTATACAAATATATTATTTGACAATTTTAGCAGGATACAGTTAGGGATTATAAGTAAAGCTTCAATAAATCTTTGATTTATTCTAATAAACTAATGTGTTATATAATTATGCATAGAAGAATGTTGTTTGAGAATAAAATCCTTAGAAGTGTGAATCAGTTCATATACAGGAATAAAGATATTTAGTATTCAAGAAGATATGTTAGAAGAGTTTTCGTTAATTGCCTATGATGTATACAATGGTTATTTCCTTACCTTTTGGCATTTTTTTATTTGTTTCTGTTTAGATTCCTGTTTCTATAACATTTCATTCTTTTTGAGAGGATATCGGAAGCATTGGTTGAATTTTCACTTCATGGTAATTATAAACCATGACAATAAAATATATTTACCAGGACAGTGAAGACTTTTGGAGAAAAAAATAGTCTATCATTTAAAAACAAAAATGGTATCGCTTTAAGAAATTGTAAAGTGATGAATAAAATACATTAATAAGTAATCAACTGATTATTTTAGTCACAGAGGTTTAGAGAGCGGAGCTTACGGGTATGTCGCAGAATAAACAATCTGACAGAAAACAATGTTTGGCAAATAGAGTAAATATTTTGAAATATTAACTACTGATTATTTTTATTCCTTTCAAAACCTAAGAAGTTAGACATAAGATAGAGTGAATTTTTGACATCTCTTTTAAATGTTCACAAAATTGTATTATATTTGCAAACTACAGAGTTGAGGCTGTTTTAGTTAATATCTTTCTAGCTATTAGATTGTGGAAGCTTATCGCTTCTTTTTCCCAACTGAAGGATGGTTTCCACCAGTTGGTTATCAGAAAAAAAAAAATGAAAACTTTCTGTTGATCGGCCTGGATCTTTAAAGCTGACATCTTTGCTAAATACTGTGTGTGTAGATCACTCTGTGTCATAGTGTTTGAGGTGATAATAATAATAAAAATAATACAAGTTTTTACTATATTTAACAAAATGCATATTATTTAAGTAAATTTTTGCACAAGTTAAAGAGGATAATTTTTAGATATAGATATATTTGGAGATGAAAGTAATATAGTGTAACTTAAAATTATATATAACAAAAGCATTTATTTTGAGGTTTTTGGTATAAATTCAAAACTATTAAATTCACTTATAAGTTCTAATAGAGAAGAACATTCCCTTGAATAGCCTTTCCTCATGTTTTGACTTCAGCTGGATATTTCCCTGCAAATTAGTACTGAATTGGTTAATTAAGCTCTCAATACTTAATCTGGTGGATGGGCCACACACTAATATTTCCGACTAAAACTCTGAACCATTTTTACTTTAATTGGAACATTCTCCTTCAAATGAATTAAATGATAAAAGTTGTGACCTGCTAGCTTTTCTTGCAAATTTGCATGTATACAAAAATGAGGCTTTTTCTTCTGTTATAAGCCAATGAGAAAACAATGTTTGAGACAAATAATGGTAATATTTTAGCTCATTAAATTCTCTGCTCCTTTAATATTTAAAGAATGATTTGCCCCAAATATACTTGCTTTATTCTTTAAGTGAACTTGTTCTCTCCAATATCCTAATTAAAACCTATTACCTTTACTAACGGTCAAAATGACTTTTATTATTTTTAATACAAATACTTTTTTTTAAATACAGCATTTCAAAAGAGTGTTCTTCACACATTTATTTTAAATGAATGTGAGTAGATAAATAACAGGGCATTTGAAGTTCTTTAGTTCCACTTAAAGCTTCTTGCCATTAAGACTCTTACAACAGAAGTGATGCGTCCCAAGGATACTTACTTTTAGAGAGTAAACCAACCTACTCATAAACATCTTTCTTCTCTTTTCACACTTCTTATACACAAAATTCTTCTTTGCTGAAAAATGAAGAGCTGGGTTAGAAAGTGAGTAATTCAGCACACAGGATTACTCATGAAGTAGAGGTGGAGGTGATGGTGATACTGGGGCAGTTCATGATGCATATGTTCTTTAAATTTCTCTTAAAGTCTTCTTGGCAAGAAGCTATGTTACGGAGGGTAAATGGAGTGGGACAAATGTTTCAAGATATGATTACTCACCATTGTTAATAAATAAGATAGAAGTCTACTCTTTTTCTTAACATTTGCTGCAGTACAATAATAGCTCCTCAAGGCAAAAAGCAGAGACAGCCAACAGGGAGATACAGCTGACAAAGCACTATTACCGCATCCATTCTGATAATGTATAACTGAAAGAACACAGTTTTATAGTTCTATAAAGAGAAAAAAAAGAGAGAATGTCTGCCAGTTGGGCTCGTGTGAAGTGGACTCCAAGGAAATTAATGTGCAGGAGAAATACCGGGGTGCTCTCCAAATGACCTGTGGAAGAGAAGACAAGGCGTCAGGATTGGACAGAGAAAGACTTCAAGCTCCAATGTAGTCACAGTAAATGGATGATCCTTCAGAAATCTCCCCAGTGGGAACAAGAAAATTAGACGCAAGACACCCTGAGAGGGAGGTCTGGTATTTGGTAGACTGATTCTTTTTGGCTGAAGGAATCTCCAAGGGGGGCTGACAACTGAGCTGTCTGCTGGCAGTACTCGCAGCAGCTGGGGAAATAAACTCCTCATTTCTGAAAAAGGAGCAAGAATGGAATATGCTTTTGTATTGGAAAAGCATTTCAATTTTTTTCTGTCATCTGTTTCTCCTTTCTCTGCCTCTTCCAATCCATCTTGCATTTAGCTGCCAAATAAATATTCATGTCTTTATGAAACTAGAAGGTTTCCTAAATGCATTTTGAACCCAGATTTGTTTCCATTGTCTCCTTTTGTCTGCCTTTCTATTATATGTTTAGCCCATTGTTGTTTCCTCCAAAAAAAGTACCTGTTATAAAAAGTAATATATCTGCTCTCTAGTCCTGGAACACAAATGCTCATTATGAACTCTTCATCACTTCACATGCCCTTTCCTCACAGCTAGTGTCTTCCCTGGCTTTCCAAGTTCAGTTTTGGCTCTGTTTCTTCGATAAATTATTTTCCGCCAGGTTCCCCTGATCTCTTTTTCCCTAGCCCGAATGCACTTACATTCTCTACCATACAACGAAGTGCTTAAATTTTACAAATTGACTCGAGTGACTAAAAAAACGCATGGAGTGCAGGCACTATATTTTTGTTTTGTTTAGTTTTCTATCACAGTAGCTAGCAAACTTCTGGGGCTATTGAGGATGCTTAAAAAATTTGTTATATATCTGATTGAGTTATATTCCTTATTTTCCAGTAGCATTGATATGCTATAGTATTATTGCCCCATCCCCTAAAGTCCCAGATCACATTATCTGTTTCTCTTTTATTATTCATAGACACTAATTTTCTAGCTATTTGTATACTACATCTTTATATATCTTTAAATATTTTGTAAGCAACTTAAGGAAGCCCATTAGTTATTTCCTCACTCCCTGCCCCTTTCAATCCCAAATATCTCCAGTGATTTTCATGAAGAAGCCCCTGAAAACTTGTTCATAGGATGAACTAACATTAATGGAATTTAAAGCTGGACATTAAGGCTAGAAAGGAATGTATTGTTTGGAGGAAATGAAGGATAATTCATCATCATGAACTTGTTGCTTTTAACTAATCATTGCTGCTTTGGAGAAAAAACGAAAGATACTTTTGTCCCCATCATCATCAGGGCCATATTATATTTCAGTAACAGAATATCAAGAACTATGCTCTTAATTGTTAGCTATGGTCTTAAATACTCACAAAGACAAAGACCATGTTCCATCTAACCAGTTAGATGACTTAATATATTTGGTAATTAATTTCCTATGTTAATACACTATTTTCCTTATTTTGTTTATATTTCTGAACTAAAATTATATTATATAAAGCTTTTTCTACTCATAGATTATAAAATAATAATTTACTTTATTTTTGTTTTTGTTAAACAGTGAAATTACTGTGACATCTACAGGTACATGCAGATCTATCTCTGCTTCCGGGGTTTTTCTAACAAACACAATTTTTTGTTTAACCACAAATTTGTAATCAAATATGCTCTTAATTTGTCATATAAATTATTAGGTTGGTGTGAAAGTAACTGTAGTTTTTGCCATTATTGTTGCACCATCCCATAATATATCTGAGTACAAAGAAGATAAAATAAAAACTCATGCATTTAAAAAAATCACTAGGGAAATAAAGACTTATGCTCAGTGTTATAATTAACCCATTTTTATTTTCAGATTATTTTTCATGCTTTTTCTATTATAGTTACGATAAACATTCATTATAATTATATAAAAAGTGGGGGAAAAGTACCATATATGTAATAAAAAGATAGAAAATATAGGAAATATAAAAAGCAGAAAACATGGTCAAATTGATCCTAGGCCCTACCACTGGTCTAAAAGCCTTACCCACATTTTAAGACCTTTCTTCTTTCTCTTTAAATTTAATGGTACATACTTTAATTATCCTCCATATTAAATTATATAGCTTGAAAATTATTCATTCTATATGAAGTGAAGTGTTTTTTTCACCCTTCAGATTTGGACATGTAGAACATAGTCACCTAACTCAGAGCTGTAAAAAAATATGTTCAAAGCTAACATCTAAGCAAACTACCTAAGATTTCATCCTTCTGCTTAATTAACAAGTTGAAATAATTCAATACTGTGTATATCTGAGGTAAATGATAAAACTGGCCCTGAATGTATTTTTTTACTCTTTCTTGTTACCATGCTCTTTGGCATGGTATTTTGTAGTGCCCTCCCTACCTACATGGATTTGGTCATTTCACTGATTTTGACTAACGAAATAAGGCAGAAGTGACATTATGCTGGTACTAAGCCAAGTCCGTGAATATTTTTACTTGTTCTCCTATAATTATTTCATTGCCTTAAGAAATACACTGGCTGATACAAAAAAAATACATTTATTTTCTTTGCAGCAACATGGATGTAGCTGGAGGCCATCATCCCAAATTAATTAACACAGGAACAGAGCACCAAATACCGCATGTTCTCACTTCAATGTGAGAACTAAACATTGGGTACCTATGGACATAAATATGAGAACAATAGACACAGGAGACTACTAGGGAGAGGAGGTGAGGAGGAGAGCAAGGGCTGAAAACTAGCTATTGGGTACTGTGCTCACTACCTGGGTGACAGTATGATTTGTACTTCAAACTTCAGCGTCACGTAATATACTCATGTAACAAACCTGCATATGTACCCCCCAAATGTAAAACACAAGTTTAAATTGTATATAAAATAGAAATTCACTGGCTGGCTACTGGAAGATGAGAAACACATGGAACAGAGCTGAGTTGTCCCAGTTATCCCTGCAGATACTCAGGTGCATAAGTCACCTCGGCCAAAATCAAAAAGATGTTCTGTTTATGGCTACTCTTAGTAGTTAAGGGGTTCATATAAGTTAAATAAGTGGTAATAAGTGTATACCAATGATATTTTGTGAATGTTGTGCAATATTGCTGTAGCAATAAATACCCTTTCAGTGCTATTGAGAAAGATGTGAATCCCCCTTTGCCATCCTTGGGGACATGATTTAACTTTGACCATAACTGAATTACTACTTACTGCGAAATGTTTACGGTGGAGTATTAGACTATATGTTTCTTTAGAACTTCTAATATTTCAAATGTCTTTCAAGAATTCATTTTCAGTAGAAAAATCACAATATTCTACTGTAGATTCACAGGAAGCTGCTCTCTAAGAGTTAAACTTTTAGAACAGTAGCCTTCAAATTTTTAACTGCACATCCCTAAAAGAATTTTGGAACACTATACTTCCCTTCCTTTTTAGCGGCGACAACTAAAGATTTCTATTCTAAGATTAAATAAATTTATTACTCATAAGAAATAAAAAAATTAGATATTTCATTTTAAAATTTTAAATAACTTATTGATTAAAGTAGTAACAAATACTTAATATATTTATAAAGTCAACTTTACCTAATTGAATAAAACAAATATAAAAAAGGTATTGTATCAGTCCGTTCTCACATTACTAAATATCCGAGGCTGGGTAATATATAAAGAAAAGAGATTTAATGGGCTCATGGTTCTGCAGGATGCACAGGAAACAGCAGCATCTCTTTCTGGGAAGACCCCAGGAAACTTGCTATTGTGGCAGAGGGTGAACAGGGAGCAGGCATGTCACCTAGAGAAAGCAGGAGCGAGAGAGTGAAGGGGGTGGGGCCACACACTTTTATTTCACCAGAACTCACTTATTATCACAAGGTTGGTACTAAGTGGATAGTATTAAATAATTTATGAGAAAAATGCCCCCATGATCCAGTCACTTTCCACCAGGAGCCAACAATGTAGATTATAATTCAACATGAGATTTGGGTGGGGACACAGGTCCAAACCATATCATGTATTTTGTTCACTGGCAGAGTTCAGCAGTCCTGCAAAATGTATGAATTATTAATCTTTCAAAATAGGAACATCCGTAACTTATGCTTTGGCTATTCTAAATTCAATCTTTAGGCATGGATCAAAATATCCATTAATAATATAAAACACTATGTGTGTGTGTTTGTATTGATACGGTGTGTTTCTGTATGTGTAAAGAGAAAAAATATTTTCAGGTTTAAGACAGCTTTGATTAAAGTTTAAAGGAGAATTCTCTGTATTCTATATATGTGCATCCATTTGATTGACATCCCGAAGTTTTATAAACCTTGAGTTAATAAACATTATTAATATTTAGGTTCCGAGAAAGGTGTGCCTGTAATTGTGTATACTGATAGAAGATTATGTGAATTTAGATTTGTTTTCAGATCTTTTTTTTTTAAAGGCATATATGAGAACGAGAATCTAGGAATCAATTCCATTGAAACTATTGGTGCATGCCAACCTGATAGAAACTTTTCATGTACCCCAGAGCCCCAGGTTGAAGACTTTTCATTGAGAAAAGACAAAAATAGTGTCACCATGGTTTCTTAAGTTAATAAAGATGCCTGAGTGAATGACTGAATGCAATTAATGGGATAAGAAACTAGTTGACTGGGCGCTGATATAAGCAACCCAGCCAACCTAGTGCTAAGAAATTCAAAGAAAAGAGATAAAACATGTAGAGGTGTTCAATAGCAAATCATAGAAAAAAGATATTTTTGCACACCAAATATCTGTGAATGCATTTCTAAGTGTTCAATATTTATGAATGGCTATGAGATTGAAAGTTGCTTCAGGGCAGAAGCTGTGTGTTATTTTTCTTTGCCTTTTTCTCAGTAAAACACTAGTTGCTGACCCAAAAATTGTTTCAATCCGAATCAATTAAATTCAATGCTAGGACAGAATCCCTAGTTTTTTTTTTTAAGAAAGTAGGCTCTGGACTAGCTTACCTGTGTCGAAGTCTCAGTTTTTCCACTTAGTATGCATGTAACTTTGGGCAAGTTGTTTAATCTCTCTGTGCCTTAGTTTTCTCATCTGTGAAATGGTTTGCATAATGGTACTTACAATACTTCACTCACTTATTATTGGCTCATATAAATGATATCAATTGTACCTTGTGCATACTTAACATTTTACAGACGTTAACTATTTTTATTTAAGTTGCCTTTCCTGAAGTCATCAATATAAGTTTTACCTACAAAAGTATAAAATTTTGTATTTTCCTTCTCTATTGATTCAACATTTTCTAATAATTGCCTATACCCCATGTGCGTTTATTCATTCACTGAGTAAAAGGGCAATGACAATTAAGCACATACTGTTGAAATGCTAATGTATATTTTAGCAGTCTGTTGAAGAGGTTTAGAATCCTCTGAAAAGTTCCAAATAAGTTGATAATAGATTTCCTTTTTTGTCCTTTCAATGAAGACTAGAATTAGAATACCTGTCATATATTAATTTAGTTTTTGAAAGAAAAGAGACTGTTAGGAAACAATAAAGAGAAGAAAACTGATTGTTTTCTAAACTTCTTAAAAAGCTTGGCGTCATTATCACTACCATCACCAACAAGAATATAGACATTGACAATTACACATCTTTGGGGTGATCATAAAATTTGTGGAAACACTTTCAATAAGTCTAATAAATAGAAAGTATACTCCTTGAAAAAGAAAAATCCAAGAAATCTTAATTCAACATCATTTTACAGTTAACTGGAACATTCTCTTAATTACAGTGAAATTTTAAAATGAACACCAAAACAATTATTTTTAAAATGTTTACTGTCATTTAGATCAAATCTTTAACATACAAATCAAAACAATTGTTTAATGTCCTGAATATATACTTGTATATCTATTATTTTGGGAGGCACAACTATAAAACACACTTACGTGCTATTATGTAAGCTCTGCAAACTATTCTTGCCTTACAGTTAATGCAGAAGCTGGTACTAAATTATCCTTTATTTAGTACTTTTATAATATATACTATGTTCTGGTTAATAATACACCTATCCCATGTTTCTTTGGGAAATTGAGTCAAATTTATGAAGTTATGCTCTATATAAACACATTTTGCATTGCGATTTATAAATGAAAACCCCCACATTTTAAGGAACACCTACAACTTTTTTTTTTCTTTTTTCTATTTTTTTTTTTTTTTTTTTTTTTTTTTGAGACAGAGTCTCACTCTGTTGTCCAGGCTGGAGCACAGTGGCACAATCTCGGCTCACTGCAACCTCTGCCTTCCGGGTTCAAGTTATTCTCCTGCCTCAGCCTCCCGAGTAGCTGGGACTACAGGCGCCCGCCACCACATCTGGTTAATTTTTTGTATTTTTAGTAGAGATGGGGTTTCTCCATATTAGCCAGGTTGGTATCAATCTCCTGACCTTGTGATCCGCCCTCCTCAGCCTTCCAAAGTGCTGGGAATACGGGCGTGAGTCACCACGCCCAGCCTACAATTTTTATAATTAACTTGCACTTAACTGGACTCTCGGTGAAAAGAAAGGTCTGTAAGAACCATAATAAATAATTCATTTTTTCATAGCCTTTATGCTTAGAGCATTTTGGAACTACATCAGCTAAAAGTTAATTCTAATCCTAAATGCCATTTTCCCTCCAGCAGTATTACATGTGTTTTGATACTACACTAAAAATTCGAATTAGCTAAGTCACAGCATATCTACCACAGAACACTGAAAAAGAAATCTATAATTTAATCCAGTTAATCATAGATTTACTTTTGTATAACCTGTTTATCAAGGAGAAAAAGATCATTTCATTTACTCATTTAGTTATTCGTTCAGCAAATATTTATTTAGGGCCTGCCATGTTACAGACACTGTTAGCTTCAATAAAGTCCTTGTTTTCATGAAGCTTATGGTATTGTGGTGAATATAGATAAACAAAATCAGATACTATAATATATTGTGGTAGACAAGCTATGATTTTAAGGGCCTTTTTGTTTAAAAAGAAGTTCAATATCCTACCCCTCAGAGTTATTGGCATTGTCTTTAGTCTTAATTACCATTAATACCAATATTCTTGCTCCTGTCACTTCCCTATAAATTATGATATGACCAGAGGGATGACACACAGAACTCGGAGCCTGTAAGCAAATGATAAACTGTAGACAATTTTGCAATTTTATCTAAATTAGTCACGTTATATGAAACACTAAAATGCAAATCAGCTACAGCTACAAATCTATCCTTTTTCTGTGTCAGAAAAATATTTTCCTGAGGATTATCAAATCTCCATTTGCACATTTCACAAGTAGCTGAAATCATGTAGCATCTCTGATTAACTTCTAAAATTTCATACTATGCAGAGAATAGCTTTCCCATGGTGATAGTCAGAATAGTGTCAAGTTCATGAGCTGGAGCATACAAATCTAACTTTGAAGTTGAATTTCATATCAGGAAGTACTTGGGAAATGTGTTACTATGCAATCTAAAGATATCAAATTATATATACAGCAAACTCTCCTTGTTACTAGGGAGGAAATGTTTTCCAATTCCATCCATAAACTAGAGCATGCAATCCATATGCAGAACACTAACAGAATACAGACAATGGTTATCAATACACCACTAGTATTTTTATAATATTAGATTATGTTAGACTCTCTGGATTCTTACATCTTGCCCTGCCACTATTGGATTTGGTGAAATCAATTGCAGTAGTTTTTACCTTGATAAAATGTAAACTAAAATCCCTATTATACTGCTGAATGATATTCTATGCTAAAGAGATAATATTTAGAAATTGCTTTTACTTCAAGTAGAGACTTTACATATATTTATTTTTATTATAAGTGTCAAACATATATATATTTTTTCAGTTAGTTGTTTATATCTTTATTTTCTTGTGGTGTCAATTAATTGATATGAGTTATTAATTTGACACTATCAAATGCTCAGTCTTCATTTCCATGATCTCACTTGATGTGTCTTGTTAAGATATGCTTCCTATTCCCCAAGTCAAGGGGAAAATTTGTATACTTAAAAAAACTTTCTTTTCTGATTTATAAAATAAATTTATATATTTACATCGAATTTTATAAAAACTGTTTTTCTAATGTCGATAATCATTTGTCCCATCACTTATTAAATTGTCCATTCTTTTTCCAAAGACCTATTTTGACTCTTCTGTGATATATTAATAACTTTTATATACATGTGGATATGTGTCTTAGCTTTCTGTTCTATGCCATTTATTTATTTATTTATCAACATGTCAGAATCTTACCACAAATTATTTTAATGCCTTCAGTTTGTAAGACCTTTATTTATCCTAAGTCAAATATACCACTCTACTGATTTTTAATCATAAATGTTTTGGATAATCTTGGTTCTTTAGACTTCCATAAAAATTTTAGTTTTAAGTTATCAAGTCAATAATAACTTTGTTGTGATGTTGGTTAGAATTGCAATGACTATATAAATTTGGGTAGAATTGAAATCTTTATGAAATTAGTGCAATCTTTACAAACATAACTATTTTGTACTTCCCTAATATTTTAATTAAATATTTTATACATTTTTTATTTCTTTTGAAAATTTAATCCTAGAGAACTACCTCATGTTCTCCCCTTCAAATCTTTACCATTCATTTACTTTAACAAAATGTCCTTTCTAAAACTTCTGGTACAATGTTTAACAGAATAAGGGATCATGATGTGATTTTAATAAAAGTATGCCTGCTTTCCTTCAGTTAGTATTTTGTAAGTGAGACTGAGAATCTGTGCTTTCAACTGAACAACTTAGTGTATTTACATTATATAAAAATAGTGTAAATATATTCATTTGACTTATGAATACGTTCGAAATTATTTCTACCAAGTAATTTGAGGGTGGTCACTATTTGAGCTTTTTTATTCAACTCCTAATTTTAAAAAATTTAGGGTTCTATTGTTGGTTTTGGCCTCATTCTATTTTTCGCCTTTAAGCTTTTTGAAAGATATATATTTTTATTTTTATGCTAACAGCCATTAACTTGTAACAACACATTTAAACATTTAAAGTTAAATAATACATTTGCACTAATTTGAAATAAACCATGCTGTAATATTGATCACCCCGTCATTGTTATTCCACCTCTCAAACTTCTGTTTATTTTTTATTCTGTAAATTAAATATAATTATTGATATATATATAGGCAAGTTTTGCTTAGATTTAACTACATTGTTACAATTTTCTTTATTTATTTGCTCTCTTTGCATATCAGAGATTTATTTTTTAATATTCTCGGGGAATTTTGTTAATGAGAGCTTCTTGATAGTAAAAGATTGGAGTTTTATTTATAAAATATTTTATTTCACAATCCCTCTTGTTAAAGAATTACATGACATAAGAATTCTAATTTGACAATTATTTTCTCATAGAACAGTGAAGAAATTGTTTTCTATCATCCACCCTTGTTGAGATAGTTGCAACTGTCCTTGTAGTTCCCTTCAAATAATCTTTTTCTTTCCTATATCTACTTCAAGACTCTTGTCTTTATCTTTGTTATTTTGCAGTTTGACTATGGTATAGATTTATTTTATTTTCTGTTTGTAGTTCTTATAGTAACAGACAATACAAATCTTTGTCATTAAATCTATTCTGAATAATTCTCAGCTGTTGTTTCTTTCAAGAAAATTTCATCATTCTCTACTGTCTACCCTATTATCTCATTCAGGAACTCTGAAACATGTTTATCTCTATTTCTAAATTTCCACTTCTTTATCTCTCTTTGATACCTTATTTTTAAATTTTGTATAGTTAAAATTGCAAATGTTTTTATCTTCTGTCATGGTTAGTCTGCTATTAAATATTTACTTACAATTATAATTTCCATTGTTATGTTTTAATTTTTTTCATTGCTTTTTGCTATGTATTGTATACTCTCTGGTATTTCCTTAAGTATACTGAACATGCTTATTTCACATTTTCCACCTGATAATTTTACTAGTGAGATTAAGTGGGAAATTGATTGATTTGCTTGAAATATCTGCTAATACATATTTTTCAATGGTTCTTTGAAATAAGTTTAACAGTGTTCAATTATATTACAGTTAAAAATAATGTTAAACAAGTTTTTAACAAATAGTTGTGGCATAACTGTCTTAAAAAATATGAACTTCTTAAGACTATGACCCCCATATCTTTCGTCAAGTGTAGAAATAAATTAAATCGTTTTCTTACATAGATTTTTAAAAAAAAATTGCAAGAAACATGCAACTACTTGTACTATCCTCAGTTAAGAAGGAGTTTCTCAACCCAAACAGAAGACTCAAAGGATATATAAAAATAAAATTTGGGATATAGAAAATATACCATGAAAAATCTATTAATAATAGATTATGAAAAATACATTTGTGATAACAATGTAATATGCAGAATATTTAAGTATTAATAAAAAAAAGCTAGTCCAATGAGAAAATGGACAATGATAGCCAAGCACAACCACCACAAAAAAATAAAACCTCAAATTTAAGCTAATGATTAACAATTCTTTCCATGAGTATTCTATGAGGCATATTTTAGGGGGTCTTCCTCATGGAGTAGCTGTGTTTTGCCTCTGTCAAGCATCTATTACACAATAAAATTTTTCTTTGTTAAATATAATTATTTTTTAAGGTTTCACATTATAGATATGATCTTCAGTTCCAAAAGTATTGTAGCTTACATATGTGTATGAAATGTCAAAGGAAATTTCCTTTTTCTTCACTACCAACCAAACTAAAGATGAGAAAGAAAATTCTCCCTTCAGTCTGGCATTGTTGAGTAAGTTTTTTCTACATACTGTCTTTGCACGGCTTGGTCTTCATTAAGACTCTATCCTTGGCAGTGCGTGGTGACTCACACCTGTAGTCGTAGCACTTTGGGAGACGGAGGCGGGTGGATCACCTGAGGTCAGGAGCTCAAGACCAGCCTGGCCAACATGGTTAAACGCCTTCTGTACCAAAAATACAAAAATTAGCCCGGCATGGTGGCGGGCACCTTTAATCCCAGCTACTTGGGAGGCTGAAGCAGGAGAATTATTTGAACCTGGGAGGTGGACGTTGCAGTAAGCTGAGATGATGCCACTGCACTCCAGCCTGGGCAGCAGAGTGAGACTCCATCTCACACACACACACACACACACACACACACACCACACACACACGTGAAGACTCTATACTCTATTATATGTGGGGCACACAATATTTAAACCTCCCAGACCTCTGAATATGCTCAGGACATGTGTGAGAGGCACTATTATCTTAATTCCTTTGTCGTGTATTCCTGGCCTTAGAAAAATCTTACTACATTTTTAGAGTCTTGTCTAATCATTTAAAAGACTTCATTTGGTTTTATGTAGCAATTTTATCTATGTTTTAGCAGAAGAGTTTTAGGTTATCTAGTTTTCCATGTATTCTAATAATGGAATTTCATTGTTTCTTTATATTTTGATTATATTTCAGATGGGTAGATTTGCCCAGATCTTCTACAAGTTATGATATACTGTCAGACAGTTCTTGTGACCCATTTACTTTACACGAACTCTAGGTCAGAAGCGCTGCTTTGAAGAAAGATTGTGAATTGCCACACTGTCTTCCACAATGGTTGAACTAATTTACACTCACACCAACAGTGTAAAAGCATTCCTATTTCTCCACATCCTCTCCAGCATCTGTTGTTTCCTGACTTTTTAATGATCACAATTCTAACTGGTGTGAGATGGTATCCCATTGTGGTTTTGATTTCCATTTCTCTGAGGACCAGTGATGATGAGCATTTTTGCATACGTTTGTTGGCTCTGTATAAATGTCGTCTTTTGAGAAGTGTCTGTTCATATCCTTTGCCCACTTTTTGATGGGGTTGTTTTTTTCTTGTAAATTTGTTTAGGTTCCTTGTAGATTCTGGATACTAGCCCTTTGTCAGATCGGTAGATTGCAAAGATTTTCTCCCATTCTGTAGGATGCCCTTTCATTCTGATGATAGTTTATTTTGCTGTGCAGAAGCTCTTTAGTTTAATTATATCCCATTTGTCCATTTTGGCTATTGCTGCCAATGCTTTTGGTGTTTTAATTATGAAGGCCTTGCCCATGCCTATGTCCTGAATGGCATTGCCTAGGTTTTCTTCTAGGGTTTTTATAGTGTTAGGTCTTTCATCTACCTTGAGTTAATTTTTGTATATGGTGTAAGGAAGGGATCCAGTTTCAGCTTTCTACATATGGCTAACCAGTTTTCCCAGCACATTTAGTAAATAAGGAATCCTTTCCCCATTGTTTGTTTTTGTCAGGTTTGTCAAAGATCAGATGGTTTTGGATGTGTGGCATTATTTCTGAGGCCTCTGTTCTGTTCCATTAGTTTATACATCTGTTTTAGTACCAGTACCATACTGTTTTAGTTACTATAACCTTGTAGTACAGTTTGAAGTCAGGTAGCATGATGTCGCCAGCTTTGTTCTTTTTGCTTAGTATTGTCTTGGCTATGTAGGCTCTTTTTTGCTTCCATGTGAACTTTAAAGTAATTTTTTCCAGTTCTGTGAAGAAAGTCAGTGGTAGCTTGATGAAGATAGTATTGAATCTACAAATTATCTTGGGCAGTATGGCCATTTTCATGATACTGATTATTCCTATCCATGAGCATAGACTGTTCTTCCATTTATTTCTGTCCTCTTTTATTTCGTTGAGCAGTAGTTTGTAGTTCTCTTTAAAGAAGTCCTTCACATTCCTTGTAAGTTGGATTTCTATGTATTTTATTATCTTGGTAGTAATTGTGAACGGGAGTTCACTCACGATTTGGCTCTCTGTTTGTCTATTATTGGTGTATAGGAATGCTTGTCATTTTTGAACATTGATTTTGTATCCTGAAGGTTTGCTGAAGTTGCTTATCAGCTTAAGGAGATTTGGGGCTGAGACAATGGGGTTTTCTAAATATACAATCATGTCATCTGGAAACAGAGACAATTTGACTTCCTCTTTTCCTAATTGAATGCCCTTTATTGCTTTCTCTTGCCTGACTGCCATAACCAGAACTTCCAATATTATGTTGAATAGGAATGGTGAGAGAGGGCATCCTTGTCTTGTGCTGGTTTTCAAAGGGAATACTTCCAGTTTTTGCCCATTTGATATTGGCTGTGGGTTTGTCATAAATGGCTCTTATTATTTTGACATACGTTCCATCAATACCTAGTTTACTGGGAGTTTTTAGCATGAAAAGCTGTTTAATTCTGTTGAAGGCCTTTTCTACATCTATTGAGACAATCATGTGGTTTTAGTCATTGGTTCTGTTAATGTGATGGATTACACTTTCTGATTTCTGCATGTTGAACCAGTCTTGCTTCCCAGGGTGGGGATGCCACCTTGATCATAGTGGATACGCTTTTTGATGTGCTGCTGAATTCAGTTTGCCAGTATGTTATTGAGGATTTTCACATTGATGTTCTTCAGGGATATTGGTCTAAAATTCTCTTTTATTTTTTATTCTGTCTCTACCAGGCTTTGGTATCGGGGGATGCTAGCCTCATAAAATGAGTTAGGGAGGATTTCTTCTTTTTCTTTTGATTGGAATAGTTTCAGAAGGAATGGTACCAGCTCCTCTTTGTATCTCTGGTAGAATTGATCTGTGAATCCGTCTGGTCCTGGGCTTTTTTTTATTGGTAGGCTATTAATTATTGCCTCAATTTCAGAACCTGTTATTGGTTTATTCAGAGATTCAACTTCCTCCTGGTTTAATATTGGGAGGGTATGTGTGTCCAGGAATTTATCTATTTCTTCTAGATTTTCTAGTTTATTTGTGTAGATGTGTTTATAGTATTCTCTAATGGTAGTTTGTATTTCTGTTGGATCGATGGTGATATCTTCTTTATCATGTTTTACTGCATCTATTTGATTCTTCTCTCTTTTCTTCTTTATTAGTCTTGCTTGCAGTCTATCTATTTTGTTCATCTTTTCAAAAAACCAGCTTCTGGACTCATTGATTTTTTGAAGAGTCTTTTTTTGTGTGTGTGTCTCTCTCCTTTAGTTCTACTTTGATCTTAGTTTTTTCTTGCCTTCTGCTAGTTTTTGAATTTGTTTGCTCTTGCTTCTCTACTTCTATTAATTGTGATGTTAGGGTGCCGATTTTAGATCTTTCCTGCTTTGCCTTATGGGCATTTAGTGCTATAAATTTCCCTGCACACACTGCTTTAAATGTGTCCCAGAGATTCTGGTACATTGTGTCTTTGTTCTCATTGGTTTCAAAGAACATCTCTATTTCTGCCTTCATTTCATTATTTACTCAGTAGTCATTCAGGAGCAGGTTGTTCAGTTTCCATGTAGTTGTGTGGTTTTGAGTTAGTTTGTTGATCCTGAGTTCTAATTTGATTGTACTGTGGGTTGAGAAACAGTTTGCTATGTTTTCTGTTCTTTTATATTTACTGAAGAGTGATTTACTACCAATTATATGGTCAATTTTAGAATAAGTGTTATGTGGTGCTGAGAGGAATGTATATTCTGTTGATTTGGGGTGGATAGTTCTTAGATGTCTATTAGGTCTGTTTGGTCCAGGGCTGTGTTCAAGTCCTGGGTATCCTTCTTAACCTTCTGTCTTATTGATCTGTCTAATATTGACAGTGGGGTGTTAAAGTCTCCTGTTATTATTTGTGGGAGTCTAAGTCTCTTTGTGGGTCTCTAAGGACTTGCTTTATGAATCTGGATGCCCCTGTATTGGTCCATATGTATTTAGGATAGTTAGCTCCTCTTGGTGAATTGATCCCTTTACCATTATGTAGTGGCCTCCTTTGTCTCTTTTGATCTTTGTTGGTTTAAAGTCCGTTTTATCAGATACTAGGATTGTAATCCCTCATTTTTTGTGCTTTCTATTTGCTAGATCTTCCTCCATCCCTTTATTTTGAGCCTATGCGCCTCCTTGTACGTGAGATGGGTCTCCTAAATACAGACATGGGTCTTGACTCTTTATCCAATTTGCCAGCATTTAGCCCATTTACATTTAAGTTTAATACTGTTATGTTTGAATTTGATTCTGTCATAATGATGTTAACTGGTCATTTTGCCCATTAATTGATGCCGTTTCTTCATAGCATCGATGGCCTTTACCATTTGGCATGTTTTTTGCAGTGGCTGGTACCAGTTGTTCCTTTCCATGTTTAGTGCTTCCTTTAGGAACTCTTGTAAGGCAGGCCTTGTGGTGACAAAATCTCTCAGCATTTGCTTGTCTGTGAAGAATTTTATTTCTCCTTCACTTATGAAGCTTAATTTGGGTGGATATGAAATTCTGGGTTGAAAATTATTTTGTTTAAGAATGTCGATTATTGGCCTCCACTCTGTTCTGGCTTGTAGGGTCTCTGCTGAGAGATCCGCTGTTAGTCTGATGGGGTTCCCTTTATGGGTAACCTGACCTTTCTCTCTGGCTGCCCTTAATATTTTTTCCTTCATTTCAACCTTGGTGAATCTGACAGTTATGTGTTTTGGGGTTGTTCTTCTCAAGGAGTATCTTTGTGGTGTTCTCTGTATTTCCTGAATTTGAATACAGGCCTGCCTTGCTAGGTTAGGGAAGTTGTCCTAGGTAATATCCTGAAGAGTGTTGTCTAACTTGGTTCCATTCTCCCTGTGTCTTTCCTGTACACCAATCAAATGTGCATTTGGTCTTTTCACATAGTCCCACGTTTCTTGGAGGTTTTGTTCATTTCTTTTCGCTCTTTTTTCTTTAATCTTGTCTTCTAACTTTATTTCATTAATTTGTTCTTCAATCACTGATACCTTTCTTCCACTTGATTGAATTGGCTATTGAAGCTTGTGCATGCGTCATGAAGTTCTCATGCTGTGGTTTTCAGCTCCATCAGGTCATTTAAGGTCTTCTCTACACTCTTTATTCTAGTTAGCCATTCATCTAACCTTTTTTCAAGGTTTTTAGCTTCCTTGCAATGGGTTAGAACATGCTCTTTTAGTTTGGAGAAATTTGTTATTACAGACCTTCTGAAGCCTACTTCTGTCAGCTCATCAAACGTATTCTCTGTCCAGTTTTGTTCCCTGGCTGGTGAGGAGCTGCAGTCTTTTGCAGGAGAAGAGGCACTCTGTTTTTTGGAATTTTCAGCTTTTCTGCTCTAGTTTCTCCCCATCTTCATGGTTTTATTTACCTTTGGTCTTTGTTGTTGGTGACCTACAGATAGGGTTTTGGTGTGGATGTCCTTTTTGCTGATATTGATGTTATTTCTTTCTGTTTGTTAATTTTCCTTCTAACAGATCCCTCAGCTGCAGGTCTGCTGGAGTTTGCTGGAAGTCCACTCTAGACTCTGTTTTTCTGGGTATCACCAGCAGAGGCTGAAGAACAGCAAATATTGCTGCCAGATCCTTCCTCTGGAAGTTTTGTCCCAGAGGGGCACCCATCTATTTGGGGTGTCTGTCGGCCCCTACAGGGAGGCGTTTCCCAGTCAGGCTACACAGGGGTCAGGGACTCACTTGAGGAGGCAGTCTGTCTGTTCTTGGAGCTTGATCACCTTGCTAAGAGAACCACTGCTCTCTTCAGGGCTGTCAGACAGGTATGATTAAGTCTGCAGAAACTGTCTGCTGCCTTTTGTTCTACTATGCCCTGTCCCCAGCAGTGGAATCTATAGAGGCAATAGGCCTTGTTGACCTGCAGTGGGCTCCGCCCAGTTTTTGCTTCTAGGCCTCTGTTTACACTGTGAGCTACTCAAGCCTCAGCAATGGTGGACACCCCTGCTCCTACCAATCTGCAACATTGCAGGTCAATTTCAGACTGCTGCGCTAGCAGTGAGCAAGTCTCTGTGATCCTGAGACCCACCGAGCCACGCACAGGAGGGTATCTCCTTGTCTGTAGGTTGCATAGTATTTGGTCAGGAGTGTACAGTTTCTCCAGGTACAGTTTGTCACAGCTTCTCTTGGCTAGGAAAGGGAAATCCTTTGACCTCTTGAGCTGCCTGGATGAGGTGACAACCCGCCCTGCTTTTCCTGGATGAGGCGACACCCTGCCCTGCTTCAGCTCACCCTTCATGGTCTGCACCCACTGTCCAACCAGTCCCAGTGAAATGAACCAGGTACTTCAGTTGGAAATGCAGGAATCACTCGTCTTCTGCATCGATCTCGCTGGGAGCCGCAGACTGGAGCTGGTCCTATTCGGCCATCTTGGAACCACTGTCTTCAGGATGTTATTTTTTAAATGTCTAGCACTAGAGTTTCTTTGACCAATTAGATGGTGAATCCTTTTTCAATGTGAAGATCCTTTTGGATACACCTCCACTTCAGCATGAAACATTTGATTATAAGCTTCATTCACTTGGCATAATATTTTCTTCATTTTTAATAAATATTTTATTTTAGAGCATTTTTAAATTCACAAAAAAAGTTGCAAAGAGGTTATATAAACATTTTATATACTACACACTTAACTTTCTCCATCGCCTTCCCAATTAGAATATACTGCTTATGCACAGTTCCTTAATGCCTTTAATTTTAAAACTTACTTGGGTCACTATATTTACCCCAAATCTTTCAGTAAGGTAATTTTACACATTTATAAGGTTAGATGTTTTTGTAGCATTTTATATTATATCTTGGAATTCCCTGCTCTCCTAAATTATTTAAAAATATGTTCATACATTATGTTTTTATTTTTGGTGCCATAATATTGCATGGTTTTTAACAAAAGCATAGTGTCATTATTCACTATGACAGTATCATATAGAATAGTTTTACCATTTTGTTGCAGTGAGCCTAGAATATGCCACTGCACTTCAGCCTGGGTGACAGAACAATACCTTGTCTCAAAAAAAAAAAAAAAAATCTATGTATTTGTATTTTCATGAATTGAAAACTCCTTCCTTTTTTTCACTGAATTGGTTTCCATTCTATGCAATATACCACATGTGCTTAATAATTTACCTTTCAAAAGGATATTTTGGTTGCTTTCAGTTTTGAGTGTTCATGAAGAGATCTGCTCTCAATATTTTTGTGCATATTTTTATATGGACATCAGTTTTCAAATCAGTTGAGCAAAATTTCTGAGCTAAAATAAATAAATTTAGCTTTGTAAAACCTGCTAAACTATATCAAAATAGAGATGACATTTTATATTCCCACCAGGAAGGAATAAGGGTTTTTGTTGCTCTGTAATCTTGTTAGTAGATTCTTAAATTTTTGGATTTCAGCCATTCTAATAGATGTGTGTTTGTATCTCATTTTTTTTTAATTTTTCATTTGCAGTCATCTAATGACAAATTATGTTGACTATGTTTTCCATATGCTATTTTCCACCTGTCTGTCTACTTTGGTAAAATATCTGTTTACATCTTATGCTCATTTTAAAATTGAAATTTCATTTTATTGATGAGTTTTAATAATTATTTTTATATTTGGGTTGTAAGTCCTCTTACAGAAATACAATTTTTCAACTATTTTTCCAATAGTGAAACTATTTCCAATTTTTCCAACTATTTTTAACTATTTTTCCAATTAGGCATTAGTGGTTTTAACAGAACAAAACTTACTTAGTAAATTCTGAAACCAACCTTTTTCTTTTACAGATTGTACTTTTGTTATTGTACCTAAAAATTGAAAGGTTTTTAAGCCTTTGTTCACATGAATTTTTTTCCCATTTTTGGTATAATTTTTATGGTAGTAAATGTATTATTTAGAGCGATGATTTATTTGTGCTAATATAATATTTGGTTAAAGTATAAGGTCTGTATCTGTGTTCAATTTTGTTTTTTAATAAGGACATTCAATTGTTCCAGCAACAATTGTTTAATAGTCTACCTGTTTTTAGTTGAATTGCCCATGGACCTTTGTTCAAAATCAATAGACAATATTTGTGTGTGTCTGTTTCTGAACACTCTATTCTGTCATATTAATCTATGTGTTATTCTCTTATTACACTGTTTTGATTACTGCAGATTTATAGATGGCTACAGGAAGCTTTATAGGAGTCTTAAAACTGGGTAGTGCCAGTACTCCTACTTTGTTCTACTTTAGCATTTTATTGACTGTCCTAGATTCTTGCCTTTCTATGTAAATTATAAATGTTTATCTACAACTATGAAATATTGTTCTGTGGTTTTAACTGGAATCTTATTAATTTTTAGATCAAATTGTTAATAATTGACATTCTAACCATTGAATTTTCCATCAATGTACATGACATATTATTTTGATCTTCTATGATTTATTTAATCAGTGTTTCATATTTTTCTACATTTAGAATCTGTATTTATTTTGTTAGGTTGATACCAAAATGTTTATATATGTAGGTGCTATTGTAAATAGTACTTTTTTAAATTTCAAATTCCCATTTTTTGTTGCTTATATTGAAAATGAACTAACTTTTACATATTGACTTTGTATTTTGCATGCATACTCTACATGCTTATTAGTACCAGGAGTTTTTTGTTGTAGGTTCTTTTGACTTTTCTCCATAGACAATCACGTTATTGGCAAATAAAGATAGTTAGATTTTTTCATTTTCAGTCTGGTTAGCTTTTATTTATTCTTGTCTTATTACACTACTTTGGACTTCCATCGAATTACTACGCTTTCACACAGCTACATAAAACTACTTGAGCCTGGGTAATTTATGAAGTAAAGAGGTTTGACTCGCATTCTGTATGTTTAACAGGAAGCATGGCTGGGAGGTCTCAGGAAACTTGCAATCATGGTGGAAGGTGAAGAGAAAGCTCTTCACGTGGTGGGGAGAGAGAGAGCGTGAAGGGGGAAGTGTCACAGACTTTCAAACAAGCAGATCATTAAATTTTAAAGCTCGAAGATAGTCTTCTTTGAATCCATGTCACATATCCAGGGCATGATGATTCAAGACATGAGGTCACAAGGCCTTGAGTAGCTCCACCCCTGTGACTCCGAAGGGTACCATACCCACCACTGCTTATTGGGATGGCATTGAGAACCTGTGGCTTTTCCAGGAACACTGCACAACCTGTCAGTGGATTTAACTTTCTGGGGTGTGAAGCGTGGTGGCCCTATCTCACAATCTACTAGGCCATGTGCCAGTGCAGATTCTGTGTTGGGGCTCCAACCCCACATTTCCCCTCTCCACTGCCCTAGTAAAGGTTCTCCATGAGAGCTCTGCCCCTGCAGTAGACTTCTGCCTGGAAATCCATGTGCTTGATACATGTTCTGAATCTAGGCAGAGGTTCCCAAATCTCAACTCTTGACTTCTGTGCACCCAGAGACCCAATACCACATGGAAGCCATCAAAGGTTGGGGCCTGTGTCCTGGGCCTAGCCCATGAAACCATTTCTCCTTCCTAGGTCTCCAGACCTGTGATGGGAGGGGATATCATGAAGGTTCTGACATGCTCTGGAGACATTTTCCCCATCGACATGACTACTAACATCTGGCTCCTCTTATGCAAACTTCAGCAGACAGCTTGAATTTCTCCCCATATTTTTTTTTTTATTTTCTACCACATGGTCAGGTTGCAAATTTTCCAAAATTTTATGCTCTGCTTTTCTTTTAAACATAAGTTTTAATTTCAGACCATCTCTTTGTGAATGCATATGACTGTATGAGCAGCCAGGTGACCTCTTGAATACTTTGGTGCTTAGAAATTTCTTCTGCCAGATACCAGAAATTATATCTCTCAAGTTCAAAGTTCCACAGATCTCTAGGAGGGGAAAATTGTCACCAGTCTCTTTGTTAAAGCATAACAAGAGTAACCTGTATTCCAGTTCCCAATAAGTTCCTCATTTTCATCTGAGACCACCTCAACCTTGACTTCATTGTTCATATCACCATCAGCATTTTGGTCAAAACCATTCAACAAGTCTCTAGGAAGTTCCAAATGTTCTACATCATTCTTTCTTTTATTGAACACTCCAAACTCTTTCAACCTCTGTCCATTACCAAGTTCAAAAATCACTTCTACGTTTTCAGGTAGAAATGCCCCTCATTCCTGGTACCAATTTTCTGTATTTGTTCTCACACTACTATAAAGAACTACCTGAGACTGGGTAATTTATGAAGAAAAGAGATTTAATTGACTTATATTTCCACAGACTTAAAAGGAAGCACGACTGGGAGGTCTCAGGAAACTTATAATCTTGGAGGAAAGTAAGAAGGAAGCTCTTCACATGGTGGGAGGAGAGAGAGAGAACCAAAGGGGAAGTGTCACACACTTCAAACAACCAGATAGTGTGAGAACTTAACATCATGAGACAAGAAAAAGGGAAGTTCACCCTCAAGATTCAATTACTTCCCACAATTCCCCTCCCAGAACATGTGGGGGTTACAAATTGAGATGGAATTTGGGTAAGGACGCAGACCCAACCCATATCATCCAGTGTGATGATGAATAGTGGGGATGAAAGAACATTCTAATTCTGATTATTTTGTTTGTCTTTGACTCTTTTTAGGCTTAATTTGCTTCTCTTAGTCTAGTTTTCCAGAGGAGAAACTGGAGTTGTTATTTTAAATCTTTCCTATTTTCTAATATGTGCACGTAATACTATAAATTTCAAGGTACTCTTTGCACTGTATCCTACAAATTTTGATAAATTGTATTTTCATTTTCATATAGTTGAAATTGTTTTTATCTGCTACTTCTTTTTTGACCAAAGTGCTAGTTAGAAATGTGTTTTTAAAAATCTCTGAGGTTTTGCAGCTTTGTATAAAAATTCCTAGTTTAAATCCTTTGTCATCTGAGGACATGCTTGTATAGTTTATATTCTTTCCATTTGTTAAGGTGTGTTTTATGGCTAAGAATATGGGTTAATCATGGAGAATGTCACGTGTGAGCTTACAAAGTATGTGTACTCTGCTATTGGATGGAAGATTCCATAAATTCCAACAAGATAAATTGGTTCAGTAGTGTTATTTAGGTCATCTTAGGGTGTTGAATTCTTGAATTTAATAGTAGATTTTCCTAATTCTCTTTTGTGTTTTATGAGTTTTGGTTCATATATTTTGACATTTTTTTATTAAGTCATGTTCAGACATATTTGGAATTATATGTCTTCTTGAAGAATTGAAAAATTGACCATTTTATTATAATCTAACATTTATCTTTATCTCTGACAATCTTCTTTGTTTTCATGTCTGCTTTTCTTGAAATTAATACAGTTACTCCAGCTTTCTTTTGATTAGTGTTAGGATAATACATCTTCCTCTAATCCTTTACTTTCAACCTGAGCCTTTTAACGTAATACCGTGGGTTTCTTGTAGACAATATATAGTTGAGTATTCTTTTAATTACCTCTGACAATTTCTTTTTACTACTTAACTGAGAAATTACCATTACATTTTTTGTTTTTCACAATGTCCTAGTCTCACCACTGTACTCTTCTACCCTTTGGTCCAGTTAGAAGGTGAGAAAGATAACAATAATATTCTCTGTGTGTGTGTGTTTGTGTGTGTGTATTTCCAAGCTGTAGTGTTAGAAAACACACCTTCCATTTCTGATGGTTGAAACTAGGATTGGGAGCCACACAGAGTCTCATCCATTCTCACCATAAACTTCTCTTATTTCTTTGGCAGATGTCTTTTGAATAATTTTAATTAAGATTTTATGAAATTTCTTGTTTGATTTCTACGGTTAAAGTTGTTACTGGTATTTATAGTGTTTCTTCATTTTACTAGATATTCAGAATATTTATTGGGATATGGCTTGGTTTTGCCATTCCTACTTAGAAATCTAAAAAGTTAAAGTTGTATAGGTTGAATTTATTGCTTGGGTAAAATAAACAAACACACAAAAACTTGCAGTGCCAGTTTTTTGTTTTTGTTTTTGTTTTTGTTTTCTGAAATGGGAAGTTGATAATCTTTTCAACTTGGATAAATCCACATAATTTTCTTACTTTCATCTTGAAAGTGGGATTATTTTGCAAAACACATATTTATACGCAGCCTGTACTTTCTGCATTCCATGTCTTAAATAATAGTGCACCAACCAACAACGTTATTTGAATTTGAATGTTGGTAACCATTTATTGTATCTAATCTCAATGACACCCACATTTTTAGCAGTAATTACACCTATGCCTACAACCTTACATGTCTCTTCCCTTTTGCTTGCATTCCTGCTGCCCCAAGCGAAACCCTGAGTTTTGCTTAAAGTGTCGTATTAAAGTAACTGTTTCCTAAAGGATCCTGCTGTTATAGCTGTTACATGTCAAGTTCATCTTTTGTACAGTTGATATGGGATTTAATTTCTCAAAAAGAAAAAAATCATTTTTTAGCTTTTTTGGAATGTTAATTAGGTTGGCTTGATCATTCCACAAATGTGTATGTGTATCGAAACATCACATTGTACCTCATAAATATGGACAATTTTTATTTGTCAATTTTAAATAAAATGAAATTAAAAAGTTGAAATCATTGCTTAAACTCAAATAATTATCATTAATTTTAAAGTTATTAATTATTTAGGATCAACTGACCTAAAAAGTTTGCATGTACCTCTATATTCCTTAAGCTCCAGTCATTAAGATATATTAAGATATACCCCTGTTTCCTAGATCACTATGAGCTTTCTTGGGTCCGTATCTTTGCCTACGCTTTCCTGTTTATCCTCCAACAACAGTCTCATTTGAGCTATGAAGATATCTTCTAGCTTATCGCCATATTTTAGTCCATTATATCTTTGATCTAATAAAGATATTACTTAATATAACCTCACCAATGTGAATAATTAGTTTCCTTGCAAATAGTATAATAAGTAGGCATCATCTTAGCTGCTACTACACATTTGGAGTTCACTTCATAGTGTTTTAATGTAGAATAAAGAAAGAGCATTGAGTGAACTTTGTGAAATAGGTTTATAAGGACAGGAACATTAAAGACTGACATCAAACATATTTATGTCTTTGCACAATAATATATATTAAAATATAACATTATAAGAGTATATGTTAACTACAATGTGATTTGGAAATAATGCAGCTTACTAAGAATATAAAATTTTGATTTTGATAAAAATATAAGTATATGTGAATTCATAAAGAAGAATGTAAATAAGTTTTAGGAAAAATATATTTGACACATAAGAAAAATATTTTTAGATTACCGCTTCTTAACCAAACAAAAGGTTTCCAAGAAAATAATTTCCTTCAAAGAACTATACAATAAGATCTTAAAGTAAGTTAAAAAAAAATGGATGTCTTAATTCTAATATTCTTAGTGAATAGAATAAAAAACAGAATTTCAGAATATTTTTCTACCTGGAGAAATTTTAGCTAAACTTTATTTTATCATGGTCTCTGTTGATCTTTGAAAACATTAGCAAGACAGATAACAGCTGAAAAGGCGTATGTTTGTGTACAGTTGACCCTCTGTTATCTGTGGGTTCCACATTTGTGGATTCAACAAATATTCTTCAAAAAATTGCATCTGTACTGAAAATGCACAGGTTGTTTTTAGTATCACAAAAGTTTACTGTTTAAGTTATTTTTTGAACATCTACTAGAAAAGAAAAAAAGTTATTCTTACAATGAAAATTTAAAACACTCAAAGTATTAATAGTTCCATCCAATAGTCTTGATCTTTGTTATTATGACAAATATTTCAGACACAGAAAATTTTATTTTATTTTCCAGTGAGATTAGTTGAATTGGTAACAGCGTGTCGAAACATCTTCAAGCTGGGTGCGAGGGTACATGTTTCTTCATATTACTTTCTCTCTCCTTCTTTTCTTTTCTTTTATTTTTTTCTTCTAAAAAACAGGGTCTCACTCTCACCCAGGTTGGAGTGCAGTGGTGTGATCACTCACTGCAGTCTCCAAACTCTTGGGTTCAAGTGATGCTCCTGAGTAGTTGGGATTACAGGAATGTACAGCTTTTTTTTTTTTTTTTTTTTTTTTTTTTAAACAGACAGGGTCTCATTATGTTGCCCATGCTTAACTTTGCTGTTCTATTTTTTTTTTTTTAATTTCTAATGTTTACTTTAGGCTCATGGGTACACGTGAAGGTTTGTTATATAGGCAAACTCATGTCATGCGGGTTTGTTGTACAGATTATTATATCACCCATCTATTAAGCCTAGTACCCAATTGTATTTTTTCTGTTTCTCTTCCACCCCTGATGCTTCACTCTCAAGTAAATGGCAGTATCTGTTGTTTCTTTCTTTGTATTCATGAGCTCCTATCATTTTGCTTCCACTTATAAGTGAGAACACACAGTAATTGGTTTCTGTTCCTGCACTAGTTTTCTAAAGATAATGGTCTCCAACCCCATTCATGTTCTTGCAAAGGGCATGCCCTCATTCTTTCTATGGCTGCATAGTTCTAAATGGTCTTTCTGTACTACATTTTCCTTGTTAAATCTGTCACTGATGGGCACTTAGGTTGATTCTATTTCTTTTCTACTGTGAATAGTGCTGCAATAAATATTCATATGCATGTATCTTTATGGTAGCATAATTTACATTACTCTGGGTATATATCCAGTAGTGAGATTTCTAGTTTAAATGGTAGTTCTGCTTTTAGCTCTTTGAGGAATCACCATACAGCTTTCAACAATGGTTGAACTAATTTACACTCCCACCAACCGTGTATAAGTGCTCCCTTTCTTTCTGTAACCTCATCAGCATTTTTTAATTTTTGACTTTTTAAAAATAGCCATTCTGACTGGTGTGAGATGCTATCTCATTGTGATTTTGATTTGTATTTCTCTAACGATGTGTAATGTTGAGCTCTGTTTTTCATATATTTGTTGGCTGCATATATATCTGCTTTTGAAAAGTGTCTGTTCATCTTCTCTGCCCAATTTTTAATAGGGTTGTTTCTTTTTTTCTTGTATCTTTCAGTTCCTTATAGATGATGGATATTAGACCTTTGTCAGATGCAATACTTTGCAAATATTTTTTCCCATTTTGTGTGCAGGTTGTCTGTTTACTCTTTTGATAGTTTCTTTTGCTGTGCAGAAGTTATTAAGTTTAATTAGATTGCATTTGTCAATTTTTTGCTTTTGATGTGATTGCTTTTGATGTCTTTGTCATGAAATCTTTGTCCATTCCTAGGTCCAGGATGGTATTGCCTATGCTGTCTTCAAGGGATTTTACTGGTTTTTACCTTTAAGTCTTTAATTCGTCTTGAGTTGATTTTTGTATATGGTATAAGGAAGGACTCTAGCTTCAATCTTCAGCACATGGCTAGCAGCCTTGCTTCTGTGATCTCTATTCTATTCCATTGGCCTATGTGTCTGTTTTTGTATCAATACCATGCTGCCTTGATTACTGTAGCCCTGTAGTATGCTTTGAAGACAGGTAGCATGATGCCTGGAGCTTTGTTCTTTTTGCTTAGGATTGCCTTGGATATTCAGGCTCCATTTTGGTTCTATATAAATTTTAAAACATTTTTTCTAGTTATGTAAAGAATCTCATTATACTTTGATAAAAATCGCATTCAATCTTTACTTTGGGGAGTATGGCCGCTTTGATGATATTGATTCTTCCTCTCTGTGAGCATGGGATGTTTTTTCCATTTGTTTGTGTCTTCTCTGATTACTTGGAGCTGTGTTTTGTAATTCTCATTTTAGAAATATTTAACCTCCCTGGTTAGCTGTATTCCTAGGTATTTTATTCTTTTTTTGTGGCAATTGTGAATAGGATTTCCTTCCTGATTTGGCTCTCAGCTTGGCTGCTATTAGTGTATAAGAATGTTAGTGATTTTTGTACATTTATATTCTAAAACATTGCTGACAGTGTTTATCATCTGATGGAGATTTTGGGCCAAGACTATGAGGTTTTCTAGATATAGAATCATCTCATCTGCAAACAGGAATACATGAACTTTCTTTTTTCCTATTTAGATGACCTTAATTTATTTCTCTTGCCTGATTACCCTGGATAGGACTTCTAGTACTATGTTAAAAACAAGTGGTGAGAGAGGGATCCTTGTCTTGTATCAGTTTACAAGGTGAATGCTTCCAGCTTTTGCTCATTCAGTATGATGATGGCTGTGCATTTGTCGTGGATGGCTCTTATTATTTTGTGGTACATTCCTTTGATATCTAGTTTATTGAGAGTTTTTAACATGAAGCAATGTTGAATTTTATCAATAACTGTTTCTACCTCTATTGAGATAATCATGTAGTTTTTGTCTTTAGTTCTTTTTACATGATGAATCACATTGATTGATTTGCATATTTTGAACCAGCCTTGTATCTCGGGCGTGAAGCCTACTTGATTGTGGTAGATTAGTTTTCTAATGTGCTGCTGGATTCAGTTTGCAAGCATTTTGTTGAGGATTTTTGCATTGATGTTCATCAAGATATTGGTATGAAGTTTTGTGTGTGTGTCTCTGAGCGGTTTTGGTATCAAAATGATGCTGGCCTTAGAATGAGCCGAGCAAGGAGTTCCTACTCCTCAAGGTTTTGGAATAATTTCAGTACGAATGGTACCAGCTCTTCTGTGTACCTCTGGTAGAATTAGGCGGTGACTCGATCTTGTCCTGGGAATTTTTTGTTGTCGTTGGTAGGGTTTTCAATACTGATTCAATTTCAGAGCTCATTATTGGTCTATTCAGGAAACGAATTTCTTTCTGGTTCAGTTTATGGGAGTGTGTGTCCAAGAATTTAGCTATCTCTCCTGGATTTTCTAATTTGTATGCATAGAGGTGTTCATTGTAGTTTCTGATGGTTATTTTTATTTCTGTGGGGTCTACTTCATCATTTCCAATTGTATTTATTTGGATCTTCTCTCTTTTCTTATCAGTCTAGCTAGTAGTCTATGTACCTTATTAACATTTTCAAGAAACCAATTCCTGTATTTGTTGATCTTTTGAATGGTTTTTCATGTCTGGATTTTCCTTCAGTTCAGTTCCAATTTCAGTTATATTTGTTTTCTGCTAGCTTTGGGGTTGTTCTTGTTTCTCTATTTTTTTTTTTTTTCAGTTGTGATGTTAAGTCACTAATTTGAGATTTTTCTAACTTTTTCAGGTGGACTTTCAGTGCTATGCATTTCCCTGTTAACACTGCCTTAGTTGTGTCCCAGAGAGTCTTGTATGTTGTATCTTCGTTCTCATTAGTTTCAAAGAACTTCTTGATTTCTGCCTTAATTTCATTATTTACCCAAAAGTAATTCAGGAGCATGTTATTTAGTTTCCATGTAACTACATGGTTTTGAGGAACTTTATTAGTGTTTACTTCTGTTTTTATTGCACTGTGATCCAGGAATGTGTTTGGTATGATTTCAGTTCTTTTTCATTTGCTGAGGATGGTTTTATGTCCAATTATGTGACTGATTTTAGACTACACGCCATGTAGTGATGAAAAGAATATGCATTTTGTTGTTTTGGAGTAGAGAGTTCTGCAGAAGTCTATCAAATTCATTTGGTCGGATGTTGAGTTCAGTTCCTGAATATGTTTGATAATTTTCTGCCTCGATGATCTGTTTAATACTGTCAGTGGGGTGTTGAAGTCTCCCACTATTATAGTTTGGTAGTTTCTGTCTCTTGGAAGGTTTTTAAGAACTTGCTCCATGAATCTGAGTGGTCCTGAATTGGGAGTATATATATTTATGATACTTAGGTCTTCTTGTTAAACTGATCTCTTTACCATTATGTAATGGCCTCCTTTGTCTTTTTTTTTTTTTTTTTAATCATTTTGTTGTTGTTTTAAAGTACGTTTTGTCTGAATTTAGTACTGCAACACTGCCTTTTTTATCTTTTCCATTTGCATGGTAGATTTTCCTCCATCTCTTTACTTTGAACCTATTGATGTCATTAAGTGTGAGATGTGTCTCTTGAAGACAGGACCCCATGTGTCTTGCTTTTTTTTTTTTTTTTTTTTTTTTTTTTTTTTTTTCCCAGCTTGCCATTCTGTGCCTTTTAACTGGGACATTTAGCCCATTTACATTAAAGATTGGTATTGATATATGTGAATTTGATCCTGTCATTGTGCTGTTATGTAGTTATTATGCTGGCTTGTTTTTTTTTGGTTTTGTTTTTGTTTTTGTTGTATTGTTTTGTTTTTGTTTTATTGAGAGAGTCTCGCTCTGTCGCCCAGGCTGGGGTGCAGTGGTGCAATCTCGCCTCACTGCAAGCTTCACCTCCTGGGTTCATGCCATTCTCCTGCTTCAGCCTCCTGAATAGCTGGGACTACAGGCGCCTGCCACCATGCCTGGCTAATTTTTTGTATTTTTAGTAGAAACGAGGTTTCACCGTGTTAGCCAGGATGGTCTTGATCTCCTGACGTCGTGATATGCCTGCCTCGGCCTCCCAAAGTGCTGGGATTACAGGCGTAAGCCACTGCGTCCGGCCTTGTTTTGCTTTATAATCTCATTTGTCTGTAAATTTAAGTGTGTTTTTGTATTAGCTTTTAAGTCTTTCCTTTCTATATTTTGTGATCCTTTCAAAATCTCTTGTAAAGCAGATCTGATGATAATGAACTTCAGCATTTGCTCATCTGAAAAGGATCTTATTTCTCCTTTGTTGAAAAGGCTTCATTTGGCTGGTTATTAAATTCTTCATTGAAGTTTTTTTTTCTTTAAGAATGTTGAATATAGCCCCCCAGTCTCTTCTGGCTTGTAGTTTCAGCTGAGAGGTCCACTGTTGGCCTGATGAGGTTCCCTTTTCAGGTGACCTACCCTTTCAGTCTGTTGTATTCTTTAATTTCAACCTTGCAATAATCTGATAATAATGTGCCTTGAGGATAATCTTCTTGCATAGAATCTTGCAGGAGTCTTCTGTATTTTCTGGATTTGACTGTTGACCCCTCTAGAAAAGTTTGGGAACTTTTAATGAATCGTATCTTGAAATACGTTTTCCAAGTTGTTTGTGTTCTCCTCCTTCCTTTCAGGGATGTCAATGATTTGTAGATTTGGCCTCTTTACACAATCCTATATTTCTGAGTGGTTTTCTTAATTCCTTTTTGTACTTTTATCTTTATTTTTGTCTGTCTTATTTTAGAGATCTGGTCAAGTTCTGAGATTTATTTCTTCAGCTTGATCTATTCTGCTGTTAATACTCATGATTGTACTGTGAAATTATTGTATTTTGTTTTTCAGCACAATACAACAATTTCACAATCCATTCAGAAATTGCATTGTGGAGATCCAGTAGGTTCTTTTTTGTTTTGGTTATTTCGTCCTTCAGTTCCTTTATCGTTTTATTGTGATTTTTAGTTTCCTTGGATTG
Source organism: Macaca mulatta (assembly GCF_049350105.2). NCBI lineage: Eukaryota > Metazoa > Chordata > Mammalia > Primates > Cercopithecidae > Macaca > Macaca mulatta. The sequence goes on from NC_133412.1 coordinate 115,155,098, forward strand.
GGTTTTTTCATTTTCCTGATCTCAATAATCTCCATTACTATTCCTATTCTAAATTCTAGTTCTGTCATTTCAGCCAGCTCAGCCTGGTTGAGAACTCCTGTTGGATAACTGGTGCAGTCTTCTGAAGGGCATACAACACTTTGGCCATTTGAGTTACTCTAGTTCTTGCATTTTTTTTTTTCTCTCATCTCTGCATGTGGGTATTCCTTTAACTGCAGTGTATAGTCAATAAATTCCTTTTCTGGATTTTTTTTTCCACAAGGCTGAGGTTTTTGACAAGATCTTTATTTGAACTAACTTCTTGTCTTTGGTTTCATAGGTGGATATGTTAGCAAGTTATTTTGGTGTTGAAGCTTTGGAGTGTAATTCAGTTGACAGCACTCAGGCATATTGGTCAGTTAGTAGATTCTTACTTGGTTATGTGGCTCCCTTATGTTTCATCACACTTGCAGTCACGTTCCCTCTAAATGCTCTGAAAGTGTGGCCTCCTCTACCTTTGAATGTTGGCTGTAGATCATGGATTGGGATTCCTGGGATTCCCATTGCAGCTCTGGAGTAATCTCAGGGTTTATGTTTCTCCCCCATCTTGGAAGCAGCAGGGAATGGGACCTTAGTTGTGGTTGTGACCAAGGATCTTTTGCTTATCTTCTGGAGAATCCACCCCAGGGAGATGCAGGTCAGCAATTGCTCAGTCCAATCAGCCCAGGGTGGAGGGTCTGTGATGTGTGCCCAAGCCAGAGGTTTCCTATCTGGTAATGAACACGGTGCATGGGTGGGACCCATGGGAGTCAGACTGGCTTTCTCACCTTTGATCAATTGCAGCTTGTTGGAGGTGTGGATGAGGCATTTAGAATCTTTGCTCCTTCATTATTCCAAGGGTAGCAAGGGCAGTTCAACTACAGAGGCAGTAGCACAGAGGCTTTCACTTGCCCCTGGGGGCTCTGTCCAGGGAGTTGCAGAGCTGCTACTGGCTTGATAGCCTCAGTAGTGGGTGGCTGGAGGCCCAGGCCTGGAGGACTTTCCCAATGAGGAGATGTGGGAATGAGCATCCACATAACAATCTGGCCACTTTTCTGTGAGGTTGCCGCAGTATGCTGGGGTTTCACTCCAGTTCCTAGTCACCTGAGATTTTCCAGCGCCTGGATGTATTAACAGTGAAGGCTGTGAAACAGTAAAGGTGGTGACCTGAACCTCTCTCTGGGAGCTCCATCCCAGGGAGGTATGAACCTATTGCTGGCCAGAATGCAACTGTAGAAGGTTGCTGCAGACCCTGGTTGGGAGGTCCCACCCAGTGAGGAGGAACAGGATCAGGGAACCACTTGAAACGGCAATCTGTATTTCCGTACAGCAGTTGTTCTGTGTTGGACATCCACTCCAGCCCTAGGATGTCTTGGACTCTCCCAAATCCAAAGTTTGAAATGGCTAAGTTGCCCAAACAGCAAAGATGATCCCCCACCCCTCTTTCTGGGAGCTCTATCCCAGAAAGGTTGAAACCTCTTGTCAGCCAGTGAACACCAGCGGGTTTATCTGGAGACCCCAGTTGAGAGAACCTACCTAATAAAGAGGACTGACATTGGGGACTGGCTTTAAAAAGTAGTCTGGCCACTTTTTTTGTGGTGCAGCTGTGCTGTGCTGGAGGTCTGCTTCAGCACCCAGTTGCCTTGAATGCTCCAAAGCCTGAAGGTTGGAGCAGCTAAGTTACACAAACAACAAAGATGGCAGCCTGCCCCTCCCTCTGGGAACTCCGTGCCAAGGAGGTTTGACACCTCTGTTGGCCAAGGAACTCTGAGGAGGTTAGCTGGATACCCAGGATGGTTGGTCCTACCCATTGGGGAGGAACAGAATCAGGGACCGGATTTTAGTCTGGTCACATTTTTGTAGAGCAGTTTGCTGTGCTGGGGGTTCACTTCAGTCCCCGGTTACCTTGAACTCTCCGAAGCCCCAAAGCTGGAACAGCTAAGTCAGCCGAACCACAAAGATAATGGGCTACCCCTCCACCTGGGAGCTCCATCTCAGAGAGGTGCAATGCTGCTACTAGTAGCTAGCTGGAGTCCCAAGCTAGTGGGTCTTACCTTGTGAAGTGCTGTGGAAGCAGGACCAGCAGACTGTTGCTGCTTATCTTCCTGGATTCAGTCTCTCTGTAAGGGATATGTACGGGTGTCTAACCTCCTGCTTTGCCAGAGTTGCAGCTGCTTTTGATGGAAAGTCTAGAAAGCCTAGATATCTAAGGCTCCTGGGTCTACACGTGTGCCTGAGTGAGTGTTCTGTCAAAAGTCTACATAGTTCTGTATGTCAGACTGAGGGCCTTGGTAGAGTGGGTTCACAAGGGATCTTCTGACGCAAGGGTTCAAAGATGTGTGGGAAAAGTGACGGTTCCCAGGGTCTCTTATTCACTCACCGCTTCCCTTGGTGGGGGCGGTTCTCCTGGCTCCACTTCACTCTCAGGTGGACCATCATCCTCCTTGCTTTTCTCCCTTCTTCATGGCTCAAGTTGTTTCCTTGATTAATCCCAATGCATGCACCTGGATGTTTCCATTGAAGGTTATGCATTTACTTGCCCTCCATTTTTCGCTTCATAGACTGATTTTTTTCTTGTCACTGCTACCTAAACAATTTTCTTTTTTTTTTTTTTTTTTTTTTTTTTTTTTTTTTTTTTTTGAGAGGGAGTCTCGCTCTGTCGCCCAGGCTGGAGTGCAGTGGCCGGATCTCAGCTCACTGCAACCTCCGCCTCCCGGGTTCACGCCATTCTCCGGCCTCAGCCTCCCGAGTAGCTGGGACTACAGGCGCCGGCCACCTCGCCCGGCTAGTTTTTTGTATTTCTTAATAGAGACGGGGTTTCACCGTGTTAGCCAGGATGGTCTCGATCTCCTGACCTCGTGATCCGCCCGTCTCTGCCTCCCATAGTGCTGGGATTACAGGCTTGAGCCACCACGCCCGGCCTCTAAACAATTTTCTATAACAACTGTTTATATGACATTTGCACTGTATTAGGTATTTTAAGTAATCTGGAGATGATATAAATTATATGGGAGGATGCACACAGGTTATATGTAAATGCTATGCCATTTTCTATTAAGGACTTGAGCATCATGGATTTTCATATGTGTGGGAGGTCCTAGAACCAGTCTCCCATGGATACTGAGGGACTACAGAATATATATAATATATACATGTACGTACATATACGTGTGTGTGTGTGTGTGTGTGTATTGGAAAGTCCACTTGAACTAATCATATGTGCTAAGCGAAGTGATAATATTCTTAGAAATGAGAGTAGAAACTTTCATAACTCTGGAAAAAGATTAACTTGTACATTCAATTTCACAGTATTTTATTATTACACTCACAAACCTTCCTATTTGTAAAGATTACATAGTAGAGTTTTCTTTTTCTCTTTTTTTTTGTGACGGAGTCTCACTCTGTCACGCAGGCTGCTGTGCAGTGGCGCGATCTCAGCTCACTGCAAGCTCTGCCTCCCGGGTTCACGCCATTCTCCTGCCTCAGCCTCCCGAGCAGCTGGGACTACAGGCGCCCCCCACCATGCCCGGATAATTTTTTGTATTTTTAGTAGAGACGGGGTTTCACCGTGTTAGCCAGGATGGTCTCAATCTCCTGATCTCGTGATCCGCCCGCCTCAGCCTCCCTAAGTGTTGGGATGACAGGCGTGAGCCACCGCGCCCTGCCGGAGTTTTCTGATTAACCAGGAAAATACTTACTCACCTATATCTGTAATCCCCATCATAGTTTTTGTCCCACATTCCCATTTCATTTACCCACTTTGGGACTCGATAGAAAAACAGAATGCAAGACCCCAAAACGTATTAAAAATCAGCCAGGACAGTTAGCTTCTTTAACACTCCACTTTACTGTAGCACTTCTATTTTATAGAAGTAAATATATTTTCTTTAGATAAAGTATGTCAGGCCCTGCATTAAGGTAAATTAAGACGAAGAAGATTTGACTGGCAGGCTCTTCATAAGTTTAACTGGACATACATTAATAACCTATGATCTCAGACTTGAGATATACTGATACAAACATGGGTTCAGCCAGGGAGGAGTTCACAAACATATACTCAGCTCTACTATTACACAACTTTTACTAAAATTTTCCTCACATATTTATTTCTTTGAAATTGTACAGTAACATGGCATGGCAAATAGAGTTCTCAGCTGGTACATTAAGGCAGCAATGTTACATCTTTAAGACAAGTGAGAGCAAACACTGATTAATTTGTATAATGGCCTTTCTTTATTTTCCCTTACTTTGCGCCATAGAAGTTAGAATCACCTACTAAAGAAAAATGTCTCCAGCCCATACCTTAGCCTCAGCTCCAGGATCATATTAAATGTAGCTATGGAGGTGAGAATAGCTGTATTTGAAGTAAAAGTGTAGATTCTTTGAGGCCTTTTAAGAGATCCAACATGTCTAATAAAATGTGGATTTTTTAAAAGTTGTGGATTGTTTCCAAACATCACATAAATGCCAGAGACAATGAAAAGGGTGGACAGAGAATCCTTGAGACAAAAGGTAATATTGCAAGATTTAAAAAGTCTAGCAGTCAGCTAGCTCTATGTTATGATTTGAAAGTTTTCTTTTAAAAAATCTTGAATATATAAAATCAAAGAAAGTGGTAGGGAAACTCATAAAAAGGTGAATTGATTTGCTTAAGGTAGCTTACATTCAGAAAATAAAAATGAAGCCTCCAAACAACCAATCTCATGCTCAATTCAATCCATCATGCCCGGAATAGGTGAGCTGCTATGTAACTTGGGGTCATCGAAACTTTCAGAGTAGATGTTTTATAAAACAATTTTCATAAAATGAGCTTTCCCAGCATACTCACAGGTGTGTAATAGCATTTTCTTTTGATCTTTAATTCATTTATTTCAGTTTCTCCTCAGTTGATTTAAAGTAAAACTTTAATAGTTAGTTGAAAGCTCTTTGAAATGACTGTTCATTACCTAATTTTACATTCTCTTGAGCACATGGCCTTATCTAAGAAGGAGCGTAAGTAAGTAGGGATGTAGATGAAATTTGATCGGCCATGAGATAACTGCAGAATTGATTGTGACTATAAATGTTTTACGATTCACTTCTAATAATGCTAAAAGAATATCCTAAAAATAAGCACACTGATCAAATTACAATTTTGTCCCAAAGGAGCTTCATATGTAAAAAGAAACCTATATCATCCACTATCTAATTATAGATTCTTGTTATTACTGAAGTAACCACATTCCTATAATTTTATTTTTTAATATAGAAATTCTTTGTGATAGATTTACAAAGATATATGTAATATTATTATTAATACATATTGTATAATTACACGTTACATATTAAAATATGCCTTATGTAATTATGTATATTTATATAAACTATGATATAGGGGAATTATATAATAGGATATGTGTTTAGTCATTGTATTTAATTTAAAAATTCAAGTTAATATTAACTTTGAAAAACAGTTTTCTCAATTATGAGAGCTCTGCTCATGAAAATATCAATTCCATTTAATCTTTCAGTCTAAAAGTTATAAGATTTATAGATTCGAATAAGAAACTAAGGTCACATAGAGTTCATAAATGCATAACTATTGAAATATACAGAAATAAATACAAATGAATAAAACCTAAAATTGTTGAACAAATACATATTACTATAACAACTATTGAGAAAATGTTGCCAAATGAAAAAGTGGAATTCAGTCCTGAAAACTTTAGTGACAAAATATCTGATAGGATATATCAATAATGCTTTTTGATAAATTCCCTCTTTAGCATATTAAGCCTGTCACGTTTATTTATATTAATAATTCTTCTCTCATTCCAGTATATTTTTCCAAATTATACCCTAAGTGTTAAAAATATGTATAATGCTGTTTTTTTTTTTTTATTCAGCTCTGTCCACCAAGTTAGTTCTACTAGGAAAAGTAAAAATAATACATATCATTAATATAATACTGTAATATGAGCAACTCAGTTGAAGAAACTGTAGTTAGATTTCTCTTTGGCAAAAATGACGTATTGCATTAATATGTATATTTTTAAAAATCAAAACTACTTTATTATAATGCTTCCTTTGTAAAGTTAATGTGAATAAAGATGGTGAGCTTATGAAGTTGAAAAGTTTACTTGAGTTTCTCCACTAAATTTTACCAAGACGTCTATCTCATGTTTCCCTTCCCTTATGAAAAACATTTTTAACAACTAAAATGAAAGAAAACAGCCGATCATATACTTGAAAGAGTATTATTCTGAAAATTAGAAAATAGAGATTTTTGTTAGGGTTATTTTGCTCATAGTCATTTTAGTTATATTTTGACCCAGATGCTAATATATTTTCTCGAGGTTTAGATACGTTCTTGGCTCTCATTATTCCTTTGTGTAGAGGGCTGTACTTGGCCAAAAATCTAATGATTCTCTTCTGATCTGATTAGCCTCTGTAGTTCAAAGTGAGGCGCTTCTACCACACATGAACATCCTTTGCCTACGCATTTCCCCTGCTGGCCACACCTGTGGTTGCAACAATGTTTTTTGTTCATTGCCATTTTTGTCAATGTTCAAGATGCTCTCAATCTGCCTTTCTGTCTGTTATCTATTGTCCAGCTACATTATTTTCACAGTGAATACAAAACCACATGAGGATTCATTTATTGTTTCTGCCTTCATGGCTCTCAATGTTGACTAAGAGTTTTCATCAATAATATTCTTAGAGTCCTCATTATCGTTATTCCAAAATTCTCCAAATATCCATGTGCTCTTGACTGGGATTCTAACCAATATGAATACTGAAATCTGCCTCTAGATGTTCATCGATACACCTTCAGTCTTTGAAGCTGCCATTGATGCTGACTTGATGTCATCACTACCTCACTAAAGTCACAACTATGTTTGGGTCTTCAGTACTGAGTGAAAAGTCACTGGTCCTTAGTTCCCTTGCCTGCTATTCTCTTTGATTTGCATCCACCATGACCTATCTGAGTCTTCAGTCGTGCCTTACTGACACTAATACTGTTGCAGTCACTTTCTGATGGAGATATAGCTAATTAAGATCTGTGCTTTGTCTACCTTTGGGTAAATAGAGGGGATATCTTCTAATTGCCTTATTTTGTAGAACAGTCTTAAACAATTTGACCCTTAAAGTTTCAATATGCATGTGATTTTTTGAGGGGAAACTACATTCTTCATAGAAATGCCAACCAGAAGTCTAACAGGGCTGTCTTAAATCATTGTTGGCTTTAATTATGACACTTTCTCTCTTCAGGGCTCTGAAGTGGACATATCCCATTTCTAGAAGTAGTCCAAGTATAATGAGTTCTACATGTGCTACTTTTAGGGTCAATTCACATGACCTGTGACCTAGCCCTATGTATATCTATGTGAATGTCATAAACTTCGTGTATTAGTGAGCATTCTTGAAAAAAAAGCAAATTAACAAGAGATACAAACACACACTGTATGCAGTAGGTGTTGATGGCATGTTGAGAGAATAACACTTGCCAAGTAGCAAAAAGTTTTACCTTAGTAAATTGGCTCATATTTTCACCTATTTTTTTCTTGTGGTGGCTAGTGTAATTTCCTGTATTAATCTGGGTTTTCCAGAACTTATAGGGCATAAAAGAATATATAAATAGAGAGCGTGACTGAGATAGACTGATATTTTAAGAAATTAGCTCATATAATTGTGGGACTGGCAAATCTGAAGTCTGTAATGGCAGGCAGGCCTACTGAAAATTCAGCTAAGACTTGATTTTTTATTCTTGAGTTAAAAAAAACCTTCAGTACAAATAAGCAGGCAGAAAACTTTTTTTTTTTTTTTTAATGTTGCAGTCCTGAGGCATAATTGTTTCTCCTTCTGGAAACCTCAGTCTTTGTTCTTAAGACCTTCCACTGATTGGATGAGACCCACTCACATTATAAAGGCAGTCTACTCAAAGTCTACTGATTGTAAATGTTAATACAGTAGCATCTAAAAAATGTTTTCACTGCAACATGCAGACTGGTGTTTGACAAAATAGGCACCAGAGTCTAGACAGGTTGAAAGAGTATTATCCATCATATCTCTGAATTTTTTTTTTCTAAAAGTTAAATTTAAAACACCCTTTAAAGACCAGTAGACAAATTCTGGAAGAAGTCAAGATTAGTTGAGGCAGTAAAGAAGATCACTCAGACATTCTAATATCATCTCACATTTTTACATCAACTGTCAAAGCTTACATATTCTCAAGCAGAAAAAAAAGAAAAAGAAAAAAGAAAAAAAACAGACTAAATAGAATGTGGCATGTCCAAATTTAGCTTCAGGACTTTGAAAATGAAGTTCTTCGCTTTTAATAATTTAAGGGTAAAATTTTCTGGATAAAACCTGTTACTTGAGTAGCCCTTTATAATATCATAGAAATACTACAAATATAAATAGGAAGGTTTGTCCTTGGGTAATCAGTTGAAGTAATTTCATCAGCAAGGTTTTGGTTGGTATTATTCTGATTTACATTAGTATGTGAGGTACTTTAGACCTAGTCTAATTATTACTAAATCTCTTTAAATTCCATTTTACAGCTTTTTTTATGGTTGTTAAAAGCCAGCATATAATAATTTTGATTTATTAAGTAATTTAAAAGAAAGCCAGACAAATTTGTTTTGGCTAATAAATAATATAGATAACTGAAAACTAGTTAGAGGATTTATAAATAATTCCCTCAAAATGCATTTCTGAGAGGATAATTTAAGGAGTTTATCATTTGACATTAATATAGTTTTATTTTAGGCTGTATATACTGTCTGGTAATGGATTTTCTACTGACTTAACAAGAAGGTACTTTCTTAGTATGGTATATTTAGAAGAACGAAAAGAAAGAATACAGAATTACAAGTAATTATCAGTAATTCTGTATGATCCCAAACTAGATTGTATAACCAAAACCTTATAAAACCCATATATACACACATATATAATATATATGTATATTATACTATAATACATATACATATATAATATATAATAATACAATATATACATGTACTATATATTATAATATATACATATATGTATGTTATATATGCATTTATTAATATGTTATATGTGTATATTATATGTATATTATAATATAATATATACATACATATATTATATTATATACATATAATATATACTTATAGTGTACATGTAATATACATAACATATGTATATTATAATTTAATATATATAACATATGTATATTATAATTTAATATACATATGTATATTATATTTTAATATGCATATATAATATATGTATATTATTTAAGATGTGTATGATATTGGAGAAGACAATTTACATCTCTAAATTCTTTTTTCTTCACTTGTAAAATGAGGTTGCTGAAGTATCTTTCGCTAATTACATTTTTGTAAATTTCTTTCACCTTTAATATACTTGTGAATCATTGTAAATTGTTCATTGACAGAAGTTTACATAAATTATTTTTCCAACTGATTTCTTTATATAAATGTGTCATCTCTTGCTTTAAGTGCTAAATATGTGAAAATAGTGCTTCATTTTGATAATATGAGACCAGAGTGTTATTACTAAGTATTTGGTTGAATGTCATCCAAGAATATTAGTAAGGACAATGCTGGCTGTTTTAACTAATGAACCCAGAAAATTCAATGACTTGATACAATGTAAATGTATTTGTTACTCACGTAACAAGTTCAATGATGGTATGTTCCAGTTTAGCAGGCAGTTTTACATCATGTGAGGATTCTCTGGACCCAGCTTTGCTATCCACAATGTTTCGTTGACCAGTTTCCTGCCAGTGGAACTAGAAGAAGGAGATCGTAGAGAAGCAACTCATGCCTCTAAAACCAGGGACTAACACATACCAATTCGATTTATGTTTCACTAGCTAGAAGCCCCTAGACCTGGATGTCAAAGGGTCTTATAAATACAATAGTTTTCTGAGAAACCAATTCCTAGCATGAACGGTAGTGTCTTCTTCTTATCTGAAATGCTGTAGATTTATCTGAATCAATTATCATCATAATCCATTCCACAGGGCATTTGTTTTTAATCCATTATGGATTAAAAATATAAGTGGAATAAGTGGATTATAAATTAAATGTTGCTCTCAATAAATACGGCTGTGTGTGTGTGTGTACAGTAAGTCCTCACCCTCACGTAACATCAATAGATTCTTGGAAACTGTACTTTAAGAAACGAGATTATAGGCTAATTGATGGTAAAAGGAAACCAGAGTGCCTGGAGATAACGAGCAGACATGGGGAGAACACGAAAATGACGCACAGTGACCACATCCTGGAATCATTTTTTTCTTATCAACATTATAACAAAACAACGTTTAACAAAATGGCACTATAAAAGACCTGCTGTACATATTTCTAATATACAATATATATATCTTAGGTAATTGTCTCGGAAAAACATTGTTTTAAGCAACACGGGCTATAGATAATAATTTTTTAAATGTGTTCGGCTTTAGAAGAGGAAATTAATACACAACCCCCTAGCTAAATTATGGAGCTCAATTATCAAGTGCTGTATTAGATATATACACCCTGTACATACATACATGAAAATATATAAATAAGTATATATGGACATATGTTCCACAGCGAAGGAAGTAAATAATTCCAACTTACAGGTAAGGAAAGTTTTACAATATAGGTGACATGAGAACTGAATCTACTGAAAATATGATACTATAGATCAAAAATTTCAAGAAAAATAATCCATAAAAAGTAAATATATTAAGCAGAGACATTCAAGGGCTGGTTATGTTTAAAAAAGTTATGAGTAAATTTTTTATTATCTCATAAATAAAATATGAATTTTATTATATAAATCATAGATTTATTATATAAATCATAGAGCATAATTAGATAAGGGATTAGAGGTAAATAAGATTTAGGTTTTAGAAGAATTTACTGGTCATGGAGATTAATTTGCACTGTACTTTTTAAGGGATATCAAAAAAAATTTATAGTACAAGTAATACAATGCAACTAGAATATTCAGAAAATTAAACTGAGAAATGTGATTATCTTAGGCATGAATTAGACAATTTTTAGTTTGGATTGCCAAACTCACTGTAATCAAAAGCAAACTTGTATCAATTTGCTACCTGGGATTTTACAAAAATTTTCTGTACTTTTACATTATGCAAACCTCTATCTCCATACAAAGCTTTTTCTGGCTATTCCAGTTGTCTTTAGAGTTTTCTCCTTTAAACTCTCAGGGAATTGATTTTACCTACCTCTCGTTCTCACATACAGGTTTATTTTTCCAATTAAAATTTAGACATTTCCTACCTATGTATTTTGTTCTGTGTTTGTTCTATATTTGCTGCAAGATGAAAAGCAGTGTTAAGCACAAGATAACAGAGCACAGTTTTGTGTTGATTGATTGGGAAAGAACTTTCTGCTACACAAATGAAGTTGTTTAACTCAAGTAGTGGGAGCTCTTGTCAACACAATTGCAAGAAGGAACTGAAAGCACTTTCTGTAAAGATCACAATGTTTTTCTTATGTCAATAAAGGAAGCTGAAGGAAATATGGTTTCTTAAGTTCATCAAAGGATTTTCCAAGCACTTCAGAGGTTGTTTTTTAATAAAGAATGAACAGCCTTATTCTATGAGATATTAATGGCTAGGCCCCTCCTGCGTCGTCTGCTTGTGTAGTCTCAGATTAATTCTGTAGCAGTTGGACATTTTGTAATTAATCATTGTAGATTGAGAATAAATCTTTCTGAAGCATTAAGTGGACAGGGGAAACCTTCAGGAAATATTGTTTCTAATAGAAAAATATCTGTTCTTCTTGTGCCTCATCTGTAAAATGAAAAAGAAAATTCTGCAAGTTGTCCACAAAATTTCAGTGAATTTCTGCTCTAAAACGGATCTCAGGGTTTCTTTGACCTAAATCTGATGGTAAGTTAGTGCCAGTTTTTTCCATGCTAACCCTAGGGTAAGCCTGAATCTGAGCAAAACAAATTACCTGCCTTGTCACAGTGTTTCAATTTGGGACTTAAATAAAAACTGTACTTTATTACCCTTATTATACTAGCATTATCTCTGTCAAATGAGTCAAGGATTAGTCACCTCCTTGTTATCAACCTGCTGTGCAAGTGTCTCATAATGATATTGCCTACTTTGCATTGGGGTATGAGCTCGACTGGTTGGAAGGCTTTCAGCGCTCTTCTTACTCACTTGCTTTTCTTGGGTGATTACAATAAGATGTACAGTTTTAAATTATCAACCACAAGCTCAAAAATACTATCAATAGTTTTACCTGTCTTCTGAGTGCCAGACTCATAGTTTCAAATCTCAAATGAATGGCACAAAGCAGCTCAAACTCCAGTCCTGAGTTTGTCTTTTGTTTTTTTCTTCTCCCATCAAAGCAATTATTTTGCCTGTGTTTAGAATTTTGTTCCGTTGATCTACAATCCCTCCTAATACCTATACCAGAAGCCAGATCTTGCCGACCTCCTTAATCTTCTCAACTCCCATTCTCTCCATCTTTCTTATGATTATTTAGGTTCAAGCCATCCAAATCTCTCCTACAGACTATAGTAACATAGACTCACAACTGTTCTTACTAATTCAAACCTTTTCCCTTGTCCACAGCTCCAACTCATACTCCCCTCTGCCACCAGAGAGATCCACAAATTCCCCTGTTTGGAACCTTGTGTAGAGCCTCCCTGGCTACAGAACAGAATGCAAGAAACTCTTTACATTCTGCCTAGTCTCTTTAAGTCTCTGCAGGGTCTAGCCATATAACATACTCACAGTGATTCCTTTTTTTTTTTTTTTGAGACGGAGTCTTGCTCTGTCGCCCAGGCTGGAGTGCAGTGACCGGATCTCAGCTCACTGCAAGCTCCGCCTCCCGGGTTTACGCCATTCTCCTGCCTCAGCCTCCCGAGTAGCTGGGACTACAGGCGCCCACCACCTCGCCCGGCTAGGTTTTGTATTTTTTAGTAGAGACGGGGTTTCACCATGTTAGCCAAGATGGTCTCGGTCTCCTGACCTCGTGATCCGCCCGTCTCGGCCTCCCAAAGTGCTGGGATTACAGGCTTGAGCCACCGCGCCCGGCCACAGTGATTCTTTACTCCCATATCAAACTCTATAAAGTTTCCTCCGCTTACAGCTGTTTCATTTCTTCCTATTTTGTAAGTATATTTTCTTCTTCCTATTGTGCATGAAGTCTTGGCTAGTTGCTAAGCCTATATTCATATTGCAAAACTTTACTCAGCTGACACATTGCTGAAGTTTCACTCGACTGTGTGCCGGTGTAGTGTCTGACATGTCCTCCCCAACCACTCTCTTCTATTTCTGTACCTTTATCAATTATAGCACGGGTAAAATTGATTTGCAATATTTTTACAATTTTTTCTGCTAAGTATGGTCTTTGCAGGCAGACACCTTGTATTGATAATTCTGTTGTGAATAGTGCAGTGTGAAACATATTTTATGTCTTTTGTATTTTTTTCAAGCGTAGGTTATCCAATTAGATTTTTAGCAGATAGTTTAGCAAAAATCATATCCACTGAGGATTTGTTGCGTATCATATGGCTAAATAAATAAATGCTTTGGAAAATGAGCTTAAGTTTGAAAATAATAAAACAATATTCTGGGCAATTACACCAAACACATTATTTTAAAAAATTATACTTTAGGCTTTTCACATGCTGACACTAAATTTCAAAAATTAATACCTTTATTAAGTTGTTATTTTGATTTCTGTGACAGATAATTGTAAGATGCAGTATCCTTAAATGTTAAGAACATGGATTCAACAGTAGAACTTACTTACTTAAATCCTGTTAGAGCACTTTCTGTCTGTGTGCCCTTGGGCAAGTAATTCAGTATCTCTATACCTCAGTTAATTAATCTGTGGAGTCTGCCTCGTGGAATTGTTGTGAGGATTAAATGTGTTGCTATAAATAAAATTTCAATACCTGGGGCATATTAGACATCATGATTATTGTACTCTAAAATTAGGAAGCATCATGAATCCTAGTGAATACACATGCCTATACATATATTTATATGATATATGTGCATATATATTACAAGGAATAGAGAACTTATCTTACCAAGGTTTGGAAGTCTGTGAGTTTAATCTGTTTGAATTTCCTTACTCTATATTCTCATTTACTGGTTGTATTAGTTAATGTTCATGCTGCTAATAAAGACATACTAGAAACTGGATAATTTATAAAAGACAGAGATTTAATGAACTCACAGTTCCACATGGCTGGGGAGGCCTCACAATCATGCTGGAAGGCAAAGGAGAAGAAAAGGCACATCTTAAATGGCAGCAGAAATGAACCCTTGCATAGGGCAACTCCCCTTTATAAAACCATCAGCTCTCATGAGACTTATTCACTACCAAGAGAACAGTACGGGATAGACCCGCCCCCATGATTCAATTACTTCTCATAGGGATGACACGTGAGAATTATGGAAGCTACAATTCAAGATGAGATTTTGAGAGGGACATAGCAGGTCTTGACTCAGATTACTTGCTTTGGTTACATGGAGCCCTTTGCTCAGCTGTAACAGTTTCATAAAATCCCCAAAGAACCATGGTTTTATGGTGTTGCTTTGAGAACACTTACTTAAGGAAATACTGCATTTGTAAAGGTGACAAATTAGGGAAAAGGCATTTTTAGTAGAACTGATTAAATAGAAAAACTGCCTTTTTTTTTTTTTTACATGATTTAACATTTCCAGGGTTTGCAAACATGTTCCTTTTGAGCTGCCTCATTTCACCAGTAGGTCCATGTGAGAGAAACATTTTCTATAATAAAAAGGTTAATTAGAATTATCAAATACTTTAAATATGGTCAAGCCTGGATTTGAAAACTAAATTGAGTACTTAACAGTCTGTGCCATATAAGTAAAGTAACATAACTTTTTGAGATTTAATTACATAGCATCTGACACATAATAGGCATTATATAAATATTTATTCATCATCTTTTTACAATGAGTTAAAATCAGTTGTCTTTTTAACTTTTACCCATTAGTCCTTTTTAAGGTTGTTCAGTATTAGTGCCATTCCCACATAAAGCCTTTCTTCTAAAATAAATATCCAGAGTTTCTCAAGTATTTGTAACATTTTTCAAACTTTATAAATGTATTAATTATTCATCTTTGTCTGGATGGGTTTCCTTTGTCTTAAGTATTAAAAATGGTAGGTTCTGTAACTGAAACAATGACTTACATATGGTTTGACTGTAACAGACTATAATAAATGATCAGTTTATAAATGTTTATTTTTAATCAATACAGAAAAATATTAAATTAAGAAATTGCCTTTATGTTCAACTAACGACATTGCTAACTAACATTGAATGAATATTAACTGAAACTCTTAAGCTAATTTACACTTTTCTACCATATGTTTTACTGCTGAGCCACATTTTTTTCCAGTCCTTTTTGTGCAATTAGGTTTTTGGACATAAGATATCCCTTGAGTAACCTAATAATTATTTTGATTAAATCTGTCTTGTTAAATTTGGCCCATCATTTGAATCTGTCAGTTTCTTGGAATGTTATTCTGTCATCATGACTACCAAATTCATATTAAACACATTTTCTGAGTTTGCCTTGAATATTTTAATGCAAGTTATTAATGAAGTAGAAGAAAATAAAGCTCTGGGACTTTCTAACATCATTGACATGGGCAGTGATTTCACATCAACATATAGGTGTGGTCAGTTAAGCAGTCATCAATTTACCTAATTGCTCAAATATAAATTAGAATGAGAAATGTAGAAACTTAAAAAAATTATTGGTGCTTATTTAATATTTGGATTTGGTAAAATAATGAAGTACTTTCTATTGAATATTTCTTCCAATTTATATAAATTGGGAATAAGGCCATACAAATATTGAGATAAGGTAGTCAGTATGTTTTAGTTTTTATGCAATCATATTTTATTCCGCTTTGCGTAATGCAGGCACTGAAAAGTCTTGCTTTAGGACACTAAAGAAGACTGTGAAAGATGTAATATTGAGACTTCTGTCTTATAACCTTTTACTTAGAAGGAAATAAGGCAATGCAAAAAGCCCTTGTCTCCGGAACAACCTTCACACCTCCAGATCCCCCTACTGTCCCTCTGTGTCTCTCTAACACACCCCAGACCACACCCACCCACATGCAGTCCCCACTGTTAAAGTAACTCTTTGCTAAAGAGGGCTTAGTAGAAAATGGATTATGACTTGATGGAAAGATGTTGAGAGAGTCACTATACATTTCTGAGTCCTGAAAATCTTTAAACTGCTATTTACCTACCTCCATCCTCTATGGTAGGATATTTGAGTTCCAGTTCTGATCCTTCAGCTCTCCCTGGGGTAGAAAAAAGGCAGTAAGTAGTGATGCCATAACAAAGCAGCAGTGAGACATATCCATCCAATAACAAAGCAAGCCCAGACCAATGAATTTTCTACTCTAATGTCAAGGATATGGGAATGCGAAAATGAGCAATTGGACATTAGAATGAAAAGATGAGCAATCAGTAATCTGAATTATAACCAGACAGCTGTTTAGTGGGCTTTAAGTGTTAACGAATGTGTGAGTTGTTAGACTTGGTTCAGCATTATGCTGATATCTATATATTTTGAGTATACCAAATTTCCTGATATTTGAATTTAGTAGCAATGCACAAGAATAAAAGTAGCTTTTATGCATTTGGCAATGTCATTTTTGCTTTTGCTATATTCACTAATTTTCTTGTCACATTCATGTCTTAGTCCATTTGCGCTGCTATAACAAAAAACTTAATAATGGTTTATTTATGAAGAGCATATATTTATTTCTCATTATTCTGGAAGCTGGGAAACCCAAGATCAAAATGTCAGCAGGATTGGTATCTGGTGAGGGCTGCTCTCTGCTTCCATGATGATGCCTTGTCGCTGCATACTCTGGGGAGCAGGGACATTGTGACATTGTGTTTTTACAAGACAGAGGGGACAAAAAAGCCTGAGAGGGTGAACTGTTAATGAAGACTCTTTTATTAGGGTATCACTCTATTAATGAAGGGGTAGCCCTCATGGCTTACTTACTTCCCCAAAATCCCCACCTCTCAATACCACCACAATGGGAATTAAGTTTTAACATCAGTTTTGAAGGAGCCACCACCTTCAAACCACAGCAATTCACAAGCACACACACTTAAAACATTTATTTCCTCAACTTATTTTCATTCTTACCATAGTGTATTCCTTATTATCCATACCTCCTATTGTTTTCATTGCAGTTTAATCTACACTTCTCCTTTCTTTTGATGTTTTGCATGTTTTCTCAAAGATTATTAGTACCACTCCAAAGATATTGAGTTTTCTCTGTACTTTTATTTTCATTCTTATCATAGTGTACTTCTTATCATCCATATCTCCTATTGTTTTCATTGCAGTTTAATCTACACTTCTCCTTTCTTTTCATGTTTTGCATGTTTTCTCTCAAAGATTATTAGTACCACTCCAAAGATATTGAGAGTTTTCTCAGTACCTTGAAATATATACTTTATTAAGCACCTAAAAGTTGAACTCACGAAAACTTAAACATTTCTTCCTTTTGTTCTTATCAGTATGTTTTCACACGTTTTAATCTAAGAAATACTTTACTCACAGAGGAAGACAATAGAAAAGTAAGAGCTGCATTTCTCCCTCTCTCTGTTGCCCTTTCACTCTCCTCATATCCACTCCCCTCACCTTATCCCTTTGAAAAATTTAGATTAATTTTAGCCATTTGTATATTTGCATTCCCGACAATTTCTCCTGAGATAAGTACTAGTTATTTATACTGATTCCTAGATATCTACCCCATTGAAATTTTAAGGGAAGAATGTGTGAAACCATCAGGATGTCATTAAAAAGGCCTGACTACTTAGATATTTCTTGGGTTAATATCTCTTGCTGAATTTTTTAAGGTTTAGGGTCTAAGACTCACTTGTGTAACTCCACAAAGTTTTTAAAGCCACTTTTATGTAAGTAGTCATTAAAAGAAATATCACTATTAGCATAATTTATGTGAGACCAGTACTTAAAACAGAATACCAATTTGTTAAATGTACAAGAAGATAATCCTTTTCAGCAAGGAGATGCTTTAGTGTGCATGACTTCTGCTTTCCCAGTGTTATGGTCCCAGGAAACTGAATAAGTAAGCAGGATGTGGACGTTGATTTGGATTAAAAAGAGATAAACTGAGAGCAGTGAGGGATATATTTCTCTAAGTCAGGGTCAAATCTAACTAACCCTTTCTGTCTTTCAAGAGACCCAACCACACACTTTGGGTTTCTTAGATTCAATGTCGCTTGTACCTGCCCGGTTCTTGACATACTCTGCCAGTTCGTCCTACCTCATGGACCGCCAGATTTTCTATTTCTTATTAAGGCTCAGTCTCCTTTCTCATAGTACCTTTTGTTTTTCTTTACATGTGCTAATATCAGTAATTATATCTAAATTGATGTTTTACTGGGCTGGGGAGTTACGCTTTGTTTATCCTTTCTGTGTTGCCTGGGGTATCTTTCAATTGCTTAATTTGAAGAACATCATCATCCTAAACATCCCTAATTTCACATTTTGTTCTGGCTATTTTGAAAAATATAAGCTCATTGGAGAGATCACCATAGAGTTACATAAATATGATGAAGGAAAACTTTCCTTTTAACCTTTTTGAATTATTTGTGTGAGCCTGGTTTTGAGACTTATCTGCTAAGTAACTTTTTTGTGTGTCTCAGTATTCTGGGATTACTAGAGTTACCTTGTAATTTTAGAATTTTCAGAACTGCATTCCACCTTAAATGTTGCAAAATAGTACAAGATTAGAAAACAGAAAAAAAAAAAAGTAAGTCTTTTTAGATAACCAGGACATCACTAAATTACTAAAAGAAGTCATGTGCTAATTTTTACCACCACCATGAAACCAAAAATGTTCTCCGATCTTTCATCACTAAACTATGTTTTCTTACTGACTTTTTGCTTACTTTTTCAATCAATTACTGAAAATAACAGTGTTAGATTTCCTACCTATCATATCCTTGTGGCTTTCTCTGTTTTTTTCCTTTAGACTTTATATACCGACTCTATATATTTTAAAACTCTTTAATTAGATGTACACATTTTAGGAATTGTTCTGCCTTCTTGATGAATTACTCTTTTATCATTTTAAAATGTTCGTCATATACCTTGAAAACATCCCGTGTACAGTGGCCAAAAAGCCTAGGAGTCAACTCTGACAATTCAGCCACATTTATTGCATATCCAAACCATGAAAATATCAACTCGACCTTCTAAATTATTTTGATTCTGTCCACTTCCTTTGATATTCATTTCCATCATCTAGTTTCTCATCTAATTGATCTACTTTCATACATCTTGATTCTTTTAGAGGGCTTTTTTTTAAATCAAATCAAAATTATATTTGGTAGTTCACAAATTTTTTCCATTATTTTCTGTTGCTTTTAATAACCTAAATCATTAATGTGGTCTACTTGGTCTTAAATATGAAGCTGTTTCTCTATTCTTCTGGCTCATCTAGCCATTTTTCCTCTTCTTTGCCTGCTTAAGACATGGTAGCCTTCTTTTTGCTCCTTCTAATTGATTTCTCTAGTGTCATAGAACACTTCATTTCCTTTGCACACTTCATATCCTCTTAGGAGAAAAATTGTAACTTTTTTTTTACCTAGAAAATACAATCTGCAGATCTCAATTCAAAAACCACTTACCGAAGGAAACTATTCCTAACTATCCAGACCAAACCACATTCTTCTATCTTACACCCTCCATAGTGCCACATACCTCTCCCTCATCACACTTATATAGTTGTAACTTAACATTTATTTTGGTATTATTGGAGTAACAAATACCTATTTATCTTCACTAGCCAATGGCTCTTTATACGAACAGGTCTGTTTTTCTCACCAAAATATTTATAGCTCTTGCCATGGATCGGGCAGACATTGGATATCTAATCAATATTTGTTGAATAAACTGAATGAAGAATTATTTCTGAACATTTCTATATCAATTAATAGAAAGCAAAATAAGTTTGGAGTTTATTTCACATTTTTTTGGAGAAAAACAGCGTATTTTCCCACAAACATTGCTTTCTTTTATCTTCTAAATGAAGGCGGTGTTTTATTTAGTACTGAAATAATTGTTCTTTTAAAGGCAATATAAGAAAATGCAACTAAACAAATTATAGCACTTTCCATAACCTATACCTTGGCGTATTTTTTTAATAGGTCTGCAAGAACAGAATTATTGTTGTATTGTTATTATTTCCAGGTTGTGCTACTACTAGTACTAAAAATATCAACTTAGTGCCTTTTTGAAAACAATTATCTTTATTTTTTAGCTATTATCACCACCATTAAAATTCTAAAAGTTCAATACTTTCCATAAGATATGTAGTATGATTGAATTTGTCACTTTATTCCTCTATGCATCCTGTGTGATGAATGTCTAAGAGTAAGACAGAGATAATTTACTTAGATATTGTGATATTTAAGTTGCTTAAAAATGTTGTTTCTCCTTTACAAGTACATACAAGGAAAGAAAGAGTTGTGATATGGTGAACAGGAAGACAAAAATAAATGTTTTTATTCTATGTCCATATATGTGTGTGCCTGTGTAAAAATAAATACGTGATAAAATAGTCTTTAAATCTGAAATGAGAAGCTAGCTTATTATGTGAATTCAATGAGATAGCTCGTGTATTTTATTAGGTCATTTTTGGCATTAAAGAAGCATTTGGGCAGTATTGATATTGATATTATCCTTATTATTGCTATAATTATTATATCTGTTCTTATTTAACCTTTAAATTGCACCTCATCCTTCTTCTTATAAATGTTCAATATTATGATAAAAGGCTTTTAATGGCCCAGAATTTACAATAGACCATTGCAGAGAGAAATTCTTTCTTGCTGATGTAATCCATCATAGGGACTGTTTTGATGCCACAGTTTCTTCAATCCACATAATGAAAAATTGAGGAGTTGGTTGAATAACAAGCTTTCAACACAATACCAGTAAGTAAAACATGTGCTACATATAGAGTGGCTAATTTATTTTGAATTAATTATTATTTGCTCTAGTTATCCTTTATTTTTACTATAAAATATACTTATTCAACTTCTCGCATGGTATATAGTATAGAACAAATAATAGGTGATAATAAATATCTGTTGAATAAATATGCTTGACAGTTGCTCAATAGTCTTGAACAATTGTGTATGCAACAAATTAGGTTTCCCTTTGATTTATATGTCATAAATCTGAAATTTTATTGACAGTAATTTCCAAATGTATGTATTTAATATATCTTAAATTATTATTATTTTACATATTTAAAAATTGTATTTAAAAGACACATTTAGGCTGGGCGCGGTGGCTCAACGCCTGTAATCCTAGCACTTTGGGAGGCCGAGGCGGGCGGATCACGAGGTCAGGAAATCGAGACCATCCTGGCGAGCACGGTGAAACCCCGTTTCTACTGAAAATACAAAAAAAAATTAGCCAGGAGTGGTGGCGGGCGTCTGTGGTCCCAGTTTCTAGGGAGGCTGAGGAAGGAGAATGGCATTAACACGGGAGGCGGCGGAGCTTGCAGTGAGCGGAGATCGCGCCGCTGCACTCCAGCCTGGGCGACAGAGCGAGACTCCGTCTCAAATAAATAAATAAATAAATAAATGAAAGACACATTTAAATTACTTGGAGATAGTTAAAACATATATTTTAAAGGAAAGCTGATATAATAATTTTGTAGTATAAAGTTAATGCTACTTATATCCATAACTAAATCAAACTATATTTTGACAGTAGAGAACATATCTCGTTTAATTTTATGTCAAATTATCAAGCACACATTTCTCTATGCATGGTTAAGTTTATTTTTTTATTTAAATAACAATATTATTAATTCCTTAGGTTACCTTTAGCTAGTAGCAGATTTTCTGGAGTTGGTGGTGTCACACTGAATCTTAAAGAATAGGATGTAGCTTGATAATTGAAGGTTAGAAAGGAAAGAACCAGTGAGATGAGAGGGAGAATGTGGAATACAAGAAGTAGTAACCAAATCCAAAAATATATAGAAATGACATGGCAATTTTAATTGGTCACATATACCACATGCTGTTCGAATGAATATGCCTTAACATCCTTATCCATGCATGGAATGTATGCAATTCTTTGTTTCTTCCTTTTCAGAACAATGATTCTTAATTATGAAAAATTACTCTTTCAGCATAGACTTTTAAGTAGTATAAAGTTTATAGTATTCATGAGGAGTAAAAATCACACTATAACAAGATTTCTATTGTTTGTCTTAAATCATTTTTTAAAATAAATGCATTGTTTGCATTCTTCTTATGGCCAGCTTACATTCCATACTTGAAAGTGTTGAACCCAAGGTGATGTTTTGAATCTTTTAGTGAACTTCCTTGCTGAACTTGCAGCTTCTCAACCTCCACAACCCTGATGCTAGCGCATTGCAGTGATAAGAATAATTCTGGACCATTTTTACTTTTTGATGTGCCTGACATATTAAAAATATTAAAATGCCATAAAAGTGTCAAGGTTCATATATTACAAGTAATGCTGAGCAAATAGTCTAATGTTGATATATTTATAATGCAATTTTAAATGCTTTAGGTTTTTAAAAAAAATAGTGATAGAAAAGTACATATTCTTCTTGAACTTGTTCTTTATATATATTATATATATAAAGCATTTATGCTTCTTATTGACATACAAATGATTAAAGTCATAAATTATATATAATAAGATAAAAAGTATATAAACAGACAATTTAAACCTTTGTCAATTATTTTAAAATTTAAAGATATATAAGAATCCTTATCATGTTCTCTTAATTTAATTTTTTGAGGATTGTAATAGATGCTATTATAGGAAAAACTAATGGCTTAGAATTAATTTAAGTATTTTCCAATGTGGGAAAGGAGAAAAAGTAAAAAGTTAAGTCCACTTACATGAAAAAGAATTTCACAAGTACATGATTTGTCTCAAAATAGTTATAATACAAGAAAGAATGTATTCATGTGGCTGCTATGAAAGAGTGATGCAAAAAATAAGCCTCAGATCATAATAAAAAGACATAAAATACAGACCATAATTCAATTATGAAAATTTAAACTGCAAGTGTTTTAATGAATCAAGTAACTATTAATGGACAGAATTTTGTCTTCCCAAAATTCATATGTTGAAATCTTAATCTCCAGTATCTGTGAATGTGACTATATTAGAAGAGATAGTCTTTAAAGAGGTAATTAAGGTAAAAAATGATATCCATAGAGTTTGTCCTAGTCCAACATGATGAGTGTCCTTATAGCAGAAAATTAAGACACAAACAGTGATGGAGGAAAGGCTATGTGAGAACACAGGTAGAAGACAGCCATCTACAAGCTTAGAATAGAGGCCTCAAAAGAAACCAACATTGCTGATACCTTTTTAAAATTTTTATTTTAGGTTTAGGAGTATATATGAAGGTTTGTTACACAGATAAACACATGCCACGGGGGTTTCTTGTACAGGATATGACATCAATCAGGTACCCAATAGTTCTCAGTACTCAATAGTTCTTGATCTCAGACTTCTAGTCTTCTGAACTGTGAAAAAAATAAATTTCTGTTGCTTAAGCCACTGTTGGAGGTACTTTGTTATGGAAACCCTAGCAAACTAATACACTAAGAACAAATTTAAAAGTTTAACATTTCTGTTGTGTTACGTTGTGTTAGGAGAAATTCCCCCAAATTAACTGAGTTATTTTGGTAAGAAGATTTTCAGTAAAACTCATCGGTATGTTAAAAACACTTCTAAACTAGCCCCATGGTAAATCACAAAAGGTCAAATGCAGAGCTCATAATGAACAAAATCCATGGGAATTGAAGCAGACTAAAACATTGGTTTTTAATCAGCACCTAACTAGAAATATCTTCATTTTAATATTCCTGATAATGTTCGTTGAGAAAATTATGGGGACTTAATGATACACCATGTCTGCCTTCAAAGATACTGTAGCGAAGATGGTGATGAGGATGTTGGTGATGGTGGTGGTGACATAATGTTTTTTGAACACATATTATGTGGTAAACAATGCACCACACCCTTTATTGTCTCACTTAAAGAGAAAGGTATTATTGTTTTCTCTTTACTGAGACAAATCAAAGAGCTTAAGTGATTTATTTATAACCATGTTATTATTAGTAGTAACTTAAAAGTTGTCCCCACGTTTAACTCTTCATTACTAGGATTTGCTCAAATAATAAAAGCTAAACTATGAGAAATTACCCAAAAGGAATATAGGCACGTGTCCCATAAGCAGACAAAACAAACTGCATACTAAAATACATATGTTGCAATAATTTCATTCTTTAATTATATTGTAATATGTATTAATAAAATTAGACCTTGAATATTTTAATGTCTATATATTCATATGCATACTAATATATAATTTTTAGTAGCAGAATATGATATAATCATGTAAGTTAGTCATATTCAATTTATATAAAAGCATTTTATATTTCAATGACATGATTTTTTAACATTTGTGATTGTAAAAAGGATTAATATCTGGTCAAAGTATTATGTGGCAAATATATGTAGCTATACACATCTGATAAGGTCTTCCATGTTTCTTATCAGGAATAGCCACATTTTAGCTTTTAATAAGAAGTCTCCATTTAGAACATAAAACCATCCATAAAAGGAAGACTGACTTCCTTTTATTTTCAGGTTACTTAGTTTGTAAGAGTAGTTTAATGAAGCTGAATGTTATTTTTCTAAAACTAAAATGTATGCTGAATGAGAATTTGGCTAAGGATGTTCCGTTACAAAAAAAGAAGCGTAAAAATATCTGCAAATTTTAAGATATCAAGTTAAAACAAACAAAAATACATATCAATATTTTGGTTAATTTTATTGATGTTTAAACTTAGGGTACAACTATCTATGTTTTAAAAATTAAAACCATTTTAATGCTCTTTTATTAACTTGCCATTAGTCTGTTATTACTGAGAACAGTTGAATATTCTTCTACCCCCTCATTTTCTTCTTTACTCATTTCCAACAATTTTAAAATTTAGACTTTCTTGTTTTCTTTTTTTTTTTTTTTTGTCTAGTTTACTATATTCACATTTATTCCCACATCATCTTTTATGCTGGGATCCAATTTGCATGTGATGATAGCCACGGTAAAATATAATAAGAATTCTATCTCCCTGAACTTATAGTAGAAAAATAACTTTATTTATAGAGTCCATTACATTTTCTGTAATAAGAATTAGTGAGGGAAGTATTGTAAATTAATTTCTTATTTCTTAATCTGAGACAGAGAGACAATAGTATTTCTTTTGTCAACGAACATGTATGTTAAACTGCCAATATTTTGAAAGGAGTTTTTATAGTGTATAAATATCAAGTTCATAATATTTTAATACAATATTAATAACAATTATTACAATGACTACCTTTGAGTATGTATCATGTGTTGTATGCTACACTAAGCATTTTATATGTAGTTGTTCACTCTTCATAATAACCCTATTAAATACATTTTATTGCTTTACTTATTAAATGAGTGAAAACACTGAGGCATAGTACATAGTGATTATGTATCACAATCTAAAGAAGACAAATTGGGAATTTTAACATAGCCAGTTTGTTATTTCAGAACCAGAGCTTATAAGGACTATTAAGTGCTATCTTTAATTACTAAGCATTGCTCTGTGTGGATGGGGGAAGGTGGGGGAGAGAGAGAAAGAAAGACACAGAGAGAGAGGGACATTTGAGATATATCTCACCATAAAATAAGCTCATGCTTTTAGGTAAATGTATAGCATTGTAAAACTATTACCAAAATCTAACTTTAGAATATTTTCATCACCCTAAAAGAAACCAGTATCCATTTACAGTTTTATTGGATCCTTCCCACATGAACATTGGGCAACCACTCATCTATTTATTTTCTTTTAAATTTGCCAGTTCTACATATTTCATATAAATGAAATTATGCCATGTGATCTTTTATGGCTGACTTTACTCATTTGGCATAATATTTTCAAGGTTTGTCTATGTTGTATCACATATCAGCATGTCATTCCTTTTTATTAACAAATAATATCATGTTTTATGAAGTACCATATTTTATTTATTCATTCATCAGCTGATGGGCATTCAATTTTTTTCACTTTTTAACAATTATAAATAAAACTGCTCTTAACCTCCACATATAATATTTTATGCAGACATTTAAAAAAAATTCTCTTGGATATATATGTAGCAGTGGAATTGCTGGTCATAGGTAACTGCATATTGCATAATAACAATATGATGAAGTATCTAACTTTTTCCAGAGATTTTACATAAAATTCTACATTCCCACAAGCAATGTCTGAGGGATACCATTTGTCTAAATCATTGGCAATGCTTGTTATTCTCTCACTTGCTCATCATATCCGGTTGACTGTGTGAAAGGGTATCTCATTGTGATTTTGATTTGCACTTCAATAATGAATAATAATATTGAGTAAATTTTCATGTAGTATTAGTTATTTGCATATCTTCTTTGGAATTTTTATATTAAAATCTATTGCCTATTTTGTAATTGGGTGATTTGTTCTTTTATTATTAAGTTGTAAATAAAGTCGGAACATATAAAATATGTATATGTATAATGAGTATATTCTGGATACAAGTCTTTTGTCAGATAAATTTGTAAATAAATACATATATTTTATTCCGTGAATTTCAATTAACTTTCTGGGTGATACCATTTATAGCATGAAAAGCTATAATTTCGATGAATTCCAACATATCTTATGTTTCTTTTCTTACTTGTGCTTTTGGTGTCATATCTAAGACACCATTGCCTAGTTCAAACTCATGATGATTTACATGTATGTTTTCTTCTAAGAGGTATTTTTTTATATTTAGATTTCATATTAAGGTCTTTATGTCTTTTTCTGTTAAATTTTGAATATAATATGCAGTAGAGGTCCAACTTTATCATTCAAAATGTGAATATCCTGTTGTCCCAGAAACATTGGTTAAAAAGACTATTCCTTCCCCATTTAATTGTGTTAGCACCTTCATGAAAAGTCAATTGACAATAAATGTAAGGGATTTCTGAACATATGTGATTTCTATTTTCATTTTTTTTTTTTTTTTGAGGAATCTCCATACTGCTCTCCGTAGTTTTTGTACTAATTTACATTCCCGCCAACAGTGTTAAAGGATTCCCCTTTCTTCACATCCTTGCCAGAATTTGTTATTGCCTTTTGGATAAAACCCATTTTAACTGGAATGAGATGATAGATCATTGTAGGTTTGATTTGCATTTTTCTGACGATTAGTGATGAACATTGTTTTTTCACATATCTGTGAGCCATTTGTATGTCTTCTTTTGAGAAATTACAACTCATATCTTTTGCATATTTTTAATTGGATTTTGCCATTTTTTTCTTATTGAGTTATTTGAGCTCCTTATATTTTCTTCTCATTAACCTGTTGTCAGATAGGTAGTTTGCAAATACTTTCTCCCACACTGTGGATTGTCTCTTTACTTTGTTGACTGCTTCCTTTGCTATGCAAAAGATTTTTAGTTTGATGATCCCATTTATCCATTTTTGCTTTGGGCACCTGTGCTTTCGACATCTTCTTCAAGATGTCTTTGCCATATATTTCCTGCTAAGCACTGCTTTAGTTGCATTTTATAAATTTTTCTATTCAGTGTTTTCATTTTTATTTATCTCAAAGTATTTTTTACTTTCCCAAGTGATTTTATTCTTTGGTTCATTGACTAAGAATGTGTAGTTTCCACATACTTGTGAATTTCACGTTATTACTGCTCTTGATTTCTAATTTAATTGAATTGTGAATGTAAAACATATTTTTTATGTCAATTATTTTTAAATTATTTACTTGCTTTGTGGTCTGGCAAAGTCTATCCCAGAGAATGTTCCATATGTGCTTAAGAAAAACGCATACTTTGCTGTTGTTAGGCGAAATATTACTTAGATGACTCACGCTTGGGTTAGTGAGTGTTTCAAATCCTTTCTATCTTGGTGAAAATATGCCTAGTGGTTGAATTCATCATTGAAAATGGGATATATAAGCCTCCACCTATTGTTAAATTGTCTGTTGTTTCCCTTCAATTATCTTAGATTTTGGTGCATTCAAATTTGGTCCATTCTAATTTGAATATATGTTTACTAAAGTTATTTTTTCTGATGTATTGACCCCCTTTATCATCATAAAAGGATCTCTCTTGTCTCTGGTAATATTTACTTACAGTAAATGTAATGGAAGCCTTCATATAAGTCTCACTTATTTCTAATTATCCTTTTTATTTTTCTTGAGGAATTCTGTTGAGTGCTTTAAATACATCTTTTGCACTACATTTTGGGAGTAGTTATTGCTTAAGTGGAGAAGAGAAAATTATTTAATATTTTTATATCTTATACATTTTGACACTTCAGAAGTAAGAATAGTTTTTCCCTTTAGTAGCAATAAGAATAATATAAACATAAACATTTGCACATTTTTGTAGGGGGGTGGTATTTTTTATTTTCAATGTTTTGCATGAATGTTTTTACCAATATTAATGAAAAGACTAGCCTGAATTTTGCATATTATGCTGGTCATTGTAAAAAGCAAACACTTAACATTATTGATCAATTCACTTTCATTTGTTTTTCTGCCTTCTGGTTTCCAAGTATCAGCTCTTATTTAACTACTAACAATTGAAATATAGTCCTTCTTTGATTAAATTAAAGTGATTTAGGCCTATGACTTTTTCTCTGAATATTGCTTTTATTGTTTCTATTAGGTTTTTAAATGAAACATTTAGAAGGGCAATACACATTACCGTTAAAAAATATCCTGTATATTCAGACAGAACTAGGTTCGAAACTATGTAAGTTTGGACTCATTGTTTACCTTTATTAACTCTAGGTACTCTCAAGTCTAAAACTGATATTCCAGTTTCTAACACAGGGGGTGGTTGTGATAAGTAATAAATCAATTATATGTGTGTATAACACACATACAATAGTGTCTGACTCATAATGATAATTACTAAAGTGATAATTGCTAATAATTTAGTATGATGAGAAATTTAGGGCTATAATCATTTGTGTACTTAATCTTCCTTTTTCTTTTTTATTTTGTTTTGCTCCTTCATCATTTCTAATCCTGCTGCTACTTAGTAAGCTGTTTCCACCATATGTTTAGAGTATTTTTTGTCCTTTCCACTAAAAGAAATTTTATACTCTTAGATTTTTATTCTTGAATTTATTCTTGTCAGTTTTACGACTTCTACTGAAAATGTAGCTATTAATATACATATTCTGCCTCTTTCCTCCAAGTCTCATTTTTTTTCTAATAGTCTTTGCTTCATTATTTTATTCTATGCTTTAAATAGTTTGTAAGTTGTTTACAAAATTGCTAATTTGCCTTTTAGCTATGTCTGTTCTATTATTCATTTCTTTTACTTTCAACAACTTTGGTCTATATATCTATGTGTGTGCATAATATATTATACATGTATAAATTAATGATGTAATTATTTTATGCATCTTCCTTATTCCAAAATTGTTCAGTTGCCAACTGTACAGACACAGCAGTCTGTCTGCAAAGTCAGATATGTCTGAAACACTGCTAGCATGTTTGTTGCTGTTTTTTGCTTTTTCCTATGTTATTTGTCTTTATCCATTTTCTTTCATTGTTGTTTGGTACATCTCTTCTTTTTTTTTTTTTTAAATTTATTTATTATTATTATACTTTAAGTTGTAGGGTACATGTGCATAACGTGCAGGTTTGTTACATATGTATACTTGTGCCATGTTGGTGTGCTGCACCCATCAACTCGTCATTTACATCAGGTATAACTCCCAATGCAATCCCTCACCCCTCCCCCCTCCCCATGATAGGCCCCTGTGTGTGATGTTCCCCTTCCTGAGTCCAAGTGATCTCATTGTTCAGTTCCCACCTATGAGTGAGAACATGCGGTGTTTGGTTTTCTGTTCTTGTGATAGTTTGCTAAGAATGATGGTTTCCAGCTGCATCCATGTCCCTACAAAGGACGCAAACTCATCCTTTTTGGTGGCTGCATAGTATTCCATGGTGTATATGTGCCACATTTTCTTAATCCAATCTGTCACCGATGGACATTTGGGTTGATTCCAAGTCTTTGCTATTGTGAATAGTGCTGCAATAAACATACGTGTGCATGTGTCTTTATAGCAGCATAATTTATAATCCTTTGGGTATATACCCAGTAATGGGATGGCTGGGTCATATGGTACATCTAGTTCTAGATCCTTGAGGAATCGCCATACTGTTTTCCATAATGGTTGAACTAGTTTACAATCCCACCAACAGTGTAAAAGTGTTCCTATTTCTCCACATCCTCCCCAGCACCTGTTGTTTCCTGACTTTTTAATGATCACCATTCTAACTGGTGTGAGATGGTATCTCATTGTGGTTTTGATTTGCATTTCTCTGATGGCCAGTGATGATGAGCATTTTTTCATGTGTCTGTTGGCTGTATGAATGTCTTCTTTTGAGAACTGTCTGTTCATATCCTTTGCCCACTTTTTGATGGGGTTGTTTGTTTTTTTCTTGTAAATTTGTTTGAGTTCTTTGTAGGTTCTGGATATTAGCCCTTTGTCAGATGAGTAGATTGCAAAAATTTTCTTCCATTCTGTAGGTTGCCTGTTCACTCTGATGGTAGTTTCTTTTGCTGTGCAGAAGCTCTTTAGTTTAATGAGATCCCATTTGTCAATTTTGGCTTTTGTTGCCGTTGCTTTTGGTGTTTTAGACATGAAGTCTTTGCCCATGCCTATGTCCTGAATGGTACTACCTAGGTTTTCCTCTAGGATTTTTATGGTATTAGGTCTAACATTTAAGTCTCTAATCCATCTTGAATTAATTTTCGTATAAGAAGTAAGGAAAGGATCCAGTTTCAGCTTTCTACTTATGGCTAGCCAATTTTCCCAGCACCATTTATTAAATAGGGAATCCTTTCCCCATTTCTTGTTTCTCTCAGGTTTGTCAAAGATCAGATGGCTGTAGATGTGTGGTATTATTTCTGAGGACTCTGTTCTGTTCCATTGGTCTATATCTCTGTTTTGATACCAGTACCATGCTGTTTTGGTTACTGTAGCCTTGTAGTATAGTTTGAAGTCAGGTAGCGTGATGCCTCCAGCTTTGTTCTTTTGACTTAGGATTGTCTTGGAGATGCGGGCTCTTTTTTGGTTCCATATGAACTTTAAAGCAGTTTTTTCCAATTCTGTGAAGAAACTCATTGGTAGCTTGATGGGGATGGCATTGAATCTATAAATTACCTTGAGCAGTATGGCCATTTTCACAATATTGATTCTTCCTATCCATGAGCATGGTATGTTCTTCCATTTGTTTGTGTCCTCTTTTATTTCACTGAGCAGTGGTTTGTAGTTCTCCTTGAAGAGGTCCTTTACATCCCTTGTCAGTTGGATTCCTAAGTATTTTATTCTCTTTGAAGCAATTGTGAATGGAAATTCATTCCTGATTTGGCTCTCTGTTTGTCTGTTACTGATGTATAAGAATGCTTGTGATTTTTGCACATTAATTTTGTATCCTGAGACTTTGCTGAAGTTGCTTATCAGCTTAAGGAGATTTTGGGCTGAGACAATGGGGTTTTCTAAATATACAATCATGTCATCTGCAAACAGGGACAGTTTGACTTCTTCTTTTCCTAACTGAATACCCTTGATTTCTTTCTCTTGCCTAATTGCCATAGCCAGAACTTCCAGCACTATGTTGAATAGGAGTGGTGAGAGAGGGCATCCCTGTCTTGTGCCAGTTTTCAAAGGGAATTTTTCCAGTTTTTGCCCATTCAGTATGATATTGGCTGTGGGTTTTTCATAAATAGCTCTTATTATTTTGAGGTACGTTCCATCAATACCAAATTTATTGAGCGTTTTTAGCATGAAGGGCTGTTGAATTTTGTCAAAAGCCTTTTCTGCATCTATTGAGATAATCATGTGGTTCTTGTCTTTGGTTCTGTTTATATGCTGGATTATGTTTATTGATTTGCGAATGTTGAACCAGCCTTGCATCCCAGGGATGAAGCCCACTTGATCATGGTGGATAAGCTTTTTGATGTGTTGCTGAATCCGGTTTGCCAGTATTTTATTGAGGATTTTTGCATCGCTGTTCATCAGGGATATTGGTCTAAAATTCTCTTTTTTTGTTGTGTCTCTGCCAGGCTTTGGTATCAGGATGATGTTGGCCTCATAAAATGAGTTAGGGAGGATTCCCTCTTTTTCTATTGATTGGAATAGTTTCAGAAGGAATGGTACCAACTCCTTCTTGTACCTCTGGTAGAATTCAGCTGTGAATCCATCTGGTCCTGGACTTTTTTTGGTTGGTAGGCTATTAATTATTGCCTCAATTTCAGAGCCTACTATTGGTCTATTCAGGGATTCAACTTCTTCCTGGTTTAGTCTTGGAAGAGTGTAAGTGTCCAGGAAATTATCCATTTCTTCTAGATTTTCCAGTTTATTTGCGTAGAGGTGTTTATAGTATTCTCTGATGGTAGTTTGTATTTCTGTGGGGTCGGTGGTGATATCCCCTTTCTCATTTTTTATTGCGTCGATTTGATTCTTCTCTCTTTTCTTCTTTATTAGTCTTGCTAGTGGTCTGTCAATTTTGTTGATCTTTTCAAAAAACCAACTCCTGGATTCATTGATTTTTTGGAGAGTTTTTTGTGTCTCTATCTCCTTCAGTTCTGCTCTGAGCTTAGTTATTTCTTGCCTTCTGCTAGCTTTCGAATGTGTTTGCTCTTGCTTCTCTAGTTCTTTTAATTGTGATGTTAGAGTGTCAATTTTAGATCTTTCCTGCTTTCTCTTGTGGGCATTTAGTGCTATAAATTTCCCTCTACACACTGCTTTAAATGTGTCCCAGAGATTCTGATATGTTGTATCTTTGTTCTCATTGGTTTCAAAGAACATCTTTATTTCTGCCTTCATTTCATTATGTACCCAGTAGTCATTCAGGAGCAGGTTGTTCAGTTTCCATGTAGTTGAGCGGTTTTGATTGAGTTTCTTAGTCCTGAGTTCTAGTTTGATTGCACTGTGGTCTGAGAGACAGTTTGTTATAATTTCTGTTCTTGTACATTTGCTGAGGAGTGCTTTACTTCCAATTACGTGGTCGATTTTGGAGTAAGTACGATGTGGTGCTGAGAAGAATGTATATTCTGTTGATTTGGGGTGGAGAGTTCTATAGATGTCTATTAGGTCTGCTTGCTGCAGAGATGAGTTCAATTCCTGGATATCCTTGTTAACTTTCTGTCTCGTTGATCTGTCTAATGTTGACAGTGGAGTGTTGAAGTCTCCCATTATTATTGTATGGGAGTCTAAGTCTCTTTGTAAGTCTCTAAGGACTTGCTTGATGAATCTGGGTGCTCCTGTATTGGGTGCATATATATTTAGGATAGTTAGCTCTTCCTGTTGAATTGATCCCTTTACCATTATGTAATGGCCTTCTTTGTCTCTTTTGATCTTTGATGGTTTAAAGTCTGTTTTATCAGAGACTAGTATTGCAACCCCCGCTTTTTTTTGTTCTCCATTTGCTTGGTAAATCTTCCTCCATCCCTTTATTTTGAGCCTATGTATGTCTCTGCATGTGAGATGGGTCTCCTGAATACAGCAGACTGATGGGTCTTGACTCTTTATCCAGTTTGCCAGTCTGTGTCTTTTAATTGGAGCATTTAGTCCATTTACATTTAACGTTAAGATTGTTATGTGTGAACTTGATCCTGCCATTATGATATTAACTGGTTATTTTGCTCGTTAGTTGATGCAGTTTCTTCCTAGCCTCGATGGTCTTTACATTTTGGCATGTTTTTGCAATGGCTGGTACCGGTTGTTCCTTTCCATGTTTAGTGCTTCCTTCAGGGTCTCTTATAAGGCAGGCCTAGTGGTGACAAAATCTCTAAGTATTTGCTTATCTGTAAAGGATTTTATTTCTCCTTCACTTATGAAACTTAGTTTAGCTGGATATGAAATTCTGGGTTTAAAATTCTTTTCTTTAAGAATGTTGAATATTGGCCCCCACTCTCTTCTGGCTTGTAGAGTTTCTGCCGAGAGATCTGCTGTTAGTCTGATGGGCTTCCCTTTGTGGGTAACCCGACCTTTCTCTCTGGCTGCCCTTAAGATTTTTTCCTTCATTTCAACTTTGGTGAATCTGGCAATTATGTGTCTTGGAGTTGCTCTTCTCGAGGAGTATCTTTGTGGCGTTCTCTGTATTTCCTGGATTTGAATGTTGGCCTGCCCTACTAGGTTGGGGAAGTTCTCCTGGATGATATCCTGAAGAGTGTTTTCCAACTTGGTTCCATTTTCCCCCTCACTTTCAGGCACCCCAATCAGACGTAGATTCGGTCTTTTTACATAATCCCATACTTCTTGCAGGCTTTGTTCATTTCTTTTTCTTCTTTTTTCTTTTGGTTTCTCTTCTCGCTTCATTTCATTCATTTGATCCTCAATCGCAGATACTCTTTCTTCCAGTTGATCGAGTCGGTTACTGAAGCTTGTGCATTTGTCACGTATTTCTCGTGTCATGGTTTTCATCTCTTTCATTTCGTTTATGACCTTCTCTGCATTAATTACTCTAGCCATCAATTCTTCCACTTTTTTTTCAAGATTTTTAGTTTCTTTGCGCTGGGTACGTAATTCCTCCTTTAGCTCTGAGAAATTTGATGGACTGAAGCCTTCTTCTCTCATCTCGTCAAAGTCATTCTCTGTCCAGCTTTGATCCGTTGCTGGCGATGAGCTGTGCTCCTTTGCCGGGGGAGATGCGCTCTTATTTTTTGAATTTCCAGCTTTTCTGCCCTGCTTTTTCCCCATCTTTGTGGTTTTATCTGCCTCTGGTCTTGATGATGGTGATGTACTGATGGGGTTTTGGTGTAGGTGTCCTTCCTGTTTGATAGTTTTCCTTCTAACAGTCAGGACCCTCAGCTGTAGGTCTGTTGGAGATTGCTTGAGGTCCACTCCAGACCCTGTTTGCCTGGGTATCAGCAGCAGAGGCTGCAGAAGATAGAATATTTCTGAACAGCGAGTGTACCTGTCTGATTCTTGCTTTGGAAGCTTCCTCTCAGGGGTGTACTCCACCCTGTGAGGTGTGGGGTGTCAGACTGCCCCTAGTGGGGGATGTCTCCCAGTTAGGCTACTTAGGGGTCAGGGACCCACTTGAGCAGGGAGTCTGTCCCTTCTCAGATCTCAACCTCCGTGTTGGGGGATCCACTGCTCTCTTCAAAGCTGTCAGACAGAGTCGTTTGCATCTGCAGAGGTTTCGGCTGCGTTTGTTATTGCCCTGTCCCCAGAGGTGGAGTCTACAGAGACAGGCAGGTTTCCTTGAGCTGCTGTGAGCTCCACCCAGTTCGAGCTTCCCAGCAGCTTTGTTTACCTACTTAAGCCTCAGCAATGGCGTGCGCCCCTCCCCCAGCCTCGCTGCTGCCTTGCCGGTAGATCACAGACTGCTGTGCTAGCAATGAGGGAGGCTCCGTGGGTGTGGGACCCTCCCGGCCAGGTGTGGGATATGATCTCCTGGTGTGCCTGTTTGCTTAAAGCGCAGTATTGGGGTGGGAGTTACCCGATTTTCCAGGTGTTGTGTGTCTCAGTTCCCCTGGCTAGGAAAAGGGATTCCCTTCCCCCTTGCGCTTCCCAGGTGAGGCAATGCCTCGCCCTGCTTCAGCTCTCTCTCGCTGGTCGGGCTGCAGCAGCTGACCAGCACCGATCATCTGGCACTCCCCAGTGAGATGAACCCAGTACCTCAGTCGAAAATGCAGAAATCACCAGTCTTCTGTGTCGCTCGTGCTGGGATTTGGAGACTGGAGCTGTTCCTATTCGGCCATCTTGCTCCGCCCCCCCGGTACATCTCTTCTAACAGGCTTCTTTTTCCTATCTGTTTGCTTGTTCCTTGCTTTTCTTATTTATAAACTGAAATTTCAAGTAATCAGTTTATACTTATATATGTATAAAGATACACATGTAGTTCAAGTAATCTGATTAAACATATATGACTTCTACTGATGTATGTGTGTGTATACATATATATAATATACCTGTGAAGGATTACCTCAGAATTGTGTGCCATTTTATTTCATATTTATTTAAATATACAGGAGAGTGAGATAGGATAGATAAGAATGTAGCAGCAATTGATAGAATGAGGAAGAAATGTCTTTCTTACATTATCCTGCTTTTCCAGAGAGAACAGTGGTGATGGAGGTGTGGGGTGGTTATATTTATTAGCCTTGTTGACATCCCCTGCTGGGTGAAATCAAGTTATCTTTAATTTGATGGCTTTCCTATGGTGAGTCTCTAAAGTCAGCTATCTCTGAATAGGAGCATAACATGTTACTCTGGAGTTAGTTTAGTGGGTTTTTGTTTGTTTGTTTTGTTTTGTTTAAAAATAGCATGCTCCAAGACAAGTTTTTTCTCCAGTAGATGGCTACAGAATATTGAGGACAAGTAGAGACATAACTTGGCATAGAAGTGGGATTTTTGTAGATTTTAACTTCTCCTATAACCTCTACTGAAGAGCCCTTCTCTAGAGATGGAGATTGCACAGTTTCGCAAGCAAGGAGTCTCTCTAGATACCAGGGTATGCTTTTGTTCAACACAGGGTGAGGGTGAACCATGGATGTGCTTCTCACTTCTTCCTTATCTCTTCTAAAACCACAGAAATGGGTTTAGAGTGTGATTTCTAATAGTACACACAATTTTTCTTTTTATATCAATGGACTCATTTAAGCTGGAAGTTAATAGAAGGTGTTATTTTGATTATGTTCCTCAATTAAGATTTAATAGTACACCAACTCCTAAAAATGTTTATGCAAAATATAACAATAGCATTTTTACCTAATTTATATTGATCCTGAGAGTTTAAAAGGTTAAAATTGTATATAAACTTGGGAATTAATTTGTTCTTTTAGAGTTGTTTCAAATTTGTCACACATTTATGTTTGGTAAAGATCAACAGTAATAAGTGTTAAAAAGAAAGTATTAATAGCATTTGATATGCTTTAATACGATGCCACTCCCAACATTTAATCATATCTCACATGGAATATAATAACAACAAATATTTGAAGATAGAAAAAAGGCAAATTAAACAAAAATCTTAGCAAAAGGGTCATACTTTTAGAGTTAGTATCATCAGAAGATGAACTCATAATTGGAAGAAAATGAGGCAGTTTTCACATTTTCTGACAGAACTTGATTAATTCAAGAAACTTTTTCTCTGGTGCTTAGCTTCTCTACACTCACACCATCTGCCCATACTCAGCTTTGGTTTCTATTTCACTTAGGAAGTAATATAAAATGAGATAATTCATTAAAAATGTTGAGAAACATTGTATGTATAGGCACATAGAAAGCACTCGGTAGCTGCCAATTTTAAATATACTCAGATATAAATGATATGTATTGAAGAGTCCCTTTAAAGTTTGAAATTTTAGTCTGGGTCTCTATGATTAATAATGGAACTTACACTCAGAACATACAAAATGCTCTGAAGTTGATAGATACATTTGAGTAGCACATCCTTGTGAAGCCTGCTTTAATTATTCCAACCAAAACTGATGGTTTTTCACAAAATTTCTAAATTATTTTTAGTTTTTAAATACTACAGATTGGCTATCAGTTTTGTTTAATTTTTCAAGTAATTAATTGAAGGCAATGATCGTGCCTTTCAAGAATAGGACAAACATTATAGTGAAGGCTACTACTTGTTGATGGCATATTTATTGCCCATCCATTGCTGCACCTCTAAATGTTACCTTCTCATTTTACTTTTGAATTTCATAGCAAGGTACAATAATGAAATTTTTATCACCTCATTTATGTGAGGCTTTATGAGAAATGTTTTCATCATTTACATTGAATTTAATTCTCAAGGAGACTATGTATAACTTACAGTATTTCCATTTATCAGAAATTAAGTGAGATTAAGTGCTTTCCTTGCAGTCAGATAGATAGTAAGTAATAGAATTTAGAATTCATTCTTAGCATAGAACAGCTGCAGTAGTAGTATTTTAGAATAGAGAAGCATCATATTAGAATGTACTAGTAAAGTGCTAAAAAATGTTTAGTACTTTTGTTTAGTAAAGTACTAAACAAAAGATATTTATTAGATTTATCTTAATTTATTGTATCAGGGCTCTCATGGCCCCAAAGAATACTAACTTGTATGTGCTTTTTCAGGAACTCAGTACTCCTTCTTATTAGGTAGAATAGTATTCAACATTAGCTAAGTAAGTAAAGTTAGACGATCTATGTTAACACATTGTTAAACACTTGTTTAATATATATTTCATGGATTTTCAATGTTCACTTTTTTTAAGAGATAGGGTTTCACACTGTCTTCCAGGCTAGAGTGCAGTGGTGTGATCATAGCTCACTGCAGCCTAAACCTCCCGGGCTCAAATGATCTTCCCACCTCAGCTTCTTC
The DNA here is from genome assembly GCF_049350105.2 of Macaca mulatta. Taxonomy (NCBI): domain Eukaryota; kingdom Metazoa; phylum Chordata; class Mammalia; order Primates; family Cercopithecidae; genus Macaca; species Macaca mulatta. The sequence continues at coordinate 115,193,613 of NC_133412.1, forward strand.
AGTAGTAGAACTACAGGCACATTCTACCACACCTGGCCAATGTTAAATTTTTTTCGTAGAGGCAGGGTCTTACCTTGTTGCTCATGAGGGTTTCCAACTCCTGGCCTCAAGTGATCATCCTACATCTCAAAGTGCTGGGATTACAGGCATGAGACTGCCCATCTTAAACATTCACATCTTTTAGAGAAGTTTGGAGTGTGTGTGTGTGTGTGTGTGTGTGTGTGTGTGTGTATGCAGTATTAGTCCATTCTCACACTGCTATGAAAAAAATAAACGAGACTGGGTAATTTATAAAGAATAAAAGTTTAATTGACTCACAGTTCCGTATGGCTGAGGAGACCTCAGGAAACTTACAGTTGTGGAAGGCACCTCTTCACAGAGAGGCAGGAGAGAAAGTAAGTGTTGATTGCAGGGGTAAGTCCTTTATAAAACCATGAGATCTCTTAAGAACTCACTTGCTATCACGAGAACAGCATGGTGGAAATGGTCCCCATGATTCAATTATCTTCACCTGGTCCCGTCCTTGACACATAAGTGTTACTACAATTCAAGGTGAGATTTGGGTGAGGATACAGAGCAAACCATATCTCTCTCTCTGTCTCTCTCTCTCTCTCTCTCTCTCTGTGTGTGTGTGTGTGTGTGTGTGTTTATATTCAAATATATTTTAATTTGTATTTTCCTTGGTAGTAATTATTGTGGTCTAAACTTAAATCACTATATGTGCTATTCACTTGTGTTATGTGTTTATTTTGTGTGTGTCTGGTGGGAGAGGTTTTTTTGCATGTTATATTTTCAATTATATTTCAAGAATATGTTTAAATTCATAAATGAAACAATAATTTCATAGGAATTTTTGGACATCACTAATCTTTTAATATGATGTGTAGAATCATCAGGTTTACATCTGTTTTTAACGCAAGAAAAATGCTAAAAATAATATTTTCTTATTAAGATTGATGTATGAGTGTATATTTGCCTTATACATTTATGGTAACATAACCATACTCCTTTCTATCAACATTGAGCAATGCTTCCAGATGTTAATAAATACGAACAACTCATTTCAAGACTCTGTTCTCTTGATGTCTGCAGATGTACGGTCTATGCTACTTTTTATATGGTGGATTTTTGTCATATTTGTAAGGTCTTTTCATGATCATAACCTCTCTGACTTGCCTCTACTATTTTTGGAGATGCACAAAGAAGATCTGTCTAGATCCTGATAGATCTCCTCATGATACTGTTGTCGGGGACATCTGTGGGTCTTAAATGGCCCTTGGAAGAAAATGAGACATTTTTTACATTTCACATGCTTTAGGGCATCGAGGAATGGTGCTTTCTGTTCTTGCCCATCCCTTGCTTTGAGTTGTGAGAAGGATCATGGGGCATGGGTGGGATGTGTTCTGTCTTCCAGGCTTTTCCTTGACCAAAGCTTTTGAAGTAAAATATCCATCCTTGTCTAAAACTTTTGACATAATAAAAACACATAAATCAAAGACTGTTTTAAGTGCTGAGAAAGTGGAAAGTGAGTTCTATCACTAGAACTTGAAACATACTAAATTATTTTGTTGATTCTGGGTGGCTAATGAGGAGAGCTTTCAATAACAAAGAATAATTTAATAGGTAAATTTTAAAACAAAACAGGTTGAATTCCTTTTTGATTTTTAAGTAGAGTCAGGCTATTTCTCCTACTTCAAAATTGCAGATAGAATTTTAGATACTGTTCTTATAAATTAAATGTATTCTGGTTTCAAAACACTTCCAGAATGTTGTGAAGAAAAACATATGAATTTCCCTGACATTGCAGTGACAAGGCTTTACATTAAATCTTCATTTTCATCTTTCTTGAACCGAGCGCAGGAATACACAACCCTGAGGGGAATTTCATTTGCATGTTGTTGAACAGCTTGACGTCCTCGACTGGAGCACAGCAAAGTGCACTACAGGCCACCTGAGTTTTTATGGCAGAAACTAAAATGGGAAGTTGAAAAGAATGAAGAATTTTATTCCACTCTAGTTATTTGGTTAAAGTTCACTTTGAGAAACATGAAATGTCTCATTCAATATAATGTATGCAAATAGAGCCTATAGAAGATGACAGAAATCAAATGGCAAATACTTTCCCAGATGTTGCAAATGAGAGTGAAGTGATTCTGTATCAGGTTTGAGGGTAATGCCTCAAAATATTGTTTAAGTGGCTGCAGATTGTATCATAGACATTGGCAGGTGTGGAGGAGGTTATCGTTTTGTGATTAAAATTAAGAGGAAGGAGAATAACAAAATAGAGGATTTTCATTTCTTGCAAATTAATTCTATTTAGTTTTTCTTTCAAGTTGGAAAAGTGTTAATGACTATATGTATTATTGATAGATGAGTGAGTAAATATAAACAGATTATCCAAATAATTTAGCCTATAAAAGCCCTCTGACCTGCAACATCCAGCTAGTTCAAGCAGAAGAGGAATGCTGACTGTCTTTAGTGTTATTTATTTAATTATTGTTATAGTATCAGCTCATCTTTCTCTTTACAGATTTTATTGCATTTCAATAGTAAAATAACAGATGTGGCTATTGTTTTGAAAAAATGTAAAATGTATATCATTTTAGTTGCTATTCTTATTGTCATTCTAACTCCATGTAAATTCTATATCTCTAGCGTATATGTGTTGTATATTCTATTTCAGTCATGAATATCATTGACTATTCAATTTAGTTACTACTTTGTCTTTACTTAGAGTTTTCCTTTCATATGTTTGTGGATTTATGAAACTCTCTGAAGAACTTTTAATGATGCAGTTTCGAAAGACCTCACTATTTAATGCAAAGATGTCTATAAATTGATTTCCTAAAATTTGGCTGACTTTGATACTCAGGAAGCAATTTGCTTCCTAAATTTTTTTAAAGTGGTTTATATTTTAAATCATTTAAAATAATTTTAATTTATTAGAGAAATCTAGCCATATAATTTGAAGGTTAATTAATTGAAAATGGTTTAACAAAAAATATGTAAATGTATATTGTAGAATAACATACCAGTTGTTTTTATTAGAAGTTCAATGATTTCAGTTGCCTCAATTGTTTTACTCTCTGTTTCAAAATATGCATATACTGATATATCTCAATTTATGAGTTTTAGATATTTTCTGGTAACTTTATGTTAGATTAAAAATTTAGCTTATTTTATTAGTGTACCACTTCCTTATTTTTTCCTTTTCCATTCTTACAAGCTTGGATTAAATCAAGAGTCAATGTTGAAACTAGTAAAATTTGATAGATATCATTCACTACTTAACCGAATGGCATATACCTATATACATGTATAAAGATGAATATATATACACATATATTTTCACTGTTTTTATTTTTAAATATTTTATTTTACATAGCATTTTATTTTCTTAGAGTTAATGACTGACCAGTCATGCATTTGCCTAATTTTTATGGACATTCTGCTTTATTCATTCAAATAGCCCAACATACTTTTAAAATATTGAAAGTATAATTTTTAAATGTTCCAATGTTTCAAATACTGTTTCAGTTCACTTTTTTTCCCCCTGTTGGTATGTCCCAACAGCCCTTGATTTTCTTATGCCCCCAAAGAAAAGCTAACTCTCTAGGCCAGAACTCTCATCTTGTGTATTCCTTTTGTCCCTCTCCTGTGATCGAAGTCAGATAAATATCTACTAAGGACAGGACCAACCTCACGGGCATGCAACTTATGCAAAATCCCATGTATTTTTCCTTTATCAAAAGTGACTTCATTTTGTTAAATCACATTCTCCCAATGCTTCCTATTAAATGGCACATGGCAAATTTAAAAATATTGTCTAAAAACATTGTTATTCCATACTCCAGTTTGTTTATAAAATTTAAAGTTGAAAACCTCTTATTCTTAGAATCATGAAGGCATTAATGAATGTCTTCCAGTTTTCATTATTGTTATTGCTAAGTGTGGTGTCAGTTTCATTGTCAGTCTTAATATTTGTGAACGTTTTTCTCTCTGAGAGCTTTTAGAATTTTCTCTTTATATTTAATGTTGCACATTTCTTTTTCTATCCTAGGCTCAAAAGCCTTTGCATTTATAGACATGTGAGTTTCAGTTGTAAAAAATTTGTCTTGGGCCCAGGTGCAGTGGCTCACGCCTATAATCCAGCACTTGGGAGGCCAAGGCGGGCAGATCATGAGGTCAGGATCGAGACCATCCTGGCCGACACGGTGAAACCTCGTCTCTACTAAAAATACAAAAAAAAAAAAGTAGCTGGACGTGGTGATGGGCGCCTATAGTCCCAACTACTAGGGAGGAGGAGGCAGGAGAATCGCGTGAACCCAGGAGGCGGAGCTTCCTGTGAGTAGAGATCAAGCCACTACACTCTAGCCTGGGCAACAGAGCAAGACTCTGTCTAAAAAAAAAAAAAGAAATTGTCTTGTATTATACCTTTGAAATTATCTTGTCTTCATTTTCCCCTTCTCTGTTTGTTATCCTATATGTTGGATGTCAACTTTTCTGAATAATTCTCTAATTTGTTCATCTTTCTTCCTATTTTCCCATGTTATATCAATCTATTTTAATGAACTGATTTTCTCAAGTTTATTTTCAATGCCTTTCCTGAACTTACAATTTCAGTTATAATACTTTAATTTGTAAGAGCTATTTGTATTTGCTGAACATTCGTTTTACAATTTAATGTTTTTGCTTTATTTATGTGATATAATAACTATCAGTCATTACAGTTTCTTGGTATAAATAAGTCCTCTTTTTTTCATATTATTTTTACTTTGAATTCCCTTTCATGTTTGACTTTGGTTTTCCTCTTCCTTCCATTTAGCAAGCTTTCTCAAATGGCTGCTCATTTTTAGATGTCTATTTATACTTAGAACTAAGGCATGAAATAGCTGATTAGATACCCAGTTTTCATAGTCAAACCTGAGAAACTTTTGACTCCAAGTTGAGAATCTTTTCTTTTTGGCCATTCTTTTCCTCTAGAAAATAAAATCTGGTCAGGGCTACATAATTTGTGAGGTATAACACAATTGGGAAGTACGGGGCTTCTTGTTATAAAAGATGTTAAGAATATCAAGGTCCCAACAGCAGAACTTAAGAGTGTAGCCCTTCAAAGCATGTGGCCCTATGTGAGACTGCATAAATTGCATGCATGTGAAGCTGGACTTCCCTCTAGTAGATACTTGCTTGATTCCCATTGTTCTGGAAACTGCAACCCTCTGTAGTAAAAAGCTCTTGACTATTTAGACTTATTGGAGACTATTGTTCAAAGTGAAGTAACTCAGGAATGGAAAACCAAACATCGTATGCTCTCATTGATAGGTGGGAGATAAGTTATGAGGATGCAAAGATGTAAGAATGATACAGTGGACTTTGGGGACTTTGGGGGAAGAGTGGCAGAGGGACAAAGGATAAAAGACAACAAATGTGGTGCAGTGTATACTGCTCATGTGATGAGTACACCAGGATCTCACAAATCACCACTAAATAACTTACTTATGTAACCAAATACCACCTGTACCCCAAAAACTTATGGAAAAATAAAATTTTAAAAATATGTATTTGTACAGTTACAATAAAAATACATTAATTAATTAATTCTCAATTTTTCAGCACCGTGCCTTACTCTTACCCTTTGTTTTATATTTTCTTCTCCATTTAAAGCCCTTTTTCAAATTTTCCTGAGAATCAAAACTATATCTCCTGAGGATAAAGTAATGTGTTTCCTAAGAAAATGGCAAAAGGTTGGCACCATGTGTTCATCCTCTCTGCATGAGACTTTTAACACATCACTGCCATTTCAGTCCTGTACCTTACATCTTCATTCCTGGAACCTTTAAGTCCAGAGTCCTGTGAATATTTTGTATCTTTTATTCTCCTTTTAAAAGTCCTCCAGTTAACTAACTTGACCCCCTAATGTTCATTAGTTGCTAAGGTTTGTCTGTGTTGTGGATAATGAGAAAATGACGTACAACCAAAATTTTAACCAAATCTAAGCATGAAACAGAATAAGAATCAGGAGAAATGACGTGGTTTAAAATGTATACTACCTTTTTTGGGTGTTTTGCTTCCCTAAAGTTTCATTAATCTCAACTTTAATTTTTTATTTTCTATAGCAGAAATAGCATTATGCCTGATATTTAAAATTATACACTTGTGAAGACACTAAAATTATGCTTTTTTAAGTATCCATCTTGGAATCTTTGTGATGTTCTCATTAGATTGCTATAATATATTCCAATCAATGGAGCCTCTGAATACTGCTGGGAAAATTATCATTGGGAACTTTTTCCTTAATATCCAGGAATAAAAGAGGACCGCAAATGTATACAATTACACTATCTCATTTGATGGGGATACATGGTGGTGAACATAGATTAGAATGTCATTTATGTGTCCGGTTTGTCAAAAGTTTCCTTGGCATAACAGAGGCAGGTTACTATGTAATAATGCTAGCTTTACCTTGTTTTCTGTCTCCTTATAGAAACCACAAAAATGCCTCCTCTTTATGCTAAGCATTTTCTTTATGTCTAGCATGTCCATCTTTCAATACTATTCTCCCAGTATCTATTTTTTTTTTTTTTTACAAATTGTCATGAAATTTTAGAGCAACAAAAGACATGTATTCAATGAGCAATCCTCACTGTTCCATTCTTGATGTCTTTTGATGTTAGCATAAGGACATAGCAAGGGAATTAAGAGTGCCAGTTTTGGTATTGGAAACATGTGGGTCTTGAGTCCAGGCTTAGCATTTACTTGCATAGAAACTTTGAATAAATTATAAATTTAGTCTAAGCCAAATGTTTTCAAAATTGTCTGCATATTAGAATTACTTAGGAGTTTTAAAATATTCAAACATATTTGCTCCAGAAAAAAAAATAATAATAATAACTTTTCGGCCTGGAGTCCTGGCTTTGTGCAGATCTCTCTTGGTGATACTAAAAGGTAGCAAAGGTTGAGAACTCCTGCCTATAAGGCTCATTTTTCTAATCTTTAAAATGGTACCAGCTTTAAATAGCCAGTATTTTACAGTTATTTTAAGAATTAAATGTAGAAAATGCATGTAAAAAAACATAGCACGATGCCTGGAACATTATAAATAATTCATGTCTCATTCCCTGGCTGAACTATAAATACGATTAAAGGAGAGATTATATCTTTCTTGTTCACTGTTTCCTGTATGACACATAGAAGCTACTTAAAAGTTATTTGTTGGTTCAGTGAATCACTTGCTCTGTCTTTTAGAGGAGGAAACAGTCTAATGTTGACTTTTGTTCAGCCACAAAGCCCCTTATTAAAAAATAAATAAGAATTTGCTGCAGAATCACTTTTTTCCTGATTTACTAGTCTTAGTTATTATTTCTTTAACGTTGGTACAGTACGCCATCCTAACATATACCTGCATTATTACCCACTGTGCCTACCAAGTTTTCTCTTTGATTTCTTCTATTATCGCTTTCATCCTTCCCCCTCTCCATTCTTCCTTCCTTTCATCTTTCCATCCTTTTTCTCTTTCTCCTTCTGATCCTTTTAATCTATGTTTTTCTACCTCCTTGTCCATCCCTTTTATCTTTCCATTGCTATCTCATCATAGAAAACCTCTCTTAACACTTTTGATTGCAGGAGAAGTCGCTCTACTCTGAACCTTGCCTGGAAGAAGTCTGTTCTGCTCAGTTACCACTTACCACAGGGCAGTAGAGAAGAGCAAAAGCCTGTCGAATTCTCAAGCAAATTAGCAGACAATTAGAATGTAGTGTGATATGTGCTGCAGGACAAATATAGAGAGTCCTGTTCATACAATGCAGAGTGCACATAGCTAAATTCTTTCACTCAGTTCTGGTGACACTGGAGGCAGGTCTGAAGGTCAGACGATCTGAGCTGTGTTTAAAGTAGGAATGTAGAAATCAATTCTTACATATTATAGGGAACAAAAAGGATGAGAAGTGGCTCCATATTGCTGCATTGAGAGGGAATTACTGAGAAGTGAGCCTGGAGTTGTAAAAGGAAGCCAAATGTTAAGGAACTTGGGCGTTATTCTTGGGGCCACAGGGCAACCGTTCCAAGTTAATTAAATAACTTGAATGATGGCATGATGGAATTTCCTTGAGAAAACAGATTTCCTTGTCAATGATGAATCTAGAGTAGAAAAGGCAGCTGAAAATCAAGCAAAGGAAATGCAGAAAAATAGGTTTAATAATGACATTATTTTTAAAACCAACCAAAGAAAAATATATTTCATAATAATAGCTAAAATTTATTTTGTACATACTATATGCCAGTCATTGTATTAAAAATCATGTACATGATAACCTCCATATAAGATAAATTCTATTATTATAGAATTATTATTATTATCATTATTATTATGATAGTGTGAGAATGAGTAGTAGTTTGCACAGATGTGAAAATCGTGCCACTTGAGGTCAAAGCTTCACTCCACCATTTACTTTCAATGTGACCTTGTGCAAATTAATTGATATACCTAAATATAGTCACATATATTTGATATATTTTTTGTGGCAGTTCAGGGTTTCTCCAACACACTCTGTCCCTTTTTGGTGCATTGGATTTTAGTGAGACAGTGAAAATAAGTTATACATAAGAGCAAGAGAAATGAATGTGAAGCAAATGAGAGAAATAATGAGTGAAACAAAACCCTATGGCTCCATCAAAATACCAAGCAAAGAGCAAACAAAAAGAAAATTCAAAGAATTGAATTATCTGCAAACAGAGATTCTGACATTGGAAACAGGCTAAGTGGTGAATGACACGGGAGAAAGGAGACAGGAATAGATAGATTTCCTAATGCCCTTTGATAGATAGGGGGACTTTATATAAATTATAATGCAACTCCATGAAAATGCATGTGACTTTTTGGAATCCTGTCCTTATCTCTTCCCAAATGTATGACACTGGGCAGAAGCCTCAACCTCTCTTTGCCTCAATTTCCTACTCCAAACCTAGATAAATAATAGTATTGAACTCATAATATACTATGAAGATTGAGTCAATAAATATAAAATAATGAAGCAGTGCTGGCAAACAGTACCACCATATGTGTTACCTATTATTGTTATCATTAAAAGATCCGTTGGATTTTATGTTTTGGCATGTTTCTCCATTTTTGAGATTCATATAATTCTAATCTTAAACTCTTAAAGAATTAGGGCCATAGAAAAGAGTTTACTATCTTTGGCTGCTGAAACGTTCATATTGTGTACTTTGCTAAAATCAAAGTATACTTTTAATGCCACTGAAAGAAAGCTTCTAAACTGTTAGTTAATGGTGCTTGGGAGTGGACCTCCCTTTTCTGTGGAATATGGTGGTCATCTTCAGTGGACGCGCTTGGGGAATGTAATGTCAAAAATGGATATTTCAAACACAGTGCAGGATCTTAGAATTCATAACGTGAGAAATGAGCTTCATGCGGGACTATTGAAGGAATAGTGTTCATGGATGGTGGTTTGTAACTTGTTATGGAACATAACATGTAAAATGAGTTTTTTTTTCTTTTTTTTCCTAGAGAAGAGAAGATCTCTGAGTGATGATTATGATATGACAAAAAGCTCAGACATTTTTCAGGTGGTTGAAATGTGTTCTCTCGACGGAAAAATTTAGGCTCCACACTGAACATCCTCAGGGAAAGATGAAAGAATAAAATGCCTTAGAGATTGAGATGCACAGCTGGATAATGCAGAGATAGATCATTTAAGTCAAACATGAGGTGAAAGCTGGGAAGGCTTTTGCACCTGTGCTTGACTAGATGCTGAATTTCGAACAAGTTTTCTGAAGGGCAGAGATTTTTGTGGAAGCATGAGTTTTTCACTACCCAATATAGAAAGGATAAAAGAACTTGCAGTTTTGGGAGATTAGATATACTTTTTTCCCCAATATTATGGCCTGTTCTGGAAATAAGTGACAGAAAGGCAAAGATCAAATTCATGCTTACAAGAACAGCTTCGGGTCAAGGAAAAGGTAGCCAAATTTAGCACACAAAAAGACCTGATCTTATGCAAATTTAAGCAGAAGAGAAGCAACCTGAGGAAAAACAACATTAGTTAAGCAAAACAAAACAAACAGTAATATTGAATGGCTAGGGTGAGGTCCCTGACCCACATTTGCATCTTCATTCATAGGGGAGAGTTAGCCATTGGGAGTTGATTTGACATGATTGTAGTCCCAGCGAAGACAGTGGTGATCAGAACACTGAGCTTCAAATTAGGGAAGAGTTAGGTGTAGCTCTGTAAGATCAGGAAGTACCACTGGTGTCGGCTGTTCTCCACTATTACAGACAGAAATAGCAAGAACCTAGACATTCCCTCTTACTGTTGTAAAAAATGTGACTGTCCTCTGAGTGCTGCTGCCGGGAAATTGGCAAAGGCTCCAGATCAATGCTGTTAAAACCCCTGAGAATAAGACTTAACACTGAGTTTGAGCTGTGTTGCAGACTTTTCTGGCACTTTAACAAGGGTGGTGAAGGCTGAGTAAAAATCTGAGTAGGATTTATGAGAAATTAATGCCAAGTGATACTGGGCAGTAATCAAGTTACCACAACTTCTAACCACTGGTGTGGCTTTTGATTTATGTTTTTGTACAAAGTTATAATTATTTATATTGACTATAAACAAATTTCAAAACTCTATAGAAAAGTTTGTTGAAATTGGATTTTGGCAAAGAGATTATGCAGACTACCTAGTAATGGCCTTTCTGCAAGCGTGTATCTACAATCAAAGGGTGATTGCATAGATGGTCTATTTTGGATCAACTAAAATTTATTTTTTTATGCTGCCCCTTATTTTGCCTATTGACAATAATCTTTTGCCACATACACAGAGCCTTGGGATAAAAAATGCCAGGAAGCACTGCATACAGTTTTCTGAGACATTTAAGGAATATTTGATTTCGATATTTTCTGAGCCCCTGTGTTTTTAAAAGGGTAGTTAGATAATAAGAGCATGTTTCTATCTTTATAAGTGAGACATGATCTTCTTAAAAAGGAAATACTGCTTGATAGGGTAAAAATAATCCAATACTTTGAGGAATGCTGTAGAACGATTGTTTTCTCTAAGGTCACTTTTTCTAAGGTGAGCATAATAAGGAGCTTTTAATTAATGTTATTAGCTTGTAGTGTGGTAGGTATTATGGGTCATTGAATATAGGAATACATAATAAATCTCTTAAAATTTGAATATATGTGGATAAAAGAATACTGAAAAAAAAAAAAAAAAAAAAAAAAGAGTGATCATCACATCATCTCAAGTCCAGGATGCACTTACTCATGAGTGGTTTCAGTCGTACATTTAAAGAGTAGGTGTAAACAGATAGACATTATAAGGAAAAAGAAAAAAAAAAAAAACTTCAGAAACCCAAAGAAGAATTGAATGCAGCATATGCGTCTTAAAATTAATAAGCATACAACTGAATTTTGCTATCATCTCAAAAATGGCTCCCCTCACATGTTCATAGCTGTAAATGGTAACTCTATTATATTTGTTCAGGTCAGAATCAACCTTAGATTGATTCTTCACTCACTTTTCTTTATAATTTCCCATTTCATTAGCAAAACCTATTTGACCTTTTTTTCAAAATTTATCCAGACTTGTAAAACCTCATACCACCTCCAGAACTTACCTGGATCCTTTCCACATCCATCTCACTCCTGGGTTATTCCAGTACACTACTATATGGTCTCCTTTACTTCCACCTTTTTCATAATGGTATTCATTAGGACTTTTTGCTAACATCACTTGTTTTGGCACTGGTCATAGAGAAGGAATCTACTTCTCTACTCACTTAAGCTCAGACATGGCCATGTGACTTGTTTGGCCAGTGAAATGTGTAAGAATTGATATGCTTCCTTTCTGGGCTATAGCTTTAAGAACCAGAGTGACAGATGGAGCTTCCATAAGCCCTTCACTGAGATTTCTGTTAGGAGCCTAACTTCCTTGAGAACAGTGGGTAGATTTGAAGAATAAGAGAAAAAAATAAATGTAGCTTTAAACCACTGAGACTTTCAGGTTGAAAACAGCTTAGTTTAGCCTATATTACCTGAGAAAGGAATTGTTTCAGGAGTTACCAAAAAACAAGACAGCAGCAACAAAATACCTGACATTGGTTATAGTGATGGGTGGTAGGTGTCAAAGAGATATTATTGACAGCTGGAAGGATGGAGGTTCAAGTTATGTTATGGTAAACTTTTCACATGTAGCAATGTGGAAATTAAAGGTGGTAACTATTGGATTTATAGCTTCAGAAGAAAGAATAAGAAAACACTAGAAGATTGAGTTTCTTACTTCTGACTGTGTTTTGACACGATATTTAAGGGAAGAAATAATTAATTTGCAAGAAATAATGAAAAGGACTAAAAGAAAGTAAAACAATGTGGGAGCTTGGAAGTTCCCATGTATAACTGATTTCCATCTCTACCTAGTAAAACTAAAACTGTGAAGGCCTTGAAAAAGCAGAAACTAATTGAAACGTAGCTTAGCAGCAGCAAGGGTCAAAACAAAAGCATGGCCATCACATGCATTTAAAAATCTCTGAATGGATTAGCTTCTCACCTACTAAATCCCTTCAGGTGAACAAGTAGACATAGAGAAAAATACTGGGAGTGTGCCTTTTCCAGGATATCTGTTGTTTACACCTGCAAAGAAGTCAAGAGAGAGGAGTATACTGCCAAAAAATTTTGAGTGAGATTATTGGCACATGAAATTGACTGAAAACAAATAGGAAACAGGTGACTGTAGCTTTAAGAGAATTGTGCTGTTAAAAGAACCACAAATCTGTGAAACTGATTATTAGAAACTTAAAATAGTTCTTGGTCCCTGAATTTTCTAGAGGTAAGGAAGGCTTAGAAAGCTACTCCTGTCTGAATGAGGACACCTTTCCTTGCATCCTCTTCAGAAATATCCAATGAGGACGATTTAAAAAGAGAGATCAGAGCCTGGGAACCCTGAGAATTACAGGTTGGAGAGCTACTCTTACGAAGAAACCCTCACAATGTCCGCTTAGCAGGAGTGTAAAATTTCTATGATTCAGTGGCTTCTAGGTAGCCCTGCATTCTTCCCCTTCCCAAATAAGAATTTTTATTCCGATCTTTCCATTTATCTTTCTTCAGACAAATGGGAGTGGTGGAGTGGGGAGCGGAATGATAATATAAATTGTGTTTCTTTTTTTCCTTAAGTTTCTATAACAAGAGGTGCCACATCTAGACTTCTACAGACATAACCATTAGATTTTGTTCTTTTAAATCTTATATGAAATAATATTAATTTTATTGGATAGGACTTTTGTCTTTTCTTCTTGGAGAGGGAATTTTGCAAGCAGAGAAGAAAGTAAACTCAGCACTTGCGACCATAAGGGAAGAACATTGATCAGTTGGGGTGTTCAAAAATAGCTAGTTGTTGTTAGACATATTTTTACTATTAAAATTCTCTGACAAGTTGAATTCAAGCCGAGTCATGTGATTTTGCATGGACCAGTGCAATATGAGCAGAATTGATGGTATCACACAGAGAGGCAGAAGCCTTAAGAGCCAATGTGTGGTGTGTCACAGTATTTTCTTTGTACTCTGCTTATGGAAGCAAGTTCATTTGTTTAGACACCTGAGTATTATGTACACAATCTAATTTCCAACCAACAATGTAGATGTAGAACGAATGAGGGATAGCTTCGTGGTTGTAATCAACTGAAATTTTTAGGATGTTTTCACTGCAGCGTAACTTAGACTATCCTAATTACTCTTAACTCAAAATTTACCCACAGCAAAATACACAATGATCACTTAAAAACATGTCATGTTATCCATCCTTCTCCATAATCCCCTTCAGTGGCTCAGGGTAAACGACAAAAATCATAATATACATTTCCTTTATGACAATATTCTGTTCGAGTTTCCTTTGACTCTCCATTTCATTCTTTCCTGTGTAAACAATATTTGTGCCCTTACTCTTCTTTGCACATGGTTACAATAGTCGCTTTTTGCCTTTGCAGCTGTTTCTACCTAGAACGCTCTTACTCCAATTATACACATGAATTTTTCTCTCACCACCTTCATATGTACTCAAGTATCTCTTTATCTGTAAAACTGTCCTTACCATTTTTATAAAATAGCAGTAACACCTGCTCTGATGTATTCATCTTAATTTATTTCCCTTTTCTCTATAACAGAACATAGTCTCGATCCACATTTTACTTCCTTTCCTTCCCACACCAAGTTGCTTCGTATAAAGTGAAGGCCTTTTGTGCATATATATGCTTGGTTCAGCTTGAATGCTTTAGCTTTACATGCAGTCCCTGTAAACCCCTGATCCCTTAGCCATCCTTAGGGACCAGGGGTACACAAACATCTTTAGCAGAAAAGATTCAGGCAGAGAATGGGCCAGAACATGTACTAGAAACAAAGTTGGATCATTTGTGCAAAGAATTCATCGACCTTAGGTATGCATCGTCTAGAAATGTGTGGTGTGTTCTTTGTGTAGATCCAATCCCTGATCCTGCTACTTTTTTTTTTCCCTATGTGGGCAAAAAGTAGGAAATTGGCCAGAGAAAGTCTGAAGTAGGACTTTCTATATCACAGGGCACAGGAAAATGGCCTCTCTTCTAAGGATAAGGGCATTGTGGTACCAGTAAAGTTGATTTGCAGAGACTCTTCCACAAAATGTTATCAATAAGATCTGTGTGTTTCATAATCATAAACTCTTGCCGAGGCTGAAGCTCTGTAGGGGTGCTTAAGGCTTTAGGTGGTAGTGGAAAGCAAAAATTGAATCTTTCAGGAGGTACCAGATGGTTAAACACAAATAATTCTTCTTTAGGAAAAGCAGGACATTTAAGTTATTAAAGAGGTTTTTAATGAATAATTTGGAGCTTCATAAATGTACAGCAAAGGCAATTGGTGCTGATTCAGAGACTATTTCATGCAAAATAACCTTGGAAACTTGGGGAGGAAATGGAGGCCATTAATAAATAGGGCATGGTTTATTTTAGCCAATGAAGATAGCAGAGGGTCCGAAAATTGTGTTAATTGTACAGGAACTATTCAGTGCACAATATTGTATACCAAGATGTTCTATCTGTAGATGAGACGTATCTTCCTGTAAACCTCTGAAATAGGCATACGGTAACTTCGTTTATTAAAACAAGATATCCTGATGCTGCGTAACTTGCTGGTGCTAAAAAAATTGTTACATTGCCTGTGCGCCTGAAATCTTCCAGAATAGAATGGCTATTAAAGGACAAGTGCTCTTTTAAATAATGGAATATGACCTAGGAGAAGATACAAATTATTTAATTGCTATCGAAACATTTTTACATGTTTTGGATCATTCCCATCGTACTCAGGGAATCATTCAACTCAAAAAAAAAAAAAAAAAAGGAAACCTTTGTTAACCATGCAAGGAATTCTTTTATAATAAAATTAGCAGTCCAATTATTGGGTTTTCCAGTCTAGCAATTTTTTAAAGTTGGGCTTCATGGTGCCATTACAATCTTGAAAGTTATTGAGGATGCCAGAGAGCTTTTGTTGATGTAAGTTACATGTAGTGATATTTGCCATATTAGAAATTAAAATGGGCCAGGCACAGTAGCTCACGCCTGTAATCCCAGCACTTTGGGAGGCCGAGGCGGGCAGATCACCTGAGGTCAGGCATTCAAGACCAGTCTGGCCAACATGGTGAAAACCCATGCTTACTAAAAATACAAAAATTTGCTGTGCATGCTGGCACGCACCTGTAATTCCAGCTACTGATGAGACTGAGGCAGGGGAATCGCTTGAATCCAGGCGGCAGAGGTTGCAGTGAGCCAGGATCGCACCATTGCACTCCAGCCTGGGTGACAGAGCAAGACTCCATCTCAAGAAAAAAAAAAAAAAGTGTTAACATATTTTTAAAAATATACCTATATTATTAAAAGAAATAGAAACTGATATTATTTTGCATTTAAAAAAATCTTTCTAATGTTTGGCTTAATAAAATATATGGAAATATCAGATCTATTGGTGCATCCATTTGCATACTATATATCATGTAACCTCTGAAAAAATATCACTGTGCAAACATGCAAGTAAAAAAACAAATAACCTCTTAGTACTAGTATAAACATTGTTTTAACCCTTGGCACCTTTAAATTTTCTCAGAGAACCTCAAGGGTTTCCAGACTACATTTAGAGAACCACTGTCCTAATTTTATGCATTTAATGACTGTAGAACTGCACTATTCTGTAAGGTCTCTAAGACCCATGTGTGTCTGTTTAAATATAAGTTTGATTAAAATTAAATAAAAATGTAAAATTTAGTTTCTTATTCTCACTAACCTCTTTTTAGGTGTACAGCTACATGTAGTTACTGGCTACTGTGTTGGGTAGCACAGAGAGTAAACATTTTCATCACCATAGAAAGTTAAGTTGAACAGCACTGCTCTATTCTTTATTTTTCTTTTTTCTTCTTATTTTTATTTACTTATTTTATTTATTTATTTATTTTTGAGGTGGAGTCTTGCTCTGTCACCCAGGCTGGAGTGCAATGGCACAATCTTGGCTCACTTCACCCTCTGACTCCCAGGTGCAAGCAATTCTCCTGCCTCAGCCTCCTGAGTAGCTGGGATTACAGGCGCACTAATTTTTCATATCTTTAGTAGAGATGGAGTTTCACCGTGTTGGCCAGGTTGGTCTCAAACTCTTGACCTCATGATTCGCCCACCTTGGCCTCCTAAAGTGCTGGGATTACAGTCATAAGTCATGGCACCCGGCTTATTTCTCTTCTTTTTAGGAGAGAGTCCTTCCTTTTGGTCAGTGTCTGTTCATTTTGGCTGCTGTTAGAGAATACCATAGACTAGGTGGCTTATAAACAACAGAAGTTTATTTATCACATTTGTGGGGGTTAGGAGGTCCAAGACCATGGTGCCAGGAGATAAGCTATCTGACTGAGTACTGTTTCCCACTTTATAAACAGCAGTTTTCTTGATGAAACCTCACTTGGTGGAATGGAAAGGGAAATCTCTTGAGTCCTTTTTTAATAGGAGCACTAATTCCATTTGTGAGGCTTCTACTCTCATGACTTAATCAACTCCCAAAGGCCTCATCTTTAAATATTATTATATTGGGGTTGGATTTCAACATATAAATCTGGGGGACAAAAACCTTCAGTTTATAGAATTTTAAGAATAATCCTCTTTGACTCAGTGGTCTGCCTTCCAGGGCAACTGGGGCAGAAGTTTCAACTTCTAAACTTGCTGAAGCAGCAACCCTGCTTCCTCAGCTTTGCTGGTTAAGGCTTGGACCCTGACAAAGTTTTGATGTGTGTCCTGGCCCAACTTTAGTACTGAACTGTCATCTCCAATGTTGGAGGTGGGGTCTTGTGGGAGGTGACTGGATCATGAAGGCAGATTTCTCATGAAAGATTTAGCACCATTCCACATACTGTCCTCACAATAGTGAGTTCGTTCTCACAAGATCTGGTCATTTAAAAGTGTGTAGCATTGGCCGGGTGTGCTGGCTCACGCCTGTAATCCCAGCACCTTGGGAGGCTGAGGCGGGCGGATCACCTGAGGTCAGGAGTTCAAGACCCGCCTGACCAGCATGGAGGAACCCCATCTCTACTAAAAATACAAAATTAGCCAGGCATGGTGGCACATGCCTGTAATCTCAGCTACTTGGGAGGCTGAAGCAGGAGAATCGCTTGAACCCAGTAGGCAGAGGTTGCGGTGAGCCAAGATTGCGCCATTGCACTCCAGCCTGGGCAACAAGAGTGAAACTCTGTCCCCCACTACCGCCCCCCAAAAATGTGTGTAGCACCTCATTTCTTATTCCTGTTCTGGCCTTGTGATTTGCCTACTCCTGCTTCACCTTCCACCATGATTGCAATTTTCCTGAGGCCTCCACAGAAGTCCAGTAGATGCCAGCAGCATGCTTCTTGTATAGCCTGCAGAACCATGAGCCAATTAAACCTCTTTTTTTTTTTTGTAAAATACCGAGTCTCAGGTATTTCTTTATAGCAATGTGAGAATAGACTAATACAGGTCTCCAAGGCTCTGGGCCTAGATCCTGCACCTATGGTGGATCCCCTTCTGGGCCCAGCTGCTCTCCAGGGATGGGATGCTAAGCCTGTGGCTCTTCCAGGAGGCCCTATTCTTTGAAATGGAGGTGAAGATAGCCACAGCCCCCTGCTGTCCTGGGTGCAGTCCATTGCACATTGGGCCTCGTCTGAGCCACACCCAAGGCAGCTGGGGAACATAATGCTGGAGTGAGGGGAGCAGAGCTCATAATTTGAGATGATGTCAAAGCAGAGTGTACCAAAGTTCTACAGGTGTTGGTGATATACCTCCCTCCCCCTGCATCCCTCCAACCCCTGCTTAAAACCACTCTGACCCTGGCAGTCTGGGCCCATAATAAAAGGCACAAAAGTCATGAAAGGATATCCTCCATGAAGGATATTTTCCAGAAATACCTGTGAAAGGTAGACCAGGGTGGGGAATATCCTAGAATATAAAGATGTTGGAAATTGGCCCATTCAGTTGCTGTAACTATATGGACGATCTTCTTGAAAACCTAGCTTAGCTATTTCCTGATGTTTGCCTTTTGCCTTGAAAACACCTTGAAATAACCCCTTTTAGTACTTTCCATGGCTGCAGGAATGCTTAAAAGGGTTCTATCAGACTTACCACTCAGAGAGGAAACATTTGAAGTGCACTGTCTGGTTTAGATAATACATTGGCAGCAAGTATTGTATTTCAAAGAAAAATCCATCAATTAACAAGTGAACATGACAGATAGGGTGACAGTGTTTCTCTGTGCTCAAAAGAGGTAGCTAAAGAAAAGGGAACTCTAGATATCTGAAGAAAAAAAATCACCCCTGGGGAAGAAAAAAGAGCCCCCTGAGAATGCAAAAGGCCCACAAAATAGATCTGTCAGATCCTTTCAGACTTTGATGAAAGACACAGAGCTTGATATTAGGAAAACTCTGAGCCAAAACAATTCTTCACTGCAGATGAATTCTAAACCCATCTAAAGAGAGAGATTATCACAAAAGGAAAAATGAACCAAAATTTGGAGATAAGTGCAATGAAGAATATTTTGCCAACTCCATAATTCACTCAGTATATAATTTACCTACCTCCGAATCAGAGTTGAAGCAACGAAACCTAGGTATTGAGATATTTTGGGGTTTTTCATCTGTATATGCACACTATAGAATACCAACGTATCTTAGCAAGAGCAGCATGAATATTAATGTATGTTTCCTCAGAAGATTTTTCTCCAAATTTTAATAACATAATTTAGCAAACGTTTACTATTTGCTTTCTGTCTAGAGTAATACGTAGGTACTATCAGCATTGTAGTGGTAAATGACAAAGGACTTGTCTTCATAGAAGTTCCAGTTGAGTAGGGCAGCTATTATACAGAGGCAATATGCCTGGACTTAAGTGGACTACATTTTTATTCCTGGAGCTGTAAAAGGCTATAATTAGCAGACTCCTAAATATATACTTAATTATTATAGAGGCATTGGAAATTTTTTTCAGTCTCTTTTGCCATCTTAATGATTCAAAACACATACAGGTTGAGCATTCCTTACCTAAAATGCTTTGAACCAGAATTATTTCATTTTTCAGATTATTAGAATTTTTGAATATTTGCATATATACAATGAGATATATTGGGAATGAGACTCAGGTCTAAACCCAAAATTCATTTATGTTTTATGTATACCTTATACACATAGCCTCAAGGTGATTTTATAAAATATTTCAAATATTTATTCCATGAAACAAAGTTTATATACACTGAACTATCCAAAAGCAAAATTGTCATGTCTCAGCCACCCATGTGGACAATCTGTGGCTGTGTGGCATCACCATCATTTCTGACTCTTGATTCATATGCTACTAATAAGGCATCACTTATACTCATTCACACTTAACTACTTAATAGTAAAAAATATAACATACCATTAATACAGTAAAAAAATAATAGCAACAACAAACAAAGGCAAGCTTTCAGTCTCCACCTCAGGCACTATGTTTTGAATAAGAGGTTACTTGATTTTATTGTTTTAGATCAGGAGAAACATCAGAATCATTTGAGGGACCAGGAAGTGTTCCTCTGGGGTTGAGGAGACATTCTTCCAGATGACTTTTTGAAATGTTTCCTCCAGAGTCATCCATCTCATTCACAATAGTTTTAGTCTTAAATGTCTCTCTTTGATTTTATAAACTGACATCATTTCTTGTTGTGTTATAAATGCACAGTGCTCTTGTCCTTCTATAAGCCCATCACACGTTATCACCATGTCATTTATGAGCACTTTTTCTGCACTGTTAACATAATCTTCATCATCACTCTCATTACTATCACTTTGACTCATAACCATTTTGTCTATTTCACCATCAGTCAATGAATGAAAAACTGGAGCCTCATATGGTTGTTAAAAACTTTAATATCCACTTCCATCTTACTGTTGAAGTTTGAGTTTTATATATATATACACACAGTCACACATATATATGTGTGTATATATGTATTTATATATATTTTATATATATATATAAACTTATGAAAAGAGGTCAGACATCATTTTTTTCTCACTTGACATATGGAATCCTTCAAAGTCACTATCTTGTTTATCATTATCACCAAACATAGTCACAGAGGTTGTACCAGGTATACACAACTATCTTTAGTCATCGTGTACCAAGCATTGACAACAACATATAATAACATCCTTCATGGTAAATTCCTTTTGAAAACCCTCCATATTTTTACCTCTATTTACTGCTGTCAGCATACTGTTCAAGAAAGTGCTTTTATTTATTCTTCATTGATCTAAGGATACTCTGGCCACATGGCTGAAATAATGACTTCACATTTGGGGAAAAGTGCATGCCATAAGTATTATTTTTGATGACAGTTTCAGCTGGAGGATGATCAGAACAGTTGCCAAGGAATAGTAAAATCTTGCAGTTGTCATCCAGTCCCACTTTCCCGCAGGGAGCACAAACTGCTGGCGTAAAATATTTGTGTTACCAATCAGAAAGCATGTCCCTGATGATCCATGCCTTTGTTAAGATACTAATGGACTGGTAAGAAATTTACTCCTCAAAAATAACAAGGACTGGGGTGTAAGGTTTTCCTTGTTGTGTGCCTTCTGCAAAAGCATACCACAGCACAGTTATTCTGTCTTTGGCAGCCTTAATTCCTGTAGTCACTGTCTTTCTGGTGCAATAATGCATTATAGACTTGTTCTGGCAACAGATTTTTATCAACAGCGACCTTGCAAACTGGTCAACGAATTTCTCTGCTGCTTTATTATCACCACAGAAAGCAGATGCTTTATCACCTCAAATCTTTAAAAATTTAATATTGTGTCTTTTCTTAAATTTATGTGATCAGCCTGTTGAATATTCATAGTTCCCTTCAATTTTCAATTGGTCATGATAGATATTTGCTTCTTTCATGGTCAGTATACCGTTAAGTGGCATGTGTTCACAGCGATGCTGATGGATCCATTCTTTCAATACAAGATTGAGGTATTCATTTTTAGCTTTTTGCAGTATTTTTTTTTAAAAAAACTTATTAATGTCTATCATGCTCAACACAAAAATTCAGCAGTTTATACTTCTGTTTTTCAGGTCATATATGGTGGTCATCCCAACACCATACTCTTCTGTAATATGTTTCCTACTTACACTGCTGTCCAGTTTCTCCAAGAGCTTGACTTTCCATGCTATAAACATAAATGCTTCCTTTTTTTATTCTTACCACTCTTACTCATAGGAGTATCTGCAGGCCTTTTTGAAATTTTCAACAATGTCTTTATATCACAAAGTGGAAATTATGAAAAAACACAAAAATTCACAGTGGGTAATGCACATAGGACTCATACCCTTGTATGAGGAACCTGCTATTGGTGCATCTGTCTTGCACATATGCTATTTTATTAAACTTTATGGGTGTGCTAATGTGGGAAAATCTAGCACGTGTGGAAAAGGTATATTGCAGTTGACGGGGGCTGGCAGGGTCTTTTCTCCTTTGGGGATGCTGAATAATCTGTATTTTGTGTTTGCCTTTGACTGCCTCCCATCACATGAGGTCAGGTGTGGGATTTTTGACTTACATTGTCATGGTGAAGCTCAAGAACTTTCAGATTTGGGAGTATTTAAAATTTCAAATTTTCAGATGGAGGATGCTCAGTCCTACCATATTAATAAGCATTTGTTGGTAATTATCTATTTTTAATGAAAGGAATGGTAAAAAGAACAATTATTGCTTTGTTTTTTCTTTTTTTACCTTTTTATGAGGAATATTGACATTTTATAATAATACTGATTTCCTCAAAATCCAACATGTGGTAAGCCACTTCCCAAATTCTCCATTGATTCTTTTCTCTTAGTATTGACACTACTGGGTAGTCCTCACTCACAATGAGTATTGGTGATCTATGTAACTATTGGAATGTTCAAGAAATAGAGTATGTTTTCTGAGGCAAAGCTAAAATAGCTACTGTAGCTTCTGTCCTGCTCTCTCATCGATCCCCATCTCTAAAGAAAGCCAGTTGCAGTATTGTGAAGACATCCAACAGGCAGAAAGAGAGATCCATATGGCAATAACTAATGTCCTTTGACAACAGCCAACATCAACTTACCAGCCGTTGTGTAGTGAGCCATCTTGGAAGTCATTCCTCTAGTCCATTCAAACCTTCATGTGACTGTAGTCTGGACTGATATCTTCACTACAACCTCACAAAAAACCCTGTGCAAGAATCACCCAGATAAGTTGTCTGGAATTCTTGTCCCAGGGAAACTGCATAACGAGAAAAGATTATTATTTGAAGCACCTAATTATGGGGTAATTATTTATGTAGCGCTAGACAACTAGTACAAAGTCTTAAACCATTTATTTCCATCTCATACTAATGCAAAATTTGTCTTTAATCAGGCAGAAGTGTAATGTTGCAAATATTCAATTTTTCCTTTTGGTTCAGCAGTGTCAAGCGTGACATTCTTGACAACCATTTCAGTATCTCTAATAGCTGGCAAAAGTGCCAATTTCAGCTATGATTTTTTTTTCTAGCTATTACCTTTAGAGGACTGCCAGTTAAGCGAACATTAGTTCATTATAAACAAATGTTGCTTTATTGCACAGTTAAGCTTCTCAGACTCAGTAAAGTACATTTTCCTTGTATCCGTTCTTTGCTCTAAACATAATGCGTGATAAGGTAATACATTTCTTTGATTACTATAAAATGAAAGTGATGGAAGAGTGTACCTAACATATAATGAAAACATCAAGAAAAATATAGTTACACACAAATGCAATTTGAACAAAGTAGAATATATCGTACCTAAAGAAAACATATAAGCATATTTTTATTTCCAAAAGGTCAATGATACCTTTTTAAATAAATTATTACTATATTCCAAATGTAATAAATGAGATAAACATTGTCTTTATATTCTTATGAATCTATCTTAATTTTGAGCTTCTACAGCCGGACTACTTCCAACCTATACTAATCTCTGTATTTATATACTATGTCTATAAGCTAAAACATAAATTATATTTAGCTTATAAATTCATAAATTTCTCTGAAATAATTTATTGGTCACTTACTGTGTCTTCAATATAAAATATTTAGTTACTACTTTATAAGAATTAATTTTCATATGTGTGTTTGTAGCTTTTCTCTCACCAATCTCAGTTGTATGTTCCAAAAAGTTTAATTTTGAAATTTCAATTTGCTACCCTGAGCCAATATAAGTACTTAGAAAAGACAGAATATTTTTAATGTATGTTGTAAATTAGTCATTTCGAATATTTTTCCTAAATATATTTTTATAAATTCAGTTTATTTTAATCAGTATGAACACAAGCAACCATTTCAACAACCAAAAAATTAAATATATAAAACAGTATTAAAGGTTTAACATATAAAGTTTACCACTGCGCAAACATATTCTACTAATTTATGTTTGCAAGGGCTAACTTTAATAGAAAATTAAGGCACAATTTCCCTTCTCTTCCAATTATTCAGATGTTTGCTTAATTCCTTCACTCTAGTGTGCATATATAGATGTGGCCTTAATCCCTAATATTGGATGGCAAAAACGTAAATTAGTCCAGCTGAAGCTAATGAAATGAGTGTGTTATGCTCTATTATTCTCCAAAAGTTCTATTTATGTGCATTGTACTTCAATCCAAAGAATAAATCTTGCAGCTCAAATTGCCATATGTTCGGAATTTTAGCACAGGTGAGCACAGTAAGACCAGCTGTTATTACTCTAAATAATGATATCACATAAATAAGAGAAAGTACTGATTGAAAATGAATGAACAAATGCCACCTTTTCAGATTAGAAAAAAAGGTATTTGAAAAGCAATGGCTATTGTAAAAAGTCCATTCTTTACATATTCTTAACATTCTTACCATCGTTTTATTATCTACTTATCTAAGTTGAAGACCATGATTGCCCTCTGGCTTTTGTTGATTGGTTGGTTGCTTTGGCTTTCAAAAACCACTTTTAAATGGAATACATATTACATACATGTATGTATGTATTTGTATATTTTTATGAAATTTAAAAATAGTAGCACTACTGGCACTGAAGGTATAAGTAAATATATCAGTATAATTAAACAGAAAAATATAAATTTCAATACAAACAAAAAATTTTGCAGATGATAAGGTTAACAACTCAAAAACTCAAAACTGAACTTAAGAACAGAGACAAATATATATTATTAAATACTTTGCAGTAAATAGTTTTGGGGCAACTGGATAGCCATTTGGAAAAAAGATTAAATTAGATCTGTGTCTTTCACCATACATAAGAATAAATTCCAAATTCATTAGATATGTGTTTAAAAATTTATTTGTACAGGTATCGGAAGAAAACATGGGTGAATGTCTATTTAACGGTGACCCAGATTCAAAGATTGTGAGAAAGATTGATAAATCTTAAGACGTATTTTTAAAAAGTATGTGACAAAACAAACAAACAAATCTCCACAAACATAGGCAGAAGATATCTGATAAGCTGAGAGAAAATATCATGTAAATAAAAAGGTATGAAGAACATGAAATTCAGAGCGTCAAAGGCTAATGTCATTACTGAAAAATCAATAAAAAAGCTAATATCATTAATATCTAAAGATATATATAAAATCTCTTAAAACTGAGGAACAAATGATCAAAAGCATAGAAGAAAATAAGTAAAGTACATGAAAATACACCTCAATTAAAGTACATACATGACCAATAACATGAAAATATTTTCAAACTCAGTCATTATTAGAGAAACACATATTTTAAGAAAAACCACTGAAATATTTTTTCTTACCTACAAAATAGTGAATATTTTGAAATGTGACAAAATACTTTTATTGAGGAAATAAAGCTATTTCACACATTGCTTAGTGGAATTCAAAATGGTGGATTTTCTGAAGGGGAATTTGGCAATAGCTGAGAAATCCTTAGATGCACTTACTTCTGATATAAGCAATTCCACTTCTAGGAATCTACTATGATGATACATCTTCAACAATATGAAAATAAATGTGATCAAAGTAATTCACTGTAGCATTTTTCTGAATTTCAAAAAACTGTAAATAAATTCCCATATACTGGATACTATTTTAATAAATTATGATACATCCACACAGTGGGTTACTGTGCAGCTATGAAGAAGAATGAAGAAGATCTCTGAACTGAGGAAGCTGGGACCCGTAAGTTAATGCTTTGTCAAGGACTTTTTAAACATTTATAATTTTAATTTATTAATTTATTTATTTGTTTTGAGACAGGGTCTCTGTCACCCATGCTGGAGTGTGGTGATGTGATCACAGCTCATCGTAAACTCAGTTTTCCAGGCTCAAGTGATGCTCCCACCTCAGCCTTCCGAGCAGGTGAGACTACAGATAACTTACCCAGCTATTTTTAGTAATTTTTGTAGAGACAGGGTCCCACTGCGTTGCCCAGGCTGGTCTCGAACTCCTGAGCTCAAGTGATCTGTGCACCTCAGCCTCCCAAAGTGCTGGGATTACAGGTGTGAGTCATCACTGTGCCTAGCCTGTATAAGACATTTTCAAGTAAAACTCTCTCATTTTATATTTTTTGCAGTATATCAAGGTGAAGAATGCAGTGCCTATTGGAATATTTTGGTGCCAATGTCTTGAGTTGTGCCACAGTACCTGCAGTTTCCCCCACTGCTGCTGTTGCATTATCAGTACAAATGACAACACAGTAAGAAAGGCATTAAAATTTGAGAAAACAGTGAGATTGCCAACAAAAAACAGTCTCAGGGACT
Source organism: Macaca mulatta (assembly GCF_049350105.2). Classification (NCBI taxonomy): domain Eukaryota; kingdom Metazoa; phylum Chordata; class Mammalia; order Primates; family Cercopithecidae; genus Macaca; species Macaca mulatta. Next base: position 115,219,908 of record NC_133412.1, read on the forward strand.
CCCAATGTCTTCAGATCTGACATCAGGAAAACTTGTTCTATAGGATATAATATATTTCCAGACAAATAAAAATATTTGAAAAACTTCTGGAAGATATACTCAAAGAAGAATGTACAGTAAGGACAAAAGAAGCTATGGCATGTAAGAATGAATGCTGAGCAAATGTTAATGGTAACAGTCTTAGCAAATAAAAATACATTTTTATTCCTACCTTTGTAGCCTTAGTCACGACCTAGCATGTAATCCCATCCATTTGAAATATTATTTTGATAGTCTCTGTTTTTCTTCCTTCCTTTCCTTAGTAATTCACCTCTAAACTACATGTAGCAATAATTTAGGCCCTTTTTCATGTTCATCTTATCTTTTCTTTCATGCATCCATGTCTTTTTCCATTTGCTTTAAGGTCGCAAAGTATTCTTTGGCTTGACTTTTCTACGCAAAAATTTGAATAAAATATTTGTGAAAACACAAAACTTCAAAATGCATGGGATGACGCTACAGCAATATTCAGAAAAAAATGTGTATATATATATATATACATCATTAAACACTTAGGTCAGCCAGGAGAAACACATTTAAATTATTTAAACTTTTACCTGAACAAATAAGAAAATATAGACTGAAATTGAACTCAAAATAAAGAGAAGTAAGATGATAAAAGCAGAAGTTAAAACAGAAATGTACAGTAGAGATAATTATTGAAAGCAAAAGCTGTTTCTTTTAAAAGTGAAATAAAATTCATAATAGTCTAGCTAGATTAATCAATAAAACAAGAAAAGTTTAAAATTAACATGATTAGGAATTAAAGAAGGAACTTCAATATAAACTCTTCATGCAGTCAAAATATTCTTTCTGAACATAACTACATCAATAAATTACAATATTAACAGAATAATGGAGAAAAATTACATAACAATCTCTATATATGTAAAAAAAAGCTTGTCAACATTTTTTATGATTAAAATATTTCTGCTAATTGAAAATAGAATCTGAAAAAGGACATATACAACAGCCTATCATTAACTAAATAATGATAAAAAACTGAATAATGACCAGGTATGGTGGCTCACCCCAGTAATCCCAGCACTTTGGGAGGCCGAGGCAGGCAGAGCATGAGGTCAGGAGTTTGAGACCAGCTTGGCCAACATGGTGAAACCCGTCTCTACTAAAGATAAAAAAATTAGCTGGGTGTGGTGTTGCACACCTCTAATCCCACCTACTCAGAGGCTGAGGCAGGAGAATCGTTTGAACCCAGGAGGCAGAGGTTGCAGTGAGCCGAGATGGCACCACTGCACATCAGCCTGAGCGACAGGGCGAGACTTCGTGTTAACAACAACAACAACAACAACAAAATTGAAAGATTTCTTTTTATCATCAGAGAAAAATGCAAATATTAGTTTTCTTTCCATTTCTATTCAACCCTGTATTTGAAATATGACATCAACGGCACGATATTTTAAAGAAAGAATTAATAAGGTAGAATTCATGAACATTAAAAATTTAGACTCTGCAAAAGATACTGTTCAAGGAATGAAAAAAATAAATTGCAGACTGGGAGCAAATATTTTCAAAAGACATATCTGGCAAAGAACTGTGATTCAAAATATACAAAGAACTCTTAAAATTCAACAATAAGAAACAACTCAGTTAAAAAATCAGTCAAAAATCTTAACAGACACTTCACCAAAGCAGACATATGGATGCAAATATGCATATGGAAAAGCTCCACATCATATGTTATTCAGGCAAAATAAATTAAAACAATGAGATACCTATAAAATACTGTTAGAATAAACAAAATCCAGAAGCTGACAATACCAAATGCTGATTCAGATGTGGAACAATAGGAGCTCTCATTCATTGCTTGTAGGAATGTGAAATGGAACAATCACTTTGGAAGACAGTTAACTGTTTCTTACAAAACTAAACATGCTCTTAACTAAACTATTCAACAATCACATTCCTTGCTGTTTACCCATAGGAGTTGAAATAATGTCTACACAAAAACTTGCCCAAAGATGTTTACAACATGTTTATTCATAATTACCAAAACATGGGAGCAACCGAAATGTCTTTCAGTAGGTGAATGGATACCTAAATGGTGATACGTCCAGACAGTGTATTATTCAGCGCTAACAAGAAATGACCTATTATGCCATACACACATAAACACACACACACACACACACACACACACACAAACACAAACATACAAAATGGGAAACTCTTAACGTATATTAATAAATGAAAGAAGCCAATCTGAAGAGACTACCTATTGGAGAAAGTGAAACTGTAGAGACAGTAAAAAAAAAATTGATTCCCAGGAGTTAAGGAGGAGAAAAGAATGAGTAGCAAGAGAACGGAGGAGTTTTAGGGCAGTAAAAATATACTGTATGATACCATCATGGATATACGTGATTACACATTTGTCTAAAGCCATAGGAATGTACAAACCTAGAGTGAAACCTGATGTAAATTGTAGACTCTGCTTGATAATGAAGTGTGAATATAGGTTTAATAGTAACGAATATATCACTGGTGGGGGATGTTGATAATGGGGGAGGCTAAACATGTGGGGAGGAGGGGCAGAGAGTACATAGGAAATCACGGTACTCTTCTCTAATTTTGCTGTCAACCTAAAACTGTTCTAAAAATTATTTTTTTAAGTTTATTACTTATGACTTTCATGAGGAATTTTGAGTATTTTTTCTAGGTTTTTATGTATCACAATATGCTAAATCTGGGAATGGCTGGGTGCAGTGACTTAACAGCTCTAAGCCCAGCACTTTGGGAGACCAGCGCGGGCAGATCACGAGGTCAAGAGATCAAGATCATCCTGGCCAACATAGTGAAACCCCATCTCTACTAAAAATACAAAAATTAGCCCGGCATGGTGGTGCATGCCTGTAGACCCAGTTATTCGGGAGACTGAGGCAGGAGAATCACTTGAACCCAGGAGGCGGAGGTTGCAATGAGCCGAGATCATGTCACTGCACTCCAGCCTGGTGACAGAGTGAGATTCTCTAATAATAATAATAATAATAATAATAATATAATAATAATAAATTAAAATAAACAAAGTCTGGGATCTGACATTTTTTCTTGCCAGTTTCTTTTTTTTTTTTAATTTTTTTGTTTGTTTGTTTTTGAGACGGAGTCTCGCTCTGCTGCCCAGGCTGGAGTGCAGTGGCCAGATCTCAGCTCACTGCAAGCTCCGCCTCCCGGGTTTACACCATTCTCCTGCCTCAGCCTCCCGAGTAGCTGGGACTACAGGTGCCCGCCACCTCGCCCGGGTAGTTTTTTGTATTTTTTAGTAGAGACGGGGTTTCACCGCGTTAGCCAGGATGGTCTTGATCTCCTGACCTTGTGATCCGCCCGTCTCGGCCTCTCAACGTGCTGGGATTACAGGCTTGAGCCACCGCGCCCGGCTCTTTTTAAAATTTTTGATATTTCCAGTTAATCTTGTTGTAATTTAAATGTAATACTATGATTATTTAAAAATTCAAAATAATTATGTCCCAATATCAGTCCTTTAAAGCTAAACGAGATCTTTGATTCCGAAATAATAACTTGAAATTTAAGTGTTTGCAATGTTATTTAAAAAAAATAGAAATAATTTTACACGGAAATATTTCTGGCATGTATATTAAGAACTAAAACACTTTGTGGACCTAAGAACTGATTGATGTTCAAATTAATCAACATTAGTGCCATCTGCAGAACTTCAAAGCCTCCATCCAAAGGGAAGGCTGAAAAAGTTACATTGGTCCTTGTTTTACCCTCAGGCCTTGTCTTTTTTCTCATTACTCAATCAAAGTGATTTTATCTAGTCTCATGACTTTTTAACTGTCACCTCTTTACTGATGACTTTCATCTCAAAGTCCCTAGCTAGAAGCTTTGGGTCTATGTTTTCAATTGCACAATTTGACAGCAATATACTCTGTTCAAATTGTACTTCATATCCAATAAACTTGTCTGTTTCCAAGTGCTCCCTATATTAATCAACTGTGTATTATTTTAGTCATCTGGATTACAAAACACAATTTAAGTTATATGTAGCTTTTCCAATTTCATGAAATTCAATTATCAAAAGCATCTGTTTTCTTGCACAAGAGATCCCATACCCACACTTTTTCATTCCTGTGGCTTTGCCCTGATCTAGACCTTTATCATATCACAACTGGAAGATATTGCAATATCTTCTTAGATGACTTTCTTTCCTTCTTCCTTCACTCTCTCTTTCCCTCTCTCCCTCCCTCCATTCCTTCCTTCCTTCCTTTTCTTTTTTCTTCCTTTTTATCTTTCTTTTATCTCTCGTTTATTTTTCACAACTAATCAGAGATATTTGTTTAAATGTAATTATTATGATATTTATAGATCTTGGAACACTGTGATTTCTTCCAGATTAATGGCCATTATAATATATATAATGACAGTTATAATAGCCTTGCTTCATAAAATAAAGTGGACTTGATGCTGTATGACTTCTTGGTGAAGCCCTTAACTGGCCTATATGTTTACATTTTTAGATATTCGAAAGCCAGTTATTATATAAAAAGAGTAAGAAGCCATGCTTTGAGAAGTCCAACCCACATGAAGAGGCCCAGGCACAGAAAGTCATGAAAAAAAGAGAAATCATCAAGTCTCCATACACTTGTGTGAAGAAGCCATCTTGGATGTCAATCCCCATCCTAGATTTTTTTCTGGTATTGCGATGTCCTTGCATGTCAAAGATAAAATGAAAAAAAGCAAACTGGGCTGGGCACGGTGGCTCACGTCTGTAATCCCAGCAGTTTGGGAGGCCAAGGTGGGCGGTCACCTGAGGTCAAGAGTTCAAAACCAGCCTGGCCAACATGGTGAAGCCCTGTCTCTACTAAAAATACAAAAGTTAGCTGCACATGGTGGTGCATGCCTGTAATCCCAGCTACTTGGGGGACTGAGGCAGGAGAATCACTTGAACCCGGAAGGCAGAGGTTGCAGTGAGCTGAGATCAACCACTGAACTCCAGCCTGGGTGAGAGCCAGACTCCGTCAAAAAACAAAACAAAACAAAACAAGGGGGTGAGAAATTGAAGTTAAGTTGTTATGAAATCAACATAAATGTTTACAAATACAAGATATTTCATGCAAATGCTGAGGTAACCACAAAGAAAAATGTATAATAGAGAAACAAAAGATAAAGAGAAAATAGTCAAAGCAAATCCCTACAAAAATCGTCAAATACCAAAGGAAAATAATGAGAGAGGATCAAATAACCCACAAAACAGAAACAATAAACACAATGGCAATAGTAACTTCTCACACATCAGCAATTACTTTAAGTGTACATGAATTAAATTCCCCATATGAAACGATACAGTACAGAGTAGATAAACCAAGATCTGGTATCTGTCTACAGGATATTCACTTTAGAACTAATGACACTAATAGGCTAAAAGTGAAGGAGTATATAAAGTTATTACATGCAAATTGTAACAAAAAGAAATCAGGGATGGTTATGCTTAAATCAGAAAAAATAGAATTTAAGTAAAATTGTTTTTATGGCCAAAGAAGTTTATTGTATAATGATAAGAGTCAATTAAATAGAAAGATATAACAAGTATCAATATATACATATGTAACATTAGAACACCAAAAAATATAAAGCAAATACTGACAGATCCAAAGGGAGAAATTGATAGTGATACAATAATAGTAGGAGACTTTAATACTCCACTTATAATAATAGGTACAAAACTCACACAGATACTTAATTTAAAAAAATAGCTGACTTTAACAATACTATCAACTAAATTGACCTAGCCAACATATATAGATCTTTCACCCAATAGCAGAAGAGCATACATTTTCAAATGTGCAGAATATTCTTCAAGACAGACCACAAGTTAGATTACAAAACAAGTCTTAGCAAATTTTAAAAGATTGAAATAATTCTAAGAATCTTTTCCAACCCAATGGAATTAAATTAGAAATCAATAACAAAAAAATGAGAAAATTCACAAATACATGAAGATTTGCAACACATTTTTGAAGGACCATTGGATTAAAGGAGAAATTAAAGGAAATTTGTTAAACACCTCAAGGCAAAAGAAAATGAAAACACAATACCAAAACAAACAAAATGTAGCAAAAACAGTACTAATAGGAAAGTGGTAGCACTAATTGCCTACATTAAAAAAAGAAAAAATATATATATAAAATAAACCACCTAACTTAATACTACAAATATGTCATAAAAATAATATTAAAAATTAAAAATCAACGAAACTGGGAGCTGACTTTAGTTAGAAGATAAAGAAACCCTTGCTAGACTAAGTAAGAAAAAAAAAGAGAAGCTACAAGCACATAAAGTCACAAATGAAAAAGGAGACATTACAACAGATGCCTCAGAAACAAAAAGGATCATACAAGACTATCTTATGATCAAACATAGGTGAAAAATTGGATAACCTAGAAGTGGATGACATCTTAGAAATGTACAAACTGTGATTAAAAAATGAATAGAAAGTTCTAACAGATGAATAACAAGTGAGAAGATTGAATTCATAATTTTAAAAACCTCTCAACAACAACAACAAAAAGCTTAGGAAGCCTAGGACCAGATGGTTTCATAAGTGAATTCTCCCAAACATTCAATGAATAATTAATACTATTTTTTCTTAAAATCTCCCAAAAAATAGAAGTGGTAACACTTCCAAATTCATGTTAAGAGACTACTATTACCTTGATACCAAACTATACAAACATACCACAAGAAAACTGTTCATTAAGTCACTCATGAACATAGATGCAAAAATTATCAATAAAATACTAACAAACTGAATTCAGCAGCACATTAAAGAGATTCTATATCATGGCCAAATAGAATTTATCCCTGGGATGCAAAGATGGTTCAACATATGCAAATCAATTAATGTGAAATATTACATCAGCAGAATGAAAAGTAACTATTGATTAACTATAAATATATAGACAATATATTTTACAAAACTAAATATACATTCATGTAAAATGCTCAATGATATAGATAGAATAGAAAATTATTTCAACACAATAAAGACCATATAGAAAAAGGTAGGAAACTAACTTCATAACTAATGGGGAAAACTGAAAGCTTTTCTTTTAAGATTTATTACAAGGCAAAGATGCCCATTCATACCAATTTTATTCAGCACAGTACTGGAAGTCCTAGCCAGAGCAATTAGACTAGAAATAAAAGCATCCAAATCAGAAAAAAAGAATCAAAATTATCTGTCTTTGTGATTAACATGATCATATGTGTAGGAAACCCTAAGGACCAAGAGAAAATATGTATAACTAATAAGTGAATTCAGTAAAGTTACAGGATACAAAATCAACAAAAAATCATTGCTGTTCCTATACAGAAAGAACTATCCAAGAAAATAATTAAGAAACAATCCCATTCACAAGAACAATAACACCAAAAACCAAAATATTTAAGAATAAAGTAAACCAAAAGGGTAAAAGACTTGTACATTGGATATTATAAAGCATTAATGGAGGAAATTAAAGAAGACAAAGACGAATGTAATTTATGAATTGAAAGAATTAATATTGTTTAAATGTCTATATTACCAAAATCATCTACACATTCAATGCAATTTCTATCAAAATCCCAAAAGTATTTTTATAGTAATAGAAAGAGCCCTAAAATTCATATAGAGTCAGGAAAGAACTGGATAGCCAATTCAGTCTTGAGAAAGGAGAAAAATCCTGGAGGCATCACACTTTCTGATTTCAAAATATATTACAACGTTACAGCAATCAAAACAGTATGATATTGGCATAAAAGCAGACACGTGGATCAACAGAACAGAATACAGAGCCCAGATATAAACCCACACATGTATGATCAACTAATCTTTGAAAAGGTATCAAGAATAAATAGTGAAGAAGAGAGAGTGTCTTCAGTACAGGATGTTGGACAAACTGGATGTCAACATGCAAAAGAATAAAATGGAACTCTTGTTTTTCACCATATACCAAAAATCAAAACAACAACAAAAAAACTTGAAAGAAATAAAGGAATGAAAGAATTCAACATAAAACTTCAACTGTAAAATTACAGAAACGTAGGGGAAAATCTTCCTGACATTGCTCTGGACAAAGATGTTTTGGATATAATACTCAAAGCACAGACAACAAAAGAGAAAATAGACACATGAGGTTTCGTCAAGCTAAAAATATAAACTGCAAAGGAAATAACACAGTGAAAAGGCAACCTATGCAATGAGAGAAAATATTTGCAAACCATGTAACTGAGAATGGGTTATAGCCTAAACATATGAAGAACTACAACTCAATAGCAACAAACTAATAATACCCCATCTTCCCTTTACTATTTTTGTTTCTTTCTATATTAATATACAGTAAAACTGATATGATAATATTTGTAGAAATTTATGTCATATGTAATCTTTCAATTCTTATAAAATGAGATAAGCATTTTATTTTGTTTGCTAGTAGAATTTTAGTCTACATTTAAATCTGTGAAATTCTTACCAAATGCCTGTTTGGTTAGTCATTCTATCAAGTGCTACATTTAAAAAATCTATACCACAATTTAATCTTCACAGTAATTCACAAAGTGCATGCTGTTAGTGTTATTTTATTTTGTTTTGTGTAATTACAGAACTATCTTACTACCTAAGTCACTTGCCCGATTCCAAAGTAATGAAATGCATAAATAGAATTAGCACATCTTATTCCATTTGTGCTGTGTTTTTCTTTTCTCCTCCCAGAGAGCAGATAGGCTAGTTAATAAATAAGGATTTGCTTTTTTTAAACTTATTTTCCTATAAGTTACATGAGCAGAGTAGGTGTGATAGTTAATACCGAGTATTAACATGATTGGATTATAGGATGCAAAGTATTGATCCTGGGTGTGTCTGTGAGGGTATTACCAAAGGAGATTAATATTTGAGTCAGTGGGCTGGGAAAGGCAGACCCACTCTTAATCTGGGTGGGCATCATCTAGTCAGCTGCCAGCAAATATAAAGTAGGCAGAAAAATGGGAAAAGGCTAGACAGGCCTAGCTTCCCAGCCTACATCTTTCTCTGGAGCTGCATGCTTCCTGCCCTCGAACACCGGACTCCAAGTTTTTCAGGAGTGGGGCATAGACTGGCTCTCCTTTCTCCTCAGCTTGCAGACAGACTATTGTGGGTGCTTGTGATCATGTGAGTTAATACTTAATATACTTAATATAAGTATATATATATGGAAGTTTATTTTACATATGGATATATCCATGTATGGAATATATATGTATATATGTATACAATCCACATATAAAATAAACTAGTAGGATATATATACATCCTACTAGTTCTGTCTCTCTAGGGAACCCTGACTAATACAAATTTTGGTACCAGGAGTGGCTCTAGAGGAACAGAATATTAAGGATGGAGTTATTTCATTGGTTTTGGGGTTTCTGGAGTTGTCTGCTTAATATGATTAGGCCCAAAATTGGTAAAGACTCTACTTCTAATAGTATGGACAAAACTGATATTCCTTAATGTGGACTGTTTAGAGAGTTATGCAAAATAAACACATTTGACACTCCTGATTCACTGCTCGTGAGAGGCAAGGAGTTTAATGACTCTATACATAATACCTTTGACCATATGTGGAGAACCAAGGAACATAATGAAGCTGGTTGGTTGCTCCTAAGTTCAGTGGATGAAGTGATGAAATAAAATGATTAACTCAGGGATTCTAGCTCCCAGCTTCAGAAGCAGATATTGGACTTCAAATCCACTAAGATTGCCCTGAGTGACAGTCTTATCTCCTGTAAAGAAAGAGCTGAAATTGTGGAAACACAGACACAGGCGCTTATTGTGCAAGTAGGTGACCTGCCATGAAAGGTGCATGCATAGCCTCGCCTCGTGTTAATCTGTCTCCCCAAGGAAAACTCTATCCTTTTACTAGGGTAACTGTGCTTTGGGAAAAAGGAAAGGATCAGATACTTTGGGGACTACTGGACACTGACTGTGAGCTGTTGTTGATTCTAGGGGACTCAAAACATCACTGTGGTCCTCCAGTTACAGTAGGGGCTTATGGAGGTCATGTAATTACTGGAGTTATGGCTCGGGTCCAACTGAGAGTGGGTACCTGGACTCATCCAGTGCCAGAAAGCATAATTGGAATAGACATACTTAGCTGCTGGCAGAACCCCCATATTGGCTCCCTGACTGGTAGGGTGAGGGCTACTACGGTGGGAAAAGCCAAATGGAAGCCATTATATCTGCCTGTATCTAGAAAAATAGTAAATCAAAAACAATATTGTATCCCGGAAGGATTGTGGGGATCAGTGCCACCATCAGAGATTTGAAAGATGCTAGTCTGGTGATTCCCACCACATCACCCTTCAACTCTCCCATCTGGCCTGTACAGAAGACAGGTGGATCTTGGAGAATGACAGTGGATTATCATAAACTTAACCAAGAGGTGACTCCCATTGCAGCTTCAGTACCAGATGTAGTTTCATTGCTTGAGCAAATTAACACATCTCCTGGTACCTGGTATGCAGTCAATGACTTGGCAAATGGCTTTTTCTCCATTCCTGTCCATAAAGCCTACCAGAAGCAAGTTGTCTTCAGCTGTCAAGGCCAGCAATATACCTTTCCTATCCTACCTCAGGGGTACATTACCTCTTCAGCTTTGTGTCAAAATCTTATTCAGAGAGACCTTGATCACTTTTTGCTTGTGCAAAATATCACACTGGTCCATTACATTGAAGACATTATGTTGATTGGACCCAGTAAGTAACAAGTAGCAAACACACTGGACTGATTGATGAGACAACGGCATGCCAGAGGAAAGGAAATAAATCTGACTAAAATTCAGGGACCTTCTAGCTCAGTAAAATTTCTAGGGGTTCGGTGGTGTGGGGCCTGTCTAGATATTCCTTCTAAGTTGAAGGATAAGTTGCTGCATTTGGACCCTCCTACAACCAAGAATGTGGCACAACGTCCAATTGACCTATTTGCATTTTGGAAGCAAAACATTCCTCACTTGGGTGTGTTACTCCAGATCCAATGGTGCTTGAGGTGTCTGTGGCAGATAGCAATGCTGTTTAGGACCTTTGGCAGGCCCTGATAGGTGAATCACAGCTGAAGCCTCTAGAATTTTGGAGCAAGGCCCTGCCATCTTCTGCATATAACTATTCTCCTTTTGAGAGACATCTTGTCCTATTACTGGGCTTTGGTGGAAACCGAACTTTTGACTATGGGTCGTCAAGTCACCATGTTACCTGTACTGCCTATTATAAACTGGGTGCTTTCTCACCCATTTAGCCATAAAGTGGATCATGCACACTAGCATTCCATCATCAAAGGAAGTGGTATGCACATGATTGGGCTCTAGCAGGTCCTGAAGGCACAAGTTACATGAGGAAGTGGCTCAAATGCCCAGTGTCTCCACTCCTGCTACCCTGCCTTCTCTCCCCTAGCCTGCATCGATGGCCTCATGGGGAGTTTCCTCTTATCAGTTGATAGAGGAAGAGAAGACTAGGGTCTGGTTCATGGATGGTTCTGTACAATATACAGGCACCTCCTGAAAGTGGACAGATGAGCACTACAGTCCCTTTCTAGGACATCCATGAAGGACAGTGGTGAAGGCAAATCTTTCCAGTGGGCAGAACTTCGAGCAGTGTAACTGGTTGTGCACTTTGTATGGAAGGAGAAATGGCCAGATATGTGATTATATACTGATTCATGGGCTGTAGCCAATGGTTTGGCTGGATGTTCAAGGACTTGGAAGAAGCATGATTGGAAAATTGGTGATAAAGAAATTTGGGGAAGAGGTATGTGGATCGAACTCTCTGAGTGGTCAAAATCTGTGAAGATATTTGTATCCCATGTGAGTGCTCACCAATGGGCCACCTCAACAGAGGAAGATTTTAACAATCACATGGATAGGATGACTCGTTCTGTGGACACCACTCAGTCTCTTTCCTTAGCTACCCCTGTCATTGCCCAGTGGGCCCATGAACAAAGTGGCCATGGTGTCCAGGGTGGAGGTTTTGCATGAGCTTAGCAACATGGACTTCCACTCTCAAGGCTGACCCAGCTACAGTCACTGCTGAGTGTCCAATTTGCCAGCAGCAGAGACTGACACTAAGCATTCAATATGACACCATTTTTCAGGGTTATCAGCCAGCTACCTGGTGGCAGGTTGATTATATTGGATTTCTTCCATCACGGAAAGGGCAGAGATTTGCCCTCACTGGAATAGACACTTACTCTAGATATATGTTTGTCTATCCTGCATGCAATGCTTCTGCCAAAACTACCATCCACGGACCAATGGAGTGCCTTATATCCACCATCATGGTATTCCACACAGCATTGCCTCTGACTAACGCATTCACTTCACAGCTAAATAAGTACAGCAGTGAGCTCATGCTCATGGAATTCACTGGTCTTACCATGTTCTCCATTATCCTGATGCAGCTGGATTGATAGAATGGTAGAATGGCCTTTTGAAGTCACAATTATGACACCAATTAGGTAACAATACTTTTCAGGACTGGGGCAAAGTTCTCCAGAAGTCAATGTATGCTCTGAATTAGCATCCAATATATGGTAGTGTTTCCCTCATATCCAAGACTTACGGGTCCAGGAATCAAGGGGTGAAAGTGGAAGTGGCACCACTCATCATCACCCCCTAGTGATCCACTTGCAATATTTTTGCTTTGGTTCCTGCGACATTACGTTCTGCTGGACTAGCAGTCTTAGTTCCAGAGGGAGGAACACTGCCACCAGGAGGAACAAGAATTCCTTTAAACTGGAATTTAAGATTGCCACCTGGTTACACTTTGGGCTTCTCCTATCTTTAGGTCAACAGGCCAAGATGAAAGTTACAGTGTTAGCTGGGACAACTGATCCAGACTATGAGATGAAATCAGTCTACTACTCCTCAATGGAGGTAAGGAAGAGTATGCGTGGAACACAGGAGATTCAATAGGACATCTCTTAGTAGGATATGTCTTAATTCAATAGGACATCTCTTAATTCAATAGGACATCTCTTAATTCCATGCACTGAAATTAAGGTAAACGGGAAACTACAACAGCCCATTGCAGGCAGGACTACAAATGGCCCAGACCCTTCAGGAATGAAGATTTGGGTCACTCCACAAGGAAGAAAACCATGACCCACTGAGGTGCTTGCTAAAGGCAAAAGAAATACAGAATGGGTAGTAGAAGAAGATAATCACCAATACCAGCTATAACTATGTGACAGTTGCAGAAACGAGGACTGTAACTGTCATGATTATTTCCTTCTTCTTTTGTTAAAAACATATTTGAACACATATACGCTTATGCTAAGACAACATCTTCATTTTATTTCCTTTTTCCTTTATAATGAGACATAAGACTTATTGACTTCATATCAGCATGTAAGTATTATTAACTTTATGTAAAGTCATTTGAGTTGGAAATTGGTGCTTTTTTGGTTGTACGAAAGATAGTTGTATTATGTTAGGCGTAATGATGAGCTTATTATTGTCGTTATTTGAAGATTATGTATGATCTCAGGACATGTATATGGGTTCAAGTTGACAAGGGGTGAACTTCTGACGGTTAATACTGAGTGTCAACTTGATTGGATTGAAGGATGCAAAGTATTGATCCTAAGTGTGTCCATGAGGGTGTTATCAAAGGAGATAAACATTTGAGTCAGTGGGCTAGGGAATGCAGACCCACCCTTAATCTGGGTGGGCACCATCTAATCAGCTGCCTACAAATATAAAGCAGACAGAAAAACGTGAGAAAACTAGACTGGCCTAGCCTCCCAGGCTACACATTTCTCCCACGCTGGATGCTTCCTACCCTCAAACATTGGACTCCAAATTCTTCAGTTTTGGGACTCAGACTGGCTCTCCTTTCTCCTCAGCTTGCAGATGGCCTATTGTGGGACCTTGTGATTGTGTGAATTAATACTTAATAAACTCATATATATATATAATCAGTTCTGTCCCTCAATTATACAGCAGGTATAATTGGAATGCTTCACATCGTATAGCGTTTTGTACCCTGTGACATATTATAGATTGATAAATGGATACCTATATATACCTAGAGATAAATAGATATACAGATACATAGAGGTATACATACATGTGACATCTATCTATCTATATGTATATCTATTTATATATATATGTGTGTAATACAGTTCATTCATTCATTTCTGCTTCCTTTTGTGATCAGAAAACTCTTACCAAACTTTTAGAAAATCTTCAAATTCCAAAACTTCTTTGAAACCATAATTTACTCATCCCCAAAGTAAACTCTCAATTATTTAAAACATTAATGATAAGAATAATAAAGACAGTAATTTAATGCTGTTAGCATCTGACATTTATGGAGGGCAGTTACTGTTTTATGTGCTTAAAACCTTATTTAATCACCAAAATTCTATGAGGTAGTTACGATTTTGATCTCACTTTTAATGACAAGGAAACAGTGTCATAGGAAAGTTCATTAATTAGTCTGCTAGCTAATAGTGACAATACCAGAACTCTAAACCTAGGCAACCTGGCTCCAGGGCCCATACTCAGATGATATCCTATACCTGTACTTTGATAATACTTTCATTTTTACCGTACTTACAGTGCTTACTACATTGAGTATTGTGTTATAATTGTGTGTTGGCACTTTTTTAGTTTTTAAATGCTAAGAATACAGCAGAAATCTATCAAATAAAATTGAAAACAGAAAAACAATAGAAAATGAGTGAAATATCAGTATCTTAAATATCAAAACCTCTAACAAAACTGATAAAGAAAAAAATAAAAGAGAAAAATTATCAGTATCAGGAATGAAATGTAAAGTATCAGCTTAGGCCCTGCAGACATGAAAAAGTGAAAAAGGGAATATTAAAAGCACACATAATTGGTCAACCTAGATGAAATGAACCAGTTTATCCAAAGCACAAACCACCAAGAAACTCATCCAACATGAAAAAAATATAATTTGTATAGCAATAACTATTAAGACGATTAAAGTCATAATAAAAAGCTCCTAAAAAAAGAAGTCTCCAGGTCCAAATGGTTTCACTGGACGAGTCTATGAAACATTTAGAGAAGAATTAATGCCAAAATCTCCACAATCTTCTCTAGAAAACTCGAGACAAATGAACAATTCCCCTCATTATTAACAGCTAGTATTATCCTGATACCAAAACCAGACAAAGACAATTAAAAAACCCCAAAATATAGACAAATATTTCTAATATGTACAAATGTAAAAACCACAACAAAATATTAACAAATTGAATTTAGTAATAGAGGAGGCAAAGGTGGGAGGATCACCTGAGCACAGTAAGTGGAGGCTGCAGTGAGCTGTGATGGCGACACTGCACTCCAGCCTGGGTAATGAGAATAAGACTCTGTCAAAAAAAAAAAAAAAAAACAGAAAGAAAGAAAGAGAGAAAGAGAGAGAGGGAGAGAAGGAGGGAGGGAGGAAGGAAAGAAGGAAGGAAGGAAGGAAGGAAGGAAGGAAGGAAGGAAGGAAGGAAGGAAGGAAGGAAGGAAAAGGAAATAAAGAAAATTATACATCATGACCAAGTAAGGTTTATCCCAGAGATGCAAAGCTGGTTCGGTATTCAAAAGTAGAACCATATGAACAGGCAAAGAAAGAAAAATCATATAATTATATATGATTATATATATTTATGTAGAGGTAGCAATGGACAAAACTCAACACCAATTCATTCATTCATTCATTCATTCATTCATTCATTATAAAAACTGTCAGAAAACTAGGAGTGTAGGTGAATTTTTCCAATTTCATAAAGAATATCTACCAAAAACTTATGAATTATTGCTGTTCCCTAAGTACCATAAGACTGCCAACACTTTTGCTTAAGGCCTTCTGTTTGGCTTCTTAGCTTTGTGAGATTGGATCTCACTAGAAATCTTGAAGGGAAAATAAGATGAGCCTTGGGCTTAGTTGTCCTCCTCTTCTCCTTTTCCATCATGATCCAGACACTTCAAGTCTCTCATTTTTGTCTCCTTATCCCCATGACACTGACAACGTTCTGTTTTCTCTGCTTCTTAGTAGAATCCTTTTTTTCTAAGCTCGTTGCCAGATTTTCAGCGTCTTGCCTCATGCCTGGAATTTTGAATGCTATGAGGAAAACAAATGGCCACAGGTTGTTGACTAAACTCTTCATGGTTTTCGCCTCTTTAAGATTCTTTCCCTGTGAGTCTGGCAGCCTCAAAGGCTCTCTCATATATTCAGATATTCATTTATTAGTTTTAAATCATACTCAACATTTCTAGCTGTTTTTGGAGGGAGCGTTTGTTTGCTGCAAGCTATTTCATCTTAGCTAGAAGTGGGAGTCTCAAAGCAGAAGTTTCCCAAAAGGTAAAGAATTTATGATCTAGAAGTGACATTAGGAAGTAAAGAAGACACTGACACCGTATTCTGATCCTGAAAACCATGAACTGCTGGAGAATGAGTAGCTTTGACTACAGGGTCAAAAAGGAAAACTGACTGTTAGTTAATGCAGTGAAAAAGAAGGAATAGTTAACAGTCACTCTAGAGAATTTTATAAAATGGACTTAAAGCAATGGTAAAGCACATTTTAACTCTTTCTTTCCTACCTGTTTCATTAGACTTGCTGCTTCCATGACTTTAGGTTAGCCCTAGTGCAATTTATTCCCTCCACGTTAAACTCCGTGGTTGCTTTTCTAGTTATAAACTAAATCACATATTGTGCATTTTAGATCCAGTCATGTTCTCCATAAGAATTCCTGAAATGCTCTCTTTATTAAAAAAGATTACATTTAATGAAAAAAGTTTATTGTTGAATTTGAGAAAAAAGAAAAAATAATAAGAATTACAGTTTTTATAAGTGGGAGTAATTTCTAAAAGGGGATTTTTTATTTGTAAAAGTGCTCCTCTTTATCACAAATTGAACTGATATATATGTATATATCTATCTATATCTATCTATATATTTTTTAGACAGTCACTTGTCACCCAGGCTGGAGTGCAGTAGCAGGATCTCTGCTGACTGACTGAAAGCTCCGCCTCCCGGGTTCACGTCATTCTCCTGCTTCAGCCTCCGGAGTAGCTGGGACTACAGGCACCCGCCACCACGCCCGGCTAATTTTTGTATTTTTTAGTAAGGAGGTGGTTTCACCGTGTTAGCTAGGATGGTCTCGATCTCCTGACCTCGTGATCCGCCCGCCTTGGCCTCCCAAAGTGCTGGGATTATAGGCGTGAGCCACTGCGCCCGGCCAACTTAACATATATTTTAAGGATGAAAGCTAATGCTGATCCCCCAATTATGAGTGTGTGTGATCTCTTTAAATGAAGACCATAAAATACGTTTATTATACATGAATAGAGGCTAATTTTCACATGCACTATGTATATTTTATGCTAATATAATGTGTTACTTTAAATGTTTGTGGTTTCAGGTTGTTACAATTTTCTTTCTGTTTCAGACTAACTTAAACAAATAGAAAATGTATTTATGCAACTGAAGATGGTACTGTCAATTATGTCATTAAGGTCCTAAGTTCCTTCCATTTGTCCATTTTGGCAAATACAATAGAAGTTACATCAAAAGATTTATCCCCTTGTGTTTGCAATATTACTAACAAATACCAGGAATTTTCTAGTGAATCAGCACTTCCCAGAGGCAATCATTTCCAGCGTTTTTGTTGTTGTTGTTTTGTGTTTGTGTGTGTGTGGTTTTTTTTTGTTTGTTTGTTTGTTTTTTTCAGGAGTGAAGAAGCTTTTCCTAGAATTATACTAACATCTTATTTACCAGCATTTTATCCCCCCATGCCTAGCTATACCAGTTACTGGCAGGGGAGATAGTCATGAACATATCAGATCAGTCAGACATATCTCGTGAGGTTAGGAATAGAACCAGTCTCCTTGGGAGCAAATGGTCAAAGGCAGAGTGGAGGAGTGTAAATATCCTAATATAGTCAGGTTTCTGCTAGAAAGGATGCAAACAGAAGATGGATGTTGTTAATTTCATTAAGTGCTCAATAAATAAGCATTGTTTTATGTCTCTTATTTTTCTAAATACCTTTACAATTTTAAACTTTTCTTTATATTATATTTACAACTACTCTGTCATTTTATAGATTAGAGAATAGGTGGGATATGTAAAATGCATTTTACATGTGACTTGCTCTTTTGTCAAACTTATTCTTTCATAGTGAAACCTGGAAACTGGTCTAGGGCTTCCCTTCTGCTATTGCTTTGTTTTTCTGTTCTCTTTTCTGTATGCTTCTTGAAAAGAAATAGACTTTATTCACAGAAGCTTTTCACTATTATCCCTGTTCCACTGTAAATACTTGAACTTTTTTCTCATGATAATTTCTCAGCATTACTGAATAAAATAAAACTACCCTCATTTGAACTAGGATTTGTGGAAAGGACTTTCTCATTTACATCAGCTCTTCCTTGAAAATCAAAGTAGGTAGACTCAAATCAAAGAAATAAAGGATAATTTATGTTTTATGCAGTTTCACTCCTTGACAGTTTATTATGCTCTTATCAAAAATTATTTTTCCTCAAACAGAACTGAAATGGTTTTAGAAGATTATGGTTTCATAATCCTTCCAGATGTAGCTCACTTTAATGAATATATGAGTTTGTGAGGCGTTGTATATAGAGTGACTTCGAAGTAATCATTTAAAATTCAGTTGGGTGCCTCATTGGTGTAAAAGTATATCATTTTTAGATGTGTAAGAATTATTCTTCTTTTCGTTAAAAAAATGTAAATTTATTTCTTACATTGTATAAACATATGTTCCTAAAATTTGTTCGTTTTTACTTGCACTATCTCTTTTCCTTACAAGCATACTTTTTGGTGATTATTTCCCACCAGATCATAGGATTAATGAGAACATGAAACCTATCAACCTTGATCATCACTGTATCCCCAGGCATGGGCTCTGAAAACAAGTAAGTGTGAAATAAATGTTTATAAGCTACAAAAACATTGTCTCTTTGTACCACAAATATTTTGGATGTAGATGCTGGCCAATTCTATTATACCAGTTGTTTTCGCTCATTTATTTGTGTGTGTGTGTGTGTGTGTGTGTGTGTTTTATGTTGGCGAAAATGACTTTACTTTTCTATTTTTTCTTTTAAATTTCAAGTTTTGTTTTAGCTTCAGGAGGCACATGTGTGGGCTTATTGCAAGGGTAGATTGCGTGATGCTGAGGTTTGGGCTTCTATTAATCCTTCCACTCAGATAGTGAACATAGTACTCAGCAGGAATTTTTTATTTTTATGTTTTCAATCATATTCAAAAAGAGAGATATTTTTGAAAGCAATATCCATTTTAAAGTATGATATTTTTATTTGGATTTTATTTTCATGGCTTTCTTATTGTTTGGAACTTAAGTCCACTTTTAATCACTTATTGGAGAGATTTATTTAACTTAAGTAGGTAACATCCTTTCTATGGAGGACTTAAAACAATGCATTTAGTCCGCCTTTGGGTGAGAGTGGTGGATGTGGTCAAGGTGTGTGTGTATATATTACATAGATGTGTGTACATAGATAAGCGTGTGTGTGGTATAGATGCTGAATGCGGAGATAGATGCAGCAGTCTCCACCAAAAGAGCTTCCGTTCAAGTACTTTATAGCTGCCATACCTACTGTTATTTTTTGAAAATACCGTGAATAATTCACTCTTCTTTGGAATTAAATATTTACATATATTTCTTCCAGGAAGATACTTGAACTTTACTAGATCAATACAGATGAATTAAAATAATTAATATTCATATCAGTTGGTGGCCTCAATTGACATCTGGATTACATGGCAATCTCTGTTTTTTGTTTTTTGTTTTTTACTTAACATGTTTGCTCTTCATTGTTCTCTTCAGAATTCTAGTTGGCTATGAATGCTAGAGCTTAAATTTGAATTCTCCATTTATTAGCACTCTATTTGTCTCCTTGTCTTTTATCATATAACCTATTGTTTGTTCTCTTTATGCTGTACAATTCTAGCCATATCAGTATCATTTTAGGCTCATACCTACTACTCCCTTAACATATTAAAACTTTTCTAAATTGCACATGAGTTTGCCATGGCCAATGGATGTTGTATTAGGTGTCCTGTTGACATTGGGCCAGCTTTGAGATAGTATCTTTTTTCCTCAACACACGAATCTCAGGCGAATAAAAGTGTCTATGCCCATTTTTGTCATTCCTGTGGGGAAATATTAACTTTACAAGATATTTTGCTTCCAATTCTAAATTATTTTTGATAAGCAGCTGGATTTTGTTGACAACTTATTTCAAAATTTAAATCTATGGCAAGTGATTTACATTTTACTTTTATTAGTATTCAAGTTGAAAGCAAGTTTTTCAAATTTATTTAGTAAAAACATGAATGCACTTTGTGACGGATATCAGCTTCCGAAAATCTAGCAAGTCCTGGCATCTTGTAATATCCACTGTATCCAAACTGACAATAAAGCATTTTGGAAAGAAATAAAATTAGTGTCTCTGTGCTATTCTTACATTGGCCTGAGGTCTCACTAATTCTGGTAGTCAAATCCTCTTGGCTGAGCATGTAGAAAATATAAAAATTGGTCACTGTGTGGATGTGCATGCAGAAATTACATCCTTAGTGAAGAAAAAATAGCTTGGTGAGAAATAGATATTAGACAATGATAACAGTGTCCTTTATAAGAGAATTTTAAGTATGTATTTCCCATTCAAACTGAGAAAAAGTTGTGATGCTGCTCCTAACAATAAAATATTCCCTCAAATTTCTTCAGACCTTGTTACTCTCACTTAGACGGAGAATGTGCCTTTGGGGTGTGGAGGTTATTCACATTGTTAGAGATACAGACATGTACTATATGTTTGCTATGCTGTGGGGTAGAGCACTCACACAACAAAAAGTGTAGGTCTTACAAAAGAGGCAGATTTATGAGGATAGCAAATTCTGTCAAAGTTAGATACATAGATGCTGTTGGTTTCTCACTATTATTAACATGGAAAAGTGAGCATTTTTGCTATTCCTTTGAAAAGAATGAGACAAATATTTCATTGAGATATCCTAAATGAATGATAAATCACTGTCATCACGTCACATCAACTATGTTTAGACTCAAGAAACTTGTGATCTTTCCTTTGGCTCACAAATAAAATGTATAAAAACTTAGTTCAACAACTCTTTAAATGTCATGAAGATTGTTTTCTCCTAATACAAACCATTAGACAAACTTATTCTAATACTTTTTGGAAAGGATGTTTTGTTTTAATCATAAGTTTTTAGTCTACATTTTTTTTTTTTTTTTTTTTTGAGACAGAGTCTCATTCTGTTGCCCAGGCTACAGTGAAATGGTGAGATCTCGGCTCACTGCAACCTCTGCCTCCTGGGTTCAAGTGATTCTCGTGCCTCAACCTCACCAGTAGCTGGGATTACAGGTGCCCGCCACCATGTCCGGCTAATTTTTCTATTTTTAGTGGAGACAGGGTATCACCATGTTGGCCAGGATGGTTTCAATCTCTTGACCTCGTGATCCACCTGCCTCAGCTTCCCAAAGAGCTTGGATTATAGGTGTGAGCCACCACGCCTGTCCACCACTATCCATTTTTATAATGTCAAGTTTGTACTTCATCTCATACCTCCCCATGTCTACCTCCAGGAAGCTAAAATAAGGCTATATTGTTAATGCAGCAATGCAATGAATTAAAAATAAATGCAAGCAAGCTCTCATTTTGTTTCACATTAAAATATTTGGAAGTTTTAGAACTTGTATCATAAAACAGAGAAAATATTTTAGACTTAATAAACTCTTGCCTTTACTTATTAGCTTCTAGATGATACGATCCTATTTTCAAGATTCATAGAAAACTTATTTAGGACCTGGTTCCAATTTTTCAAGTAAATTTTTGTACATAACTACAGTTCTGTATTCTGCAATTAAGTGCATTTCTTTTTTTACCATATATCATCAGTGGATCTGAAGTAGTTCATCAGAGTCTAGACTACAATGTTTGTTATTATTGAAACTATTTAAAAATTTCTGTGTTAATGTTCCCTTTGTCAAACTAAATCATCTCATTTTCATAATTTATAAAATAATCTTTACATGCACACACACAAATACATATGTATTTTACTCATTTAAGTTTAATAATGATCTCTCTAAATTTTCTACTTTGTCTCAGTAATGACTGATGGAGTTTTAATATTTTTTCCATAATTCTTTGGAAAGTGTTCTGTTATTTTCATTCCATTTCTTAGAGTTATCTATTTTAGTTTTAAAATGTTTTGCTACATAGGAAAACTTGAACAAAACATCGTTCATTTTTAGAATCTTGTAGTTATATATAATAGTTATAATGTAAAAATAATGATTTCTTTTTTCCCTTTTTCTCACATCTTTTATTTTAAGTTCAAGGGTATATGTGCAGGTTTGTTATATGGTAAATTGCGTGTCACAGGGCTTTGGTGTACAGATTATTTTGTTGCTGAGATGATGAGCATGGTACCCAAGAGGCAGTTTTTCAATCTTCACTCTCCTGTCACCTCCACATTCAAGTAGGCCCTAGTGTTTATTGTTCCCTTGTGTCCATGTGTACTCAATGTTTAGCACCCACCTATGAGAAACTATGACATTTGGTTTTCTCTTCTTGCATTAATTTGCTTAGAATAATTGCCTCTAGGCCGGGCACAGTGGCTCACGCCTGTAATCCCCGCATTTTGGAGGACGAGGTGGGAGGATCATGAGGTCAAGAGTTTGAGACCAGCCTGACCAACATGGTGAAACCACGTCTCTACTAAAAATATAAAAATTAGCCAGGCGTGGTAGTGGAGGGAGCCTTTAATTCTAGCTCCTCAGGAAACTAAGGCAGGAGAGTTGCTTGAAGCTGGGAGGCAGAGGTTGCAGTGAAACGAGATCGTGCCACTGCACTCCAGCCTGGGCGACAGAGCAAGACTCAGTCTAAAACAAAACAAAACAAAACAAAACAAACAAAACAAAAGAATAATGGCCTCTAGCTGTGCTCTTATTGCTGCAAAGGTCATGATATCACTTTTTTCATGGTTGTGCAGTATTCCCTTATTCCCTGGTGTATATGTAATGCATTTTCCTTATCCAGTTGACCACTGATCATTTAGTTTGATTTTATGTCTTTTCTATTGTGAAAGTGCTGCAGTGAATATACACATGCATCTGTCCTTGTGGTAGAACAACTTATATTCCTTGGGTATATATACAGCGATGGGACTGCTGGGTTGAATGGTAGTTCTCTTTTACGTTCTTTAAAAATCTCCAATCCACTTTCCACAGTGACTGAACTAGTTCACATTGCCTCTAGAAGTTTATGTGTTCCCTTTTCTCGGCAGCTTTGCCAGAATCGGATTTTTTTTTTTTTTTTAATGGCCATTCTGACAGGTTTGAGATGGTATCTCAGTGTGGTTTTTATTTGCATTTCTCTAATGATCAGTGATGTTAAGCTTTTTTTCATACTTTTTGGTCACATGCATGTCTTCTTTTGAAAAGTGTCTGTTTAGTTCCTTTGCCCACTTTTTAATGCTTTTTTCCTTGTAAATATGTTTAAGTTCCTTATAGATGCTGCATACTAGACTTTGTTGAATGCATAATTTGCAAATATTTTGTCCCATTCTGTAGGTGTAGGTTGTCTCTTTACTTTATTGACAGTTTCTTTTGCTGTGCAGAAGGTCTTTAGTTTAATTAGGTCCTGTTTGTCAATTTTTTTGTTTTGTTGCAAATGCTTTTGTTGCCATATCATGAAATTTTTGCAAGGTCCTATGTATAGAATTATATTTCCTGGGTTTTCTTCTAGAGTTTTTCAAGTTTTAGTTTTTACGTTTAAGTCTTTAATGTATCTTGAGTTGATTTTTCTAAATGGTGAAAGCAAGGGGTCCAGTTTCAGTCTTCTGAATATGGATAACCAGTTATCCTAGTAACATTCATTGAAGAGGGAATCCTTTCCCTGTTGCATGTTTTTCTCAGCTTTGTTGAACATACAATGATTGCAGGAGCATAGCTTTATTTCTGGGTTCTCAAGTCTGTCCCATTGGTCGATGTGTCTGTTTTTGTATCATGCTCTTTTGTTTAGTGTAGCCTTGTTGTATCATTTGAAGTTAGGTAGTGTGATGTTCTGGCTTTGTTCTTTTTGCTTAGGATTGTTTTGACTATTTGGATCCTCTTTTGGTTGCATAAGTATTTTAGAATGTTTTTCTAATTCTGTGAAAAATGTCATTGATAGTTTGGTGAAAATAACATTGAATTTGTACATTGATTTGGGCAGTGTGGCCATTTTAACAATATTGGTTCTTTCTATCCATGAGCATGGACTGTTTTTCCACTTACATATGTCATCTCTTATTGCTTTGAGCAATATTTTGTAATTCTTGTTGAAGAGATTTTTTTACCTCCCTGATTAACTGTGTTACCAGGTATTTGTGTGTGTGTGTGTATGTGTGCGCGTGTGTATGTATGTATGTTTATATGTGTTGGCAGGGGCATTAAATTGTGAATTTGATCGCATTCTTAATTTGCCTCTCAGCATGAATATTGTTCATGTATGGAAATGTTATTGATTTGTGTACATTCATTTTTTTAATCCTGAAACTTTGCAAAAGTTGTTCAACAGCTGTAAGAGCTTTTGGGTAGAGACTGTGGGGTTTTCTAGGGAAAAATCATATCATCTGTGAAGAGAGATTATTTGACTTTCTCTCTTCTTATTTGGATGCTTTCATTTATTTCTCTAGCTTGGTTGCTCTGGCTAAGACTTCCCAAAATGTGTTGAATAAGAATGATGAGAGTGAGCATCCTTGTCTTGTTCTGGTTCTCAGTGGGAATGTTTCCAGCTTTTGCCTGTTCAGGATAATGTTGGCTGTGGGTTTGTCACAGATAGCTCTTATTATTTTAAGGTATGTTCATTCAATACCTGGTTCTTTGAGGTTTTTTATCATGAAGAGATGCTGAATTTTATTGGAAGTCTTCCCTTCATCTGTTGAAAGAATCATGTGGTTTTTGTTCATAGTTCTGTTTATGTGATGAATCACATTTTAAGAATATTGTATTTTATTTTAAATTCTGGTGCACATGTGTAGGATGTGCAGGTTTCCTACATAGGTAAATGTGTGCCATGGTGGTTTGCTGCACCCATCACATCGGTATTAAGCCCAGTATGCATTAGCTATTTTTGCTGATGCTTTGACTCCCCCTTCCCTTGGCAAGCCACAGTGTATGATGTTTCCCTCCCTGTGTGTCTATGTGTTCACATTGTTCAGTTCCCACATGTAAGTGAGAATATGTGGTGTTTGCTTTTTTGTTCCTGCAGAGGATAATGGCTTCCAACTCCCCCTATGTCTCTGCAAAGGGCATGACCTTGTTCCTTTTTATGGCTGCATAGTATTCCATGGTGTATATGTACCATATTTTCTTTAGTCTATCATTGATGGGCATTCGGGTTAATTCCATGCTTTTGCTATTGTAAATAGTGCTGTGATGAACATATGCATGCATGTATCTTTATAAAAGAATGATTTATATTCCTTTGGGTATATATCCAGTAATAAGCTTGCTGGGTCTAATGGTATTTCTGGTTCTAGGTCTTTGAGGAGTCACCACACTGTCTTCCACAATGGTTGAACTAGTTGACATTCCCACCAACAGTGTAAAGGTATTCCTAATTCTCCACAGCCTTGCCAGCATTCTGACTGATGTGAGATGGTATCTCATTGTGGTTTTGATTTATATCTCTCTAATGATCAGTGATACTGAGCTGCTTTTCATATGTTTGTTGGCACCATAGATGTTTTCTTTTGTGAATTATGTGTTCATGTCCCTTGCCCACCTTTTAATGGTATTGTTTGGTCTTTTGTTGAAAATTTGTTTAAGTTTCTTGCAGATTCTGGATTGTCAACTTTCATCATATGGATAGATTGCAAAAATTTTCTTCCATTTTGTAGGTTGTCTGTTGGCTCTGACAATAGTTTCTCTTGCTGTGCAGAAGCTCTTTTGTTAAAATAGATCCCATTTTGTCATTTTTTGCTTTTGTTGCAATTGCTTTTGGCATTTTCATCATGAAATCTTTGCTCATGCCTATGTCCTGACTATTTTAAAATTTATCTGGAACCAAAAAAGAGCCTGAATAGTGTAGATAATTCTAAGCAAAGAAAAAAGAAAAGGCTAGAGGCATCACACATCATACTACATGATTTCAAACTATATGACAACAAGTAATCTAGTATACTACAAGTATAGTAACCAAAACAGCATGCTACTGGTAAGAAAACAGACACATAAATAAATAAATGGAACAGAATAGAAAATCAGAACTATGACCTCACTTCTATCGGGGGAACCAGCCCCCAATATTTCACCATAGGTTCTTTTCTATTTTCCCTAAGTGTCAGCCTGTCTGAGAAATAAAGAGAAAGAGTACAAAAGAAAGAAATTTTACACCTTGGCCTCAGGGGGTGACATCACATATTGACAGGTTCCATGATGCCCCTTGAGCTGCAAAACCAGCAACTTTTTATTAGGGATTTCAAAAGGGGAGGGAGTGTGTGAATAGGGAGTGGGTCACAGAGATCACATGTTTCAAAGGCAATGAAATATCACAAGGGCAGAAGGGCAAAGAAAGATCACAAGGCCAGGGCGAAGTTAGAATTAGTGTTGAGGTTCCATGTCCCCTGGACACACATTGTCATTGATAAACATCTTAACAGGAAACAGGGTTCAAGAGCAGACAACCGGTCTGACTAGAATTCCTCAGGCTGGAATTTCCTAATCCTAGCAGGCCTGAGGGTGCTTCAGGAGACCAGGGAGTATTTCATCCCTTATCTTCAACCACATAAGGCAGACACTACCAGAGCAACCATTTTGGAGACCTCTCCCCAGTGAATGCATTCTTTTCCCAGGGCTATTTCTTGCTGAGAACATAATTCAGTGATATTTCTCCTATTCACTCTCTGCAAGAAGAGAAATATTACTCTGTTCTGCCCGGCCCCACAGGCAGTCAGACCTTATGGTTATCTCCCTTGTTCCCTGAACATTGCTGTTATCCTGTTCATTTTCAGGGAGCCTAGATTTCATATTTTTCAAACACACATACTTTACAAACAATTTGTGCACATAATGCAATCTTCACAGGGTCTGAAGTGACATACATCCTCAGCTTACGAAGATGACGGGATTAAGAGATTAAAGTAAAGATGGGCATAGGAAATTATAAGAGTATTGATTGGGGAAGTGATAAGTGTCCATGAAATCTTCACAATTTTTGTTCAGAGACTACAGTAAAGACACGTGTAAGAAATTATAAAAGTATTAATTTGGGGAACTAATAAATGCCCATGAAATCTTCACAATTTGTGTTCTTCTGCCGTGGCTTCAGCCGGTCCCTCCATTCAGGGTCCCTGACTTCTCTCAACACACATCTACGATTGATCTTTGACAAACCTGATGAAAATAAGCAATGGGAAAAATGGCTAGTCATATGCAAAAAAAAAAAAAAAAAAAAAAAAAAAAAAAAAGAGAGAGAGAGACTGGACCCCTTCCTTACACCATAAACAAAAATTAACTCAAGATGGATTAAAGACTTAAATGTAAAACTCAAAACTATAAAAACCCCATAAAAGAATAACATTTACTAATTTGTATATGTTGAAGCAACTTTGCATTCCAGATCGACAACCTACTCGATAATAATAGGTTAGCTTCCTGACACTGGATTGGTCTGCCAGTATTTTTTTGAGAATTTTTGCATCTATGTTCATCAGAGATATTGGCCTGAAGTTATCTTTTTTGTTGTGTCTCTGGTGGGTTTGAGTATTAGGATGATGCTGGTCTCATACAGTGAGTTAGGGAGGAGTCCCTCCTCATTTTTGGGGAATAGTTTCAGTAGGATTTGTACTAGATCTTTTTGTATGTCTGATAGAATTAGACTGTGAATCCATCTGTTCTAGGGCTATTTCTGGTTGGCAGGCTTTTTATTACTGATTCAATTTTCACACTCATTATTGGTCTGTCAGGGTTTCACTTTCTTCCTAGTTCAAACTTGGGAGGTTTTATGTCTCTAAGAATTTTTCCATTTCCTCTGGGTTTTCTAGTTTGTGTGCATAGAGATATTCATAATGTCTCTGTATTTTTTTTTTTTGTATTTCTGTGAGATCAGTAGTAATGTTCTCTTTGTCATTTCTGATTATTTGTAGCTTATCTCATTTTAATTTATTAGTCTAGCTATTGGTATATTAATCTTATTCTTTCAAAAAAAATCTTTTCTTTTTGGGGGTTTTGTATCCTTGTTCTCTTCTCAATTTCATTAATTGGAGCTCTCATTTTGGTTATTTCTTTTCTTTTGCTGGCTTTCGGGTTGGTTTGCTCTTCTTTTTCTAGCTTCTCCTACTTTAAAAAGATCTTTGAATTTGAATTTATTCTGGACAAAACTTTACAAAGAATAATTTAGTAAATGAGTTACCAATTCTGTGCAACTCCCATTTCACTAGACTACAGTGAATATTCTTATTAATGGGAGTACAAGCCATTTCTTTTTCCAATGTAATCCCTTCTTAATTTCTTTCTTAAGTAAGAAAAAATACATTTACTTTAGAGATTATGCTATAAGTTGACATTTCCTTTAAGAGAATGTATCTTATACTATGAAATGAACATGCAAATAAAATTTAGGTAAAATATGTTTTTTAAGTAATCTGTGTTTAAAAATAAATGTTTTATGCAGGCAAATATTCCTTCAGGTGGTTATATTTTGTTGAGATACAGTGAATAAGAATTGTTAAATTATGTGAGGTCAGTGACATTTGTAATAAAGATGTTTTCCTTTTCTAGTTGATCTAAGGTACTTTTAATTTATTTTCCCCTACTTTATTGAGATATACTTGCTAAATAAGAATTATATAATTTAAGGTATACAATATGGTGGTTTGATATACATATGCATTGCTGTCAGGCACGGTGGTTCATGCCTGTAATCCAAGCACTTTGAGAGGCTGAGGCGAGCAGGTCACCTAAGGTCAGGAGTTTGAGACCAGACTGGCCAACACGGTTAAACCCCGTTACTACTAAAAATACAAAAATTAACTATCCATGGTGGAGAGCACCTGTAATCCCAGCTACTCGGGAGGCAGGGGCAGGAGAATTGCTTGAATCCAGGAGGCGGATGTTGCGGTGAGCTGAGATCGCGCCATTGCACTCCAGCCTGGGTGACAAGAGTGAGACTCCATCTCAAAATAAAAAAACAAAAACAAAAACAAAAACATATACATATACATTGAGAAATTATTACTATAATGGAGCTAATTAACAGGCAAAATTTAGCATTTTTTTCTTCAAATACTGTTGCACTTGTTTTACCATAAATAAATGACTCTAAAACACCTTTGGATTATGGAAGAAGTAATTTGTGACCGTTATTTTGCTGTGACTAGTTTGCCCATATTCCATTTAATCTTTAATACAAAGCCATTAGGAGGTGAAGAATAAGGGTTTGGTTTAATTACTATGAGAGATTCTATACCCAACTGAATAGATTGAAAATGTACAGGATTAGAAGACAAGATATATAACTTGGAAAGTACTTCTAGTTATATTACTTTCTTGCTTGTTAAATGTTATATTTTAATCTAATATTAAGGATAATCAAAATTAGTATTATTATTGCTTTATAATAATTGTATAATTACTTACATAATAATAATTATTATGGTTTACTATGGGTCTTCTAAGTTCTTTACATGGATTGTCTCATAATTATCATCACCATAAGCCTCTAGAGAAACCTAAAGATCTGTACTTATTTTATTCCCATTTAATGAGGGAAAACTTATATAAAGTCTATGTAACTTTCTACAATGTCATAGCTAACACATTGCAGAATCAGTATGTGTATGTTGATAAGCTTCCTCAAGAGAATAACCTCTTACACACCATGCATTCCCACCTCCCAGTATTGTGCAAACCGCTGTGAAAGTAATCATTCTAAATTTTCTTTCATCATGTTATTCTTTTGTTTACAATTTATAGTGCCTTCTTGTTACTGAGAAATGGACAAACATAGGTTCAAATACTGGCACATTGATTCTTGTTTAAATTGCTTCATTTTCAGGTCCTACACTAAATTTAGACCTAAAATTCCATACTATATTCGTGATGTGTGAAGTCCATTATAGCATTGATTTAAGAGAAACATTATTACATGATATCATATTATTTAATACAGACATATTTGTTGAAACACTGAAGTGCAAAGGCTTCGAGTGTCAGAACTGAAGCATTTCATCGTTTTTCTTATTTATAAAATTAACTTCATGCTGCTACTTTCCTGAGAATGAAGCCAATCAGCTGATCCTGTGATCCTGTAATAGACCTGCTTGATGAATTTGAAATTCAACTAATTTCATTATAATAGGAATCTGCTTCTTCAGGGGAGATCCACATAAAGCGTTTAAATCTGTGTTGAAATTGGATACTTAATTAATTTCATGCAGAATTCAGGCTTCAAGAATGCCTATGCAGATATTCCTTTCCAATTGTTCTGTATTTTCACTGAAGGTGCACTTTGAAATACCAGGCTATGGAAAGGACTTGCAGTAGAGCTTGGGCAGGTTTTTTTTATTTATTTATTTATTTATTTATTTATTTATTTATTTATTTATTTCTCTCTCTCTGCTACAGCCCATATCGTTTCATATTCCCTCAGGGAAAACCTATTGAGCCAGAAATTAAAAGTTTAACTGATTTTGTCTGGTCAAGTTGGGATTAATTACTTGTAAGGAAGGGTACAAAGTTTTTCTCGGAATTCCCAGTGACTAAAAGAGAGAAACAGATAAGCAAAACAAATAAACCTATGGTTATATCACATCAATTAATGATCTTGTTTTATATTATTTTAACATTATTTTCATAGTTCATTCTCTTTTATATTATGTTACATGCAGTTTAAATTTTTGTTTAATTATGTTACTTAAATTGATTTAAGTTTTTATTATCCATGACATATTTATTAAATGCTTCATTCTAACCCAACAATTTTTAAGTTTTATGATGCATTAGAATCACTTGGAGGGCTTGGTACGCTACATATAAATAGCTAAATTACTTCCCCCGAGGTTCTAAATTAGTAGGCCTTGTTTGGTACCCAGGAATTGGCATTTTCAAGGTGGTGCTAATGCTGCTGATCAAGATTTCCATCCCCACTGAGAACCACTTGTCTAGGCTTTGAGAATATAGTAGGGATCAAGAAAAACTCATTGTTCTCATTGAGAGATACAGATAACAAATAACTAAACAAATAAGCAAAATACTGATGGTGATAATTACTGTGAAAGGACCCATGGTCATAAAATAGAGATTAACCAGGGACGGAAGTTAAGGGTTATATTAACCACCACAGCCAGAGAAGGTCTCTGTGACCAGGCACGGTCATTCTGAGGACTAAAATGTAAAAAGCCAAACATGGTATATCCCAGGCATGTTAAAATCTACAAGAGGTTTGGCATGATTTTGTCAGGATAACTCATCCTGGTTCTGCCAATCCCTAGCTCTAGGACTATGGATAATTTATGTTTTCACATGTGTCAAAGGATTGAAAGTATTCCTACATAGAATTTTGGGGACCAAACAAGAAAAAAAAAAAAAAAAGAAAAAGAAACACTAGACTATTCTGGTTTCTGGCAAGATAGTCAATACATTTCTTTTTCTTACCCTTATAATATGTAATATGTCATCTATATATTCACACTAGTTGTCAACATTTCAAATGTGTGTAATTTGGTAACAATTTTAAATTTATTTGAATTATCTTCTCTGTTACCTTTGTCACAGGAGAGAGAATTACAACCTGAGTGCATTTTGGTCGGCCTGTGCTATTCCTTAGTTTACTTTTGACACAGTAATAACTTCAAAACTGGTTACAACTGTTGAGCTGAATTCACAGAAAATTATCTATGTGGTAGCCTATTTTTAATGTAAGCATACTACACTTCTCATACAATATCCCACCAATTTATGTCTTAATATAAATGTTTTTCTTTACAATAAAATATTATACAAAATTTACTGATAGAAAACTTTTTTTTTTTTCCCCTTGAGACGGAGACTTACTGTCGCCCAGGCTGGAGTGCAGTGGCACTATCTCAGCTCATTGCAACCACTGCATTCAGGGTTCAAGCAGTCCTCCTGCCTCAGCCTCCTGAGTAGCTGGGATTACAGGCATGTGCCACCATGCTCGGCTAGTTGGAAAAAAATTTAATGATACTTTTTTCACACTAAGAAACTCAGAGCTCCTACTAAATATTCATTTATTTTTTCATACCCATATATTTGCTAGTATCCTAAATTATAAGTTTCTATGAGTCTTGATAGATATTTATTATTGACTTTTGTGTCACAAGTTTCTATGAATCTTGATAAACGTTTACTATTGACTTTTGAGTAGATGCAGAGCACCATATTAGTACTTATCAGAGATGTAAACATAGGGAAAACATGATAACTTTGTTGAAACTTACAGTCTAATTGGTGTCAATTTAGACTACAGCAATTTCTGGAATGAAGAGTGTAATGTAAAAGATCCTTTAACCTAAAGACAAATTACTATGAGAATTAAAAGGAGAGGTTACCGCTAGGTGAAACTGAGGCAAAAGGCAAAAAAGAACTTTCTGAAAGAAATTCTATTTTAGATGAAGCTTCAATGATAGTTAGGATTAGGTTCAAATATAGGGGGTAATCATTCTGTTAAGCTATTTCATGTAGAACGATAAAAAGCTGAAATGAATAGGGTATATTTAATGAATACTAAGTACATGATATTATCTAATAGTGGAAATAAGAGTGCAAAGCCAAATTGTAACCATGTATAGCAGTGAATGTTAGGTTGTCAGGTTCATTCAAATGAACACACAATGGATAGTCATGGAAGCTTTGTCAGCAGGTGGATAACATTTATAATGTCAACAAATTTCAACCGGAACAAATTGTAATATAGGAGAAGTATAGAGTAGGAAAAAGAAATAGTAAGATACTCTTCAACTTTAAATTACTTGCTTGTGAGGATTTAAATGTGACCCTTAATATCCTGATCCTTTTTTAGGTCAATTAATTATTAGCACAACAGGCAAAAGTGGGTTAGCCAACTATTCTCACGAGTATTAAGAAAAATTTTATTTCAGCATGAAATTTACTGTTGTAATATACGTGTTTTGCAGTGAATCACCTACCTAAACAACAAGACTTAACGATGCTGTGCTTTGATGATTAAATGCAAGTACAACATCTTGCTAATTATTTCAGTATCAGGTTCATTAAACAATAATATATTAAACTAATTCATTCAAAATGCAATCATATTATGCCTTATTGAGTTCTAAAAATAATGAGGTTGTCATTAACTATATGTGAAATTTTCGTGAATTAAACTTTATTAAAACAAGTACTTCTCTGAAATAATATGAAAGAGGATCCAATTTCCTTTACAAATCCATGTGAGTGGAAACACATATAATATAATGTTAATAATGAGAAAGATATTGAGTTCATGATATATGAGGATTTATGTATGTGATTTTAAAAACCTATCTGAGCATGGCAAGAGAGAAGTGACTACAGAGGTGATTTGATGCATATGGTCAGGTTATGCCTCTTAACAAAGTTTTAAGTTGTTTAATATTTTCTAATTCAGAATTTTATATTACAAAATTAGATTCATTTCAGTGAAATAACTTCATGTACTCTATACAACAAAATTACATAATAATAGAAACAGTACATATAATAGTAATTATATATTATATATGAATATATATTTAAATATGGGTATGTGTAAACATACAGCAAAACAATGTGCCTGCAGGAGATTGGTAATAATGCCAAATTTTCTTTATTACAGTACTGGTGAACACTTTATGAAATATGAATGTCTAAATATTTTGCTCTGCCATCGTGCTGAGTCTACATTTTTGTCTACTAGTTTGACAATGTTTCATAAGCTTTCCTGTATCTGCTAGCCCATATTATTAATCTTTTTGATTCGTTCATCAATTCATCTTTTAATATATTAAAAAAATTTCTTGTTAAGATGGAAATTTCAAAGAGCAGGGGAGATTATCTGATAACAACTAATATTTGATATTTTTCCCTTTGTTTTTATGCCTATTTTTTTCCTTTTTAATTTCACATCAAGCTAAAAACTTTCCGTACAGCAAACAATTAAAAAATCAACAATCAAAGTAAAGAGAAACCAATAGAATGGGAGAAAGTCTTTGCAAACTACCCATCTGACAAGGGATTAATAGCCAAAATACATAAGCATTTTGAATGACTCAATAGGAAAAAAAAAATCAAATAATCTGAGTTAAAAATCAGCAGAAGTTCTAAATAGATATTTATTAAAAGAAGACATAGAAATGGCCAAGAAGCATATGCAAAAATGCTCAACATCACTAATCATCAGAGAAAAGCAAATAAACACTACAATGAGATATCGTCTCATCCCAGTTAAAATGGCTTTTATCCAAGACAGAAAATAGCAAATGTTGGTGATGATGTGGAGAAAGGGGATCCCTTGTACAGTGTTTTTGGGAAGGTAAATTAGTACATCCACTATGAAGAACAGTATGATTTCTAAAGAAACTGAAAATGGATCTTCCATATGATTCACCAAGCCAGGTATGTGTGCAAAAGAAAGGAAATCAGTACACTGAAGAGATATCTGTACTCCTTTCTTTATTGTAACACTATTGACAATAGTCAAGCTATGAAATCAGCTTGTTTATCAATTAAATATATTATTTTAAAAATGTGGTACATATACACAATGGAATATTATTCTGCCATAAAAAAAGAACAAAATCCTGTTATTTGCAACAACATTCATGGAACTACAAAGCATTATGTTAAGTAATATAAGCCAGGCACAGAAAGACAAACTTCACATGTTCTTACTAATATGTGGCAGCTAAAAAAATGAACTAATGGAGATGGTAGAATGATGATTACTGTTACTAGAGGGTGGTAAGGGTAGTGGGGAGGGAAAATAAAAAGGGAGTGGTTAGTTAATGGGTACAAAAATACAGGTAGATAGAAAGTATGAGATCTAGTATAAGGCAGCAAAATAAGACAACTACAATTAACGGTCATTTATTGTATATTTCAAATAAACTAAAGAAGTGAAATTGGAATTTTTTTTAAGAGACAGAGTCACACACATTGCCCAGGTTGGAGTGCAGTAAGCAATGGTGGTTCACTGTAACCTTGAATTCTGGGCTCAAGTGATGCTCCCACCTCAGACTCCCAAGTAGCTAGGACTACATGCACATGCCACCATACTCAGCTAATTTTTTATTTTATTTTATTTGTTTGTAGAGATAGAGTCTTGCTATGTTGGTCTCAAACACTTGCCTTTAAATGAGTCTCCTGCTTTGGTCTCCCAAAGCATTGGGATTACAAGTGGGAGCCACTGTGCCCTTCAGAAAATTCTTAATACCAAGAAATTAGAAATCAGGTGATGGATACCTCAATTATCCTAATTCAATCATTATACATTTTATAGTTATATCAATATTTCATATATACCCCCAAAATATGTATAACTATTATGTATCCATAATAATTAAAAAATAAAAATTAAGAGTCCTTATCTCATTTTCTATTTTAAATGTTTATTTTTACAAATGTCATACATATACATGTTTATATAATTACAAAACAGACTAATAGTATATCACACATGCTACGTTTAGATTCCTTTTCCATGTATATACTTTTCTCTCTCTCCTTACACCTTCATATGAGTAATCCATTTTCTTTAGCAACTCAACTCAAAATCACCATTATAAACTATGTTAATGCAAAATATACCCTTTGTTATTAAATCCATACTTGTATAAAATCATTTGCATATTTACCATATTTAATTATATGTAATATTTATCTTATCCAGAATAATATATAAAATATACAACACACCCACACATATATACACATTGTGTGTATAAAGACACACATAAATAGAAGTGTTTGGGCTATTACTTTACTAAACTTGAGTTATATTATCCATTTCTACATCTCATTTTTCTCTCTCAATAAAGAGTTATGAAAATCCTACCAAGACAGCTGGAAGCTGAAAATTATTTTTAATAGCTCTATAAAATAGTCCTTGGTATTGACCTACCAAAATATATTCCCATGTTTAATTATTAATAGTATTTGCATTTATTTTAGGTTTTTTTCAAAATTAACAATGGGCAATACATAAATACATTCTTTAATAAATCTTTACAAAGTGATTTTTACTTCTGTCAGATAAAGTTGTAATGAATGTTATCTGAGTATTTTCCAAATATAGCCATTCCTACCAAAAAAGTATTAGACTGTAAGTTTCTCCATATCCTTGACAAAAATAATATTTTCTATTTTCCCAGACATATGGCCATAGCTAATGTCAAATTTTTATTTAAATTTGTATCCTTTGACTATATTGCTTTTGTGCACTGTTTCATAGGTTTTTTGAATCTTGTGATAATCTATGAACAGCCTATCTATAATTTTGTCCGTTCTCTATTGGACTCTTTTATATTTTATTTTAGTTTGTAAGATTTCTTTGCAAATTGTGGCTATTATCTTATTTATGACATCAATTGAAAAGGTCAATTTTAACATGTCTTAAATCAATTTATAATATATATACTCTACAAACTTTAAAACGTCTCTAGTCAAATGTTTTATTATTTTTCCTTTATTCTTCAGATTTGAAATTTTAATGACATTGACTTCTTCACTTCCCAGAGCATGCTGATGTGTAGATGTTTACATTTTCTTTATTTTTTTATTTCCTTTTAAAATCTGTGGGTTTTTTTTTTTTTAATAGTACATATGAGGAAAATGTAATGCAGAATGAAGAGATGAGAGTACAGTTCTGATTTGGGATTGTTCTGTTAAGTCTCCCTGAAAAAGTGACTTGAGCAAAGCTATAAGGGAGGTGAGGGAGTGAGCCAGGCTCAAAACTGGGGAAAGATTATTTATACAAGAGAAGGCAATTGGTGAATCGCTGTGAGGTGGAAAACTACCTGAGATTTCCCAGTGTACCTTAAAGTAAATAGGAGATGAGACGAGGAAGATAATGAAGAAAAGAAGTGCCAGGTCATATAAAATCTATGCCATTTGGGGGACCTAGGCTTTTGCCCTTCATGTAAAGGGGATGCTTGAAGGAGAAGAATGATGTCATTTGTACTATATTAAAGATAGATTGTGAAGAGACAAGACTACAGTCAGGGGCACTACTGGGGTCTTACTTTGAGCATCCAGGAGAAAAAAGGATTGTGGTTTGGACAAAAGTTATAACAATTGATGTAGTAAAACATGATGGAAATCTAAATATAAACTAAGCAGATAATAATAGATTGGATGTGGTCTGAGAGAGAAAGAGAGATATTATTGATGACTTCAAGACTTTTGTCAAAGTCAACTGTCAGGATGGAGTTGCCTTTAACTGAGATGCAAAAACCCAAGAGATGCCTAGGGATTCTTGTTTTGTTTTTGAGATAGACAGCAAAAGTTTAATTCCGAACATGGTATTTCTTATATATATCTGAGAGAAGATGTTGAATAAAGTTGATTAGAAATTCTGAAATTCAAGGGAGAGGATCATACTGGCAATGTAAACATGAAATTAGTCAGCATACAGTTTCTACTTAAAGTTATTTAACAAATTGAGATTTTTTTAAAAGCAAGTGTAGAGAGAAAAACAATATTAAAAGACTAAGTCTTGAAGTACTCCAAAAGCTAGAAGTCAAGGGAAAAAAAGTCGGTATCAACAACGAAAACTAAGAAGGAGATACTTTTAAAAGTAGGGGGAAAACCAGAGAGCCTGAGTCTCGGAAGTCAAATAAATTGTTTTGGGGAAATAAATAAATTGCTTTGTTATTTATTTACTGGTTACTGTTTGTTTGTTTACATCTTTTTTTTATTCGTGATTTCCTTTCATAAATTATATAATAAAGTACTGGTGGACTGCATTCAAGCAATATAGAATGTTAAAATTAGGTAAAATTTGAAATTGCCAGGTAAGTGTAAAATACTTGGTATATATTTAATTGAAGATTAAAAGTTGATTTTCTCCGGTAGTATATTTTAATTTCTTGGTTTTTATTTATTTTTTACTCATTGTATATTTTTTGGTTTGAGGTCACCATGATGCTTGCAAATACTATCTTGTAACCCATTATTTTAAGCTAATAACAACTTAACACTGTTTACATAAACAAACAAGCAAGCAAAAAGAAAACTAATGAAGACTCTACATCATAACTTTATCCCTCTTCTTCTTAACTTTTTATTGTTTCTGCATATATCTTGTTGTACTGTCTATATCTTGAAAAGTTGTTGTACTTAATTTTTTTATTGGTTCATCATTTATTCTTTCTACTTAAAAGTAGTTTGCACACCACAGTTACAGTGGTACAATAGTCAGTATTTTTTTGTGTACTTGCTATTACCTGTGATATTTGTACCTTCATATGATTTCTTATTGCTCATCAATGTTTTTTTCTTTCTCATTAAAATATCCCCTTAACCGTTTCTTGTAGGACAGGTCTGGTGTTGATAAAATCCTTCAGCTTTTGTTTGTCTGGGAAAGCATTTCTTTTTCATGGTTGAAGGACATTTTCATTGGGTATAATGGTTTAGGGTAGAAGGTTTTTTCCTTTACCATCTAATAATACAATTTGTCATGCCACTATCTCCTGGTCCGTAAGGTTTCCACTGAAAAGTCTGCTGCTACATGCATTGGAGCTCCATTGTATGTTATGTGTTTCTATTGTATTGCTGCTTTAAGATACATTCTTTATCCTTAACATTTGGGAGTTTGGTTATTAAATATCTTGAGGTAGTTCTTTTGGTTAAATCTACTTGGTGCTCTATAACCTTTGTGGACTTGAATATTAATATCCTTCTTTGTCTTTAGGGAGTTCTCTGCTATTATCCTCTTGAATAAACTTTCTACTCCTATCACTTTTTCTACCTCCTCTTTAAGGCTGATAACTCTTAGATTTGTCATTTTGAGGCTATTTTCTAAATCCTTTGGGTGTGCTTTTTTAAATTCTTTTTTCATTTGTCTCCTCTGACTATGTATTTTCAAATAGCCTGTCTTCTAGCTCACTAATTCTTTCTTCTGGTTATCAGTTTTGCTATTAAAAGACCCTGATGCAGTCTTCCATATGCCAACTTCATTTTTCAGCTCCAGAATTTCTGTTTAATTCCCTTTAATGATTTCAACCTTTTTGTCACATTTTTCTGATAGAATTCAGAATTCCTCCTCTGTGTTATCTTGAATTTTTTTTGACTTTTCTCAACACAGATCTTTTGAATTATCTGTCTCTGAAAGGTCATATATCTGTTTTTTCCAGGATTGGTCCCTTGTACCTTGTTTAGTTTATTTGGTGATTTCAGGTTTTCCTGAATGGTCTTGATACTTGTAGATGTTTGTCTGTGTTGGCCATTGAAGAGTTAGATATTTACTGCAGTCTCCTCAGTCTGGACTGGTTTCTACCCAAGGGGAATGCTTTCCAGACATTTGAAAGGACTTGGGTGTACTGATCTAAGCTATATCTGCTTTAGGAGGCACTACAAGCCCAGTAATACTGTGATCCTTGCAGATGCATAAAGGTACCACCTTGATAATCTTGAAGAAGATTTGGAATAATTATTCTTTCTTTTATTCATTATAATTATTATAATTATATAATTATTATAATTATTCATTTTCTCTTCTCTGTTATAAGCCACCTGGAAATGGGTGGCTGTGGACATCACCTCTAAGAATCTGTGGGATCAGACCTAATGAGAGAACAGTACTGGGTCTCAACAAAGAACCACTGTAACCACTACCTGACTGCCACCTATGTTTGTTCAAGGACTTTGGGGCTCTACAGTCAGCAGACAGCAAAGTCATATAGGCTGTGTCCTTCATTTCTGGGCAGTGAGTTCCCCCAGTCCTCAGATGTGTCCAGAGGTGCTATCTGGGATCTAGAGACTGGAGTGAAAATCCTTTGAAGTCTACCTGGTGTTGTACTGTACTGTGGCTGAGCTATCACTCAAAACACAAGATGCAGCCCTTCCCTCCCCTTTACAAAGGCTGAGGTTCCTCACCCCATCACTACCATCACCACAGGCTCACAGGAGAAGCTTGCGAGGTATCAAGTTCCCACCACTCACATTGACAATTCCCCTCTGCCTAGGGCTGAGTTCAATGCCCCCTCCATTGGTGAGCACAAGCTGAGTTGGGTCTGGTTTTGTTTTTTATTATAATAGGACAACTCTGAGTTCAATGCCTCATAATTGTTGGGCTCTCCCGCTTCCCAGTGCACAAAAGTGCTCTCCACATCACACCACCACTGCTGGGAGATGGGGAAGGAGTGGCATTTTTTAACTCAAGACCCTCTTCGGTGCCTCTTTCAGCAACATGAAGTTAAAAACAATATTCTGTGAGCGCTCACTTGATTTTTTGCTGTTACGAAGGAGCTTTTTTGTGTGTAGGTAGTTGTTAAATTGGTGTTCTTGTGGTGGGGTGGTGGGGGCAATGATCAGTGTAGCCTTCTATTTTGCCTTCTTGCTCTGCCTCATGTCCTAGAATGTTTTCCTATATGATGTAAGACAAGAATTCAATTTTTGTCTTCTTCCTGTAGTTTTTAGTGAGGTTATTATTATTTAATAAATAAGTCCTTCTTTCCCCAATGTTCTACTTAAGATGTTTTTGCCGTTATCAGGAGATTAGATTAGTGTGGCTTCATTTATATAGATACATAAATGACTAACTGACTCTTACTATTAGTTTCATCATTATCTTTCAAGCTGTTTGGGAGCTAAAATCTTAAATATAAACTTTTAGATGATTTTATCCAATCTAAAAGAAAAATCTGTCAAAATTCAAATGGAATTTCTATTAAATTTGCATATTAAAGTGAGACATTGATTATTTGCATTCAAGAACATTTTATAAGTAATTTATTCAAATATTATGCTGTGTTTCTTAAAATCATTTTTCTTATAGTTCAGATATTTGTTATATTAATTTGTCTGCATTTTAACTTTTGGTTGATATTTCAAAGAGAATATATTTGCTTGCCATTTTTTAAGTTTTTGTTTCCTAGAGTAATAAAAAATTGATCTTTATAATATTTTGGAGGCAGATACTTTCTCATATTATCTTATTAATTTTCAGGTTTTTATATTCAATATATTTGCTTTTATGTTTTCTGATAGTTAATGTATATTAATTTCTATTTGTATTTTATATAGAAATTTTCTTAGTATGAATTTTGAGTTTTATCAAATGACTTTTTATCATCTATTGAGTATCACAAAAATATTCTTCTTTTAAAACAAACAAACAAACAAAAAAAGCCAATAGCTAGGCAACGCTGCCTTAGAAGATCTGACAAATATTGTTACCTAGCAAACATCTAAATGATGAAAAATTATTCCAACTAAATGAACAGCAATACATGAGCCTGTGGAAGACCCATACAGCTGTGTGATTATGGTGGAGGTTTGGGGAAGAAATAACAATAACAAAACAAGTGCAAGGTCAACATTTAAACTTCGCAGACAATAATGACACACATATAAAGT
Source organism: Macaca mulatta (assembly GCF_049350105.2). Taxonomy (NCBI): domain Eukaryota; kingdom Metazoa; phylum Chordata; class Mammalia; order Primates; family Cercopithecidae; genus Macaca; species Macaca mulatta. The sequence continues at coordinate 115,261,559 of NC_133412.1, forward strand.
GCAAACCAGTTATTTCAGTTGACTAAATTTAAGGGCTTTACCTCCAATTATTTCTGGTTATAAAATAAACAAAAGGGAAAGAAAAGAGATTATTTCAACCCAAATTTTAAGACAGCAAGATTTAAAACACAAAGTTATACACAATATAGAAGATTGAGATATGTGGGAATTCTCTGTGTGTGTGTGCATGCTTGTTAGTGAGATAGTGTGTGTGTGCATGAGAGAAAGAGAGATTATATCTATACCTCTGTCTGAAAACCTCGCTGAAAATAAAGAAAAACTAAGAGACTGAAATTTACCTCCAAGTGATGTTCAGAGTCAAGGTTGTTTTTCTCATATTAGAAAGCGTTTACTTCATGCTGTTTTTGAGAAGGTGTCTTTTGAAACACTCAGTGATACAGTCCTGAGTGGCAACAGCAGGAGGTAGAATTGGTTTTCTATCTTCAGTTTGGCAGACGGGGCTATTGAAACCACATGAAACTATAGGGTCAAGGATCATAAGATCTTAAAGGCCATGTGGCGTTTTTGTTGTTGTTATTGTTATTTTTTCAAGCCTGGAAGAATGTAAGTTTTTCTGTTTGATATTTGGAGCCAAAAGTTTGGAAGGAGATACTTTTGTATGGAAAAATAAATAAATAAAACAACGTATTTAGCCTTGATATAAACTGTGTTAAAATGACACAGTGGTAAGTTTTACTTTTAAATAAAAGGTGAAAAAAAAGAATGATTATATAATAAAGTAATGGTGGACTGCGTTAATGCAATATAAAAAGTTAGAGTTAGCTAAAATTTTAAATTTCCACGTAAGTATAAAATAATTTGCATATATTTAAGATTAAAAGAGTGTTGTATATTTAGTTATTTCAAATAAAATGTAGTTCAGTTAGAAAGTACCTTCCAATATAATTTTTACTATATTTTATTAAGACATTCACCATCTTAGAAATGGTAGTAATATGGCACTGCCACATTGCAATCTCTCATCTTTTAAAATTCACTCATTCATTCATATTGATGGAATTCTTGTTGTGCCAGGCACCATTCATATTCTTGGGCTCCATCAAAGAACCAAATTAGAATCTTTGCCCTTATGAAGCTTATATTGTAATTGAGGAGACATATAGTAAACATAGCAGAAAAGTAACATTATGCATTTTATAAAATGTTGCAAAATGATAGGTCTTATTAAAAAGATCAGAAAAATGGGCTAAGGGAGTGATGTAATGTTAGGGTGAATGAAATTGTGATATTTGAGCAAGGCTTAATAAGGTGAGGAAATTAGCAGCTGATTGTCAGGGAGGAGAGTGGTGAAAGCAAAACTAGAGTAATTGCAAAGGCCCTAAGGGGGAGCATACTTGGCAGTTCCCAGGAATTTTAAGAAAATCACCTTAGCTTGAGGAAAGTGAACCATTGAGAGAATAGTAGGAAATGCAATCAGAGATAAAGGAAGGAAGGATTAGGACCTTGTAGTGACTTCTCTTCTGACTATATTGTGGATTCAGTGAGAATTGTATGCAGAGAATGCAGAGGAGTGTCCTAATCTAATCTGATTTACATTTTTTTAAAGATCACTATAGCTATCATATTCTGGATAAAACATGTCAGGGGACCTGGGCTAAGTGTTTGGATTAATGGATGCATTTTGAATGTGAAATTTCCAAGTTTTTTTTTTTTTTTTTTTCCTGATAGACAGGATGCAAGGTGTGTTAAAGAGAATACTATTAACTGCTAAGTTTTGGACTGAATAAGTGAAGGAATAAATTTGCCAACAACTGAGAACCATTGTAGGTGGCTCAGGTCTGGAGGAGAAAAATAACAAATTTGGTTTTATACCAGTTGAGCTGGCATTTATTACAGTTTTAAGTGGAGATGTTTGTATTCATATACAATGTTTTACATGTATATGTAATATATATATTTAAAATATACTTATATGTGATATATAATAAAATACTATATGCAATATATATTCTTATAAAAATTTTGAAGTAGAGGTGTATAACTTGAACTTGAATGCAAAACAAAGTGCAAATAAATAATTAGTAGCTAATGTCAAGAATGGTGGGATAGGAGTTCAATATAAATTTTATAAATTATTCTGTTAACAATTTGCTATATAGCCTTGATTGTAGCATTCAATGTCCCCAATCCTCAATTACCAATAACCCAAACCTCAATTATCACTTGTAAGACTGCTATGATACTGTTTTCTCTGGTTTAACTCCAAAAATGAGTTAGTTGAAAATAACAAGACTGTTATTGGCAAATAATTGTACACAAAGAGAATAAAATTAGAATAAAATGAATTAAACATTTAATTTATTGCAATTAAAGACACTCAGATATTAGTGAATTTTTATTTGTTTAAGTTTTGTTTTAGGAAAAGTATCATAATAACATTTTATTATCAGTTAATGAATATTTTTCTGGTGAATAATAGAGATGTGAGGCGCACAAATGAAAACCTGGAAGAGTCAAGGAAATTTCCTGTATGATTTCTGTTCTCATGCTCACCCATAGTAGAATCAGCTTATGTTCTGCGATGCATTAGGAATGTTATGGATCATAGCAATTCATATTGCAATTACCCAGTAGCCCGTAACTTTCTTGAGGATAGTGACTCAGTTATCTTCATCTGAATAATTTGTGAACAGTCATTGCCTCGTGGTATTTATGGTATAAGTTAATAAAGGTTTGCTGAATAAAATAATAGAGTCATGGTTCCTTCTTCCTCTGAGTTTACATTTGAAATATGAGAGCATTTAAAATAAAAATAAAGATCAAATAAAAAATATACATATTTTGCTTTTAGTAATGGGTGTCCATAAATGAGTCTTTCTATTAATCCTGTAGAAAGCATAAAACACTGCTTTCATTACTTCTACTTAAGGTACAGAAATTATAACTGATGTAATTATACATAAAACAGAAATACGAGATATAAATGTTTAAAACATTTAGACAGATTGTCACATTCTGAAGTAAATGTGCATACCTAGAAATAAAGAAAATAAAATGTGAAACTGTCAAAATTTGAGTGTCTACTAAAGTAGCTATTTCTAAGTCAAACTATGAACATCGAAAGCTTTGCCTTTTACCAGTAATAATTCATTTGGAGTTGTTTTTATAAGTCTTTGTCTTGGGAAACAAATGATTTCACTTAACTAATTGTAATATATGTAGTATAATGTACAAATACAGGGTCAGAGAAAATGTGAAAGCGAAGTCAAGAAATCAAAGAAAGCAAAGTTGCTTACATACAAATCTTTAGATGCTATATAGTTACGGCAGTTGAGTTGCAGAGTGACTGTATGTTTTCTTGGTGGACAAAGTGAAAATGAAAACATGACTGGTTGAAGATTTCTCTTGTGCATGTGAAAAAGCAAACCCTGCAAAAAAATAACTCTCACCAAATAAGCATACAATAACTTCCGAAAAAAGAGCAAAAATTTTCTTACCACTGAGAAACCAAGACAAATCACTCCAGTAGCACATAAAGGGAAAGTTTACATGGGTTCATTTCTCTTAGCCACTCTTAGTTAAAAAAAAAAAATGCCAGAAATTAAATCAATAAAAACAAACATTGAGAAGGCCATACATTGACCCAGTAATCATGAGACTTTCTTAGAGTTGCATTCAATACAATAATAAAATATATTAAAGTAAAAAAAAATCTTTTAAATTTTTAAAATAAATTTTCTTCAAAAGTGATCACTTCATCATTGGTGAACATTTGAAATGATATAAGTTAGATATTTTTAGGATAAATACTAAACTACACAAATACCTCATTTATAAAGCCATTAAAATTTTCTAGTAATTTTCTTATTCAACAAATATGTATTGCTCTCTGATACGGTTTGGCTGTGTCCCCACCCAAATCTCATCTTGAATTGCAGTTCCCATAATCCCCATGTGTCATGGGAGGGACCAAAGGGGAGGTAATTTAATAATGGGGGCAATTACTCCCATGCTGCTGTTCTCATGACAGTGAGTGAGTTCTCGTGAAATCTGATAGTTCTATAAGGGGCTTTTCACCCTTTTGCTTAGCACTTCTCCTTCCGGCCATTCATGTGAAGAATATGTTTGCTTCCCCTTCTGCCATGATTGTAAGTTTCCTGAGGCCTCCCCAGCCATGTGGAACTGTGAATCAATTAAATCTCTTTCCTGTATGAATTACCCAGTCTCAGGTAGTTCTTTATAGCAGCATGGGAATGGACCTATACACCCTTATTGTGTATTATATTTTCCTGGGCATTGACAATCAACTGAAGGAGATGGAGACAATGTTGCATCCCAGAGTTCCCCATTTTTCTTGGTGTTGGGAAGTGGGGGTATGGAAAAATGAAAAGGCAATTAGTATAACAGATATTAATTGCTATGATGATAGAAATAAAGTGTGCTTTCAGAGGAATTAGGCACTGCCATTTAATGGAATGGAATTAATAACCCAATGTGTTAGTTTCCTGTTGTAGCTGTAACAAATTGTTACAAACTTAATGGCTTAAAAAAACACAAATTGATTCTTTTACAGCTCTGAGTTCAAAAATCTAAAATGGGTTGGCAAGGCTGCATTCTCTCTGAAGGCTCTAGGGAAAAATCTGTTTCCTTGCCTTTGCTAGCTTCTAGGGACTGCTTCTACTCCTTGACTCATGGCCCTTTTCTCCATTTTCAAAGCCAGCAGGATAACATCTTCAAATTTCTGTCTACCTTTATCTATACTTTCATAGTCACGTCTTTCTGTAACTGACTCTCCTGTCTCTTTCTTGTTAGGACACTTGAGGTTACATTGGAGTGACCCAGATAACCCAAAATAATCTCTTCATCTCAAGATTTTTATATTAATCACATCAGGAAAGTTCCTTTTGCCATGTAAGGCAACATATACAAGGGTTCTGGGGATTAGAACATGAATATATTTTGGGGTAATTATTCTGCCTACTACATGTATATGTATAGGAAATACATACATTAAATATCAAATAATGAAGAAAAAATATTATTAGAAAGACAATATATTATTCAATAAATGATATTTTGATAGTTGATAACCTATTTGAAGAGAAACCATCTATTTAGATGCTTATCTTCCAAATTAATACCAGAGTAATAACTCCACATGAGAATCTTCTATCTCCACAGGATTTCATTGACCATAAGCAATAATGGGACTGGTTTCCCCTAGAGTTTCATAACGTCACTTTAAACAAATGACCACACAAGCACTTTTATATAGCAGCTGTAAAAAATCATAGAATTCTTCAGGGAATGCATTCGTAAACGTATCATGATCTTTCAATTATGCATGTGTTATTGGTAATTGTAATTTATGTCTTGTTTTTAAATATATAGCATGCTTAATTTTATCAGAAACTTTTACATGAAATGATAGGTATTCTAATGTCTCATTTAGTGGAGTTTGGTAACAATCTATAATTTCCTACATAGTAGCTTAAATAAAATATTTTACATATATGTAATGGAATATTTTGCAGTTATTAATATAACTTTACAATATGTTTGCACAGAAAACACTTAAGTGATATAATCAGCATAGAAGTTTCATATATTGGAGACTTTGTTTAATCATAGCTGATTGTCCATACATATTTATCTCTTCTCTACCTGTACCCCACCAAATTACAAAGATAATATATGAATTTGCTGCTACAATGCACATATTTGAATTAATAAATGTAATAAAATTTCAATAAATGGAAGACAGATGGGAAGTGGAAGCTTCATGAGTAACTCAGGAAAGTAGAGAGGAAGGAAACTCAAGGGTCAGATTTCAGACTGTCTCTTACGTCTTTGCACGGTTTTATTAATTCAAAGTATCCAGATGAAGCTATCTGTGATGGTTAATGTTAAATGTCAACTTGATTCAATTGAAGGATGAAAGGACTGTTTATGAGTGTATATGGGTGTTTATGGGTGTTGCCAGAGGAGATTAACATTTGAGTCAGTGGACTGGGAGAGGAAGACCCACCTTCAAGGTGGTTGGGCACCCTCTAATCCTCCAATCTGCTGCCAGCACAGCTAGAACAAACAGTCCAAAGAAGGTGGAAGAAGCTGATTTGTTAAGGGCCTTCATTTTTCTCCCTTGCTGGATGCTTCCTGCTCTGAACATCAGACTTCAGGTTTTTAACTTTTGAACTCTGGGGCTTACACCAGTGGTTTGCCAGAGGCTTTCAGACCTTTGGCCATAGACTGAAGGGCTGCACGGTCAGCTTCCCTACTTTTGAGGTTTTGGGACTCAGACTGAGCTTCAGACTCAGGCTTCTCTGCTCCTTAGCTTGCAGATGACCCGTTGTGGGACTTCACCTTGTGATCATGGGAGGCAATTCTCCTTAATAAACTCCATTTCATATATGCAAATATCCTATTAGCTCTGTCTTTCCAGAGAACCCTAATACAATTTCATTTTTTCAAGTTTAGGACACAACATTTAGAAACAGTTGGAAAGAAAGAGGGAGGTCTTTTATCTGACCTCCTGGGTTTTGTAGTCGGAGGTGTGTTCCCGCTCTGCTTACACCAGTCTTTAGTAGCCCCATAATAACAAAACTACACTCTTCATGTAAAGGTTTTCTATTCTCTTCCTTAGTTACCATCATTTGTTTTCCCTGAATTCCACCTTGACGTGCCACAATCCACCACTTCTTTTAAGTTCTAACCTACAGAATTTCTTTGATAAATGTTTCTCTCTCTCCTAGTTGTTAGAATTAGCTAATTATTTTTATCCTATGACTCTTTGTAGTTCCTTTATAGCATACTAATCAGACTGTTTATTTTAATCTAATGTGTACATCTCTAGCTTCCATTCTTCTGGAAGTCAATGATACAACTTTGTTCTTCCTCAACGTATCATATTAATGCTACCTAAATTCAATCTAAAACAAATCTATCTATAAATCTACAAAACACAATAGTGTAGATAAATGAATTAATTGGATTCTATTTCCATACTTCATTTGAATTGGCAAATTGTATTTCCTATTATTCATTTTTTTCACAAACCATAATTCATTTATTTCACAGGATCCTTGGGGTGTTGCTTCACCAGCTGGAAACCTCTGTGGCTAGTGGTGCCTTTGCCCGAGTTTTTACTCTGATATACTGGACTTGTTCCACTCACTAGGCCTGGCAGCCTGCCCTCGGCTCACACTACTGGCCCAAATCTCATGTCTGCCAAGAGCGAATCGGTCACAGAGTGGTGAGTGGTGCTTGAGAGAGCAAGCATCGGGCCCAGCCACTGCTCACAGCCAGGCATGCAGCTGCGGTGGAGCAGGCAGCTCCAGTCACTGGAATGCGCACTGGTTGCCTGCAAGGCTGTGACTGGACCAGGCATACCACAAGCAGCTTCCACAGCTGGCAACAGGGAACATAGTGGCACCTGGAAGCTTTGAGATTCCAAGGAACAGCAGAGCCCCAGAGAGGGTGTCACAGACCTATCTCAGGGAGTTCCTAGATCTGGGCTCCCCAAAGGGTCACAGCTCTTCTCTCGTCCCCTTGTCACCTGCAATGTGGTGAACAACAGGGACATGTTTCAGCCCTGTTTTTGTTACAGCTCTTTTAGCCCAGCCCTACCATTCAGCAGGTCCTGATTTCTTGTCCTGGATCCAGGAAGAATGAGGTATGTGAACAAATGGAGTATGAGCAAGGTGAAGAGGAGCTTTATTGAGCAGTAGAACAGCTCAACAGAGACCTGCAGTGGGTAGCTCCTCTCGGCAGGCAGGTCAGCCTGTTGAGTGTTCAGTTCTCAGCAAAGATGAGACCCTGGAGTGAGTAGCTTCTCTCTGCAGCTAGTCCCAAGATCTGTTCAGCTCTCATCTGAGAGGAGACTTTAGAGTGGGTAGCTCCTCTCTGCAGCTGACCAACCCCTGCAGTGCTCCAGTCTGGATGAGTCTGGGAATTTTTAAGAGTTTCAGAGGGGAAGCAGTGCATGCCGATTGGTTCATGGGTGGCCATGGGTGGGCCCAGAAAAGCACCATTAGTTCCCACTTCAGTCCATGGGACTGGTAGCCTAACCCCCATGCTTCAGGCCTTTCCCAAGCTTGAAGGCGGACTTTACCAAGGACCTGCCCTTTCCCCCACAAGCCTGTCTGCCTCCTGCTGCTGCTCATGGTGCTCAGACTGTTTATGCTGAGGGGGTACCTGCAGGTCTGCCCTGGGCTGTTCTCAGTAGCCCATTGGTCTTCCTCCCTTGCTTGTAATGCCCAGAGTTTAGAGGGGACCAAGGCTGCAGGGGGCTGGTATATCAATGCTGCCTCGAATGTGTGCACACCTGGCCAGATTGTGACAGCACTAGGCTCAGCTTCAACTTTGCTCCCAGATCAGGGTGGATGCCAGGAGCTGGGAGAGACCAGGAAATGGGAGCAAGTACCTCTGGGCCTGTCGGGGAATGTGTGGGTGGGGAGATTTTCAGGCCCCTGGGAGTGTAGAAATGCCCAGGTCCACAGCTGCAGCTTGTGCAGCTGCAGCTGCACCCAGGAAGATGGGGCTCCTACCTGCTTCCAGCCCCCAGAAGCACAGAGAGGCTAAAGTCTTCAGCTGCAGCTTAGCAACTACAGTTTTGCCCAGGAAGTTTAAGGCTCCTACCCTGCCAGCTTGGAAGTGTGTGGGACTTCTACCTGTTCCTGGCTCCTACTGCAGCAGGATCTTCCCAGGGGCCGCTCCAGAGGGGTCATCGCTGCCATCATTTATAAAACAAAAGTGTGCCCAATGAACAAGATTCAGAACCTATTCTCTATCGATGAGGTCTCAGGGGTGAGACAAATACAGAAATCTTGTGTCAAATAAGTAGCTAATATAAACTGTTGCAGAAACATGTACAAAGAAATTTGGACTGACAAAAATACTCCCCCTAAAGATGTCATGACAGGAAAAATAACATTCAATTGATCCTAGAAAAATGGAATGAATAGCATCAGATTAGGCAAGAAATTATAGTACAACCATAGAGATCAGCATGTGCAAAATCACATATAGATGAAAGAGCCTTCTTTGTAAAGGCATTAACTAAAGAACCTTTATTAGTGTCTTGGAGACCTGTAATAGTTACAAAAATGATATTTTGGAAATACTCTGACCTCTGCATTTGACTCTCCTGCAGTGATTTAATATTTCTACTGTTCATTGATTGAAGGTTTATTCTGCTTTTTTTCATACTTTCTTTCCCTTTGTTGCAACTATAATAGCCACATTCAAACTCACACAGTTGACTGCAATAATAACAAAAATGACTGTGAGTTTATGAATATCTGACAAATCCCTTTAGAAAGTTCACTCATAATTCAGTGGACAGGTGGTTGAGAAAAAAAAAATGAAAAGGCCATTCCTAAAAAAGCTTATTCAATTAAAGCCTCAGAGAGAAAGGAGAAAACACGTGATGTACCCTTCAGTAAATACTGCTTTCAGAAAAGGAGCTGATCTTACTGTCCTGAAAAGGTAAGTAAAACGTCTTTGCCTATATAATGGAGAAATACATGTCTAAGTCTTTTCTCTGCAATCCAACATCATGGGTAACACAGTATCATAATTATTTTACTAACATTTATTATGTAATTATCCACTGAATTTTTTACAATAGTTCACTCAAGTAATTTTTGCCTGGAATTATTTTTCATTTATTGTCAGTTCCTTCAACTGTATTATTGTCTTTGGTCAGCAAACTTGCTGTAATGTTTCTCATATTAAAAGACTCATACAAACAACTGCCCTTGACCTGCTTATCAGGTCCCAACATCATGTGCTGTCCCTTGTCCCTTTCACATGTGCATGAAAATATTTCAATATTAATTCCCCGATATTATCAATAACACAGGACTCTATACTGATTTTAAAATGAAGCACAGAAACATCTAAGGAAAGATATTCTTACTCTCAGTTCTGTTGACACTTTAATTACATAGAGGGGTAGGAATAGGTGATCAAGATAGACAATGGCAAAGGGTGATTCCCCTACACACACATAAGAGTAGCAAGAACTAAAGGCTACAGGGAAACACTGGATGTCTGGACTAATCTGTATGCCAGTAAAATAATAACTACCACAAAAGACTAATGAAAATTAAATATTGCATCTTTTACTGTATGTATGACAGTAATAGGCCCTAACTGTTCAAAGTTTTTATTGTTTCAACTATTATAATACATGGTCTTAGTTTACCAACACTTATTAAATAATGTATTTTTATTTTTTGCCTTAAAAATTTTTGTCACTGTATATGCAGGCAATAGCAGAAATATAATATTTCATTACTCAGAAAAATATTTTTAAAATTATAATCAATGGTGAAAAGTTAAAATATTTCCCTCAGGGAAAAGACAAGGATGTTCACTCTAGAGACTTCTATTTAGCATAGTTCTGGAAGTTCTAGCCGGAAGAGTTAAGGAAGAACAATAAATACAGACATTCAAATTAGGAAGAAAGAAGTAAATTGCTTGGTCTGTAGATGACATGATCTTATATACTTATAAATCCAGAAGACTCCACCAAACAACTGTTATATAAACAAATTCAATACAGTTGCAGGATACAATATCAGCATAACACAAGTCATTAGCACTTATATATACTAACAACAAACTATCCAAAAAACATATGGAGAAAACAATCTCATTTAAATAGCTACAGAAATAAAAATAAAATCTGTAGGATTAAATTTGAACAAGGAAGTAAAGTATCTGTACACTGAAACTATAAATCACTGATGAAAAATTGAAATAGACACAAATATATTGAAAGACAGTGTATGTTTATGGATGAGAATATTGTTAAAATATCCATACTACCTAAAGTGATATACAGATTTAATGTAATCCCCATCAAAATATTAATGACATTTTTCACAGAAATAAAGAAAATTCTAAAATGTGTATGAAAACTCAAAAGAACCAGAGACCCAGAACAGCCAAAGCACTCTTGAGTAAAAAGAATGAAGCCAGATACATCAATATGTAACTACAAAATCTGTGACAAAGCTATAGTTGTCAGAACAGCATGGTACTCAGGTAAAAACATATGTATATATACAGAGAGAGAGAGAGAGAGAGAAAGAGAGAGAGAAATGCAATAGACTAGAAAACACAGAAATAAGTCTATGCATTTACAGTCAATTGATTTTCAACTAAGATGCCAAGAATACACAATGGGGAAAGAATAGTCTCTTCAATAAATGGTATTTGGAAAACTGGATATCCACATACAGAAGAATGAAATTAAATCCTCATCTCACACTATTTACAAAAGTCAACTCAATATGAATCCAATACTTAAATATAAGACCTAAAACTGTAAAACTACTAGAAGACAACATAGAGGAAAAGTCCCAAGACATTGGTCTTGGAAATGAATTTTTGGAAGTTACTCCAAAAACAGAGAAAACAAAAGCAAAAATGAGATTGCATCAAACTAAAAAGTTCTTGTAATGTGAGGAAACAATAAACCAGGTAAGGAAACATTCTCTAGAATCAGGGAAAATATTTGCAAACTGTACACATCAGATAAAAGTATACTATTGAAAATATATAAGTAACTCAAACAATTCAATGGTAAGAAAACAATATCATTAAAGCATGAGTAAAATGTCTTAAAATTATATATACAAATACCCAACAGGTAAAATTAAAAAAAGGAAGGAAAAAAGCTCAATATCAAATTAAAGAGATCACCTTATACCTGTTATAATGGCTGTTATTTAAAAGGATGAAAAATAACAAGTGTTGGCTAGGATGTAGATAAATGGGAACTCTTGTACACTGTTGGTGAGAAAGTAAATTGGTACAGCCACTATGGAAGCTAGTACAGAGTTTTCTCAAAGAGTTAAAAATAGAGCTACCGTATGACCCAGAAATTCCACTACTGGGTATATATCCAAAGGAAATGAAATTAGCATGTCAAAAAAATGCATGCACTCCCATGTTCATTGCAGCATTATTTGTCACAGTCAAGACACAGAAATAACCTAAGTGTCCTTCAACAGATAAATGAATGAAGAAAATGTGTTATATACGCACACAATGCAATAATATTTTAACTTAAAAACGAAGTAAATCTTGCCATTTGTGACATGAATGAACCTGGAGGAAATTAAGTGAAATAAGACAGACACAGAAAGACAAATACCATGTGATCTCACTTACATGTGGAGTGTAAAAAAGTTGAACTCATAGTAACAGAAAGTATTATAAAAATTATAATAAATTGCTGGTTACCAGAGGCTGGAGTTGGGGAATTGTGGAGAATTTGGTCAAAAAATACAAAACATCAATTAGGTTTTACTAGAACATAGAGTAAAAGATCTATTATAAATCATGGTGACTATAGTTAATAACAATATACCTTACAGTGAAAATTTCTAAGAGTAGATTTTAAATGTTTTTGCCAGAAAAAAAAATGATAAATAGTTGAGGTGATAGATATGTTAATTAGTTTGATTTAATCATACTGCAATGTATACATATATCCAATCATTCTGTTGTACATCATAAATATATATAAGTTTTACTTGCCAAATAAAAAAATTAAAAGAGGCCAGGCGCGGTGGTTCACGCCTGTAATCCCAGCACTTTGGGAGGCCAAGGCGATCGAGACCATCCTGGCTAACGCGGTGAAACCCCTTCTTTACTAAAAATACAAAAAATAAGCCGGGCGTGGTGATGGGCGCCTGTAGTCCCAGCTACTCTGTAGGCTGAGGCAGGAGAATGGCGTGAGCCCGGGAGGCGGAGCTGGCAGTGAGCCGAGATCCGGCCACTGCACTCCAGCCTGGGTGACAGAGTGAGACTCCGCCAAAAAAAAAGAAAAGAAAAGAAAAGAAAACTGCTTCAAATATTCCCCCAAATAAAAACATTACAAATTATTATAAACAATCTACTGACTTAAAAAAATTTTTTTTAAGTAAAACTTACATAAACATTTTTCCTATAATTAGTAAAAGTAAGATGTTCAGATGAAAGCATTCTAAGTGTTGTTGAAATATCTGTTGGGTTAGCAGAATCAAGTTTTCTTGGTGCTAATTTTTCATATTCCTTAGAATGTCATTCTTTCATTATTTCTTCAACTGTATAAGTCATTTCTTCCAGTAGTAGGTATATAATTTTGTTGTGTGTACTTGTGTATGTTCGAAAGAAAGAAAAACTTAATGCATTTTTTTCTACCATATCTCTACTTGCAGGAGATAATTTTTTACAGAATGATGTTAGTGTGACAATTGGGTAAAATAATCTAGTAAGAGTCTAATTCATAAATTAAATTACCTGAAAGAAAAATTACCTTTGATAATTGTAAGCCTATGTACATTTCATTATCTCCACAAGCCAGACTTAGTACAATGAGTACTCTAGATTAAACATTTAAAGTTAAAGTATCCAGTTATAACGATTGTTACAAGAGATTTATAGTAAAATCTCTTAATCTGCTGCTCATTTTTCTTGACTACTCAGTAGCTCAGAAATGTATAACACTAGAAGGCAAGCAGATTTTAAGATTATGGTCAAAGTTTCTTAAGACATGGCTACAGAGATTTTTCTGAAATTCCTTCTGTTGTAATTTCTAAATATTTGACAAGAGTGTAGCCTTCATAGTAAACGTGTAAACATTATACCTGTCTTATATAGAAGTATGTCAGATAATCTAACCCTTTCTTACTCCTTGTATTCATCTACAAGGGCTGCCATAACAAGACACCATGATCTGGGTGGCTTAAGTTACAGAAATTAATTTTTTCACAGTTCTCAAGATTTGAAGTACAAGGTCAAGATTAAAGCAGGACTGGTTTTGCCTGAGGATTATCTTGGTTTGCAGATGGTCAACTTCTTGCTCTGTCCTTACATGACCTTTCCTCTGTGCCTGTACAGAGACAGAGAGAGACAGGTCTCTGTTATCTCTTTTTTTTTTCTTATAAGGACATCAGTCTTGTTGAATTAGGGACTCACTCTTATGACTGCAATTAACTTTATTACCTCCTTGAAAGCCCTGCCTCCATACTGAGTCACGTTAAGTGCTAAGGTTTCAACTTATGAATTTCAGGTTGCACAGTTCAGTCTATCACCCTCCCCCTTCAGGAGAATTTGTTGTTCTCACCCAGTATTTAATTCCATATCTTCAGAGCTGGTTACTCCGAGAGTTGTGATAAATTTACCCTAATACAATGATGATCAGATAGCTTTATTTCTTCATTAGGTGTTTGAATACCTTGTTAAAATACCAATTATTTTTTCTGTGAGCTCAGGTTGTAGACTTTGGCAGGAAGTATTCTCCTCCACTAATGCTTAAAAAAATCATTTCACACAATATGATTAAGAAATTATACTAGTACATTGATTATTATGCCATTATTCAATAGCTTTTCTATCTTAGGGATAAAATACAGGAAAATAGGTACTTCTTATTTAGAACTGAATATTCAAACAAGATAAACATATGACTTTGTATGTTAGTTACAGCATATGTTTTATTGAAACTGGAAAAATATCCACTTTAAATACATAGCCTATATCCTTGATGTTTCTTTACTAATGCCTTTAAGCAATTATGTATACTTTAATGCTTTCAAAAAACAAAATACATATCTGCCAGGGACTAATTTTACAGCAAATTTGTATGAATAAAAATCCATTAAAGTTTTAGAATATATTTCAAGTACCTATAGCTGGTGTTAAAATTGTGTTAAAATATTTTTAATTAATTTAACAAATATGTATCTGGTATCCACTGATGCCAGCAAGTTATCAGGACATAGCAGTAAATAAAACAAATGATTGCCTTTGGTAAGTTTATGTTCTAGCAGGAGGAGATAGATAATTAACATTTGCACAATAAATAAATAAACCTCATGGTAAGTTAAATTGTGGAGTACTGTGGAAATGAGCAAAATTAAATAGGGTGAGAAAATAAAAAATTTGGCATCAGAGGAGGTTGAACCAATAAATACAGATATAAGAGTGAGAAAATAAAAAATTTGGCATCAGAGGAGGTTGAACCAGTAAATACAGATATAAGAGTAAGTCTCATTGAGGAGAGATATTTGAGGAAACCTAGAAGTGGATGAAAGAATCAGACTTAACCTTCTGCTAGAGGGAAGAGTCAATGCAAAGATATGAAATATTTGAGAAAAATAAAGAAATTGGTTTGGCAAAATAGGGTGAACAAATGGGTTATTCCATGAAGGATAAAGTCAGAAAGAAAACATAACTATGTCATTGACCTGGTAGTTGTCAATATTTTACTGATCAATTTCATCAAGTGAGCAAGGATAT
This sequence comes from Macaca mulatta, assembly GCF_049350105.2. Taxonomy (NCBI): domain Eukaryota; kingdom Metazoa; phylum Chordata; class Mammalia; order Primates; family Cercopithecidae; genus Macaca; species Macaca mulatta. The sequence continues at coordinate 115,276,817 of NC_133412.1, forward strand.
TGATTTTAAATTAAATCTAATTATTGCATTTTGTTATACTAAACTACACAGGGTAGATATCAAACAGACTAATGTATATTTGGAAAGAAAACCTGGATACATTGAGAACAAATGTTTTGATAAACCCACTTATAATTGTCGAAATATTGAACTTTTAAATTTTTTTCACATTTTGTCTGTTTGTTCTTATATATTTCATTTTCCATCAAATGTTCTCTGTTTTACTTGGAATCTTCTGAAATCTGAAGTTGATAGTACAGTAGACAGGTGATTTATTGAGAACAATACCATTGGGCTTTGGGCTATACTTTTCCTAGCTGGCCATATTTTGACTCACATCACCTAGTTTTGAAACTGGATGTTTCGAGAGCCCCCAGCTACACTGGGGTTTTAGTACCAGAATGGCTAGTCACCCTCCCCAAACGTGAAATAAAGGGGAGCTGGACGTGAACATTCACAATGTACCTTTCACAAGGTACTTCCTTTACGTGGAAGATGGCCTAATGTCTAAGTTGTCCAACCCACAACCAGGGGATTCTGCACACAGAAAACTTGTTTGCACTGGCAGGTGCCCCTATGGCTTTTGTTTGACCTGTGTCCAGTTTTTGCCGACCTGATCATTACTCCGGCACAGAAGCCCAACCTTGTGTTCCCCACTGGTGTCCAAGGAAACCAGTTTAGGGCAGCTCCTTGTTCTTCAGATGGAAGGTACAAAGTTAATACACCTTCAGTACAGGAAAAAAGTTCAAAGATTTTTATTGGACAAATCCCAGGCCTAATGAGTTAGAAGGGCAGTCCTCCATCCCTGAATCACTAGATAAAGGAATGAAGGGGTCAAGTAGAGAGAGAGAAAAACATGCAGCCACTCACAGCTAAGGGAGTAGTGTATAGGTCACATTAAGTTTTCAGGCAAATGTCTGTCTAGTTTCTTTAAAGGAAGATGCTGGAAAGCTGGGAACCCAGCCTGCCAGGTGAGAGAGATGCCGCTAAGTTCTTATCTCTGCCCATTTGGGTGTGGTGTAGAAATGAAAACTGTGTCAAAGGTGACTGAGACCAGCTTCTGGTATAAGAAAGGTAAATTTGTATTCAAAATGAATGCCAAGGCAACAAGAAAGTATGCAAATTCACTGCCCTGGAAATGCCAAAGTTAGTTTTCTGTTATGTCTCATTTGGCTGAGCATATTTCCTTTTTTGTGTTTTGTATGGACCTCAGGTGTAGAAAATTGAATTAATTACCCTTCTATTCATGGTACATTATTATGGTGGCATGTATAGTATGTATGCTTAATGTATGGTACATTCCATTTGTTTCTGGTATTACTTGTTCATGTCCTCACAATTATGTATTTTTCATTTACTATAAAGGGCTATTATAAACTAATAACTTAGCGGTATACCTATTCAAATTGAGTAATTAAAGCCTCTGATTTCCAAAGGTTCATATTTTCCCCTGAAATCTGTGGTGACTTAAAATCAGTTCAGTAGTTTAATAAAAGGGAGATGAAATGTAATGCAAACTTATTTTCCCTCTGTCAAAATAAATGGTTAAATAAACAAAATGATTAAGTCAACTTCATCTAGTGCCATGCCAGGCAGGTATTTAAATTGTACTTTTACAGACAAAACGACACTGGAATTTGGATATCATCAGTGGATTTCATTGATATGTGAGTATAAAAGTACCCAGTTACTATCCATTCTCTTTATGTCAAGGCTGTATTATCTGCTTTGAATTATCCACATGACTGGTTAAACAATTGCTGGTATCATTGAAGTTTAATTTAATTTATTTAGACATTTCTATTTTCTCCCTATAAAAAAAAGAACCGAGGCGTATCCTTGCCTATTTATGCATGGTTCTAAAGTGAAAAATTCAAACTATGTATTCTTCTACTTAAAAATTAACATATTTTTTAGAATTAGTTTTGATGCAGACGACAGAACAAATTGCATGCTTAAACAAGTATCAGAGATCATCTATGAGACCCACTTTTTGTATTTCAAATTCTATGTAACAAATCTGCACATGTATCCCTGAGCCTAAAATAAAAGTTGCAAAGAAAAATAAATAAGAAAACAATTAAGAAGTAACAACAACTAAGAAGATGTAACATTATAAAAATCATTAACTACCTCTCTCCTCTTCTCAGACAGCATACCCATGTGTCTCTACCCAGCAATATTGAAGAGTGGCATGTTCATAGAGTAGCAGGAACCTCATCATTGTTCTTTTCAAGGTACCCTTAAGCTCTCTATTCCTCATGCTCCAGATCAAGGAGCCTAGTACAGGGTTAATAAATGTGTAGACTGTAGACACTACCAGGCCCCTCTAAGGAGAGCAGCTAAAGGTGGAGCACAAGTTGACAAGGCTTGTACATCTACACTGAAGTTAATTTTTGCATATGTTGACAGGGTAGGGGTCCATTTCCATTCTTCAGCATATGAATAGCCAGCTGTCACACCATTTATTGAACAGGAAATTCTTTTCTCATTGCTTATTTTTATCAAATTTGTGGAAGACTAGATGTCTGTAGGTGCATGACTTTATTTTTGGATTCTCTATTCTAGTGTTCTATTTTTCTGTTTAGTACCAGCACCATGCTGTGTGGTTACTGTAGCCTTGTAGTATAGTTTGATATTGGGTAATGATTTACCTATGCGTTTGTTCTTTTTTCTTGGGATTGCTTTGGCTATTTATCTTTTCGGCTCCATATGAATTTTAGAATAAGGTTTTTTTTTCCTAATTCTGTACAAAATGACACTGGTAGTTTGATAGAACTAGTATTGAATTTGTAGATTGCTTTGGACAGTATGGCCATTTTAATGATACCGTTTCTTCCAATCCATGAGTATAAAATGTTTTCCATTTGTTTGTGTCATCTATGGAACACTCTTTCAGCAGTGTTTTGTAGTTGTTCTAGCAGAGATTTTCACCTTTTTGGTTAAATGTATTCCTAGGATATTTCATTATGTTTGTGACTATTGTAAATTAAATTGCATTTTTTATCTGACTCTCAGCTTGAACATTATTTTTATATAGAAATGATACTGATTCTTCTCCACTTATTTTGTATCCTTAAACTTTACTAAAATTTATTAGATCACGAAGCCATTTAATAGTTTTTAGGGTTTTCTAGGCATAGAATCGTATCATCAGTAAAGAGATGATTTCACCTCTTCTTTTGCTACTTGGATGCCTTTTATTTTTTTCTCTTTTCTGAATGCTCTGGCTAGGACTTTCAGTAGGATGTTGAGCAGGATAATTGAGAGTGGGCATCCTTGTATTGTTCCTTTTCTTAAGGGGAATGCTTCTAGCTTTTGCCTTTTCAGTATGGTGTGAGCTGTGTGTTTGCATAGATGGTTCTTTTCATTTTGAAGTGTGTTCTCTTGATACCTAGTTTGTTGAGGATTCTATTATCATGAAGGAATGTTGAGTTTTGTTGAATGCTTTTTCTGCATCTATTGAGATGATCATATGGTTTGTAGTTTAGATTCGTTTTATTTGGTAAGTCACATTTATTGATTTGCGTGTGTTGAACAAACCTGTCATTCCAGAAATGAATTCTACTTGATCTTGGTGAATTAACTTTTTGATGTGCTTCTGGTTTTGGTTTGCTAGTATATTGTTGAGGATTTTAAAATCTATGTTCATCAGACATATTGGCCTTTGGTTTTCTTTTGTGTTGTTTCTTTGCAGGTTTTGGTAGCAGAGTGATGCGATTATTATAGAATGAGTTAGGAAAGAGTCCTTTCTCCTTGATTTTCTTTCGGAAAAGTTTCATTAAAATTGGTACCAGCTCTTCTTTGTTTGTCTGATAGAATTTCGCTGTGAATCCATCTAGTCTCTGTGTTAGTGTGGTTTTGTTTTTGTTTTTTGGTTTGTAGGGTTTTGCAATACCACGAGTCAATTTCAGAATTTGATAAAGACCTGGTCAGGCTTTCCATTTCTTCCTGATTCAATCTCGGAAGGTGGTGTGGTTCCAGGAATTTATCCAATTCCTCTAGATTTTCTAGTTTGTTTGCGTAGACATGTTCATAAACGTCTCTGAAGATCTTTTGTACTTCTGTGGGATTTGTTGTAATGTTACTTTTGTGGTTTCTGATTATTCTTTACATCTTCTCTCCTTTTTTCTTTGTTAATCTAGCTAGTGGTCTATCAATCTTGCTGGTCTATCAAATAATCAACTTTTGGTTTTGTTGATGATTTGTTTTCGTTTTGGGGTTGCAATTTTGTTCAATTCAGCTCTGATTTTAGTTATATATTTTCTTCTGCTAGCTTTGAGGTTAGTTTGTTCTTATTTTTCTAACTAGTCTGGATGTAATATTAGGTTAATAATTTGAGAATTGAAAAAACTCATTAAGGTAGGTATTCCCAGTATAAAATTTCCTCCTAATATTTCTTTTGCTGCATCTCAGAGATCTTGGCATATTTTGTCTCTGCTTTCATTTGTTTCAAATAATTTTCTATTTCTTTCTTAATTTTGTTGTTTACCCAGAAGTTATTCAGGGGCAAGTTGTTTAGTTTTTATGTGATTACATTGTTTTGAGAGATCTTCTTGGCTCTGATTTCCATTTATATTCCACTGTGATCTGAGAGAGTAGTTGGTATGATTTCATTGTTTTTAATTTACTGATACTTGCTATATGGCTGAGTATATTGTTGATCTTAGAGTATTTTCTGTGTGCAAATGAGAAGATAGCATATTCTGAGGTTGATAGATGGAGTATTCTGTAAGATGCCTATTAGGAAAAATTGGACAAGTGTTTAAGTCCAGAATTTCCCTTTTTTTTTTTTTTTTTTTTTTTTTTTTTAAATTTTCTGCCTCAAAAGTCTGTATGAAGCTGTCCACGGGGTGGTGACGTAGCTCACTATTATTGTGTTTCTTTTTTGTCTGTTTCTTTTCATGTATCTAAAAATACTTGTTTTATGAATCTGAGTGCTGAAATGTTGGCTGCCTGTATATTTAGGATAGTTAGGTTTTTCTGTTGAAATAAACCCGTTATCATTACGTATTGCCATTTTGTGTCCTTTTTTACTGTTGGTTTAACATCTGTTTTATGTAATATACAAATACTGACCCCGGTTTTGCTTTTCTTTTCTTTTCTTTTTTTCTTCTTTCTTTCTCTTTCTTTCTCCTTCCTTCCTTCCTTTTCTCTTTCTTTCTTTCTCTCTCTCTCTTTCTTTCCTTCTTTCTTTCTCTCTTTCTTTCCTTCTTTCTTTTCTTTCTTTCTTTCTTTCTTTCTTTCTTTCTTTCTTTCTTTCTTTCTTTCTTTTCTTTCTTTCTCTCTCTTTCTTTCTTTCTTTCTTTCTTTCTTTCTTTCTTTCTTTCTTTCTTTCTTTCTTTCTTTCTCTTTCTTTCCTTTCTTTCTTTCTTTCTTTCTTTCTTTCTTTCTTTCTTTCTTTCTTTCTTTCTTTCTTTCTTTCTCTCTTTCTTCCTTTTTTGTGTGTATGTGATGGATCTTTCTCCAATGATTTACTTTGAGCTTATGGATATTAGTACATGTGAGATGGATCTATTTAAGACAGCAGAAAAATGGATGTGGTATTTTATACAGCTTGTCACTCTGCCTTTTTAAACAGGGTGTTTTGATCATTTACATTCAAGATTAATATTAATGTGTGAGGTTTTGATCTTATTTTGCAGCTTTGAGCTGGTTGCTTCGTAGTTTCTATTGTCTGGTTGCTTTAAAGGGTCTATGGGCTATGTACTTACATGTGTTTTTGTGGTAGCAGGTATTGCTCTTTTGTTTCCATATGTAGAACTCATTTAAATATCACTTGTAAGACTGGTCTACTGGTAATAAATTTTCTTAGTGCTTTCTTGTCTGGAAAAGATTTTATTTATTATTATTCACATATGAATCTTAGTTTGGCAGAATATGAAATTCATGGTTGGAATTCATTGCTTTGAGAATGCTGAAAATCTGCTCCCAATTTCTCCTGGCTTCTTAGGTTTCCACAAAAATGTACGATGTTAGCCTAACAGGGTTTTCTTATATGTGATCTTCCTGTTTTCTCTAGCTGTCTTTAAGATCTTTTCTTTAGTGTTGCCCTTGAACAGTCTGGGAACTATATGCCTCAGTGATGTTCATTTTTTTTAGTATCTCACAGTTGTTCACTGGACTGTGTTTGGATGTCTACCTCTCTAGCAAGATTAGCAACATTTTCTTGAATTATTACCTCAATTATGCTTTTCCAGGTTGCTTACCTTTTCTTATCCTCTCTCAAGATGCCAATAGTTTATAGGTTTTGTCACTTTTCATGGCCTCATATTTCTTGAAGACTTTGTACATTTTTTTGCTATTTTTAAATTTACTTTTGTCTGACTGAGTTTGGATAACTTGTCTTCAACATCAATTTTTTTTTCTTCTGCTTGGTCCAGTCTACTGATAAAGCTTTCAACTGTATTTTGAAAGTCTTTAAGTGAGGTTTTTAATTCCAGAAGCTTTTACCTATTTATTTTTAAGATGTTTATCTCTTCCTTCAATTCCTGAGTTGCTTCATAAATGTCTTTGTGTCAGTTGTGACCTTTGTCTTGGATCTTGTTCAACTTCCCTGCTTTGAATTCTTTATCTGTCATTTTTGAGTTTCTATTTTGGTTAGGGAAAATTGCTAGAGAGCTAGTGTGATCCTTCAGTGGTGTCACCAAATTCAGATTTTTAATGGTGCCAGAATTCTTGTTCTGGTTCCTTCTCTGGAGATGCTGTCACCTCTAATTTTTGGAATTACTTTCATGTGTATAGATATTTTTTCTTTTTTTCACTACAATATTTTTTTTCCTTTATTTCCCCTTTATCTTCCTTTCTAGGGAATGTGACTGTAGAGAATTCTGGGTAGTGTCCTTTGGCTTTGCTTCTATAGCCCCATGCACTTCTGTTGGCAGATTTTATATTGGGCTGTGTAGTTTGACCTACAAGCCAGTAGATGGTGCTTATAGGTATGTATTGGCTGCAGTCACTGTGGCTAGGTATATACTTAATCTTGTTGCAGGCAATATGCTGATTCACAGAGTGCACAGTAGTTTGAGCTCCCTGCTCGGTCTCTGGGGGATAGGAGGCAATTTGGGAGGTACTGGGCCAAACAGAATTGCCTACAGAACATCAATGGCAGACACAAGTACCAGCACTAAGGGAGAATTCAGTGTGTGGCCACCAAGCACCCAGACATGTGCCTAGGCATGGAGCTTGGAAACATCCTTGGCTTCAAATTATCTGCACAAGGATGAGGGGCTGCCTATACCCTCATCCTTATATAAGAGAGTGAGTGCACTAGATGCCTGCTAATCTGCCTGGGCATATGTTTGTGAGAACACCACTTCACCATGGTCTCTGCATAGGTAGAGTGTGTCAGCTCAGTCTGCTGATTCAAATGAGCAGGTGCTCTGAATACCTGGAGAAATACCTGGCCATGGAACAGGGAGGGCTTCACTCCTCCTGGATCTTTGCACAAGAAGGGTAGGAGGCTCAGTTTTCTAATCTAGGTGAGAAGACTCTTCAAATGCCTGGAGACCTGCTTGTTTGTGGAGCACGAAAGAGCCCACTGCACCACAATCTCTGTACAGAAAGGCTGGGCGGCTCAGGCTGCCAATATGGACATGCATCTGCTCTGAATGTTTGGAGATGGAGATATGTTTGAGCATAAAACAGGCAAGGCATCTCTGCACTGAGTTCTCAGCACAGAAAGGGAGGGGCGACTCCGGCTGGTAATCCAAGAGGGTGTGTCCTCCAAATATCTGCAGATATGCCTGAACGTGGAATAGAGGGGGTCCAGCTACAAGACAGTTTCTGCACAGGAATGGTAGAAGACTCAGGTTTTTAATTCAGGCAGAAGTTGCTCTGAATGCATAGAAGTCAGCCTAGGCATGAAGCAGAGGGGGCCTTCCTCTCAACCAGATCTCTTCACATCAAGGGTGGGTCATCTCAGGCTGCAGGTCCAAGTGAGCAGATGCTCCAAATGCCTGGAGATAAACCCAATGCACCATGATCTCTGTGCAGAAATAGTGGGGCAGGTCAGGCTGTCAGTCCAGGATAATAGGTGCTCCCAATGCCTGAAGATATGTCTGTATGTAAAGCAGAGAGGTGCTCCGTGCATCCACAACTCTGCACAGGAAGTGTGGGGGTGACTCAGGCTAATCCAAGCAAGTGGGCCCTCCGAATGTCTGGAGATCTGCCTGGACTTGAAGCAGAGAGGGCCTGCCTGCACCAAGGTCTCTGCACAGGAAGGGTGGGGCAACTCAGACTGTTATATAGGCCAGCAGGTGCTCTGACTGCCCAGATTGCTACCTGGGCATGGAGCAGAGAGGGCAGTGTTGCACCAGGATCTCAAGGGAGCAGGTTGGGGCACCCAGCACTGATACACAGAGACTGGTTTTAAGTTGCTAAGCTGGCCCTGGCTGCAAGTCTCATTGCTCAAGAGAAACAACAGTTGTAGCAGTTCTCCTCTGCCCCAGGCCTGCGAAAGGGGAAAAAAACAATTCTAGCTCCTGCTGCTGAGGAATTTTTTACAGTCCTGGCTGTGGAGGCATCTAACTGAATCCATACAGGTGCTCCAATATCTGGCCTAAGACTGGAATGCCTGCATGGCCACACTACTGGGTCATCAAAGAATGACTGACTTTGTATGCATTTGGATTAAAAATGGTGTCCTACTCTCAGTTTTGGGTCTGAAACAATGCCCACAGATTTTCCCAGTGTCTTTTTCTCTTTGAGTCTCTAAGCCTCTTCCCAATTTGGTTTCAGAGCTTAGGAGAAACAAATCACTCTCCCTCAGCCTGGGTTGCTCAACTACCTGGTAGAAAAGTGAGTCACAGATGCAGTCTGTGAGCCTCTCTCACATACTGGGGCTGGATGTTTTCATGGCGACTGTTTGCCCACATTCTCCTCCCTTGGGTCTCGGATGTCTTTCAGCTTTGGTTGATTCCCATTTTCTCTTTTGAATTAAAGCTCACAGAGTTGATATTTATGCACCATCTTGCTATTTCCAAGTGACTGAGTCATGTTAAAAGCCTCTAATACACCACTTTGTCGTGGTGCTCATGGAAAACGTAGGTTTTATAGTTATGGAAGTCTTTGAAGAGTCATGGTTAGGTATCCTATAGAATGTTCTCTAATCTGGACTTGTGTGATGTTTTTGTCATAATTAGACCGCAGTCATGGATTTGGCAAAAGAATATCCAATAGTTGAAGTGCTTTTCTTCTCATTTTATGTCATAGATTATATGATACCCACATAATGTGACAGGTGATGTTAAGCTTCTTTATTTGCATAATATAGTGTTTGTCATGTTTCTCTGCTAAAATATAATTATAATTCCTAGTCCTACTTATCCTTGAAATAAACCCTAGCCTACCTTCAAAAGATAAAAGGAAGGATTAAGCGCCCCTCCTAGAGGGGAAAGTATTATGTATATTATCTAAAATTCTTCTGTAAGAAATATTTCACAAACGGTATTTTTAAATCATAGAAAAATCAAAAAACTGTATTCCAACTACCTATTTATTATGAATAATACATATGTAAATGTATTTTTTCATATTTATCTTGTATCTCTTTTCAAAGTATAAAACAAAGCAGGTAAAGTTGAATTCTACTATATTTGCCTGTTTGAACTTCCCCTTTCCTACTACTTTTGAATCAATACCAGCAGACATTTGAAGTATATGCATTATTTTATGATTTTATTCTTTTACTTTCTATAAGTAGCCATAAAAGTTAGCATATTGTTTTTGTACTCAATTTTTTATACAAATGAATTTATAGTTATTTTTCTTTAATATTCAAAGTTAATTTGAGATTCATCCATGTTGATACCAATTATTAGTTCATTAATTTTGCCTGCTATTAGGTGTTTTTTGGTTTGACTATCATGATGAATTTACATATTGAATTATCGATGGAGTTTGGTATGTTTTCCATTTGGGGGCCATTACAAACATTACTCAATGAATGATATAATTTTCTCCTTGGCACCCCTACACCTAGGGGTCTAGGAAATTCTTTATATTGAAGTAGCTTTTCAACTGTTACTATATATTACAATCATCTAAGAAATTTAAAGAATATATAATTGCCAGAGTTGGAACCCAAATTCATCTCTAAGCAGCAGATCTATGTATATGTATTTGTATATGTACACTTATTTCTATATAACTCCCTAGGTGTCCAAAAAAACAGTAAGCTTTGGAAACTGCTACACTTAGATATATGCCTGGAAGTGAAATTGTGTGGGTTTCCTTTTAACTTCATTAGGTATTTCTCTTTAAAATGGTGTGCCATCAATATATGAGTTTTTTTCCATCTCAGATTCATAACAATACCTGAAAGTAACTGATTTATCTTTTCTTTAAAAGTGTACTTCATTGTTGTTTTAATATGTTCTTCTCTGATTGCGACATGTGTGCCCATTGAATCAATATAATCTTTCTTAGGTTTACAAGTATGTAAATATTCTCAATATGATCTCAACACCAGTTTTATTAGCTTTAACCGCACAAAATGGCAATACAGCACCTAGCCAAACAATATTTGTATCAAGAGGTCTGGCAACATCTCAGGTGCATTTCCACCTAATCTCCAGTGCCTTAGGTGTATAAAATGAAGCTGAAGTGGAAAATTCCCCTACTATTCCTAGTATATGTTTTATACATTGCTTGGCACTTAGCCGTTCCAGGTTGCCAACTTTCATCATTGCCATCACAGAGGCAAGATTTTAGAGGAATTTCACAATAAACCATTCTGATAAGCAGATACCAACTGAACAGTTAACACTGCACATTTATTTTAGATCTTTACATTTTGGAGACCAGTGTTTAGGGAAGGTCAATTCAGGAATATATCCCAGACTCTGTTAGAGTTCATAACAGCTGTTAACATTTTTACTCAAATTAGTGAAATTATATACCTTTTCCTATGTTTTTCTTTCCATTCACATTTACTCTTCTGTAAATTACTTATTTATAGATTTCACCTATTTTACCACATTATCTTTCTTCATCTTATTAGTTTGTAGGAGTGCAAAAACTTCTGAATGCTAACCTTATTTTCAAAGTTGCCAGTATTTTTCCTCATCCTATATTCAACATTTTAATGTTGTTATAATTTCATATTAAAAACTAGAAAGGATTCAGTAATATATCTAGAAACACAGATATATATGAGAAATGTATAGACATACGTATGTATGCACAGAAACATAGACATGTAGATATATGCATGTGGACATACAATTTACATTGATTATTCTCCTGGTTGGTGAACTAATATATAGATTTTGTACAGGGATCCATGATAGTGGATAGGAGAAGAGCTGAAGGAGCCTAGAAACCAGACAGTAATGGCATTAGTATCAATATAATTAACAAAATGACAATTATTACTGAAGTCCAGCTTAGGGAATGGATTTTAAATGGTAGTTACCGAGGACAAATATTCAATATATGCTTACTGAAGGTTTGAAAAATTAGATTATTTGATAGCTCATGTTTCTAATCTTTATTTAAAGGAATTGCTTTATCCCATATTTATGCCATCATAAAATACATAAAGCAAAAGAGACCACAATAGAATGGTAAGCTTAACTTTTAGGTATCTAGAGAAGCATATGATTTATGTTTTCTGTTTAAATTGTAGAACATATGGTTTTAAATTTTTATCATATTCTTCCTTGAAAATGAGACTTTATGTTTCTTTTTTGAAAATTTGTATGATTTTACTGAGACATGATTGGGTAGAATTCCAGACAACCAAATGGACCCACTTGCCAAACAATAGAAATCAATAGTATCTTTAAAACTCTGCAGTACAGTCCCTTTGTCTCAGTCATTTATCAATGAGAAAAATTCAACGCAGCTATGCACATTGCCAAACATCTCAAATTGTAAAATCTTACTAGAGATGACAACACTTCTAAATATAAACTCCTTAACTGTGAAGTGAGATCTATTACATCTATGTCCAGGCACATTGTGGTACTCCAGAAAGCCGCCTTTCTTCCTCACGTTTCATTGCAGCTATTTGGGGTTTGAAGCTAATTTGTTACTCACTTTGAAACCACGAGCATATTTAAAAGAGATTTTCAAGACATTTACCACCTGGTTTGATTTACTACATTATTTAAAGACCTGAGAAGAAATTATCCCTCCTCGATTTTCTAATTTCCTAAATATATCTTTCAATTTACTCCTGCTGATAACAGTAAGCTGCTCCAAACCACCGGGGAAGTCTGTGCTTATCCCTTACTCAGATACGTAAGATTGAAACAATTTTGATATTTCTGCAGCATCTTTTGATATGGAAAATACTGTAAGCAACCTCAAGTTTAACTAATATAATGATGGAAAAATAACATGTAGTGTATTCATATCAAAATACTGTAAAATGATTAAAATAATGAACCTATCTAGATCTACACAGATAGAACACAGAAGTATACAGTTGAATAAAATAAAGTTGAAAAAAGACATATAGAACATATTATTTATGTAAATGTATGAAGCAATTTTAATGATATATATAATATACAAGTGTATACTAATAAGTATAAAATATACTTAAATAATGTGTAATTATGGTTGTCTGTACTTGTCAGACTATGAGATTCACATCAGGAGTGGAATTAGAAGTTGAAAGGTATACTCTTTGTCTCTTATTTGTAAAATTCTAAAATAACTGTAAATTTGTAATATTTGTTAGAATTCTAGTAAAGAGACTGGGCGCAGAGGCCCTGCCTGTAATCACAGCACTTTGGGGGCCAAGGCAGGAGGTTCACCTGAGGTGAAGAGTTCGAGACCAGCCTGGCCACATAGTGAAACCCCGTCTTGACTAAAAATACAAAAATTAGTAGGGTATGGTGGCGTGCAACTGTAATCCCAGCTATTCGGGAGGGTGAGGCAGGAGAATCACTTGAACTCAGGAGGTGGAGTTGCAGTGAGCCGAGATCATACCACTGCACTCCAGCCTGGGCAACAAGAACAAAACTCCACTTCAAAAAAATAATTGTAGTAAAGATAATTTTCAATTAATTTAAATCTTGTAGTTACTATTTGGGCAAGGTTGTAGATTACTGTCTCAAGTTTACAGAAGTATAGTCATGTAATATTTAAAATTTATGAGGATTAATGGAATTCACAAATTATTTTTGTTTAACTCATGAATAAAAACTTTCCAGTAATTTCCTTTCTTCTGCTGGGTTTTGGTTTGGTTTGTTTTTGCTTCTCTAGTTCCTTGAGGTGTAACCTTAGAATGTCAGTTTGTGCTTTCAGTCTTTTTGATGTAGGCGTTGAGGGCTATGAACCTTACTCTTAGCACTGCTTTTGCTGGATCCCAGAGGTTTTGACAGGTTGTGTCATTATTGTCATTCAGTTCGAAGAATTTTCTAATTTCTATCTTGATTTCTTTTTTGACCCAAAGCTCATTCAGGAGCAGGTTACTTAATTTCCATGTATTTGCGTGGGTCCAAAGCCTCCTTTTAGAGTTGATTTCCAGTTTTATTCCACTGTGATCTGAGAGAGTGCTTGATATAATTTCAATTTTCTTAAATTTATTGAGGTTCGTTTTATGGCCTATAATATGGTATATATTGGAGAAATTTCCACGAGCTGTTGAATGGAATATTCTGTACCTATCTGTTAGGTCCATTTGTTCCAAGGTATAGTTTAAATCCATTGTTTGTTGACTTTCTGTCTTGATGACCTGTCTAGTGCTGTCAGTGGAGTATCGAAGTACCCCACTATTATTGTGTTGCTATCTATCTCATTTCTTGGGTCTAGTAGTAATTGTTTTATAAATTTGGGAGCTCCATTGTTAGGTGCATATATGTGAAAGACTGTGATATTTTTCTGTTGGACAAGGCCTTTTACCATTATATAACGTCCCTCTTTGTCTCTTTTAACTACTACTGCTTTAAAATGTGTCTTGTCTGATATAACAGTAGCTACCCCTGCTAGTTTTTGGTGTCCATTTGCATGAAAAGCCTTTTTTCACCCCTTTAAGTTTATATGGGTCCTTCTGTGTTAGGTGAGTCTACTGAAAGCAGCAGAGCAGGACTAAATGAAATCGAAACAGAAAATACATACAAAGATAAATTAAACAAAAGCTGGTTCTTTGAAAAGATAAATAAAATTGGTAGACCATTAATAAAACTAACCAAGAAAAGAAGATCGAAATCCAAATAACCTCACTAAGAAATGAAACAAGAGATATTACAACTGACATCACTGGAATACAAGAGGTCATTCAAGGCTACTATAAACATCTTCATGCACATAAACTAGAAAACCTAGAAGGGATGGATAAATTCCTGGAAAAATACAACCCACCTAGCTTAAATCAGGAAGAATTAGATACCCTGACAGACCAATTATAAGCAGTGAGATTGAAGTAATTGAGAATGACCAACAAAAAGAAGTCCAGGACTAGATGGATTCACAGCAGAATTCTGCCAGATATTCAAAGAAGAACTGGTACCAATTGGTACCAAAATAATAAGCGTCCTTTTGACACTTCCACGAGATAGAGACAGAAGGATCCCTCCCTAATTCATTTTATGAAGCCAGTGTCACCTTAATACCCAAATCAGGAGAAGACACAATCCACCCACCCCCCAAAAAAAGCTACTGTCCAATATCCTTGATGAACATTGATGCTAAAATTCTTAACAAAATACTGGTGAACCGAAACCAACAACATATCAAAATGATAATCCATCATGATCAAGTGTGTTTCATACCAGGGATGCAGCAATGGTTTCACATATGCAAGTCAATAAATGTAATACACAGCATAAACAGAATTTTTTTTAAAAAAGATCATCTCAATAGATGCAGAAAAAAACATTCAATAAAATTCAGCATCACTTTATGATTAAAACTCTCAGAAAAATTGGCATATAAGGGACACACCTTAATGTAGTAAAAGCCATCTATGGCAAACCCACAGCCAACATAAAACTGAAAGGGGAAAAGTTGAAAACATTCCCTCTGAGAACTGGAACAAGACAAGGATGCTAACTCTCACCACTCCTTTTCAACATAGTATTGGAACTCCTAGCCAGAGCAGTCAGACAAGAGAAATAAAGGACATCCATATCAGTAAAGAGGAAGTCAAACTGCCACTGTTTGCTGACAATATTATCATTTACCTTGAACACTCTGAGGACTCCTCCAGAAAGTTCCAGAACTGATAAAAGAATTCAGCAAGGTTTCTGGATACAAGATTCATGTACACAAATCAGTAGTTCTTCTATACACCAACAACATCCAAATGGAGAATCAAATTAAGAACTCAACTCCTTTTACAATAACTGCAAAAAGTTGGAAATACTTAGGAATATACCTAACCAAGGAGTTGAAAGACCTCTGTAAGGAAAACTACAAAACACTGCTGAAAGGAATCACAGATGACACAAACAAATGGAAACACATGAGAGATCAACAATAACTCTTTGGGATTCTGCATTTATCTCTTGTTCAATTGTGAACATCTGGCTCCTCTGTCCTGAAGTCAGAGGCTCTTACACTCAGGTGACGTCAAGATACTATAGGAAGTCAGAGAAAGGCACAGATATGAGAGAACCTACAGGCCCTTTCTCAGAGGGAAGTAGGATCTTGTGTTAGAAAATAAAGTTGATTGGTTCCAAAATTATATTTATTATTCGATGATGATAAATTTATTGTAAAGAATAATAATATTTTCTGTTTTCTATCTATTGTTGTACAATAAATTACCCCAAAACTTAGCAAACTAAAACAAATAAAAAATTACTCTCTCACAGTTTTTGTGGGTCAGGAATCAGGGAGTCACTTAGCTGTGTGGTTCTGACTCAGAGTTTTTCATGAGATTGTGGTGAAGCTTTTGGCTAGGACTGCAGCCTCTGAAGGGTCATCTGTTGCTGGATGTTCTGTGTTCAAGCTCACTTATCTGGTTGTTGGCCAAGGATTACAGTTCTTTGCCAAGTGAGTTTCTCCAAATGGCTGCTCATGTCATGATTTCCCTCAGAAAAAGAGATGAGAAACAGAGAAGAGAGAGAAAGAGGAAAAAAAAAAAAAAAAGACAGAAGCCAGAATCTTTATAACTTAATTTAAAAAGTGAACATAAATTATTTCTGTTGAAAAAATACCTAGGAATACAGCCAACAGGGAGGAGAAAGATCACTACAAGGAAAACTACAAAACACTGTTCAAAGAAATCAGAGATAACACAAATAAAGGAAAAAAAAAAAAGTATGCTCATAGACAGGAAGAATCAATATCATTAAAATTATTATACAACTTAAAGCAACTTGTAGAGTCAATGTTACTCCCATTAAACTACCATTGATATTACATACAGAATAACAAAAACTATTTTAAAATTCATATGAAATCACAAAAGAACCCGAATAGCCAAGACAATTCTAAGCACAAAGAACAAAGCTAGAGGCATCACACTACCCAACTTCAACCTATACTTCAGGGATATAGTAACGAAAATAGGATGATACTGGTACAAAAACAGACATATATACCAGTGGGACAGAATAGATAGCTCAGGATCCCAGATGGGGAAAGGACTCCCTATTTAATGAATGGTCCTGAGATAACTGGCCAGCCACATGCAGAGAATTGAAACTAGATCCTTCCCTTACACCATCTACAAAAATGAACTTAGGATGGTTTAAAGACTTAAATGTAAAACCCAAAGCTATAAAACCTCTGAAAGACAATCCAGACCATACCATTCTGGGCATAGAAATGGGTAAAGACTTCATGACAAAGACACCAAAAGCAATTGCAATGAAAGCAAAAATTGACAAATGAGATCTAATTAAACTAAATAGCTTTTGCACAGCAACAGAAACTATCAACAGAGTAAATATTTGACCCAGAAATCCCATTACTGGGTATACCCAGAGGAGTTTCTCCTATAGAATGAGACAAAATGTTTGCAAACTATGCATCTGACAAAGATCTAATATCCAGCATCCATAAGGAAATTAAACAAATTTACAAGAAAAAAAAAATGAACAACCCCTTTAAAAAGTGGGCAAAGGGCATGAACAGGCACTTTTCAAAAGAAGACATACATCCGGCCAACTACCATATGAAAAAAAATGTTCAATATCACTGATCATTAGAGAAATGCAAATGAAGACCACAATGAGATACCATCTCACCACAGTCAGACGGCTATTATTAAAAAGTCAAAAAATAACAGATGCTGGCAAGGATTTGGAGTAAAGGTAACATTTGTACACTGTTGGTGGGAGTACAAATTAGTTCAACCATTATGGAAGACAGTGTGGTGATTCCTCAAAAACCTAAAAACAGATATCCCAGTTGACCCAACAATCCCATTACTGGGTATATACCCAGAGGATTATAAATTATTCTGTCATAATGACACATACACATGTATGTTCATTGTAGCAATAGTCACAATAGCAAAGACATGCTATTAAACTAAATCCCATCAAAGGTAGACTAAATAAAGAAAATGTGGTACATATGCACTATGGAATACTATGCAGCTATTAAAAAATGACATTATGTCCTTTGCAGGGACATGGATGGAGCTCAAGGCCATTATCATTAGCAGACTAACTCAGGAACAGAAAAGCAAATGCCACATGTTCTCACGTATAAGCGGAAGCTAAATGATGAGAACACATTGACACAAAGAAGGGAACAACATACAGTGGGAGGGTATAGGAAGGTGGAGGTTGGGTGGAGGGAGAGGATCAGGAAAAGTAACTAATGTGTAGTAGGCTTAATAGCTGGGTAACTAAATAATCTGTACAACACATCCCCACACCACAAGATTAGCTATATAACAAACCTGCACATGTACCCCTAAACTTAAAATAAAAGTCCTGTTTTAAAAATCACTTCTGTTGTATTGTCGTGTGCAATTGGACACACAGACTAAACCTAATACAATATAACAAAGAACCACAGAACAGTGTGAATACCAAGAAAGGGGGAAATTGTGGACCATTTTGGAGTCTGACTACTACATATATGTATGCATGTATGTATGTATTAAGCATTTAGCACTGCTTCACTGTAAATACTGAATCAAAATGGTTACTGTTATTATTATTATTACATAAAACAATCCATGGTTTTATTATGATCATTTGCCAGATTAGGAAAGTGAAGGCCAGAGGTTTTACGATTCATTTGTGGTCACAATGTTAGTAAGTATTAGTTAATGATAAACTCTAGCTTTTTAAAATTCCAGATGCCATGATTTTTCTACCAATAACCCATACAAGTCAAAGAAAAACTACACTTTTATCTCTAGCATGTGTATGAATGTGTGTTTATATGTATGTACACATTCAATATGTCAAAAAAGGAATTCTCAATCTGCTCCCTGCTCTAAGCCTATTCCTCTAGCTATCTTAAATTAATGGCAATTTCCCACTTACTTTCTCAAACTAAAATTTGCAGTCAGTCTTTCATCACTCTCTATATACTCTATCAACAAATCATCTCAGCTGGACATTTCAATCACTTCCATTTTGCTTGTCAGCCTAAACTCCTCCTGGTCCATACCATCATCACTCACTTAGATAATTGCAATAGTTGCCTTCAGTGTATTCTCCATGAAACAGCCACAAAAACCCTGTTAAATATTACCTCATGCTATTTGCATACGCAACTATTTCTAGTAATTTTCCATGTTATTCCTAAAGTCAAAGGCATTTCATGGCCCAAACATTCTGGTGCTGCTTTACCTCTCTTAGGTTTCTTCCCATCATTTACTGTATCTCCTATGTTTCTTTATTTCATTAATGCTATATCCACCTCATTTGTTTGAATTTCTCCCAATTTTTCAAATGCTCAAGTCCGTCTTACTGGACATGTTTACCTCTGCCTGGTGCCCCCTTATCTGAAAATTTTATTCTTCAGGAGTTTATTCAACTACAAATTATTAGTCAGATGTTTCCTAAACTATCCTGTTTAAATTTTATGCTCTCCCTTACCCAGAACTCCCTATCCTCTCCCTAGTTTACCTTTTCCTCAGTAATTAGCAAAATCCAATATATTATCCGTTTTACTTATTTATTTTATGTGTACGTGTGTTTTTTTCCTCCTGTTCTCTTAATCATAATGTAGTTACATTTGACCATAAATGCCATAAGGCCAGGATGCTTATATACTGAGATCAGATAAAATATGGTTAAGAAAAACCTACTAATAGGGAAAGAGAGACACTACATAATAATTAAAGAAATCAAACATAAAGTATCACAATCATAAATTGGTATGTATTAAGCAGTGTAGCTCATGACTATATCAAGACCAATGACAGAATTACAAAGTCAAAAATTTAAATTGACATTTATGGCAAGAATTTTTAATTAACATATTAGTAAATAATACCAATGATAATATGAAAATACAGACCAATGCAGTTAACAAGACTGAACTCATGATATTTGTAGAATCTCATAAACTGCCCAATTAAGTGAAAAGAAGATATATACCTCTCAAATTAGCTTGGAATGTTTATAAAGTCTAGTAAATTTCTGACCCAGAAATGCCATTCTTAGATTATTTGCCCAGAAGAAATTAAAGCATATTTCCATACAAAAACCTGTACTCAAATACTTATGGCAGCTTTATTACCAATCACTCAAAACTGAAAACCTCCCAAGGTTCACAAGCAGGCAACTGCATCAACAGATTTTGCCATATTCATACAGTGCAATTTTATTCAGCAATGAAAAATAATGGATTATTACTGTACTCATTCACATGAATAGCTTAGAAAGCACAGTAAGTGAAAGAAGGCGGATGCAAAAGACTAATAACAGTATTATTTCATTTATGTGAAATTCTAGAAAAGTCAAAGCTATGGTGACAGAGGTTGAAGGGTGGTTATCAAGGTCCAGAGAAGGCAATCAACTGCAAAGACTTGCAAGAAAAATTTTGATGTGATGGAAATGTTGTATATGTTGATTATGATGGTGGTTTCTCAATTGTATTTTGCAATAATAATTAAAATATGCAATTAAAATGGTGAATCTTATTTTCTGTAAATGTACCTCCTGTATTTGTTTGATTAAAATAAATTCAAAATATAAACAAATATTCCACAAATCAAAAATAAAAACGACTCCCGCCAAATCTGCATAACTACGTTATTGAAATCAACTTAACCATAAAAGCCATTTTACAGTTTTGCCAAATTTTTAGTAACTTTATGTAACAATCTCACAATAGGTGAAGATAACAAGACAACAGATAATAAAATAAACTCTAATTAATATCCAAGGTTTAAAATGTTGCTAAGTTTTTCCTCAGGAATTGAATTTGTATCATTCTCTTTTAAACATTAACTTTGCCAATTTTGTTCCAACAATCAAGTCTTTAGAGAGCATTTTATAACACAATAGAAAAAATCAAGGTTAAAATGATAAAAGAAATGATGAAAGGGAATAGATTACCAACTAAGCATGAAGGAACCTAAGACTTGACTCTTAGAAAGTAACAGCTTAACACAGAAAAAGAATGAAAGAATCTTCCTGTTGAACTATTCAGACAGCTGAAGAGACAAAGAAACAACCAGTGAATCCTTTACTGGGGCAGACAAACCACTCTGAGATGCTGATGGAAAAGGAAGTGTGCTTGTTTTTCAACAATGAACTCTAGCATTAATTACCTTCACCCTCTGTTTCCTTATGGGGACCCAAACTCAGCCTGAATTAGATGCTTCCTCCACCCATAGCTATTTGGAATAAACACTCTCAACCATTCTGGTGACAAATGTTTCAGTGTGACATTGAATGTTCTGGTAACACTGTTTCAGTGTGACTTTAAAATTTTAACTTGAACCAGTGTGGTGAAGTTGGGAGGATTTAGATTTTGCAATTCCAAATGGTAAATATGAACTCATGAATATCTTCAAAGCATCTATTTGAGGGAAACTTATATTTTTCATTGATTTTAGAGCAGTGATTCTCAACACTGGTTTATATTAAAATCATAAGGTTTTTATTTTTAATACTAATTCTGAGTCCCATACCAATAGAGTCTGTGACAAGTGATTGGGGTGGAGCTCAAGCATCCATATAGTTTAAGGCTCTCCAAAGTGAGCTTTATGTAGAGTCAGTGTTAAAAATAGCAAGTCAGGAGCACAGGTATGTGGTAGGAATCAGCGGCGGTTGAGTCAATATCTGATTGAGATTGGTGTCCGTGTTAAGGTATTTAGTGCACAAACCATAAGAAAAAGGAGGTTTTAAGAAAAATTAATTAAGCTTTTGAATTGAAGAAGATATTAGTGTGGAAAACGAATTTTATTTAGAAAGGAAAAAGAGAACAAACTCTGTGAAAAAAAAGGCAATAGTTGAAGTCAGTTTTGATTAATGTAGTAAAGCGAAGGCCAAACACAGAAACCAAATTTGCAAGACTTTTTAAGATGGAGCAATTAGAATTTGATGGTCTTTTGGATGGGATGGAAAGAGCAGCATTCAGGTCAGTTGTACATTTGCGTATGAAAGAAAGCTGGACAGAAGTATCAGGGGGGCTTCAATGCTGCCGACGTTGTTGAATTAAGTAATTTTAATTAGTAATTATTAATACTCACATATTTTATGTTTGCTATTTATTTTGTACTCTGATCTGTAAGTCTTCAAAAATACTCACTTAAATTATTTCCTGTTTTAAGTAGTGACTAAATAATGTCACATTTATTTATTTGTTGTTTATACCCAGAATTTTTAAAGACTGTTTTGGGAAGAAAAGACAGTCTAAACTAATTTCCACAACACTTCCTTCTTGTTTTCTTTGGTTGGTTTGTTTAATTTTTGTTACTGTGAGGAGATAAAGCAGGACAGTAACTCAGATAAATCTGTGAGACTCTGCCTTAACTCCTTGGCAGAGTAAATAAATAAACCCTTTTGGGTTGAATTCAATCCAATTTCCTTCAGGTAAATTTATGCCATCCTGATAATTTTATTACTGAATCTCAGAAATTCTTTGCTATAACAAGAAGCATCCTCTGAGTACAAGCTCACCGTGACCCAATACAACAGATTGAGTCTGATTTACTTGGCTTTGCTTTACCTGTCCACTTCAGAGTGGAGTTTAAACACAGAAACAATAATATTAGTCATATTGGTCCTCTTCTTGTTAGAAATTCCCCAAATTTCTTAGACTGCTTTAGGCAGTCAGAAAAATGAAACTCAGATTTAGAAACAGTTGTATGTTGCAATAAGATAAGCTGAGTAATGGAATGTTATCAGATGGGTTACACATGACTATAAGCTCAAGGCTACAATGATTTAATGTAGGTATACCTGAAGAAGAAAGAGAAATGCAAAACAATTTGGAACAAATTGTTTTGTTTCAAATTGTTGGAACAAAAAATATATATATTTTTATATATAGAAATTGTTTTAAGAAGCTACCTGCCATTATTTTCTTATTACACAATAATTGTGAATATGTTATTTATTCAATCTCTCTTATGGTATCTCACAAAGAATGAAATGTTATGAGTTTACCAAAACTGTTCTCAACTATTTAGGCAGTATAGTTATATTTCTGTTTTCAATTTTTAAGGTAAACAAGAATACCCAATTTTTATATCAGAAAAATATAGCAGAGAAAAAGGATCAGACAACCGAAGCATGTGTTATGACCATATCTGAAAAACCGATGTGTTACAACACATTTGCAATCCTAAAATTGTTCCCTTTGGACCTCAGTTACTGACTCCAACAGTATATAGTGGTTATTTAAAAAGTAGTTGTAAAGACATAATATACTAGTTTGTTTTCATGCTGCTAATAAAGACGTGCCTGAGACTGAGTAATTTATAAAGGAAAGAGGTTTAATGGACTCACCCTTCAGCATGGCTGGGGAGGCCTCAGGAAACTTACAATCATAGTGGAACGGGAAGCAAACATGTCCTTCTCTACATGGCAGCAGTAACATGAAAAGCAAAAGGGGGAAAACCCCTTATAAAGCCATCATATCTCATGAGCACTCACTCACTATCATGAGAACAACATGAGGGTACCTGCCCCCATGATTCAATTACTTCCTACTGGGTTCCTCCCTTGACACGTGTGGATTATGGGAATTAAAATTTAGGATGAGATTTGGGTGGGGACACAGCCAAACCGTATCAGATAATAAAAAATAATTCCAATCAATGTTTGTCTTATAGAAACAAATTTTCAGTATAAATGGTTTCTTTTTTATGTATAAGGAAAGCAATAGAGTTACAGCCCAAGAATAGACATGAAAGGCTATAATCTTGTCACATATTTAATTATATTAGACAGTCCAATGGTCTGAATTCAGCAGTAGAATACTAGGATTCAAAGAGGGTAAATCATTATTTATTCAAGATATGATTATTATTTTCTACAGAATGGACATTTTGAAATTATGAAAATAATCTGGATCTATGTCTTTATCTTTATTTTCATTTTTATATCAGATAAATATTGTAAATAATACTAGTAATAAGAAAAAAATTGATTTTAAAATTGCATATTATGTAAATAAAACATTTAAAAATTTTTAAAAATGATTGAAAAGTCAGATTAAACTCAAGTCATCCTTATAAATACACTTAATTGATTAATTAAATCCTTATTGCAACTAATGCCAGTTAATCAAATCAAGAATTATTTTCTCTGTGATGAGTTCTCAGTGCCTAAAGGTACTTGACTCAATTCAAAGAAAGCACTTCTTATCTCTTCCTCAATGCTTAAATGCCATGTGACTAATGGGTGACTCCTCCTGATAGACATTTTGTCCATTTTATTAAGCAGACTTACTTATTATTTGTATATCTTATTTTATTTATTTAGGTTTGCTGTTGCAACGCTACTGAAGTCCTTTATATCTTCTTTTTTTTTTTTTAAACGGAGTCTCGGTCTGTGGCCCAAGCTGGAGAGCAGTGGCGCGATCTCTGCTCACTGCAAGCTCCGCCTCCCGGGTTCATACCATTCCCCTGCCTCGGTTTCCCGAGTAGCTGGGACTACAGGGGCCCGCCACCACGCCCGGCTAAATTTTTGGTATTTTTAGTAGAGACAGGGTTTCACCGTGTTAGCCAGGATAGTCTCAATCTCCTGACCTCATGATCCACCAGCCTTGGCCTCCCAAAGTGCTGGGATTACAGGTGTGAGTCACCGCAGCTGGCCTTTATATCTTATTTTTTTGACACTGTGAACACAAGTATTACCAAAAATAAAAACAGACATACTAGAGGAGTATATACTCCTCTAGTATATCTTTTTCTGAAGGCAGATAATTAATTTAGGTTTATGGTTTACAGAATATGAAGATATACATTATATTAGGTATATATTTATTTAGGTATGTAGTATACATAATATTAGGTTTATGGTATACATAATATGAAGATTAATTCAACGAAACATTTATACAAATGTTAAATTAGATCTTGAAGATAAGTAACATTCTCTGAATAATTTTTCTGAAAATATAAATCGTGAACTGGTAATAACATTTCAAAACAAATAATTCCTCAACTCATTTCTGAGAAGGAAGTACTGTTGATGTCCTTGATTTCATAGTATCTCATAAAGGTAAAGAACCTTAGATTACTTAGAGTGAGAGAACCATAGGTGGGGTGACTTTGAAAATGTGTCTGTGACCAGGCAGTAAGCTTCAGATACCTATTGAGAATTGAGTGATCTGCCCCAGTGCACCAATGCCACGGCTGACTTGCAGGTCAACCAGCAAGAATATACAGCATGTCCAGTTGATATAAAAACCAGTATCATATCCAAGGACAATGGAATAAGTATCCCCATGTTCAATGAATGAATGAATATAAGAAATGTGGTAAATCTCTAGACTTATTTTCCTACATAACTGCAAGTTTGTATTCTTTAATTAATATCTTCCTCATTTTTCTCACCTTCCTAGCCCTGGTAACCACCATTCAAATATCTGCTTTTATGAACTCGGCTGTTTAAATTCCATGTATAAGTGAGATCATGTGATATTTATCTTTCTGTGTCTGGCTTATCTTACTTAACATAATGTCCTCCAGATTCATCCAATTGTTACAAGTTTCATAACTTTTTTCATTTTTTAAGCTGAATAATATCTTACTGTATATATGTGTGTGTCTGTATCACACTTTCATCAATTCATCCATGAATGCACACTAAGGTTGTTTTCACATCCTGCCTATTGTGAATAATGTGATGAACATGGGGGTGCAGATATGTCTTTGAGATACTAATTTCATTTCCTTTGGAGGTATACTTAGAAGTGGGATAATCTTGAAGTTCAATCTTGAATATAAATAAACGTTTTGTACAAATATTTTATTAGTGCTAATGATAGAATGGGAATATGATTTACTGAATCATGATATATGAAAATATCACCCATAATTTTAAAGATTTATTGTGTCAGGGCTTCAAAATAATATGCAGGCAAAGAAGGCACAAAATTAATAGGGCTAACTATATTTAAAACTTTACCGATTAAATATGTTAACACTATGCTAACTATTGTGACTAAGTTGGAGAAGTTAGGGTATGAGGCTCATTTTCTTTTTTACTTTATTATATTTTACACATTAAACATTAAACAGTTATTATTTTTATAATCAAAATCTGAAACTGATTTCATAATCCTGTCCTCATTCTTAACTAAGCACAGCTGTATATTTTCGTACTTCTGTTAATGGGACACCTTAGATATCTTTTAATCTTCCTTCCTACACAGCCCCAACTTTCAGTTACTTACTAAGACACTTTGTTCAACCTCTAAAATATCTCCTATCTGTACTCCCTGATTTCTATTTCTATTGCTATTGTTTTTGTTCAGTACATCCTCAGTTTTCTGTTGAA
The DNA here is from genome assembly GCF_049350105.2 of Macaca mulatta. Taxonomy (NCBI): domain Eukaryota; kingdom Metazoa; phylum Chordata; class Mammalia; order Primates; family Cercopithecidae; genus Macaca; species Macaca mulatta. Next base: position 115,302,649 of record NC_133412.1, read on the forward strand.
ATGTTAAAATAGACTACCAACTGGTTTCCTTGGTTCCAATCCAGCTCCACCTTCTGTTTTTGCCTCAATTTCTCTTCTAAGCTGCTGCCAAAAATATATTTCTAAAACATAGTCTTGGTCATGCTATTGCCCTGATTTTAAAATCTGAAATAACTTCCCATTACCTAAAAGATTAGACACTTTATCATGTCACACAAAACTTTCAACAGTCCAGCTTCAATTTGTCTACTGATTTTTCTTTTGTCCCTAATCCCAGCACGTGTGCACACACATGCACACGCACACACACACACAGCATTTAATGCACAGAGGGTTCAGTTATATATACTACTTGCCATTTGCGAAAGACTCCATGAATTTTTGCTTTTTTGCATTTGTGTATGTTACTTTTCCTACTTGACATATTCTTCCTTTCTTTCTAAGACTGGCAAACTCTTATGTATTCTTCCATGCACAGTTAAAAATTGTCTTTCCTGTGGCACACACAAATATTAAACACTTGTCAATGCTCCCAGTGTTCTGAAGCTCATATTTCACACTGTATCATGAATTGCCCTTTGCTCATCTTTGCCATTATGGATAGCTATGCAATTAGTTTGCAGGAAGCAGGGCCTATTATTTATTCATTTTTTTCTTTAGTGTCCTGAACAGTATACAGCATGTTATAGATGCGTTCTCAATAATTTGTGAGTTAAATATAAATAAACTAGTGCCATTAGGCAATTACTCATTCATTTCTTTAAAAAGTTATATGTTTTCTTTATTATGTATCTGTTCTGGTGAACTAAATGTTGCTATTTATCTGTTACATGGATTGCTATTTTCTGCTCCTTCCATCCTATTTATTACTTGACAAGCTGCAATCTGCTTTTCAGTTCCATAACGTATTTGAAAAGATTCTCACTGGGATCTCCATGACAAGGCATACTGCAAAACTCAACGATCCTGTTTACCTATTTTTAATAATTAATTTTTATTAGTTTTATAAACATTTTTTCTTACTTAAACACACTTCAACTTTTGGGTCTGTTAAGTACTCTCAGTTTTGAAATTCATGTCTCCTTGGTGATTTCCTACCCCTCCCAGATTGGCGTTTTTCTAACACTGGCCATTACATCTCAGCCTACTGTAAGGATTCCATTTTTTCTTTTATTCCTAAAATGTTTATTTCCCTTTAGCTTCTTTTCTGTGTACTTTAATTGTCATTCACTGTCTTCAATATAGGCCCCTCCAACCAATAATCAGCATTCCAGACCAAATGCTTTTTACAAAATATAAATCTGATTGTTTCAGTTCCCTAGTTAAAAACCCTAAGGATTACCATAAATCAGTTTATGTAAACATTTTTTCTTGTGTAATGTGTGCTACATCAAAAGAAGATGTGTAAATTTCAATCCACATTAATATAATGGACATCTATGTAATCACCTCACAGGTTAAGAAATTAAACTTCAAAATAAATGAGTTTCTTATGATCCCTACCCTGAAAAAACTGAGATATATGAGAAGCCTTCTTCTCATATATCTCACCTCGGTTTCTCCTATTGTTAACATCTGACATTAGCAAGGTATATAATTGTCACAGTTACTGAAAAAATATAGATATACTATTATAAATTAAAATCTGTATATTCTTCAGATTTCCTTGGTTTATGTATTTAATTTCCTGTTTTACTTGAAGGATTCTATCCAGAATACAGCAATACTTTGAGTTGTTGTTTTCCCCCTTAGGCTTCTCTTGGTTGAGTCAGTTCGTCTGGTTTTCCTTGCTTCTGATGACTTTGACAGTTATGAGAATTTATGGCCAGGTATGGTTAGTAGAATTCCCTTCAGTTAGATTCTATGTGGTATGTTTTTGTCAATCAACTGAAGCTATTAGATTTTAAGAAGAATTTAACAGAGATAAAGTGTCATTCTCATCCTATCAGATCAAATGTGCATTCTATCACATATCAAATATTGTACTCAACCTTGATAATCTGGCTAATGTGTTTGTTGGGATTCTTTCAAATTTTACTGTTTTGCCCCTTTATTCTTTGAAACAAAGTCACTGTGTACAACCCAAACTTCAGGAGTGGGGAGCTATTCTCAGCCTCCTCGATGGTGGGGTATCTACATAAATTATTTGAAATTTCTTTGAATGGGATATTTGTATCTTTTCCTCCCTTTTGCTTATTTATTCAATTATCATTTATACCATTAAATCATGAATATTTACCTTACACTTTAGATTATTATCACATACCACTTTATGTTATTTTTTTCTCAAATTACTCTAGCTTTGGCCATTGGAAATTTTTGTGGTTCCTGTGTTCCTCTACCATATCAGTATAATTGCGTGAGGTTGTTTTGAGTATAGATGCTCCTTGATTCACTATGGAATTATGTCTCTATAAACTTGGAAATTGAAAATATTACAAGCCAAAAATGTATTTAAGACACATAACCTACTGGTCATCATAATTGAGCTTAGCCTACCTTAAATGTACCCAGAATACTTTCTCCACAAATGGTCAAAGTAATCTAACACAAAGCCTATTTTAATAAAGTTGAATATCTTACATAATTTATTGAATACTGTACTGAAAGTGAAAAACAAAATGGTTATATGGGTACTTAAAATACAATTTCTACTGGATGCTAATCGCTTTTGCACCATCCTAAAGTGGAACCTTTATAAGTTGGGAACCATCTGCACTTTCTTACTTACTACACTTCAAGATACTTCACACACATTTTTCATATATCCTGACTCACTTATACAATCAGCCATTTCTCCAAGGAGCCCCATTTTATTTTATTTTATTTTATTTTATTTTATTTTATTTTATTTTTTGAGATGGAGTCTTGCTCTATCACCCAGGCTGGAGTGCAGTGGCATGATCTTGGCTCACTGCAACCTCCACCTCCTGGTTTCAAGCGATTCTCCTGCCTCAGCCTTCCTAGTAGCTGAGATTATAGGCACATGTCCCCATGCAAGGCTAATTTTTGTATTTTTAATAGAGAAGGGGTTTCATCATGTTGGCCAGTTTAGTCACGAACTCCTTACCTCAGGTGGTCCACCTGCCTTGGCCTCCCAAAGTGGTGGAATTACAGGCATGAGCCATCATGCCTGGCTCCTAGTTTATTTTATTGAAGAAGGGTATTAGAAACCAAAATCTAGGTGCTGGCACTCTTATTGCTAATGGGATGTTGTTGCTTCTAGGCTGTCTCAACAGACAGAGCAAGGAAATATATGTGTGCATACTATCTCCTGCATAGACACACACACACACACACACACACACACACACACGCACACACAATAATATAGAAATATTCACTATTTTGTATGTAATCATGTATATCTACATTAAGCTAAACCTGAGCTTATAGTTATGTCTTCAACTCTAATCCACTATTGCTTGAATTATTCTAATCTCTCCACCTTATCTATAAAATTGGAATTTTAAATTTAAATTTGAAATGTGTATTATTTTGACATAGGTTTGGTTATAAAGTTTCTGCTTTGTTTCTATGGTCCTGGTCCGTCTGAGTCTAATACACATTTTAATTACTAATATGTCAAACTTAAATGTACTAAGGTTAAATACCTTCAAATATTTCCTTTAGGAAATACTGTTTGTTCTTACAACTCTCACTGTTACAATTGTGGTCCAAGCCACCAACATATCTCATTTGTTTCTATGCTAGGAGTTTTCCTCTAACTTATGGTAAAAACCAAAGTTCTTCTAGTGGCCTGTTAAGACCCTCTGTGATCTGCCTTCCTATTAGCTTCTGTGACTTAATGCTTAATTTTCTCACATCACTCCACCACTCCGCTCCCACCCTCGGCTTCATTTCTACAACATGCGATAATTCCCAAACTCAGGACATTGCACTTGTAATTCACTCTTCTGAGAATGTTCTTCCACCAGGACTATGTACAACACAGGTGTCCAATTCCTTCTGATCTTTCTTCAAATATTCCCTTCCCGGTGAGGACTTCTGTACTACATGAAAATGGTGTGGTTCCCAAGATGAAGTCAGCTTTAATTTCCTGAACAATATATTGATAAATTTTAGTTTAGATCAACCGGCCTCAGAAAGGAAGTTTACATCTTTCATGAGGAAAGGCTCATTGAGCTCTGTCTGAATTTTCATGGCACAGACTCTGGTACTCCTTTTCCACGCAGTACTAATCCTACTACAGAGGTTCTTCTGTTCCTATTGGTTGATTGTGGAAGATCCCACAGTACATAGATTCATGCGTCTCACCTTTCCTTTTGCCTTTGGACTTCCTCGTTATTGCTGAGGCTATATATATGCACTGATTACCCTTACTGGACCAATAAGGCAACACTGGCACACACAGCATGTACATGTTTTATGAACTTCTTTCTGCTCATCACTTATACTCTAGCTTGTTCCAAGGATGCCACTGCTGCTAATATTGGACAGATAATATAACATAACAGTATGCAGGAATTAATACTCTATAGCAGAGATCAGCAACTATGGCCCAGGGGTCAATCCGGTCTGACATCTATTTTTGTAAATAAAATGTAATTAGGTCCCACACACATCCTCATTCATTTCGGTATTGTCTATGGCTGTTTTTGCACTCTTATCAGCAGTGTCAAGTAGTTACAACAGGGACCCAATGGTCTGTAAAATTTAAAATATTACTATGTGCCCTTTTACATTAAAAGTTTGCCAATCCCTCCTCCACGGGATGAATTTCTGACTAACAGTTGATGAAAACGGAAATATCAGCTTTCATCAGGTCTCTTCAAGCAGCTTTGTTTTCTGGTAGAGCTATCATCAGTTCAGTGATGTGCCACTTAGTATTTGATTTTCTTCCTTCACTGACTTATTTCCCTTTCCACTTCACTTTTGGTTACAAAAATTTTATTTTCTCCTTAGGAAAACATCAGTATATAAGGTTTATCTCAGTATTTGCAGTCTAGGAACTACCTTAATCACAACATATGATTTCAGTATTTCTCCAACACTCCTGATCCCCATTTTGCTTTATTTTTCTTTTTAACAAACAGCACCTAATACACTATACTGTACATTTTGCTTTTTAAGTCCTTTTTACTGTCTGTATCCTGTCACTACGATGTAGTTTCCATGAAGGCATACACATTTGTTTTCACTGGATTTTTTCACTACTCTACCTAAAATCCTAGAACAGTTTCTGGCACATAGTATGCCCTGGATTCATCACTTTTGAATGAGTGAATTTATTAACATTGCACCTTACACCCTCACTTCTTAAAACTGTGAAGCTTTTTTTTTCCCCCAGTGCCTCAGTCACTTTCTTGACAATATTTCACAAAATAGAATTAATGCTTGCAGAGTTTTATGTAACTTTTAATAAATTCCCTAGAGATTGGATTCTTTAAAGCTGAAATTCTGCCCTCTGATTACATGCTTTTCTCATTTAAACCACCAGTCCCGGTACCCTAAATGTGATGTTCCTTCTGCCTGACTCGCCTGACCCTCACTGCCTGCTGTTGCATATCGTCATGCTTCTGCTTCTATTTATTCCATTGCCCTGCGTGTGCAAACCAGCACGTGCTCAATGCTTGTCTCTCCATGTGGCTGGGCTTAGTGTTAAGAAAACCCTTGCACCCCTGTTCCCTTTTCTAAGAGTTTTGCTATTATTAATTAGCAAATAGGATTCCCTTTAATAATTACAAAACAACTGACGGGAGAATTTTAAGAAGATAGCAAAACAAACAAAGGAGATTAAATTGGTGGTTGATTAATTGGCAAAGGATGACACAAATAAACTTACCTGCTTTCTTATTTACGTGAATCAAGAAGAATGATTAAAATAACACTAAAACAATTTAAGAATACACATATCAGGAAAAAATGAATTAATAAAACATCCAGACATAGTTTTTAAAAGTCATATGATCTGATATTTGTAATATCACTTTAGGCAGGCCACAACAGTAAACAAAAATGTATTTGCAATGATGACAACAGCAAATGAGACACAGAAACATGGAGAAATCTCACTCCAATAATTCTTAGGAGTCATTAGTAAGACTACACAAAGCACCGGAATGGATATAAAAATCAATCACTACTAATGAATGGAACTTTCGAAAGGAAAGTAGACATAAAGACATTACAGTAGACATAACAGAAAGACATAGCAGAAATCCATTACATGACGGTACAATGAGCTGTTTTAAATGCTTAATCATGATAGTAAAATGCATATACCAGCTGAGGTACCCTTCCTCTGAGTGCCAAATTAAATCAGCTTGAATCATAGTGCATGTGAATGTGTGCCTGGGGATTTTTCAGTCATCCTGGAGATTGGGGTATGGAAGGTAGTAGGAAGGTAGTAAAGGGAGGATGGTGTTTGAAGCACTTCTAATTCTATATTTCTGCTTCTTTTAAATTAATGAGTGGATCTCCTCATCTCCTACACTGTGTACACATTCTGTCATTGATGATTCAAGATGAGACACAGAAACCTTCTCCTTGATTTCTCTTGGTAAAATCACTCATCCAAGGCATGTATGCAATGTGGCAATGTGTGTGTGTGTGTGTGTGTGTGTGTGTGTGTAGCAGAACTTTATTTAGTTTTAGGCTACCTGCAGACTTATCCGTTATCAGATTGCTTGATGTTCTTTTTTTTCTATAAATAATCTATTCACATATTTTCTTCCTCTACAGTTTTCTGGGTTTTCATCCCTCTTGAGATCTCCAAAACTCAGTGCTACGGTCTTCATTTCATATAGCAATTTAACTTCCACTCATACACTCTATGGTGGCTCACTTTTATGTATCATGGAACTCATCAATGTTTTGCACAAATAATGAATCATCAGCCACAGGACACAAACTAACTACCAGAGATTTTCAATGTTCACCTTTCCTTTTCCATTCTTCACCAATCTGCTTGATGAGAAGTGAATAAATATGGAGATTTATATCACCAAGCCCATTAATTACAGTATCCACTTAAATGACAGAACTAGCTATATTTAGCTTAACTCTGTTTCTCTCTTTATTTAATAGCAGTCCTGACATTTGACAGAGGTTCATACTTACTAGTAATGATGACTGGAGTAGTTAATGACCACCTCCTCTGAGTCAAACACTTCTAAGTACAATATATTCATAAGTAAAACTATTAATGGATATTTTACAGATGAGAAAACCATGACTTAAGGATGTTAACTTGCCTCCCTTCACTTAGATTTTTTTTTTTTTTTTTTTTTTTTTTTTTTTTGAGACGGAGTCTCGCTCTGTCGCCCAGGCTGGAGTGCAGCGGCCAGATCTCAGCTCACTGCAAGCTCCGCCTCCCGGGTTTACGCCATTCTCTTGCCTCAGCCTCCCGAGTAGCTGGGACTACAGGCGCCCGCCAACTCGCCCGGCTAGTTTTTTGTATTCTTAGTAGAGACGGGGTTTCACCCGGTTAGCCAGGATGGTCTCGATCTGCTGACCTCGTGATCCGCCAGTCTCGGCCTCCCAAAGTGCTGGAATTACAGGCTTGAGCCACTGCGCCTGGCCCCTTCACTTATATTTTAATTTTTCTGCCTGTGATCCAAACCTATGGAACCTCATCCTCAAACACATATTCTTAACCATTACATTGTATTACATTCGCTGATTGAGAAGAAATGAGATGCTCACTTGTTTGAGATCATTAATAAATTATTTTCTCCAGGTGCTGTGGCTCACGCCTGTAATCCCAGCACTTTGGGAGGCTGAGGCGGGTGGATCACGAGGTCAGGAGATAGAAACCATCCTGGCTAACACAGTGAAATCCCGCTTCTACTAAAATTCCAAAAAAGTAGCCAAGCATGGTGGCACACGCCTGTAGTCCCGGCTACTTGGGAGGCAGAGGCAGGAGCATTGCATGAATATGGGAGGTGGAGGTTGCAGTGAGGCGAGATCGCACCACTGCACTCCAGCCTGGGCGACAGAGCGAGACTCCATCTCAAAATAAATAAATAAATAAATAAATAAATAAATAAATAAATAATAGCAAAGTATTTCCAAACAAAACCCAAGGTGTTCCCAACTTCGTTACTTTAGCATGCTCACTATATAGTGAGTATTTCACTGCTATATCTCTAGAGTTGTGGATGTCTTTTTTTTTTTTCAATAATGAAGTTTAACTTTTTTCTCATTTGCTCACTCTGGGAAATGGATGGCAGTAAAATTTCACCTGATTTTTTCTCTCTGAAAATATAACCATATATTTCTGTTCTCCCTGCTGTTCTCTCATAGCATTACTGTGCTGTCCAGTTCTTTAATTCAGTCTCTAAATTATAGGTATAGAAAGACCTGTGATTTAGAACACTGTTGTGAGAGAAGGAAAATGAAGAACTATCACTGAGCTGAAAAAGATTTGCCAGAATTTCAAACACACATAAATCAATATTTTATATGTGGACTTGTTTGAATTACAAGAGCACAAGATTTGTGATCTTCAACATAAATTATCCCTTCTCTTATGTTTATTTTTTTCCTTCATAACGATCATCTTGCTTACCTTTGTCCCTTAGTCTAAGCATATGTAAGATAATTTTTTAATTCTTTTTTTTTTTTTTGACAGAGTATCTCTCTGTTTTCCAGGCTGAAGTGCAGCGGCACATCTCTGCCTACTGCAGTGTCCACCTCCCAGGCTCGAGCGATTCTCCTGCCTCAGCCTCCTGAGTAACTGAGAAGACAGGCACACACCACCACGCCCTGTTTATTATTATTATTATCTTGTATTTTTAGTAGAGACAGGTTTCACTTTGTTGGCCAGGCTGGTCCTGAAATCCTGGCCTCAAGTGATCCATCCACGCTGGCCTCCCAAAGTGCAGGGATTACAGGTGTGAGTCACAGTGTCCGTCCAAAAAGTTCTTGCTAATAAAATTGCAAGCTTGCTAAACAGGCAAGTTTTGGCAAACCAGCATAATCATTTTTTTTTCTTGACTGCTGTTTTATATTGTACTTCTTTTGTAAGCATCATCACTTAAACTACTTCTGATATTGTAATTTATTAATATATAGAAGTCGATATTGATCTTGACATAGCGTTTTTTTACTGTTATCTAGACTTATCTAATCAATTTTAATATGTTTCTATGCTGTTGAACTTTGAGTTTATACATGTATTTAAAAATAAGTAAAGTCATATTTTATTTATATTATAGTTTTATTGAATGCTTTCATTTTTCATGATAACATTTTACATATCTTGGTAGAATAAAAAGAATGTAAGAATTCTAGGCACAAGAACAAGGCCCCAGGTCAGATTTTTCATTTTCTTTCTGTGTTTCCTTGGGCAAGACACTTCATGATTAAGTCAATTTCCATTTCTAAAATGGATTTTATAATCCCCCCTCCAATATGTTTTGACAAATTGGGTAAAAGAAAGTGCTTTCTTCTGCAAGTAGCAAAATACCTGGCCAATGTTACATCATTATTTCTTTTTAGTCTTGTATGCTTACAATTTATAGAATGTAATATATAGTTTATGCTTATTGTATTTATATGTAAAAATACACAGACATGCAAGCTCTACCAAAGTTCAAGGTATAAGTCGCTCTGAGATATTAAGAACAGATAAAGTATTACTTTTTATTAATATGTAATTTATTTATGTTTCAACCATATAATTACACTTATTTTAATATTTCATATTCTGTAATCTTTCTGGCCTCTGATAAATCTTTTTTTATTATTTTAAATTTTTTAACTTTTATTTTAAATTCAGGGGTACAAGTGCAGATTTGTTACATACGTAAACTTGTGTCATGGGGATTTGTTGTACAGATTATTTCGTCACCCAAGTATTAAGCCTAGTACCCATTAGTTAAAAGCTCAACATCACTGATCATTAGAGAAGTGCGAATCAAACCACAATGAGATACCATCTCACAATAGTCAGATGGCTATTATTAAAAAGTCGAGGCTAGGCATGGTGGCTGAAGCCTGTAATCCCAGCACTTTGGGAGGCCAAGATGGGTGGATAAGCAGAGGTCAGGAGTCCAAGACCAGCCTGACCAACACGGCAAAACCTCATCTCTACTAAAAAATACAAAAATTAACTGGACATGGTGGTATGTGCCTGTAGTCCCAGCTGCTTGGGAGGCTGAGGCAGGAGAATGGCTTGAATCCAGGAGGCAGAGGTGGCAGTGAGCCAAGATCACACCACTGCACTCCAGCCTGGGCAACAGAGTGAGACTCCGTCTCAAAACAACAACAACAACAAAGGAAAAAAATGACATATGCTGGAAAGGTTTTGGACAAAAAGTAACACTTATACACTATTGGTGGGGTGTAAATTAGTTCAGCCATTGTAGAGGACAGTGTGGCGATTTCTCAAAGACCTAAATACAGAAATACGATTTCACTCTGCAATCCCATTATCGGGTATATATCCAAAGAAATATAAATCATTCTATTATAAAGATACATCCACACGTATGTTCATTACAGTACTATTCACAAAAGCAAAGACATGGAATTAACATAAATGGTCATCAATAGTAGACTGGATAAAGAAAATGTGGTACATATACACATGGAATACCATGCAGTCATAAAAAATCACCTGATGTCTTTTTCAGGGACATGGATGCATCATGAGGTCACTATCCTTAACAAACTAACGCAGGAATAGAAAACCAAATACATCATGTTCTAACTTATAAGTGAGAGATAAATCATGAGAACATGGGGACACATAAAGGGTAATTTTTATAAATCCCAAACTTCTATAATTCTACTCATTTCATGTTTTTCCTTTCTTAATACTTAATAATTGTTTCTCTGAATTTAATTAAGTTTTTGTTTCTGTTATACAGGCAGACAGCTTATGGTTTGCTACCATAGCTTCTTAATTTGAAACTTGTATCCGCCTGGTATATTTAGATTTGAAACAGGGTCATTTTCTGAGAGGGAAGTAAAGTTGATATAATATGTATCTCCTGCACTCATTATAAGGAAGCCTTCAGGATTTTCAAGAAAAACAGCAGCACTGAAAAAAGTTTAAAAGGTGATATAATGTATTGACTTATGATTCAGGTGCTTAGGTACTTAAGCACCTCATAAATCTCACTTTGATTTTCAACATTTCTTCTGGTGTCTGGGCATCTAACTACATCTCTTTAGTTTTTACAAGGCTTCATTGCAATGATGCAGGACATCAGATCTTCCCATTCTAGGCAATTAATGACAGTTCTTTTTTAGTTTTGGTTTTGCTGGTAACATGAAACAAAAATTCAAGAAACATTCATTATTTGGTTTTAATGTTATCTAAGATGCTTGTAATAAAGAGAGACATATATGAAATATGATTCAGATATTATCAAAGCACTATACAGGAAAAGAATGAAAATGAATAGGAAAAGAGATAATTGACAAGCTACATTTCTATTTCATGATTATCTTCCCTTCTTTGAGGAGAACAAAGTCATCAGACAAAAGATTTTCATTAGCATTTTTGGACTCAAAATGAGTTTTAATTGTGTTTTCTATTTTAGTAACAAGCCCATTCTTCACAAGATACAAAAACTTTATGAAAGCCACGGCCTCTGTTTACATTATGAAGTGATGAGAGATTTGGAACACTGAAACTCAACACACCTTCCTTAATACACTCTAAAGCCTGTGTAGAAGTGAAAGAAAAACAGTTTTATTTTTATTTTTGGTTTTTTTTTTTGTTATTGCTCTATTTTATTCTTTTAAAAAAAATTATTATACTTTAAGTTCTGGGATACATGTGCAGAATGTGCAGGTTTCTTACATAGGTATATATGTGCCATGGTGGTTTGCTGCACCCATCAACCCATCATCTACATTAGGTATTTCTCCTAATGCTATCCCTCCCCTTGTCCCCCACTGGGCCCCAACAGGCCCCAGTGTGTGATGTTCCCCTGCCTATGTTCATGTGTTCTCATTGTTCAGCTCCCACTTTTGAGTGAGAACATGCAGTGTTTGGTTTTCTGTTCCTGTGTGAGTTTGCTGAGAATGATGGTTTCCAGCTTCATCCACGTCCCTGCAAAGGACTTGAACTCATTCTTTTTTATGGCTGCCTAGTATTCCATGGTGTGTATGTGCCACATTTTCTTTATCCAGTTGATCATTAATAGGCATTTGGGTTGGGTCCACATTTTTGCTATTGTGGACGGTGCTGCAATAAACATACATGTGCATGTGTCCTTATAGTAGAACTATTTATAATCCTTCGGGTATATGCCCAGTAATGAGATTGCAGGGTCAAATGATATTTCTAGTTCTAGATCCTTGAGGAATTGCCACACTGTCTTCCACAATGGTTGAACTAATTTACAGTCCCACCAACAGTGTAAAAGCGTTCCTATTTCTCCACATCCTCTCCAGCATCTGTTGTTTCCTGACTTTTTAAGGATCGCCATTCTAACTGGTATCTCATTGTGGTTTTGATTTGCATTTCTGTAATGACCAGTGATGATGAGCTTTTTTTCATAGCTTGTTGACCACATAAATGTCTTCTTTTGAAAAGCATGTGTTCATATCCTTTGCCCACTTTTTGATGGGGTTATTTGTTTTTATCTTGTAAATTTGTTCAAGTTCCTTGTAGATTCTGGATATTAGCCCTTTGTCAGATGGATAGATTGCAAAAATTTTCTGCGATTCTGTAGGTTGCCTGTTTACTCTGATGATAGTTTCTTTCGCTGTGCAGAAACTCTTTAGTTTAATTAGATCACATTTGTCAATTTTGGCTTTTGTTGCCATTGCTCTTGGTGTTTTAGTCGTGAAGTCTTTGCCCATGCCTATGTCCCGAATGATATTGCCTAAGTTTTCTTCTAGGGTTTTTATGGTTTTAGGTCTTACGTTTAAATCTTTAATCCACCTTGAGTTGATTTTTGTATAAAGTGTAAGGAAGGGGTCCAGTTTCACTTTTCTGCATATGGCAAGCCAGTTTTTACAACACCATTTATTAAATAGGGAATCCTTTCCCCATTGCTCATTTTTATCATGTTTGTCAAAGATCAGATGGTTGTAGATGTGTGGGATATTATTTCTGAGGCCTCTGTTCTATTCCATTGGTCTATATATCTGTTTTGATACCAGTAATGTGCTGTTGTGATCACTGTAGCCTTGTAGTATAATTTGAAGTCAGGTAGTATGATGCCTCCATCTTTGTTCTTTTTGCTTAGGATTGTCTTGGCTATACAGGCTCCTTTTGGTTCCATATGAAATTTAAAGTAATTTTTTCTAATTCTCTGAAGAAAGTCAATGGTAGCTTGATGGGAATAGCATTGAATCTATAAATTACTTCGGGCAGTATGACCATTTTCACAATATTGATTCTTCCTATTCGAGAGCATGGAATGTTTTTCCATTTATTTGTGTCCTCTCTTATTTCTTTGAGGAGTGGTTTGTAGTTCTCCTTGAAGAGGTCCTTCACATCCCTTGTAAGTTGTATTCCTAGGTATTTCATTCTCTTTGTAGCAATTGTGAATGCTAGTTTGCTCGTGATTTGGCTGTTTGTCTGTTATTGATGTATAGGAATGTTTGTGATTTTTGCACATTGATTTTGTATCCTGAGATTTTGCTGAAGTTGCCTATCAGCTTATGGGGTTTTTGGGCAGAGACAGTGAGGTTTTCTAAATACACAGTAATGTCATGTGGAAACAGAGATAATTTGACTTCCTCTCTTCCTATTTGAATATGCTTTGTTTCTTTCTCTTGCCTGATTGCCCTGTTTTGAAATCAATGTGTTAGGAAAATATCTTGGAGTCAAGATAGAAAAGTCAAGCTCTTGCAGTATTAAAAACATGTAAAGCCAAAGGTGAATTGTTAAGCCAACCAAATGCCATGCCTTAACCAATCAGACCTAAACAAGGACTAGAGCATTATGTGAAACTCAGGAGGTGCACTATAAATGAGTAATTAGTGACTGTCAAATGCCAACCATTGACACACACTGGCATTCAATGTCAGGCTAAAGCAGGCATTTTGTTAACATGCTTAATATAAAGATTTGAAAGTTTGGGATTAGGGACCTTTGAAAAGAGTGCATATTCCCATAGGGAAAGATAATTATTGATTATTTTAAATTATCTTCAACTATTTTGAAATCAGTTTAGATTTACAGAATATTGAAAAATAGTACAGAGAGTTTCCTTATACTCTTTACCCAATATCCAACAATTTTTACAGCTTATGTAACAATGGTACAACATAAAGATCAGTAAAATTACATTGGTACAATGTGGATGTACAGTTCTATGGAAAGATAAGTGCCATTTTATCACATACGTTGATTTCTGTAACTACCACTGCACTCAAGATACAGAACAATTTCACCACCAGAAAGATCTATTGGTGTCATCATTTTTTGAATTTAAATAAAACGTAAAATGTTACTTCCCATTAATTCCCTTTACCCTCTCCTGTTTATAATTGTCTTTAATATTTTTCTACATACGTGAAGACCCGTATTAGCTAAGAATATGTTTTTATTTCAACCCTCAAACATAATTTAGAAAACAGAAGAGATGGAAAAAAGTATTGTGTTTACTATATTTTTTGTTCTTCCTGTTGTTTTTCTTCTCCTTGATGTTCCAAAACTCCTTATTTTATTGTCTTTCTCCTGGAAAAGCTTCCTACAGCTATTTTTTTAGGGATGTTTGCTGATGACAAATTATCTTAGATTTTTTTTTTATCAGAATGTCTTTATTTGCTCTTCACTGTGCATAAATACTTTTTCCGATATATAATTTACAGATCTTTCAGTATTTGAAGAATGTTGTGAAGTATCATTTTGACTCCTGTGGTTTATGGTAAAGAATCCACTTTAATTCAAATAATTAAAAGCAAAGTATTGCTTCTCCCTAGCTAATTAAGACTTTCTCTTTACCTTCAGTTTTCCTACATTTTGTTAAAATATATCCTGACATGGATTCCTTTGGGTTTCACCTGTTGTTAAACCTGTCACCGTTTTGAATCTTTAGATTAATGTAACTTGCCAAATTTAAAAGATTTTAGTCATAATTCTTTGAATTCTTTTTTTTTTTTTTTTTTTTTTTTTGAGACGGAGTCTCGCTCTGTCGCCCAGGCTGGAGTGCAGTGGCCGGATCTCAGCTCACTGCAAGCTCCACCTCCCGGGCACCATCTTTTGTCTCTCCTTCTGGAATTCTGGTAAAAAGATTATTTTGTTGTTGTTTCACAGATTCCTGAGGGTGTGTTGTCTCTATCATTTTTTTCTATTCTATTTTCTTTCTATTGTTTATTTCTGTTGAATTATTTCTGTTGTTCCATCTTTAAGCTTCCTGTCTCTTGTCTTTTTCCTCTCCACTCCTTTGGTTAGTCCATCCATTGAGCTTTTAATTTTTTATAGTAGTTTTGCTAGAGTTTATTATACACACTTTTAATTAATACAATTCACTTTCACATAACACTATGTCATTTCACATGTAGTGCAGATACCTTATACAGAGTATTTCCAATTTCTCCTTTCTGTACCTTATGACATTGCTGTCACTCATCTTATGAGTTCTATTTTATATGCATTCATTTATTGCTCCTATTTTTGTTTTGCAGTTATATTTTAGATCAAATAAGAGTAAGAGAAATGAAAGTTTACACTAATGTCACTTTTTTCTTTTCAGATATTCCCCCTTTTTAAATGTAAATCTGATTTTTTAAATTCATATTGCTTCAATTATCCCTGAATTACTTAATTCAAATTTCTTGCAAAGAAAAGCTGTTGGTGATCAATTCTCTTAATGACTGAATAAATTTTGTGTAAGCTGCGCTTTAAAATAATATTTCACTGGATAGATAATTCTACTCTGCAGATTTTGCTCTTTAAACACTTTAAATATTTTACTTTACTCTCTTCTTATCCACATGGTTGCTGACAAAATGTCTCGGTACTTCTTATCCCTTATCCTTTTTCTCCTATAGTTTTCTCGCCTGTGGCTTTTTTTAAAGATTTTTCTCATTTTTAAATTTTTAATGATTATGGGTACATACTAGTATACCAGTTATATATATTTGCAGGGGACATGTGATATTTTGATGCAAGCATATAATGTGAAATATTGAAATCAGGGTAACTACAGTTGAATGTGATTTTTCCCAAGTGGTGGCGTTGGGCTTTGGTTGTTTTCTTGTGTGGACTTTTTCTGCAAATTTTATTTGAGCATCCTACATCTGTGATTTTGTGTCTGTCATTAAATTTGAAAAGATCTAGAAAATTATTATTCCAAGTAAAAGATCTAGAAAATTATTATTCCAAGTATTTCTCCCACTCCTCTCTTACTTCTCTTTCTGCTATTTCGATTCTTACATGTTACAACAACTTTTGAAATTGTCCCACAGTTCTTGGATGTTCTGGTATCCTGCTACTACCCCTACCATTTTTTTCTCTTTGTATGTTTCAGTTTAGGCACTTTCTACTGATGTGTATGCAAGCTCACTGATAATTTCTTTGTGTCCAGTCTACGGATAATACCATTAAAAAATTTCTGTTGGATTGTGTTTGATTTCTAATATTTCATTTTAATTGAATCTTAATGTTTCCATTTCTCTGTTCACAATACTTGTCTATTATTCACTGTCTTCTAATTGTTTTCCATGGCATTCCTTAATATATTCATCACAGTCATTTTAAATTCCGTATCTTGTAATACCTGCATCATGTGTGAGTCTGATTCTGTTGATTCCCTTGCCCCTTTAGATGGTTTTTCCTTGTGTTTTGGTGTACCTTTTAGATCTTGTTGAAAGTTGTGTATTTTATTGCATAATAACCACTGAATCAAGTAGGCCTATAGTGTTAGAGTTATTAGGATTTTCCCCAGCAGTTGAACTGTATTTAGTATCTGCTGTAGCTCCCAGTGTCAGTAACTTCAGATTCCTTCAGTGTCCTTGTTGTTGTCACCCCTCTTAATTTTGTCTTACCTAAATGCTTCTTTTACAGATTTAGTCTTTGTCTTTAATCTCTTTCAGCTATAATCCTCTGTTATTATATTGGAGCCCTGTTTGTGTGGTGACAAGTGCTGAGGACATAGACTATTCAATAATCCTCCACTTACATCTCATTGTTTCAGTGGGACTGTGTTTAGAAGCTGTGAATTTACAAGCCTTTTCCCACTGGGATAGCTTTTTCCCTCTGGTACCTCACTCTATTCCCTTTCTGCAATTTTCCAAATCTATTTATTTGAAGCCTGACCTTCACTAAACTATTTTTTCACCCTTAGGTGAGACAGAAAAGCTAGAAGGCACTGGACTCAGAGCAATTACTTCTCCCAATAAGAAAGTCTCCGGCAAATGCATTGGCCTCTGTAGAGAAACCACTTATTATGGGGAAATCTCTGGGTGTATTTTACAGTGATTACTCCTCTCATGACTCTGATCGAGAAAATGAAGAAATTAAAGAAGAGGGCTGAATCTGTTCATACTGGATGGAAGAAGAAAAGTTGACTTATCTGCTGAGAAGCTTATGAGCGGCTACAAGGTAAGAAATGGTGAGATTATTTGCTGAGAATGGAAGGATTGTTGTCAGAGGCAGTGGATATAGAATAAGAGACAGCAAGGAGGTATTAGAACCTCATGGAGTGGAGTGGGAGAGGTAGGTGGATGATACAGACACAGAGGACTGCCCCAGACGGCACTGAGAATTGCTGATGCATTAATAGTAGTACAAATGTCTAAGTTTATTTTGCTGTAATCAATTAAGAAATGTATACAGCACTGTACACACACACACAAAAGACCTCAAACACTTTAGAGTGTGTGAATATAAAGAGAGAGAGGGAACTGAAAGAAAGAATGTATATAACTCATATATCCTTTCGTTGGATGAACACTTATTTAGTGAAACTTTGTTCCAAGCACAGTATGAGGAACTGAATGTATACTTTTGGACAGGAGGGATCTGACCACTCCTCTTTTAGTTTTCAGTCTAGAAAGGAAGACAATTAGTATCTTTGGTATTGAAATTACAGTTCTTATATTTTTATATCTTCTCTATTGTCTCAAAAATGTATGCATTTTAATTAGAAAAATAACATGCAAAATGTATGACACCTAAAGTGTTATCTTTCTGATATCAATTGCTCAAACCATTGAATTCTTCAGATCTAATTAAGATGTATTATATCTTGAAAGGCAAATTCCAAGGATATTTTCTACAATTCCAATGACAGGCATGTTAAATATCTAACCAGATGTATTTATAATAGTATTAGCTCTTTTATTCATTATAACAAATAATGTAGTGTAAGTGTCTCGTATTAAATATACCTGCAATAATTGAACCTTAAAACTTTTTGTATGGCTTCTTTTGAATATTGGAGTAGACCAAAAATAGTATTAATAAGAGCTACACATAAAAATAAATAATTGAAAAGAAGCAAGTTAAAAAAAAGAACCTAAATTCTAAAGAAAAAAAATTGATGAAAACTATGTATAATAAAAAAGTAAAATTAAAAAATACATGATAAAATATTAAAACATTATTAAGATAAACTATTACATTTAAAATCTGAGATCACAATATAACAGGTTTTACATGGTAAATTGTATGAGATAGAAAATTGAAATGGAAGTACAATATTTTCAAATTTAGATATTTCTTTGAAACTTCAAAATAGCCAAATGCCCTCACATTCTCTGTTAATCTGAAACGTATTTTATTGAAATCTTAGGAAACATGAAATGTATACAATGTAAATTTTTGAAATGTTATTTTAACTATAGCATATTTTAAAATGGATTTCACTGACTAATATTAAAACCATTTTTCAAGTTTATGTGTGTTTAAAAATTGCAGTTTGAATTTTTAATAAAGCAGTTTTCAAAATTGAACAGAAAGTAACTGACTCAAGATTTAGCATATTTGATTGCATAAATATTTACTATTGATGTAATAGTTTTCTTTTTCAATAGATTTAGGTATTGTTATTGTGTCTAAGTAGGTTTTATAATCTGAAAACAGAGACAGTTATAAAGTTAGTTATTGATAATTTTATTTAAACCTAGAGTAAATTTTACTTCTGTTGCATTTCACGAATTATATCTACACTGGAAAATGATTTATTTAAAAATTTAGGCCGAGTGCAGTGGCTCATGCCTGTAATTTCAGCATTTAGGGGCCAAGGCGGATGGATTTCTTGAGCTCAGGAGTTCAAGACCAGCCTGGCCATCATGGTGAGACCTCATCTCTACCAAAAATACCAAAAATATAGCTGGGCATGGTGGTGCGGACCTGTGATCCCAGCTACTGGGGAGGCTGAGGCAAGATAATCTCTGGAGCCCCGGAAGCAGAGGTTGCAGTGACCCGAAACTGCTCCATTGTACTCCAGCCTGGGAGACAGAGTGAGACACTAACTCAGAATACTACTACTATGACGACGACGACGACGACTACTACTACTAATGAAAGAACCATATGGAAAATATACGTATATAAGCAAAATCTCTGTTAGTCTTATAGTTCTTTTCTAAAGCAGAAAAAAGCATCTGGCAAATGGCTGGGAATGGCACTCACGCCTGTAATTCCAGCACTAGGGGAGGCCGAAGCAGGAGGATTACCTGAGGTCAGGAGTTCAAGACCATCCTGACCAATATGATGAAACCCCCATCTTTACTGAAAATACAAAAATTAGCCAAGTGTGGTGGTGCATGCCTATATTCCCAGCTACTCAGGAGGATGAGAGAAGAGAATCACTTGAACCTGGGATGCAGAGATTGCAGTGCGCCAAGATCTCACCATTGAACTCCAGCCTGGGCAACAGAGTGAGACTCCATCTAAAAATAAATAAATAAATAAATAAATAAATAAATAAATAAGCATCTACCTATCAACCAAATGACAGTCATTTGTCATTTTACCCAGAATAAATATATTTTGAGACCCTAGTTTCTCTTACAGCTTAGATCCCAGAAGTGAATGTATAAAGTCAGCCAGCTAAAAAAAAGAAATAATAAAAACATAAGAACTGTAAATATGAAAATTTTTTGCAATAATCACAAAAGATATCACCTCCATATACATCCATGTTCATCATCTTCTTATCATTGGCTCTTGAGTTGTCAGTTATTAGGTTTGTGCAAAAGTAAAAGTAATGGCAAAAACTGCAATTATGTTTGCACCAATATTAACAAGTGAAGTCTTCTTTAGAAATAATATATTTTTTTATTTCCAACTTCTAATTTAAGTTCAGGATGTACAGGTTTGTCATAAGTTAACATGTATAATGCTTCTTTAGTTTACGATTTCATAATACCTTGGCAATAATTGCATACTTTGATATAAATCCTATTTTATTATGTAGTTTTGAGTATATTAGTACTTATTTTAACCGAATTGGTTAAGCATCATGCTATTGAACTAGTTTGCTATAAGTCAAGTAAATGTGTTCTGTTGTATAACGACAAACTTTGTTTCCTGCCTTAGACAAATCCTTTCACCTATATGTGCTATTTACCAAAATAGGAATAAAACGACAAAGGCAATTGGGTAAGTACAAATCTTTCATGATTATAAAATACAATGTTAATATTAAATTATTTGATAAATGCAAGTCCCATGTGTCTAACCCCAACGTAAATTTTAATGTTATGAAAGAAAGTGGAGAGAAAATGCTTCTTTCTCTTAGTATTTATTTTACCTGACATCAGACAGTCAAAAGTCTCTAATCATCTACCTAAAATAGAGCTTTCCTAATCACTCCTAGTTCTATAGCTTTTAATTTTTTCTTCTTAGCCCTGGCCCCTGTCTAGTATATTAGATATATGATTTTCTCCTCTTCCCTCTAGAACGAAAGCTGCTTTGGAGCAGGCCTTTCCTCTTTGCTCATGGCTGTTTCTCTGGTCTTTAACATGTCTGATACAAAGTTGCTGCACAGTAAGTATTGTTTGAATTAATAAACAAATTATTCATCATCTTACCTACAAAGATAAAAGGATTTTTTAAAAATGGCTTTTGCTACAAAATTTCAGGATATATACACATGTCAAAAATATTTCAATATATACATTTACAGTTTGGCAAACCTCAACTAAAATTAGACTGCCAGCCTACTAAAAATTGTACAAAATTAATAAATATCACAAGACTAACATGACCATTCATTTACTATCTCTAGACCATTCATTTACTATCTCTATCTCTAGACCATTCATTTACTATCATATGATTGCGTATGCATTTTAATGAGATTGATATATTAAACTAATCTAATAAGGATTCTTATTTTTTCTTCACACATTACTGTCCTATGAGTATCTTTATCTGGTTTCAAGTATGGATTATTTACGCATTGCTTTTGCTCTCCCTATTTTATAACGTAATTGGAAATATTACATTTGCTGTGAAGACTTGCTTACCAAGAAATATTTAAATAAGTCATGCAATTGCAGCTGCAGTTGCCACTGTAAACAGAGAATGGAGTTCCATTCGGAGACTGAATACACAGGAGATTGGCCTTTCTAAAACCTTTTCATTTTTCATCAACACTTTCAGAGTTCAAACTGTGTGTGCTTGCCTGTTCCAGAATATTATTTCACATTAACAAAAATGTTAAAAGAGAGACTTGAACTGACTCCCCTTTGTCCTCCAGAACTTAAACACTGGTTTAAATCTCAAAAATTTTCATAGCACATGCTTTTAGAAGTAACTCTGTGAGTGTTTGTGATAATTGTTCCTTGTGACAAGTGAAAACAAGAAAGATGATTTAAATGAAATAATTTCTGTATTTACATTTCTTGGGTAAAATCCAATGTTTCCAGTCTAAACTAAAAGCTGTTTTGATTGCAAACAAAACAGTTTACTATGCAACTTGTGATTGTTGTTTTAGTTCAGAAGTAACCATTGCATGTTTTTTTATTCACAGTCACAATTTTAAAACACACAGTCTTCTCTACACCTTCACTCAAGAATAAACTATCCTGTTTTTATATTTTCAAATGGGATTTGGCAATTCCTTTATCACTTCATTGTCTTTCCTCACTCCTAAACTGCATCAGGTTGAAAGAATAAAGTCTTTTGAAAAGGGACATGACCAAAACTATGACAACTTAACTTATTTCCATTCTCAGAGATATGGCAGAAAACCAAAAAAAGTCATTTGGTCTAGATATCCTAAAAAACTAAATTTTTCGAAAGTAAAATATATTCTAGAGCTACATAAAATGTAAGGTAATTCTCCAAAGCCGGAAATAATGAGAAATCATAAATCTAGACACTAAGCTGTTGTTTTTTGCTGGAGGCATCAACCACTACCTGGTAGTTAAGCATACGGGTTTTAAAAGATCCAGAGCCGAGAGGAAAGAGAACAGGCCAGGGTCCATGGAAATGTGGGAAGTTGAAATAAACGTTAAACATTTAACAATACCAGTAGTGAATTAGGAATAAACCTAGTTGAGAGAGATCATGATATTTGCCTCACTTTGTCTGTTCAATATTAGGGGAAAATTTGCAAAAATTTCATTCCAATAATTATGAATCATAAGCTACGCCTAAAGAAAATTTGTAGATCTAATTTTAATTTCTCTGCCTCCTAAACAATAACCCACTACAAAATTTAAGTCCTTTTAATTACCAAGCAGAAACATTACTTCAATAGAGTTATTTCATATTCAAGTTTTAAAGAATCCCACAGATAAATCTGAAGGAAGATAATAACCTCAAAATAATCAGATAAATAAATAAAACACACATGAAAAAACCAACCACTATGACTGAACGCTCAGAGAAACAATCAACTGCAATCATATGCACAAAAGACTGTGTATGTTGGAGCTATTGTGTATATTCTATAGAACTTAGTTATAAACTTATTTATTAATTTATTTAAAAAAGGAGATTTAAAATATAATAAAATAAATAGATACTCATAAATAGCCAATCATATCTGAGAAAGAACCAATTTGGAAATATCATATTACTGGACTTCAAATTATACTATAAGCCTATAGTTACCAAAACAGCATGGTATTGGTATAAAAGTAAACACATCGACCAATAGAACAGAATAGAGAACACAGAAATGAAGTCAAATACTTACAACCAACGGATCTTTGACAAAGCATACAAAAACCTAAACCAGGGAAAGGACACCCCATTCAATCAATCATGCTGGAAAAGCTGGCTAGCCACATGTAGAAGAATGAAACTGGATCTTTATCTCTCACCTTATACAAAAATCAACTCAAGATGGATCAAAGACTTAAAATCTATGACATGAATCAATAAAAATTCTAAAATAACCTATGAAAAATGCTTCTGGACATTGGCCTAGGCAAAAAATTCATGACTAAGACCTCAAAAGCAAATGCAACAAAAACAGAAACAAGTAAATGGTACCTAATTAAACTAAAAAGCTTCTGTACAACAAAAAAAAAAAGCGATTAGCAGAGGAAACAGATAACCCACAGAATGGGATAAAATATTTGCAAACTATGCATCCAACAAAGGACTGATATGCAGAATTTACAAGGGATGCAAACAAACCAGCAAGAAAAAAGGAAAACAAATAATCACATAAAAAAGTGAGTAAATAACATGAATAAACATTTATCAAAAGAAAGTATATAAATGACAAACATAAAAAAGTTCAACATTACTAAAAATCACATAAATAATGCAATTAAATATTAACTCTATAAAATCATGATAACAATATTATCAAATTTATGGTTTCATAAAGAAAAGGTAAAACTAGAATATTAGACAATATTAGATTACATTTTCTACATGTCTAGAACAATAACTGACATTGTAAAAAGAATGAAGGGAGTCTTGTAAAAAATAAAGTGAATGTCTTTTAACTCTTCAGAAGAATGATAAATATATTGATGGATATTAAAATTCCGTAGAGTAAAGAAAAAATACTCTTTCTAGAAAACATCTATTTCCCTGGATTAGGTTGACAAAATAGGGAAATAGTTCTCTAGACTTCTCTAGTAGTAAAAATGTTAAGTGCTAGAATCCTGCGTCTTTCTTTTTTCTTTCTTCCTTTCCTTTCCTTCCTTCCTTCCTTCCTTCCTTCCTTCCTTCCTTCCTTCCTTCCTTCCTTCCTTCCTTCCTTTCTTTCTTTCTTTCTTTCTTTCTTTCTTTCTTTCTTTCTTTCTTTCTTTCTTTCTTTCTTTCTTTCTTTCTTTCTTTCTTTTTCTTTCTTTCTTTCTTTCTTTCTTTCTTTCTTTCTTTCTTTCTTTCTCTTTCTTTCTTTCTTTCTTTCTTTCTTTCTTTCTTTCTTTCTTTCTTTCTTTCTTTCTTTCTTTCTTTCTTTCTCTCTCTCTTTCTTCTTTTTTTTCTTGTAATTCATTTCAGCTCTCTAGTGTAGTTCAGTAGGTACTCTTTGGTAAATCAGAAGTATATCCTATAACTGTGTTCCTAGTTTAGAGTGGAAATCACAAGACTTAAATGATTTGAATGAGAGAAGGATGCCTTGACTAACAAATCCTCTACTGTGTTTATTAGTCAGGGTTCGACCAGAGAAACAGAATCAATAGAAGACATATATTAAGAAATTTATTTTAAGGAATTGGTTTATGCAATTTTAGGGACCGACTGGTCACAAAGAAGAGAAGGAGCTGAAGCTGAATTTTCTGTCCATAGATAGGATTTCTTCTTCAAACAAGCTTCAGCTCTGCTGTACTCATGGTGGACCTGATTCAATTAATTGAATCAGAGTAATCTTCCTTACTCGAAGGCAATTGATTATAAACTTAATCACATCTACAAAATGCCCTTCAAGCAATATTATCTTGGATTTTTTTTTAATAACCAGGAATTGTAATATATATAAGTTAACACATGAAACTACCCATCGCAGTTTACCCTTTGTTGACTTTAAATAACATATATTAGCCGAATAAAGACAATTACAAAGTCTTACTTTCATCTTTCTGCATACAACTGAAAATACACAAATGCTTTCCACAGAAGAGAATGCAAAGCCCTTGGGTGATGTTTCCTCTTCTTTGATATAACTGTAACATTGCATTATTATAATACATCGTCCATGGGATGACGAGAGGAGGAGAGAAGAAATAAAACAATAGGTTTGTTTAAAATATGCTAACATATTCCTGACAAAATAGGGAGAGGAATTCATAACTATTACATTCCCTTTTTTCTGCAACATGGTCATAATTGCTATTTATAACTACCTTCTTTCATTACATATTTCATATTCCCTTTACCCTTGCAAGCATCTGAGCTGGTTGTGGGTTTTGTATGGTGGGGCATATTAGTTTCCTGTAGCTGTCATAGCAAATTACTGCAGACTTTTGGCTAAAACAGTAGAAATTTATCGTCACAGTTATAAAAGCTAGAAATTCAAAGTAAAAGTGTTGGCAGGGCCCACTCTTTCCAGGAGCTCTACGGGCGATCCATGCGTCATCTCTTCCAGCTTCTAGTGGTTGTTCTAGCATTCCTGAGCTGGTGGCTGCATTGCTTCAATCTCTGCCTTTGTGGTCACATTGATTCCTCCTCTTTTGCATGTCTGTTTCAAAGTTCCCTCTGCTGTTTGTCTTCTTTAAGGATACATGTGACTGCATTTAGGGTCCACTTAGAAAATCCAGGATAACTTTCTTCTTTGAAAATTCTTAATTACATTTTCTTTCCATAAAGGTTAGTATTTTCTCAGATGATAGGAATTTGGATTTGGACACATCCTTTTAAGCATCCAAAATTCAGCCCACTCCATGGGATAACCCAAACTTTCATTTCTGAAGGGTCTGTTCATTATCAGTATGGTCTGAATTGGTTTGTTGATGTTTTCCATTGACTTTATTCACAAGTCATGGTAGTACTAATAGATACCCTAAAAGATCACCTATCTTCCAGTTATATTTTATTTTTAATACCTCCAATTTTGTTGTAACAGTTGTATTTTCTATTAGTAATTAGGATCAACACCCTGTTAAAAGAGTAACTCCTTTATTTGTCTGTTGATTTAGAGGCAAAGGAGTCAAAATAGACTTGTAATATTCTCAAAGTTTCAGTTCAATGGAATCAATATTGTATATTCTGGTGTAAATATTTCTTCCTCAAAAGCAAAGACCTCTGGACCAGAAGAGTGTAAAATCACAGGGATGGAAGCAAAAATTTTGCTAGTGAGTCACTAGGGATAATAGTAAATGGTAGACCTGGTACAGTGGGTCACGCCTATAATCCCAGCACCTTGGGAGGCCAAGGCAGGCAGATCACTTGAGGTCAGGAGTTCGAGACCAGCCTGGCCAACATAATGAAACCCCATCTCTATAAAGAAATACAAAAATGAGCCAGGTGTGGTGGTGCATGCCTGTAGTCACAGCTACTTGGAAGATTAAGGTGCGTGAATCACTTGAACCCAGGAAGAGGGGGTTATAACAAGCTGCGATCAGCCACTGCACTCCAGCCTGGGTGACAGAGAGAGACCCTGTCTCAAATAAATAAATAAATAAATAAATAAATAAATTTAATTAAATTATAAAAAAGGAAATGGAGCGACTTCCATTTTCATTCATAGATTTCTGGATCTGTAAATTCTGTCTATGAAAAATAGTACTATACATTAGATAACAATTTAGGGCATATATGTCATTATGGAAGACATCGCTCCAGCCTACAACCTTTCTACAATGCTCATTATCATGATAACCGAGTATTCAACAGGTAATAATATCATTTTCTCAAGTCAGATGGTTCATAATGATTGCAGAACATGGTAACACCAATAATTTCATGAACATAGTTCCATTGCTGCATTTCATCCTTTGTGAAGTAAGCTCTTTGATCATAGGCAAACAATCAAATGTAGAATAATATGTAGAATACCATGAGAGTGAATACAGTGAATTCACCATGAGAGTGAATACCATTCTATGTAGAATACCATGAGAGTGAATACAGCATTCTGTAAGTCCATAGATGGTAGTTTTGGCAGAACTATTGAATGCATGAAAGGCAAATCCATGTCCAGAGTAAGTGTCTATTCCAGAAAAAAACAATGAGTTGCCCTTTCAGGATTAAACTGTTCTAATGTTATCTGTCTATCACCAGATATCTAGCTTATCTCCTTGGAAAATGATGACAGATCATGGATTCAGTTTTGGTCTCTGCTGCTGTCAGATTGGGCACTCAGTAGTTGCTGTCACCAAGTTGGTGTTTGTGAGTGGATGTTCATGTTGCTGAGTCCATGCATAGCCCTGATCCCTGCCATCATAGCCACTTTGTTTATGATCCCATTTGATGATGACAGGGATAGCTAAGAAAAGAGGCTGACTGGTATCCATAGAATGATTCATTCATTTTATCCACTTGATTATTAAAATCTTACTCTCTTGAAGTCACCCTTTGGTAAGCATTCATATGAAACACAGATATCTTCAAATTCATTCCCTGGATAATTCTATGCATATATCAATGATCCAGACCTTATTATTGATAATAACCCATTTGGGTACATCCTGATCATCAAGCCAAACCATTGGCAACAGCCAATCAGACTAATTAACTCTTACTCCTGACCATTTCTCCTTTAGGGAAAAATGAACAACCAGGTTTGCTGCTCAAAATTCTGCCTACTGAGAATATTTCCCTTCATGTATATTTTTCAATGATGTCTCAAAATGAGCTGCAGGGCCACAGCTTTCTTTTTTTTTTAACTTTTAAGTTCAGGTATACAAGTGCAGGTTTGTTTCATAGGTAAACTTGTGTCACGGGGGTTTGTTGTACAGATTATTTCTAAACCAGGTATTGAGCCTAGTAGTCATTAGTTATTTTTCCTGATCCTCTCCCTCCTCCCATCCTCCACTCTCCAATAGGCCCCAGTGTTTGTTGTTCCCCTCTATGTGTCCATGTGGTCTCATCCTTAACTCCCACTAGTAAGTGAGAACATATGGTATTTGGTTTTCTGTTCCTCTCTTATTTTGCTATGGATAATGGCCTCCAGCCCCATCCATTGTTGGGAGAAAAACTGGGTGTTGGAAGAAGCTGAGGCAGGGCTTGCATGTCTGACGTAATGTAAAAGAGTCTTGGAACATGTCCCTGGTCCAGGGTCTAAAACCTCTTGTGGCCTTTGGAACACCAAGCTCTGTGCCAAAAGGTGGAAGGCTACCCTGACACACCAAAATCTGAGCCCAGGGCATAAAACCCCTGTGGCTTGGATAGAATCTAGGGCTCAGGGCATAAAACCCCTCATGGCCTCTGGAATGTGTCTAGACTTGCTGGCTCCTTGCTCCTTTCTCTTCCAGGATTGGCTGTATCTTGAGTTAAAATAACCTGCTCTCCATTATCTCAAGTAGTAGAGCATATGCTAAACCGTCACAGCTGTAAATCATGTGCTTAATGCAATACTCCCTTTCAACCCCACATTCTCACCACACGTTTATTTGTTTTATCACCAATAAATAGTCTGGGATTCCAGAGCACAGAGCCTTCACAGCTTCCAAACTCGCGATGGCCCCGTGGACCCACTTTCTCTCTCAAACTGTCTTTTCTCATTCTTTTGACTCTGCCGGACATCATCACCCCCACGACCTGGTGTTAGGTCTGATCACCCCAACATCCATGTCCCTGCAAAGGACATTATCTCATTCCTCTTTATGGCTGCTTTCTACTTTCATGGTGTTCTTGCATATCTTGCAAAACCATTTATTATTATTACTATTGATGCATAATAGTTGTACACTGTTTTGTGGCACATGTGGCAATTTAATGCATTAATACAATTTGTAAATATCAAATCAATGTACTTGAGATATCTATCACCCAAAATACTTGTCTTGTTTTTATGCTAGAAAGGTTCAATGTATTCTCTTGTAGCTTTTTTAAGATGGAAAATGGATTGTGGTTAACAACAGTCACAGTACTGATGTATCTATCACTAGGTCTTATTTATAGTATGATAGAAGAAATATGAGCATCTTTAAACCTGGGCTGAACTTTCTCTCTTATAGCCAACTGGTCAGAGAGAACTCCCTGTGAGTACATAAGGATTATATGAAAGAGAAAGATAACATAACAGGAGTAGGGGCCAAGGCCATCTCTGAAAGGACATCTCAACATGCCCCATGCCACTGGTTCTCAAGAAATTTCACTGAAGTAGAACCTCTAAATTTTTGTAATATTTATTTCTTACCTTCTGATAGAAAAGTACCTTATCTATATGTCTAGAGAAAATACTACAATCTGCTAATGATAGCCAATTTCATAACATCATCAATGAAATGAAACAACACAATGTCTTGTGGAAGAGAACAGCAAGCACCATCTCTATGGAATAAATTATGACATGGGGCTGGAGAGTTCACACAGCCCTAAGGTAGAATAGTGAAGATGTACGGGAAGCAACTGCTTTCAGTGATCTTATTAACAGGTATTGAAAAAGAAAAAAACATTTGTCAGTTTAGCTGCGTACCAGATGTGAAAAGATATGCTAATTTTCTCAAGCAACAAAACCACAATCGGAATAACAGCTATAATTACAGTTACCAGATGATTAAGTTTATGATAATCCACTCTCATTCACCAAGATCCATCTGCTTTTTGTACACGCCAAATAGTCAAGTTCATCGGTGATTTTCAGGAATTACACCTGCATCTTTCAAGTTCTTGGCGGTGGCACTGATTGATGCAATATATCCAGGAATGGAGCATTGCTTTTAGTTTACTGTTTTTGCAGTTAAACGCGATTCTGGTGGCTGCTACTTAGCCTAATAACCCTTATTCCACAAGTCAGAGACCCGATGTGGGAATTGTAAGTGCTATCTATTCCAATTATGCATTCCAGACCTGGGAAAATAAGTATTGGATGAGGTCATGGACCCAGTAGGTCAACTGTAATATGACCTGAGCTAAAACTCCATTGATTACCTGACCTGCAGCGCCCCTAGGCTGACTGGTGGACCCCAATGAAGTTTTATGTATCCTGGAATTAGTATCAGTTCAGGGATTATAGTATCCAGTATTCCTTGAAAACTCTAATTATTTCACTTTTACAATGCATAGTCACCTTGGTAAATGGACATGGATTACTTAGGGAAGGGAGGAAGAATGATTAACAATACAAATTTTTGGTAATGTAGCAGAGGCCTTCCTCCAGGGGACTCAATCTCACTTTTATTAATTCTATAAACTGGCTCAACTCTGGGAACTGGGGGACCATTAATCTTTCTTTGTGGTAATTCAGATTAGGTTTCTGTTCTCTATGTCTAGTAATGGTGAACTTCTGTTCATCATCCTCTGCTAATACGTATCCAATATGAACTCAGTAGAGTTATCATCTGTTTCTTTCCTAGGGACACTAGCCAATGCCATAGGTTTCTGTTAGACAAATTGTTCTGGTTAATTATTTAAAACCATTATCTATTAAAGTATGGCCACGTTGCTTTGACAATTAAATACTGCCACTGAGCCACTACCGCCCTGGGATCTCATTATTCCATGACATTTAAGAATCCCAGTTTGATTTCTGATTTCTGACCTATCAATAAGTGTGACCATAAATCCCTTCAAGGATACTGGAGCTCCCCTCACAAATGTTTTTATTAGAGACATGATAAAAGGTGTGTCCTCTAGAATCTCTTAAGATGAGTGAGGACATCTTACATTATATATGTAGCATAATATTTCAATCTCCCTAAGTCTTTAAATATCTTCTTCTACACTATAGCAGGGCAGTTGTTGGTATTGGTATTTAAATTATATTTAGTATGGGCCACCTTTGGGTCCATGTTTCAGCCAACCAACCAAACAAAAGTTAGAGCCTTCTATAAATCATTGAGCTAAAATATTAAATGCAGAATCCTCATTTAAAGGGCCTGTATCAATCAATTCAGGCTGATTGAACTTACTTTATATATATATATATATACTCAAGTTCTGGGATGCATGTGCCAAACCTCCAGGTTTGTTACATAGGTATACATGTGCCATGGTGGTTTGCTACAACCATCAGCCTGTCATCTACATTAGGTATTTCTCCTAATGCTATCCCTCCTCTTGCCCCCCAGCCACCGACAGGCCCCAGTGTGTGATGTTCCCCTCCCTGTGCCCATATGTTCTCATTGTTCAACTCCCACTTATGGTGAGAACATGCGGTATTTGGTTTTCTGTTCCTGTGTTAGTTTGCTGAGCATGATGGTTTCCAGCTTCATCCATATCCCTGCAAAGGAAATGAACTCATTCTACCTTATGACTGCATAGTATTCCATGGTGTATATGTGCCACATTTTCTTTGTCCAGTTTATCATTGATGAGTATTTGGATTGGTTCCAAGTCTTTGCTATTGTGAACAGTTCTGCAATAAATATATGTGTGTATAAGTCTTTATAGTAGAGTGATTTATATCCTTTGGGTATATACCCAGTAATGGGATTGCTGGGTCAAATGGCATTTCCGGTTCTAGATCCTTGCGGAATCGCCATACTGTCTTCCACAACGATTGAACTAATTGACACTCCCACCAACAGTGTAAAAGCATTCCTATTTCTTCACATCCTCTCCAGCATCTGTTGTTTCCTGACTTTTTAATGATCGCCATTCTAACTGGTGTGAGATGGTATCTCATTGTGGTTTTGATTTGCATTTCTCTAGTGACCAGTGATGATGAGCTTTTTTCTAAATGTTTGCTGGCTGCATAAACGTCTTCTTTTGAGAAGTGTCTGTTCATATTTTTTGCCCACTTTTTGATGGGGCTGTTTGATTTTATCTTGTAAATTTGTTTCAGTTTTTCATAGATTCTGGATATTAGCCCTTTGTCAGATGACTAGATTGCAAAAATTTTCTCCCATTCCTTAGGTTGCCTGTTTACTCTGATGAGAGTTTTCTTTCTTTCTTTCTTTCTTTCTTTCTTTCTTTCTTTCTTTCTTTCTTTCTTTCTTTCTTTCTTTCTTTCTTTCTTTCTTTCTTTCTTTCTTTCTTTCTTTTTTTTCTGTGCAGAAACTCTTAAATTAGATCCCATTTATAAATTTTGGCTTTTGTTGCCATTGCTTTTGTTATTTTAGTCATGAAGTCTTTGCCCATGCCTATGTCATGAATGGTATTGCCTAGGTTTCCTTCCAGAGTTTTTATGGTTTTATGTCTTACATTTAAGTCTTTAATCCACCTAGAGTTAATTTTTGTACAAGGTGTAAGGAAGGGGTCCAGTTTCAGTTTTCTGCATATAACTAGCCAGTTTTACCAACACCATTTATTAAACAGGGGATCCGTTTCCTACAGCTTTTTTTGTCAGGTTTGTCAAAAATCAGTTAGTTGTAGATGTGTGGTGTTATTTCTGAGGCCTTTGTTCTGTTTCCTTTGTCTATATGTCTGTTTTGGCATCAGTACCATGCTCTTTTGGTTGTTGTAGCCTTATTTGAATTCAGGTAGCATGGTGACTCAACCTTTATTCTTTTTGTTTAGGATTGTCTTGGCTGTGCGAGCTTTTCTTGGTTCCATATGAAATTTAAAGTAGTTTTTTTCTATGAAGAAAGTATATGGTAGCTTGATGGGAATAGCACTGAATCTATCAATTACTTTGGGTAGTATGGCCATTTTCAAAATATTGATTCTTCCTATCAATGATCATGGATTTTTTTTCTATTTGTTTGTATACTCTCTTATTTCCCTGAGTAGTAGTTTTTAGTTCTCCTTGAAGAGGTCCTTCACATCCCTTGTAAGTCATATTCCTGGATATTTTATTCTCTTTGTAGCAATTGTGAATGGGAGTTCACTCATGACTTGGTTCTCTGTTTGTCTGTTATTGGTGTATATGAATGCTTGTCATTTTCGCACACTGATTGTGTATCCTGAGAGTTTGCTAAGTTGCTTATCAGCTTAAGGAGTTTTCGAGCTGAGACGATGGGGTTTTCTAAATTACAATCATGTCATCTGCAAACAGAGATAATTTGACTTTCTCTCTTTTTATTTGAATACACTTTATTTCTTTCTCTTGCCTGATTGCCCTAGCCAGAACTTCCAAAACTATGTTGAACAGGAGTGGTGAGCGGGGACACCCTTGTCTTGTGCTAATTTTCAAAGGGAATGCTTCCAACTTTTGCGCGTTCAGTATGATAATGGCTGTGGGTTTGTCATAAATAGCTCTTATTATTTTGAGATAAGTTCCATCAATACATAGTTTATTCAGTGTTTTTAGCATGAAGGGGTGTTGAATTTTATCGAAGGCCATTTCTCCATCTATTGAGATAATCATGTGCTTTTGTCATTGGTTCTGTTTATGTGATGGAATATTTTTATTGTTTTGAGTATGTTGACCCAGCCTTGCATCCCAGGGATGAAGCCAACTTGATAGTGGTGGAAATGCTTTTTGATGTGCTGCTGGATTCGATTTGCTGGTATTTTATTGAGGATTTTAGCATGGATATTCATCAGGGATATTGGCCTAAAATTTGCTTTTTTTGTTTTGTCTCTGCTGGGTTTGGGTATCAGGATGCTGCTAGCCTTATAAAAGGAGTTATGGAGGAGTCCCTCTTTTTCTATTGCTTGGAATAATTTTAGAAAGAATGATACCAGCTCCTCTTTGTACCTCTAGTAGAATTCCACTGTGAATCTGTCTGGTCCTGGGCTTTTTTTGGTTGGTGACTATTAATTACTGCCTCAATTTCAGAACTTGTTATTGGTCTATTCAGTGATTCGATTTCTTCCTCATTTAGTCTTGGGAGGATGTATGTGTCCAGGAATTTATTTTTTCTAGATGTTCTAGTTTATTTTCTTAGAAGTGTGTATAGTATTATCTGATGGTCGTTTGTATTTCTGTGGGATCAGTAGTAACACCTCCTTTATCATTTTTATTGTGTCTATTTGATTCTTCTCTCTTTTCTTCTTTATTCATCTGGCTAGAGTCTACCTATTTTGTTCTTCTTTTCAAATAACCAGCTCCTGAATTCAATGATTTTTTGAACTATTTTTTGGCGTGTGTCTCTATCGCCTTCAGCTCTGCTCTGATCTTAGTTATTTCTTGCCTTCTGCTGGCTTTTGAATTTGTTTCCTCTTGCTTCTCTAGTTCTTTTCATTGTGATATTACGGTATCAATTTTAGATGTTTCCTGCTTTCTCTTGTTGGCATTTAGTGCTATAAATTTCCCTCTACACGCTGCTTTAAATATATCCCAGAGATTCTGGTATGTTGTTTCTTTGTTCTCATTGGTTTCAAAGAACATCTTTATTTCTGCCTTCATTTCATTATTTATGCAGTAGTCATTCAGGAGCAGGTTGTTAAGTTTCCTTGTAGTTGTGTGGTTCTGAGTGAGTTTCTTAATTCTGAGTTCTAATTTGATTGCACTGTGGTCTGAGAGACTGTTTGTTATTATTTCCATTCCTTTGCATTTGTTGAGGAGTGTTTTACTTCCAATTATATGATCAATTTTAGAATAATTGCTATGTGGTGCTCAGAAGAATGTATATTCTGTTTATTTGGGGTGGAGAGTTCTGTAGATGTCTATTAGGTCCACTTGGTCCAGAGCTGAATTTAAGTCCTGAATATCTTTATTAATTTTCTGTCTTGTTGATCTGTCTAATATTGAAAGTGGGGTGTTAAAGTCTCCCACTATTATTGTGTGGGAGTCTAAGTCTCTTTGTAGGTCTCTAAGAACTTGCTTTAGGTATCTGGGTGCTCCTATTGGGTGCATATATTTAGGAAAGTTCGGTTTTCTTGTTGCATTGATCCCTTTACCATTATGTAATGCCCTTCTTTGTATTTTTTAATCTTTGTGGGTTTAAAGTCTGTTTTATCAGAGACTAGGATTGCAACCCCTGCTGTTTTGCTTTTCATTTGCTTGGTAAATCTTCCTCCATCCCTTTACTTTGTGTGTCTTTGCTTGTCAGATGGGTTTCCTGAATACAGCACACCGATGGGTCTTGACTCTTTATCCAATTTGCCAGTCTTTGTCTTTTAATTGGGGCATTTAGCCCATTTACATTTAAGGTTAGCATTGTTATGTGTATGTTTGATCCTATCATCCTGATGCTAGCAGGTTATTTTGCCTATTAGTTGATGCAATTTCTTCATAGTGTCAATGGTCTTTACATTTCCGTATGTTTTTGCAGTAACTGGTACTGGTTTTTTGTTTCCACATTTAGTGCTCCCTTCAGGAGCTCTTGTAAGACAGGCCTGGTGGTGACAAAATCCCTCAGCATTTGTTTGTCTGTATAGGATTTTATTTCTCCCTCACTGATGAAGCTTAGTTTGGCAGGATATGAAATTCTGGTTGAAAATTCTTTTCTTTAAGAATGTTGAAAATTGGCCCCCGCTTTCTTCTGGTTTGCAGAGTTTCTGCAAAGAGATACACTGTTACTCTGATGGTCTTCCCTTTGTGGGTAACTCAACCTTTCTCTCTGGCTGCCTTTAACATTTTCCCTCGGTGAATCTGTTAATCATGTGTCTTGGGGTTGCTCTTCTTGAGGAGTATCTTTGTGGTGTTCTCTGTATTTCTTGAATTTGAATGTTGGTCTGTCTTGCTAGGTTGGGGAAGTTCTCCTGGGTAATATCCTGAAGTGTGTTTTCCAACTTGGTGCCATTCTCTCCATCACTTTCAGGTATACCAGTCAAACGTAGGTTTGATCTCTTCACATAGTCCCATATTTATTGGAGGCTTTGTTCATTATTTTTCATTCTTTTTTCCCTAATCATGTCTTCATGCTTTATTTCATTGAACTAATCTTCTATCTCTGATATCCTTTCTTCAGCTTGATCAATTCAGCTGTTGATACTTGTGTATGCTTCATGAAGTTCTCATTCTTCGTTTTTGGGTTCCATCAGGTCATTTATATTCTTCTCTAAACTGGTTATTCTAGTTAGCAGTTCCTGTTACCTGTTTGGGCAGACATTGAGCTAGCTGCAGGAGTTTTTCTTCATACTGCAATGGTGCCTGGAATGCTAGCAAGACAGAACTGTTTACTCCCTTGAAAAAGGGGCTGAAGTCAGGGAGCCAATTGGTCTTGCTCAATGTATCCCAGCCCAACAAGCTAAGATCCACTGACTTGGAATTCTTGCTGCCAGCACAGCATCTGAAGTCAACCTAGGACACTCAAACTTGGTGGGGAGAGGGGTATCTGCCATTACTGAGGCTTGAGTAGGTGGTTTTCCCCTCATAGTATAAACAATGCTTCCTGGAAGTTCAGATGGGGTGGATCCCACTCCAGTTCTGCAAAGCCGCTGTAGCCACTAGATTCCTCCTCTCTGGGCAGGGCATCTCTGAAAGAAAGGCCGCAGCCCTAGTCAGGGGCTTATAGATAAACTCCCATCTCCCTGGGACAGAGCACCTGGGAGAAGGGGCAGCTGTGGGCACAGCTTTAGCAGACTTAAACGTTCCTGTCTGCCAGTTCTGAAGAGAGCAGCAGATCTCCCAGTGCAGTGCTTGAGCTCTGCTAAGTGATAGACTGCCTCCTCAAGTGGGTCCCTGACCCCCATGCATCCTGACAGGAAGACACGTCCCAGCAGGGGTTGACAGACACCTCATACAGGAGAGCCCCGCTGGCATATTGTGGTGCCCTCTCTGGGACAACCCAGCCAGAGGAAGGAGCATGCAGCAATCTTTGCTTTCTGTAGCCTCTGCTGGTGATACCCAGGCAAACAGGGTCTGGAGTGGACTTTCAGAAAACTCTAGCAGACCTGTAGAAGAGGGGCCTGACTATTAGCAGGAAAACTAACAAACAGAAAGCAGTAGCATCAACATCAAAATAAAGGATGACCACTCAAAAACCCTATTTGAAGGTCACCAACATCAAAGACCAAAGGTGGGCAAATCCAAAAAGATGAGCAAAAATCAGTTCAAAAAGGCTGAAAATTCAAAAAACAGAATGCCTCTTCTCCTCCAAAGGATCACACCTCTTTGCCAGCAAAGGAACAAAACTGAATGGAAAATGAATTTGATGAATTGACAGAAGTAGGCTTCAGAAGGTAGGTAATAACAAACTCCTCCTAGCTAAAGAAGCATGTTGTAACCCAATGCAAGGAAACTAAGAACCTTGATTGAACTTTATATTCTTTCTACAAAAACACCCGTATCTTTAAGATTGGTTTCTACACGTATTCTGCTGATTTCTGTCTTTGTGGATGGGAATACATTATTTAAGTTATTTTGAAATGCAGTGAACATCTTTTGGGTTACACTTTGTACCTTACTCTTCAAGACTTTCTGGGACTTGATTTATTTATAAGTCTAGAAGCAAAAGAAGGGTAAAGAGGTTGATAAGCCTTGAGGAAAATCAGTAACTCCATGCAAGGTAGCTTCCCCATGGGAGGTCATTAAAGGTGCTTTAGGCAATAGAGGACTAACCTCTTCAGGCAGAAGTGAAAGAACTTGAAGTAATGAAGACTCAGCAGATTTTATTTAGGAGTTAGGTTTTCCCAGCTTTTTTGGAATCCTTCCATATGTACTCATTCCAATTTTCAGGGTCCCATTTCTTCTCACTGAATGTCCTCATTTTAACAGATGCCACCCTGTGAGGTTACGAACTTAATTTAAATTGAAATTAAACCACTCACAGACTCTGAGTTGAGTTTTCAACAATATTGTCATGGTGGCTACAGGATATAAGAGTTTCAATTGGAACAGATATAGATGCTTTCAGTTCCTTAATGCAGAGCTTGGACTGGGAATTTGGAGCCCTGAACACATTCTTCCTGACCTCAGCCTTCCTGACACCAGGTTTCTTTCTCCACTGTAGATAGGAGCATCTGGCTTATCTCGTTATATGCTTTACTTTAACTAAAATGTTCTAGATGGCAGGTACATGGTCACCCATAAAGACTGCACCTTTTGTAGGTATTTGATTAGGAGTCTCCAATGGTGATATTTTGTGTACCTCTATCATGCTATGGACTACTAATGTCCTCTTTTTTTACTAGAAAAAGAATCATTAGTGACTTTAATCAAATCATAGAAATTATACCAGCAAACCTGGAACCAATTCAACAAAACTTATTCCTAATTGCTTTTCCTGTAGAAGCACTTCTGATACCAAAATCAGTCATGATTCTATCAAGCTAAAATGAAATAATAAATAGATAGATATACAGTTACATATTTTGATAGATATTTAGATATATAGCAAATTAGTATATTATTAGATTAATTTTATATGTATTCTAGATATCCATTAAGATATTTAGGGCAAGGAATTGACCTTTATGGGGGCTGGCTAAGCAAATCTGAGATCCTTAGGGCAGGCTGTCAGAGACAGCTGACTGAAGCTCTCAGCTGCATGCTAAAACTATTGCCAAGAGTGAATTTTCTTCTTTTTCAGGAAAGCTTCAGTTGTGCTCTTAATTCATTTCAAATGATTGAATCACTGAGATTATGTACAATAATCTCGCTTATTTGAAGTCAACTTATTATGGACTTAAATCACATCTACAAAGTTCCTTCACAGTTAACACCTATATCAGTGTTTCAATGAAGACTATAGTAGCAAAACTGACACATAAAACTGACCATCACACTGGGATAAAAAGATGCAAATAAAAATACATTCATTTCTATGTTTCTTATTTTCTGTTCTACATACCTGTTCATATAACTACTATTTACATAAGGATCATTCCCAAGGTATAGTTATGGGAAAGTTTAAATGTATGTGATGGCCAATATTTGTGGAAGTTAAAAGACAGATGTTAGGAATAAATATATAAAATTAAAATTAAACTGACATGTAGAAACACTAAATTGGTTTACTTAATTAAGACATGTTAATATTTCCCAGTTTTGTGAAGAAAATGTGAAAAGGCCACCTATCATAGCATTTCCTCTGTAAATATTGAAGAACATGACACTGTGAAGCAGAGACGCAGATACACAAGATGAATACATAGTAATATGGATTGTTATAAAAATATAGACTTTTTACAGATTATTAAAGACAAAATTTTCAACCTAAAAACAAACAATCTTATATAATGATATTACATCTATCATGATAAATATTACATCTATCATGATAAAAGTTTATCATGATAAAATTAAAAACTAAAATATTAGAATTTTAGAAACTATTGATACATTTCTAATGATAGTCTGGCCTAAACTGTGGAAACATGGGTGCCAGTCTCATGGTGAGTAGGACACTGAAGATCTGAATTCCACAGAGTCCCTGATACATTGATTGAACAATAGCAAGATGACTCTGTATATGGAAGAGACATCACTTGGCCAGACATACAAAGCAATAAAAGCTTCCATCACAAGAATCTGAACAGCCTCCACATTAACCTCTTTGGAGAAAGTGTAGTGTAGGCTTGAGATATGGACTTCCTAGCCTCTCCATTGGCTCTTAAGGTTTTTTGTTTGGTTTGGTATGGTTTTGTTTTTTCTTATATGCTTCAACGGCTCCCTTTTTTGCCTCTCTTGTCTCTCCTTCAATTTTACTCTATAGTGTCCCTTTGTAGTATTGCCTGTCCCTTCGGAATACTATTTAAACAGCTGTTTGTGCTGAGAATAGCACTTGTTGCAGCTGTAATTGAGTGACTCTCTTAAGGTTTTCTTTTGTTTGTTTTTTACAAGCACTGAAGTGTTTTTAACAGTTGAGTTTGTGTATGAGTGAAAATTAAAACAGTTTTCTCAACATTACAGATATATCTTTGTGTAATGCATCACATAGTATTACAAAGGGAAAATGTATTATAATGAAAAAACACAAAACCAGAAGAGTTTTTTCTAATCTCCATTCTGCACTAATTTACTCTGTGATATTCTCAATTCATGCAACCTCTCTGAGTAATGATACGTGTCCTTTCCACCATGAGGATTAAAAAAAGAGAGAAATAACAGCTACTAAATTGTTCTAAAACAGTTTAAAGTGCTATGTTACAAAAACAACAACAACAACAAAAAACAAAAACAAACAAAAAAAAAAACTGGGTAAGAAAACAGCTAAATCCTGCAGCCACTTTACTTATTATTTTTTGTTGTGCTTTAGGGATTCAATAAAACGTTGAGCTATCTACTATAAAATCCTTCTAGAACTAAAATGATCACTACTTTATATGCTTTACTATTTGTCTCATAGAACTTTTATATGTGTTTTCAATATTAAGAGAAAAAAATTAAGAGTTTGGATGTGTCTTCTATATGATAATAGGTCTGATACCACCTAAAATATATGAGTTTTAGATTCAATATACAGCATACTAATTACTCATAAATATAATTCTGAATGATAAAGTATTGTTGTACGTATAATGAAGATATTCTTTCCTGGAAGTGTTTATAAATTAGCCCAGACTACATGTGAAGGCAAATAGTTGGACTAGACTCTGTATAAAATTTTTTTCCATTATATGACTCTTCTTGATAATATTATTCTATTGCTTCAATAGCTTCCAATTTTCTACTTTATAAAGTTAAATTATCTTATCAAGACAAGCAAATATTTCCTCAAACGTTTAACTTTTTTGTCTTTTCTTCTTTACTTACTAGTGCTTTAGATCCCTATTTACCTGGACCAAATATACTGTTTTTTTTTTAAAATTATTATTATACTTTCAGTTCTAGGGTGCATGTGCACAACGTGCAGGTTTGTTACATACGTATACACATGCCATGATGGTGTGCTGCACCCATTAACTCATCATTTACATTAGGCATATCTCCTAATGCTAACCCTCTCCCCTGCCCCCACCCCATGACAGGCCCCAGTGTGTGATGTTTCCATCCCTGTGTCAAAGTGTTCTCATTGTTCAATTTCCACCTATGAGTGAGAGCATGTGGTGTTTAGTTTTCTGTTCCTGTGATAGTTTGCTGAGAATGATGCTTTCCAGCTTCATCCATGTCCCTACAAAGGACATGAACTCATCCTTTTTCATGGCTGCACAGTATTCCATGGTGTATATGTGCCACATTTTCTTAATCCAGTCTATCATTGATGGACATTTGGGTTGGTTCTAAGTCTTTGCTATTGTGAATATGCTGCAATAAACATATGTGTGCATGTGTCTTTATAGCAGCATGATTTATAATCCTTTGGGTATATACCCAGTAATGGGATGGCTGGGTCAAATGGTATTTCTAGTTCTGAATCTAATGATTGCCATTCTAACTGGTGTGAGATGGTATCTCATTGTGGTTTTGATTTGCATTTCTCTGATGGCCAGTGATGATGAGCATTTTTTCATGTGTGTTTTGGCTGAATAAATGCCTTCTTTTGAGAAGTGTCTGTTCATATCCTTTGCCCACTTTTCGATGTGGTTGTTTTTTTCTTGTAAATTTATTTGAGATCTTTGTAGATTCTGAATATTAGCCCTTTGTCAGATGAGTAGATTGCAAAACTTTTCTCCCATTCTGTAGTTTGCCTGTTCACTTTGATGGTAGCTTCTTTTGCTGTGCAGAAGCTCTTTAGTTTAATTGGGTCCCTATCAATTTTGGCTTTTGTTGCCATTGCTTTTGGTGTTTTAGACATGAAGTCTTTGCCCATGCGTATGTCTTGAATGGTATTGCCTAGGTTTTCTTCTAGGGTTTTTATGGTTTTAGGTCTAACATTTAAGTCTTTAATCCAGCTTGAATTAATTTTTTATAAGGTATAAGGAAGGGATCCAGTTCCAATTTTCTACATATGGCTAGCCAGTTTTCCCAGCACCATTTATTAAATAGGGAATCCTTTCCCATTTCTTGTTTCTGTCTGGTTTGTCAAAGATCAGATGGTTGTAGATGTGTGGTATTATTTCTGAGGGCTGTGTTCTGTTCCAATGGTCTATATCTCTGTTTTGGTACCAGTACCATGCTGTTTTGGTTACTGTAGCCCTGTAGTATAGTCTGAAGTCAGGTAGCATGATGCCTCCAGCTTTGTTCTTTTGGATTAGGATTGTCTTGGCAATGCGGGCTCTTTTTTGGTTCCATATGAACTTTAAAGAAGTGTTTTTCCAATTCTGTGAAGAAAATCATTGGTAGCTTAATGGGGATGGCATTGAATCTATAAATTACCTTGGACAGTATGGCCATTTTCACTATATTGATTCTTCCTATCCATGAACATGGAATGTTCTTCCATTTATTTGTGTCCTCTTTTATTTCATTGAGCAGTGGTTTGTAGTTCTCCTTGAAGAGGTCCTTCACATACCTTGTAAGTTGGATTCCTAGGTATTTTATTCTCCTTGAAGCAATTGTGAATGGGAGTTCACTCATGATTTGGCTCTCTGTTCGTCTGTTATTGGTGCATAAGAATGCTTGTGATTTTTGCACATTGATTTTGTATCTTGAGACTTTGCTGAAGTTGTTGATCAGCTTAAGGAGATTTGGGGCTGAGACAAAGGGATTTTCTAAATATACAATCATGTCATCTGCAAACAGGGACATTCTGACTTTCTCTTTTCCTGATTGAATACCCTTTATTTCTTTCTCCTGCCTGATTGCTCTGGCCAGAACTTCTAAGACTATGTTGAATAGGAGTGGTGAGAGACGGCATCCCTGTCTTATGCCAGTTTTCAAAGGGAATTTTTGCAGTTTTTGCCCATTCAGTATGATATTGGCTGTGGGTTTGTCATAAATAGCTCTTGTTATTTTGAGGTACTTTCCATCAATACCAAATTTATTGAGAGTTTTTAGCATGAAGGACTCTTGAATTTTGTCAAAGACCTTTTCTGCATCTATTGAAATAACGATGTGTCTTTTGCTTTGGTTCTATTTATATGCTGGATAATGTTTATTGTTTTTTACACAGGTTTTGTATGAAAAATTATTTGGTCAATTACTCATTTAAAGTAAGTATTTTCAAGTTTCAATTCATTTCAGTTGCATACTAAATCACTTGAATTAAATATCTCCTTGAGAACAACTAAAAAAATTGGAAGAAATAATTTTTTAAAAAATTCTTTAACATATCAGAGAACTAGCAAAGCAGTGAGAAACTATTGAGACAAGATGAACGAGAAAGGAAAAGAATGCTGGCATTTAGAATTACTTTTAGCTGAAGACTTTTTTTCCAGTTTCAAAATTGTAGTTCAGAATTTAAGAAACAGAGCAGTAATTCTGAGGATTCAAGCTCTGGGAGAAAAATTGCAGTTCAAAACCCACCAAAAAGGAGAAACCACGCTTAATCCCTAGGTTTAGTGTGTTCTGTCATTGGTAACTCCTATTCTAGCTGCCTTCCAAAAAATATGAAGTAAATTTCTTCCAAGATCTTAAACTATCTCTACGTTTTAAATATGCATATGGTCAGTACTCAATAAAAATTATCAGGCACATGTAGAAATATAAACTAC
Organism: Macaca mulatta; assembly: GCF_049350105.2. NCBI lineage: Eukaryota > Metazoa > Chordata > Mammalia > Primates > Cercopithecidae > Macaca > Macaca mulatta. The sequence continues at coordinate 115,345,778 of NC_133412.1, forward strand.
AATTGGCATTCAAAATAAATTTTACACTGTAGAAAAAGATAAACAGGTAATCTAGATAGTGGACGTAGACATGGACTTTAGGATGACAATGCTTGTGGGTGATTAAGAAAATAGAACACACAATTGAGACCTTAAGTAAAAAACCTGAAACTGTTGATAATAACTACATGAAAAGTCTAGAACAAAAAAAATTAAATAAAAAAATGTATAATTCAATGGGTAGATTGTTTAATAGATTAAGCACAGCTGAAAAGTAGGTAAACTGTAAGATATAGTTTACCTACTATAAGATATCCAGGTAAAACAAGTTAAAAAAATACAGGAAATCATGTAAAAGACATGTGGGAGACAGGGAAAAACTCTAATGTATATATTTGAAGTCTTCAAGAAGAGAAAGAGAATATAGTAGAAACAACTTTAAAAGAGAAAATGACAAAAAAAAATTCAAACTATCAAAAAGTATCTGGGCATTTAATCAATAAATGCCACAGATCTTCAGCAGAAAAAAACATTTTTAGGTAAACACCAAGAACACATAATATTACAGGCTGAACGACACAGGTTTGAACTTATAAGTGAGAACATGCAGTATTTTAATGTATTTCCTGTGTCACTTATTACTTAAAATAATGACTTCCAGCTGTACTTATGGTGCTGCAAAGGGCATGATTTCATTCTTTTTTATGACTGTGTTGTATTCCATGGTGATTTTCTCAATAACATTGTATTATCTCTAGTTTATTGTAAGAATATAGTATATAATACATATAACATAGAAAACATGAATTGATTTTCATTCTTTTTTTATGACTGCGTAATATTTCATGGTGATTTTCTTAATAACATTGTATTTTCTCCCATTTATTATAAGAATATAGTATACAATACATATGACATAGAAAATATGAGTTGATTTACTGTTTATGTTATCAGTAACACTTCTAGTCAATAGTAGACTATTAAGTTTTCTGAGGAATCATAATTTATACATGGGACTGTTGTATTAGACTTTAATAAATTAAGAAGGCACAATGCAAATGCTAGAGTGACTATTACAATAATTGTAAATAAATATATCAATGCTAAACTAAGATAAGGGAAAAATGCATTAACAGGTATAATCAAACAAAAATAAAGTAAAAAGGGAGAAAACAAGTAATACAGGGCTATAGGGACAAATAGAAGCATTAGTAAACTAGTAGTTTTAAAACCTAATATGCATGCAATTACATTAAAAGTGAATAGACTAAAAGCTCCAATCAAAAGACAGATTTTTGTAGTAATTAAAAGATATGCACATGCATGCACGCACATACAAATTCACAAAACTATGAGCCATTTTCAAGAGAGAAACCTTAAATATAAACAATCAGAACATTTTGAAGTATAACATTGAAAAGAAACTGAGGACACAATCCACCAAAGATGTTATTGCCACTATACCTATAGCACACAAAGTAGAATTAAAAGAAAAGAGCATCACCATAGATAAAGGGCAATTAATGATAATAACATGGTCAGTGGTTTATCTGAATGTTTCTAATAAGATGGTTTCAAGATATGTCAAATTTTAGAACAGCGAAAAGCAAATTTAGCAAATCTCTCTGAGTGACTACTAAGCATGCAGACAAAAAATTTGGTAAATGTAGGAAGTATAGAAGATCTAAATAACCCAATTTGATAAACTGGCTTGATGTACATGTATAAGACACCATCCAACAACTAAAAATTGTGAAAAATTTGAATGGACATGCAGAAAGAAATTATAAAAATGATGAAGAAATATGTAAATATGATAAAATCAGAATTTGTGTTAATGAGAATTAATTAGAAAGATAAATGTCCATTACAAATAGAACCACAGAATAGTTAATTTATAAGGACAGATAATGCAATTTATTGGCAATGAGATGGACAAAAACAATGATATACTGCCATTGAAATTGTAAATTGGTACAACCAGTTGAAAAATTGAGTTCTCTGGGAATCTCATGCAGATAAGGAACTTGTGTGTATAATGTTTGTTAGAGATTGCTCTCCATATGAATACCAGTGGAAAAGTTCAGGAAACAAGTCTGGGCAGAGAAAGAGCTGAATTTCAAAGCATTTGCAACAAGACCTCCATTTAATCTTATGCAGAGGTTTTGAAATTCACTGGTGCTCGAGAGCTATCCAGAATTTAAGCTAAATTGCCAGTCTTTTATAACCCTAAATTATCTAGTCATTGGAAAGGGTTTCTCATGAAGAGTAGTCTTGACTTCAGAAGAGGCGCCTCATGATAACAAATGACACATTTCAGAGTAGAACTCAGTTGATGGTTGTTCACTACCAATTCAACCAACAGTTTGCAATATGAGCACTTCAGTCCTAGAAGAGAGGATCTAGACAGCACATCACAGCAGCCCCTAAAATACCCAACAGACATGTGGATATATGTGCATCAAAGGTATGTAAAAGTCTTCATAACAGTATTATTTGTGCTTAACAAAATTTACAGATTACCCAAATGTTCATTGACCGTTAGATGGATAAATTACCGTGTATTCATACTATAAAATATTATTTAGTAACAAAAATTAATTAACTATAACTCAAATGCATAAGTAAAATTTACATACATAATCTTAAGCCAAAGAAGTCGTATACAATAAAAAAACACACAGCCTGATACCATGTATATGTAGTTCAAAAGAGGCAAAATGTGGAGGTTTGAGTTCTGGCAAAATTCTCTAACTACACCAGGTAGAGCTTGCTTAGAGTATCTTCACAGAACAGTATTATACTCTTTTGAGTTGGGCACTTTGCATATGTTAACTTCAGTAAAAATGTAAAAATAATGTGAAATATTTGTACCTCTTCTTAATATTCTTCAAAATCTTAAAACATACATTCAACTGCCAATGGAAAAAAAAAATAGGTGAACATGCCCTCTACTATTTGTTTTCCATATGTTTATTATCCTCAAAAAATAAAATAAAATAAATAACACTGTACACTAAAATATTTTCTTCCCAACAATTTTTCAATTATTTTCTCTCATTCTTGGTGCCATCCCTACTTGTATGTATCCCAAAGTAAATAGTGTGGTTCTTTGTATATAACTATTATTTATTTTTTCATTCATTTAAGAAATGAATGAAACTACTCATTTCTAGAAACTATATTTCTAGAAAATTAAATTTATGAACTCTGAGGAGTAACAGAACTGCATATATTTCCATTGCATTCATGGACTGTCAGATGTATTAGGAAATCTATGATTTGTGAAAATGTTTTTAAAAATTGTATGTGTTACAAACTGGTACTTTTTTGTAAACTGTTTTTTTTTATAGCTGTCCCAGTAAACAATACATTTTTTTTTTCTCATAAAATTGCTAAGTGTACCTCAGTTTTAGGGAAAAAAAAATTATGATAGCAGATTGAAAGCATCTTGTGTAGACTTTAAATTTTCTACTTTTTTTCACATTCAAATGTTATTGGCAGGGTTGAAATTCAAAACTCATCTAGGTTCCTGAGTAGCATTTCTGTGGCTATTGTCAGGCCTCTGAGCCCAAGCCAAGCCATTGAATCCCCTGTGACTTGCATATATACTCCCAGATGGCCTGAAGTAACTGAAGAATCACAAAAGAAGTGCAAATACCCTGCCTCGCCTTAACTGATGACATTCCACCACAAAAGAAGTGAAAATGGCTGGTCCTTGCCTTAAGTGATGGTATTATCTTGTTAAATTCCTTTTCCTGGCTCATCCTGGCTCAAAAAGCTCCCCTACTGAGCACCTTGTGACCCCCCACTCCTGCCAGCCAAAGAACAACCCCCCCTTGACTGTAATTTTCCTTTACCTACCCAAATCCTATAAAATGGCCCCACCCTTATCTCCCTTCCCTGACTCTCTTTTTGGACTCAGCCCGCCTGCACCCAGGTGATTAAAAAGCTTTATTGCTCACACAAAGCCTGTTTGGTGGTCTCTTCACATGGATGCGCATGACAGCTATTACTTAATAGAGAAGGAAAAACAATTGGATGGTAAGATATTTCTATGAATATTTTAATTTTACAATTATTGCACTGAGTCATGTTTTAATTCAACAAATATTTGTTCATTTCCTACTATCTTGATTGGTCCAGGTACTGAAGACTGGGTGACTCAAGCAACAGAAATTTGTTTGGCATAGTTTTGGATGCTGGGAAATCCAAGATCAAGATGCCTACAGATCTGGTATCTGTCAAGGGCACTGTTTTTTATTTTTGTGATTATATCATCACATAGCAGAGAGAAAGATCATGTCTCCCATGTTTTTTCTTATAAGGCTACCGATCTCATTTAGTAGTGCTCCACCTTCATGACCTAATTACCTCACAAAGGTCCTGCACTCCAAATGTCACATTGGGGATTTAGGCTTCAACACACAAATTTTGAGGGGAATAAAACAGTCAGTTTTTAGCTCCTACCATGTACCATAGGGTGTGTTTAGGATAGAAGGTGAAAGATTTGTATACTGAAAACTACAAAATACTGATGAAATAAATGAAAGAAAATATAAACAAATGGAAAGATATTCTATATATGTGGCTTGGAAGGATTAATATTATTAAAATATCCATACTACCCAAAATAATCTACAGATTCCATGCAATCCCTATCAAAATTCCAATGTCATTTTTCACAGAAATAGAAAAAAAAATAAAATTTCTATGAAATCCACCCCCACCTCCCCACACACAAATCAAATAGCCAAAGGAATCTTGAGCAAAGAGAACAAAGCTGGATGCATCAACTCCCTGATTTCAAAATATATTAAAACCATCAACAACAACAGCAACCTATTCTCAAAGAAAGTCAGGCTGGGCATTAAAAAAAAGAGAGACAGCATGGTATTGGCACAAAGACAAACACTTAGGCCAATGGAACAGATCAGAAGGCTCAGAAATAAACCCATGCCTTTATGGTCAATTGACTTTTGACACAGACACCATGAACACACAATGGGCAAAGGACAGTCTCTTCGATACATGGTATCAAAACACTGGATACCCACATGCTAAACATAAAAATTGGATCTTTATCTCACACTATATACAAAAACAAAATTAAAATTGATTAAATATTTAAAAATAAGACCTGAAACAGTAATTCTACTAGAAGAAAACAAGAAAAATTCCTCATGACATGGGTCTAGGAAATGATAGTTTTGGGGTATGACTCTGAAAGTACAGGCAACAAAAACAAAAATAGACAAATGGAATTTTATAAAACTTAAAAAACAACTTCTGCACAGTAATAAAAGCAATTATCAGAGTGAAAAGACAACCCCTGAATGTTGTAAAATATTTGCAAACTACACACCTGATAAAGTATCAATATACTAAATCAATATATAAGAAACTCAATAGCAACAAATAACCTGATTTTAAAAAGAGTAAAATACCTGAAAGACATTTTCTCAGAAAAAAAAACATGCAAGTTCATAAAATGAAGCAACAAGTTTAATAAAATGGCCAATAAGTTTATTTAAAAAGTATTCAATATTACTAATTATCAAGAAAGTGTAAGTTAAAACAACAATGAGATATCAACTGCCACCTGTTAGATTACCTATGATAAAAAAATGAAAGATATAAAAAGTATTGGAGAGGATGTGGAGAAAAAGGAACCCTTGTGGTTCTCTTTGAATGGGAACTCTTGTATTGGGAATGTAAATTGGTATAGCAATTATATATAGAAACAGTATGGCAGTTTCTCAACAAATCAAAAATAGAACTTCAGTATGATCTCACAATGCTACATCTGTGAATATAATCAAAAGGCATGAAATTAATATGTTGAAGAGATATTTGCACACCCATACTTATTGTAACTATTCACAATAGCCAAGATATAGAATCAACCTAAGTATCCATCAAAGGATGAATGGATAAAGAAAACATGGTATATAAACCCAAAGGAATTCCATTCAGATTTAAAGAGAGGGAAGTTTTGTTATTTGCAACAACATGACTGAACTTAGAGGACATACTAAGTGAAATAAGCCAGGCATAATAAAACAAATTGAAAGGACACAAAGATAGATGTGTACCCGCCCCCCACCCACTACACCCTTGTTCTGCTCTCTAATCTTTGCACATACCAGAGATTTCATAAGTTCTGTGAGTACCTGGTTTTCTGCACGTACCAGAGATTTTGTTTTGCACATACCAGAGATTTTGTAAGTTCTGAGGCAAGGTCACAAGACGTGTTTAAGTAAGATAAACTCTTGCTGCCATAAACCTGCTCTCCCGCCTCAAAGTTTGAACCAAAATATCAGAAATGGCGGGAACCAATCATAGTTAGCCAAATCGCCTTGTTCAAACACTAGCCAATCATATATCTGATTTGTATAATAACTCCATGCCCACTTTTCTTAGACTATATAACATTGTTCGGAGCTGAGTGGGGGTGCTCTCCTGCCCGTCTCGTTTCACGAGCGAGGGAGAGTTCCAGGTTCGAACCTGTAATAAAGATCCTTGCTGCTTAGCTTTGACTCTGGACTCTGGTGGTCTTCTTCGGGGAATAAACGGTCTGGGCATAACAAAATACCACAGGATTTCACTTATATGTGGAATCGAAAAAAGTCAGACTCATAGAAGCAGAAAAGAGAATAGTGGTTACCTAAAACTGGTGAAAATGAATAAAGGGAATGGGGCAATGTTGGTCAAAGGATACCAAGTTTCAGTTAGACAGGAGGAATAAGTTTTTGAGATCTATTGCATAGCAGGGTGGTTATAGTTAATGTGTATTTCAAAGTTGCTAAAAGAGTATATTTCAAATGTCTCATGACAAAAGATGAGTTGCTGGACATATTCGTTAGCTTAATTCAATGATTCCACATTCTATGCATATAGCTAAACAGCACATGGTACCCCATAAAAATGTGTACTTTTGATTTGTCAATTTAAAATAATTTTTATAAAAAATAGTTCAGAATATATCATTGAGCAAATATACAACAATTTCTGTACTTTGGTAGATTATATTCTAGCAATGGAGACTCCAAAATTGCAACTGTTATAAGAAAGTAAATTACACAGTTTATTGGCTAAGTGCTGTGAGAAAAAGAAGAAAAATAATAAAAGTAGTAGTGTAAAAAGGAATCTGTAATATTAGGAAAAACAGTTTTGATTTTCAGTAGGGTTTAAGTGGGCCTCATAGATAAGGGAACAGTTGAACAATTACTTGAAGAATTAGAATTAATGTTGTAGATATCTAAGAGAAGTGCATTCCAAGAAGAGATAAGAGCTACTGAAAAGTCCCTAGGTTGCAAACGTGACGACAAGTTTGAAGAACTTCAGGGATACAGTAGGACAAAAGTGGAGTGATCAGGAGAAAATAAGTTAAAAAATGCAATCAGAAAGGTTGGAGGCAGGGAGAGAGGTTATATGTGGGCATTGTCAGCCATTATACACACTCTGGTTTTTGAAAAGAGGAGCCATTTGGCTTTTGAGCAGAGGAGATACATTATATGATTTAGTTTTTAGAGGGTTACCCCAGGTACTGTGTGCTGTGAATATATTACAGAGGGCAAAGATGAAGCAGAGAGATTCCTTAAATAGCTATTACAGTAACCTAATCTAGATACTAGGATTGCTTGGGCCAGTTTGGAATTTGGATGCATTTTGAAAGTACAGAGGAATAACCTGAAATAGCAGGTATGGAGTATGAAAGAAATTAAAAGGAAAGGATAATTACTAATTTGGAGATCTAGGCAACAGAAGGAATAGAGTTGCCATCAACTGAGATGAGAAAGCTAGAGTGTGGTGCAAGTTTGCGTGGAAAGGTTCAGTCTTGAGCATGTCATGTTAAGGTGTCTCCTAAGCATCCAAATAAAAATGTAGCTTACACACATTCTCCAGCTGAGGTTATTAATTTGTGATTAAAACATTAGTCGTTTGATTATTTGTATAATTCCAAGGAGTGACTGACATGCAGCTGCATGGATTTTGCACTGTCTTGCTTAGAGCCTACTATAAGGATGTTGGTGGATGATGGCTGGGGCTGAAATTTCCAAGATAGGTTTACACAGATGTCTAGTGTCTTGGTAGAGACGGCTGGAGGGCTGTGCTGCTGGGGCCACTGAGTTTCTCTCTTTTTATATAGCTTTTTCACGTAGTTTAGTCAGCCTCTCCAGCACAGTAACTAGACCACTTGTGTGATGGCTTAGAGCCCCAGAAAAATAAACATTTAAATTACCAGGCCTTGTTAAGGCTTAGGACTATAACTGGCACAGTTTCCTTCTGCTGCATGTATTGAATTAAGCAAGTCCAAATCCAGTGTGAGAAGGATCTCCAAAAGCATAATAACAAAGGATGTGATTTTGGAGGGGGGCGGGCTGGAGATTAACTACCACTGGCACATTACATTTGAGATGTCTGTTAGGCATTTTAAGAATGATTTCAAGTAGGCAGTGAAATATATGAGTTAGAATATTCATAGTATTTTCTGTCTTAAAGCTATAAATTCTAGAGATTTTGTTATTTTATGCAGAGAACATCACCAAAATAGAGATTTACAGGAGAATCAGAGGGTAAAATTATTTTCAACAAGTTTTTAATAAATTTTGGTATGCATGAGACATTTCTTGATAGATAAATAGAAGATATGTAGGTAGACAGAGATTTTATATATAGGTAAATAATGTGTATTTCAGTCATATGGCTATTTGGTGCTCACTGAATTACCTTATCTTGTGATTTTGCTGTAATACCTAGTTGATAAAATTGGGCATGAAAAATACATGAACATTTGATGTAATTGTTCATGAAAATTGGACATATAAATTAGTTGAATGTACAGTGTAGCTTTGGGGTAAACTAAATGAATAAAAGTATTCTCCTCTGAGAAAAAAGCATTAATGTATTGTCAAATATCTTGAGGGGTTGCACCATCCACTTTGTTAACCTTAACTAGATACAAAGGCTCAGAGTAAATGGCCTTAGGAAGGTTCAGTAAAGATATTTCTAATATTTTATTGAGCCCTCGTTCTCATCCTCTACTCTGCAAATATTAATAGTACAGTAAAACCCAAGTGGAGTCAGACCTGTGTGTTACCCGTTCTAGTTCAAGATTGCTGTGCTTTCTCAACCTCACTCAATCTGAAATATTTAGTAAAGTCAATGAACATGTATAAACAAGAAGGGTAAATTTTCTCTTAAATTTTTAATTAGGGGATTAGACTGGGAATGACATGATAATGACCAAGCGTAGATGTGGCAGTGGGAGAAGACAGGTCTTCTGCCCACGAGAAGATACTCTCTATTGCACTCACATCTCCATCCTCCCTCTTTCAGAATGTCAAGCAAGAAGCAGACTAGGTAAAGGATACCTGGAACAGAAATGCCAGCTCTTCCTTCATTTGGATTTACTCTCCTTTGTTACAAAAATAATAATCTAGATAGACCCATGATTTTGATATTGGCCTAATATAAGCAGGTAAGTCAGCTTCTTAGTCTATGAAATACTTCAGATATTTGGTCAAAATTAGGCTAGGCAAAAGGAGTCCTTAAAGTCCCTGGGATACAAGTGACTCATCAGCAAATGGGGCTGGAGTTTATACCAAGTTATTTTGGAAAAGAGAACATATGTTTGCGTGCGGATTTTCTCTTCCTCTCTCCATGAGAAAACTGGATTAAACAGTAGGTGCTGTTTAAGAGTTAAAACATTCAGCAACGTGGGTACTCAGAAAAAAAAATGCTATCTTAGTAATCTTAACAACTGCCTCAAATTTTGATCAATATAGATAGTTCTTTATGACTAGAACCAAGCCATTTCAATTACATCTTTTCTGTGAAATATAAACATGAAACAGAATATAATAGCCTTCCCTTTCCATGAGACATACATTCCAAGACCCCCAGCAGATGCCTGAACCCTAGAATAGTACCAAACCCTGTATATAGTACCTTTGTTCCCATACATACATATCTATGATAAAGTTTAATTTATAAATTAGTCACAGTAATAGATAGATTAACATCAATAACTAATGATAAACTAGAACTATAACATATACTGTAATATAAGTTATGTGAATGTGGTCTCTCTCAAAATATCTTATTTTACTGTACTCATCTATCTTAATGCCGTGACTGACTATAGGTAACTGAAACTACAAAAAGTAGCACCACAGACAAGGGGAGACTAATGTAGCCACTCTTATGTACACCTCTATATGCTGTTAAAATTATTCTGAGTAACTTGATTGGTTGCCTGTGAAGCTTGGTATACACCACTGAGTTGGGAAGAATTAAGCTCAAAGGGAATGTGTGTTTATTTGATGAAATTCTCTTTGTACTTTACAATCCTTATAGATTTACAAAAAACTTGGTCTCTTGAAAGTAATCTGTGCATATCTCTTTCTTATGACACTTATTTTTTCCCCTCGTTTGGTTGGAGATGTTTTTAATACAGCATTTTTGTTTGTTTGTTTGTTTATTCATTCTTCAATGAGAAGAAATCAACCCAGCTACGCTCTCTCTAGATGGGTGAGATTGTGTGTTTATGTGTATCCTACTGTTTTGGTGTATTTGAAGTATAAATTCGTATGCACAGCTCTAGATCAAATTTCCATTGATATGAATATAATCTAACACTCTTAGCATGAATTGATGTAGAAGTTTTTCCGTATGTTTACACCCAATGAATTCCCTTACAGAAAGTAGTTAAGTACCTCTGTTAACTGTTCATTTTTTTTTTCCACAGAGTTTTTGTTTCTGAAGATTTATGAACATTTGAAAACAGGATTTTTGGAGGAAGTTAGGAAATACTGGATGGGAAGAGCATGCATACAACCTCATAATATACTAAATGCATACCATAGGTTCAACTACTGATTTTCTTATCGATTCCTCATCACAATGATTAACAGTGTTTGTGGTTGGGAAATTGAAAGACTATATGTATTTTTACCTTTTTGTGAGAAAATGAAGCATTGATATAAAACCTCCTATTTTTATAAACTCTGCTCCAGTTCAGGCATTGGTTGATTGTAGGTAAAATATTTAGATTTTAGTATCATTTAAATGTATACAGATATAATATCTTCATACATATTTTTGTAGAAATTTGGAAAATGTTATGTCCAGAGTTGTTCTTCAAGCTGTTTGAGTTACAAATTAACTCTTGGCTTCTTTAATTATTTTGGATTTCATTCCTGCCCTTCACCCTGATTTATATGACTTTACAATTTGACCTGCTTTCTGTTCATTTTATAGCTCTCCTCTCTAAAAATCCAACTCATCTATCACTAGGGAGCAGTAATTGCAATCACAGTGCAGGGAATGTAATGTTTAGCTTCTATCCCTGTATATAGAATAGTCTATCAATCACCTTCCAGTATCACTGCCAACATTTGCCTGTGGATTCTGTAGGGGAATAAGCCCTACATGTGGATGTAGACCCACTAGCTAATAGAATTATTTTATTTCACTAAGAATCAAGAGCCAAGACTTATCCCTGCTGTTTTTCTATTTCCAACTACTGGATCCTTCATTTTCTGCATTTGACAAAAAGGAAAGGAAAGCTACAAAAAAAAGAAATATGTTAATCTCCAAAACGAAAAGAAAAAATACAGTCAACTAGACTGGAACTGACAAGTGGGGCTCAAGAATTAAATGACCTGAGAATTATGTGGACTTCTCATTACAAAATCCCCAGCTGGTCTCTAGTTTGTAAAATTCTTTAGTTTCCGCACTCCAAATGAAAGCAAAATTTGTCCTCAAAGCACCATGTCCAAACTGGTAGCTAGACATGAACACAGAATAAAACAATTTTATTTTGTTATGCGTTCAATCACAAGAAGAAAACACCTGAATTCCTATATCAAATACATGATTTATAACAACTGAAAATGGTCTCAACCTGGAATATCCCCAATGTAGTCATATTATTGATTTTCATTCCTTAGTCCTTTTCTCCACATCTGAAGAAAATTTACCTTTAGATAATCTAGGCCATGTCAAATAAACCTCTTTGTGTCGGGTTAAGTTGATTATAAATGACACATTGGGTGTTACTTTCTCATAATTGTTTGTGTTATGATTCTATTATTGTGTTATATATATAAAAGCAGATGGACTAATTCATGATCTCTTCCTTATCACAAAGGGACAAAATATAGAGCCTACTTAGAACTTACTTGTTATCTGCTGTCCCTTCTTGACCTTCCCATACTAAATTTACCAATTTCCTTATTCCTTTTCAAATGCAACCCACTGCAAACCAAGTAGGAAGTGAAATTTTAAGTTTGGCCAGTCATAAATTCTTGCTTTTGGTGTAGAGTGCTCTTACACATCATTAACTGGGAAGATGTTTCTTGAAGCTTAGGACTGGGAAGCAGCTACTCACATTCTGACCCTTCACATTGTACTTGTCTTCTTTTCCTTTTATAACATCAAATCTAGTCAGAATTCACCCCCTTGGTGCATACATTTAAGAAAAGGGAAGAAATGTATGAGGACCTTGTAATTTCTGAGACAGACAGAAACTATGACCTAAGACTTTACAATTACTTTTTTGTTTCTACCTATGATATAGCTGCACTGGGCCAGAGGTAGAATTGAGTAGCATGCAGATTTGACAGTTTATTGTTAATGAAATTTAAGAGATATATTAAACATTTTCTAATCAAAGATCTCTACATCTTCTACATCTCAATAAAACAAACAGCGAAGGCTGTGATCTACATTAAAATCAAAACTAGCCATCATTAGCTTGCATATTACTGATCATAAATTAGCAGGTTCTTTCCAAGTTGGAGGAGAGTAAATAGTGAATGGAGACCACCTACCATTTATAGAGAAGATAATTTAAAAAAGAAAGTTTTAGAAGATGCAAGTAATTAATTTTTATCATTTTTCCTAAAGTCAGCACTAGTTTAGGACATTAATAAACACATGGGATGTGATATGGCTTCATTCAAAAAAGGCATTTGAGAGATGTGTTATATATGAAGGCTTTGCATAGTAGCAGGATTGCTCAGGGTTTTTAATCATTTTACTACGTAAGTATTATGGGAAATTTATTTCCAATCTTTGTAAGAAGATTTCTGCAACTAAAATCCTATGTGATTATTTTTTTTTCCAGAATTACTTCTTTGTATGCTGTATTGGTTTACTATGGTTGCTATAACAAATTACCACAAACATAGTGGCTTAGATAAATATACATTTATTATCTCACAGTTCTGCAGACAAGAGTCTTAAATTTCTGAAAGCAAGCTGTTGGCAGGGCTGGTTCCCCCTGGAGAGTTAGGTGAAATTCTATTTCCCTGCCTTTTCCAGCTTGTAGAAGTGCCTGCAGTTCTTTGCTCCTGACGGCTTCGTTACATCACATCGCTCTTCCTCTACTGTAATCAAATCTCTCTGTCTCTGCCTGTCTCATATAAGGACACTTGTGTTTATATTTAAGGCCCATTGAGATAATTGAGTAAAATCTCACCATCCTCATATACTAAAATTAATCATATCTGCAAAGTCCCCTTTTGGTGTATCCAGTAACCAAATTTTGGACCTATGGAGGTCATCATTCAGCCTACCACATACGCTGTTAGGAATTCTGCTTCTAAAAATATATTTACATATCAACTAAATTAAGTAAATGTTCATTGGACATTAACATATAGTATCACCCAAGTGTATTTATCTGATTGAATATTAGCTGAACTGTAAAAATCATCATGCATCCACATACGAACTGCGCGAATCTACATCATCATGTAAATTTTATTATATTTAAATATTTTAGTAGATACATGTTGTATTTCAGGAGAAAAAGTGAAAGCTCTCCCAACTGATAATTAGATTTCAGTTGCTTATAGATGAAAGTTATCATTTTTTGTCATCTCTAAAAACAACAAAACAAAACACAAGATACGTTCATAGTCTTTTTTGCATGCATATATGGAAATATAACCAAAATGTAGTTATTTAAAAATAATTTATATAACTAACTGAAACAAAAATATCATTTTTCAGAATAATCATCTTATAAAACTGGTTGAGAAGGATAGTTTTGTTAAATAAACATTTAATTATTAAACTCTCTAAAAGTCACCTCTGTGTATTTGTAGGCTTTTGAAATTTTCTTTGAAATTTCAGAAGGTTGTGATAGTAATTAAAGGAGGAGAATTTTTGACAACCAATAAATGTATCTTTTAGTGCATTTGAAAAAGTACTAGAATCAGTAGGAAACATGGCAAATGATACTATAGGAAATCTGTTTCTACTATAGCAAATGTTAAACTAAACAAAAAAATGTGGTAAAGTCTAGATGACCTAAGAAATAGCTACTTCTATTATGCTTTTGACTCAGTAACCAAATAGATCCTAGCCAGTATTATAAACCTGTAATTATAAACCTCTTGGGAAAGTGAATATAAGAAGAAATGCATTCAAACTAAGATTATTGCAACTGTAAGTGAAGAAAGCAAATAAACTTTTTAAAGGCAAACTCAGAAGTCAATTTAATTTAGGATTCCTCAAATAAACACAAAAGATTTTTGATTCTTATTTCATGAGGTATGCATAAGTTTATATAGATTCAACATTTCTATACCAATATAACTATCCTGATAATTTAATACAGAAATGGGTTGGGAGTGATGGTCCCTGATTCTAGATGGACTCAGGGCATGTATATGTGGAATCTAGAATGTTAAGATAATGAAAGCCAAAAAAGTTATCTTCATTCATAAACAGAGGAGATTATATATCAGTTATTATTTTATCAATATGTAGTCTATGGATTGGAGGATGAAACATCTTCAAGGAAAGTGATTACTTGGTAGGTTTTATGAAGAAATATTATTAGTTGTAAGAGATGTTGCTGTTAGCCTCTTCTCATATATATAACAATTTCCTTGCATATTGCCCAATTTCTAAATTCCAGCATAAACTCATTTCTTCTAGAATATACAATTTTTGGAGGATAGTATCTTTTGATCCTTTGTGTTTCTATGATAGCTGTAACATCTCTTCTTTATTTCAGAATTTTTTATTAGTCTTCTCTCTTTTTTTAGTTAGTCTGGGTAAAGTTTCATTGATTTTTGTTTATCTTTTCCCAAAGCAACTTTTAATTTTACTGATCTATTCTATTGTCCTTCTAGTGTCTATTTATTTCTACTAAGATCTTTATTATTTACCTCATTCTAATTACTTTGGGCTTAGTTTGTTCTGTTTTTTCTAGGGCTTTGAAATGTAACATTAATTTACTTATTTAAGATCTTTCTTTTTTTTGAGTTAGGTCTTCATTGCTGTAAATTTCCTTCTTCAAACTGTTTGTGCTGCATCCCATGAGTTTTGGCATGTTGTATTTTCATTTTTATTCACCTCAAGATATTTTTAATTTTTCCTTATAATATCTTTTATCTCATTTGTTGTTTAGGTGTAAGTATTTGTGAATTTTCCAAAATTTCCATGCATTTATCAATTTTCCAAAATTCCTCCTATTATTGATTTCTAGTTTTATTCCATTGTGGTCATAAATTATACTTGGTTTGCTTCTTCTTAAATTTGTTAAGACTTGTTTTGTGTTTTAATATATTATCTATGCTGAAGAATGTTCCATGTATAGTTAAGACTATGTATTCTGTAGATATTTGATGAAATGTTCTATATATATATGTTAAGTTCATTTGTCCTAGAATATAGCTTATGGCCAATGTTTTCTTATTAATTTGCTGTTTGGTGATCTGTCCTTGGCTGAAAGTGAGGTGTTGAAGTCCCCTACTTTTATGACTTTGAAGTTTATCTCACCATTTAGATCTATTAATTTTTATTTTATATATTTAGGTGTACACATATTGGGTGCATACATATATTTAAAATTTACAATTGTTATATCCTAGGCCTTGGGTTTCACCAGGGTTTTACAATCTCCTACTTGATTCCCAAGGCTCCCACAAAGATACTTTTGTCCATGGGTGGGTGGAGAATTCTTGTTGTTGTTAGGATATGAGCTGGTAACCTCCTATTTTGCCTTTGTGCCTATGTTATTTGGATGCTGTGTTAATGCATTCCTTACGGACTGCCTTCCTTTCCCTTACCTGTTTCACTTCCTGACTACTAAATACCCACTAACCATCCCCACTTTTCCCCACATCCCCTACTACCCTTCCCAGCCTTTCTTAACAATCCTTCTACTCTCTGTCTCCATGAGTTCAATTGTTTTGATTTTTAGACCTTTTAGATCTTTCAAATGAATGAGGACATGCAATGTTTGTCTTTCTGTGCCTGGTTTATTTCACTTAACATAATGATCTCCACTTCCATCCATGCTGCCAGGGATGACTTTCCAAAGAAACTACTTGCATTTGTGTATTTGCCACAGAGTTGGCTTCTGAAGGAACCCAAACTAATAAAATTACTATTGGAACTAAACATAGGAAGCAGATTCCCAAGATAGAACTCTGAAATTGAATCACCTCATTCACTGACCAGAAGTCTATAAGAAGATAATTTTGTGATGAGTCATGACATGCTGTTATACCACTATTAAAATGAGTTATAATTGTAAACACGAGTTAAGTATGGAGCACTGGCTTTTGCAATGTCTCCTGTCTCCAGTATCTCATAGATATAAGGGAAACGGTGATTTTAAGACCAAAAAAAACAATTAGCTGGTTGTTTATTGCCATTGAAGCATAGCCAGAAGAAAATAACAACTTAGGCTATGATGCAAAAGCCAGAAGACCCCTTGTTTAAAGAATTGTCCTTCGCAGCAGAGAACAGACTATATGGAAAAGCACAACTAGTTACTCACTTAAAGAAGTTGTGCTTCCCATTCCTTTATAATTCAGTTTTCCTGAAGTACTGGTCTTGTTGCTGGAGTAGAGAAGATGTTGCCTCTATTTTGGGGCACAAAAATGATTCCACTAATCTCAATATGGCTTTTACCTGATTAGTTTGGATACCTTATGGAAGCCGATTAGAAAACAAAAGAGTTACTACACCACCTAGGATAAATTACCTTGGTTTTTAGGAAGAGATACAATCTCTGACATGTAATAGGATTAGGAATGTGTATATCAGTAACTCAGGGGATTCAATGATTCATTAATGTGCTTTGAATAGATCCATGCTGGGTGATAACAGTAGATAGAAAATTGAAGTAGTCATGGCTTAACAAGGGTAGAGTAACCAGGAGCCGGAACTCCTCAGGGATAGAGATTTGAGTTACTCCACTGGACAAGCAACCTAAAGCAACAAAAATGCTTGTGAAGGGTGAGAAGAATCTAGAATGGATAATAGAGAAAACAGAGTATTTACATCGTATGTGACCTTGATAACAACTGCAGCGGTGTGAATGTAGCTTGTTACATGAACTCTCCAGACGGAGTCAATTTTTTAAAAAGAAATTGTGGTTAACCACTACCTTGAATAATCAATAGCAGGATGAAATAAAGTTAATGTGGGGCATGGATGAACTAGGTACTGCAAGTGCCTTCATCATTTCCATATACATTGGCCCATCATCCCAATGTCAGCCCCTGCCTCAATTTGCCTGGGGACTTTTTCTTACCTTCGGAACCTAATCTGTTGACCACAGGTCAGGCTACAAGGGAGTATTTAACATAACCTTTTGATACGGAAGCAGCACTCAACTTAAGACTTCTGGAGTTGGTAGATAAATACATTAGAACCTTCACGCATCCTTGGATGGGAAATGCTAAAAGGTATGCTGTATGCTGACTTCTAGAGTTCTCCAGTGAAATTGAAAACGAGTTGCCTATAGTGATAATTAATTTAGCCATTGTGCTAGGTAGAATAGTGACTTCCCCAAACATGCACATCAAAGATGTCCACATCCTAAAATGTTAATGTACCCAATGTAGGATACAGAATTGCATTCATCTTCCACTGTTGCTGCAACAAATTACCACCCATTTTGTGGCTTAACACAGAATAAATTTATTATGTTAAATTTCTGGAGGATTAAAGTCCACAATGTATCTGAAATTGGTCTAAAATCAAGGTGTCATTAGCATTCTCTGTGGAGGCACTAGTGAAAAACCCATTTTCTCACCTCTTCTAGTTTCTAGAGACTGCCCGTATTCCTTGGCTCATGTCCCTCTTTCAACAATCACATCCTGCCAATGTCTTTTACTTTTAATCTCAGGTTTCATAGCTGTTTGCTCCAAGTATACATGGTTAAATGAAACCCATCTAAGTTTTTTTTTTTAAAAGAATAATCGTATTATTATGAGGACCAGTATTGTTTTTAATTGCCTATTAAATTTGTCATCCAGTACTGCTTTTGGCTCTCATTATTATGACTACTTGACAATATAAACATTTTTTTTAATTTAAATAAAGTCAGTGAATTTATAAGGTCCTTGTCTCAGCAATCACCCTTTTGGCAGATGGCTTAAATGACTTGATATACACTTGAGAAATTAAGGCAAATCTGTTACAGATTGGTGGCTTTGTTGGCATTGTACATTATATAGCCCAGGGGCTTGGTAGAGGTTGTAAAATTCTCTGGAACCATTAAAGTGAAAACAAAAATATCATTTTGTACATATTTAGCCAATTTAATGTAGGCTTTCAGAATTCAGGTGTAATCTTCCAAATTTATGACTTCTACCTTTTATTTACTAATCAATAATGACATGTAAAGACTTTTCTCATTGTTCATGCAACCTACACTTAATTTTACAACGGGAGATGACAACTCAAAGTTGTTGCTATGGCAGTGTTACAATAACAGAGAACACTTTTTCTTTTCTTTTTTTTTTTTTTTTTTTTTACTTTGTGCAAGACAAGACAAGGTTGAGTAATTAATTTCATTGTATTACTTTGTGAAGGTAAATGTGAGAAAGCCCATATACATTAGAAAACCTTTTATGACTTTCCATTCCTATCACTGCACCACTTCATAAAGCTCAACTACAACCAAAACCATGGAAAAACAGACTTGGCCTAAGTTTATCTATCCATTGGTTATGATGACCATGAGCATTAGATGTGAGCATTGAAGACTGGGGTTCTCAAGAACAAAGCAGAGGCATGAGATAGGAAGAAAAGTAATGCAATAAGAACAAATGTTTTACTTCGGGTGTGCTATATCTGCTTGTCTTTGAGGAACCTGCTTCAAGAGGCAATTATAGTGAATAGAAATCATGCTAGAGCAGTTATCAGGGCCTATCCTCCCAGATAAAATTATGTTTCTACTCTATTTCTTACTTCCTTCATCCATAAATGATGAGTTTGTATTACATAATTGGCCATTTTTCTCTCTTGGCAATAAGAATGTACTTTCTCTGGTTAGGGCAAATACAAATTAAAATCAAAGGTTTCATTCTCCCTGTTGAAAATCAGGAAAGAAACTACTGTTCTTAGAGCTTGGACTTTTAAAGACTAGGAAGTTCCCTTGCTTGTCTTTGTGAAATGTATGCAACTCTTTCTGAGAGTTCATTAAGTGTCTAGAAAGCTTTAGGACCCAAGAGTGCCTTTCTCAAGTGCCTGGAGCCTTCTTTTTGAAATGTAACCATCAAGGAATACAGTACCTCATATCCAGTCTCTATGGGATAGTAAGAATATAACTTTGGTGGTCCTTTTGCTCTAAATTGAAGAACTACCTTTTGTCATAAAGACATAAGAAATTCATTTTTCCTTTGGTCGAAGCCAATTAGCTAGCACAGATGGTCACTCAAACGCCAAGTGAGTTTAGATTAAACTATGTGCAAAAAATGGTGTTGTCAAATCCTCTTACTTGAGGATTACTGTTCATCTTGAGAAGATGTATGTAATGGGTTTTATCTGTTTGGCTATATAAAAGGATGAAAGTTATTTCTGTCTTTACAATCTCTTAGCAGATTGCCTCTTATGTGCATCACATTCTGTTTTTAATGGTTATTCAATAATAAAACTGTCTCCTTTCTCTTCCTACCTTCATGGAGAGGTTTTCTGGGCTGTGATGAGGTTTCTGTTTTAAATTATATTTTCCCCAAAACCCATATTTATCTTCTAATCATTTAAAAACCATCAAGATGACCAAAGTATACTGTCCTTTGTAGAGAATTTGAAATGTATTCGATAAAATCTACAGATAATCATATCATTTATTCTTTAATTGTTATGCTCAGAACAGACGGAAGTCAAGGGGAAGGAGCCACAATCATTCCTGCATTTTTTCTATTATATTGTCCTCTAGCTTCTCTATAAAAGATATTATATCTTCACTTTTGCTCTCAGTCCCTGTCTTTATCATGGCCTAGGAAAGTCATTGTACAAGGTAAAAGCAATACATGTAAATTATTTTTTGAAAATGTACTCATTGGTTACCAAATTCTTTCTTTCTGGTCCATACAACCTAGATCTTCAGGTCGCAATGTCACTTTTGGGGAAAGAAATAATTTATAATGTATGTTTTATGTATTTTGTTAATAAAATAAGCCTACTACAATTATTTATATTGTGAAATGTTTAAAATTTAAGCCAAGTATTAACTTTGTTACAGCTTCTTACATACAATTTATGAAAGAAACAAAGGTTAGAATGTCAAGGGATCGTGCAAGACTGCACAGCAAGGCTGTGCATGAAAATTCTACTTTATTTTATTTTATTTTTTTATTTTTTATTTTTTGAGACGGAGTCTGGCTCTGTCGCCCAGGCTGGGGTGCAGTGGCCGGATCTCAGCTCACTGCAAGCTCCGCCTCCCGGGTTTACGCCATTCTCCTGCCTCAGCTTCCGGAGTAGCTGGGACTACAGGCGCCCAACACCTCGCCTGGCTAGTTTTTTGTATTTTTTAGTAGAGATGGGGTTTCACCATGTTAGCCAGGATGGTCTCGATCTGCTGACCTATTGATCCGCCCATCTCGGCCTCCCAAAGTTCTGGGATTACAGGCTTGAGCCACCGCGCCCGGCCGAAAATTCTACTTTAAAAATAACTCCACAGAACAAGAGGTAATTATGAATATGCCAGGCAATTAATTATCTCTGCTTGATAAATGTAACACATATAGGAAAGGAGGCAATACTATCAAACTTTAAGTTTGTTGGGATGGTGTCATAAGTGAGGTGTTATTTTTATAATTCTTTGAAATATTTTTTCAGTTTCTGATAATAGTTTATAGGATATGTAGAATAAATCATTTTTATAGTCGTTTGTAAAATTATGATTAATCATACCTGAGATGCCATAGCCCTCTTCTAGTTTGGGTCACCTTGAAGGTTACATTGGTTTTGGCTGAATAAACCTATGAGAACCACAGATGCTACAGTTACATTAGCTGTGTTTCTTCAACTTAATTTGCTTCTTAAATCCACAAAAATGCTTTCAGCTGGTTGTTGCAACCTTATTCTCTCTATAATTAGAATGCTATTAGCCTTAAAAGATATATCTGAAGAGAGCTAGTGTTTGTTTGTTTGTTTTTTCCTGAAACTTTAAGCTTACCAGCCTTGATAAATTTTCTCTGTGATTTTTCTCTAGAGACTTAGAATCTGTGGCTTTTAAAAGATTTAAATTAGGCACAGGGCACCAGCAGCAGTAGCACTGCAAGATTTTGCCTATTCTCAGTCTTTAACTAATTGTCCCATTTAAATGGCAGCCAGCTTCTAAAAAATAATCAATAGTTGTGTTACAGGAAAGGGGTCCCAATCCACATCCCAAGAGTTCTTGGATCTCGCGCAAGAAAGAATTCAGAGCTAGTCCGCAGTGCTAAGTGAAAGCAAGTTTATTAAGAAAGTAAAGGA